>NC_064614.1:583814108-585078309 GCF_023898315.1 Schistocerca nitens | reverse complement strand
TCGTTGAGTGCTGTTCAGTCGTAATAGGCTGAGTGAGCTAATTTTTTAAGTCGAGGACAAAGCACAGATCTAAAACCTTCAGTGGAAAGATACACAACCAAACAGTGCAAAATGCAAATCAGTCTTCTGCTGGTGCTGTATGTGCGCTGCACTTGGTCGGTCGTATTTTTGAATACCTGCGTATGGCAGATATAGTGCGACAAATAACCGATGCGTGATATGTCACTTCAGAATGTTATCCAAGGACAGTTCCTAGCCTTAATACAGCAAAAAGCCTCTTTGTTTGCACGAGGCATTTCTCCTGCTCGCAAGGCTTCAGCGGACCCTGTGTTTGGTGAGGGTGAACCCAATTATCACAGGCTTGATAGAATGTGAAGGGTTCCAGGTACCACAAGATACAGCTTTCGTCTGTTGTTGGTTATCAGATTGCGCGTAATAGTGAAGAACAAGAAGGAAGAAAGCAGACAGGGATCGCCTCATTATTGACGATGTTCAGAGACGGAGATCGGATTGGACAAGTGTAGGGAAACTCCATTTTTGAAGGGATCATACAGCAGTTCGGGTTAAGTTATTTAGGAAAACAACTAAAAACATAATCTGTATCAACTTTCCCTAAATCTACCGAGTGCTTCGATTGTTATCTTTAAACTGAAGTATTGTCTCACGGAAGTCAAAACAAAACAAAGAAATAGAGCACCTTCTCACCGGTTAGGCGCAGCTTTACCAGTAGCTCAGCCATGATTGAACGAAGGTATGTTCTCTACATCTGTTCTTACAGCTACAGTAACAGCTCATCTATTCCGTCGTGTCCACCTTCGTAGCCCATGCTGAGTGATGAGTATTAAGATCGCGTACTAGTATTTGGGCATCTGTTGCTGTGATTACAGCCTGTCTTAACTGATCTTTTGCCATGGTCACATTGACTGTACTGCTTGAAGTATATAAAATTTTAACTGTTAAGCTATTTAACCCAAGAACACTAAAGGGGGAAAATGTTACATTGCTACTAAACCACACTAAAAGTTTACCACTCCACCTTTTACTCACAGGAAGTTATAATTTATGGGCTATACATTATGCACTACAATTATTAGGTGTTAAGTGGTATGTTACATACTAAATTAAGTACAAAATGTTCTGCTTTATACCCTCTTGGAATCGTAAGTTTTACGAGGCTAAAGTACTCTAGGGTTAAGCTATCTAGTTAAGTAGTATAGAACATTCCTTTAATAAAAGTGAAGTTCGTCTGTCTTGTCTGTCGGCACGAATTATGTCCCGTCCCAAGATTAAGAAGTGAGCATTTCGTAGCCATGTATCCGTTATAGCACGTGTGGATAGATGGTGTCTTGTCTGTCGGTGCGAATAAGTTCCGTCCCAAGATTAAGAAGTGAGCACTTCATAGCCACGTGTCCGTTACAGCACGTGTCGAAAGATGGTGTGGGTGCACAGTTTTTCTGTACCGCCATAGTGCGGACTAACGATTCGGAATGATGCTGATATGACGTGGCGGAGTCTATTGCTGCCCCATCTGCTACTTTAACTATAAATTCCTGTGTATAAAGGTTTGGATGTGTCGGTCAGCGATGTCTTCTGGTTGGCGTCCACAGATTTTTATAATAGATTCTTGACACATGGTTTACGTGATTTTTTTCTGTGGTTGTTGTCGTAATTTCGATCTCGTGTTCACAATTACTTAGGTGCTGGGTCCTGCACTCCGAGCATAGAAGTCTGCAATGTATATGTGGCATGCATATTATGGTGAAATAGTGTACTGATGATGATCACTAGATGCGTCCACATTGCTCTAGTTGCCGCTACTTACGTTACGTCATCGGCTGATGAAATCCTTTTAATCGAAACGGAAGGAAAGATGGAAGATTAGTGCCAACGGCCTTGCAGCAGTGGTAACACCGGTTCCCGTCAGATCACCGAAGTTAAGCGCTGTCGGGCAGGGATGGGTGACCGTCCAGTATGCCAAGCGTTGTTGGCAAGCTGGGTGAACTCAGCCCTTCTGAGGCAAACTGAGGAGCCACTTGATCGAGAAGAAGCGGCTCCGGTCTCGAAAACTGATATAGGCCGGGAGAGTGTTGTGCTGGCCACATGCCCCTCCATATCCGCATCCAATGACGCCTGTGGGCTGAGGATGACACGGCGGCCGGTCGGTACCGTTGGGCCCGCATGGCCTGTTCGAGTGGAGTTTAGTTTTAAGGAAGATTAGTGTTCGATGTCCCGTCGACATCGAGGTAATTAGACACGGAACCCAAGTACGGAATGTTTCAAGGATGGGGAAGGAAATCGGCAATTTCCTTTCAAAGAAACCATCCCGCCACTTGCTTAGAGCTATTCAGGGAAATCACGGAAAACCTAAATCAGATTGGCCGGACGCGGTTTTGAACAGTCGTCCTCCAGAATACAAGCCCAGTGGGCTAACCACTACGCCACATCGCTCACTCCTTTAACTCGGCAAGTTCTAATGGTCAGCAAACTGCGCTCTTTTCTCTTGTATTCACCGAACCGAGCAGACGTATTTTAAGGCTTTCCCTCTGTGGTAGAATAAGTTTTGTTTTATAATTATGTTGTTAAAAGCGTGTTGTATTTGTGTTTCACTTAAAAGGAAATGCATTTCCCGCAATTATTAAGTGGTGCATGATTTATGATTTTTCTAAAGTTTATCTCAGAAAAGCTAGCTAGAATTGCGAGCTCCGCAGATCATGGTAAAGAGACGCAATATGCCGAAAGCAATTCGTGTTCAGCCATTTATTCCATTCTGCCATAAGCAAACCGCGTCCCTGAGGTTATATGCGTATCATTTAGCAGTGACTTACGATCATTTTGAGCAAGCACGTATTACATATGATATGGCCATTGCCTCCGATCTGTGAATCTGCTGCTCTCGCTTCTGTCAGATACGGTTCCCACAGACCTGATAGTGGTGTTAAATTACTACGGCTCGTGAATGGTAAAAACTTCAGGAGCCAATTTCATTTTTGAAATCATTGCATTTTTTTTTTAGATGCGCATAACATGCAACAGGAAGAATGCCCACCACCATCAACAATGACCATTGCTCAATGAGAATGAAACAATATTCATTTGCTAATGTAATGTTTAGAAATTCTGTCACTTGATTCCAATACCGGAGCAAAATAATGCGTCAAGGGACTCTTGCAGCTAGCTGACTGCTGATGTTCTTTAACTTTCATTAAGGACTCATTCGAAGAAGCAATAAAATAAAGAAACCTTGAGGTCAAAAGGGAAGGTGCATTAGGAACAATTATAAATTTTAATACACGCAGGCAAAATAACTGTTCTTGCTGAAAGTATGGGAGCCTTCCAACGACAGACTACGTAGCACAGAATATGGATAAGGTTTTAAGTTAAGATGAATGTGATGAACAGTCGTACTGAAGTAGTACCGATTTGTTGGAGATTAAAATTCTGGAGAAATTAAATGAGAACAATCACCTGTCCAGAAATCTGAATGGCCTAAGCAAGACGGATATCAGCAGTAAACGAATCCCACTATCTCGGAGCGACTTGAATTGGAAGTGGGAGCAGGCAGGTCTTCTCTCGAGTGACATCGTTGCAACACGTCCAGTCCCGAGATTCTCAGCTGAAGTTGCACACTTGCGCCACAGCAGTGATCGTTTTTCACTGTGTAGCAGAAATATCTATTCTAGTTTAGCTATGAACAAATGTGTCTAACTTTACGAATACGAGGGTGAGTCAAAAGAAAACCTTAATTTTTTAAAAATATTGTTTATTATGCAGAAGTGGTACAAATCTGTATAACTTTTCAACATAATTTCCCCCACGCTCAATGCAAGTCCTCCAGCGCTTACAAAGTGCATAAATTCCTTTAGAAAAAAATTCTTTTGGTAGTCCGCGCAACCACTGATGCACCGCGTGGCGTACCTCTTCATCAGAACGGAACTTCTTTCCTCCCATTGCGTCTTTGAATGGTCCAAACATATGGAAATCACTGGTGAGTATGGTGGATGACGAAGACACTTAAAATGCAGTTCTGTGATTGTTGCAACTGTTGTACAGGCAGTGTGGGGCCTTGCATTGTCGTGTTGCAAAAGGACACCTGCTGACGGCAATCCACGTCGCTTTGATTTGATTGCAGGCCGCAGATGATTTTTTAGGAGATATGTGTATGATGCACTGGTGACAGTGGTCACTCTAGGCATGTAATTCTACAAAATGACGCCTTTTTCGTCCCAAAAGAGAGTCAGCAAACCTTCTCTGCTGATGGTTCTGTTCGAAACTTCTTTGGTTTTGGTGATGAGGAATGGCGCCATTCCTTGTTCGGTCTCTTTGTTTCCGGTTGGTGGAAGTGAGCCCAGGTTTTGTCTCCAGTAACGATTTTTGCAAGGAAGCCATCACCTTCTCGTTCAAAGTTCCGAAGAGGTTCTTGACAAGCATCAACTCGTCGTTCTCTCATTTCAGGAGTCAGCTGCCGTGGCACCCATCTTGCAGACACTTTGTGAAACTGGAGCACATCATGCACAATGTGGTGTGCTGACCCATGACTAATCTGTAAACACGCTGCAATATCATTCAGTGTCACTCGGCGGTTTTCCTTCTCTGTGGCTTCAACTGCTGCAATGTTCTGTGGAGTCACAACTCGTTGTGCCTGACCTGGACGAGGAGCATCTTCCACTGAAGTCTCACCATTTGCGAACTTCCTACTCCATTCGTAGACTTGTTGCTGTGAGAAACTTGCATCGTCAATGAATTTCAATAGGTTTCACATCTTCACTACGCAAAAACCGAATAACAGAACGCTGTTCTTCCCTGGTGCAAGTCGCAAGTGGGGCGGCCACCTTTACACTGATACTGCGACGGTATGTGTGCATCTGCACTATGCTGGCACCTACAGTCCATTCTGCACGCTGTTTGTAGCACGCTTACCAACTTACAGGATAACGGCGCGAAATTTCGATTTGTTATTACAAATTTAAGGTTTTCATTTGACTCACCCTCGTATAATGGCGTTTTTAAAACATCTGATGTCAAGTAGTAACTTAAGAATGTCTTTTTTTTCCCACCAGAAAATAAGTTCGCTCTTTCATCAAGGTAGGGCTGAAAGGGGCTTCTCTCCTCGCTTTCATTTTGGTGTGTAAACATTGGAAAATACAATTCCTCCGATTCGTTTCGGCCACAGGCTGATTTCTCTAATATCGTTGATCTGAATTGGTAGTTCATACACATGTTATTACATTTTTCATAGACAACATGAAACATTTCCTTAAGAAAAGATGCAAATTCGTGCAAGAAAATCAGTACTTATATTTAAAAAGACATGACGTTGTTCAAGTAATGTGCAGCCTCAACCTTCCCAAATAAGAAATTACCTTTCTCGATATTCCACTACAACCTGCTAACACGCAGCGAAAAGAGCAGACAAATGATTAGGTTGATAATATTTTGTCGAAAAGTGACATAGTGAAATATTGGAAATTTGTAGGAAGGTCTTATGGGACCAGACTGCAGAGGTCATCGGTCCCTAAGCCTACACACTACTTTATCTAACTTAAACTAACTTACACTATGGACAACACACACACCCATGTCCAAGGGAGGACTCGAGCCTAGGACGGGGGGAGTCGCACGAACCGTGACAAGGTGCCCTAGACCGCGTGGCTATCCCGGGCGGCTGACAGTGAGACCGTAGCTGTATGAAGTTAAAACTTACTTCTCACAAAAATAATAATAGCAAGAAACTGCTGTTAACGGTGCTATTTATTAAAATCGAATATCGCCGTTGCTGGCTTCTATAAACAGTGTTATTAATAGTGGCTGGTTCCTGGTTTCACTTCATTGTAAGAATTTGCTGGCGTTAACATTTGCAACTTTGTTGAACACGGGTAATAAAAAGAGGTACTGCACGATCAGGTCCCATCGCCACTTCGATGCGATACTGATGCGTGGCTGGTTATTTTTAGACACGAGCCGGTGTGAGGCGCCGCCGCCACGGCTGAGGTGGGCGGTGGCCTTGACCTTGGAACTCGACCCGCGCGCGCTGTACAGCGTCACAGCCACGCGTTCATGATTAGCCGACCGTTATCTATGCACTAGCTGCTCGCCGCGGGTTGAATAGTTATTTATAAAGAAATGTTAATGATGAAACTAACTATCCGTGCGTATGCGCAATCACAGAAGTTGTCTCTTGGAGGTACTGAAGCGCGAGCGCACTTGCTGCACATCAAACAGCGCGAAATGGGGCGGGGGAATCAAATTTTGAGATGATGGGAGAAGCTGACAGGATACATGTTGCTCATAACCTACTCGTTTACTTATCGAAAAAACTGATTTCTGCGCTAAACTTAATGCGCATTCAATTGACAGTTAACTTCCATGGGATGACTTCTTAACCATGTTGCCCATCCCACATGAACAGTGATTTTTTTCATAATAAAATCTAGCCATTTGTTAATTCAGGGTATTGGCTATCTAAATTCCAAAGTTCATCCAAATCCGCCCAGCCGCTGAAGGTGTAAGGAACATACTAACTCGACAAAAAAAGGAAAACAGCAATTTCTACTTCGGTGCCGCGCAAATTTCATATTATTTGTACATGCAATGACGTCATATGCCCTCATGTGTGTGCCTGTTAACAGCGGATACGCTCGCATATCATAATCAAATCCAGCGTCACTAAAAGCCACCACGTTTTACAAGCATGTCGGTCGTACGATACTTAAATGACACCGTTGTGTCTTCAAGGGTCTCAAGAGCTATAAGAGGCATCTGGTGTTCCGCGGCTAAAATGCAACGGGCTTTTATGGAAGTACGGATTAAATATATTGAAGAACTTTTTTTGACTCCATTTTCTCCCAGCAGGTTTGATGCGGCCCGCCAAGAATTACTCTCCTCTGTCAATCTTAAGAGCAGCACTTGAAACCTCACACACATCCATGCCGGAGGCAGGATTCGAACCTCGATCGTAGCCGTCACGCGATTCCAGACTAGCCGGCCTGAGTGGCCGTGCGGTTCTAGGCGCTACAGTCTGGAGCCGCGGTCGCAGGTTCGAATCCTGCTTCGAGCATAGATGTGTGTGATGTCCTTATGTTAGTTAGGTTTCATTAGTTCTAAGTTCTAGGCGACTGATGACCTCAGAAGTTAAGTCGCATAGTGCTCAGAGCCATTTGAACCATTTGATTCCAGACTGACGCGCCTAGAACCGCTCGGCCACACAGGCCGGCACAGTTATTACCCTCTACAGCTCCCTCTAGTACCAAGAAACTTATTTCCTGATGTCTTAACAGATGCCTAATCATACTGCCCCTTTTCTTCTCTTTCTTCTTATTCGTTTCCTCGCCGGTCCTGCGTAGAGCCTCCTCGCTCCTTACCTAATTTTCAACAGTATTCCGTAGCACATCTCAAATGCTCCTATTCTCTTGTGTTCTGTTCTGGTTTTCCCATAGTCCACGGTTTACTTTCCATACAATGCTCTGCGTGCTATCATTTGCAGAAAACGTTTCGATATCTTGAACTGTTTATGAGATATGACGATTTTTATGACCCCACGATTCGAGGTGCGCAGGGACGTGAAAGTAGAAAAGAAATCCAGTTCTTTATCGAGTAAAAATATCAGACTGCAAGACGTGCAAAAATCCAATTTATACACCATTGTTGTTGTTGTTGTGGTCTTCAGTCCTGAGACTGGTTTGATGCAGCTGTCCATGCTACTCTATCCTGTGCAAGCTTCTTCATCTCCCAGTATCTACTGCAACCTACATCCTTCTGAATCTGCTTAGTGTATTGATCTCTTGGTCTCCCTCTACGATTTTTACCCTCCACGCTGCCCTCCAATGCTAAATTTGTGATCCCTTGATGCCTCAAAACATGTCCTACCAACCGATCCCTTCTTCTAGTCAAGTTGTGCCACAAACTTCTCTTCTCCCCAATCCTATTCAATACCTCCTCATTAGTTACGTGATCTACCCACCTTATCTTCAGCATTCTTCTGTAGCACCACATTTCGAAAGCTTCTATTCTCTTCTTGTCCAAACTGGTTATCGTCCATGTTTCACTTCCATACATGGCTACACTCCATACAAATACTTTCAGAAACGACTTCCTGACACTTAAATCTATACTCGATGTTAACAAATTTCTCTTCTTCAGAAACGATTTCCTTGCCATTGCCAGTCTACATTTTATATCCTCTCTACTTCGACCATCATCAGTTATTTTACTCCCTAAATAGCAAAACTCCTTTACTACTTTAAGTGTCTCATTTCCTAATCTAATCCCCTCAGCATCACCCGATTTAATTTGACTACATTCCATTATCCTCGTTTTGCTTTTGTTGATGTTCATCTTGTATCCTCCTTTCAAGACACTGTCCATTCCGTTCAACTGCTCTTCCAAGTCCTTTGCTGTCTCTGACAGAATTACAATGCCACCGGCGAACCTCAAAGTTTTTACTTCTTCTCCATGAATTTTAATACCTACTCCGAATTTTTCTTTTGTTTCCTTTACTGCTTGCTCAATATACAGATTGAATAACATCGGGGAGAGGCTACAATCCTGTCTCACTCCTTTCCCAACCACTGCTTCCCTTTCATGCCCCTCGACTCTTATAACTGCCATCTGGTTTCTGTACAAATTGTAAATAGCCTTTAGATCCCTGTATTTTACCCCTGCCACCTTCAGAATTTGAAAGAGAGTATTCCAGTTAACGTTGTCAAAAGTTTTCTCTAAGTCTACAAATGCTAGAAACGTAGGTTTGCCTTATACACCATATAGTGTTCGAAAATTGGATGAGAAGTATTTCGTATCGGTCGGGACACTGTCTCCCAGCACAGGCACCAGCTTTTGGCGAGCAGTACAGCAGCAACAAACGCAACCTCATCACGGAATGCGAAGAGCTCAGTCGTCCGTTGCAGCGAAAGGGTTAATAAAGAAACAACGAAAATATGAAGATGCCGTATGTGAGCAGTAGCAGTACACATTGCTCAGAAATAAAATTGCTGGAGAATGTAGAAAAGCTAAGGAAGAATAAATGTCGATTAAATATTTAGCCGTAACGTTGCGAAACGACTTGAATCTGAACGAGCACTTGAGGTCGGCTGTAGAGAAGGTGAATGGTCGACTTCGGCTTGTTGTGAGAGTCGTAGGAAAGTGTAGATCATTCATTGAGTATAAAACACCTGTGAGATCAGTTCTTGAGGACTGTTCGAGTGTTTTGGATTCCCACAACGGAGACATAGAAGGAGTTCAGAAGCGTGTTGCTAGATTTTATTGGTTCGATCAGCACACGAGCATTACGAAAATGCTCGGTGGACGCAAATGGGAATCCATGGAGGGAAGAGAACATTATTTTCCCGAAATGTTTAAAAACCAGCATTTACTTCAGACTGCAGGACGTTTCTACTACCACCAACCTCCCGAAGACAAGAACGATAAATGAGGGCTCGTACGGTTGCATACAGATAGTCATTTTCCTCTCGACCCATTTGCGGGTGGAATACGATGGGGAATCGAGAATGAGATTTTCACTCTGCATCGGAGTGTGCGCTGATATGAAACTTCCTGGCAGATTAAAACTGTGTGCCGGGCCGAGACTCGAACTCGGGGCCTTTGTCTTTCACGGGCAAGTGCTCTACCGTCTGAGCTACCCAAACACGACTCACGGCCCGTCCTCACAGCTTTACTTCTGCCAGTATCTCCTCTCCTACCATTCATGACGGGGAATATCTGGCAGTGGTTTCAGTCATATTCTGTATGGTGGCTAGTAGAGTACGTATGTAGATTTAGAGGAAAGAAGAATGACTGGAAAGCCAGATGTGCACTATGAAAGTGAGGTGGTTAGGAGTTGGAACGTAAGAAAAGTTAATGGAGATCGATGAGTCACGTGAACGCTAGATTCAAAGTAAATTTCTATTGCCACATTAGTTCATCATGATGCATGATTAATGCAGTCACGGAAGAGTGACAAAATGAATAAGTTTTATTTTGAATTTAAGGACCAGTTCAATACTAATACTCTCAATTTCCTGGCCCCTATAAATTAAAATTGTACGTTTCAGTTGACTGTATACTGACAGAGGTGAGCAGAAAATTAGTCGACGTTTTCCGGACAACTATTCTCCTGTTCAAAAAGAGGGACGGTAGTGACACGCACGGATTATTGCGCTGCGCCGCGTACCCAGTTGCGCCTTTGTCCAGGGCGGGCGCGCTCGTTCCGCTTCCACGTCGCTATGCGGTTGCCCGGAACTGTACTTGCCTTCGGCCCAGGCGCTGAACAAAGGAGCAGCGCGCAGCGTCCTGGACCGCCGCCCGCAGCGGAACAAATGGCCGCCTTCAGCGGTACCTCACCCGTCATCTTCGTGGAACACGACCTGTCCTGCCGCCGTGGAACAAGTTCAGGGCTCGGAGGATAAGTATGACGAACACTTCAAGTTTCGGGTTCGTTTAGGGCCTTAAACTCCACCTTTTGCAAAACTAGTTGTTTTTCTTTTTTTTTATCCAAACATGTTTCAATATATGATTGCAATCAAAACAAAATAAAAATGCATGTGTTATAGGTTTTGGGCTTAAATTTGGAAACCATCAAAAGTTTTGCATAGTTTTCTATAGGAATAAAGTGAAACTCACTGAAGGTAGCACATAGATGTCGAAACATGTTTGAATAAAGAACAAAAGGGGAGGGATGTGTTTTTCAAAAGTCGGCATTTTAAAAATTTACATTTAATTCGGAAACACGGCAGGGCGGCAACAGGACTTAATATCTGCAGCATAGTGCCCAGAGTCGATCGCGGTCCTCTGGTTTGGAGCCGTGTGGAGGGTCTAAACCAGAGGCTCAGACGACTCTGCGACTATAATGGTTGCAAATTCATCGACCTCCGTTATTGGGTGGAGAACTGTAGGGCCCCCCTAGACAGGTCAGGCGTGCACTACACACCGGAAGCAGCTACTAGGGTAGCAGAGTACGTGTGGCGTGCACACGGGGGTTTTTTAGGTTAGAGGGACCCCCCCTTGGGCGAAACGATAAAATACCTGACGGCTTACCAGAGAGAACATTATCATCGTTGATAAAGAACGTCCGTCCTCAGAGACCAAAAACAGGAAAAGTTAACGTAATATTGGTAAACTGCAGGAGTATCCAGGGCAAGGTTCCTGAATTAGTATCTCTTATTGAAGGAAATAGTGCGCATATAGTATTAGGAACGGAAAGTTGGTTAAAACCGGAAGTGAACAGTAACGAAATCCTAAACACAGAATGGAATATATACCGCAAGGATAGGATAAACGCCAATGGTGGAGGAGTATTTATAGCAGTAAAGAATTCAATAATATCCAGTGAAGTTATTAGCGAATGCGAATGTGAAATAATCTGGGTTAAGTTAAGTATCAAAGGTGGGTCAGATATGATAGTCGGATGCTTCTATAGGCCACCTGCATCAGCAACCGTAGTAGTTGAGCGCCTCAGAGAGAACCTGCAGAACGTCGTGAAGAAGTTTCGTGATCATACTATTGTAATAGGGGGAGACTTCAATCTACCAGGTATAGAATGGGATAGTCACACAATCAGAACTGGAGCCAGGGACAGAGACTCTTGTGACATTATCCTGACTGCCTTGTCCGAGAATTACTTCGAGCAGATAGTTAGAGAACCAACTCGTGAAGCTAACGTTTTAGACCTCATAGCAACAAATAGACCGGAACTTTTCGACTCCGTGAATGTAGAAGAGGGTATCAGTGATCATAAGTCAGTGGTTGCATCAATGACTACAAGTGTAATAAGAAATTCCAAGAAAGGAAGGAAAATCTATTTGCTTAACAAGAGTGATAGGGCACAAATCGCAGAATATCTGAGTGACCACCATCAAACGTTCATTTCTGAGGAAGAGGATGTGGAACAAAAATGGAAAAAATTCAGAAACATCGTCCAGTACGCCTTAGATAAGTTCGTACCGACTAAGGTCCAAAGCGAGGGGAAAGATCCACCGTGGTATAACAATCATGTACGAAAGGTACTACGGAAACAAAGAAAGCTTCACCATAGGTTTAAGAGTAGTCGAATCATAGCTGATAAGGAAAAGCTGAACGAAGCGAAAAAGAGCGTAAAGAGAGCAATGAGAGAAGCATTCAACGAATTCGAACATAAAACATTGGCAAACAATCTAAACAAGAACCCTAAAAAGTTTTGGTCGTATGTAAAATCGGTAAGCGGATCTAAATCCCCTATTCAGTCACTCGTTGACCACGATGGCACCGAAACAGAGGACGACCGAAGAAAGGCAGAAATACTGAATTCAGTGTTCCGAAACTGTTTCACTGCGGAAAATCGTAACACGGTCCCTGACTTCAGCCGTCGCACGGACGCCAAAATGGAAAATATTGAAATAAACGATATCGGAATTGAAAAACAACTGCTATCACTTAGTAGCGGAAAAGCATCCGGACCAGACGAGATACCCTTAAGATTCTACAGTGATTATGCTAAAGAACTTGCCCCCTTTCTATCAGCAATTTATCGTAGATCTCTGGAAGAACGTAAAGTACCTAGCGACTGGAAGAAAGCACAGGTCGTTCCCATTTTCAAGAAGGGTCATAAATCAGATGCGAATAATTATAGGCCTATTTCACTTACGTCAATCTGTTGTAGAATAATGGAACATGTTTTGTGTTCTCGTATTATGACGTTCTTAGATAATACAAATCTCCTTCATCATAACCAACATGGATTCCGCAAACAGAGATCATGTGAAACCCAGCTCGCCCTATTTGCCCAAGAAATTCACAGTGCCGTAGACACTGGCGAGCAGATTGATGCCGTATTCCTGGACTTCAGGAAGGCATTTGATACGGTTCCGCACTTACGTTTAGTGAAAAAAATACGTGCTTACGGAATATCGGACCAGGTTTGTGATTGGATTCAGGATTTCCTAGAAGAAAGAACACAACATGTCATTCTTAACGGTTCAAAATCTGCAGATGTAGAGGTAATTTCGGGAGTACCGCAAGGAAGCGTGATAGGACCTTTATTGTTTACAATATACATAAATGACTTAGTTGACAACATCGGTAGCTCCGTGAGGCTATTTGCAGATGACACGGTTGTCTACAAGAAAGTAGCAACATCAGAAGACTCGTACGTACTCCAGGAAGACCTGCAGAGGATTAATGAATGGTGCGACAGCTGGCAGCTTTCCCTAAACGTAGATAAATGTAATATAATGCGCATACATAGGGGCAGAAATCCATTCCAGTACGATTATGCCATAGGTGGTAAATCATTGGAAGCGGTAACGACCGTAAAATACTTAGGAGTTACTATCCGGAGCGATCTGAAGTGGAATGATCACATAAAACAAATAGTGGGAAAAGCAGGCGCCAGGTTGAGATTCATAGGAAGAATTCTAAGAAAATGTGACTCATCGACGAAAGAAGTAGCTTACAAAACGCTTGTTCGTCCGATTCTTGAGTATTGCTCATCAGTATGGGACCCTTACCAGGTTGGATTAATAGAAGAGATAGACATGATCCAGCGAAAAGCAGCGCGATTCGTCATGGGGACATTTAGTCAGCGCGAGAGCGTTACGGAGATGCTGAACAAGCTCCAGTGGCGGACACTTCAAGAAAGGCGTTACGCAATACGGAGAGGTTTATTATCGAAATTACGAGAGAGCACATTCCGGGAAGAGATGGGCAACATATTACTACCGCCCACATATATCTCGCGTAATGATCACAACGAAAAGATCCGAGAAATTAGAGCAAATACGGAGACTTACAAGCAGTCGTTCTTCCCACGCACAATTCGTGAATGGAACAGGGAAGGGGGGATCAGATAGTGGTACAATAAGTACCCTCCGCCACACACCGTAAGGTGGCTCGCGGAGTATAGATGTAGATGTAGAAGATAGCAAAAAGCCTGAGAGTGCGTTTTTGCCCGTAGTGCCTTCATGCAGAGCTATTACATGGTTGTTTCGCCTTTTGCATTACTACACAGTCTGCTATCGTTGCCGTAATACCGACAATTCAACGTTATGACAGCCCCTTTCCGCAGAGAGATGCAGTATCAGGGGACGGCCGTGGTGTCCGAGCGGTTCTAGGCGCTTCAGTCCGGAACCGCGCGACTGCTACGGTCGCAGGTTCGAATCCTGCCTCGGGCATGGATGTGTGTGATGTCCTTAGGTTAGTTAGGTTTAAGTAGTTCTAAGTTCCAGGGGACTGATGACCTCAGATATTAAGTCCCATAGGGCTCAGAGCCATTTGAACCATTTTTGCAGTATCAGGAGATGTGAGTGTGGATATTTAGTGTACTGTGAGAATCATAGGTGTTGCCTGTAAAATACCTTCATACTCTATCCTTGCAAGTTTATTTATGCTTTTGTTTCACCTGGCAAGATAGGCCCTTCAGACGCTCTCTTACATCTGACCAGTCTTTCTAAGCGAGTAAAACAGCAATTAGCTTGGTACATGAGCGATATAGAATAATAACAACAATATCTGTTGCAACGAGTGTGTGGAATTTAAGAAACAAGTATGTATTATTAACATTAAGGAGTTTACTCATTACGTTCTGTCGAAAGTCAGCAATGCCCTCTAACTGAAGCATATGCCATTAGTACAGAAAGAATCAATGTGGGGAAGAAGTTGACTCGTCACAGGAAGACGAGGAACAACTGGGTAAGATTAGCACATGAGGTGGTAGGAAGAAAACAGAAACAGAAAAGGATGAGAAAAGCGTAGACAGTTAACAGTGCGACAGAGTTCCTCGTTCTCTGCTGGACGGAAAGATAACAGCTGGGATGTGCCTAGATGCAAGCCACGCCGATGATAAAAGAGAATTTTGGATAACATGCAGATTGCAGAGTAATTTGTTTCACAGTCGTATGGCAGAAATAGAGAAGAATATTTAGAGAAGAATATTTAGTATTATGGAAAGGTACAGCCAAAATTCTGGACATATCAGATTGGTATTGCAGTTGTAGTATGATGATAAGACATTTGATACCAGTATATGAGGAGAGGTATTGATGGCATCAGAGCGAGTGAAAATCACGCTGCGTATCCGGTCGCATCCACCCTGAGTAGGGGTTCAAATGGCTCTGAGCACTATGGGACTCAACTGCTGAGGTCATAAGTCCCCTAGAACTTAGAACTACTTAAACCTAACTAACCTAAGGACATCACACACATCCATGCCCGAGGCAGGATTCGAACCTGCGACCGTAGCAGTCGCGCGGCTCCGGACTGAGCGCCTAGAACCGCTAGACCACCGCGGCCGGCCCTGAGTAGGGGAATCACTGACAAAACAACCGAATGTTGCACACATATCTTACGAAAGCGTTCATTGCTAGCTCGAGTCCTGGAGTTTTCGCTATTCGTGCCGTGTTGAACTACTTCACAGTAATAAATGTTTGGCAGGATGGTTTAATTTTGTCAATCCTCCTCCGAATGCGAAAATACTTTGTTGATGCACTCCTGCATAGGGAGAAATGATCACCGTAATAAAATGAGAGATGTCTGAGCTCGCACGGAGATATAAGTGTTCGTCTTTCTCGCGCGCTGTTCAAGAGTGGAACAGTAGACAAACAGTGTGAAATTAGTTCGATCAACCCTCTGCCTGGCACTTGAGTGTGAATTGCATAGTAGTCACGTAGATGTAATTTGAGATGGAAATATTTTTCTAAATTTCTGGATTCCCTGTAGGCAGGAGAGAGATTTCGTGTATGGTACAACAGTTTATCCTTCCTACTTTAGATGTTCATCTACATCCGTTACTGGTAGTGGTTTTAGATAGTAACGCAGAAGAGAACAGTTATACGGACGTAGTCTTCAAATCTAGTCAGTCTTGCTCACCGGAACCAAATGTGCACGATATTCTTCAGTACAACCAGAACTTTACACTGAAGCACACAATGTCCGCAGAGAAGGTACCCTGGACAAGAGTAACTCGTACTGAGGGAAGGAGACGTCCAAAGAACGACAGACGAGAGTTCTAGATGTAACTTTGATCATGAAGTCCAATCTTCAAAGTGAGATGGAACTAATTCATGGGAACGGTTGAGTTACTGTCCACTATTTTTCTGCACAGTGGAAACTCGATTTTTCGGAAGGCTTGAGCAGATGAAGTACTTTCTCGTTGATACTTGGTATAAGGAGATATCAGTGATTTTTTTTATTTAAGTGCGGGAATGTCTAAAACTAATCTAAGGAGAAGTGCGAAACGTGGGGTATCATTGAGACAAAACGTCGGTCAATGATACACAGACCACATCATTATCAGCAGTGTTCGGATCGATATGCACCTAAAACCCACGAAATATGCGCCAAAACTCCTCGAAATATACGAAATATGCGGTTAAAATATGCTCTTACTGTCAGTATATGCCTTCAAATATGCAGCTAAAATAATTATGCATTTCTCGTAGATAAAGTCTTTAAAATATGCATCTTACTTGGGAAAATTAATGAATAACCATCAAATATTTTCAATAATGGCTATAATTCAATGAATAAAATGACGGTTAACATAAGTACTTACACGATAACTTAGGTAAATTCTAAAAAATAGAATTTGTTTGTACTACCAACATTTTTTTCCATATTCCCTACTTGAAAATTTTTCCTGTGGTCAAATAATAACATTTTCAATCTTGAAAAATGATCGTTCAACATCACATGACACTACAGGTAAAAATGTAAGAGCAGCGACATCAGAGGACGTGAAATCATCTAGATTCTCGGAGCGTTCCCTCCAGTAATTGAGCGATCTTCCGAATCGTAGACCAACCACGATTTTTATGAAGAACTGCGTCCAATTTTCCTCTAAGTCTCTCACCGATCGGACCCGGCCAACTCTTGCTCTGTGAGTTCTGATTCCTTCGACGAGAGCCACTGCCTTCGTAGCTTCCTTGTTATGAGTCTTAAGGTTCTCAATTAGACCTGGAAGACCACCCAAGTGTGCTCGGATGAACGATAGGCTGTGTAACACGATGGTACTTTTCAAGGTGTCCTTGGCTTTTGTTATGGCTAAATTTTCGCTATCTTCAAAGCCCTTTAGGACCTGGAACAAGAAAGTAGTAACCTAGTGAAAGTTTGTTTCAAGCTGAAAAGCGCTGTACAAAAAAATAAGCTAAATATTGGAATTCTAAGTTGTGTTCATTTTTTTTTTTTTTTTTTGCTTATTCAATTTATCCAGAACTACATACACATCCATACCTCTTCAACGTTTCTGTGGTTGTCTGCATAATAGTTTGCAGCTGATATCCACGTTCCCCATCTCGTCAACACTGGTTCAGGTGGCAGAGGATAGTCAGAGCGACCAGTCTTGAAAGCTCTCACTCGACTTGGTGCCTTGATGAAAACCTTCTTTGCCCAAAATACAAGGCTGTTGACCTCTGGCAATGTGGCACAGCCCTCTTCAACAACTCGATGGATTCCATGAGCCCGACACGTGAGGTGAATAATTTTAGGGTAAAACACCCGGAGACACACTGCAGCCTTCAGCATATATGAGGCACTATGCGTCACAATGGTCAAAACCTTGTTCTCCCCACGTTTTTGACTTTCACTTCTCCATAACAAACCTGAAAGAAAATCAAAGGATTTTATTAAATTTTTTATTATTGACTCGGGACATGATGTGAAAAACTAATTATTGGCCCAGGATATGAGGTGAAAAACTGCACTCTTATATTACGTATAATATACTTTAAACTATTCAATATTGGCCAAACTTGCACAATGTTTCCTGAAATGTGGGTTCAATCGTGACGTGTGTCGTTCGTTCCACTTCTTTGCACAGTATGAGGTGAACTTGTGCGACCTCGTCACCAGACAGTTTTCCAACTATGACGTGCACCATATATCGACCACAAGAATCAGTGGTTTCGTCAACGGATAGCCAAACTGGAGAATCGCCAATGTCTTTCCTAATACTCTCCAATGTTTGTAATAAAGAAACTAAATTAAAAAAATACACATAAACATGTGGACACTACGTAGGAGACATACACACGAAAACAAACTATATCCCTTTTAACAACTACCTATATTTTGACTATTTTCTTATGTATATACATTGACCAAAGTAATAGTCGTTTAATTCGCACAAAAATTATATTCCTTAAAAATAAATTTACTTTCTTTTTTGCAGTGAACGTTTCGAGACAAACTGTCTTCTTCTCAAGTTCTTTCTTCATTTGTCTTTTCCTTTCTTGAAAAACTTCACTCACTTTAAATTAAGTTTTTTTCTACGTTCAAGTAACAATGTTCATTTTACGAAAATAAACATTCAAACATAATTTAAATTTATTTTTCTAGTTTTTTAAAAATTATACGACTATTATTTTGGCCCATGTATATACCAAATTATATCCATTGACTTCCACATACCTAGGTTCATAAAAATTACCGAAAAACCTTACCTTTTCATCCAATGAGTCCACATAGTTCTTTCTGAGCGTTGACTCGTGAGGAATATCTTTTCTGGTATATTTTTTCAAGAAGGTCCTTAATCCTTCATTCTCCAGCTCATTCAAGGGGGTGTTCGCTTTTATTAAAGACTTGCAAAGATCTTCACTGAACTCATTTTTGTCGTTCATATACTTCGAAAATGAGGAGATCAATGGTTGCTGTGAAGTTTCAGTTGAAATTTTTTCTCAACCCTGACCTAAAGCGTTGGAGAAATGAATAAATATCAATATGTGCGTACAATTGAACAAAAATGTAAGATAACAGTGTGTACCTGCGAGATGGCCACTCCCAAGAACGCCGAAGGTAATTACCAAAGGTTGTTTTGATCCTTCCCATTCGACATAGAAAACATGAACGCATATTTACAAATTAACTTAATAATTGTTTTAATTTCTTGGAAACATTACCGAAAAAGAAAAAAAGAAATTTAACTTACCTTTTTTCACATTGTTGTCAGAATATTATTTTTCCGTCCGTTGTGAAAGCACAATCGTTCCCGATCCATTTCTGCAAATTATTGGTTTTTGACCTAGCTATATTCGTAATTTGAAGAAGGCAGCAAAGAGTCGATGAGAACACAACGGAAACACGCGCAAGAATGATTCATATTCCGAAATGCCAACAATAACTAGTAGGGCATTGTTGGCGCACTGCAGAGATCAGGTGAGCGACCTGAAAATGAGCTGCGGGCAACAAATACCGAAGCACGTTTCTACTCCGATAAACCATCTTGCAACAATGAACCATCACAAGTCTTTAGCATCATTATCCGAGAGACTGCCTAAGTGGGAAATCAAGACTATGTCCCTCCACAAGCTACTCACGTTTACCTGAAAGGCTTTTATTCTAATGGCTCGTCACGTATTATCTCATTTTGGAAATTTATTGGTCTAATATTCTGGGAGGTTCTTGGGTTGTCAGGGAACAAAATGAACCTCAATATTACGTCTAAATGTCAAAAATATGCATCTTTACGGCCATTACCTCTAAATATGACAATAATATGCTCAAACGCCAAAAATATGCAAATATATGCGTCTTAAATTTGAATTTAAAGTAGCTTAGTACCCTCAAAACATCATAATTCGTAAAGATACAGCACCTGGTACCGTAAAAAAATATGATATGCAAAACGTGCAAAATCCGAACTCTACTTATCAGTGAACCTTTTAAAATAAAGGGCCTGAACAAGTATTTGGAAGTCACACCCATACGTCATGTCAATTGGTAATTTCTGAGTCGATTCAGCCCACGCTATTTCAGAATGTTTTCCTTCTTGTTATGGAAATTGACATTCCAGAGCTACAGTCTGTTCTTATTTTATCTGCTTATCTGTCGCTCTGTGAGGTTGCAGCTATATGTAATTTCATAAACGGGCACGGTGTTGCTAATAAAACCTACTATACATTAATTTCAGAACACTCTCGAATTGGCTAAACGTCGCCCCGGAACATTATTGGTCTGAGCTCATTAATCGGTAATAAACAGGAGTTTGTACTTATCAACGACTTCATAAGTACCTGAGGGTATTTCGTGACACATTTAACTTAGACATAGCAGGCGATGGACGGTGTCGTTTCTTGCTTTGTTTTACGATGCTGAATAGAATGCCAGGAGTACCGAGTTAGGTGCGCAGTGTACTCTTGACAGTATCGTGCCGTTTGCCCGCGAGTTCTTTGCCGTTCTGTTCTGCAGACACGCTTCTGAGGTCGCTCCTTTAGGATTTTTTGTCGGGCCGCTTTGTGTGCTTATCCCGCTTCCGCGACACAGACGTTGGTTGTTCTGCCCTGATTGTCCGCTTTGTTAATATTTTGTCGGTTCAGCTGGGCGTGCGCAGTTTGCCGGTGGTTTGTCCTCTTTCTGCGCCTTTCTTTCCGACGTCAAAGCCCGTTATTCAGGGAGACTGTTTACGCTCATGAGATTAGAACTGACGTTTAGAAAGCCTTATTTATTATGCAGATGCTTTCTCCCGAACACTGAGCGTGTTTCGACATATGGTGCATCATTTAACAGTAGAGGTAAAGACACACACATTTCATTTTTCTGTGTGATGTTAGCCATTCTTTAGATTTTAGAAGGTTTTTATCGTTCCGAGAATGGTTTCTGTGTGTCTCGGAGATAACATCAAATATTTTAATCATTATAGGAAAATCAGTGTAATTTTTTTTATTTTCACCCTGGTGCCAACATTTCGGTTAACACAGACCATCTAGTAGCTCTTGTCTGCGTGCCGACAGTATTAAATTACTGTTTTCTGGCTAAAACTCTTGCATTTGCGAACACAAATACATTGGTGTCGAAAAAGCAACAACGGAAATTTTGCAAGGTTGCGTATATTTTGCCACAAAACAGCACAAACATGTGATAGTACAGTAGAAACAGTGTAAAGAATACAGAACGTAATAACTGCAAGATGTATAACGGTATACAAAAATGTCCATCTTTATTTTTTCCAACTTAATGGATTAGCACATGCATTCTGACTACTGGATAATGTGGCTAGTATGGGATGTGACCACCTCTGGCAGGCTTGACAACGACGGGAATGCTGTGAATGATGTCATCAATCTCATGCTGAGGCAATAATGCCCATTCTTCCTGCAGAGCTGCCCACAAGTCTTGGAGAGTGGTTGGTGGATGTCGACATAATGCAACCGGGCATCCCAGACATGCGGTATGGGACTCAAATCGGGAGAGCGAGCAGGCCACGCCATGCGTGCAATATCTTCCGTTAAAAAAAAAAAAAAAAAATCAACCACCCGTGTTCATGCATTACCGTCCATCGATACGAAGTCTGGGCCCACAGCACCTCGCAACAACCGCGCGTGAGATCACAAGATCTCCTCGCTGTACCTGTTAAATCTTGCTGTTTCACCCGTACAATTTCATGAAGCGGTGTTGGGAGTGGTCAACATAATCCCTTCCCACACCACTGGGGATCCTCCTCGATGTCGGTCTCTTTCCACAATGTTTGGGTCCCGAAATCGTGTTCCACCTGTTCTCCAGATGCGAATCCGCCGAGAATCACTCTCCAGACCAAATCGGGACTCATCTGTGAAAAGAACAGTGGCCCGTCGTTCGACCGTCCGTGTGGCATGTTGACGGCGCCACTCTACACGTTCCGTTCTGTGAAAACACGCCAGAGGTAAACAGACAGCAGGTCTCCAACAGTAACGGCCACTCTGCTGAAGCCTTCTGCACAACGTTTGCTTCGATACAATACGTCCAGGGGATATTGCGAGGTCAGATGCCAGATGCAGTACAGTAGTAAAGCGGTACCGTCGCGCCCTTACGGGCAAATAACAGTCCACTCTCTCTGATGACACACGTTGTGGACCCTGTCCTGGTCTCTGGGATACAGTTTCGGTCTCTATATGAACTGTCGCCTCATCCGAGAAACAACAAAACGATTCACATTAGGGCGCGGGCCACATCAGTTTGCGACTGGCTGCTTCCACCCTTCCTATGGACCTCCTCAACAGAGTGTCTCTATGCGTCTTCTCTGTGCCATACTGCACCGTCTGTGACTGTACACAGCGATTGTGAATGTGGGATTACCCTGCAAACACTATCCCGCTTGATAAGTGCCCTGACGTCATTTCTGGCGTGTTTGTTCGTTGATCGGAATGCCATCATCCGTGCAGAACACGATCGTAATGACAGTTTGTATGATTATATCGTGAATTACATACAAGACGGGGAAAGAGCAGTTTGTTGCTTTAATTTTGGACACCAGTGCATTTTATTATGTGAATAAACTGTGAGAAGTCGGTTTCGGCATGATTCTAATAAGGTTGGTGACAGTCTGCTGAAGAGCTGCTCAGGTCAAGTTAGCGGTTGACTTTACAAACTGGCAGTACATGTAGCAACATAATGAATACGAATTTCATTAATAGCCGTGCCACCTCTGTGCCAGCCTTCGTATGTGCTTCCGAGTACTGGCTATTTTTGTGACTGTGCTGAAGCAGCACTATCAAATCTTCCTTGCAGTGTGCAAATTATTTTAAATAAAAGCGGCCAACTAATATTCGTGACATCGTTTTTGCGTATCACATTTTTGTTTCATTAAAAAATTGCGATAGTGTGTTCAAGAGCAATCTTCTGTCCGCCATGTGGCAATTGCCAGCCACCAAGAGAATATCTGAGAAACTATTCATCAAGAATTACTATTACTAACGCCATCATAAAAACGTAACAACTGAGACCTTATCAATCTATTCGGTAGCAGATTTTGGATCATATTGTGAACCGATCTGAAAATATTGTTGTTGTTGCAGTCATCAATTTGAAGACTTACTTGATACAATTCTTCATGCTAGTCTGTGTTTACAATCCTTTTTGTACATGCATAACTACTGCAGCCTACAACCGTTTGAATCGCTTACTATATTCAAGCCTTTGTTGCCCTCTATAATTTTTACCCTCCCCCCCCCCCCCCCCCCCCGACTTCCCGCCACTATTAGAATGACGATTACTATATGACACCGGATGTGTCCTATCAAACAATCCCTTAACTCAAGTTATTCATAAAGATAAGATTGCCTATCCCCAATTCGATGAAGTATAGCTTCAGCTTCATTAGTTACTCGAACCCCATCTACTCTTAAATCACTCCTCTGTAACACGACATCCCAAAAGTTTTACTTCCATATAAGGCTGTACTTCAAACAAATACTTTCAGAAAAAAACTTCCTAGTACGCAAATTTATATTCAATCTCAACATATTTCTCTTTCATAGGAAAGCTGTTTTTCTCCTGCCATTCATTACTCCTGCTTAACTCTCAATAGGAACAATGATTATTACTACTTAAATAGGAAATATGTCTCTGAAAGTTACGCTAGCAAAAAAAAATCTTGCTTTTCTTGCAAAAAGGAACATTAATGTATTAGTACAATGAACAAACTGAACAGTAATTCACTAAACGTTCCCATCAGCTGAGGATTCCAGCATGTATTACTTTCATGAATACTCGTATAATGGAACTCTACAAGAACTGCGGTAAACCAAATATCTCCTGTCTTAAGATTATCACCTAAATTTTTAAAAGCCTATTTTATATGAAATGATAATTAAATGGACACCCTAGCTGCAAACAGGCGTTGATGTACTTCATTGGGGACATGTTGAAAATGTGTGCCCCTGTTTGCAGCTAGGGTGTCCATTTAATTATCATTTCATTTCTAGCAAAGCTGCATGGTCATCCACGGTAACTGTTCTTTCGGGAACAGATACTACCGTCATATATACCTATGTTATATCCTGTAATTCCCGCGTTATGTTATCACGAGATATTCGTCAAGCTGTATTTGGTTCTTTTGATTCCAAATAAAATCCATTTTCCCTTTGTGAACAAAAGAAACTGGAATATCTTTAATTTGCCTGCTCACCTGCAACAGACTCTTGCTCATCAGAAAAAGACCTAAAGCTTGCTTTTTCAGGGGCAAAAGAAAGACCACGATCAGAATAGTCAGAAAATAAATCCTCTGTATTCATTTCCTCTCCATTTACTACTTCCCCGCAAGTTTCTTTTCAAAATTTGGACCATCCCCTCTCAGAACTTCGGTTCGTCTTCTTTTTCATGACTTAGACAGAATCTGTTCCGTTTTAAACACCTGTAAAATGAATTTAAAAGTGCTAGGCCGTGTAACTTAAAAAAGTGTGTCTAAGACGAAAGACAATTAGCTGCATCTAATTCTACTCACCAGAAACAAAAGTATCACTTTTGGAAACACGTGCCTAATAGACACGCAAGAAAACTTGTTACTAGAAATATGTATTCCACAGACACCGTAATATTTCAGAAAACAACTATTACTTCACCTTCGCCATCAACAGTGGCTCGCTCACACCTCAAAACTGAGAAAGATATTGTATGAAGCTACAGAGGCATTCCCGCCAATAGCACAGTCAGTATTGTCAATGTAACAAAACAAAAATACATGCGTGTCTCCCAGGGAAATACTTCATTTCAAGGGCTAATCCGCTATTTTCCTGCCCAAATAGCAAAACTCGTCTACTACTTTCAGAGTTTCGATAAAAAAATATATATATTCATGATCCTCATTGCTGTGTGTTCTAGATTGATATTCTGCATGAAGGCATCCTGACTTCAATGGAAATTAATTAAAGTTTTATCTCCTTTCTCGATGTCTTCCTGGTAGGAAATATCCGGTCAGACTCTGCTGGCGTTAAGACTTAGCGGCTAGGGAAGTTCATTTAGATCGTGATACGTCATATTTGTAATTGATAAATAAAAATTATGGTACATTCACCTTGTTTATTTGCAGGACGATAACTACTTTTTCGCAATGTTAGTATGTCGTTTAGCCCAGAATATACACACGCTTCCGTCTACTACAATAACCGAAAGGCCAGAGAGTGATACATAATTTTGTAAGAATCTTCGTTTGTTCACGAAGCAAGCTAAGTGATAAATTCTTGAACCTATAGTATTAACAAATAAAGGCTGGTCCACTCATGCCATAGTTAGGTTTAAGTAGTTCTAAGTACTAGGGGACAGATGACCTCAGATGTTAAGTCCCATAGTGCTCATAGCCATTTGAACCATTTTTGAACCACATGATTTAATTCGACTACACTCCATTACTTTCGTTTACTTTCATTGATAGTCACGTTTTCACCTCTATTCAAGATAGTGTCCGTTCTGTCTAACTGATGATCCAAGTCTTTTGCGTTTCTAACACGGAACCCTTAAAATTGTTATTTATTCTCCCCAAAGTTTTATTCCTTTTCCAAACTGACCTTAGTTTCCTTTACTGTTCCCTCAGTGAGCAGACTGTTAACATGAGGGATACAGTACAAATCTATTTCACTCCATTCTTAATTAATGCTTCCCTTTCATGTCC
Source organism: Schistocerca nitens (assembly GCF_023898315.1). Lineage (NCBI taxonomy): Eukaryota > Metazoa > Arthropoda > Insecta > Orthoptera > Acrididae > Schistocerca > Schistocerca nitens. Next base: position 585,052,994 of record NC_064614.1, on the reverse strand, counting down.
TCCGACTCCCATAACTGCAGTCTGGTTTCTGCACAAGTTGTGGAAAACATTTCACTCCGTGTATTTCATCTCTCATAACTTCAGAATTTCAAAGAATGTTTTCCAGAAAGTAATGTAATATATACACTTAATCAGACTGTTGCTGTGGTAATACAACAGCATGGTTTTTGCCGAATGAGTTGAATTGTTTAATGTTAAAATATTTCATCAAATGCAGTTGTTCTAGACCGTTAGGTCAGCAGTCTTTCCGAGTAATCATCGTAGAAGGTGAAGATGATCTACGAGCGAGAAAGGTGTGTTTGTTAACTGGTTTACTTCTGTGTTGCAGGTGTCCCAGTACTCTACAAACACGCAGCCATGGAGCAATACACCCAGACGCCTAGCCGGAAATCACAGGTAAGGGAACACAGACAGATCACTTCTTGAAATTACCTGTTAGCAGTTCAAGTGCTCTTGCCGTCAAATTTATCACTGTTCCATTCAAACATCATACTCAGCGTAGGTGCAGCTGCAAGCCCACAAACGGAGGAAAAATTCTAAGGCAAATGTTAGGTCCACCTGCTGCTAAAAATAAGGTTAACCTTCGAAATACGAAGTTCTAGAGTGTCTTATGCTACCAGTCAAATTAAAATCCCCAAAGACAACACTACCGCCGGCCGCTGTGGCCGAGCGGTTCTAGGCGCTTCAGTCCTGAACCACACGGCTGCTACGATCGCAGGTTCGAATCCTGCCTCGGGCATGGATGTGTGTGATGTCCTAGAGACACTCCACCAGAAAATGATGACTAAGACGATCTTCGAAACTAACGGTATTTTATCACTGCAATAGGCCTGAAACTCGAGAGATTCTCGTCGCAAATGGTAGTACTCGTATTTGACCGTAATAGTGCAACTCCCCACAAAGGGGCATTGGCAACAGGAAAACTACCGGTCCTTTTGGGTATAAATCTCTCTGTCTCAAGTTAGTTTCGGCATGTCTTTCCTTCTGAAATTTATACTTCCGCAATCACACACACCATTGGACTTCAGACTCATTAACAGATCACACCAAGTAAAAAGTTGTCCATAATAAAAATAATAATAATAACACGGTTCTTTCCATGGCGATCATTGGTTAAATTTCGAACCACTGTTGGTACTCACCCTACAACCGGAAACTTTTCCAATATAAATATTAAATTTCATGTCGTATGATAATTCATCGCAAAATATCCTCATTTTATACCCTTTTTTGATAGGCTTGTATCTCGTATATTCTCTGCTGAAGAATGATCTTTTCAATTTAGCCATTGCTTCATCAACTGTGTATTTCCAATTGGGAGGGAGGGGGGAATAGAGTTCTTGAAAATATCTGCTCTAATCATATATCAATGCACAAAGGTTTTAGTGTGTTTCTGTCTGGAAATACACAATTGTCATTTACGTGAACTTCACTTTCATCATTAGCCAACTCCCTTTTCATTGATGTTAAATATAGCTTTGACAGATACCTTTCACCAAGTTCTATAATTGTGTGATAGTAGTCTCTGTACTTGTGTTTCTTAGTGATTCCCATGTGAAGATTTATCCCAAACCTTTTTTTTTTTTCATATTGGTTTCTATGAATAAGAGATTTGCGTGTGTATGTTGAATACAGAATCGTCTGAAACGGTATTTGGTTTATGTCTGATCAAAAATTTACAAACTAAATCAAATGATTTTAGATTCAATTTGTTTTTTAATTTTGTAACCACACCAGCTCGTCCAGTAAATAACGCACTTATGGTGTTCAACAGTTGTTTCTTGGCTCCAGTGTTTAGTGACTGTGGATGCAGTAATGAGCGGTACCTCATTTGTTTCCACTAGTGTCGTCGCTTTAGCAGTTATGTTCTGTATCACAGTTGGAGGAAATAAAGGCATGCATTGATAGAGAATGACGAGAAGAAATTTTTTATAGGCAAGATCGAGTTCAAAACTATGTTTAGGCTATCATCTTTAGATCTGTAACATTATGCATTTACTAACTTTATCATCATTATTTTTGTGAGACATTACATATGAGGAAATGGCAACTGCACATTTACATACCTTCAAAAACTTTTTTAGTTGTGCGTCATGTTCCATTGTGAGTTCATTACTCATGCCATGTTAAAATTTTAGTGGCGAGTACATTGCAGATTCCACACAGGTTTCTCAAAAATTAAATTACAAATGGGTTTGTCACAAGTAAATGCACCTTGTGGAACTTGGCATGTCTACATATGTAGCACTCCTTCAAAGCTCGTCAGTTAAAATCCAATATATATAGGAAAAGTGCCTATTTGTGCCAATGTTTACATTTACATGACAAGTGAAGCACTTCTTGGAACCTTCTCACTCGAAATACATAGTGCATAGTTAGAAACCTATGTGGAAAGTGCTGTGTACTCACCACTAAAATGTTAACATGGCAAGATTAATGAACGCACAGTGGAATATGACGTACAACCAGAAAAGTTTTTGAAGGTGTGTAAATGTATAATTGCCATTTTCTCATATGTAATGCCCAACCAAAATAACGATGGTAGACGTAGTATATGTAAATCCATAATGTTACACATCTGAAGATGGCAGTCTTACCTATCGAAACCGGTCAATAAAGTATAGTTTTGAACGCGATCTGGGCTATAAAAATTTCTTTGAAGTACATACAGATCGCTCCTTCTCATTTCTCATTATGAGAAACTTCAATCAAATAACACGAAATCTGGGACAGGGCAGAAACGGGGAAGAGAACCTAATATAAAAGTAAGATAAAGAGTGTCGCACTTTTCACCGTCCAAAGGAACAACACACTGCCTGTCTGGGAATGGGCCAAATGCTAAGTTAAAATACGCCAGCGCATCACAGACACACATGAATGTGGAGCTATCGGCACCCCGGAACAGGTCGTTTAGGAGTGTGCCAGTTGACAAGATGTTACAGACTAGGGTAGGGTCGTCTTTGATAATATATCAGTCTGCAGAATAATCAGGAATGCCGACCTGTGGTACAAACAAAGTTGTTGCCAGGCAAAATATGAGCTTGCTAATTGCAAATTTATGATGGCCGAGAGACAGTCTTAAAGAACCCTTACATCAAGCCAAGGAACGTACAGTGGCAGAACGGCCAACTATAACGTCCTTCCAGAAGCCGTGAAGAGATGAATCTCCGGGAAGACCAGACAGGATTTCATGAGCCCCTTACAGGCATCTTTAAATCTCTACACTTTGGATGGCATAACAGCAACATCTGTGAATCCTGAGTTGTGCCTAAGGTTCCCAGGGACTAAAAATGCAGACAAATGATAAAAACGTGTATTGTTTTTCACACCAAGTATAGTGGTGTAGTGTAGTGTCGTACAGTGCTGCGTAGTATAGCGCAAGATTATCAGTTACTGATGTGGCACTGGGGCGCAGTACAGTACAGTGGTGGCTTCTATAAAGGATAATTATTATTAATGTTTAAAAACCGCAGAAGCGGCATAGATGACGCTGAAACAAGTAATCTAATGTAAGACCCATGGAGCCTCAAATGTCGAGAAATACCTCAAGAGTGGATGACAAATGTTGAACAGGTGATGTCACCAAATGACGTACCTCATCGAATGTGCAGCGGTTGATCCTATCGGCCTGTCGCCCCTGATCATCCCAGTCCAAGTCAAGTATTCACATCGGTTTGGCTTCTGGCGTATGTGCACGACTTTGCCTCGTGGACCAGAGGGTTCGAATCTTGCGTCTTGTAGGCAATATTTTTTTCGCATTGCGTTCGAGAATTAAATGTTTACTTTGAGGTACCATTTAGTAATTCATTTACAGGTCTCGTGGTCTCCGGTGGGTTATTGCAAAATAAGTCCGTATTGTGTCACAAATAAATGAGTATATGCTTTTGAATTGCGTTACCAGGAAGTGACCGACGTTTTCTTTGGTAAATAAAGTTTCATTTCATACACAACTATGTTACCTTCCCTCACTATATTTTTTTGCCTTCAGTGTTTACTTACGCGCAGCGTCGCTGTTTCGCGCATTCGACGATCCATAGTGGCAAACGATACGTGAAAAGAAAAGTCTATTACTAAGGACCAAAAAGGTTGCGATGTACAAATTGTATTGTATTTTCTACGAACACACTAATTCTGAGGCAGTTGCTACCTTCGCCTTAACGTCTAATTACGGTTACATCTTTTTATTGATTGCTGATTTTCAGTACTTCGTCACACGCAATGCTGATGGTTAACATTCACAACAATCCTCACTGCAATCCATGGTTGTTGCTGGCCGACGCGGTTGAGGCGAAACACGTAATTCGGCAGTTGTCACTTTCTGTTTCACATCACTCGCGAATCGGTATTAGTGAGGGTCAACCCTTGTCACTTTCTGTTTCATATCACTCGCGAATCGGTATTAGTGAGGGTCAACCCCACGACGATTAGGGGGGCGTGCTCACTCGTCATATTCCGGTGAATTTTACCGTTTACAATTCATTCGACCACCATTCTTGCACGTCTCTCCCGCACTTGTCACTCGACACTCTACAGTACTACTCCGCACTCGACACTCTTCTCACTGCCTCCTGCAGCGCTTAACAATCGACTCCTGTCTGCTATCGACCTGGGCGTCGGATACTAATATCTATGTTCGTGGGATCGTGGATCCCTTACATAGTCTTGTATTACCACTACCGCGAACGCTACCGTTATCACATCGGATAATGCAAGAACGGCCTGCCGCTGTGGCCGAGCGGTTCTCGGCGCTTCAGTCCGGAACCGCGCTACTGCTACGGTCGTAGGTTCGAATCCTGCCTCGGGTGTGTGATGTCCTTAGGTTAGTTAGGTTTACGTAGTTAGAACTACGTCTAGGGAACTGATGACCTCAGATGTTTAGTCCCATACTGCTTAGAGCCATTTGAATGCAAGAACGAAAACAGAGTAGTCTAGCGGAGCGACGTATAGCACTGCCACCTACCGGTGGGGGAGGCTCGAGCAGTCCAACCGCTGCACGTGTGGCGAGGTACGTCAACTGTTGACGTCACATGTTCAGCATTAGTCTTTGGGCTCTTTCTCGACATTTGCGACCCCATGTGTTCTCTACTAAATTACTTGTCTCGGCGTCACCTTAGTCTCCTCGGGGTTTTTAAACGTTAATAAGAATCACCCTGTATTCCGGATGAGCATATACAGGGTGTCCAAGGAGGAATAGTCAGTATTCTGGGATATGACAGGGACGATCATTCGAAGCAATGAAGTCTAATACACGTGGACTCTAAAATACCTTGAGAGGTATGAGCACTTCTTGATTTTCGATACTGTGAAACAGTCCCATAGGCTCTTTGCTTTCCATTTCTTGGGAGGAGGTAGTATGGACCAAAACAAGAAAAAAATGTGTAATAAACATGGGCTCTAAAATGCATACTTTAGGTGCTATGAGCACTTCTTCAGTAGAAGAGATGTGTTTCACAGTAGCGAAGATGAACAATTGCTTGGGTCCTAAGGTACGTACTTCAGAGCCCATGTTTACTGGACTTTTTTCATGTTTTGATCCATACCATCTCCTCTCAAAATGTGGTAAGCAAAACGCTTGCAATAGAAGAGATTAGTTTCAGAGTGTCGAAGATGAACAAGTGCTCATAACTCTTTATGGTATGCATTTTAGAGCCCATGTTTACTGAACTTTTTTGTTTCCAGAGGACCATTGGAGTTTTGTAATTTAATGTATTTTTGTAGACCAGCATTGAATATCCAGGCTGCTGTTCTTTTTTTACTTATATGTAGTGCGGAGTAGTTTGTCGACTTCCTGGCCATGGTTGGTTGACTTGGGGGAGAGGACTAAACAGCGAGGTCATCGGTCTCATCGGATTAGGGAGGGAAGGTAGTCGGCCGTTTACTTTCAAAGGAAGCATCCCGGCATTTGCCTGAAGCGATTTAGGTAAATCATGGAAAACCTAAATCAGGATGGCCGAACGCGGGTTTGAACCGTCGTCCTCCCGAATGAGAGTTCAGTGTGGTAACTCCTGCGCCATCTCGCTCGGTGTCTCGCCATGTCATACTTCTAGTTAACAATGAAGTGCGCTCGGTTTGAAACTGATGCGTTGTTCCTGTAAAAGTAATATATATACGAGGTTTGTCCGTAAAATACGTATAAAAGTTGAAAAATAACTTTATTTTACAATTATTCAGGTATTACAATATGGTCTCCTTCAAAGTACTCGCCCTGAGACGCGATACACTTCTGCCAACGCCGTTTCCACTGTTGATAACATTGCTGAAAGTCTTCAGTTGTGATGTTGTTCAGTTGCCGTGTCGTTTCCGCCTTGATGGCTTCCACATCTCCCAAGTGCCGCCCCCGAAGTACCATTTTGCATTTTGGGAACATGAAGAAGTCACATGGGGCTAAATCGGGTGAATAAGGCGGGTGGTCTGTCACGGTGATTGAGCACCGGGCCAAAAACTCGCGCACAACGAGCGACGTGTGAGTGGGCGCATTGTCGTGATGAAGGTTCCACCTGCCCCCTGTTGCCAACTCCGGTCGAACTCGGGCCACATGAGCTCTGAGACGTGTCAGAACTTCAACGTAAAAATTTCCGTTCACTCTCTGGCCGGGAGGGACAAATTCCTTATGAACAATGACCCTAGAATCAAAGAAAACAATCAACATTGTCTTCACATTGGACCTTGATTTTCGCGACTTTTTTATTCTCGCTTCTCCTGCTAGTTTCCATTCCTTGCTTTGAGATTTGAGCTCTACATCGAATTCGTAAAACCAGGACTCGTCTACAGCGATGACTCGGTTGAGGAAGTCTCCTCGTTCCTCTGCTTCCAACCAATCCTCACAGCACTCAACCCTCTTTGCTTTCTGTTCTGGGTCAAGAGCTTCTGTACGATTTTCGCACACAATTTCTTCATTTCAAGTTTTTGTGTCAGGATTTCGTGAACGATTGTTTCGGGGATTGACAGCTCGTCAGCAATCATTCTGACTGTCAATCTACGGTCTTTAAGAACACAAGCCCGAATTCGTTCAACATTTGCATCGGAACTCGATGAACACAAGCCCGAATTCGTTCAACATTTGCATCGGAACTCGATGTCGACGGGCGTCCTGGGCGAGGGTCATCGTTAACTTCTTCTCGGCCATCCCGGAACCTTTTTAACCACTTGTTCACGGTTGGTTCCGGTTCCTTCAGAGGATTGTCTCCGTAAACCTGTTTCAAACACTAAAATTCTCACGGCCATTCTTGCCTAGCTTTGCAAGAAACTTGATGTTGACGCGGTGTTCCTCAATCAGAGAGAGCTCCATGCCGACGGCAGGTGAAAAAGAGTAACTGTCAACAAGCTGCCGCACACTCCCACCTTCACGCAGAGTGCTCTGACTCGAACTGAGCGTTGATGGGATTGATTACAGCAGTAGTCCCACCTGGCGGTGACTGCAACCTGTAACATATAGACATTATTCAACTTTTATACGTATTTTCCGGACAAACCTCGTATACATATTAGGTTCCAGAGACATTTCGAAGCATTTTTCTCGAAGTACATCTCATACAAGTATAGTATACAGTACTTCAGGTTAAAGAGCGTCTGTACCCGGGGACAAGGGGACGGGCGCCGCCCCCCCCCCCCCCTAGCACTCAGAGAAAGGAAAAAAATAGTGTAGTCAGTTGTTTTTCCTTCAAAAGAAGTCAGAATTATGCAGATTTTTAACAGTGCGCTGGAAATGGAACTTTATTGTGGCTACTTACAAGTCGTCTTTCGTATTCCAAAATATTAAAAGTACCGCCTGGTTTGCCCTCCCCCCCCCCCCCCCCCTACAAATTATCGTATGCGCATTCTTGCTCAGGTTATCGTACAGTGGCAGGGCTTGACACGGAATGGAGAAGGACGGCGTTAACGGTGGAATTTCCAGGGATGGCGAGAGCGTATAAGTTATAGAACTGTTGAAAACTTAAAAAAAACTATTGTTTCGTTTTCCCTGTTATAGATAGATTTAGCCACAAACCTCTTTATCATTGTATAGTACTCACAAAAACCAACTCATAGGTTTTTCGACTCTGTTCATGTAAAGTGTTTAGCAGAGCTCGGATTTTTATGTAATTACATATTCTTTTCCTTCGCTCCTATGCACATGAAAAGTATAAATGGCCGCGAATCCTGTTGCCAGCATTGATGTGTGTAATTTTTCGTTACAACTTCTTACATACTTCTCTATAATGACATATTTTTGCATATTTTAATTTGATGATGGATAAGAGTAAACACGGGGATTGGAACTTTAATAGTGGCAGCTATTTATTTACAGCTCGTACAAAATAGATAGGCGTTTCAAAGTTTTATTGACCTTCAAAGTACTCACCAGCATTGTGTATAACCCGTTGCCAGCGATGATGAAGTCCTAAGATACTCTTAGGAGTGCCAGTTGTGTTGGCAGTTCGAGCGACGCGGTCTATTGCCCGACGAATTTGTAGCAGTTCTGAAGCGAATGCCGTGAAGCTTTCTTTCAGTTTATAAATCGAGTTGAACACAAGAAGGCTTAAGTCATGGGAGTGCAGTAGGAGTTACAGCACTTAGCAGCCCCATCAGTCAAACAAATCAATAACAGCTTGCACTGTACGCGCTTGAGCATTGTCCTGCAAAATGATGGTCAGGTCCTGCAGGAAGTTGTCATCACTTCTGTCTCAAATCTGGTCGTAGGTTGTGTTCCAAACATGAACATCATAGAACTGAAAGAAAATCATTAGAATGGTTTGGGTATTTGTTGAGAATACCGGATCAACAGTGGTCAAACAAAATTTTTGAATGGAAACCACATGGCAGAGTTCTTTGAATGACATTAGTGAAATAGTGAAGCATGGCGGTGCTCACAAGGAGGATGCTCTGAACAGAGAGGCCTGGCAGAAGATGACAGAAATTCAACAAAATATTGTTATTAATTAATCTTTGAATCAATTAATGCAGTAATAATAATAATTATTATTATTATTATAAAAACCTGGAAATCTCAGGGAGGTCTAACGATGAAACTAAGTCGCCACCCTGAAGAACTAACAAGGGAACCTCCCCATCGCACCCCCCTCACATTTAGTTATAAGTTGGCACAGTGGATAGGCCTTGATAAACTGAACACAGATCAACTGAGAAAACAGGAAGAAGTTTTGTGGAACTGTGAAAAAATAAGCAAAATATACAAACTGAGTAGTCCATGGGTCACATAAGCAACATATTGGACAAAGTGTCCGTAGGAGCGCCGTGGTCCTGTGGTAGCGCGAGCAGCTGCTGAATGAGAGGTCCTTAGTTCAAGTCTCCCCTTGACTGAAAATTTTACTTTCTTTATTTTTGCATAGTTATTATCTGTCCGTTCGTTCATTGACATCTCTGTTCACTGTAATAAGTTTAGTGTCTGTGTTTTGCGACCGCATCGCAAAACCGTGCGATTAGTAGACGAAAGGACGTGCCTCTCCAATGGGAACCGAAAACATTTGATCGCAAGGTCATAGGTCAACCGATTCCTCCACAGGAAAACACATCTGATATATTCTATACGACACTGGTAACGGCATGTGCGTCACATGACAGGAATATGTTGTCGACCCACCTAACTTGTACACTTGGCGAATGGGTAAAAAGATTCTTCTACCTTGCCCGATTTAGGTTTTCTTGTGGATGTGATAATCACTCCCAAAAAAGTGATGAAAACACAATAGTTTGTCACATAAACTGAAAATAAAAAATTAAACTTTTCACTCGATGGAGGATTTGAGCCAGGGACCTCTCGTTCCGCAGCTGCTCACGTTACCACGAGACCACGGCGCTCCTGTGTTCTTAGAGTCCTTGATGTCGCCTATCTTCCCATGAACTATTCAGTTTGCATATTTTGCTTATTTTTTCACAGTTCCACACAACTTCTTCCTGTTTTCTCAATTGATCTGTGTTCAGTTTATCAAGGCCTATCCACTGTGCCAACTTATAACTAAATGTGAGGGGGGTGCGATGGGGAGGTTGCCTTGAAAGAAACAAATAATCGACATACCGAGAACCACACAGCCTGAGTATAACTCACGTCGTAGATACGCGGCTAGGCAGCCACTACACGCTGATACTCCTCCCATCTAGAACTTAAATCGCTAACTATGTGTAGTTAGTTTAAGAGATTTGCCACCAGTGAGTGGTAAACAGAGATAAATTCAGAGAGTTAACACATGCTTTGAGAGGGCGCTCTCGTCGGAGCCGGACTTTGGCGGTAGAATGAAATTTCTTTGCGACTGTTTGGTTACCAGGGAATGGGGCTTGGTATAGTTAACTAAGTTCCTTCTTATCAAAATTTGCTCATATGTCTTGCGTTAAATCCCAAACGTCACAGCAGCGACTCGTAAAGTGAGGGGGTATGACACTGTTGATGGTAATCAGCACTTCGGATGGAGGACAGCTCCTTACCCCCTAAATACTGTTTCACAGGAATAAGCTATGTACATGGGCATCCGCAAAAAATTATCCGAGAGGGGTGGGGCCGGGAGGGTGTGTCTCTAATATTGCCATTTTTTATAAATAAATTGCCCAGTTTCAAGCCGTGCCATGACACCAGAAATAAATTTTGTAGGTGACACAAAAAACGTAGTATATCCCAGGGACTTATTGGTTATCCACTCGCGTCTGTAAGTGTGTGAGAATTCTGTAATGTATAAAAACTCTGCACTCCAGATTTCTTGGGGGTCAAGTGCCACCTTCTCGCCCACACACTCTCCTTGTGGATGCTCCATCACTGGGATTAACCAATACCAGCTGGAGAACTAGTTGGCGATGGTTTGACCATGTACAGCTGTCATCAGCAGCACCAACAACAATGCTTGAAAGACGTGCGAATATATGAGCCACAAGCACAGAGTAAATTCTTTGGTACTTTCGGTGGGAGACACTCAGAGACGTGGATGTTCTGACTTTCTCTCCCCCTCTCCTCGCTCCCTCCTGTATGGGGTCACCGCGTCGTAAAGACCTCTCTAGTGTTTTGTTGGACTTACCAGAATAATAATAAACGTAGTTCGGCTCACTTGTATTGCCACGATCACACAAAAAATTCTGAATGGCGCCACGTTACAGAGAGAGACTGGCCCTGGCAATAATTATTTAAAATAGTTAAAAAAGAAAAATCGATTATTCTATTCTTCGTCTGTGGGAAAGATAAGAAGGCTTGGTTACGGTAATTTTTGTGCTGTATATATGGCAGATACATGGGTAATAGCTTCGAATTCTTTGTACTTTCGGCATATGCGAGCAGAAAAGAGCTATTAAGATCTTAAACATGGCTACGAAACACAGCTACTGTGTAAATCTGAAGAGGTTGAAAAATAAGCCAACCAGTAGCAAACAAAGGTTTATTACCCACTGACCTAGGTTTAGATAGTTGTAAAAATATCTTCTAAAGGAGTAGTGGGCCCTAAAATGTATAGTCAGTTACAAAATATTAACAGAAATACACTACTGGACATTAAAATTGCTACTCCAAGAAGAAATGCAGATGATAAACGGGTATTTATTGGACAAATATATTATACTACAACTGACATGTGATTACATTTTCACGCAATTTGGGTGCATAGATCCTGAGAAATCAGTACCCAGAAAACCACCTCTGGCCGTAGTAACGGCCTTGATACGCCTGGGCATTGAGTCAAACAGAGCTTGGATGGCGTGTACAGGTACAGCTGCCCATGCAGCTTCAACACGATACCACAGTTCATCAAGAGTAGCGACTGGCGTATTGTGACGAGCCAGTTGCTCGGCCACCATTGACCAGACGTTTTCAGTTGGTGAGAGATCTGGAGAATGTGCTGGCCAGGACAGCAGTCGAACGTTTTCTGTGTCCAGAAAGGCCCGCTGAGGACCTGCAACATGCGGTCGTGCATTATCCTGCTGAAATGTAGGGTTTCGCAGGGATCGAATGAAGCGTGGAGCCATGGGTCGTAACACATTTGAAATGTAACGTCCACTGTTCAAAGTGCCGTCAATGCGAACAAGAGGTGACCAAGCCGTGTAACCAATGATGCCCCATAGCATCAAGCCGGGTGATACGCCATTATGGCGATGACGAATACACGCTTCAAATGTGCATTCACCGCGATTTCGCCAAACACGGATGCGACCATCATGATGCTGTAAACAGAACCTGGATTCATCCGAAAAAATGACGTTTTGCCATTCGTGCACCCAGGTTCGTCCTTGAGTACACCATCGCAGGCGCACCTGTATGTGATGCGGCGTCAAGGGTAACAGCAGCCATGGTCTCCGAGCTGATGTCCATGCGTCGTCGTCGAACTGTTCGTGGAGATGGTTGCTGTCTTGCAAACTTCCCCATCTGTTGACTCAGGGATCGAGACGTGGATGCACGATCCGTTACAGCCATGCGGATAAGATGCCTGTCATTTCGACTGCTAGTGATACGAGGCCGTTGGGATCCAGCACGGCGTTCCGTATTACCCTCCTGAACCCACCGATTCCATATTCCGCTAACAGTCATTGGATCTCGACCAACGCGGGCAGCAATGTCGCGATACGATAAACCGCAATCGCGATAGGCTACAATCCGACCTTCATCAAAGTCGGAAACGTGATGGTACGCATTTCTCCTCCGTACACGAGGCAGCACAACAACGTTTCAACAGGCAACGCCGGTCAACTGTTGTTTGTGTATCAGAAATCGATTGGAAACTTTCCTCATGTCAGCACGTTGTAGGTGTCGCCACCGGCGCCAGCCTTGTGTGAATGCTCTGAAAAGCTAATCATTTGCATATCACATCATCTTCTTCCTGTCGGTTAAATTTCGCGTCTGTAGCACGTCATCTTCGTGGGGTAGCAATTTTAATGGCCAGTAGTGTATATTTTTGAGGTAAGCGTACTCACTTGTTAAATCACATGATGGTACATTAGATTAGATGAAGCCGAGCGGCTCTTGTCATATACAAAATTGACTTTGCTACGTAACTGTATTACATATTTTATATTTAATGTATACCTCTAAAACTTGTATTTGTCAGTACCCTTCTGTAAGAAATTGTCATATTGCTTTAATGTAAAATTATGTTACTTAATACCAGCAAGACGCAGTGCTTACGCGCGTGTATTAGCGCCCACTGCTTTCACATTTTCCATATCGCTTAAGCTTCCGTGGTATTAAGCCAGTGGTCTTCAAACTGGGCCCGCGGGCCGCATTCGGCCCAGATCATGTTTTCGTGCGGCCCGCGACCCTCCTCGGCTTCGCACGGGTAGCATTAGTTATCTACTTGTCGGGCGTAGCGGTGTTTTGTGTACGGAAACTGCTTAGAATTGTGATAAACGTCGGGGAAGTAATTAGGTAACTAAAAACCATCCACCAATTTCATTTAACGCGCCACTTGCCGGTGTTCCGCAGTGCTAAAGGCGTGAGCGGCCTGCTAGCCAACAATGCGAGCCGTGCAACAAACGCGCCGCGTGCCCACGGCCGCTCGTTTGCCGGCGGCGGGCTTGTCCCGCAGCCGCCTCATTGTTAACTTTGTCGTGTCAGAGTGTCAGTCGTGAACTAAGTTTGGTACCCCTGAACGTTCGTCGCGTATTGAGTGTATTTGTGCTCATATTTGGTGATATAGTTATTAGTGGAATAAATAATGTCTGATGTACCCTCAAGAACAGTGTCTAAGAGGAAAATATGTGAAGAGAAAAGAAGTTTCCAAGAAATATGGGAAGAAGAGTTTTGCTTTATAAGTGGACACAAAGAAGGTACTGCTACTTGCTTAATATGCCGGGATACGATTGTGCGACTGAAGAGATACAGTTTATTTCGCCAATACACAAATAAGCACAATTCATTTACAGTAGCTTTTTCGTTGAATTCAAATGAAAGAAAGGAAAAAAAAATTGCTCATCTAAAATCTACCATTCGTCGTCAACAAAACGTAATGTTAGCAGCAGTTGGGCAAAGTGAGGCTGTCACAAGAGCATCATACCAAGTATGTTATATTCTGGCAAAAAATATAAAAGCTTTCACTGAATTAGTGAAGCAATGTATGATGACTGTTTCTGAAACTTTGTTTCAAAATTTCTCCAGCAGTTAACAAGTATCAGATGAAATAAATCAGATCACACTTTCAGAATCTACCTGTCGACGTCGTATAGAAGATATTTCAAAATATATGTTTGAGGCACTAATTAATAAAGTGAAACTATGCAAATACTTCAGTCTTGCATGTGACTCCAGTACAGATTTAGCCTCGATGGCTCAGTTTCCATTATTTGTGCGTTACTGCACAAATGATGGGGTAATAGAGGAAGATTTTTAGCAATTATAACCATGAAAGATCACACAAAAGGATGGGATTTTGTGGATGCAAATGACTTATCTATGAGCAAATTAATATCAGTATGTACAGATGGTTGTCCGTCAATGACGGGCGTCAACAACGGTTTGATAGCACTGATTAAGAAGGAATTTGCGAAATTTACTCTCCATTCACTGCTTACTGCATCAAGAAAGTTTGGCATGTCAGATTTCAAATACAAAATTGGAGAATGTTATGCAAACGGTTATAAGCTTTATAAATTTCATTCGTGCCAGTGAACTTAATCACTGAAAATTTAAAGAACTTCTGCAGGATTTGTAAGCCTGTTACATACTGCTGTCAGATGGCTAAGCAAAGGAAAAGTGCTGGAACGATTTGTTAATATGATATCTGAAATTATTTTATTCTTACAACAAAGTGGCAAAAATTATCCTGAACTTGATGATGATGGATAGTGGGTACTTACAACTTTTTTTACCGATATTACACAAAAATTCAACACACTTAACTTGGAATTACAAGGACCAAACAAGATAATTGGGCAAATGACTAACAAAATATTTGCATTGTAGCCAAACTGCAATTATATATAAATGAACTCGAAGTAAAAGATCTGTCTGATTTTCCAACTGTTGCTATGCTCCGATCAGGTTTAACTATCGCCGAAACTATATACCAAAACATGGAAGAATATTTAGAAGCCTATTTGGAAGAAATAAAATGAGATTTGCAGATGTTAGAAATATTCGAAGCTGTTTCATTCTCGTAGAGAACCCTTGGCATGTTGGACTTGTTGATCTCAAATTATTCTGCCAATTTTGATTTCCTAAAACTAATTTGCTAAATGAAACAATCGAACTTCAGCGTGACACACTGGTCGAAGCTTTGTTTATAGAACATCGTGAAGCACAACAGTACACTGAATTTTGGAAATATGTGCCTAACAATTATAAAAATTTACGAGACTGTGCACAGTTCATTTTAACACTATTTCCTTCAAATAAATATCGTAATCGGTTCTCCAGTCATTTAGAAGACGCAATGAGGATTGCCTGCAGCCCAAACGACGCAGATATAGACGACATAGCCAAGAAAGTCCAACATCATAAGTCACATTAATGAAAAATTATATATTTGTATTTACGTTTGTTTAGCAATTACAATGAATAAAAGCCAGATTCAATAAGAGAACTGTTCCTTTCTTATATAGCCTGTTGCATGTGCAGTGCATCTGTTCTATGCTTATTTTTTAAATTTCTTATTTATTTCTACATTTTTGGAAGTTTGAGATTAATGCAATTATAATAAAGTTTTTATGGCCATTTGGATAATGTAATATAATATTTTAATAATACATCTATCTCATCTTGCATGAAAGTACTTTAAAATAAATTTCAGAAACAATATACACTGACCCCAGATTTGATTTTGGTAGTGGCTAATAATTACTAATGATTCCCTTCCTTCACTTCACCCTTCATATGCACCTGCCTAGCTACATGAATATTGTAAGATTATGCAAGTCATGTGAATTTTATTTTCACAGAGATAATTAAACTGGAATGAATTAGTCAGGTGCACTGTATGCTTTTCTCCAGTTTATTAAAATTTGATCAGCAGCATTTTATGCATTTTCAACACTCATCATTCTGTGAAAGTCTGTGAATAGCACATGTCATCATTGACTTATGCTACCACAACGATTATTCCAGTCGATCTCAACACTAGACTCCTGTGAAGACTGACTAAAAACGTAATTGTTGACAACGTGACACGACTACTCGTATGTCTCCGGCGAATATATCCCTCATAATGCAATAGTTGTCAAAGTTGCAGATGGGTATTTGAAATTCTGCAATACAGGAAAAAAGATTTTTAGTGTCATAAACATGGCTGATTGTTGTCAGCAACTACACAGCAATGTTATTTGGCGAAAGAGTCACATACATCCAACAGTTGCAAGTGGTTTGTTTCCGAAAGTACTATTTCATTTTTAATGTTGACAGCTTCTGAAGAACGATAAATGATGTACAGGGTGATTCAAAAAGAATACCACAACTTTAAAAATGTGTATTTAACGAAAGAAACATAATATAACCTTCTCTTATACATCATTACAAAGAGTATTTAAAAAGGTTTTTTTTTTCACTCAAAAACAAGTTCAGAGATGTTCAATATGGCCCCCTCCAGACACTCGAGCAATATCAACCCGATACTCCAACTCGTTCCACACTCCTGTAGCATATCAGGCGTAACAGTTTGGATAGCTGCTGTTATTTCTCGTTTCAAATCATCAATGGTGGCTGGGAGAGGTGGCCGAAACACCATATCCTTAACATACCCCCATAAGAAAAAATCGCAGGGGGTAAGATCAGGGCTTCTTGGAGGCCAGTGATGAAGTGCTCTGTCACGGGCTGCCTGGCGGCCGATCTATCGCCTCGGGTAGTTGACGTTCAGGTAGTTACGGACAGATAAGTGCCAATGTGGTGGCGCTCCATCCTGCTGAAATATGAATTATTGTGCTTCTTGTTCGAGCTGAGGGAACAGCCAATTCTCTAACATCTCCAGATACTGTAGTCCAGTTACACAAAAAGCTTTCTGTTGAGCGGTCGCCATCTTAGCATCAACTGACGCTGACGCCTAGTCAACAGCGCCTCAAGCGAACAAATGTACAACTAAATGAAACTTTATAGCTCCCTTAATTCGCCGACAGATAGTGCTTAGCTCTGCCTTTTGTCGATGCAGAGTTTTAAATTCCTAAAGTTGTGGTATTCTTTTTGAATCACCCTGTATATCCAAATCCGGTAAAGAATAAATGATTTGCAGCTGTCGGCTGTACCTGTCTCCTTCGTCAAATGGAAAAGATACTGGAGGAATTGTAAGTAGGAGCGCGCAAAATTGTTCTATAACCTTTACAGGTGCCACTTAGTACGGTGGCGGTGGGAGGGGACGTAATAATGGAAATTTTTTCTTGTTTATTTCTCAGTGCTGACAACAAATGGGTGCGTGTGCCTCGTACCAATTATCTGCTATTGTATCAGTCTTAAATGAAAGTGCGTTCGATTCATGAATACGCAGTATAGAGACGGTCTTATGCGGTACATATTTTTTAAAAGAAATAATTAGTCATTAGCTCATATAAAAGTGTGTGTGTGTGTGTGTGTGTTTGTGTGTGTGTGTGCATCCTCCACTTCTCCTCCTATACCCTCGGATCGATCTCAACCACACAGATACACATATTATTTTCAGTCTGTAAAGAAGTATTGTGGGGTAAGCAAAGGCAACGTCTTATTGGGGCGTGGGATGGTAATGTGGAGGGAGAAGGGAAGGAGGACATGGACACATACAGGGGGAGTGCGAAATGGACAGATAAAGGGGTGAAGAGATGGTGAGTGAGGGGAAAGTCGAGATGGACGACAGAGAGTGAGGGAAGGAAGAGAGAGAATAACATAAGATTGTAATAAATACATATCTAGCCAATGCCAGGTACCTCATCTAGTATGAAATGAATTAAGGCTGTTGTAGTTCAGTCAGGTGAACTGAAGAAAAATGACGTCCAAAACATGTTGAAAACAGTTGTGATCGTGTCTCATGTTACGTAATACATTTAAGTGTAAGTTCAAAATGGTTCAAATGGCTCTGAGCACTATGGGACTTAACATCTGAGGTCATAAGTCCCCTAGAACTTAGAACTACTTAAACCTAACTAACCTAAGGACATCACACACATCCATGCCCAAGGCAGGATTCGAACCTGCGACCGTAGCGGTCACGCGGTTCCAGACTGTAGCGCCTAGAACCGCTCGGCCACCTCGGCCGGCCTAAGTATAAGACCATTTGCTGTTATTAACCAACTGTTCACAAAGACAACGCAGCAACATTTCGTCGGGCAATTACAGTGTTGCAATTTAAGGGGCATTGAGGGTGGCAACAATCTGAAACAGAGAACATTCTACACGTAGTGGTCCGAGTGGTATCGACTTTAACGATAAGTGCTAGAAAGTCAGTGGTAAACCTCTCGCTTCTTTACTATAGCTAATCTATTAGAGGTTCATAACACACCATTTACGTGGTTTACCAGTTAATATAAAGACCTGGTAATCTGCGGCCAGAGGTGCCACATCATCATATTGTTAGTTTTGGCCCTTGAACAAAAAAGTTTAACGACCACTGTATTAAGCGAAAGTTTTTTTTCTTTTTAGTGCCTTTTTTGCTCATCTTTCCTCATGAATTTGTAACAGTGATCTTTTGTAAACAGAACTCTACCTTCTGCACGCTGAATTTATGTACAGTTTTATACTGTCAGCAAATGTATTAGTAATTTTATACGTAATATATACCAGTAAATCTATTATATTTTTAATTGCCTTTTAGAGGTAATTTTATGCTTACTTCAATGTAAAATGCTTTTGTTCAAGACAATCAAGACACAGTTCTTACGCGCATGTATTTAGCGCCCTCTACAGCCCAATTTTTCCTGGTCACTTGAGCCTCTATACTTGTAACAGTTGGCTTTAGTCTCTGGTGTGATGTATACGTAACTTACCCAAATATTTTATCTTGCGACGCCTACTACAATTTCATGTTGACAAGAGCCTCTATCTGTGGGTATTTACTAATGAGCATTCATTCTGAAGTACGATATACAGGGTGATTTACGAAGATATGCAAATATTTAAATATGTTATTCTACTAGTAAAACTAAAAAAAAGTTCATATAAACATAGGTCCGCAAATGTTTAGTTACGGAGTTACGGCTAATAAAATATTTGCCTGAAATTTAGTAAATTTGCTGATATGAAGCCATCGAAAAACTTTTAACGTCGTAAAGTAAAGCACGATTTCCATTTATTTTATTTTTATTGATCTGGTGAATCTAATAAAACATGCCCCAGCCGTGTATCTGCAGTAATTTTCCAAAACATCCAGAGAAGCAAAGATTATTATACAAATAAATTTTTTTACTTTCCATTAAGAATGTAGAAACGTTTATGTCATTGTTGGCTACTGTTGTTAGTGAATTGTTTCAGTTGTTTCCTAACCTTGAAACGAGATAGTTTCCTGTATTGTTCAGTTAAAGGACATAATAGCAACAGTGTATGTAAGTGTAACCGTATTGTAACTGTTGTAGTTTGTAGATTATTTATGAAATAAGGAAGCCTTTCAAATTTACGACAGAGGAATACGCCAATGTGGTATTTATTTATGGCAAATGTGATGGTAATGCTACGGCTGCAATTAACGAATAGCGCCTACGTTATCCAACTCGGAGGATTCCGAATGCACGAATCATTAGTGGAGGATTTCGAATGCTACGGAGACAGGTTCTCTACCTAGCGTTCATAATCAGTACCAGCGCTCGATACATGAAAACGATGATGGGGATATTATGGATGCTGTTCAACGTATCTCTCAAAGATTAGGCATTTCACAATCTAAGGTATGGCGTACACTGAAGTACAATAGTCTCCATCCTTACCATAAACAAAAAGTGTATCATTCACATCCGGAAGAACCTGCCCTTCGCTTGGAGTCGTGCAGCTGGTTAAATACTAATCGCCAGTTACACAAATACAATTTATTTACTGATGAGGCACAGTTCACTCGAGATGGTATAAACAATTTACATAACGAGCACGTATGGCCTGAAGCAAACCCACGTGCAACAGTGCAAAGCAATTTCCAACAGCGAATTAACATGAATGTGTGGTGTGGTATAATCAACACATACTTTATTGGACCATTCATTTTCCCAGACGTCTAACGGCGAGGCGTGCTTACAGTTCCTTCAAGAAGAAATGCTCTCTTGCTCGAAGTTTTTCCACTTGCTACGCGATTGCAAATGTATTTTCACCAACACCATTAGTGCACATTTAAATGAACATTTCCCTAGAAATGGATTGGTCGTGGTGCTACACGTCTTTGGCCACCCAGATCGCCCGATTTAACACCAATGGATTTTTGTGTGTGGAGATGGATGAAAGACATAATTTATGGGGACAAAGCCATTACTTGCTCGCATTATGAAAGCAGTAGACGAAATTAAGAACAACTTCATGAAACTGAAACGAGCAACAAAATCTGTTCATACAGGTGCAGCTAAATGCATTGAACTTCATGTAGACATTTTTGAACATATCTTGTGAATGTATTGTGAAATTTCAGAATGGTAGAGCACTTGCCCGCGAAAGGCAAAGGTCCCGAGTCCGAGTCTCGGTCGGGCACACAGTTTTAATCTGCCAGGAAGTTTCATATTGTGAAATTGTATGTACACTGTACAACTTCCTTAACACTGAGTTTTTTTTTTTTTCGATTTAACATGAATTCACGTGTGCCTTGGTATTAACAAAAGCAGATTATCTGACACATTCATATAGTTTTAGTTAACGTTAGTACCAACACTTTTCCAAACTTAAATTCTCTACAACTTCTGTTGAAAACTTTCTGCAATTGCCAGAAATTTAAAAAACAAATTGGGCCACGTAGTTAATAAATTAAAAATTGCTTCTCTGGATGTTCTGGAAATTTACTGCAGATACACATCAGGGACATGTTTTCTTAGATTCGCCAGATCAGTGACAACAAAATAAATTGAAATCGTTAGGTTAAACCTCGTACAATTTTGCGATGGCTTCATATTAGAGAAGTTGCTAAATTTCAGACAAAATCTTTTATTAGGCGTAATTAAACATTTGCGGACCTATGGTTATTTGAACTTTTTCCTTTAGTTTTACTTGTAGAATAACATATTAAAATATTTGCATATTTTCGTGAATCACCCTGTATGTAATCTAGCTGCTGTCTAAAGCCATGGCTTGGGATAATTCTTGTTTTGTCAGTTTTGTATATGACAAGAGCCGCTTGGCTTCATCTAATCTAATGTACCATCATGTGATGTAACAAGCGAGTACGATTCCTCGCTTCATCATCAGTGTTCTGCCTAAAGGCAAGTTTTCACATGGTAGTTCTCCAGGCTGTCTGGTCTTCTGCCGTCCTCTTCAGGTCTGCATAATTTCCTCTTCCCTTTATGTCGTCTATCACCTCGTATCTCCTTCTTCCTCTCGGTCTTCTCCCACAAACTAATCCTTCCAAAGCATCTACTAGCAAGCACTCCCTTCTCAGTGAATGCCCCAACCAGTTCTTTTTCCTTTCTCTTAGAACCTTCAGCAGACATCTTCTCTCATCAACCCTTTCCAATACTCTTTCATTACTCGCTCTTTCCATCCAGCTTATTCTCTCCATTCTCCTCCACATCCACATCTCAAATGCTTCTAACCTTTTTTCATCCTCTCGTCTCAGTGTCCATGTTTCTGCCCCATATAGTGCCACACTCCAGACAAAACATTTGCCAAGCCTTTTCCTTAGTCCTTTATCTAATTTGCCACATAAGAGTCTCCTCTTTCTGTTGAATGCCTCCTTCGCTATGGCAATTCGAGTTTTCACCACCTGGTGACATCTCAAGTCTTCAGTTATTGTGCTTCCGAGATAGTTAAATGCACTTACTTGGCTAATGGTAGATTGTCCTATTTTAATATTGGACAGTCTGCGTCTTGTACTGATGACCATACTCTTCGTTTTTGCTGTGTTTATTTGCATCCCATATTCCACAAAAGCTTAATTCAGATCTTTGAGCATGTTATTCACTGCCCGCTCACTTTCTGCCACTAATACCATGTCATCAGCAAATCTTATACATTCTATTCTCTTTCCACCAATACATATTCCTCTTTTCCCATCTAAACTTTTCGCAATAATCTCTTCCAGGTATACGTTAAACAACAGTGGGGAAAGGCAACAACTTTGTCTAACACCTCGTCCAATGCTGCTTCCTTCTGACATTTCATTTCCAATCCTTATCCTTACTTTCTGGTGTAAATATAGATTCTGTATCAGTCGTCTCTCTTTCCAATCTACTACTTTCCTCTTCAAGATAACCATCAGCTTGTTCCACTGAACTCTGTCAAAAGCCTTTTCTAAATCTATAAAAACAGCAAAGATTTCTCCACCCTTTTCCATATATCTTTCCCCCATAGTTCTTAGCAGGCCAATAGCATCTCCTGTTCCTTTTCCTCTTCTAAATCCGAACTGCTGCTCTGCAATCCCTCTATCCAGCTTGCCATATAACCTTCTATTCAACACTCTCAGCAAGACTTTTGCTGTATGAGAAATTAGACTGATGGTCCGGTGCTCTTCACATTTTTTAGTGTTTCTTTTTCTCTATTGGTTTCATAACTGTTGCAGCGAAGTCCTCAGGCCATTCCCCTTTGTCATATATCTCGTTACAGAGGTAGACTGTTTCTTTTCTTGCCTTGTTTCCCAGACTCTTAAATAGTTCTACTGGCAAATCATCTATTCCACATGCCTTCCTATTCTTCATCTCCTTCAGCGCCTTTTCTACTTCTGCTTCCAAGATGGTAAGTCCCTTTCCATCTTCCGGCACATATTGCTCCTCTTCAACCTTAATTTCGCTTTGCATTTCATCCCCCTTATACAGACATTCAATATATTCTTGCCATCTGTTCAAAACGTCATGTGGTTCTTCTGCTAGAGTACCATCTGCTCTTTCTATTTCCGTGTTATTCCTCTTTCTTTTACGTTCAAAAACTATCTCACTAGCCAGTCTATACATCATTTCATACTTTCCCTCTCTCTCCATTTTCTCTATTTCGTCGCATTTCTGTTTCATCCATTTTTCTCATGCTTCTTCAGTTTCTCTTCTTACTTCATTACTCTGTTTCCTGTTCCTCTTTTTGCTTTCTTCAGTTTCTACACTTTTCCACTTTCTGCGCTCTTCCATCTTTTACAACATGTTTTCTATTGTCCATTCTTTCCTGGTGCTTTGGGATACTCTAATTCCTAGTACTTTTTGGCTGAGTCCATGAGTCCTTCCCTGATTTTTATCCAGTTGTCATTAACACTTTCATCAACACTACCTCTTTGCCATTTTTCCATAAATCTGTTCTCCAAATCTGATGCCTTTCCTACCTCTTTGAGTCTTTCTATGTTTATTCTTTCCTTTGCTTTACCTCTCCAGACTTTTTTCAACTTCACTTGTATTTCTCCCATCACTAGGTTGTGGTCTGAATTTATATCCTCTCCTGGATAAGCTTTAGCATTCTTCAAACAGTTCCTAAACTTTTTTTGTATCAGGATGTAGTCCAGCTGATATTTTTCCCTATTCAAATTTGATATCCATGTGTAATGTCTCCTTTTGTGGTGTTCAAATGATGTGTTACCCACTGCTAATGAATTTTCTTTACAGAAACTAATTATTCGTTCACCCCTCTCATTTCTTATTCCTAATCCAAATTTTCCTACAGTATCTTCACATCTTCCTTCACCCACCACTGTATTCCAGTCCCCCATGATAATGCAGGCATTTCTATTTTCTTTCTCGATGAGTTCCTCACAAATATTTTTCTATTAATATTTTGTTATGTTTGTAAAAATAGTTTTGTAACTGACTGTCTACATTTTAGGGCCTGTTTAGGATGAGAAGACAGTTGGTCCTTTCTATATTTTCTTATGAATATGTTTTTACAATCATCGAAACCCAGCTCAAGGGCTAATAAACCTTTGTTTGCAACTGATTGGCTGATTTTTCAACCTCTTCAACTCTTAAAAATGCTTGGAGGCGCCGGGTATCGATCCCGGTACCTCTCGCATGCTAAGCGAGCGCTCTACCATCTGAGCTACGCCCCCTGTTGGAAGTGAATGCTCGCACAGGCTTCCCGATCGCCAGTGGTGGCGAAGCCAGTAATCTGATTCCACGAACTAGATGCGGTTTGCAGTTGCTGGCGCGAAGCCAACGGCTGCCATGCCTTATAAAAGCGCTATTACGTGACTCATTCACGCCGTTTGGGGTTGCAGTTCAAGACACGTTATTTGGCCGTTGAATTAGTAGACGGACATGTAACGGACTGGTTCAGACTAGTATCGTGATATTTGAGATTACTATATATGAAAGTTAACCTACAGAGAAGTTGCGGTTTTAACCTACAGAGAAGCTGCGGTGTCTCTGACAACGCTAAAAAGAAAACTGAGGCCTCTCTCTCAGACCCTTAGAGAGGCTGTAAGTTTAGGAGAGGCAGTGAGCAAAAGAGAGGCACCACACAAAAACACACACACACATCTACAGAGCTTTAGGCCAAAACTCTTCGTAAAATTTTACTGTAAGTCGGTCGTTTTGAACATTAGACAGAAACTTTGAATCTGGGTGAACGTGAATTCGGCTATTGCTACTGATCACTGGAAAACTTAGTCACGCTACGAAAATTAGCGTGAATTAAGTTTTTATTTTGGCAAATTTGGGAACTGTAATAAGCTAGTACATTATTTAAAACGAGATATGAGTCATATTATGAAATAAAAGTACATAACGTGTTATCAAAAATTTGCTGCATATCATCATCGTTAGTGTTCTGTTAAAAGGCAGGTTTACACATGGTAGTTCTCCAGGCTGTCCGGTCTTCTGCCATTCTCTTCAGGTCCGCACAATTTCCTCTTCACTTTGTGTTGTCTATTATCTTGTATCTCCTTCTTCCTCTCAGTCTTCTCCCACAAACCAGTCCTTCCAAAGCATCTGCTATCAAGCACTTCCTTCTCAATGAATGTCCCAACCAGTTCTTTTTCCTTTCTCTTATAATTTTCAGCAGACACCTCTCACCAACCCTTTCCAATACTCTTTCATTACTCGCTCTTTCCACCAGCTTATTCTCTCAATTTTCCTCCACATCCACATCTCAAATGCTTCTAACCTTTTTTCATCCTCTCGTCTCAGTGTCCATGTTTCTGCCCCATATAGTGCCACACTCCAGACAAAACATTTGCCAAGCCTTTTCCTTAGTCCTTTATCTAATTTGCCACTTGAGAGTCTCCTCTTTCTGTTGAATGCCTCCTTCGCTATGGCAGTTCAAGTTTTCACTTCCTGGTGGCATCTCAAGTCTTCAGTTATTGTGCTTCCAAGATATTTAAATGCACTTACTTGGGTAGTGGCAGATTGCTCTATTTTAATATTGGACAGTGTGCGTCTTGTACTGATGACCATACTCTTTGTTTTTGCTATATTTATTTGCATCCCATATTCCGCACAAGCTTCATTCAGATCTTTCAGCATGTTATTCACTGTCCGCTCAATTTCTGCCACTAATACCATGTCATCAGCAAATCTTATACATTCTATTCTCTTTCCACCAATACATATTCCTCTTTTCCCATCTAAACCTTTCGCAATAGTCTCTTAAAGGTATGCGTTAAACAACAGTGGGGAAAGGCAACAACCTTATCTAACACCCCGTCCATTGCTGCTTCCTTCTGACATTTCACTTCCAGTCCTTATCCTTATTTTCTGGTGTAAATATAGATTCTGCATTAAAAAATGGTTCAGATGGCTCTGAGCCCTATGGGACTTAACATCTGTGGTCATCAGTCCCCTAGAACTTAGAACTACTTAAACCTAACTAACCTAAGGACATCATACACATCCATGCCCGAGGCAGGATTCGTACCTGCGACCGTAGCGGTCACGCGGTTCCAGACTGAAGCGCCTAGAACCGCACGGCCACACCGGCCGGCATTCTGCATCAGTCGTATCTCTTTCCAATCTACTCTTTTCCTCTTCAGAGTACCTATTTTCTTGTTCCACTGAACTCTTGTCAAATGCCTTTACTAAATCTATAAAAACAGCAAAGATTTCTATACCTTTTCCCATATACCTTTCCCCTATAGTTCTTAACAGGCCTGTAGCATCTCACGTTCCTTATCCTCTTCTAAGTCCTAACTGCTCCTATGCAATCCCTCTATCCATCTTGCCATATAGACTTTTGTTCAGACTCTCAGCAACACTGTAGTTGCATGAGAAATTAGACTGATGGTCCTATGCTCTTCAAATTTTTTAGTGTTTCTCTTTTTCTCTGTTGGTATCATAACTGTTGCGAGGAAGTTGTCAGGCCATTCCCTATTGTCATATGTCTCATTGCATAGGTGGACTATTTCTTTTCTTGCCTTCTTTCCCAGATTCTTCAACAGTTCTGCTCGCTGATCATCAATTCCACATGCCTTCCTATTCTTGATCTCTTTCAGCGCCTTTTCTACTTCTGCTTCCAAGACGGTGCATCCCTTTCCATCTTCCGGCACATATTGCTCCTCTTCAACCTTAATTTCGCTTTGTATTTTATCCCCTTATACAGGCATTCAATATATTCTTGCCATCTGTTCGAAACCTCCTGTGGTTCTTCTGCTAGAGTACCACCCACTCTTTATATTTCCATGTTATTCCTCTTTCTTTTACGTTCAAAAACTATCTCACTAACCAGTGTATATGTCATTTCATACTTTCCGTCTTTCTCCAATTCGTCGCATTTCTGTTTCATCCATTTTCTCTTGCTTCTTCAGTTTCTCTTCTTAATTCATTATTCAGTTTCCCCTACCTCTTTTTGCCTTCTTCAGTTTCTACATTTTTGCACTTACTCCACTCTTCCATCTTTATCAACATGTTTTCTGTTATCCACTCTTTCCTGGTACTTTGGATACTCTTAATTCCTAGTACTTCTTTGGCAGAGTCCATGAGTCCTCCCCTCATTTTTATCCATTTGTCATTAACACTTTCATCGACTCTACCTCTTACCCATTTTTCTATAAATCTGTTTTCCAAATCTGATGCCTTTTCTACCTCTTTGAGTCTTTCTATGTTTACTCTTTCTTTTGCTTTATCTCTCCAGACTTTTTTCACCTTCACTTGTATTTCTCCCACTACTAGGTTGTGGTCTGAATTTATATCCGCTCCTGGAAAAGCTTTGGCATTCTTCAAACAGTTCCTAAACCTTTTTTATATCAGGATGTAGTCCAACTGATATCTTTCCCTATTCAAATTTTATATCCGTGTGTAATTTCTCCTTTTGTGGTGTTCAAATAATGTGTTACCCACTGCTAATAAATTTTCTTTACAGAAACTCATTAATCGTTCACCTCTTATTTTTTATTCATAAACCAAATTTTCCCACTGTATCTTCATCTCTGCCTAAACCCAACACTGCATTCCAGTTCCCCCTGATGATAAGGCAGGCATTTCTGTTTTCTTTCTCGCCGAGTTCTTGTATTTTCTCGTGATATTCTTCCACTTCCTCATCTCCATGCTGGCTGGTTGGCATATATACACGTATTAACAGTAGATCTTTTGAACTACCCTTCAGTCGTATCAGCATCAGTCTTCCATCAATGTGTCGTACCTTCATTACCTTATTTTTCAGCTTTTGCCCTATCAATATTCCTACTTCATTTTCACCACTCTTTATTTCCCCTGAGTAAAAGAGCTAATAATCTCCACTTCCTATCTCCCCATTCTCTCCCCATCTCATTTCACACAAACCAAGGGCATCTAATCTGTTCCTTTTCATCTCCTGTTTTGTATTCTCTAGCTTTCCTGCTTGCAGTAGTATCCTCACATTCCATGTTCCAATCCTTATCTTTCCTTCCTTCCTTCCTTGTCCCTTTCTTCCTTTCAAATATGTCTACTCTCAATGTGTTCCCCTCCCGGAGATCCGAATCAGAGGAAGTTTTAACTCCGGAATCTTTCACATGGAGAGACATGCCATGTACTACCTGGGAATGTAATGTGGTGGTTTCCCGTTACTTTCCACATAGGCAGCAGGTTGCCCAGCCTAAAATCAGCCGCTATCTGTAGCCGCCCCTCTGGGGTACAGTCGCCACTTGTCCTCTTTTTGTACTCTAAGAGAAAAGGTGCCTCTTCCGCAAGCTTCATCGTTCCGAAAGACTCTTTCTCCGCTATCGCTGCCGTTGATGCCTTATACATATAAAAGGAAATGACAGAAAAAGGACATAGTGAGGACAGGTTTGGGATAGGAAAGGGGGAACGATAGGCCGTTGTGGGACACACTTTGTCTGGCTCCTCCCCTTTGGCTGTCCGGCTAGGGTGACCCTTCTGGTAGCTAAGCTACCGCCGGCATAGCCCTCCGGATCCAAAGTACATATCAATACTTATTTTGATACGAAATTGCAATAAAAGAGAGAGAGAGACAGGAGAAAGTCAGAGCTGTTGAACATTGAAACTTCTCAGTTTCTCTCGGTAAAACCCTTTCTGCAAGCCATGGAAATGTATCGTTAGCGCCGTTCAGTTTCACTGTGCACTTGCTTTACGTGTCCTTGTACTTCTCGCAGTACCAGCGAGCACCCTACCATCTTTTAAAATAATTTTAAACATTAATATCCTACACAAAAGCTGTACACATTTAATCATTAATAAAAGTATTATAATAATGAAGTACATTATGTTGTTATACGCCACAGAAATCACTTTTAAAGTCTCGATATTAACAGATCTCCGACATCCGAAGAACTGTGACAAATGAGCTTACAAGCAACGTAGTTGAAATTTTTTCTGCTTGCTTCCAGGAGCTCCAGGAACGTTGGTAACTGTGTATAGATATCCAAGGGGACTCTTTCAATAGGAGTTTGAATCAATACTTCTTTTTTTAACCCGTCCTATAATTTTTCTGACAGATGAAGTATTAGGAGCCGTGATGTTGTTTTCAACTACTTTTAATGGCAATGTTGCTCTAAAGCAACGTGCGTGTTTTGTCTTGTCCTTCAGATTTGCTTTTAAACTACAAATAACATATCATTTTACTAAGGCAGACATTTTTCCACAGATAAATTGCAGATACACGTCTTACCTTTTCAAAGATCTACCGCGTAAACGACATAAGAATTTAGAACACTACACAGCTTAGTCATAACTATCCATTACGTGCACTCAAAAACAAACGCGCCTCTGCCAACAATAAGAACAACAACGTGCTGAATCGTGTTCAGAGAGTGTTAACAGACAACAACAGTGACAAGAAGTGGCCCGTACTCGAGACGTCCGTCCACAAGACAATAAGAAAGAACATTTTGCTTGAGAGCAACATAACCAAATACATGTTAATGCTACTCAGATTTGTATTTCGTAAGTTATACGAATCTCTCAAGCATTTTGTGCATATGTGCTAAGTATTTGACACCCATTATAAAAGTTTAATGGAGGCGCCGGGTATCGATCCTTTTTTTTTTTTTTTGTAACCATATATATTTATTTAAATATTTTAACAACGATACATTTAAAAAAAGACATTTTATTCTATTAATCTATTATCCTAGTGATGATTAATATTATTGTCATTTCATATGTTTTCGTTTTTATATTTTCCTTTTTCGTTTTTCTCTTATTGTTTGTTCCTTAAACCCTTTTACATGGCCATTTGTCTTTTGTTTTGAGGGGGGTAGACATTGCAGGACAGGCATAACAGTTTATATTTGGCATCGTTGCATTGATTTGAGTTTATGTTTCTGTATGTGATGCACTTGTGATGACACAGGCACATTGTGTATTCTGGTTTGATCTTTTCCTCTAGTTACACTGTTTAGTGGGACAGTGTGAAGGAAACGTCACCATGATAAGTGGAGCAGAAGTGGAAGAAACTTTTTTTTTTTTTTACATATACTACAGAATATACCTAATTGAAGAAGAGAGAAAATTTTGTCATATTACATAAGAGAAGCAGAAGGGATAGTGTGAGTAATCAATAGAATTTTATAGGCACAAAGTAAAGGAAATCAAATATCTAATAATAATGAGTAGTTGGCACTTTCCACTAAGGAGCACTTTGTGTCACTGATTCCACTAGGAAGAAACACTTTATACTACTATACTTCACTATTTGATGCGAGAAGAGAAAGCACTTTATCTTTTTTGTTGCACTTGTTCACTATCACTGCACACGTTATTCTTGTGGTGAGTGTGGTGAGGTGGCTGGTGGCGGTGCTGAGAGTCACAGGCTGGGAAGGACTCTGGCGATTGCTGTCTGCAGTGGAATCTGCAGGAAGTTTTTGAAGTTGTCGTGGTATCGCCTGTGCTGCTGGGCCGTCTTGTTCTCCTCCCAGAGGTCCATCAGGAAGGCCAGCCGGTCAGTCTGCCTCCGCGCTACGATGGCGTGTGCCGTCATGGCGAGGATCCAGAGAGTCGCCAGTCGCTTGGGTCGTGGAAATGGGTTGCAGTCTGGGGCGGTGATTGCTTCCACTGTGATGCTTCCCGGCGCCGTTCTGTTGATGTGGGCCACCATCTGCTGGCACGCTTCCCAGATGTTGATGGCATTCCCGCACGTGAATCGGTGCTCGAGGGTGTCGGTCATGCCACATACGTCACACTTGTCACTTGCGACGAGTTTTATTTCCGCCAGTCTTTGGTTGGTTGGTACCGTTCTGTTAATTATTTTATACCATGTCTCCTTCGCATGTTTAGGCAACATGTTTTCTGAGACGTTCCCCCATACTTGTTTCCAATTGTATTGCGGGAGTTTTTGTTCAATTTTGTTTTTTGCCGGCTTCCCCCTGAGGGCCCAGTATATTCTCTTGGCTGTTCTGTGGCTGGGGTTCGCCACGGTGTCCAGAACGTAGCTTTTGTTGGCGTAGTGCAGCCTGACGTGTCGCATTCTGCAGGGAATGTGTCTCGTGTCGACCGGCGCTTCTTGTGATGCGGGCTTGTATCTTCCAATTATCTCGGCTGTGACGCTGTCAGGGTTTTTGTCCTGGATGGCGAGCGTTCGTTTCAGTAGAAGGGCTGCACATTTGGTCTTTATATCAACTAGACCTAGTCCCCCTTCTTTTGTTGGCAGCGAGCACGTTGCTTGCGCCACTTTGAATATATTTCGACGCCACAACAGGTAGTACACTGCGCTCGTTAGTGCTCGCGCAATTTCTGTCGGGATGCTTAAGATTTGCGCCAGGTACCAAGCTTTCGACAGGATCGTCGTGTTTATCAGTTCTGTTTTCTGGTGGATTGTTAGCTTCCGGTTCGCGTGCTGTCTGGAGAGACCTCTTATGGTGTGTAGCACGTCCCTCCAGTTGTATGCGGCCATTCTAAGTGGACAAGACTGTATATATATTCCAAGAACTTTATGGCTTTCTGCTATTTTATACCATTGGCTGTCTGGTTTGAGTCGTTGATTCCCTATCGGCAGTAGCACTGTTTTTCTGGGGTTGGTTTGGGCGCCTGACGCTTTTTGAAATGTATTCATGATGGTTTCTACTCTCCCAATATCTTCCTGGTCTTCAATAAAGATGCCTAGGTCGTCAGCGTAGGCTATACATGCTACTGCTTTGCCTCCTACGGAGAAGCCTCTGATGTCGTTTGTGAGTTTCCGCAGCAGCGGGTCCAGTGCTATAGCGAATAGAGCCATTGACAATGGACAGCCTTGCCTCACGGATCTGTCCAGTTTTATCAGTTTTGTTTTCCAACTATTGATTATTACTGTCGATCTCGCAGTACTTAGTATCTTCTGGATGATTGCGATGAACTTTTGCCCAAACCCGAGTCTGTTTAGTGTCTCTACGAGATATTTGTGGTCGATCCTGTCGAAGGCTTTGTTGAAGTCCACCGAAATTATGGCACCTGCGCTTCTGGTGGTGGCTGCCTGTGCTATTATGTCCCTGTAGGTGCATGTGGCGTCAAATATATTTTTCCCTGGTACCGCACATGTTTGCCACGGACTGATGACTTTCCTCATCGCCGATTTCAGGTTGTTTGCGATGCATTTGGCTATTATTTTATAGTCGGCGTTGAGGAGCGTAATCGGACGAAACTCTTCAATGCGGCGGGCGGCTCTCTTCTTAGGGATGAGTGTTATGGTCCCTTCGGTCAGCCCAGGTGGAATTTCCGCCCCATCGAGTATCTCGTTCACCATTTCCGTGAATTGCCCTCCTAGCACGTCCCAATATGCGAGGTAGAACTCGAGCGGGATGCCGTCGGCGCCGGGTGCTCTTCCTCTTGCGCTGGTCCTCATCGTTTCTTTGATGTCATCCACGTCGACATTTTCTGTCAGCAACGCCCTGTCTGCGTCTGTGAGCACGCTCCTCGTCTGCTGGAGGATTTCAGCAGTTGCCGCGTCGTCTGTCGCTTCTCGACGGAACATGTCTCGGAAATAGTCCTCGATGTGTTTTGTTAACTCCGTTTTCGTCGTGAGCGTCTTTCCCTGCTTGTCCTGAAGCTCACTTACGCACTTTCCTGCGCCTCTCTCCCTTTCCCTATTTAGGTGGTGCATGGTGAGTGGCTCTTCATCCACCTCGCCATATGTTTTACTTCTGGTGAGGACGCCTCTTATTTGCTGTTTCTTTATTTGAAGGAGTTTTGCCTTGATTCTCCTCACTCGCGGCAGGTATTGCTGGTCGTCTGCTGGTGCGTCGAGTGCGTCTTTCAGGCACTGCTGGTAGAACTCGGCCGTGGTTCGCCTCCAGAATGACTTTTCCGCGCTGTATCTTATCAACAGGCTGCGCATTGTCGGCTTCGCTCGTGCCAGCCACCACTCGGTCGTGCTGCTGTAGCGTGCGCGCTGTGCCAGGCATTCTTGCCACATTTCCACTATTTGCTTGCGCAGTTCCGCGTCCTGCAGGTGTTCCGTATTTAGCTTCCACGTGCTTCTTTTGCTGACGTTCTTTCCTTTTTGGAGATGCAGGCTGCATTCGTAGCTGCAGTGGTCCGAAAAGATGACAGGATAGACTTCGACGTGCGCAACATTTTTAGTTGCTGCTCTGCTGATATATATACGGTCCAGTCTGCTTTTACCATTTTTGTGGTGGTATGTAAATTCAGTGTGTGTTGGATGGAGAAGGCGCCACGAATCTTCTACTTTCAGTCGTCGGATCAGTTCTTGCAGTTCTGGGCACATGTTTGCTACAGGTATTTGGTCTTCAGCTGCGGCGACACAATTAAAATCTCCTCCAATGATGATGTTGTTATTGTTCTGCATCAGCAGTTCGGCTACTTCTTCATTATAGAAGGTGCTTCTTGCTCGCTTGTTGTCTGTACCAGAAGGTGCGTATATGTTGATAAAGAGCGTCTTTTCTATGCTTAGCGCTATCCCTCGGCCGCTTGACAACATTTTAGTCCCGCCAAAGTCGATCCCGTTCCGTACCATTATTGCCGTACCGCATTGGGATTCTGGGTCTATATTTGTGATTGCCGCATATCCTGGTATCTGGTTTATTTTAGTCGTAACCACTTCTTGCAATAGTGCAACGTCTGTTCTTCTATGGCGTAGGAAGTCCGCGAGGGCTCGAATTTTTAAAGATGTGCTCATTTTATTTATGTTAACTGTGACAACTTTATAGATTGTATTTGCCTGCCTGCTCATTTAGTTTATTAGTCGGTGCTATAGTCTGTGTCCATGCGGACATCTCTCTGGCTGTTTTCTCTTCGGTCCTGTGACGAGTTGGAGCTGCGTCTTTTCTTGTTTTTCTTTGCGGGTTTGTTTACCGTTTTCGTCGTTTGTGTCTGTTCGTCGTCTGTATTTTGTTGTTTTTTCGGTTTGTCACTGCTTCCCCTGGTGGAGGACTTTGCGGTGACATCGTCGTTTTGGTTGAGCTTTAAAACTTTTCTCAGGTGGTTACTCTTCTCCTTTATCCACTGCTCGCGCGTCTGCTCCACGGTCGGGACGGCGCTCCCGCCCGCGGGCGTCTTCGCGTCGATTTGCATATTTTCGGTGGCCTGTTCCTCTCGTAGTTCCTCCTGCACCTGTTGTTGTGGCGCGCGCTCAGTCATCGGCTGACCTTGCTGCTCCGCCTCGTCCGAGCTGGTGTCGCTAATCTGCCTTTTATCTGCGTTTCCTGCCGGCTGGCCCGTAGCGGGGACAGGGACCGGTTCACCCTCGCCCGAGGGGGAGGGCTGCGCGGCCGCCGCCGTTGTCTCCGCCCCGGCTGGGCTGCCGCTGCCCGCGTTCTCCTGCTGTGGCGCGTCCGCGTCCCTAATCGGGGGAAATTCGGCAGCGAGATTCTGTGCTCTCCCAGCGTATGTATCTTCTCGGGGCAGCTGTAGTGGTCTTTTTCGCGGGCATTCATTTCTCATATGTCCTGTAGCGTGACAGATGGAGCAGGTCTGCGGCTGTCCGGTATACGAAACGAAACCCCTGTGCCCGCAAACGTTAATGAAAGACGGGATATGTTTTCTGAGGTCCATTTTTACCGTTCGGACGCCCGAGTCCACCTGTATTCGGTAAGCGCTCCCCCATTTTTCTCTTGTTAGTCCAAAAACATTCCCATAAAGCCTACAGCTCTTAATGATTTCTTCGTCCGGTACTTCAAACGGTAAATTGTAGATTTTGACGTTACGGATCCCGTAGCCAGAAGGCTGCATCTGAACGCTGCTTAGTGACCCATCTCTGTGTTTAAATTTCCAAGTTCCCCCATTTGTATTCACCAGTCTGTCAATTTCTGCGGGATTTCTTATTTTTATAAACAGAGCGTACAGAATAAAATCCAACTGAATTCCAAGAATGTCCTCTATCGGCACTTTTACGTCATCAACTATCCAATTGTGGATGTCGAAAGCAGTCGGCTTCTCTAAATTCCTATCAAACGTGCACTGGATCGTGTCTTCACGATTAAGCGTCGTCATGATTTTCCGATTTTTAAACGTTAAGGGTACAAAGTTTTATACTCGCCAAGTAGCTGCAGCTCGGCGTCCACCTCAGGCGGCGCGGTGCGGGGTCGGTCTCGTGGCCGGCCGGCGACGGCGGGGCGGCCGGGAAATCCTCTGCTACCTGGGACGCACAATAGCGAGCGGCACACGTGTTCACAGGCGGGCAGCCATGCTAAGCGAGCGCTCTACCATCTGAGCTACGCCCCCGACGGCCGGCATTGAGCTGTGGCGCTGCTCTATAGAAATGATACGCTGTCTTGGCCTCGGTCTTCTTTCCTTTATCTCGGCATAACGTTATCTCGTTTCTTTGCATGCGCCAACCGAAAGAAACAGCTGGTGCATGGAACGTACCACGTGCACTGCAATGCACAATAGACTTCATGCGCACGCGTGCTTGTCTCACCGCAGCGCATGGAACTTTACAGGCTCATGTTTAAATTATCGTTAGGGACAGCCATATAGTATAAATATCCATATTCTCTGGGTACAACTCGTCCCGAAACGTGAATAACCAGTAGCATTTCAGGGAACCGAGAGCCAATAGGATTGCTTCGTTTGGATGAGCTTATGTGCTGTCTGGCAGGGATTTTCGTAATTCTGTATCTTCTGTGTTCTGTTGGCGCTCTGGCAAACATAACGAAAGCTGCATATTCACATGTGAATCATTGCGGGAACTATTTATCAGCAAATTATTCATGGAACAGTGTATTTTGTCACTACAGTTATTTTTTGTGAAAAATGCCCATATTTCCAATACGTGATTGTTAGTATTGCTGTTATCTGCTTCTGGAATACTGACGTGTTATGAATGTTTACCGAAATTTTTTTGTAATTTGTAGAACAATTTGCATTGAATAATTATCTTGACAAACACTGTTGCTTGCTGCAATTAAGTGTATATTTCGTCTTAAGTGATCATTTAGTGACACGAAAACGTGAAGTATGGAAATTATGGTACACATCACAGGCGGACACCATAGCATCAATGCCCATTCTCTGTTCTGCATATCTCTGTTCTGCATAAAGTTCATTGTCAGTTGTTGCATGGTGCAGTCTTTGTCTTGACCGCTGAATTTACGAAAGTCTTGTTAACGATACGATCGTAGATAAATATTTGTGACAAGCAAGAATATAAATGTCATTGCTGGTCGTTTCAGTCGCAGCAGTTTAATCTGTGCTCTTAGGAACCTGCCCAACCAAACCCTCGGAAATCGTGACATATTCGGAATAAACAGCAAAGTATTCCTAACGAGCTAAAATACAAATATCATTGCTGTTCGTTTCACTTGCAAGAGTTTCATTTTTTAATCAGACTGAAACAACAGAATCAAAAAAAAACCATAAAATCCAATATGTAGTCTCCGCAACTGGACCCGAATGCCGTGGTGTGATACTAGTTATTATTGTTTCGGCCGAGCTGTTCGTAACGGTAAGTCATGTTTAACCCTACCAATAACGACGGTTGAGGGAGCAGGAGAGGGGGTGGGGATACTTTCGCCCGTCTTTTCTACCAGATTCTGTAATTGTTTTAAATTTTTTCCGTTGAACTTAATCAGAAAATTTAAGTGTAATCGATGTGATCATGAAGTCTATCTCTGCCCCTGCACTTCAGTATCGGTTTAAAAAGTATGTTGATAACTCAAATCTCAAAAATAATTAACGAAATAGATTTGAAGAGCATGGGATTTGTTATGGCTGCACCAGGATGTGGCCACCCAACAACAGTCGCAATTGAGATTGATAAAAGAAAAAACAAACTAAAAACTGAAGAATTCAGAGAAGTGTAACGTTACAATAATATTTTTAACTCGTAACAGACAAGATACCCTTACAGTTCACAAGATTTCGAGCAAGCGTGACATCATTTTGACGTCACACGCTGTGTCGAAGACGAAAAGAGCTGTCTAGTGACTTTCACGATTGTTTGCTTCACAACACGTGACGGAAACCTGATTTTCTAGACGGTTAACATTCATGTCAAGCAGAGAGAACTGGAGTCAACGCTTTTTCTTTACTGCAGTGTATGTTAACCTCGAAGTTACATCTTTTTATAAATGTGTAAATTTCTGCTCTGTGTGCACTGGGCTGTGTGTAAGGGGGAGATTAAGGTGTTGGCAAGATTTTCAGAAATCTACTAAAAACGTGGTACTATTTTCCCAAATATGCCTTCATCAGCCCCGAAAGTGAGGGGAAAAAAAGGCTGGAGCCAACCCACACTGAATCCAATAACGTATATATTTGCGCTCTAGTTCCAACACAAAGTAGTTCTCTTCAAAATCCATCAAATCCAAGACCATCAAGTGTACATTCGTTGCGCGGATAATATTACAGCGAAGTAAATGTATTGTCTTACATTCGACTTGAAGAGGCAAGCAAATTAAGTAGGTGATTACACGAGCATTACGTTGCTGTTGTAAATATTTACCAAATACGGTTAAAATGCGTTACCAGTATTTTCTGGTTTATGTATGGTACTTCCATTTAAGTTTACGATAAGTAAAAGTTGCATTCATAAACAATTACGGACTAATGCTAAAATGGAACATAACAGACATAAAAATTTCATGTCAGCACAGGAGGGAATTGCATGAGTACTTGAAGTATATTACTGATCCCAATTTTATTGACTGTTTCAAAAGCTTTAAGAGTACTTTGTCAGAAGTTATTTAGAAAGTAAAAAAGAACTGGGAAATGACAAACTTTTTTGTGAATCTAAGAATAAAACTAAAGCAACCTGGCAGGTTATTAAAATAGTATTGGGTGCCAGTCAGATAATGACAGTAATATCAAACTGAATGAAAAAGCAGTAAACTAACCGATTCGGAGCAATTGATAAATACACGTCACGTCAATCAGCCAGACTGTAAGAGAGTAATGTACACAGACATTCATGTAAAGACGTTTTTTTTTGCATTCAGTGACACCTGAGGGACTATTTAACATTATAAAGTTGTTATTACCAACAAATTGTGATAGGGTATTATTAATTTACTCTTTCTATAAAATTAACAGCTCCTTAGGACGACTTGTGGTTTTATACAGTTGTAAATAAAATCAATAAAAGTAGCGTACTTTAAACTCAGAATGTTACATCGTGTTATGTAAACATGATCTGCAGCAAGATTAAAATAAACACATTTCTTACATACATAATTTCATTACCACCGCTCTGTGAGCACATCTATTTCTAAAACGAAGGAGACAAAGCTTTTTTACTTCCATTCCGCAGCTCGATTTTTGTGTCCAATCTTTGTGCCACCTTTCACGACGATCTATGTCTGAAGGAAGCCGGTAAACCTTATAGCGCCCACATCTGCTGTTATTTGAGCAGTTTGGAGCTGCACAGCTCGGTCGCAGGTTCGAATCCCGCCTCGGGCATGGATGTGTGTTATGTCCTTAGGTTAGTTAGGTTTAAGTAGTTCTAAGTCTAGGGGACTGATGACCACAGATGTTAAGTCCCATAGTGCTCAGAGCCATTTGAACATTGTCAGAGGGGAAAGACGTAATAAGTGAGCGATAAAAATCTTAGAATTGACCAGGGATCGAACCAGAGACATTTAGATTTTTAACTGACCACAGCTCTCTAGATTAGCTGGTAAGAGTACAAAAATTATCGAAAGGCTTGTAGAGACTGATGTGAGACGCATTTCGGAAAAGAGACTTAGCTCATAATTCACTTCATATTCTCCGGGCAGCAGGAAGTGAGTTACTTTACTTCGAAGAATCGTAATAAATATGACCAGTAATGAAAACATAGCCTCTTCATTCTCAGACTGCGATATGAGATTAAGATGCAAAAGAAATAGTTATGCCGAATAGTTTCCCTGAAATAGTTTGGCAACGACTGCATAGAGAAAGAACATGGGTATCCAAAATCTGTGGTTTTAATTTTTTATGCAAAAAGAAAATCATTTTTCCGAAAGAAAACTATTTCACCGAGTAATGTAGCTTTTTTTTCTTTTACACAAAGATTTTTTTAGCGCCGCAGCAGACGTCTCAGCTTTCAGCTTTCCTTGAATCAAATCTAGATAAGTACATGATTCTGTGAATGATCGGGCGAAAACGTCTGCCACAAAGGATTGTGACTGAGTTTGAGCAGTGCGAACTGCGATTTATAGGAGCAGTGCTGCTATCCCTTTTTCTTACACGTCTAGATCAGGCGTTTTCAGGAGCCAGCTTGGCGAGCACACACATTCTTTCGAAACATGATCAGATATTAAATCCGTTGTACCCTTGATCACAAACGAAAACACTCATCACACTATGTTGATAGTGAATAAACTTTGGAAATTTGTGGTAAGGTCTTATGGGATCAAACTGCTGAGGTCATCGGTCCCTAAGCTTACACACTACTTAATTTAACGTAAACTAACGACGACACACGCCCATGCCCGAGGGAGGATTTGAACCTTCGACGGGGGAAGCCGCGCGGACCGTGACAAAACGCCCTAGACGGCTCGGCTACCCCGCGCGGCGATAGTGAGTACTTTCTCTTTTTATGGTAATAGGAATGTTGTAACAAAATACGTCTCATTGACTTATATACGGATTTTTCTCGCCCTGTATTTTCCCGGCTCACAAGCTTGTAATCACAATTAGTCCACGTCTGAAATCAAAGACCTATGTCGCTGATGTTTATTTTGCAGTGAAAAAGTCGGCGTGAGGCACACGCTGAATCCATTTCTGTCCTTACTGTGAAGTAATTTTTAGATTGTAGCTGTGTACGTCATTTACAGTGAGTGATCTTTTTAGGATTACAGTGCAGTGGCAACAGAAATACAGATGAAAAAGAAATTTACACACCTACTTATATCTTATCGACTCAGCTATTTATGTCCAGTAGTAAGCAAAAGGCAGTGCTGTTAATTAGAAATTTCTTACCCAACAGTTAGCGCTTGAATAGGAAAAACTTCACTTACTTGTTTGTCTTTCTCATCTCAACCCGAAATACGTTGAGAAGGTACTGAAATCGGAGGCACTCCGTGTCCGTCGATTTGGTTGGCGAGCTAACCACTGACTAACGAAAGAACAACGAGCGAGCCGGTGACTCGGTGGAGTAAACAGTGAACTGCCGCACCAATACAGCAAGTAACCCAGCTGCAGCTAATTGTCACCGCCTACTGCGCACCTTGTTCCAAAATATCTGTCGTTAATACATTCGTTGTGTTCCGCCACGTACCGTCATGCGTTAATGTTTATTTTTGACGCTCTTAGAATTAGCATCCCGTCTTAAAGTTGTTAGTCCAATGAGATAGTGAACTTGATTTTTCGAAGCTAATTAGTAACGTGACTGAACCTTAATCTAACTATTCGTGTTTTTGATGATGATGATGTGGTCCCATACTCCGAGGAACGTAGACTGGTCTATTGCGGTATTTGTTATATCGATATGTTTTAGCAGAGACTGTAAAACTGAAAGAATAACTTTAATAGTACTGCAGCAACGACAGAGCGACAGGACTGCCCTCGCCCGCGCTAGCTGCTGCCGCCATGCACGCAGCGCTACTGAGTCGACGCTGCACTACTGTTTATTCTTCGTGTTATAATGTTGTTGTTAATACAATATCAATAAAACGAATACCACACTAGTCTAACTTGGGAGCACTCTATCGAATGGGCAGATAAAATTCCATTTAAAAATAATTTTGTTTGTAATGGGCGTCGCAAGAATGACGCGAAGTAATTGTTTGTACTGATTCCAGCTACACAATGCAAAAACGAAATTATAAATATCTGCTGAAACACGAGAGAAAATGCACCTAATGAGCTCTTACAATGGAATCTCCCTATCGCACCCCTCCCTCAGGTTTAGTGGTAAGAGGGTCCAGTCAAGATCAAGAATAAAAACGGGAAGGTTACTGAACTGCGGAGGAAAAGCAAAATAGAAACAGCGAACGGTCCAAGCACAAGAAATTCAACATAGAGCAGGTTGGTAGAAACATAGCGTCGTGGCAAAGCGGGCGAGCCGTGTTCTACTTCTCCTCGTGCCATTTTTTTCCCCCGCTGTATTCAAATTTGTGTGGTGTAACGTCCGTTTGCAACAGCGAGGTGTAAGGAAAGGACCTTCAGACGTACGTACCTCCTATTTGTTCTACGCAAGTAGCACATATTACGAAATGGCTTTCGAATGGGAACTGCAAACGTTTGACGACAAGGTGACAAGTGAACTGAATCCTCCACCGGAAAACACGTCTGGCGTGTCATACACAGTGACAGTACGTGTGTTATAGATAGGAATCTCTTATCGACGCACCCAATTTGTATGCCTGCTGAGTGAGTGAGATATGCCTCCTTGTCAAATGTCAGTGTGATCACTCCCAAGAAAATGTTGAAAACATACTAATTTGTCACGTAAGCTGCAACAAATGCACGCAACCGTTTCACAATCACACAGTTTCTCTGTATTCTGTCTAAACATGTTTAACGTTTTTGAAGTTGCCTTCCCTTTTGGAAGTTTTGACTCTCGAAATTCTGTGTTGTAACATGGTTCACACCCGTTTATTTGGTGTCATTTCTGAGAGACGTCTATCTGGTATCTCGCCTACTCTCACTATTCAGCACATTTACTTGCGACGGTAATGATTCTTACCACATAATTGCCGCGCGGGGAAGCAGTGCGGTCTGAGGCCAGGGGCGCCTTGCCATGGTTCGCGCGGCTCCCGCCGTCGGAGGTTCGAGTCCTCCCTCGGGCATGGACGTGTGTGTTGTCCTTAGTGTAAGTTAGTTGAAGTTAGATTAAGTAGTGTGCAGGCTTAGGGACGGATGACTTCTGCAGTTTGGTCCCATAAGACCTTACCACAAATTTCCAAATTTTACCACATGAATCATATTCTATAATCAATGTATTGTATGACAAGTAGAAAAAACATTTCAATGGCCGGACGGATACTTCATGATGTTGTGAAAAAAAGAAAGAATGTCGCGAGCGAGTGCTCATTCCGGCTCGTTCAATTTGCAGTCCAACACCATGACCACTTAACCATGGCATCGTCGCTCTTCCATGTCACTCATTGTTGCACTTGTTAAGTTGGGACGTTCAATGTTCTATTTTGCTTTTTTTCCCCGCAATCTAGAACACCTTCTTCCTGTTTTCATGCTTGATCTGTGTTCAGTTTTTGATGGGCTGTGCACTGGGCCATCTTACTGCTAAATCGGAGGGGGTTGCGATGGGGAGTTTCCTTGGTAGGAGAGACACCCATTGTAGTTCACTGTAATGGCAGTCACGACGCTCTTGCTATCCGCTATGATAGCTGTCTGCTATTGGGTGCAGTGATGTATAGGTTCAAATGTGTGTGAGTTCTTAAGGGACCAAACTGCAGAGGTCATCGGTCCCTAGAACGCTGTGGCCGAGCGGTTCTAGGCGCTTCAGTCCGGAACCGCGCTGCTGCTACGGTCGCAGGTTCGAATCCTGCCTCAGGCATGGATGTGTGTGATGTTCTTAGGTTAGTTAGGTTTAAGTAGTTCTACGTTCTAGGCGACTGATGACCTCAGAAGTTAAGTCGCATAGTGCTCAGAGCCATTTTAACCATTTGGTCCCTAGAAAAAATGGTTCAAATGGCTCTGACCACTATGCGACTTAACTTCTGAGGTCATCAGTCGCCTAGAACTTAGAACTAATTAAACCTAACTAACCTAAGGACATCACACACATCCATGCCCGAGGCAGGATTCGAACCTGCGACCGTAGCAGTCACGCGGTTCCAGACTGAAGCGCCTAGAACCGCACGGCCACACCGGCCGGCTCGGTCCCTAGACTTACACACTACATAAACTAACTTAAACTAACCTATGCGAAGAACAACACACACACACCCATGCCCGAGGGAGGACTCGAACCTCCGGCGGGAGGGGCCGTGCAATTAGCGATGATGATGATGATGTTTGGTATTTGGGGCGCTCAACTGCGCGGTTATCAGCGCCCGTACAAATTCCCAACCATTGCTCAGCCCAATTTCGTCACTTTCATGAATGATGATGAAATGATGAGGACAGCACAAACACCCAGTCATCTCGAGGCAGGGAAAAATCCCTGACCCCGCCGGGAATCGAACCCGGGACCCCGCGAGATCACGAGCTGCGGACGCGCAATTAACGACATGGCGCCTCCAACCGCGCGGCCACTGTCGCGGCTGATGTATATGTGATGTGCAGGGAATGCCCTACTGTGAAAAGCTGTATGAAATTCCTGAAAGAATTATCTCCATCACGTCTGGCGTACTTGCAGCTGTCAATCGGTTTCATAGCTATAGCGATTCTGAGTCAGTGACATGAACGGTGAGATTATGTCAGCACTATGTGCATGTCTCTTTTGCCACTTGCATGACAGTCATTGAGAGAGAGAGAGAGAGAGAGAGAGAGAGAGAGAGAGAGAGAGACCAGTCTCAGCTATTGTTCTGTTCTCAACACTAGTACAGTATCAGCAGTATGTTGTTAAGTTCACACTTCAAACGCTGATGCGATGCTATGGCTATTTCTGTCAGTGAGCTCACTTTCATCGCATTAGACAGTGAAATGTATACTGTCGTCGGTTTTTATAAGTATAACAGATCAAAAATTATCATAGATTACAAGATGGCAGCTTACTATTGGCATAGGTCGAAACCAAAAGCGGGTTTGAAATACGTTAACACTGTGTTCATTCTCGAGACTTCCAGAACTTTGAAAGCCACATCACCAATAAATACATAAACACGGCGTATTTGAGAAATGAAGTAATGCCAAACATACGAAACTATCATTATTCCTAGCTATTCATTTTCCACGTTTCCGCCTCTAACTACCCTACCACGACAAAGGTCAAAATTTAATAATGATTGTGGTGTTGCCCACGCTGCTAAATACTGCATTTTTGGGCAACAACAGTCATATTATGTGGCAGGTGTCATTAGAGCACAGTTAATGAAGTCATTTCATGTAATAAAAATAACCTAGGCACTCATCTTTTCGTGTTTCCCATGCTGGTCTCGTTGTAAAATCATGGCTCAATCGTCGAAAATCTAGGTGGTGATGATTCCAAGCTCGGATGCAAAGAGGCCTAGGTTTTATTCTGCGATATTTAAAAGTTTTGTAGATGCGCTTCACAAACTATTCTTGAAGATTACACTTTTGCAGGACAATGGTGATGTAAAAAAGTAATCAGCACTCCGAATTTAAGTTACACTTCCTTTTAATTGCTTTTATTGCAATATCACGTAACACACCAAACATCACTTCACAATACAAAACATACTTGATAACATCTTCCTCACTGTTAAAGTTCACATTTTATAAACTGGCTACAATATGCGTCTTTCCAACATGACGTCCAAGACTTGACCTTCTCAAGGTCCGACTCTCTAACTAATAAGTAATAATCGCTTAGGCGCCCAAAAATCAGAGTTACAAGTACGTCAAGGATCATAGTGACAAAAGAAAGAATTCACATAAGAATAATATCATTGCAATATAAACATATTGATGTTTCAAAGTTCCTCTACATTAATGAAATCAAATCTGAATGTTGTCTCAGAAATATGTCAACTACTTTACAGAAACACAGTAGAATATTGCTGGTATCGAGAGGTTGAGTTGAGGGGCTGTATGGTTATGTAATTCAAGTACCATTACATGCTGTATGTAGTTTCAAAGCCTTTTTTTACACTCTTGTTCAGAAAAAAACAGAACACCTTGAACAACTAGAGATAGGAC
This sequence comes from Schistocerca nitens, assembly GCF_023898315.1. Lineage (NCBI taxonomy): Eukaryota > Metazoa > Arthropoda > Insecta > Orthoptera > Acrididae > Schistocerca > Schistocerca nitens. Next base: position 585,008,549 of record NC_064614.1, on the reverse strand, counting down.
GTTCATAATCACAGGACATGTACATTAGTACGAGGGTAATCCCAAAAGTAAGGTCTCCTATTTTTTTATAAGTACATAGACCTGTTTATTTCTACAATGGTTTACATCAATTTACAGCTTGAACATTTAGCTATTTTTCGACATAATCACCATTTCTGTCGATGAATTTTTGTAGACGCTGTGGCAGTTTTTGTATGCCCATCTCATACCAGCTCGCCGCCATGCTGTTCAGAAAGTTATGAACCTCTTCTTTCACCTCGTCGCCAGAGCTGAATCGCTTGGACCACAATTAACGCTGACAGGTTCTGTGAGGCTGAAAAAACTCAAACGGGCAATCCAGAACCGGAGAAGAGGAATGTTGAGCAAGGACGTACACATTCTCCAAGACAACGCTTGTGCGCACATTGCTCAGCAAACCATTGCTCTCCTGCAACAGTTTCAGTGGAACATAATCACCCACCCACCCACCCACCCTTTAGTCCCGACCTGGCGCCCAGTGACTATCACCTGTTCCCTAGGTTAAAAGAACATTTGGCTGGAAAGTGATTCAGCTCCGACGATGAGGTGAAAGAAGAGGTTCATAACTTTCTGGACAGTATGGCAGCGAGCTGGTATGACATGGGCATACAAAAACTGCCACAGCATCTACAAAAACACATCAACAGAAATGGTGATTATGTTGAGAAATAGCTAAATTTTCAAGATGTAAACTGATGTAATCCATTGTAGAAATAAATAAACAGGTCTATGTACTTATAAAAGAATAGGAGACCTGACCTGATTACTTTTCTATTGCAGTATGACTTTAAGCAATACTCTGAAGTTGACTCAACTACCTGGCACTCAATTATCCGGTCAGCTTGAGTCAAAATCTCTATGCAACTGCCACTAGGTTCATCCTAAAAACTTCAGAATCATTAAAAGTTGATAAATGAACAGTGTTATTAATCAATTCTAACAATAGCTGATTTCTGTTGAAGAGTGATATAGAGGCCAGCATCGCCATTCTTACAAGTACTCCCTCCTTTTCTACATCTACAACACGTTTTGAACAGAGTATTTACATCTGAAACCAAAATACGTAAACAAATGATTATATTAACATATTGTTTGCCACTTACTGGTAACATGTAACTAATTATTTAATTTCTACTCCAAATTATGACCTTGATAAAACCTCTTGTATATGATGAAAGGATGTTTGACAGAGGTGGAGTTTTGTGGCTTCAGTTGACTGGTTTGCATTTTTCATTCAGCTGCAGACTGTAACAAACTGCCGATCATTGCTCAGCCGCCCCGAAAAGGACGCAGCTTTGGGTCGCACCAGCAGCCTGCCCAGACACCTTGCAGTGAGCCCCTTAAAACTGAGGTACAGTACCTAAAACCAGCCTGCTGTTATTCCTTTTGTATATTTAGAGCTGAGGCTGACAATGTGAATGGGTTGTTCATAGTGCACCTGTTGTCACACCTCCACGAAGACAAGCCGTTGTACAGAGGGCGCCTTCGAGGCTCTACAGAGCCCAATCGGGTGCAGTGCCACAAAATAACAACACAGCCAAGTACTGTGGACCAAACACCTGCATTGGGCCCGAGTTCATCGTTCGTTCTACTCATCCCAGCAAGTTTATTCAGCTGCCTGTCAGGTGCACGGTATGTAATTTTCATACAATAAGTACATGTAATTTAACTGTATTGTAAATGCTTAATACTGAATTACAGTAACTTTTCCAGCCTGAAGTGTAAACCCAATCCTTACACAGGTGGTCATTGTGTGACACAAAAATATTGTACCACAAAGGAATTTTTCGTAAAGAAAGTCAAATTGGCTGGCAAGACAAACAGCTGAATGAACAGAATTTCATATCTTTTAGTAGCTAGTTAAATATGGCTACAAAATCCCATAATTTTACAGTCACTGGTTTGATTTCTGCACATGGTTACACTCGTTGCCAGTTATAGCTCTGTGAATAGAGTGCTGAGGGACTCATTTTTACTTGTATTAGATTGGGCATTGGTGATCATTAATCGCACTTTCCCTGCCTAAATACATCTTTCTTTCCTGAGTCCTGAGAGTGTGCATCTTCTTATATGGTGACTTGTCATGGACCATTTTTTGCTCTGAATACTTATGAAAGATGTTTAATGTCATCTGGTATGTAGCATGTTTGTTGCTGTTTTTAACCATGGTGTTTCAAGTTTACTGTTTTCCAGTACGAGAAGTTGATTGGTTAACCTGGCATGTGATATTTATCCAGGTAATCAGAAACAGCTTTCAAAAAATTATTCCCATTTCTCAGGTGCCTACAGTACATCTTTATTGTGATGCACAATGAATGACATAGTATATCACTTGAGATCACATTTTTGTGCATTCACTTTTTAAAGAAAATCCGGTGCACTTATGAGTGATGTAACATGTATTTTAGTTTCTGAAGAAATTCAGATATGACTCATTCCACATCATTAAGGTTTATTGTACAATGGAGCCATGTAACATGAAACTAATTACAGTTCTAGAGAATGCTGCTCATTTGGCTATCGAGAAAAATATTTATAAAACATCAGCTAAACAGAGTCTGATTTTAGGAGTGGTTGCAGAACAAAGTATCTGTTGTTTTCTGTCACGGTCTTAGTACAAAAATAATTAAACCAGCAAGTAGATGCCTTTGCCTTCTTTGTACATTATAAAAAAGTGTTTGGCAATGCTAAACACCACATCCTTTTGATACAGTTAAGCTCATAGAATACAACTAAAGACATCATTATGATCGGAAAACTGTACTGTAATCAAATGAACCACAAAAAGGTTGGAAATGGAGTTCCAGATGACATCAGAATTCTAAAAAGCGTTTAGCAAGGATGTATATTAGCTCCACCATTCTTCAACTTACATACTAAAGCTACTTTTGAATAGAATTGGATGATGATGAAGCAAGATCAGTGGTGCACATATAGAAGTCCTTCAGTTCCTTGTTAACAGGAATGGCTTCACTAACAGTCTGAACTTAATATCAGTCTAAAATTAAGATCATTAGCAAGAAGAAAACAGACAACATGATTGGCAACATGGGTGAAAAACTCAGAAAAATCAAATACCTGGGATGCTGGCAAACAAGAAAACAGTATTATGTTGAAGGGAGAGAAACTAGTATTGATTAGCATTTCAAAAACCACTACATCTTACATGTAATCATCATCTTCAGTTTACCACACATGAACTGACTGTAATGCACTTTGAGTTATTGGTATTGCTGTACACAGTAGCAACTTGGAAAATTAAAATCACAGTGATGAATAGGCTGAAATATTCTAAATTATGGATGAACTGCTGCATGGTAAGACCCCCATGAATGGATCATGTTGTTAATGATAAATACTTTACTGTGTTGATAAAAATATTTAATTAATAGCCACTATGTAATACATATTTTGAAATGACAGGTACAGTTTCATGATTGCAGGGTTTTCGGGAGTGACTAAATGTCCCAGATAAATTGACCAAAATCTCAGAATAGAGAAGGATCCTCCACAGTGGTCATCAGTCTACCGTAAGGAAATGGCACTCCAAAGAGGAAGGAGTTTCAATGTCACTTTTTGCCTGTTGTTACCTACCACCAACCCCTTTCTTGTAGTCTGTCTCTCTTCAAAGTGACTTTCCTTCCAATTTATTCCCTCACTTTAAATTTTGTTTCCTATTTACTGGCTTCCGTCCACAGCCTTCAGGAGCTTTCCAGTGCTGAAAGACAAGAATTTAATGACATTAGTCACTGCAGTATTCAACATTATACCTCGTTGACAGTTTCAGAGGGTATACTGCAGCCATTATGGATGTATGTTCCTGGTGATGTAAAACCGACTGACAGGTTTAGTAGGGTGTCAGTACTGTTACGTGTATGTAAATGTGAGAATCTCTGTATGTATTCACTTTAGCTGGTTCAGCTGCTCCTCCAGATTTTGCCTGATTTAAGGCTTTATTTTGTTCTTTCTTCAGACTTTCTGAACCCTCTAATGTATCTGTAGGATCTCCACATACTGATCATTAATCAATTAAGAAATCTGTAATGTGCCACACTAGACACTTTTTTAATTTGAATTTATTCACTTCTTTATATTTTTAATTTGCCCATTGTTCATTTATTTCTCTTATTTTCACACTGCTGATTTTTTAATGCTGTCATAAGCTGCCGTATTATTAAATAAGTATTTGCTCTTTCATCAAGTCTAGTATGTTGCTGGTCTTCCAGCCAAAACTCTTCTCATAAGTGTAAGTAATGAGTAATGGATGAGTAAAAATGACTGCTAAAGGGAAACAAATTACAGTAAACATATACGGAAGAAATATAGAAACGAGATGAGCAGAAGCTAGTAGGTAAGGGTAGAGTGGTGACCAGTGCAGAAGGAAAATGTGGAATACTGTTGCACTTTCTAACAAATTAAATATATATCTTATTATTATTACTATTATTATTGTTGTTGTTGTTGTTGTTATAATACTCATGTTGGCCACTAGAGGACCACACAAAGTGTCTACTTGAGGTGAGATTTCCTCAGGCGCCACACTTCTTTCATCTTCTCACTTCACATTTTCTTCCCTTCATAGAATGAACAAGTTGTTCCTGTCTTGAATTTCTTGACCTCTTGGCTCACTTTCCACATGAGTACTTTGTGCTTAAATATTTTGTCTGTCATGTGTATCTGCCACTGTGGTTGTCTTTCCTGATTCTGGTGATCCACTTTATGTGATTTTCTGTGCACTTCAAGATCTGTTTAGTTTGTTGGATGACCAGCATTCTCTTGATATGCCCATACAGTTTCAGTTGACATTCTCCATGTCGTGTACTATGCCAATGACACCACATCCAAGTGATGGATCGCAGCAATATGTTGCATGCAATATCACTGCAATGGGTCATTTGTCTTGACCCTACCTCAGAGGAGCGATTTGCCAAGCAATTCCGGCCAATATTATGGATGCAACTTCGTTGAGAAATTCTGCTGTGAAAAGTGAACTGCTATATTTAGCAGCAGTCATGATTGATCTCAGAATTCCCACAAAACTTGCCAAAGATAAATTAAAAAATGAGGATCTTAATTTATTAAACTTGTTTTGAAATGTGTTTCTTGGGAACTGTAGCTTACTTTATAGAATATATTACATTTTTCATTGATCCAAGTGGATTGTGTTCATTTTTCCAAAAATTTGTTTTTCATTTATTACTCTTCAATTCCTTTTTCATTCATGGGTCTTATTGTTTAACTACAAGGATTTACACAGTTTATTTTCCAATCGAGATGTGTCTATAGAAATACTGTTAATGGGAGCTCTGCCGATTACCATAGCTTCTGTTATAAATTATATGAGAGTTAGACTACATTATGTGATCAAAAGTATCCAGACACCTGGCTGAAAATGACTTAAAAGATCATGGCACCCTCCATCGGTAATACTGGAATTCAATATGGTGTTCGCTCACCCTCAACCTTGATGACAGTTTCCACTGTCTTAGGCATACGTTCAATCAGGTGCTGGAAGGTTTATTGGGGAATGGCAGCCTGTACTTCATGGAGTGCTGCACTGAGGAGAGGTATCGACGTCAGTCGGTGAGGCTTGGCATGAAGTCGGTGCTCCAAAACATCCCAAAGGTGTTCTGTAGGATTTAGGTCAAGACTCTGTACAGGCCAGTCCATTACAGAGATGTTACTGTCATGTAACCACTCCTCCAGATGCTGTGCATTATGAACAGGTGCTCGATTGTGCTGAAAGGTAAATTGCCATCCCTGAATTGCTCTTCAACAGTGGGAAGCAAGAAGGTGCTTAAGGCATCAATGCATGTCTGTGCTGTGATAGTGGCATGCAAAATAACAAGGGGTGCAAGCCCCCTCCATGAAAAACATGACCATGCCATAACACTACCGCCTCCGAATTTTTACTGTTGGCACTACACATGCTAGCAGATGATGTTCACCGGGCATTCGCCATATCCACACCCTGCCATCAGATCGCCACATTGTGTACCATGATTCATCACTCCACACGTTTTTCCACTGTTCAGTTGTTCAATGTTTATGCTCCTTACACCAAGCGAGGCATCGTTTGGCATTTACCAGTGTGATGTGTGGCTTATGAGCAGCCGCTCAACCATGAAATCCAAGTTTTCTCACCTCTCACCGAACTGTCATAGTACTTGTAGTGGATCGTGATGCAGTTTGAAATTCCTGTGTGATGGTCTGGATAGATGTCTGCCTATTACACATTATGACCCTCTTCAACTGTCAGCGGCCTCTGTCAGTCAACAGATGAGATCGGCCTGTACGTTTTTGTGCTGTACGTGTCTCTTGACATTTCCACTTCACTATCACATTGGAAACAGTGGACCTAGGGATGTTTAGGAGTGTGGAAATCTCGCGTACAGATGCATGACACGAGTGACACCCAATCACCTGATCACGTTTGAAAACTCTGAGTTCTGCGGAGTACTGCATTCTGCTCTGTCACGATGTCTAATGACTACTGAGGTCGCTGATATGGAGTACGTGGCAGCAGGTGGCAGCACAATGTACCTAATATGAAAAAAGTTTGTTTTTGGGGGTGTCCAGATACTTTTGATCACATAGTGTATATAAAATAAGGGACTTGAGTATAGCTGTGTAATAGATTTGTACTGAACATTTAAATTGAAATGTCCACTTAATATTACAGCATGTCACTCTATTTTGAAGCTAAAAACTATAATAATGCAAGTAATTGTTTCATAAATAACTCAAAATCATCATATGGAGCCCATTGTACTGTGACTATTACTGTGATTCTTAAGGAACATTCCCTGTCAGGTGACAATGAGTGCCCTAGTGACATAATACAAATGATCGGTTGTACAAAAGATTTATTTACAAAGTAAGGTACAATGATATGTCAACATTCAATCATGACACACAATGCAGTGAAGTCTTTGCTCTGTACAAAGATAAACCTCCCTTTGCTTGTCAACAATATCCTCACAACCCTGTTTCTAAACCACAAGCTTCAAAACACTAATTGGTGCAGAATCAGAGGGTGTATTTTGTACTACTTCTTAATACTGGGTGGCCCAAAAAGGATGGTCGGATTTGAACTGCGTAGTACCATTGAAAGGTGAGGAGGGGGGACCACTGCCGGCCGTCTGCAAGTCGGCCATTACACCCAGTTTGCCACGAGATGGCGCAGTGGACGGTCGAGCATCGTGTTTTTGCTGTGGAACAGTTTTTCAGAAATGATGAATCGTTTATTACTGTGCAACGATTGTTTCGACAACGTTTTGGTGTAGCGCGTGATGGACCCATTCCAGATCGCAGATCCATATCACGTTGGGTGACTGCGTTCCGGACAACAGGGTCTGTCAAAAGTGGTAAATCTACAGGGCGTACACGTACGGCAGTTACTCCACAGAACATTGATGATGTTAGAGCGTCAGTGCTGCAAAGCCCGCGTCGTTCCACTAGGCGTCGTGCTCAAACTTTAGGCCTCAGCCGTAGTTCGTTGCAGCGTATTTTAAGCCGTGAGTTACAGTTTCACCCATACAAAATTATGATCACGCAAAAGCTGTATGATTGTGATTTTGAGCAGCGAAGACGATTTTGTGAATCAATGCTTGACATCTTGTACTCTAATAATGATGTTGTGCTTCTTATGTCAGATGAAGCCCATTTCCATTTAGACGGCTATGTCAATAAACAAAACTGCAGGTACTGGGCAGCAGATAATCCCAGAGAATTGCACCAAAAGCCTCTTCATAGTGCTAAGGTAACAGTCTGGTGTGGAATTTCAAGATTGGGGATTGTTGGTCCTTATTTTTTTGAGGAGAACAACGCTACAGTCACAGTGACCTCGAAACGTTACGTTAACATGCTACATAGCTTTTTGGTGCCGAAACTGCGAGAGTTACATGTAAATCGAGATCGAATTTGGTTTCAACAGGACGGGGCCACGGCCCACACAGCCAATGACTCCATGTGTGTTTTAAGGCGGATGTTCCCCCACCACATCATCTCGCGTTTTGGAGATGTCCACTGGCCCGCGAGATCACCTGACCTCTCAGCCTGTGATTTTTTTCTTTGGGGATACCTAAAGTCAAAAGTCTACGTACAGAAGCCCCGAAACTTAATTGATCTGAAGGAGGCAATCAGTGCGGAAATTATGGCAATTCAAGAAGAAACAGTAGTGAAAGTGATGGAAAATTTCGAGGAAAGACTTGTGGAATGCATCACCGAGGAAGGACACCATCTTCCGGAAGTCATTTTCCGTACATGATTTTTTGTGGTTAGTTCTTGTAATTGGGTGCCTGGGAGCATTTAGTTACGTAATTGAATAAAATTAATTTGTAAAACTGATGGAGTTATAGTTATTTAAAATGTGACCATCCTTTTTGGGCCACCCTGTATAAATGGCAACTCCAGTTCACTCCTCAGAGCAGTTCATGGTCCTTAAATAACTAATTCTGATGTAAAGTACTTACTCAATTTTGGCAAAGAAAAATGAATGAAAACTGTGCAACCACACTTTATAACTAGAGAAACAAGTTGCAACCACATTGCTACACATCACTGATAACCAACCAAGCAGCTGTACTGGAAGCACAAATCATATGCAATCCTCCAGATTGGCTGGAATTTCCATGTGATCAATTACCAATCACTGCAGTTTGTCCACACATACACGATCTACAAAGCAATTGGCCACCCATCCGAAGGATCACCTCAATCCTTCACTCATGTGTGGGGCCCCTTTAGGTATGAGTTTGGTCTCATCTACTCCATGGTCTGTAGCCCACTTCAGTTTTGTTTGGCCCTATGATTCTCTCTCTAGTCTCTTAATATTTTCTTGTGCTTCTATCTGATCCATGACCAATGCTTCTGATGCATAAAAGGCTTCTGGATTGATGACAGTGTAGTAATGTCTTACTTTTACGTTACATAATATACATGATTTATTATAGGTGTTTCCAGTCTTCCAGAATTTTCTACTCATCATTTGATTTCTCTGCTTGTGAGCTTCATTCTCTATCTCATTTGCCTTTATTGTCTCCCCAAGATATACACATGAATTTATGAACTTAGTTGATCTCACCATACTTTATTGTGATCTTTTTTGATGCATCTTTTTGATTTTAGATGTATTCTGTTTACTTGAAGGAGATATGAAGAACAACCTTCTCAGCCTTGTGTTTCAGGACCTCCCTTTGCCTTACTACAGTTTCTGTGTTATCTGTGAGTATTTCCTGATTATCAGTATTGCCAGCAGCCGGTATCTGGTTCTTTGGTTTTCCTTCCTAGCCTGACAGGTTTGTAAACTCCCTGTATCTTCAGTTCTTTCTGCTGTTCCCTGACAATTGTATGTAATAGCATATTGACTAGTAGTGGTGAAATACGATCACCCAGTCTCACTCCCGTTCTAATCTTGAAGGACTGTGATAACTCACCCACAAATTTAATTTTAAATGTGGTGTTCATTAATGTCTGTCTGATAATGTTCACTGTTTTCTCATCAAGACCCCTCTCTTCTATTTCTTGATTAGTGATGGTCCATCTACAGAATCATGTGCCTTTTTGAAATCTGCAAAGGTGCACATGGTCTCTCCACTTCTCATCACCTGGTGTCTCAGGACTGACTTTAAATTGAACATCTCTTCACCACAGTATCCTCTAGGTCTGAAACCTGCCTCCTTTGTATTCTCCTGTCATGTCTTCCAGTTGGCACTGTGTTCTTTCTGGCAGGCACTGTGACATAGTTTTGTATGTGACAGTAAAGTTATCCCTCAGTAATTGTTAACATCAGAACTATCCCCTTTCTTGTGTAGAGGATATATAACAGCACACTTCCAGTGTTGTGCTTTACTTCAGTCTCTCATGTGGTTTGTATGAAATTTGGTATTTCTCTAGTGGTATTTGACCCGACTTCCTTTAGCAGTTCAGCTATGATGCCACTTTCCCTTGAAGTTCCACCATTTTTCAATTTCATGATTTGTCTCTTGTAAGTTCTTTTAACTTAACAGTTCTCTTAGCACATTGGGACTCTTTCAGCCAGTTCAGGACAATTCTATGGTTCATTGACATATTTTGCCAGTGCCTTGTAGTTCTCTTTGTTGCCCAGTGTTAGTTCTTGACCGTTCTTCCTAAAACACAGACTTTGTGGTTGGCATCCAGTGATTCTGGTTTTAAATGTTTTGTAGAAGTCTCTCATGTTATAGTTTCAGAAATCCTCTTCGATTCCTTTTAACTGATTCCTGTCATACTCACTTTTGACTCACCTGATATCTCTTATTGTTTGCTTTCTCGCCTCTACGTACATTGCCAGATTAACTTCTGTGTTGTCGCTGTCCATTTGTTGTATGTATTTTCCTGTTCTCAGCTGCTTTATCACATGTGTCATTCCACCAGAGATGTCTCTTCTTTATGATTAGAGGATTTTTCTCTTTTGCTTTACTAATCATCTTCTCTTTGAATTTTTCCCATGTCATGGCTGTCCCTCCCTCCCAGTCATCTTTGATCGTTGATGATTTTGATTTCATCATATCAAACTTTGGTAGAACCATGGTCTTCTTGTTCATTCGATTTGGTGTCAGCATGATTTTGACTGGTGAGATAATGATCGGAGTCTATGTTTGCCCTCCTCTGACTTTTGCACTCATGATTCCTCTGTGGTTATTGTGTGTAATTGCTATGTGGTTGATTTGATATTCACCTAAGGATTTGACCAGTGATCTCTACGTATTGCTTTTTTTGGTCTGTTTCTTGAAGTGAGTTGATATTACCCTCATATTGTCCTGGTAACACAGATCAACAATTCTCTGGCCATTCCTGTTAGGTGAATCTGTGTTCGGGGTATTGGCCTGTCGTTCCTCTGAATCTCTTTTCTCTGCCTAATTGTTAGTTTATATCACCTCCTAAAATTTTATCATCTCTTCTATGGATTTTTCACATGGTGTTCACTAGCTCACCCCAGTACTTATCGGCTCCTTCTTTGTCTCTCTTATTCCCAAAATTAGTATTAATTTTTCTCTTTACATAGATTTGGTTTAGGTCAGGTATCCAAAAGGTTTCAGTAGTCAGATGCTGGTGAACTTAACATGATATTTATCTAGTCAGTTATTGAATAATACTATGGTATATTATGATACTGTGACATCACCTGATTTCACACTTAAATAATTTCTTGATTGTGGAGAATACTCACCCAAAATGTCATTGTTGCTCACTGATTCTTTGTTGTTGGGATTAGGAAATGGAGTTGTGCAAGGAAACCTCTGAAAACGAAAACATTAAATCTTATTTATATGGCCAGGCATTTCCCCTTCTTCATATTATCCACTGTGAAACTGTAACAGTATGGCAGCTTGTGAAGTAATAATTTTGCTTTGATGTCCTCTGATGTCAAATTTTCTTTTTTGCTTTGATGTACACTGATGTTACAAATTTTATTTCAGTGACTGTCTCTTAATTTTAGTCATTGTTTTGCCACAATATGATGCCAAGAAAAACTAGCGACATAACAAAACTGCTTGCAAACACATTTGTTAAGTGAAATTGCTTTTCTGTATGCCACATCACAAGAAATGATCAGTTGTTTGGATTGCTGTGGGTAATATAGTTAGCAGTCTGTGCATATAGATAATCTGGTAATTTGTATAATGACTAATGGGGTCTTTTTTAATTTTTTTGATTTGGTAGCAATTCCAGATTTCATGTTTTTTGTTAACTGGGAACTTGTTTGAAGACCTTTAGACAAGCATACATAACTGAACTCCATAACTTAGACAAGGAGGTGGAGTCTACATGAAAATAATTTTTCAAACAGTGGAAACTCCAGCATGGAATATCAACAATATTAGGAAAAGGATAGCTTGTTACTCACCATAAAGATGACCTGTTGAGATGCAGAGAGGCACAATAAAAAGACTTGTTACATATTATAACTTTCAGCCAAAGTGCATACACACACACACACACACACACACACACACACACACACACACACACACACAAGATTCTTAGGGGCCTCTGCAAGATGTGTGGTTATCTGCTTTACATAATACACTAGACTCTCACTAATTTGGCCATTCCTGGCACATACGGGTGCCGGATTAGTGGAAGTGCTGGATTATTGAGTGTCTGAAATTAATTTTATTCATTTATTTTGTTTTTTATTGATTTTGAAAGCATAGGGAATATAGTGTACTGTACTTTATTAAACCAAAGGATACAATTTTAAAACATGGAGGATATACTTTATTAAAACCAAAAATACATTAATTTTCAAAGAAAACTTAGTCCTTGAGTGTACAATATACCGTACATAGTTATACAGTTGTATCACTCACTATGAAACATGTCCCTAATTTTTAACTGTCACAGTGATGATATGCGATGGTGGCATGCTTTACCATGCAACCGCTTTACAAGCATTACATCGGTACTGCATGTATCTGGTTGTTGCATAATGTACTACAGGAAGACCTCGGCAATTTCAGCACCAGCAGTGTGAGAAATATTCATGCTCTCTTCTCCTGTGTCCCTTTCTTCATCACTTTCATCATTACTTTCTTGCATGCTTTTGATTATTTCTTCATCTGTTAAGGTTTGGTCCATATCACAGTTTTCCTCATTCAGCCACTTAGTAACATCTTCATCATCAATTTCTTCTCCTCCTGGAAGGTTGTGGAACATGTCAGTGTACAAAGTAATTTATAATTCCGAATTGATTGGCTCATCACTGTCACTCACTACCGGATCCAACTCAGCATCAATGGATGGCTACAGTTGTCTCCAGCTCTTCATTATGGTAGCACTCTCCACTTTATCCCATGCTTCGGCTGCTTGGAATACTACATCACGTATGTTAATTGCTTTCCACGCCTTTGGCATAGTCTTGATAGAGTCATTTTCACTTTCGTTCAGCAAGGAGACAAGAAGTGAATGTTGATGACATTTAATTGATTCCAAAATTCCCTGGTCCATCGGCTGAATTAGGGTTGTCACATTGGGTGGGAGAAAGAGTGCTTGTATACCATCAGACTTTAGAGAAACATCTGAAGGATGACTAGGAGTATTGTCAATTATAAGGATAGCTTTCAGTGGAAGCTTGTTCTTCTTTAGCTCTTTTGTCACAGCTGGAACAAAAGTTTCATGGAGCCACCAAGAGAATATTTGTCTGTCCATCCACGCTTTCTTCTGAGCGCAGTATTGTACTGGTGGAGTATTTATGTCAGTGTGTTGAAAACAACATGGGTGGGATTTTCCAATAACCATAACTGGTAGTTATGAGTCCTCTTCGCATTACAACATACCATTACTGTTACGTGCTGTTTCCATTGCTTGTAACCATGTGCTTCCTTCTCTTTGTTCGCAGCTAATGTTTTTGAAGGAAGCATCTTGTAAAAGAGTCCTTTTTGATCAGCATTATACGAGGCATCAGCAGTTAAATCTTTTTCCTCTGTTATCTTCCATATCTTGCTTACAAACTCATCATATCCTTATCATTAGCTGAATGGCTTTCCTTGGTCACTGCCAGCTGCGAATACCATGTCATTTCTTCCAGTTTGATAGCCAACCTTTGCTCGCTGCAAACAAGTTACTACTGCCGGGTCATTTGCTAAATGCAGCTGTTTTTTCCTTTATAATTGGGCCACTGACTGGAATCCCTTACCGCGTTGTTGTATGAACCATCCATAAACAGCTACGTCCAGTTTTTCATTCTCACTCTTTCGCAGAAACTTCCGTTTTCCCAACTCACTATCCATTTGTGCTGAGTACTGTCGAATAACATCATCTTTCTTTTTGATGTCATAAATAGTTGCTCATCCAACACTGAACTCAGCAGCAATGGCTTTCTGTGAAGAACCTCAATTTAACTTATCTAACGAGTTTCTGCTTGAGGTCTAGCGTAACGTGTTTCCTTTTGAAAGACATGATTCCGAACTGTAAAGAAAGTTACAATTTCAAATACATTGTATAAAGAATTGTTTAACTAAGCATTGTTGTGCATGTGTTTTTGGATGTGCGCCAGATTACTGAGAGGCCGGACTACTGAGAGCCGGATTAGTGAGAGTCTAGTGTGTTCTAGCTGCTCCCTTCTGCTGAATAAATACTTTATTTACTTTAGCTGCTTTTCACTAAAAGATAATTCTTTGAGAGAGATACTTCTAAGTGCAACACATGCCAAATGGAGCTTGATGATAACTTTTTAGTGTGTTAACCCAATCTTAACTTTTATCCAGCTGTATCTCAAGAAATTTTTCCTGTAGTTTATGTCCAATGATGTCTACTTCTGGTACTTCATGAAGTCACTTGCATCTAAAAAGAGAAAAAGAATACTATTATAAAAGATGTTGTATGAAATCATATTGTCTGTGTTCATTTTAATTAAACATATAGAAAACTACACGTATTGCTGACTTTCTAAGTAGTAACAGCATTTTTTTTTATAATTTCTCTTCATCTCTAATTCTACACGAGAACAATTTTTGTATTTTTCTGCTGTGGATATTATGTTTAACATTATTTTTTTTTAAATTAAAGGTTCCTCAGAAGAGAAAGGTGATAGTAATTCTGCTTAATGGACAAAAACTTGAACTCATTTGTGACTCAAATGTGACAACAGCTGGCCAGGTTTTTGAGGTGAGCCTATTGCATCTAATGAATAGTTGCATATTGATGTTTATGAGGTACAAATAAATGTGAGCATTTGCGACTATGTTATATTTCAAATTGTGTTAAAAGTTTGTGTGTTATGAACTTGAGCATTATGTTAAATGTGATAGAAAGGAAGGAGAATTAAAATCTTCAGTCTGAACACAACATTATAAAGAGAACTGAGAGCTTCTTATCAAATATCGTTTTCACCATTGCAGCACAGTTCTGTGAGAGATTTCAAAGATAGTGAAAAAATTGAAAAGAAATTATGTATTTAAAGTCAGTCATCTTGTGATAAGGAGACAATCATCTTGCGATAAGAAACATATTGTATTCTATTCTACTTTGTTCTATTCTATTCTACATTGTTGGCCATAAGTTGGTTGTCACTAGCAATCCTTAGACTTTGTTTCATCTAGTGCAGTGGAGTCAGTTGTGAACATGACTAGTGTGTAGCACCCATAAGTCAGTTTGAGGTTATGTTGTTTGTTGTTACCTGAGAAACAATAAATGGAAAGTTGGCTACAGAACATGATGTATATGTCTTGCAGACATGGTGGAACATGGCACTATAATTACAGTGATGTTTGTGATTTGTTTGTGGAACATTTTCCAGACATCAAACCTCACTCTTGATGAGGTATTTTCAAATTAAATTTAAGATTTGGGGAGACTGGCCTACTCTAACAAGGAAGCTCCACTGCTGACCCAAAGTCTTTTACTACAGGCAAGAATCTTTCAACTTGTTGCATGATGTTTTTTTTCAATCTCAAAGCAGATTGGCCAAGGAGTATGGAATAGCAAGAAAGAGCTTGCCAAGGATTCAGAAAAAGCTGAATTGAGTGCATATAGGACTAATTTAGTTCAAGGCCTAAATGAAGATGATCTGGGGAGACGTATGGAATTCTCTGAGTTGTACACAATCTGACTAGAAGCCGATCTTAAGTTCTACAAAAGCATTGCTTGGAGCAACAAAGTGACTGTTAAGGTGAATTGCAGAATAAAGAGACACAGCTGTGTCTACAGAGATTCTATGAATCCCCGCAATGTGATGGAGTTAAACTCTCTTGGCATGGGTGTATAGGCAAAACTTTTCAGCAGTGGGGTATTTGGGTCTTACTTTTTAACTGTACTGTCAATTCTATAAATTACCTAGATATTGTGCAGTAAATGTTAGAACTGGAAAATAGTCAACTTTTTGAACACTGCGCCTGATAAAGGAAAAGTTTATATGGTAAAAAGATGGAGCACCTCTGCATTAGGGAGTTACTGTGAATGACATTCAAAATGAAAACATTGGTGAATGTGTTGTCATACAGGGTGCTGCTGAATGACCTCCATGATTCCCAGATATCCCATCTACTGTACAAGTTTTTCAGTCTGGGATGTACTAAAAAATGAAGTTTATTTCACCAAGATTCGTATTGTAGAATATTTGAAGGAACAAATTCTACCAGAATTTAAAAACCTGCATTACTGGAAAATTTGCAACAAAATTTGTAAATCAGTGTTGAAGAGATGCAGTATTTGCTTAGAACAGCATGGGAACCAGTTTGAACACCTGTTGTAGGTTCATTTATGTCTGCATTGATAATAATTTTGTATTTTCATTTTTTTAGCGTTACTGCACCAGACATGTTTTTGAAAACTAACTTATGGCCCATCTAGTATACACAGGTGTAGATATGAAAGCTTATAACATAATGTAGCAAAAAGATGCATTCTGGTGAATATGCCAGTTCACAACAAGGTATTTGTCACCCACACATTATGCAGGGAACTGGCCATTTGGCAGAGATATTTCATACAATTACTAGCCAACCTCTTCCATGTTCCACTCACTAATGGAAGGAAGGAAAAGCAGTTCTGTGCTCTTGTATGTGACCTTATATCTTCTGTCTTGTCCTTATATTTCTCACAAAAAATGCTGAATTATAGCAGTAGATCTGCTTTGCAATGATTTTAATTATGTGTTGGCCATTCAGTAATGCAGTTATTACTGTCCAGAACTATTTCACAGTCTGTCTCAATTACTGCTTTTAATTTGCACAAGAACAAAAATTTTGCGATGATAAATTCCATTTGATTTTCTGGTCCTCAAGTTTGCCTGATACGAAACATTTGGAACTCATCTGAATTGCCACTCACTGCAAGGTAGGCAAGATGCATAAATTTTGTGACCTGTGCATAGATGTATATAGTCTAATTGATGAATGATGGCAGTTCACCCAAGTCCAGGCATAGATGGGTTTTGAATTGTTGCTGGTTCCAAGTGATAGTTACAGTACCTGCATACATGTGCTTTCCTCTTGAAGAAGCGTGTATCCTGCAAATTATGTCTCTCACTTGCTTTTGTAGAATTTGTGACTTACCACTACTGCGACAAATGGAATAAAATTCTCAAAATAACGTTTAATGCTTTGGTTGTCTGCAAGCCTCGCAGTAGAGCCCTCAGAACATCACTGAATGCTCATTGGCTGTCCAAGAATGTATGATGTAAGTGCACAGAAGCGGCCTAAACGTGGCTGCCATCATTTGCGACTCCAACTACAACTCTGTCTACCAGATTAGATTAGATTAGATTAATACTAGTTCCATGGATCATGAATACGATATTTCGTAATGATGTGGAAAGAGTCAAATTTTCCAATACATGACATAATTAAGTTAATTTAACAACATAATTAAGTTAATATAACAACTTTTTTATTTTGTTGTTGTTTTTTAATTTTTTTTCATAATTTTTTTTTTCTTAATTTATATCTAAAAACCCCTCTGTGGAGTAGAAGGAGTTGTCATTCAGAAATTCTTTTAATTTCTTCTTAAATACTTCGACAACATACCAAGTACTTGTATAAGGGGCAGTCATATGAAAATGAGACAGATGGAAAAAAAGTAAGTAAACTGTTTATTATTTCACAAGTAATAACCATAACTGTTAACATATTTATCACACGGTGAGACAAAATAAACAGTGCCTTCATGGAAAGATTTGTGGTTTCCTATGGAACCATGATTGTACCCAGGCATGCACCTCTTCAACTGAAGCAAATCAACAGCCATGAACGTCATTCTTCAGGGCTCTAAAAATATGGAAATTGTATGAGGAGAGATCAGGACTGTGTGGAGGATATGTAAGAGCTTTCCAATGAAACTTCTGCAGCGTAGTTAAAGGCACAGGCACACCAACTCTGGGAAAATCATGATGACCCTTTTCTCTGAGTGCAAGTGCCCACTACTGTCTGACTTTCTGGAACCTGGTGCTACAGTTAATGCACAGCTGTACATGAACACTTCACAAAAACTGAAGCACACCATCAACACCAAATGCCCAGAAATGTTGACGGATGGCATAATTCTGTTTATGGTTAATGCCTACCCACATGTTGCCAAGAGTGTTTTGACTACACAGCAGACGTTTCACTGGGCCCTTACACTTCCTCCATATAGTCTCAATCTCTCCCCATGCGATTTCCATATTTTTAGAGCCCTGAAGAAAGACATGTGTGGTTGTGATTTGCTTCAGATGAAGAGGTTTGTGCCTAGATAGAATCATGGTTCCATAGGCAACTGCAAACTTTTTTCCATCAAGCCATTGACCATCTTCTCTCACAGTGGGATAAATGTGTTAACAGTTACAGCAATTACTTTTGAAATAATAAACATTTTGCAAACTTTTTTCTATCTGTCTGTTTTTCATTTGACTATCCCTTATAAATTCTGCCGTCTGCCTGATGAATAAAAATTCAAAGTTCTCTTCAATCATTTTCAGTGTGAAATAATTCATACTTTATTATGCTTATCCTGGGTTGTTCCCATGTGCTCTGTTATTCTTGTTTAAATACATGCCATGGTGAATTGTAACTGTTTTGCATATTGAATGTGAACCATTTTGTTATTAGATAATTGGTCATAATGGTTAACTTATGTGTGATGTAAACAGCAGTTAACTTGTTAGAATGACATTTTAACTTAAGAGCAATGACTGATACTGATGGAAATTTCTAACTTTTTTTGCTGTCTTGCTGTATTTCAGATTAAAAGTTTTAGCTTGTGAAGTTGTTTTCAGTCTAAATATAATTTTATGCTTTTCCTTAGGCTGTGGTGCGAAGTGAGAAATTAAGAGAGAACTTCACTCTAGGGCTGGCTGCTTTGCTAGGTGGTGACTTTGTTTTTCTGGAGAAAAACACACACCTTCGGAAAGTTGCCCCTCCAGCTTGGGGAAGAGATTCCCTTCCATCATGCAGCCTCACATTGTACCTGCGCATAAAATTTTTCTTACCAAGCCTCCGGGGGTTCAGGTAATTCATTGTTATTCTGATGTGAAACTATGTTGTATGGTCATATGAAATATTTATCTGAAGGAAATGTATGGAGGCTGTTTATGATGAAACATTACTAATTAATTCTCTGGTTAACAGTAGTCCAGTATTTACTATACACTCCATGGCTTTTTCTATCAATCGTTTGATTGTTATCATTTTACATTCATAGCAATAACAGTACCTTTAGTTAACTGTTCCTCAGTGTTTTGACGGTCATACAAATTATATTTTTATTAGAGGCAGCAAGAATAATTTGTGTTCCTTCCTATTTAGTTTGATTAACATTAATGCTATGCACATTTACAACATTTTACATGTATTCCATAAGTGAAACCATGAGAATGTTGCAGAGAATCAATGTTATAGACTTCTGTATTTGTACTATGCTAATCTCTGTCTTACATTAATATATATACTTTGTATATTTTGTTTTCTACAGTCCTGACTGAAATAAGAAGTTACTAACTTGGAGTGGAAGTATGCACATACAGTATGTTTCACAAGGGGCATAGTGTCTATGAAAAGAAATAACTGGGTGCAGTGAGTGACATAAATATTTCCGGGAGAGGTCTCGTTATTAGGACTCCATAAAAAATAGATACAAAATGTAAAATTTAATTCCAAGTGCCTATGATAGGTGGCCCTGGATGCAGTCATATGAAACAATGAAAGAGTGATGTCTATTGCAGTTATTCACCATAATCTAAGGATATCCATTAATGAATTTGTTTGCATCAGTTCAATGTTCTACAAAGTGCACATATTGAAAAACATTTGGTGTGAACACGTAGCGTGTTGTAGGACAGATGCACCACTCTTTATTCACTCATTTCACATCCACATGATTTGCTCACAATATAAATAAATATCGTAAATAAATATAGCTTCATTCTTGAACTGTTTGCAGTGATAACAGCATCCCATGCCATAATTAGTGACATTTGGAACTAATCCTTTTATATCCAAGTATATATGCTGTTCCAACATTTCGTTGGGAAGGGACCAACTACTTAGATTTGATAATTCTGTCTATAAATATGTCACAGCCGGGTGTATTTTATATTGGTGACTAGTTTTGAATGCAGCCATTCATTTTCAAACCACACGTACAGAACATTGCACTATTAGGAAAGCATGTAATGAAATAACATTATCATGATATAACTTGAACAGTTCTAAATAGCACAATTAACATTTTATGATTTTAACATACCTGCTGTAAAGTGCTTACCAATAGAAAACATTACCGACATACTCGGTTAACATAACACAGTCATATAACAGATGTGGTGATAATCATATGACAGCATGATACTTTCAGCAAATGAAATAGTACTAACTGCAGGTACTACAAACAAGTTCACATCAACTCAACAGGTGTCACTTGTTTCATTAAATTGTGACTCTAACATACTATTGGCCACAGACAATGTGCGTAGGTAGAGAGCAGGAAATTAGCGACACCTGTTGACTTGATGGGAACTTGTTTGTAGTACACACAGTCAGTACTGTTTCCCCTATCAAAAGTATCGTGCTGTAATATGATTACCACCACATCTGTTACCCGAGTATGTCAGTGATGTTTTGCACTGATAAGCATCTTACTGCAGGTATGTTAAAATCAAAAAATGTTAACTGCGCTATGAACTGTTTTAGTTATATCATGTTAATGTTGTTTCATTACATGTTTTCCTAATACTGTTATGTTGTGCAGAGCTGGTTTGAAAATGAATGGCTATGCGTAATGCTAGTCACTTGTATAATATACACAAAACTGTGACAGAAATTTTGAATGAAGAATGACATTTTATATCCAATTTTTATGACGTTCCCAAAAGGACTTCACTCTGTGCAACTGTCTATCATTTATCATTACCATTTATTTTACTTCATAGTTGGTGATCTCTTTGTGAGACATGCTGTAAAGGATCTCCTTGTAGTTTGTGTGAAAATATATTACTTAAGCATTAGAACTGTTTTATAATTTCTAACATTTTCAGTTGAAACTGAGGTAGCAATATTTCAAAAAATGCAACTTGACTGCTTTGGACATTATGTATAAATCCTTCCAGGGATCTTGAGGTATGCAGAGTGTAACAGATATAGGTGCAGATATTTCTACTTGTGACTGAAGATGGTGTACTGAACAACATTACACCAGTGTTACTTTATTTGCAGACTAATAATTATAACCATTAGGAGCAGTACTTGTTTAGTTTGGGTGGTACCCCCAAGTACATGTGACACGAGCATGCCATTAATTTCGGATAAAATAATTTCGGGTATTTGGCCACATCATTATAAACTACTAAAACAACTAAGTTGCTGACATTTGAACCGATCTACTGCAGTCCACTTCAAGGTTGAGTCAGTTGTAACATTGGCAATTTGGTTGTTTTAGTAGCATACAATGACTCAACCCAATACTCAAAATTGTTTAATCCAAAATGACATTGCCCGTGGAAGCCTACAGACTTATGCAAGCCATTAATGCTTATTTTCCCTTGAACAGCACATTAGGTATTGGAAGTGTAGACACATGGACACAAAATGGTATGTCTGTACCTAAAGGCTTAGTCCTCTTAGTGGTCCAGTTAAATGAAGAAAGCATCAAGTCATAAAGTTTGTGACATGTTTGTGGAAAGACTGTTTGATGCAGAGAAAAAACAACTGACACACTGGTGTGTGTACATATTAAGGTACCACATATGAAAGTATCTGCACTTATACCTATTACATCTTGTATATTATTTTTCATAGTACATTATAAAAATAATGGTTGTCATATGAAGTTCAAAATGGAAGCTGTAGAGTATTAGTAAAGCAAGAAAACCTTCAATATGCTGCTAGCAGATATGTAACTATTGTGAAACTTCTCAATAACAACTCAGTGGGGGGGGGGGGGGGGGGGGAGTCTGGAGAGGGGATGAATAACTGTCACAAGGAAATCAGAAAATTGAAAATCAAGGATGGAATAATGACAATTTTATGAAAAGGATCGATTGCTATTCATCATTTAGAGGAGATGTTGAGTGATAGACAGGCATGACAAAAAGACTGCTATACATTTGTGCTTTTGGCCAAAGGCCTGCTTCTAAAGTAGAAAACACACATATATTCATGCAAGCATAACTGCCACCCATATGACTGCTGTCTCTTGCCACTGAGGCCAGATTGCAAGTAACTGCACGTGGTGGGAGAAGTAATCCATTGGTGGTGGGGACAAGGAGAAGGCTGGGGTGGGGAGGTGGGAGGGATAGCAGGATAGGAAATAGGGGTAGGGAAGGGCGTGATGTTGTCTGTTGGAGCATGCAGGGACATTTTGGGGATGGGGTGGGGCAGCTAGGTGCACCAAATACTCCAGTCCAGTCCAGGCATCACCTAACCCCTCCAAGGTAAGACTAACTGTAAAAGCAGTCTTGTGATCTACAAACTAAGCTGCTTTCTACATAGGAATGACAACCAACAAGCTGTCTGTCCACATGAACAGCCACTGACAAACTGTAGCCAAGCTAGACACCCAGTTGCTGAACACGCTGCCCAACACAAAGTGCATTCCTGCTCTCACTCAAGCACTACACAGCTTTCTCCTCCACCAACACACCATCAAGTTTCTTTTTGCCCTCTCCGTCACTTCCCTCCTTTTTTGTTCCTTCCTGCTACTGACCCTCCAGTTCCCCTTAAATCTCCTGCACCAAGCAGCCCTACTGTGTCCCCACCACATCCCTACATGCTTCCACAAACAGCACTACATGCTCTCCCATCTGTATCTCCTATCCTGCTATTCTTTCCCCATCCCTGGCACCCCCTCTCCCTTAACCCCCCCCCCCTCCCCCCACACATGGATTGTGTCTCCCATCAGGCACAGTTTATATGTTTGGCCTCAGTGGCCAGAGACAGTGGACACATTTGTGTGAGTTGTGCTTGCATGAATGTGCATGTGTTTGCTACTTTACAAGAAGGCCTTTAGGCTGAAATGTGAAATGTATAGCAGTCTTCTTTTTGTGCCTTACACTAAGGTATGAAGTAAATGCACGGGTGATCAAATAAAATTTTCTTTTGCAGGAGCTGGTCGATGAAGCATATGCTGTACTTGCAGCTTCGAAGAAATCTCCTTGAGCAGCAATTAGTTTGTGATCTGAAGACTCACATCTCTATGGCAGGACTTGCACTGCAGGCAGAATTTGGAGATTACACACAGCAGGTACAGTATAATTTTTAAAGATATACCAGGTGATCAAAAAGTCAGTATAGATTTGAAAAGGGAATAAATCACAGAATAATGTAGATAGAGAGGTACAAATTGACATACATGCTTGGAATAACATGGGGTTTTATTAGAACCAAAAAATACAAACGTTCAAAAAATGTCCGACAGATGGTGCTTCATCTAATCAGAATAGCAATAATTAGCATAACAAAGTAAGAGAAAGCAAAGATGATGTTCTTTACAGGAAATGCTCAATATGTCTACCATCATTCCTCAACAATAGCTATAGTCGAGGAATAATGTTGTGAACAGCACTGTAAAGCATGTCCGGAGTTATGGTGAGGCACTGGTGTCGGATGTTGTCTTCAGCATCCCTAGAGATGTCGGTCGATCACGATACACTTACGACTTCAGGTAACCCCAAAGCCAATAGTCGCACGGACTGAGGTCTGGGGATCTGAGAGGCCAAGCATGACGAAAGTGGCGACTGAGCACACGATCATATCATCACCAACTGACGCGCGCAAGAGATCTTTCACACGTCTAGCAATACTTTGTATTTTTTTGTTTCTAATAAAACCCAATGTCATTCCATGCATGTGTGGCAATTTTTACCACTCTATCTACATTATTCCGTGGTTTATTAAGTTTTCAAATTTATACTGACTTTTTGATCGCCCGGTATTTATTGCTACTATAGTGCATATACACAGTGCTGTCCACAATTTCCTGTGCTAAGGCAATAACTAATTCAAAATCAAAGGCCTAAGAATTATGAATCTGTATTTCCTCAAAATTGCATTCATTTGATGCAATCCATTGCTTAACACAAGTTTACAATCCCACCATATGCTTACATGAATCATCCTTACAATTTGTGTTGAATTGGATCGAAATATGGATGATGTAGTTATGGAGACTTGCGTTTCAGCAAGTAACATTATTATTATTATTATTATTATTATTATTATTATTATTATTATTATTACCTTTATTACAAATTCTATGTCATTCACCAGCCACAGCTGGACAGACAGTGTCAAGATACGACATTATCAAAATACATGAATACAACTTACTATGAAAGTAATTTAATACTGCAAGACATATTTAAGTTATAAATTAGATTACAATAATATCACAACTATAAAATAGATAAAAGTATGTAATGAAATTAAATATAATGTTTACTGTTGGAGTTATGGAACTGATCTGCAGCTCAAGTAAACACTATGCTATTACTAGAGAAGAATTCTTGAATACTGTAGAAGGGTTGCTCTTTTAGCTTACACAAAATAGTAGTTTTAAATTGCTCCCATGCTAAAGACGGAATGTGATCAGGTAGAGCATTAAACAATTTTAGGGCCACCATTGGGAAGCTGTTTTGTGTCTTTGCTAATCGACACCTTGGCGTGTTGATACTGTCTTTGTTGCGAGTGCTGTATTTCTGGACTTCATTTCTCTTTCTGGAAATATCATGGTTTCTCTTTATGTGGAAGAGGCAGTTCAATATATACTGGCTATAAACAGTCAGAACTCCTAACCTGGTGAAAACTGGTTTACAGTGGTCTGTTTTTTTGTTTGAAGTAATGATCCTCATTGCTTTCTTTTGCAGTAAAAGCACATTCTTGCAGCCTGCAGAATGGCCCCACAACAACAGCCCATAACTGATGTGGCTGTGGAACATTGCATAGTACACAATTAGAAGGTATTGTTCTGGTGCTATACTTTTCAGTTTCCTCAAGAGGTGCAAGTGATTAATTGCTCCTGAGTGAGCTGAGGCATCTGTGTAATAGGGGAAAGATCAGAAAATCTGGGCAAACTCATCTGAATCAAGATAACAAGTATTTTAACATTTTGTGTGAATTCTATATGTACTGCTCTACCTGGAGACATAAATTCTTTGTGAAGAACATCAGTTACCCAAGAACATTATCAATATGATCTTCCTCGTCAAATTCTGAAAGTCTTCTCTATTGACTTATAAGTGTTAAATTTTTCAATCTTGAAGTGTTTCCCAGCCCATTTAGGATATTCACTTTTGTTTGAGGACAGGAGGTGGTACACCAAATCTCATCACTAGTGATAATCTTGTGTAAAATTTCTCATTACTATCAGTTGTGGATAGAGGTTCTGACAAGACTCAACTTGACACTACATGTGCTCCCAAGTCTGACCATGTTGGGAAAACATTACACACGGCTTTAGTCTGTTTAGATCTTAATTCAAGATCTGTGAAACTAATGATATGGTTGTGTGTAGCATTTTTTCTGTCATCTCTATCATTGCCTTAGGTACCACTTTTAAATGTTCTTTCATTAATGTTGTTTTGGCATGATCTATTGGCTAACAACTGCATTAGTGTTTCTTCAATGTTTACTGGTGCTTACAAAACTGCTAGTGACCTGCAAAAATGATTTTTAGTGCAGTGTTGACTCACCACACACCTAGCAAATTGATTGAAATATCATGGTAGAGGTCTTTCAACAAAAGATTTCTTTAAATGTGCTTAATTGATTTTTATTTGGTCCTGTTAAATTACATTATGTGCAAAGCTTATACTGTAATATTATGACTGGTTGAAATATAGAACATTGTACGGGTAAAAAAAGAAGAAAAGCAAACAATACTGCAAACCTTATAGATACAAGGTAAACAAAATTACATCTACATCTACAGGGATACGCTGCAAATCACATTTAAGTGCCTGGCAGAGGGTTCATTGAACCACTTTCACAATTCTCTATTACTCCAATCTCATATAGCGCGCGGGAAGAATGAACACCTATATCTTTCTGTACGAGCTCTGATTTCCCTTATTTTATCGTGGTAATCGTTCCTCCCTAAGTAGATCAGTGTCAAAAAAATATTTTCGCATTTGGAGGAAAAAGTTGGTGATTGGAATTTCGTGAGAAGATTTTGTCGCAACGAAAAATGCCTCTCTTTTAATGGTTTCCAGCCCAAATCCTGTATCATTTCTGTGACACTCTCTCCCATGTTTCGTGATAATACATAACATGCTGCCTTTCTTTGAACTTTTTTGATGTACTCCATCAGTCCTATCTGGTAAGGTTCCCACACTGCGCAGCAGTATTCTAAAAGAGGACGGACAAGTGTAGTGTAGGCAGTTTCCACAGTAGGTCTGTTACATTTTCTAAGTGTCCTAGCAATAAAACACAGTCTTTGGTTAGCCTTCCCCACAACATTTTCTATGTGCTCTTTCCGATTTAAGTTGTTCATAATTGTAATATCTAGGTATTTGGTTTAATTTACAGCTTTCAGATTCGAATGATATATCGTGTAAATGAAGTTTAACAAGTTCCTTTTAGCACTCACTCATGTGGATGACCTCACACTTTTCTTTATTTAGAGTCAACTGCCACTTTTCGCACCATTCAGATATTTTTCCTAAATCATGTTGCAGTTTGTTTTGATCTTCTGATGACTTTATTAGTCGATAAATGACAGCGTCAGCTGTAAACAATCAAAGACAGCCGCTCCGATTGTCTCCCAAATCATATATATAGATAAGAAACAGCAAAGGGCCTATAACACTACCTTGGGGAATGCCAGAAATCGCTTCTGTTTTACTGGATGACTTTCTGTTAATTACTACGAACTGTGACCTCTCTGACAGGAAATCACAAATCCAATCACATAACTGAGACGATATTCCATAAGAACGCAATTTCACTACGAGCCACTTGTGTGGTACAGTGTCAGAAGCCTTCTGCAAATCCAGAAATACGGAATCGATCTGAAATCCCTTGTCAATAGCACTCAACACTTCATGTGAATACAGAGCTAGTTGTGTTTCACAGGAATGATGTTTCCTAAACCCATGTTGACTGTAGTTTTCTTTGAGGTAATTCATTATGTTCGAACACAACATATGTTCCAAAATCCTGCTGCATATCGATGTTAATGATATGGGCCTGTAATTTAGTGGATTACTCATACTACCTTTCTTTAATATTGGTGTGACCGGTGCAACTTTCCAGTCTTTGGGTATGATCTTTTGTCGAGCAGACGGTTGTATATTATTGTTAAGTATGGAGATAATGCATCAGCATACTCTGAAAGGAACCTAATTGGTATACAGTCTGGACCAGAAGATTTGCTTTTATTAAGTGATTTAAGTTGCTTCAGTACTCCGAGGATATTTACTTCTACGTTACTCATGTTGGCAGCTGTTTTTGATTCGAATTCTGGAATATTTACTTCGTTTTCATTTCAAGAAAAACATAATACAAAGAATATACATACAAGATGCACAATGTTACGTAAAATAGCATACAGATTAAGTCATTTATAATACAAAACATTTTGTACTAAATAAAAAATAAAGCTGAAGTTGCAAATATTTTTTTTCATTTGATGACTAGTTTCAAGCCGAGACCCATTTTCAAATCAATGTAACAAAATGTGTAATGTACATTTACAGTGCATTTACATGTACAGTACATGCATTACACATTTTTTGACATCTTCGGAAAAGCCATTTTTGGGGTCTCAGCCCAAACCTAGTCAGCAAATGAAAAATAAATAATTTGCAACTTGTACTGCGTGACATTTGCCTGATTTATTTCTTCGTTGGTAGTCCTCGGTGTCGACACACTGCATGCTATACTGGCTGAAAAATGGGGGGGTGAAAGTTCAACACGGACTGCTGTAAATGATGTAGGCGACAATTGCACCATTGCATTTCACAGTTCTTTACTTTCAATGAAAACCAACAATATTACACAGTTATACAGCCAGTTCACTGTTGGTAAACTTTTGATGAGCCTCATTAATAGTTTGCAGGCAAACGTCAGCATACTGCTGCAAAAGTTTACCGTTGAACATCTGTGTGCTATAAAAACCTAACCACACAGTTCGTGCAGAATAATACGGTACGTGTGACACTACTGAACAGACACTGTCATTGTTTTAACACATGGGCTATTTGTATTACTCTAATTCCACTGCATTATTGTTACTATTAAGTGACACAGATTTCCTGTCTGTAAATCGGCCTTGGACCGACTGTCTCGGGACAAAAATTGATACTTTATACATTGTTTGATGTTTAAGTGACAGAAATTACTATTAAAATGTAACTCATTAAATTAACTGAATACATCAAAAAATTGATTCTTTTTAACAGTTTCTTCCACCACAAAGGCTGGGCCAAATTACTTGTTTAAATCATGAAATTAACAGATATGGTTATGCAAACAATGGTTTTGACAAACCTGGTAATTATTTTGGAATTGATTAAGGACTGTCTTTGCTGACATGTTTTCGAGTAGAGCCAAATAAATACTTTAAGAATACTAGTAGTTCTTCTTCCAAATGTTTATAATTAGTACACAATTTGTATTTGTTTGTAAGTTAACAATAGAATTTAAGCCACCCCATAGCAAAAGATACTAACTAGGCATAGTCAAAATAAATTAGGAAATTGATGACATACACAAAACTAAGCAAAAAAATTAGATCTGGTGCTATTCCTTAAGACTGAGGGCCAACCTTTCTCTTTTATGAAAATGCAGATTATACTCATGTATGTTAATGATAATTAGTCAAAAATTAAAAATAATGAATTTAAGGAGGCAGATGGCAAAACAAGAGAGGAAGTAAAAAGATCCCAGATTTCTTCATCACAACTGGTTTTTCGTTCTATTGATTTACAGAAGTGTCTGACCCAAGCTACTCCAGTACGCTGGTAGTTCATAAAAATTTTGTACTAAAATTATAGCTCTAGAAATTCATTTATTCTGATCACTGATATCTATCTCAAAAGCTTGTAGCTTCTTATTTAATGTCTGAAACAGCATTAACCCATTAAGTCTCAAATTAATCTTTTTTTAAATTGAATTTTTTATTCCTTAATTATAATGTAGATAGTGTATGAAGCACAATAAGTACAAAAGTAGCCAAAGAATATATATACATACTGATATAATGGCCATCCTCAAAATAGGACACTGGGATCTAACAGTATCATATAGCATACTAAACTGTATTCTAGTCTCAACTATTTATTTCTTGTGAAATGGTACAATCCACTTCACACACAGTGTTACACGGCATTTAACACAGTATGTTTTTGGTTTCCCGTTGCATTTAGCTCTTACACATCTTCTTTGCGTGCTTCTTTTGTCAATCATATGACCAATTCTATCAAACCTGATGTCTGGTATTGCTCTCAACTGACTTGATGGGTATTCCATTGGACGTCCAACATTCGGTCTTCCAGTGACCAATTTCAGGTATGTAACTGTAACAGCACGTCTGAAATCCAGTAAATCCTGTGCATTTTTCCCATGTACTAGCCTGTAGAAGAGTCAGGTATTTACGAGGGCCACTTCCAGAAAACGTGTAATAGGACCCAGTACCATTTTTTCCCTCTAATTAGCCTCACATATTTTCCAACTAACCAGTCATGGTAGTCAACACCTCCCATGTACGCGTTATACGACTTCAAAATGGCAGGTTGTTGCACTTGTGTCTTCTTACTTGCTTGTCTACTGTACCGCGTAGCTGCTCCCAAGGGTTCAACTTGGTCAAAATTTGTATCAATTGTAACGCATCTGTTGTCGTGCCATCGAACAAATAAGACTTCACCATTCCTGTCGAACTGGTAGTCATAGTTTCCTCGAACTGTCTTTTTCAGTTCGTTGCTGCTCAGTAGTGGACAGTCACTGACTCGATTCTCTCTGACAGTCCCAGTTGCTCGAAAACCCAAATTTCTCAGATGAATCAGAAGATCTCTACTAGTGAAGAAATTGTCAAAGTACACACAATGATTCTCGGGTTTTTCAATGCAGTCCAACATGTTTAGTACTACTCTTGATCCCAATAGTAGGTCATCCCTTGCAGTATCTTCTGGATCCTTTCCACAGTATAAATCAAATTTGAAACAGTAGCCATTTGCTCCACAAAGAGACCACAACTTATAGCCAAATCTAATAGGCTTGCCTCGGATAAACTGTCCATCTGGAACTATATTATTTACTAATGGGTAAGATATTCATAAATATACTTACATAATACACTGTAAATTTCAAAGTAACTTCATATCCTGTAATTTATATATAAAAGAGGGGTCGTTACTTACCTCACCATCAAAATCTGGTAAAATTACCACGTTCTAAAAAGAAAATACATCAGCAGTAGCAGAGTTTCATATTGGAACGTGCAGCAATACAAATAACTGAAATTATAACACCAAGTCCCAGTGTCCTATTTAGAGTACACCAAATTTTATAACAATGGAAAACAATGAATATAACTCCAATTGAGCTAACAATGCAAGTAGTTTAAAAGACACATTGTTGACTATAAATAATCGCAAAAAGATCTTTGCCACATATTACAAATATTACTAAACTGTTGATAAAGTAAATACCTGTAATAACGTAAAGTGTGCCTTAGTATTCAATAATCAATTAATGGTAGGATTTATTGCTTTTAATTTCTTCTAAGCATACATTTGTTATAAAAAGCATCAACAAATGATGTAGAACAATAATAGATGTAAATTAATAATTTATTGTGTATTTATAAATAAATATGTTCTCTGTCCTCAAAATAGGACACTGATACTTAATGGGTTAAATTTGTTTTTGAGAAGTTTAATGACAGACTGTTTCCTGTGAACCATTTGTATACTTGTTGTGTTTTTGTTTCAGTTTTAATCTGTGTTGAGGATTTCATGCCCTTGATCAAGATACAGGTATTATCAAGAGACATTACTATATTTGCATTGTTATTTACTGATGCTGGTACGTCACTGAGGTACACTAAGAAGATCAATGGCCCAATGAATGCATCTCGAGGAGCACTTTTCTTAATTCTGATTTTATTGATTTACTTGCACCTGTTAGGGAAACTGTTACATTCTTTGATGCCTCAGTGTGGGAGTTTTCATACTAATATGTTTTAAACAGTCAAAAGTGTTAGCAAGACCACAGAAAATCATCTCAGGATACCATCTACAGTTCATTTAATCTACAATTTCTTTTGTGAGACTGAATATTGCTCTCTCTGAGGTGAGCCCTTTGCGAAAGTCAAACTGGGAGGGTGTCAGTGAGTCATTTTGTGTTATGTTTTCATATGGCCTGCTGTGCACTGCCCTCTCAAATATTTTTGTAGAACAGGCAGCCTGAGATAGGCTAATTGGAAGATATGACATGTCTCCTGCCATCTTTGTGTATTGGCATCACTGTAGCATGGCTTGCATAGATTGGTTACATAAATAGCACAGAATGTTGCTAATTAAGTCACCACATAATTTTAGATATTCTGTTAAACCGGAAGAGCTGGTGCTTTTAGGGATCTTTTGATTTTTATAATTTTGTTAGGTGTTGTGAATTTGAAGTGCAGTGTCATCATTTGTGTATGTTGTATAAAATTAAGTAGTTTAAAAGCCTTCTGAGGGAGGCTGAGGTTTTATGTTTGTATGTTTTTGGCAACAGAGAAGAAAAATTTATTGAATTCAGAAGCTGCTCTTTTCATATTATTGTGACCTGTCCCAATTTCTATGAATTGTGATGCCCAATTGTGCTACCCCTGATTGTTCTAATATTTTGTCTCTGTTTCAGATTTTATGATTTCCATGTGGTTTTTGATTTATTGTCTGACCTGTTAATTTACTGTATGTTATGCATGTTTTTGGCCTTTCTGATTACACACATTAAGATTTTACAGTATCTCATGTAGGGTATTTTCACTGCTTTGTGTGTACTATTTGTCTGTTATAGGTAGACATCCCTTTTTCTGGAACATGATATTCTAATCCCAAATGTTATCCAGTCTTTCTACCTACCTACATTTGATTTAGTTTTGATTTGTCTTTGGTGGAAACTGGATACAATGTGTTTGAGAAATAGGTTTAAAAATTAGTTACATTAGGTATCCATAGTGTCTTCATGGTAGACTTCTCTCCATAGTTTCTGTTGTAGACCATTTCTAAACATATTCGTAGATTCATTGTATATTATTCTAATATGCATAACTTGAGTGTGTACATTAACTGTTTTCCTGTTGCCAAGTTTTAAGATCACCATTTGATCATCATAATCAGATAGTCCATATTTTTACTTATATTATTATGTGGGGTCCAGAAAACACTGTCAATAGCAGTCTTACTACAGTCATTTACCTCCGTTGGGAATGAAATCATTGAGTGTAAGATAAGACAAGACAAGACATCAATATTTCTAATTTTCTATGACTGCTATTAGTTGATAGAAAGTCAGTTCTAAAATCCCCACATAAAATGCTTTTTCTGTTGCTCTTGTTAAGTTTTATAATCTGAACAGTCATCAAATTGATGAGATTAAAAAACAAAATAAGTTTGAGAACTTGGACAATGCTGTGTAATCTTGAAGCCAGTGACTTGAGTGTACACATTTTGAAAGTGACTGCTTGTCTCCTTTTGTTCTCTAATCTAGCCATAGACTTGTGCATTTGTGGTTCTTGATACTCATTTACAATTCATTCTCTGAACTGTAAGTTTGTTGCAGTTGATTATTTTGTTGCCTTGTGGGCCTGTTTTTTCCCCATTTCTTCCCCCTATTTATTTCTATCAAACAATGGAAAATCCAGGATGGAACGTAACAGTATTATGAGAAGGAAAGTTGCTACTCACCATATAGCAGAGATGCTGTGTTGCAGATAGGTGCAACAAAAAGACTCTCACAATTATAGGTTTTGGCTGTTAAGGCCTTCATCAACAACAGACAGACATGTGTGCGCCCCCTCCCCCCACACACACACAAATGCAAACGCAACTCACACACATGACTACAGTCTGAAACCACACTGCCAGTATGGTTTCAGTTGCCTGAGACTGCAGTCGTGTGTGTGAGTTGCATTTGCGTGAGAGAGAGAGAGAGAGAGAGAGAGAGAGAGTGTGTGTGTGTGTGTGTGTGTGTGTGTGTGTGTGTTGTTGATGAAGGCCTTATTGGTCGCGAAAGCTGTAATTGTGAGAGCATTTTGTTGTGCCTATCTGCGACCCTATTTATGTCTGTTACCTGATGTACATTTTATGTGTTTTTAGATCAACACACATTAGCTTAAATATGTCTGATATTTTTGCAGTGAGTGTGTCTTGTTGTGGTTCAGTTGTTTAAGATTTGTGAATAATGCAGATTAGAAATTTAGAGAGAAAGGTGGGTAAAAGGGTATTCGAAGCAGGGACAAGAGGTGGATAATACCAATAAGTATCTTGTTTGGGGAAGAGAGACCATTTCCTGGTTCAGAGGATAGATTGTACTCAAAAATTAAAACTCTTTTAATAGAAGTCTGATTTATAGTAAAAACATTAAGACTTTGAGTACTATACTCAAAAATAAAAAGTTAAAAAAAAGAGAAAATACAATCTGGAACATTACCATACTATGTAGAAATGAATAAAATGGGAACATGAAGGAAGCGAGTTCTTTGATATTAGGTGCACCAAAAATAATAATGCATTGAAATCATTTTAAGCCAAATGCATTGCTTACTTACTCACAATGGCAACAGACAGATGCATTAGACACAATCTGGTGGACATTTTGCACAGTCATTACAGACATTAAAAAATACTATAATTAAGGAAAATTCAGGATGGAATAACGACACTATTATGAAAAGGGTACTTGCTACCCACCATATAGCAGAGATGTTGGGTCACAGATAGGTCCAACAACAAGACTGTCAAACAAAGCCTTAGGCCAAACAGGCCTTCATCAGAATTGGACAACAAAAACACACACACTCACAAAAATGTGAAGTCTAACTCTAATGATTGCCTATTTGGTCAGAAGTCTTTTTGTTGTGCCTATCTGTGACTCAGCATTTCCACTATATAGCGTGCAGCATTTATCATTTTTATAATAATGTCATTACCCAATCATTAAGGAGATTAGATCATTTGGCTGCAGAAAATTCATTATTATTGCTATCATCATGTTTCAACCAGAGTATTCCAACTTCAATTACTTCTTGAGTTATCTTTATGTCAATCAATGGCTTAAGGTATTTTTCTTTGTAGATTTGAATCTGCTACAGCAACATCCAAAAAATGGAAATACGCAACTCACTTCTAATTAAAAGACTAATAGCTCCTAGTCTTTAAAAATCAAATATAGACTCAGAAAGTGGACTTCAGTATGAAACTTTCTTATTTTTTCTGGGCAAAACTTGATAATTGACTACATTTGACATTTTGAAAGGATTCTTTGTAATGAAATTCGTATGTAGCCCACTGTTGGCATAATTTGTGACATTGCCAAGCCTGTTGATTTGTGTAATATCTCTCTTGCATGGATGAAGTATTACTTTCGTGTCAGAAATAAGAGAATCCCAAGAACAACCAACACCAAATAAACAAAACTAAATACAGAAATTGGTAATATGAAATCACATCAGATTCAGTACTAGACCTGTTATTAGTTTAATCTACATAAATGACTTTCCAATAAGTTTCAAGGTTTGTTCACAGTTTGTAATGTTTGCTAGGTGACACAGTTGTACTAAAATGGAAGTGAGTACAGTAACTGAATTAAGATAGAAGTTGTAGGTTTGTGTGCAGTTCCAATAATCATTTCATAATTCAGATTTTGTGTTTTGCTTTGTATTCAACATAGATTTACAAGTACTTGCAGCTAATCAGATGAAGTTCCTTAGAACAGGAAACATTTCATTGAAGTGTTAATACTTAATTTACTCCGCTGGCGGTGTAATTGATAATCTGTTTAATACATTGTATTCTTTCGTTGCTGAAAGTATAAAAGTGACTCTCCTGAGATTGTCTTACATTCTTAGAACTTAATAAATGACTTTCCAAGAACCATTACTCTTTCTCAACTTTTGTGATTTATTTGTCTGAGGGGCATTCAATAAGTTATGCAACACATTTTTTTTCTCAAAATAAGCTAGCTTTATTCAGGATTCCAATATGCCATATTATTCCCCACTCTTTTTCAACATAATCTCCTTTCAATGTGATGGACTTTTGCCACCTTGCTGGGAGGGCCTCTATGCCTGTATTGTATCACTATGCTGGTTGACATTGGAGTCAATGTCTCTCTGCATGAATAACCAATCATCCACATACTGCTTCACACAGAACGCATTCTCCATTAGGCCAAGCAGATGTAAGTCAGAAGGTGTGATATATGGGCTGTAGGGTGGATGAGGAAGAACAGTCCAATGGAATTTTGTGAACACCACTCAGATGCTCAGACTTGTCATGGAACATTTTTGTGGTGAAGAACACGGTACAGTTACCTGAGGGTAGTGCAACACACTTCAGGGTTGATTGGTGCACCACACAGGAGGACAGCCAACAGAAAAACCCCTTCAGAGTCCCAGAAGACCTTCACCATGACTTTACCAGCTGAGTGTGTGGCTTTGAAATTTGTCTTTGGAGGAGAGGTGGCACTGCAGACTCTATTTGTTGCTGTTTTTTTTTCAGTTAGGAGTGATGAACCCATGTTTCATTGCCTGTCATAATGTTCAACAAGAAATTGTCATGATCAGCCTTGTAAACATGCAAGCAGTGCTGCATAAGTGGTCCTTCGTTGTTCTTTATGGCCTTTTGTCAGGCTGCAAGAACCCAGCAGGAATACATCTTTGAGTACCCCTAATGGTGGATAAGTGTGTCAGAATTACCAACAGAGATGTCCATTTCAACAGTGAGGTGTTTGATTGTGATCCACTGATCACCTTGAATGAGTGTTCACATGTTACAACATTGCAGGATTAACAGTTGTGCGTGGCCAGTCAGCATGTGGGAGATCGGACAGGTTTGTGCGACCTTGTTGCAGTGATGATAGACACATTATCCAAAAACTCACCATGCTTTTGCTCATTGCCAGGTCTCCATAGACATTCTGCCAGCACCTACGAATATGTATGATGCTCTGGATTTCCACCAAAAGCAACTCAATGACAGCTCTGTACTTAGAACACATCTCCGTTACATATGCCATTTTGAAGGCTGCTTATAGTGTTGCCAACATGAAATTACAGGGGCTGTTGTGGGAGTATTCCATGATGCCCCACAGCTAATTCCACACTTTTGCAACTGAAGTTGGCTGAGAAAAAAAAGTGTTGTATTATTTATTGAACATCCCTCATAACTTCATAATTTTTCATTAACAAACATTGAAAATGGACTCACCAAAAAAACTGAAATAAATCTGGCCTGAACTGAACAAAACTGAACCGTAATATCTTGTGCAGATGCAGCCACAGGTGCTTAAATAATCTTACAATAATGTAAACAAGTTAAAGTATTATTGGAATGTATGTTATGTGTTAATTACAATAGAAAATGATTAACACAAATAATTTCATATGTGACATGAAGGTAAAGAACTTGTGTAAATATGTTTCCAAGTACAGTTTTGTCGATTTCAAAATTTTCTGTGCTAAATTTTGTAAAATAAGATTTTTTTTAAAATTACTATATAAATCTGGAAATTGGTTCCAAGGTGCTTAATTATTTTAATGACTTTCATTGACAGAGGCTTAAATGTTACAATCATGTTATTTTCTGCATCTGTTTGCATCTGATATATTTTTATAATTCTCATTGTTAGGGAACAATAGCTTATCAAAATGTGATAAAAGTGTCTGACTCAAGAAAGAGAACTCTTATCACATCTGACTTTTAATAGCTATAATCCTTTTGTTTCCAGGAACATGGCACAGGAGACTATTTCCTTGTTGAACATTACCTTCCAGAAGCCTTATTTGAAGATGAAGATGAAGAGGAAGGAGCATGCATACGTGCTCAGCTTCAAGAAGCACATAAAAGAAGGCATGGTCTGGATCCTGGCCGGGCAGAAGAGCTTTTCATAGGACTGTCTCAGTCAATGCCTCACTATGGATCTCATTTTTTTCATGCTGTGGCAGTAAGTTATTTGAAGAAACTTAATTTTTGTAAATATGATATTTCAATAATTTGTTTTGGGGTTTTTAGTACAACAGTAAGAGGACATTAGCTAAGTAGACATTCTTACCTGGATCAGGATGTGAATTCTGCATAACTCTAATATCCCAATTTTGCCGGTATATAGACAGCTAATATTGGTCTGTGTAAAAAATGCTTTGTTTGAAATATTAGATAACAACAGCAGATGAATAATATAGAAAAAAGAGCTGTGGCTTTTTTCAAGGCAGTTGTGTTTCTCCTAACATACATTTATAAAGTAATCTAGGAGTAAAGATCATAATTATACGTTTGATTAGATTAGTTCTGGTCATATTTTTTGTTAGTGTACTTTGCACAAGTAGCCTCCAAAGGTTGCTTCTGCCTGTTGATGTATAACTTGATTCATTCCACTTCCCTGAAGGCCTTTCTTCTGCATGGTATTGATGGAACAGTATGTATAAATGAATGAATGAATGAATTACCTCCTACCATGTTATAATGTAGTTTAAAACTACAGAAAATTTGCATTATATGGTAGTTCCCACTAACCATAACTCTTCACTGTATCTATATGCTAAAGTAAGAACAAACACAATTTGCAGAACATAGTACTTTATAGAGCAAAATGTAATATACAGTGAACTATAGTTGTGTGTAGCAGTGGACAACAATAATATAGGTTACAAAATAGCACTCATTTGCAATCGCTTAAATAGTACTGTTTCTTTGGTGGCTCACCAGAGCATGCCAGGGGGCCAACTGATGTGGTTTCTATAAGCAGGCCTGTGAACTGTATGGATGCACATCTCTGAAATTGTGCATGTCATGAGTGAAGGTACATCACTCCTCTCTTCTAGGAAGTGGGAAAACTACATATATGCATTAAAACACAAGGCACGGAAAAGTATATGGAACAGAAAAAATGCTTTGGTACAGAAAAAAGGCTTTGGTACATAAAAAAAAAACCAAACAGAACTAGGGATGGCATCACCATAGTGATGTGCTTTTTCATAGTCCATGCTGGAGGCTTCAGTGGGGCATCAGAGATGATGGCCACACAGGACCTAGCAATGGCAGTGGCTGCAGTGTCAGGTGCAGTGGGGGCTACACTGCTGATGGCAGTCATCAAGGAATGGGGACGGAGGCAGGTACCCCAGACAGCAATCTACCAGGCAGTTGGCCCTGCTGTGGTGCAAATGGTACTGTCTGTGACAGGAACAGGCATTGGTGGCGGTGGGGGTGATGGTGGGTCCTCCGGAACAGCCCCCATCGTGTGTGGCCTCAGCTGTCAAAGTGATGTGATGTCAGTCCGTCAGGAGTACGGACGATGCACAGGCACTGGCCTTGGTGATGCTCAATGACAGCAGGATCCCAGTTTGCTCGCCGGCTGAAACCACGAGCCTAGACAGGCACACCCAACTGGAACGGGTGCCAGATGCAGCAGTTGTTCAAAAAACAGTCTAAAGCAGCTTCAGGGGCCCTGGCAGATACTTCTGCATCTGAGTTTTAAACATTTGAACCATTAGATTGAGGATGAAACGGGGAGCTGTGAGATGACGAACACCACTAGCCTGACAAAAAGATGCAAATACTCAAGAAATGACCTGGGGACTGTAGTTGGTAACCACGATATATGGAAGTTGCTCAATTACAAAAATCTTAGACAGGGCTGAAATAGTGGCTGCCACGCACGTGGACAGACAATATGCATTGTAGGGAGACTTGGAATAGATGTCCACTACAATGAGCCAACACTGATTTAGGAAGGGCCAAGCAAAATTGATATGTAGAAACTCCCGTGGGTGCTGTGGTGTTGGCTAGTGGAAATAAGACGCACACAGGGCTGCCTGTTGCAGTACATAGTGAGTGCAAGCAGTGATAAGACATTTAAAGTCACCATGTATGCCCAGCCAGTGCACATGGTGATGGGCCAAAGCTTTGGTGAGAAAGATTTCCGAATGACCGACATGCAGAAGCCTCAGTACTTTGCAGTGTAAGGAAATGGGAGTCACAACCCAGGGAGCAATGCCCTTGATAGCCAACTAAAGCACCCCATCAGTCACAAACAGGTGTTGGTGGGCCAGCCATGCTGCACAAAAGAGAGGACCCAACTAAGTACAGGATCTGTGGCGATGGCCGATACTATCATGGCGCTAGTGATGGGAAAAATCATTGACCACTTTCTGGTTCTCAGTATCTAAATAGAAACAAAGCAATTCATCCTGATTGGACACTGGGTCCGACCTTATCAGAAGGCAATATATGGCATAGGTGTGTGTGCTGTCGGTGGGTAATGGATCCGATAATGATAACGGGAGAGGAAGAGAGCCCACTGCTGCAAATAATGTGCTGCCTTGTCCAGCATGAAAGCCGAATGGTTAAAGGTGGTCCTTGATTAAATGGAATGTTGAATCAAACAAGAAGATGTGACATTCCTTAAGGACAGTAATAGTTGCTAAAGCCTCCTTTTCAATCTGAGAGTACCGCTGCTGAGCAGGAGTTAAAGTCTTAGAACCATAAGCAGTGAGTCGTTCAGGCCCGTCCATGTATTTGTGTGCCAAGACCATGCTGAGAGGCATTGGTAGCCAACATGCTCACCTGGATGAAAAGCGGCCAGACACAGGGCAGATTGAAGCTTAGCTTTAAACAAAGCAAACACTTAGTCACAAGCTGGGGACCAGAGAAAAGGTGCATTTTTATGCAAAAGCGCATGCAGTGGCTGAGCAACAGTGGTTGCATCTAGTAACAAGTTATGGTTGTATTGGCAAAGCCACATTTGCATCAACATGGTGATGCAATGCCTTGACCACTCTGTGAGAAACCTCAAAACCTAAGTACTCAATTGATGGCTGAAAAAATTGAAATTTGGCGAGATTGCACTTCAAGTCACGCAAACTGCAAAACAGAAAACAATCATCAGAGATTTCTAAGGTGATCTTCAATGGAAGAACCCCAAACAATGGTATCATCAACACAATTGATGGAGCCAAGCACAGAGGCTGTCAGTTGCTCTAAAACACACTGAAAAGTTGTGGGTGCAGTAATGATGCCAATAGACAAGCATTGGTATTGGTATAGGCTGAAGAAGGTGCCTAATGGCCTCATCCAGGGGGAGCTGGAGATACAGTTCTGACAAATCGATCTCAGAAAAGAAGTGGCCGCCTGATAATTTTGTGAGGAACTCCTCAGGATGAGGCAAAGCGTATGTATCTATCAAAGACTGTGCATTAATTGTGACACTGAAGCCACTGCAGATGTGAAGCTTACCTTTCGACTTCTTAACACAATGACCAGTAGTGTAGCACATTCACTGGAAAAAATAGGCCGAATGGCACTGAGCGACCTCAAATCGTCTAGTTCAGCCTTGAGAGTCGTGCAGCGCGTCAGGCACCTGATGCTCCCAAAGAAAACTAAGGTGGCGGTCTCTTTCATGGTAATATGGACATGAAAACTGGTAGTATAATTGAGCATGGGGGAAAATAAAGATGAAAACTCAGAGCAGAGGGACTCCAGTTGCTGATATGGAACTTGATGTGATAATAAATTCACCTCATTGCCAATGCAGAAACTGATAGCAGTAAACACATCCAACCCGGACAGATAAGTAGTATGGGAATGATCCACAAGAAGGAAGGTGAGAGGGCGAACAAAAGATTTGTAAGAGGCAGGAATGGAGAACAGATCTAGGATGAGAATGTGCTGTTTATGGTGGCTAATCAACTTCCACGAAACATGCGTGAAGGGAAGAGAGCCCAAGTCCACATGGTTTTGTGGTTTACACAGCTCAGCTCTTGCGTCCATGCTCTTGCGTCCACTTGCATTTTTATCTATATATTAAACACACACAGGTCAATAAACAATTTGTTCGTGGAGACAGTGATTGAAAAGCTACAGTTTATGTCCATTGGTACTACTGTGTGTGCCATGTATGAAGAGGAATGACACACTGATGCTATGTGGACTTTCTTTCAACACTTGTTGCAAACAGCCCAATGCTTAGGGCACATAGCATGCTTCTCTTAGATAAATCAGTATCTTCTGTGGCCCAGCACACTTCAAATTGCTATGCTATATTGTGTCAGATTCTCATATTGAAGTGCTTTTCACAGAGTTCCTTATCATGGCCTGGTGAATAACAACATCACACACCATGTGATCAGCATAGGATTTGTGATTGGTGCTAGTGACAAATTTACAATGATGGCTCAACCCGTGTGATTCTGCACCCCAACTTTGTAAGATTGGTTTGGGTATTTTTGTCAATGGTAAAATTCTACACATGTTGCAATGACATGTGTTCTGTCACAGTAAAAGGTGGAGAGAAGCTTGAACATCTCATCAGTTGATAAGTTGGCTGGTTCTTGCAAAGGCACAAGTTGGCACAACAACTGACAAATGCTTGGCAAAAGCCAGCAAAGAAAAAAAAAAAAGCCCTACACAGGTTTGCATCATCCACATGAAAAACCTGGAGATGTTGGTGTAACCATGTCTCATAGGAATCTGAATCTTTAGCTGATTCATCATATGCCAGAAACGGTGATGGTTTCATTGACAGGAGAATAACATGCTGCAAACACACAGCTGCCACTTGATTGAGAGCAGTGATGAGAGAGCCTGCTGTTGTTTTGCAATAGCTTGCTGCTGGGCGATAATATGTCGCAGTATTTCTTCCATTGAGATATTTGCCGGGTGACTTAGCACTGACACTAAAAAGCATAGAAAAAGTAACCCTCACTTGATGCCAAGTTTGCTATGGCAAGAACGAACATGATTTATGGAACATAGTACTTTATAGAGCAACATGTAAGATACGAAGATTGACTGAAAAGTAATGCCTCCACTTCCGTAACTGTTCAACAGGTGGCAGCATTGGTATGTGGCAGGTACTGGCTTGTTGCGTAGCCTCCTCTCTACAGCTCCACTTGGCGGGAAGCCTTAGCATTGAACGGTTGTGTTGTTACAGTGTAAAGTATGGAACCCTGTGCAGATGGTCAGTCATTGTGATTTAAGCAACATGCAGTCATTGAATTCTTGACAGCAGAATGTGCCACCCCAAAGGAGATTCATCAGAGAATGAAAGCAGATTATGGTGACTGTGTTGATATGAGTGCTGTGCGTTGCTGGGCAAATAAGTTTAAAGATGTTGAGGTGAGAACATCTGACCTGCATGACAAACAAAGAGTTGGACGTCCTATGACAGCAGCCACCAAGTTTCATGGGCTAAATGTTGAAAGATTTATTCAGGATGTTTGTCGTATCACTCAGAGAGAAATTGCAAGCACAATCAATGGCTAACAAGGGTCTGAAAGGAAAAGGGAAATGTTTTCCTGCAGCATGACAATACCAAACCACACACTTCATGTGCCACCACAGCAGAACTCCATATAGTCCAGATTTAGCACCGTCTGACTTCCATCTGTTCCCAATAATTAAAGACGATCTGTGGGGACATTATTATTCTGATGAAGACGTTGAGAGAACTGTGAGACTGTGGTTGCGGAAACAGAGTGTCGACTTCTTCCGTGACTGCTTTAGAGAACTTGTTCATCGTTAGCAGAAATGTATTGAATTGGCTGGTGATTATGTGGTAAAGTGAATATTGGTAATTAAAGAACACATTCTAAGGACTATTTATGCTTTTAATTTATTAAAATATTCCTATCCAAACCCAATTAACAAATATGGAAGCATTACTTTTCATTCAACCCTCATAGAATGAAGTGCAGATTGTGCATAGCACTGAACACATTGACTGGACAACAGTAATGTAAGTTACAGAAGAGGTGGAGCACTGGTCTGCAATCCCTTAATACTGTTTCTTTGGTGGCTCACCAGAGTGCACCAGGCGACTCACCCAGGTGGCCTCTATAAGCGAGCCTCTGAACTGTATGGACGTGCTATCTTTGAAATCCCACATGTCATGAGTGGAGGTACATCATCTTATTAAGATAATTTCCCATACACTGAAATGAAGATAAACTTTTGTCTTTTCTCTGTCTATCACAATATCATGAATACAAATGAGCTTACATTACATTTCGAGAAACAACTAAAATTTTGATACAACAACTAATAATATAACACAGTACAAGCATTAAAACTGTATTATTTGGATTAGATTAGATTAGTTTTTCGTTCCATAGATCCATGCTGAGGAGATCCTCGTGGATGTGGAACATGTTGTCCATCATTGCAACAATCAACAAAGTCCATAATTTTGTTAAAAGGTTAAATATGCTAGTCTGTGAACTTTTTTTTAGTTTTAGCAATCTGTAGTCTTTGCTATTTAAAGGGTATTTCAAAAAGGACTTTACAACTTAAAAATTTCATATAAATTTATTGAAAGAAGATACAGAGCTGAGATTAGTGCTATTTTGTAGGGAAACTTATCAAGTTTTTTACCTTAACTAAAGATATTGTATGTGGCTTCCATTGGTTAGCCTGCACACATCCCATCGGAAGTCAATTTCTTCCCAAACTCGTTGTAGTATTGCAGGTGTAACTTGCTCAGTGGTGGCATAAATTCTTGCTCTAAGTTCAGGTAGAGAAGCCAGCACAGGAGGTACAAATATGATACCCTTGATGAATCCCCATTAAAAAAATAAAAATAAAAAAAATTGAGTGGTGTCTGGTATGGGGAACGTGGTGGCCATGCAATTGGCCCATCACGGTCAATCCATTGCCCTGGAAAGTGGTCACTGTGAAAATCCTAGGCATCAGCCAGGTAGTGGGGTGGTGCACCATCTTGCATGAAGTAAACATTTCATTCTTGGTCATCCTTATCGATCTGTGCTATCAAAAATTGTTGTAACATATCCAGGTACACTATCCCATTGATG
The DNA here is from genome assembly GCF_023898315.1 of Schistocerca nitens. NCBI lineage: Eukaryota > Metazoa > Arthropoda > Insecta > Orthoptera > Acrididae > Schistocerca > Schistocerca nitens. Next base: position 584,964,593 of record NC_064614.1, on the reverse strand, counting down.
GTTCTCTCATGGCAAAAAAGGGGCCATAGACTTTGTTCTTGCTCAATGCACAAAAAATGTTCAGTTTATGGCTATCACGAACATGTTACAGTGTTTGATGTGGATTTTTACTGCCCCAAATTCTACAGTTGTGTGTGTTAACCTTGCCACTTAAGTAAAAAGTCGACTCGTCACAGAAGATGATTTTTTCCAAGAAATGTTCATCCTGATGTAATCGAATTAACATATCTGCACAGAAGTTCTTGCAAGCAATTTTATCAGTGTCTTTTATTGCTTGCACGATCGTCAATCTGTATGGTTTCAAATGCAAACGGTTTCTCAACACATGCCAAACAGTCATATGTGGGATTTGCAGTTCGTGAGATGCACACCAGGTCTATTTCTTAGGACTGTTGAGAAAACGTTGTCTCACTCGCTCAACGACATCGTCAGGTGTGCTTGGATGATTTGATGGATTTCCCATACCTTACCGAGCACCCTGTTTCTGCAAAACATTTATGCCACTCATAAATTGTAGGCCTACTAGAAGGATCTTCAGCATAATTTCTATCCCAAGTGTGCTAAACTGTTGTCGCTGACTTCAATTCTGCAATCCAAAACACACAGCTAGCATGCTCGGGACCAGAGAATGCAGCCATCTTTAACACAACTGCCGCTAGTGCTCCTTACAGTGCGATTTGGCACTAGTGAACTAAGCGAGACAAAACTTGATGTGTTTCCCTATAAATTGACATTACAATCACCTCTGTAGATACTGTGAATTAATTTATATGAATTTTCAAAATTGTAAAGTCCTTTTTGAAACACCCGGTATTTGGTGTGGCAAAGTTCCCAGATTTTACATTACGTTCTGTTGGTCTAATATAAAGTTCACTGTAGGATTTATTTCTACATATGATGACTGGATTCTGCACTGCGCTCTCACTTACTGACTGACAGTTGTTCTACCATTGGAGGTTGGGGTGAGGTGGAGGGCAATGTTTCTATCATATATACACTTGTAAGGAACCTAGGGATGTCCACACATACTCACTTTTTGTTTGCACAATTAAATAAAACTGAAATAATAAATTTAAGTTGACAAAGAGTGTAGGTAGGAATGTAGTTGAGATTAGATTAATTATTCATTCCATAGACCCACAAAAGAGGGGATCCTCCTGGGTGTGGAACATGTCAGATAAACACATTACAAAAATGTAATTAGAAAAACTTGAGTTTCATTAATTTTTATGATCCTCAGTCAATATACAGTAAAATTATGTACATGAATTAAAATTAAACTTCTAATATTTACAGGTTTAATAATCTGCTTTCATTAAATCCATCGTTCACACAGTAGCTAGTTACTTGGCTATTACAACCAAGTATTGTCAAAAATTAGAGTAAATTCAGTAATTAAAACTTCCGGGCTAAGAGGCCGTGGTCCAATAGTAGAAACACTTCTCCCTGACGTTTTGTTGCCAGCTGCGGGCAACAAAACGTCAGGGAGAAGTATTTCTACTATTGGACCACAGCCTCTTAGCCCGGAAGTTTTAATTACTGAAGACGCCGGCCGTGAAAACCTACACGCTATGATTAAAGTAAATTATTGATTTCAATGATCCTCAGTTAAGAACAGTCAAATTATGTACAAGATTTAAAATTAAGCTTCCACTATTTACAGACTTAAGACTTACATGTGCTTTCCATACATTCATCATTCACACAGTAGGTGGTTACTTGGCTGTTACAACGAAGTATTGTCAAAAATTAAAGCATAATAAATTTTAATGAAAATGGTCTGCTGCACTTGTTGAGAAATTCATAGATGGAACATGCCTTAAATAGTGTTTGGGGAAAACCCAGTTTGAATTCCAAACAACTAGAAACTTATTTCACTTTTAATTTTTGCAAAAGTTCCCAAATAGTGAAACAAATTAACAGAGGATTAATCTTATGGAAAACTAACTTAGAGGCATGATTAATGTTCCCCAAAACTGTGCATAAATTAACAAAAATGTAAGCCTATTTTTACAGTTTTACTAAGTACCAAAATACCTTTCGATATTATTTCCAAGTGCAACTGCAATGAGATAATTCAGTTCATTATTGAGATCCCTATGTTCAACAGTTCTAAGATTTGACAACAGTTCCAGTTCACAGTCTTCTTAGCACTCTGACACAGTCTGTGACTACTTTTACAAACAGGCATTACTTATGAAAATAATTCTCAAATGATTCATTTCTTCCTCCAAGTACTATGGTTTACAGATTCTTGTAGTCCAGTTCACCACTGTCTTAATTAATCCTCTTTTTTGCTTTTTTTGCTTGAGATGGTGTTTGGTATTTTTGTATAGTTATGTATGTGTGAGTGGGCTTTCTGTAGACTTTTTCCCCAAAGTTTTTTTTTTTTTTTTTTTTTGAAAGTTCATGGGCATCCAAAATTGAAATCTGACCATTTTTTGCATTTTCCATTGTGAACTACACTCCTGGAAATGGAAAAAAGAACACATTGACACCGGTGTGTCAGACCCACCATACTTGCTCCAGACACTGCGAGAGGGCTGTACAAGCAATGATCACACGCACGGCACAGCGGACACACCAGGAACCGCGGTGTTGGCCGTCGAATGGCGCTAGCTGCACAGCATTTGTGCACCGCCGCCGTCAGTGTCAGCCAGTTTGCCGTGGCATACGGAGCTCCATCGCAGTCTTTAACACTGGTAGCATGCCGCGACAGCGTGGACGTGAACCGTATGTGCAGTTGACGGACTTTGAGCGAGGGCATATAGTGGGCATGCGGGAGGCCGGGTGGACGTACCGCCGAATTGCTCAACACGTGGGGCGTGAGGTCTCCACAGTACATCGATGTTGTCGCCAGTGGTCGGCAGAAGGTGCACGTGCCCGTCGACCTGGGACCGGACCGCAGCGACACACGGATGCACGCCAAGACCGTAGGATCCTACGCAGTGCCGTAGGGGACCGCACCGCCACTTCCCAGCAAATTAGGGACACTGTTGCTCCTGGGGTATCGGCGAGGACCATTCGCAACCGTCTCCATGAAGCTGGGCTACGATGCCGCACACCGTTAGGCCGTCTTCCGCTCACGCCCCAACATCGTGCAGCCCGCCTCCAGTGGTGTCGCGACAGGCGTGAATGGAGGGACGAATGGAGACGTGTCGTCTTCAGCGATGAGAGTCGCTTCTGCCTTGGTGCCAATGATGGTCGTATGCGTGTTTGGCGCCGTGCAGGTGAGCGCCACAATCAGGACTGCATACGACCGAGGCACACAGGGCCAACACCCGGCATCATGGTGTGGGGAGCGATCTCCTACACTGGCCGTACACCACTGGTGATCGTCGAGGGGACACTGAATAGTGCACGGTACATCCAAACCGTCATCGAACCCATCGTTCTACCATTCCTAGACCGGCAAGGGAACTTGCTGTTCCAACAGGACAATGCACGTCCGCATGTATCCCGTGCCACCCAACGTGCTCTAGAAGGTGGGCCAGCAAGATCTCCGGATCTGTCCCCCATTGAGCATGTTTGGGACTGGATGAAGCGTTGTCTCACGCGGTCTGCACGTCCAGCACGAACGCTGGTCCAACTGAGGCGCCAGGTGGAAATGGCATGGCAAGCCGTTCCACAGGACTACATCCAGCATCTCTACGATCGTCTCCATGGAAGAATAGCAGCCTGCATTGCTGCGAAAGGTGGATATACACTGTACTAGTGCCGACATTGTGCATGCTCTGTTGCCTGTGTCTATGTGCCTGTGGTTCTGTCAGTGTGATCATGTGATGTATCTGACCCCAGGAATGTGTCAATAAAGTTTCCCCTTCCTGGGACAATGAATTCACGGTGTTCTTATTTCAATTTCCAGGAGTGTATGTCTAAGAGATTCTTTTTCCATGAGGGCAAAAAGAAACCCACACTTTGTTTTTTTTGGTACGTAAAGGCCACTTTTGCTATATCGACAATTCAGACCAATACTATCATAACTACACTTTGTCAGAAAATGAAGTTACAATGCTGCTACAGTGTCCAAGCTAATGTTTTGTCTGTGAAATAAAATTGCAACTGTTCTGCTTACTGATCCATCTTACAAAGAAGACATCTGAACACTGTAACTGCAAAGTCCATATATTTCCAGTGTAATAGCATTGCAACTGCTGTTACAATCCTTTAACACTCATATCTTCGACAGCTTGCATGATCCTTTATTGTAACAGCTTTTATGATTTCGTTTCACGAACAAACAAATGATTTAGGAATGGAAATGGAGGAGAAACATTAGAAAAGTAGCTTATCAGAAGGGAAAACCATGCATCAATTCTAGAATAAAAGAAGTGCAAGGAAAGCTGATAGGTCCAGATTATGGAATAACTGCAAGGTGCAAGTGTGAAGATAAAGTATCATTAGATCAAAGATGGAAATTGTTTGAGACATTTTAAGCTTAGAAAGTACAGATAGGAAATGGGATTATCTGAATAAGCTGATTACAAAAACTCCAAGAAAAAAATTAGTAACAGATTGGAAGATGGTATTATGTCCAGGCATACTTGCAAATTACAGTAAACCTTTATTCTTAAATATCAAGTGTAAAGGTCTGCAAAACTATGCTATTTATGTAGCATAGTCATGAAAGCATTAAAAATTGTGTTTGATGAAACAAGTGTATAATACTACAGTGACTACGCTACCTGCTGCCTTTGTGAACAAAGTGTTGTGACCACAAAAGTTAACAACACCTTTGTAAAATCATTAGACTGGTAAATTCTTAATTTGACTGTTAGGAAATATTTTTCGTGTTATGCTGAAAAGACTTTTTTCGTGTGTATGCTCAGTTTATTCAGAGATTTATACATTCTTTTGGTACAGCACCCATTATTGGCATCTCAGATATCATTCCTGAAGTCAATATTGTCTGTGATTAGCTGCAGCAGATATGCTTTAATTGTGTCATATGACTGACCGATGTCAGCTTTAATGCAGCCATTCTCTTTACCCTTCCTTCAAGACATTCTGCTACCATTAGATTTCTACAATATTTGCTTGCTAGTACGGTCTGGAGAAGTACTCAGAAAATGACAAAAATGCCTCACTAAATGAGGAAATGTAAGTCATATTAGAAAATTACACACAAACACACACACACACACACACACACACACACATTTGTTATGAATGCAGCGTTTTTAGAATTGAATTGTATGTGAATCGATGTGCTTCTTCTTCTTCTTTTTCCCCCCCCTTAGAAGTCTATGAAGAAATTTCTGGAGCAGTGTATACCTTCCTCATGTAGAAATAGATGCATTTATGATCTGTGGAATGTGAAAATAACTGACTTCCTACAATTACTGTTTTTGATTGTTGCATTCTCCTTGAACACTGCCATCTGGCAGCACAAATGTATGTTGCTACGCATGTAAGATTTCATTTTAGGTACTGTGAAGAAGCATGAAAAGAACAATTGTAATCATCACTAGTGAAATTGAAATAGATTTATAGTGAGCCATGGGAGCTTGAGGTGGTTTATTCTCATTATATTTATTACAGATAGCAAAAAATTTGGAATCCAAAGATGTTCTATTGGCCATTAATCCAAATGGAATATTTCTGAATGATAGAGAAGATAAATCGTTATTAGAAAAGTTTTTATGGAAGAACATCCAGAGACTCTGGTATAACAAACAACACTTCCTATTATTGCCCAACTGTGGAGATGAAATTGGAAAAAGAAAGTTCCTTATGGAGCACAAAAAGTGAGTGATTTTTTTCTCATAATTAGAAAATAAGAAGAATGCTTTGTCGTAGGACAGAGACAAGACAGATTAAACAAATTACTGAAAAAAATGTATTTGATTTAATTTTTATACCAGAATGTGTATCATTGTTTTGAAAAGCAGTTGAAGCATGAATTCAAACTGAATATCAGTTGAATGAGCTTAAAGTGATTCTTGTATAGTGATTGTTTTAATTATAGACTTTAACTACTATGACAGAACATTCATATATGTTAGTCTACACTGTTCTAACATTGGAGATAGTGCTCTTTAAACAAATGATAAACTGTATTCAAAGTTTGAGTGACTGCCAGTGAAAAATCATGAGCACCCTTGCGGGTGAGGGTTACTTTGTGTGAAGAGCTAGGCATTCTTTTAGTTGCTGTTCTGTAGCATTATATATACATGTCATCATTGTTAAATGGATATTAATATATAAATGCTTCAGAAATTATTTTCTTGACATTTATAACAGCAGATTTATTTCCGAACTTAGAAATAATGTATATGTGAACATAATATCCATATGACTTAATGTTAAATACCGTATTTACTCGAATCTAAGCAGCACATTTTTTCCGGTTTTTTGTAATCCAACAAACCGCCTGCAGCTTAGAATCGAGTGCAAAGTAAGCGGAAGTTCTGAAAAATATTTATAGGTGCCGCCACAACTAACTTCTGCCGTCGAATATATGTAGCGCTACACAGGCATGCTTTGCAGGCGCAAAGATAAATACTGGCGCCAAAATCTCTGCGTCAGTAAATAAATTAAAAAAAAAAGGTGGAAGACTAGCTTTTCTTTTTCCCGCCCCGAGTTTCGACCACTGCATTTTCATACATTATCCAATGAAGTAAATGCAAATGCCGTATTGTTCATCTTCGAATGTAGCAGCATTTCAATGTACTACGAAAATCCGACTGGCAAGACTGGTATGTTTGTCAATATGGCCAACTCTACGTTCCGGATTTTTTCCTACCTATGAGAAGAGATGGTTGCTAATAGGAACTTTTATGAATTGTGAATCACATGCAGTATTCTCTTCACCATAAGAATAATACGAATATAAGCATTTTGCCATGTATTCTTTCGTGTTTGCTGCTATCTCGTTTAAATCCTGTCTACCTAATAAACTATGAAACTAGAGTGAGACAACAGCAAACGCGGAAGAATATACATATTATGTCATGTTTATATTTGTATTATTCTTATGCCTAATAGTGATACAGTCAGAAATGAAGCACGGCAGTTGACTAGATTTTTAAATCTAAGATGACTCTAATTTCCGTGCAGAATGTAATGTACTAAAGAGGTGTCTGCGAATATTTTCAAACAGAGAAAAATTTTCACTAAACTCTCGTTCAGAACATCATCTATCACACGCAGTCTATTATTTGGTTCTTGTTGATCGTTGTCAAAGAAAGCAGCAGTGTAAGTAACAACAAATAGCAGTCTCTTGCCATTGTCTCGCTGATGAGACGATTCCTCTCTCTCTCTCTCTTTTTAATTGTAAGCGGCGGTAGCGTGCACAAAAGCAAGCCATGCCGCTAGCGATGACAGGCCGTAACACTCATAATCAGAATGCGACAAACAATGCGTGACACAGTACAGTAATGCATTTTCAGCTTAGAGTGACGTAAACACCTATAACAAAGAGAACGGCACTTATCAGATCAAAGAAAAATAAGCAATCAATTCAAACCAGACGAAGGACGTGAAAAAGTAAGGGTACCCAAATAAATACGGATGGAGCGCCTGACGGGGCAATGGCTACCTGGTAAAGCTTAACTGCTAAGCTTAGGACTCGAACAAAACTACTGTAGCTGTATCGTCATTAAATCGACCTAAATTGTTTCTCATATTACAATGGACCAACTTTGTTTCGATTTGGTGGTGCGGCCTAAAATTTTCTCTCCCCTTGAATTTCGAGTCTCAAATTTCAGGTGCGGCTTAGATTCGGGAAAATTTTTTTCCCTTGATTTCGAGTCTCATTTTACAGGTGCGGCTTAGATTCGAGTGTGGCTTCGATTCGAGTAAATACGGTAATGGTTTATGTTCACCTATACTTTAGCAAACTGAATTTTAGGTATTCGTTGGCCGAGAACTGACAAACTGAATTAATATAGGCCTACTCTGTACGCCAAGAAGACTGGGGGCAGCCAAGAATTCTGCATGCGAACAGTGCTCTTACTTGCATATGGAGTTCTGTCACTTGACTGCACTCTTCTCCCACTCTCTTGCCTTGCTTTCTGAGTGGAAATAGGGAGAAACTGTGAAAGCACAACATTTAGACAGCAATGCAATTGTGAAAGGAACACTGAATGTCTCACAAGTCACTTAATTTATGTTTCATAACAACATCACAAAAAATCAGTATATTTAATTATATTTTTGCTTACTGAAGTCATAATAAAATGTATAACTGGTACAAACTGTTGGCATATGGTCAGACACAGACAGTTTCACAGATTTTTGTCATTTGAGTTGCTCCATAAACATGACTCAATTATTTTCATAATCAAAAAAACCCTGTCATGTACATATGTTGATTGAAATGTATCACATTTGCAACCCCGTTATCAAAACTCTTCCTGAGGAAAACAATGTAGAACTCGTGCACAGTTTTATCACAGAAGAATTTGTCTTTGGAGTGGGAACTGCAATGGAGAGCAATCAGTTCCATCTGCTCATGTACAGGAGTGCTTTCAACTAAAATCCCGCATCTCGTGGTCGTGCGGTAGCGTTCTCGCTTCCCACGCCCGGGTTCCCGGGTTCGATTCCCGGCGGGGTCAGGGATTTTCTCTGCCTCGTGATGGCTGGGTGTTGTGTGCTGTCCTTAGGTTAGTTAGGTTTAAGTAGTTCTAAGTTCTAGGGGACTTATGACCACAGCAGTTGAGTCCCATAGTGCTCAGAGCCATTTTTCAACTAAAATGGCAAATGTTCTCAAAAATAGCTCAGAAAAATATATAAGATTGGCAGTGTTCTCAAAATGTTTAGAGAACTTTTCGTGTAATTCTTTCAATGCCACAGTGAATTCTTCAAAATTTGCATGTTATTTAATGCCATTAAGCTCACTTTTTTCCCCCAGAAGTTGCCCCTTCCACAATGCAATTTTCTTTTTAAATCCATCCCCACAAAATCAGAAATAAATTATTTATTGCCTTGTGGTGTCTTACTGTGCCTAGTGTGCAGTGAAGTCCACTTAACGTGAGAGGTCTGAAATCCATTTTAAGTGTCCTAATTTTCATTCCTGCTTTCCTTTTTCCTTCAGAAACTCAATGACGGCAGATAAATCAAAATATCCTTCCATGCATGCCCCTCAGCTCAACCAGTGTTCTTTGCAGCAATGTATAAAGTTGTAATACTCTTCGTTCAATTCCATCAAAAACTGTTGCAACTGACGATGTACTAAAGCATATGACTTCAGAAAATTTACTATTTGCAGAACCAATTTCATCATGTCTAATTTAGCAGAAACTGCTTCTTTATGTACAGAACAGTGAGCTCTGTACAAATTGTCTGTCGATCATTGTAATTTTTTGCATTTTCATCATCAACTGAATCTTAAAGTTTTTTGTGCATGGTGTTGTAATGTTATTCAACAGCAAATGTGAGGAACCAATGGATTCTGCAACTACATAATAGGTTTTGACAGTTCTCATCCTTCACTTCCATTATTCCCATTCATATTTAAAATTTGGGATGATAGGTCACTAGACTGCCTCTTTTTGTGCAAACAACTATTGGACCTATGAACTTTCTTTATATCACAAATAAACTGTGAAGGATAAGTAAGGCTGACACAATGATTCTGTGAAACTGAAAAAGTCATGCTGACCACGAAATGCCACACCAATGTGGGAATAAATAATGTCACATTTACTGTTAAATAAAATGTTGTGCTGTATTGAGTAGTTCCGAGAACCAACGAGTAAAGCTAAGGCATACTGAGACAGGCTGTGCCGTGGACTGTATGTATGCCGCACATTTCACTTGCATGAAGTCTTGCACACCATGCCCAACCCTGAAATAGAGTAATAATGTGACAGATGTACAGGAAGTTTTACAAAGTACATTAAGCTTAAGGGCATAACTGAAGGAAATCCTAGGTGTGGTATAATTACTTAAGTGATCATTTTTCTCATAACCTACTCAAAGTGAAAGAATGAATTTATTCTGCAGTACAGTTAGTGCACATGTGTAAATATTCTGATGGCATTGTATCACAAGTGCAGCACATAGCAATAGTCACATTGAGTAGCTGCATTTGTCAAAAATCTCTTTTACTTGGAGTTGACAGCTACATTCCGTTTGTTCCCATATCATTGTTTTACCACAATTGATAAATAATGGAAGAAATAAAGGTAAACAACTAACCTATAAACAAGACAGAGATTATGAAGTTTTGGATGACTCTGCTTGGAGCTAATAGAATAGACATACATACGCTTGCAGGACAGCAGTGTCCCTGCTAATTACTTTGTGTGAGGACATTGCATCTGTGCAGGTGTGTGTGTGTGTGTGTGTGTGTGTGTGTGTGTGTGTGTGTGTGTAGTGGAGTGGACATAGGTTGGACGGAGGGTGCACACATATGCATGCGCAAACATGCATACATATGCATAGTTATTGCAATAGTTATTGCATAGTTATTCATTTTGTTCTGATGGTCTATGAGACAGTAGTTACTATGTTTGCACCTGCAACAACAATGCTGCATTTTGAAAAGTTCATAGGAATACTAAAGGTTACATTAATTAAAAACTTAATGAGCAGTGTTCTTAGGAAATCCCTCAAGATCAGGAAATCCCTCAAGATCAGATACATGTGTAGCCTTATAAACAGGGTCTGAGAGGTTTGTTTACATTCCGTGTACGATCCTTCTAACAGCTGGTGAAACAACAGAGGGCCTGATCATGTCCTCATTTAGTGTTTGCTATCAATTATATTTGGTGTAGTTTCTCTGGCTGGCAGGTGGTGCAAGTCTCCATCATCTGTAGATTGTCTTCCTGCATGCTTTCTTATGTTATTTGTGCTAACAGAGTACCACCCACCCACCATAGGCTTAAATTGCAGAGCACAAGCAGGTTGTATTGTACTTCATGCACCTCATACCTGTAGACAAGTTTTGTTTATATAATTATAAGCTGTGTCCCAGGGAAGTGATCTGGGGGAGGTCACATGTTGAAATATTGGCTGTTTTCAATAATTTTATCCTGCTGCATTCCCATGAACTATTCAAACAGTGTGTGTGTGTGTGTGTGTGTTTATATATTTAATTACTTGGGAATAAAGTTTTATATTATAGAAGGTTCTGCCTCTTTCATTTTGCACAGGAGTTCCTTTGTGTTTCATCTTGCATCATGCCATCATCAGTTCTTCCTTAAGCTTCGAAGTGAGATGAGTTCCCTGCAGCCACTTTCAGCTGGTGAGCTACTGCGCTATTGCATTTTCACAAATTGTAACTTCAGTTGGTTGTTGACATTACTGTAAGCTATATATACTTAACTCTCCACAGATTAGTGTTACCTGTCATACTGCAAAGAATTAAAAATTATAAAGAATGGCAGAATAATGTACCTTTAATGGAAAAAATATATAATGAGTGCTATTACATAAAGTTATCAAGAACTTTTATACAGCTGCAGAAAAGCAGCAGACCTGCTGACTTATTTAAAAATCAAGTAGATAGTGAAAAGCTATTGATTTGCGACAGAGATACCATTAATATCACTGAGATTGTTTTTAAATGTTGGTATACATTGTGCAGTAATGTAAGTCAAGTGTTAACTTGACCTGTAGACAAGTTTTGTTTATATAATTATAAGCTGTGTCCCAGGGAAGTGATCTGGGTCTCTTGTTATTAATGTTATATTATTATTATTATTGGTGTTTTGCCCTTAAAGAGCGCATTTGGACTAAACTACATGGCCTGTTCGTTTGTCGCATTGTATCTCATGTAGTTTACTTTTCTTAATGATGTTTCTGAACTTTATTAACCAAACCATACTGCATCCTTCCGTGCAAGATGTGATTCAGCATCACATATAAAATTATTGTAATCACAGAAATCAGCTTACATTAGATAAGCTTTTCATGATATTGTGTAAAGCCGAATTTTTGGAGGCTGCAATTCATCATATATTAATGTTATATATAAATGACATGGCAGACAGTATTACTACAGTCCGGTTAAAGTTAGTTGATAATTGGCTTTTCATGCGATGGAGCTGGTTTCCTCCAATCTGATTGCTGAGCTCATGACTGAACCTTTCGTCGTTGCCAAACAGCCATAATAGCTGGTCAGTTCACTTCCAATTTCTTGCCCAGTTTCCTTTCTTTATGTGTTTGGATTCAGAATCCTGGGCCTGGCCCTTTTATTTTGTATTTCATTACACATGCTAACCACACCAAAAACAACACACACACACACACACACACAATGATGCTAACAAGATACACAGCTTTCATACACAGCATTAACCAAACCATACTGAATCCTTCCGTGCAAGATGTGATTCAGCATCACATATAAAATTATTGTAATCACAGAAATCGGCTTACATTAGATAAGCTTTTCATGATATTGTGTAAAGCCGAATTTTTGGAGGCTGCAATTCATCATTGCAACTGGGTGCCAGAGTCATTAATATAACACCCTGATGCTGTATAGTGGCATAGTGCCATGGTTAGTCTATAAACCTGAAGTGCAGAAAGTCCTAATTTTGAATCTTATGATATGCGGCGATAGTTTTTTGTATTTCTAAAGCTAATCAGAAGTCTTTAATTTTTATTCAATTATTTGGTTTAAATGTTTTCTTTTTATTTCTGATACTTTGCCGGACCATTTTCATCATTGTATTGACTTTTTTGTTTGTCATTATTCTTCTTTCATTTCAAATCTATGTGTTATCTATAATCTGCAACCAAGTGACACTCAGGACTGCTTGTTGGTAGGTAATACAGCAGCTCATGTAGCCAGTGTGAGGATAGTTTCAGGTAACTAACGATAGCTAGAAATTATGGTTTGCTTTTAGTGCTGAAACTGAAATTTTTCTGTCTTGTCAGGCTAGGTTAAATTGCCATGATTGAAAGGATTGTGATTTTAGTTCTGCCACAGACTGTTGAGCGCAATTTTCTCACATACATTGCACATCATGAAGTTGTGGTTAGGTTAGGACATGAGTTTAACCCTAGAGCGGAAGCACATATTTATAAAGTGCGCCAAAAAAAAGCGTTGTCTCATACCATTCGATTGTTGTTTTACTGTTGCAAGCTGATGCTCATTCCATCATTACTGCTTCAGCTAACTCAATGATAAGTTGTGTTGTCAAATGTCCAAGCAAGCAGCAGTAATATAAACAGCAAGCTAGGTGAGAAAAAATTTACAACCTGTGCAAGAAAATGACCCATATTTCAAGTTACCAGCACAATCCCACACTGAGGCAGTTATCTATGAGATAATTAGTAATCAAATGAGTGATTGGCAGGGGTCTGATGCAACTATACTGTTTAATGCTTCAAGTGGGTTTTAGTGTGGGTTAACACTTGTACCCAATGACAGAGTGATACAATGGAAGTATATTTTATTATTGTTTAATTAAACAGTTATTTAGGTAGTATAATGTAAGTTTATTTTACTACTGTTTAATTAAGATTAAACTATGGTTTTGCTCAGTCTTGTATACCTTGGTAACAGAGAGACAGCTAGTCTTTACATGTGTACAAAATGCGCCGCACACCCACTTGTGTTATGAAAAATGGTGTGCCTGCTTGAGTGACAAATTTGGGGTTAAAAAAATGCACCGTCTACTGCAGTTCAGTCATTGGTCACTTAAAATCAACTGTTGACAAGACATCTCACATTTCCATAATAACTTGCAACAGTTGCTCCCAACATTGTTCTGTGTTACACATTAACAGTATTTGTGAAAGACCTGCCTTATTTGTGAGTTGCTTGTAACTGGGCAGTTGCAGACACAAGTGGTAGACATCTACTGTCAAGTAATTTTAATTGGATTATAGTAACCATTGTGTATGTAATAAGGTTCATTCTGAAAAATGCCACTCAGGTATTCAGTCAATTCATGATAAGATTTCAAAGTGGTACAAAGATTGGCAACTTGCTTAAATGCCCATAAATATAGAATTGTGCACTTCTCAAAACAAAAAAATCATATTATCCTATGACTACAACATCCATGAGTCACTATTGGATCAGTCAACTCATACAAATTCCTAGGTGTGATATTTATAGAGGTATGAAATGGAATGATCACGTAGACTCAGTCACATGTAAAACACTGACCTCAGTTCATTATAGTGTACTGGGAAAGCACAGTTAATTGGCAGAGGGGACTGCTTACAAAATATCTGTTAGTCTGATTTTAAAATATTGCTCTAGAATGTGGGACTCACACCAGGTAAGACTAATGGGATATTGAATGTAAACAAAAAGGACACCACGAATGGTAATATGTGTATTAGACTCACTTGAGACTGTCACAGAAATGCTAAGAAATCTGAACACTGACAGCCATCACAATATAAATGTCAGCTATCCCATGAAAGCCCACTTACAATAGTTTAAGAACCAGTGTTAAGTAAGGAAACTAGGCATACACTACAGCCTCTTTCATATCACTCCTTTAATGACCATATAGAAAAAAAGTTCCCAATCATTTCTTTATGGCATGGATCCTACACATTTGAACCATTTTCCAGGATAGACCACACAAATGTTTTGTAAACATTATCATTTACATACTGAAATGCCCCAGTACCCTACCAATGAACCGAAATACATCCTCTGCTCTACCTTTGGCTGAACTTATGTGAACATTCTATTCCATATTACCTATCGAGATGGCACAGTGGCTAGCACACTGGATTCGGATTCAGGACAACGACAGTTCAAGCCCATGTCCAGCCATCATGATTTTGATTTTCCATAATTTCCCTAAATGGCTTCAGCCAAATGCCGGGGTGGTTCCTTTGAAAGGGCATAGCTGTCTTTCTTCCCCATGCTTCCCTAATCCGATGGGACCAATGACGTTGCTGTTTGGTTCCCTTTCCCAAATCAACCAACCAGTCAATAATTTGTATTCCCAAGTACTTGTGTGAGATGGCTAACTGCTCCTTTGTTACTTAATTTGCCATCAGCTGTCTATTCTGGTAGTTTCAATTTTTTCTGAATTGCATTTTATTACCAACTTTTAGTCTTTCATTGCTTTACCACAGTTCTTCTGTTTGTAAGTCCTTCCTTCCATCTTCAACTGGAGTAGTGATTTTTATGATGCTCTTTTCCTCACTCAGCATCATCTGAATTTTTCTGAGAATCTTACTGTACAGTAATTTAAATGGTCTTACTGATTCACCTTGCAATCTTATTGATTATTATATTTCTACCAGAACCTTCATACAGATATTTCTTGCTCAGTACAGATTATTCACACGCAGTTGTCGTAAACAGTAGTTTAGAATTCATTTGTAGCAACTGACATAGACAAGTATAAATGTACTTACGACACTTTTTGGATTATAATGTGTAGCCAAACAGAACAGTAGAATGATTGGGACACTAGCCTAAGTGTATAAGAATTAAAGTCACATCTTCTCATCCTGATCTAGACTGCAAAATCCAGGAGGGTAACAGTTACTTTTCTACCTCATGCATATCCAACTGAGCTGAGACTGGAAAATGTAGCATCTATTTTCAGCAAAATATTAATCTATTTTTGGCAAAATTTGTACATATTTTTGATGAATTTCACAAATATTTTTTGTATATGATTGTAATAGACACACAGATTTAGTGGTTGTCATGCTACATGCCTGAAGACAAAGCCTTAGTGCTCTGAAATTGAGCATTATAAAAAGTAGTGATCAGGGAAGTTTTTGATTGGATTGTTTGCTTTTGCAAAAACTTCAACAGTTTTATTCCAAAATGGTTTTTGTTTTCTTCTTGTTTTTGTATTTAATCTTTCTACAAATGGTCATTGTGTTGAGAAGCAGCAGCATTTTTCTGCCAGCAAACTGTGTGAATCTCAGATTTAAGGTGTTTTTCGATATGATTTTTCTCCATCCAATTAATTGATTGCAGAATCTGCAGAATATTAATTTTGACCTTTCATGGCTATCCATAGCTATGCTACCCATACTTGACAGTTCTACAAATAGTACTGACAAGTCACATAGAAAAGTAGTAGAACCAAAAATAAAACTATTTGCATGTTATGGGAAGAATTTCAGTGTGGTTGAAATATGCTGATAAGTTTTGTTTTCAGATGATATAGTGCAGATTGTGGACAATATATTGACAGCTGGCCATGAGTGTAAACAAACTAGAATTTTTACCACCAGAGGGGCAATGAGAGATTTTGACAAGCAAGTCTTGTCTCCTCCTTACAGGGCAGTAACCTACGCCTGTGTTCTGTGAAAGCAGAACTGACACATTGTTGTGAGGGTCAGAATTGGAATCTGTGATGCAGCATGATTAGTCACTTCACTGACTTCAAAATAATAAAAGAAAACAACAAGTCACACACAGAATTTGTGGATGGGTACCGCACAATTGCGTATTTGATGGACCCACAGTTCAAAACATCTGCCAGGTAAAATTGCCACATTATAAGTGCCCACATTATACCCACTTATGAAAATTATGGCTTACAAACAAACATAAGTGAGCACAGTGGTATGTTGTTGCGTTCGTACACTTTGTATTGTATTTTACAAACATCTTCCCATGCACAACATATTTCCAAATTGGGCTTTGTCAGGTGATGTCAATACCAATAACTGAAATTTTGTTACATGTTCGATACTTATATGCAGAAAATAAAGCAATTTCAAAGTACCTCTGATAAAATAATTCATCTAGAGACAATTCGTTGTGAAACAGCCTATGTTAGGCAATTTTGTGTTCTCACATTTTGATGCAGAATTCACATCTGTATTAGCATTTGTTGCAAAACACAAATTTTCCAGGTCTTTATTTATCACTAAGGATGCAGATGAGAAATTAAGATTCTAACTTAATGTTTTGTGTATTTTTAATACCATATGATTAATTGACTACTTATGTAATATATACTGGTCTAGAATTATAATTACTGTGTGAAGCACATGACTACCAGTGGATAAATACTGTTATTAGAAATACATAAATAGTTTTTTGGAAATGTAGTTGTGACCATTACTTCAGTTTAAAAAATATTTACTCAGTTTCCAAAATTAAGGCTTCAATATTTATTCGCTGTTTGCAATAAGAGATGGATGCGTGGTAAGTTTAAGTTTAATTTGAATTTTTATTTATCTGTTGCAGAGTTTGGAATTCCTGTGAAAGAATCACCAAAGTGTATGAGCTCACCAGAGCAGCCTAAAATAAAAAGTTCCTCAAAGAAACCTGATGTAGTTCGACTGCACACATTTTCTTCAAAAATCAATGGTACAAAATATCAAGTTGGAAAACCTGTAGATAATTCAGTCAAAAAATTGAACAAGTCAGATTTGTGCAGTACTCCGCAGATGAATTTGTCGATACGTTATGGATTCCGAAACAACAAAGAAAATGAAGTTCCTTGTAGACCGTCATCAGTGTGGCGACCTGGTGTCAAAATGGGTACAAGAGTACTTGTACAGCGAGATTTATTTTGGCAACCACCATCTCTTCCTGAAGACACGGTATCTCTGCCTGCCCTCTCTGACTGCTCACCCTGTGCAACTCCGCCCAGTGAAGCATATGTTGTCAGTAAGTCCACATGCACTGTATTCACTGTAACACACAATAGGTGACTTATTTGTTTATACCAAGGTTTATGTGAACTTGCAAAAGCAAAGAAAACAGAAAGAGTCTTTTTAGGAGCAAGTGTCACAACCTGTCATGTACTTTTTTTGGTATGAGAGTGTTAACAAAAAAATAAGGCCATTATTTTATTTCTAGCTTTAAGATGCATTCTTGGTTTTTCTCAGTTGAAGACTAATACTGACTTGATTTCAAAGCTTGATGGATGTATTGATTACATGTAAGTAATTCTATACAACAGATACTTTTTGTGAGGGGTTTCCATTTTTATATATAGGCCTATTCTCAATTGGAAATGGAACTATTCCGTCAATATATTTCATATTTAACCAAATTCCACAATGAACTTCTGAATACCTGGCTCACATGGTAGACTTGCCCATCCTGTAGGGGAACTGTGATGGGATTGTAATCATGATCGTTTCTCTGTTTATTGCTGGGCAATTAACCAGCTCCTCATCAAACTATTGAACATTATGGGGGGTGTCTTCACTACAGTCTGGATGTTGTTTAATGAAAAAACTTTCATCAGTCAATCAAATGTACTCAGACAGACAGTAGTACAGGTCCAGTACACACTCTGTTAACTTTGCAGCAGAAGTTTCATTCCATAACCAGAACTTAACTTGTACCTTAGCCATTCTTCAAACAATTATTTCTCTCTGGCTGCTAACATCATGTTTCTGAGCTCTTATAAAATGTTTACCTTTGGATGTATTATATCACGTTTGTCGTGCTTCTGTTAATTCATCTCAGATTTTAATAAGACACTTCAGTGATCTTTTTATTGTCACATCACAACAGGTTTTGTGGCACTGAAAACACTTCCTCAGGTGACATCTGTATAAAAATGAATCGTGGAAGAGTGACATACCCTGAAATGCCTGCTAACACGAAAAAACTTTTAAACATGTAGAACAGAGAAAATTATACTCATGTAGCTAAGTCACAAGAGCTAAGTAGCCCAGAACATGGAATCCAAAATTTGTTGTCAGAACCAAACTAATAAACTACAAAATGGTGGTATTTCAATGAATGAAGATCAGCAGACTGTAGGGATCCAATGATGATTAGTGGAGCCTAAACAAATTACTTCACAGTAATCCACTGGTAACAATATGTGGTTTTCACTGCCACAAAACTGATTGTAATTTTATAATAAAAAGATTAAATATAGCTGAAGCAGCTTTTTAATCCTCAAGATGATTAGTCATAGTTGTGGTTGCCCTGTCTACAAGGTTTTCTGCAAGAGCATCTACAAGGTTTTCTCTTAATTCAGAACGACAAGAATCAACAACCACCACCATATCCTTAGTGTAATTACTTTTGATTTCTTGTTTCCTGTATGTTATGCCATTAGTGAAAGTTACTAATTTTTATTCCAAATTCTCTTTTACATTTTCTAATTCATTTACAAAAAATTTTCACAGAATCAATTTTATTACATCAGTCATAATTGATCCAATCCATTTTCTGATCCAACTTATCTTTGAATAATGAAGATCCTTACTCAGGCTTGATTTTAAGGTATTAAAAGTCACTGTTGGTTTGGTCCAATTTTAATTCCAACTAAGAGGGCGAGCTGAAAAGTAATGCCTTCAAACTTTTTATTCTGTTCTCAATAATGGTTGAGGTATTACATGTCATGCATATTACTCAATCAACTTTCTCACTTTGCTGAGACAAGTTGCAACCCTCTGCTACTAGAGGGCTCTGAATTGTAGCATGTAACATGGTGTGGCACCGATAAGGTCGACACCAGCATCGATCTGAGTATCGTCTTTGAGCTAAGCTAAACATTATGTTTATGCAGTTCTGCCATGTCAGTTCTTTGTAAGCCTTTGATGTGTTTAGGTGAATAAATGAACTACTGCAAAATGGGAGTGTTGTTTGGCGTAACCGACCCGAACTTCTCCCTCACTGGTGACCCCGAGTTGCAACGTCTTCCGTTTTCGCCGTTTTACTGTGTCCGCGGCCTCCATGTCGGTTATTTTCAGGTGTATTACATTGACACAGCATTCGAACAATGACTTCGGCCAAACGCCTAACGCCGGATTTTGTGATCGACATGCATCGTGTTGCGGGCGATGTACACCCGCCAGGACTGCCACACGATGTCTCTCACTCGACGATTGCACCGATTTCGCCAGACTTTTTGAGCCTGCAACAATAAGTGAGGTTAGGAGTGTGCATGACTGTGGCTATCAGATGCCTTTGTTTACACCACATGTGCCCTCCCTCATCGACGGTGCAGTTACCTCTTACGGATCTCCGTGCAGTGCGGGACCAATGCCTTTTTCTGCAAATGCTTCATTGGACAACCCACCACCGCCAGGACAACGATTTGCTATGCCGCAATCCATGCCGTACCACCTGCCACATGGCCGGAACTGCTTCATTCACAGGTCAACCTCCTCAGCATCCGGCTACACCCGCACCTGCCTCGGTTCAGCATCAGCACATGCCTTCCTACTTCAATACCTCAGCCTGCAACACAAACAATAACTTGTTATCTGTGCCTGACCTCCACCTCCGTCCCACTGCTACACCTCAGTGTTTTGTGCCACGACATTCACCTTATCCGCACACTGTTTTGAGTGGAGTGACTATGAACAGTGAACATTCAAACATTCCATCCCACGTTCGACATCATTTCCCACACTGTGCTTCTGGACAGCCCGCACCTCCACAGCCTCCCTTCAACACAGGTGGCCCCGGCTCTGATCATACCTCAAGCTTTCCGCGGACTAACACGCGTTTTCAAACTTTGAACTTTTTCTAACCTGTCACCCCCGCGCCGGCTCCAGTTGAGCTTCCACTGTCGTAGTCGGCACATCTTGGTGCCTCATCCGCGTCGGTCTTCCACGACGCGTCAATCCGAACACACCCGCAACGTGTTGAGCTTTCGCAACCACAATCGACACATTATGGTGTCTCACCCGCATCGGCCTTCCACGTTGCGACGGATTGCGCTCAACCACAACACGTCACCTTCACGCTGCCACCCAACCAGCCGTTGTAGCCACACCCTCTGGAGGCACACTCTACTGGAATACTACAGCAACAACAGCTTGTTTCAGGCAGTGCCCCGACGAATTCAACTCAACCTGTTCTTCTGAACATTCTACAACGCTTACTGACGCTGCCGCCGTTTAATCCCGACAGGGCAACAACCTGGTTCAAAATTGTGGATGAAGTGTTCAACCATTACAAGCTAGATGAGTCAGCCAGGTTTCTGTGCCTCATCACCCACCTGCAAGACCAGGAGGACTTGATGGCTGACCTGGTCGATGCCCCGGACTCATCTACCAAGTACACTCTAGCCAAAAAGACAGTTCTACGTCGGCTTGCATGCTCAATTGATGTAGCAATACGGCAAGTGCTCCACGTCGAGCAACTAGCCAATGACAAACCTTCCCAGCTCTGGAGACGGCTACGTGCCCTGGTCAGTGCCGATCTACTCTCTGACACAGCTCTCCTCACCATCTGGTCAGATAAACTATCTCCTCACATCCGCTTTGCTGTGGCTCAAAGGTCTCCTGAACCTGTAGAGCAAACAGTGACAATTGCTGACTAGCTACATGATGCATCACTGCTCTATTTCGCCAGCTACTGCCTACCTGACAAGACCTGGGTTCAGGTTCATCGTCCTGTGGCCGGACGCGGCCGGGACCGTAGTGTGCCGACCGTTCCACTCGCTCCGGGAAGCAGTAAACAAGCTACTGGGACGTCACCGGCTCCGGCTCCGCCCACGGTCACGCCCCCTCCTGCAACTGAGCCTGCTGCAGCCACCGAACCTTGGCCACCGCCACTGGCAATGAACGTTCCGCAGGAAATGCAACCGCACCACCCATACTGTTACTTCCACACACGGTTTGGTGAGGCGGCACGGAACTGCAGACCACCCTGCTACTTCCCAAACACCTCCTGCACACAACATTACAGGCACCCCCCAGTGCTACATTCTGTCTGGGAATGATCGGATAATTGCGGACGACTTTACATTAAAGGCATTTCGTTGGGATACCTTTTCCTAGTGGACACAGAAACCGATGTTTCGCTGCTGCCTATGTCCTTAGTGTCGTCGAACATCTGCCCTCATCATACTTCACTGCAGGCCGTGAATTCAACTAAACTACAATGCTCGGGTTCAACTTCCCACGTCGTCTCACTCTCCGCAAACTGCAAACTCGAGTGGACTTTTTTAGTGTGTGAAATGGACGAACCTATACTAGACATTGACTTCTTGCGACATCACAAACTTTCACCGGACTTAGTGCGAAACACCGTGTTTCATCACCCGTCTAAGACTCACTTCCCCTGTGCTCCATTGAGCAAACCCATTGATGACATTCTGGTGTTCAGCTCCTCCGCCGAGGAGCACAGTTTGCACATTAGACATGTGCAAACTGTTATGAACACTCTCGTGGCAGCAGGCATCGAGACCAACCAGGACAAATTGCAGCTACATCAACCCGCTGTAACTTTTCTTGGTTTTTGGGTCTCTGCCGATGGCATTTCACCGCCCCCTGAGAAAGTACAAATAATACTAAACCTACCCAAACCTGTGTCATTCAAAGAGCTCCAGAACTTTCTGAGAACAGTTAATTATTATCACTGTCATCTACCTTGGGCTGCGGAGATTCAGGCTCAACATACACATGCCTTGGCTGGCACCAACACTTCTGGATCTCGGCCCGTTCCATGGACCCCTGCTATGACTGACTCTTTCACTGCCCTCAAAAATCTTCTTGCCGAGGCCTGCACCATCGCTTATCGTCATCCCATTGTGCAGCTTTTCATCACCACAGACGCAAGCGATACTGCCATAGGTGCTGTCCTTAGCCAGACAATCGACGGCCAGACTTCGCCTCTGCAGTTCTTCTTGTGCAAGCTCACCAATGCACAACGGAAATATTCCGCATTTGACAGGAAGTTGCTCACAGCCTACGAAGCGATCAAGCATTTTAAGACTGACATTGAGGGACACCCTTTCAGTGTATTAACAGACCACAAACCCCTGGCTGCGGCCATTACAAACCCGCCAGCTGACCCGCCTCCTCGCCGCTTTAGATACATGGACTTCATATCTCAGTTCACCACCGATGTCACACACATAAAGGGTGCTGACAATATAGTTGCTGATTTCCTTTCACGAGTCAACACCATTCATTCGCTGTTAAACCTCTCTGAACTGCCTAACCTACAACCCGCTGACGAGGATACACAAAACCTGATTTCAGACTCTACCTCTTCACTACACTTCGTCCGCACCACCTTCCCTGGCATTTCTGGTGAGATCTGATGTGACGACAGTACGGGCACATTATGCCCCCTCATCCCAACCATGCTCCATTGAGCCGTCTTCAACGCACTGCGTAATTTAGCCCAGCCCGGTGTTCATGCGTCCACCCGCCTCGTTGCGAAGCGCTTTGTGTGGAGAAAAGTCAACAAGGACTGCCAGTAATGGGCACACTCCTGTGTCGCATGCCAACGCTGCAAAGTACACAAGCACACTTCACCCCCCCCCCCCCCTCGGAACCTTTTCGATCCCTCCTGGGCATTTCCAGCATATTCATATTCATATTGACATTGTTGGCCCTGTCCCTCCCTCTAACAGCTTTCATTATGTTCTCTCGTCTATCGACCGAACAACTCACTGGGTCGAAGCTGTCCCCCTCCCCAATATTATGGCAGAAACTGTTGCTCGAGCTTTCGTCGAGTCACGGGTATCACGTTTCGGATATCCAACTATCATCACGACTGACCAGGGCAGAAAATTTGAGTCCGCCCTGTTCAACGAGATTTCTAACATCTGCAGCATCCAGCGCATCCATACCACAGCATATCACCCGCAAAGTAACAGGCTAGTCGAGCACTGGCACTACACTTTCAAGGCGGCTCTTTGATGCCACGACTCTCTATGGACAGAGGCCCTTCCCCTTGTGCTACTCGGCATTCATTCGATCTATAAGGGAGACCTCAAAGGCACAATAGCCGAGTTCATATACGGCCAGAACTTTGTTCTCCCTGGCGAACTTGTGAGCCCTTCCGCTTCTCTCCCTCAGTCTGACATACCTTCCTTCATGGACCGCGTCAGACGCCACTTCATCAACCTCCATATCCCTCTGCCTACCAGCCACTCCCGCCCTAAGGTTCGCGTCCCGAAATCTCTGGACAATTGCGACTATGTCATGCTCCGAGATGACACTGTCCGTTCTCCCCTCCAACCTCCATATACCGGCCCGTACTGAGTTCTCCGGCGCTCAGCCAACACCTATGACAACCAAATCAAAGACTCAGCTGTTAAAGTCTCTCTCAACAGACTTAAGCCTACTCATGTCGAGCCCACTTCTACCCCCCTTCAGGCCACAACCACACCATTAACTTTCATGGGTCACAACGCTCTGACCACTCCCTCCACGTCGGACTCACACACTCGGTCGAGTGACTTCCAGCTCCAGTCGTCGAGCTCTTCTCCGACCTCGCCCTCTACTCCGGTCTCACGCACTCCGTCGAGTGATCACATGCTCCCCACGTCGAGCTTACCTACAATCACGTCCTCGCTGCCAGGCCCTTCGCCGGTCCCTTCGACCTCTCCCCCGTCGCCTGCCTCGCCCTGTCGAGGTTTTTCATGCCCCCCCCCCCATCCTGAACGTGTCCTTGCTCGAGGTGTTTGTGCCTGTTCCCCCCATACATCATCCACGACATCTCTATAATACTACGCGATGATACACTGTTTGTCGTGTGTTTCCCTTCATCTGGTGCTCATGACACAACCTGTGCCATTCCCTGCCACCTGGTGATATGTGTTCCCCTCTCACCCGATGTCGACCTGGACATGCTTTGTGTGTTCGCCACGCCCACCGGAGACATTGTCGTCATCGCTCCGTTCCACCCACAAACCGCCGGCCTCCCTGGTGCCGCACGACCAGCACGCACAGTACGATGCCCGGCGCGCTTCAACGACTTTCAGGTTCGGTGGCTGAACCTTCCTTCACGACATCTACCCACACAGCTCCCCGACCACGCTGTTGAGTTGACCATGGGCCGACTCCTGCGGACTACCCCTGCCGACGCCATAGTCAGCCCCCCCCCCCCCTCCGGCCTCTCAAGAGTACTCCGTACTGTGGGGGGAGAGGGGGGGGGCCCTATGGGCTATGTGGCACCGATGAGATTTTCACCAGCATCGATCTGAGTATCGTCTTTGAACTAAGTTAAACATTATCTTTGTGCAGTTCCGCCATGTCAGTTCTTTGTAAGCCTTTGATGTGTTTAGGTGAATAAATGAACTACTGCAAAATGGGAGTGTTGTTTGAAGTAACCGACCCGAACTTCTCCCTCAATGGCAATGCATAATGCATCTATGTCAGTGTACTATAATTAAGTTTCTAAGCACAGGAAAGTTCATTCTTACATGGAGCACCTGATGTCTGAGTTCACTGTCATTGATCATTCTCCATGCGGTACTGACTTGGCCCCATCCAATTTCACCTATTTCTAAAACTTAAAGAACACCTTCAGGGACTTCACTTTGATAGTGATGAAATGGTGCAAGTGGAGGTGAGGTTGTGGCTCAGTCAACAGAGTCAAACATTGTACATTCATGGTATCAACAAACTGGTCTCTTGTTGGAAGAAATGTGTTTGTCCCCAGGGTGACTATGTTGAGAAATAAACATGTAGACATGAAGAACAAAGATGTAGAATGTCAATAAGTTTTGTTTGATTTAAAAAGCTTTAAGTGCTTTCACATAAAAAATTTGGAGGCATTACTTTTCAGCATGCTCTTATACTAATATCACTTTTAAGGTGACTACTGTTTTTGTCTGATTATTTTCTTTCACTTTGCTACTATTTTTGTCCATCTTTACAATTAAATTGTCGAGTTTTAACTCCAGATCACAAAATAATTTTTTATATGCTTCCTTCATTAATTCCACTAACCACTATTCGTCATTACTGATGTTCAACATTCCCTGCTCTAAATATACTTTTGACAATACTTTGGTTTTACATCCACATCACCTAATATCCCTACTTTACTTTCTGCTTTCTTGATTTCACAATATTCTGTAGGTGATTGTCGATACATTTGTTATCATCCAGATATTTGTAAAAGCATTGGACAGGTAACATATAGCAGAACACAACTTCTAGAAGTTGGAACACCAGTATTTGTTTGGTTACGATAAAAAATAGTTCAGTTATGAGCAATTATTGGATTTGCTAACTGATATAACACTTTGTAGGAGGTTAAATCAAACAATGGAAAATCCAGGATGGAGCAACGGCAGAGTATACGCAAGTTGCTATATACACTTTGTAGGAGGTTAAATCAAACAATGGAAAATCCAGGATGGAGCAATGGCAGAGTATACACAAGTTGCTATATCATATGTTTTTACAGATATTGTATCAAGCACAACCTGACACAGATTAACAAAAGTAAGAGTTTGATATGATTTGGGCACTGACTGATAGTTTTGAATATGTAGTATGACATCTGTTGTGGTGCTTTTACATCAACTCACTTGCATAGGTCTTAATTCAATTACTACCAGACGCAGACTATCTGTTTTCTAGTGTGCCTTGCCTATTTATGTTTGAGAACAGTAGAGAATACCAGAAAATATGGATTTCTGACTTAACTAAATTATAATTAATTATGTAAAAAACCAGTAAATATAGCCCTTATGGAAAGCTAGAGGCTGACATTAATTGATTTAAATGATCACTCAGTAATAAGAAAATTAACTGAATAATACATTCTTTTCAATGGTAGTGAAATGGTCATGTGCACGGGGATTTACTAAGCTTCATGTAAATTACTTGGGTTATTAATTTTCCTAATTTGCTTAATTTCTCAACTAACACATTATTCCTCAAACCAAAGATCTTTTCTAGGTCAGAAAAATTTGGGCAACAATATTTCTTGGAATTAAACATGCTGATAAATTAAAATCCATAATTTTTCTGAAATGTGGAAACCTTAACTGCAAATAACTTTTTGGAAAAAGTAAAACATTTACTTGAAAAAGGGAAATTGGAGGTCTTTAAATAAGCTATGTCATTTAGGAAATAAACAGCTGTTAGCTCACTAAATTTTTATGGACACATGGCATTTCAACACGATAAATTAGGTACATATACCTCTTAAAAATGTTTTCTGATGAGCTAACCTTACCATTGGAATTAGCGAAGTTCACATAACCCAGAGAATAATAAATTTAATGACATGTTTCCTAGGTACGACTTCCAATATTGTAAGTAAATGTAGTATAGTTATTACCAACATAACAGATGGAAGAAAACAAAATAATTATCTAAAGAGTAGAAATATAGCAAATAGAGTCATTCCATTGTGCTGTGTTTCAGATGAAGTTGTAAAAATTTAGGAACAAAGGAGAATGAGATTATTTTTTAAAAAAATAAGTCTACTAATTTCAAGGGACCTCTCTGTCTATGTATCATTTTGATGAACTAATTTTTCCCACAGTCTCACGCTTTCTCTCTGGTGTTTATTTTTCAGCAGTGGGAGTGCTATGAAAAGCTTGAGTGAAGGTCATTGCAAGTTTATCTGTCAGTGTTACTTTGATCTTCAGAATCTCTGTTGCAGTATTTTTATGCAGCATTATCTCTTGGTATTTATTATTGCAGATTGAGTATATAAATAAAAATCACAAGCAAATGCAAAATATCAAGAATAATATATTTTTGATCAGTGTATAGTGTTACTCATGTTACATAAAGACTAAAATATCATTGCAAATTGCATTTTATCCATTTCTTTGCCACTTTCAGATTCAAGTATTAGATCAACAGATGAACAGTTCCTTGTCGACTTGCAGGAATCACTCAGCCAATCCCTGTTACAGAAATTTGATGACATGTCATTTGCTGAGGAAAGGGCTTTGACAACAGTTAGGTGAGTAGTTGCAGCAACTGTACCAACAACTGAAGAAAATGAGATTCACATGAAAGAATTGTCATGTTTACCTATCACCGCACATCAACAAAGTTATATCCTATTTACGAAACCTATTGAATTATTTTGTATGTGTATGTGTGTTTTTAAATTTGCGTACCGTTACATTTTCTGTCAGATTGTTTTATCGAATCATTCGCAAAGAAAAAGTGGATTATCCTCATTCCATGCAAGAAAGATGGATAGGTTTTGTTGTAATTTTTAAAAATAAGTGTTAGTTGCTGCGTATTTGCAATCCCCCAAAGTTTGTTTGCTAGTAGTTGTCACAATATTCCATGTTCATTTCATATTGACTCATAAATAAATTTAGTCTGATTGTGTACAGTGCCAGATTTATTACATCATAATACACAGTTTTTTGGTAAAAAATTCCATTACCCACAATTCATGTATGGTCAAAACAAATTAATTCTGTATGAAAAACAATTTAATGTTGCAGACAATAGTTCTCATAAAAATTAATAAACTATCCCTTAAGCTACATACAGTTGGTATATATGAATTCCAGGACATTTTAACATAAACTGAAAATGGGTTACTGAATAACTGTGATTCCAGGAGACATCACTGTAGAGTATTATTGCAGTCCCTGAAGAATGTTCGTTTTTGAAAGACAAAATTGAAGAAATAAAATTTGAGTAAAATTTGCAGACATGTCTGCATAGAAATGAGAGTAAAGTGACACTAGATCTATAACACAGAAAATGATTTGTCACAAACTGACAGTTCATTTAAAAAATCTAGTACTTCTACATGAAATGAACTTCTGATGCTTTATTATTCACTAGAATGTGCAAAACAGAATGGATACGGAAAGACAATTATTTCTGTTTAATTTCATTGGTAGTTTTTCCGTGTGCATTGCTTTCCTCATTACCAGTGATATTTGCTTTACTGACCTGATCTTCATGCATACTGCTATTAGTTACCAAAGTTCAAAGTGACAGCAGATTATATACCATAGCTCATTTCCTGGCCTTAATTTAATTCCTTCCATCTCAGCATTTATTCACAGTAATTACTCCTTTCTTCACTCCATTTCAGTTTTATACATCTTTCATTTTCTGACTTGTATATTTTTTGCCGTCCCCCCCTCCCACATCTGTTACATACAATGGCACTTACCTTTTCACTCTTATTAACTTGTGCACAATGTTTTAGTAGTAATCTCTGCCTTGCATATTATTCTGTTTTCCACCCTTAAGCTCCCAAGATTTCAAATCTCATCCGGTGCAGTCCCCAATAATCAGTCTTTAGTCCCCAATAATCAGTCTTTCCTTCTCATCCCATCTGGTGAGTCTCCCCTGACCGGGGTTCTGGGTGACTTTTCTAAAATATATCCCTTCCCCTAAACCTCTCCAGTCCTTTTCCTTCACCTGTTTTTCTTCCCATTCAACTCTTCTGCCAGAAGAAGGAGCCATTGGCTCCAAAAGCTTGTGAAAGTTCAGTCCTTTTGTGTGTGTGTGTGTTCCCCTGCCGCCTCTTGGTGAGTAGATTTTTTTTATCTGCCCATTTGCATTTTCTATATGATAATAGTCTTGTTCATTCATCTTATATTCTAATTTATTTATACACTCTTGTTATAGATTCAGTGTCACTTTACTTTCATCCCTACACAGACATGTCTGCAAATTTTACTTACAGACCTTTGTTGTTGTTGTTGTTGTTGTTGCTGTTATTGTTGTCATCGCCTTCAGTCCAAGAACTGGTTTGATGCAGTTCTCCTTGCTACACTGTCCTGTCCAAGTCTCATTCCTCCGAATAACTGTTGCAATCTATATCCTTCTGAATATGTTTACTGTATTCATCTCTTGGTCTCCCTGTACAAATTTTACCCCCACACTTCCTTTCAGTACTAACTTCATTATCCCTTGATGTCTCAGAATGTGGCCTATCAATTGATCCCTTCTTCTACACAAATTGTGTGACAAATTTCTGTTCTTCCCAATTCTATTCAGCACCTCCTCATTAGTTACATGATCTATCCATCTAATGTTCAGCATTGTTCTGTAGCACCATATTTCCAAAGCTTACATTCTCTTTTTGTCTAAACTGTTTATCATCCATGTTTCACTTCCTTATATGGACACAATCCAGAGAAATACCTTCAAAAATGACTTCCTAAGACATGAGTCTATATTTCATGTTAACAAATTTCTATTCTTCAGAAATGTTTTTCTTGCCATTGCCAGTCTACATTTTATACCCTCTACTATATCCACCACCAGTTATTTTGCTGCTCAAACAGCAAAACCTGTATACTATTTAAGTGTCTTACTTTCTTATCTAATTCCCTCACCATCACCTGATTTAATTTGGCTACATTCCATTATCCTTGTCTTCCTTTTGTTGATGTTCATCTTGTATCCTCCTTTCAAGACAGTGGTCATTCCGTTCAACAATTCATCCAAGTCCTCTGCTGCCTCTGAAAGAATTACAATGTCATAGGCAAAACTCAAGGTTTTTATTTATTCTTCCTGAGTTTTAATCCCGATTCCAAATTTTTCTTTGTTTCATTTACTGCTTGCTCATTGTACAGAGTGAATAACATCAGGGATAGGCTATAGCCCTGCCTCACTTCCTTCTCAACGACTGATTTCCTTTCTTGCCTCGTGTCTGTTATAGCTGCTGTCTGGTTTCTATACAAGTTGTACAAGACTTTTGCTGCCTGTATTTTACCCTTGCTACCTTCAAATTGCAAAGAGAGTATTCCAGTCAACACTGTAAAATGCTTTTCTAAGTATAAAAATGCTATAAACTTAGGTTTGCTTTTCCTAAATTATCTTCTAAGGTAAATCGTAGGTCAGTATTGCGTCACATGTTCCTTTATTTCTACAAAATCCAAGTGCTCTTTTCTGGGGTCGACTTGTACCATAAAGAAGACACGTCATGTTGCAGACAGGCACGATTAAAAGACACTCACATGTAGCTTTCGGCCATAGCCTCTTTCAGTAAAGAGACCCCCCCCCCCCCACACACACACATGACAGCAAACTCGAGCATTTCAGGCTGGAATGTCATTGCAACCAACCAACTGTCCACCCGAATGAATGGCAATCGCCAAACTGTCACCAAGAATAAAGTTGGCCACCCAGTGGCACAAGATGCTTGATTTCAACTGCTGCTTCACAACCCAGGCCATCTAGATCCTTCCCTTCACCACCAGATTTTCTGAACTACACAGGTAAGTCATCCATGTAACACATCCTTTACTCCTGTAATCCTTGTGGCTTCAATCTCCATTAACTCACTGACCTCACACCCTCCACCCAATAGTTTCCCCTTCCTCTGTCTTGTCATCCCCTCGCAATCTGTATCTCCACATCATCTTCATCATGTGGCACACCCCACTGGCTTCAGTACCCATGCATCACATGCCTAGCCCATTCAAATGTCACCCCTCCCTCTTGCTTTCCTAGCCAGAAAACCTGCTGCTTTCCTCTGAGCTGCTAGCTACCAACCCCTAACCCCTCTTCCTGCCTCCTACCTCCCTCTCTAGGGTCAGATGATGTGGAGATGTGGATTGTGAGGGGATGACAGGACAAAGGAAAGGGAAACTGTTGGGTGGAGAGTGTGGAGTCAGTGAATTAATGGAGATTGAAGCCACAAGGATTACAGGAGTGAAGGATGTGTTACATGGATGACTTATCAATGTAGTTCAGAAAATCTGGTTGTGAAGGGAAGGATCTAGGTGGCCTGGGTTGTGAAGCAGCCATTGAAATGAAGCATGTTGTGCTCAGCTGTCTGTTGTGCCACTGGGTGGGCAAATTTATTTTTGGTGACAGTTTGGTGATTGCCATTCATTGTGGTGGACAGCTGGCTGGTTGTTGTACCAACATATACAGCTATGCAGTGATTGCAGCAGAGTTGGTGTATGACACGGCTGTTCTCACAAGTGGCCCTGCCTCTGATGGGATAGGATAAGCCTGTGATTGGATTGGAGTAGGAATTCCTGGGTAAGTGGATGGATTGGACAAGTCTTGCATGGGAATGTGATCCCTGTGGCGAGGGGTTGAGTGTAGGAGTGGCATATCAGGGATGGGCCAGAATGTGATGATTTCCAGTCTCTGGTTGAAAGAGTGAATTAACTGCAAATCCGAATAAAACTGAAAAGTTAATCCTTAGTTTATGCAATACACTGACTGTATGCCTGTTAAATTTCTGAGTGTACACTTGGCTTCCAAATTAACTTGAAACCACTCTATATGCATTAAATTATCAAGAGTCACATTGCACTTTTTACATAAACTTAGAGCATGTGTGAGTGAAAAAATGATGCTTAGCAACTATTATGGTATTTTTCATAGCCACATTACATACTATACAGTGCTTTGAGGCTGTTGATATGTTGAAAAACGATGTGTAGTAAGTGTTTCCAAAAACAATGTAGCCTGTAGACCACTTTGCAAGAAATTGGATGTCATGACATTCTGAACATTGTTTATACTCAGTTGCATACTCTGCACAAAAAAACTAAGAGCTACAAACTAACAGAATCATTTCATTATCCTAATAAGTGTCATAAAGAAATGATCGACCAGCCCATTGCTAGACTAAGCAAGACTGAAAATACCCATACATACATTGAAGTGTAAGTGTTCAATTGCTGCCACCAGAAGCACACACTACCTCATTAAAAATCTTCAGAAATGTTGTGAAAAACTGCCTGGAAAAAAGGGTTTTCTATGTAGCAGAGGAATGTGTTTAGTTGTATACTTGTTCAAATGAAGATTTAATCTTTTAACTTATATTCGTATGTTTGTATGCAGATCTATATGATTTAACTGTAATTTTTACTACTGTGTTATAATATTATATACAGCATACATGTTGATTCTTACAGAGAAGATAACAGAAACCAGCCACTTCTGATAATGCAATTTATTTATTTAAATAGCACCATTACCAGTTTTGAGCTGACAGGTTCATCATCAGGCCGCTTGTTCACATTAAGATACATTTTACATTAGCTTTTGCTTTTTATTCCCCTATATGATGAAATTTCCTTGGGGTTGTGGTGCCCTACAACCAAAATCTGATTTCAGACAATGTCTATTTAACTGTGATTCTGCCTCACAATGATTTTAAACAATGTCAACAAATTATCAAAGTGATAATGTTTCAGTTAATTAGGTTGAAAAATCCATGCCATTACATTGCAGTGCTGACTTGCTGTGTTAATGCAGCAGCAAAAATTACATGAAGCAGTTTCTTTATCTTATGATACACATTGGAAGCAATGTAAATGATAAGGGGTAAATGTATATAAATAAATATTACAACAGTGGACATAACATTAATTTCTTTCTATGGCTTGTTGAAGGTGCTGAATGATTAAGCAAGCTCTTAGCACAGATACTGAAAACATCAATCATGTGAAACCCAATTTGCATGTTTCTCACGTGACATACTGAAATCCTTGGATCAGGCAGTCAGAGAGATGCAGTTATTTGCTGATTTTCAAAAAGCAGATGACTTCGTACCACACCTGGTTATTGTCAAAAAGTTTGCTCATATGGGGGTATCAACTGAAATTTGTAATTGGACTGAGGACTTTTTGATAGGGAGGACACAGTATGTTATCTGGGATGGAGAGTCATTGTCAGAAATAGAAGTAACTTCAGGTGTGCCCCAGGGAAGTGTACTGGGACCCTTGCAGTCCCTGGAGATATTGATGACCTTTCAGACAATTTTAACATCTGACTTTTGCAGATGATGCAGTTATCTATAATGAAGTACTGTCTGAAAGAAGCTGCATAAATAGTCAGTCAGATCCTAATAAGATTTCAAAGTGGTGCAAAGTTTGGCATCTTGCTTCAAATGTTCAGAGATGTAAAATTGTGCACTTCTCAAAACAAAAAAACATAGTTTCCTACAATTATAATATCAGTGAGTTACAATTGGAATAGGCTAACTCATACAAATACCTAGGTGTAACACTTTGTAGGAATATGAAATGGAATGACCACATAGGCTCAGTTGTAGGTAAAGCAGGTGGTATACATTGGTTTATTGGTAGAATACTTGGAAAGTGCTATCAGTCTACAAAGGAGATTGCTTACAAATCACTTTGCGATCCACTCTAGAATTATTATCAAGACTGTAGAACCTGTACAAGATAGGTCTAAAGGGAATACTGAATGTATACAGAGAAGTTCAGTATGAATGGTCACAGGTTTGTTTGATCTGTGGGAAAGTGTGACAGAGATACTGAAGGAACTGACGGGAAGATTCTTGAAGATATACATAAACTGTCCCGAGAAAGTCTATTAACGAAGTTTTAAGAACCTGCTGTAAATGATGACTCTAGGAATATACTACAATCCCCTGTATATCACTCACATAGAGATCATCAGGATAAGATTAGGTTAATTACTGCACACACAGAGGCATTCAAACAATCATTTTTTCCGTAGTCTGTGCGTGAAATTCTTCCCGCGCTCCATACATGAATGGAATGAGAAGAAACCTTAGTAACTGGTATAATGGGACATGCCCTCTGCCATGTACCTCATGGTCGTTTGCAGAGTATTGAGGTAGATGCAGATGCAGATGAAGATGTAGATTGTGAGACAGAAACAGTATAAATAATTCTAGGAGCCAGTTGTCAGGAAAGAATTAAGAATATCCTACACTTTCATTTTTTCTGTATGCATTTTGAACTTAGAAGTGAGGTCAGAACAGTCAGTATGGAATCTGAAAAGAATAGTACATAGAAAAGTTTCATGTGACAGTGAATATGCCATCTGCTTTTCACTTGTATGTTCACTGCATGACATACATTAATTCTAGAGAGTAGACATTAAGAAGTTACTGTTTTCTTTATATACAAATGTGTGTGTGTTTTAATCCTCACAGGATATCAAAAGATGACAATGGCAGCTTTGGTATTCAGATAACATCTGGATCTAATGGTGAAATATTTATACAGTCTGTTGTGGAAGGAGGACCTGCAGATAAGCTGGGAGTAGTTCATAAAGGTAATTACACTGTAATGAGGGAATATTGGATCTTTGAAAAATTTGTAACAAAGAGCAGCTAGCTAGTGGCTGCATACTTTAGTATTGAGAAACTTTGTTTACTTATATTTCTTTATTAAAAGAAATAATTACTTGACCTATTTACAACATTTTCCTTTCCTGTAGTCTGCAGATTCATGGGTAAGGAGTCATTCCAATCCCGGGAGCGGAAAGAATTACCTTAGGGGGAAAAAGGACAGGTATACACTTGCACACACACACATATCCAACCACACATATACAAACACAAGCAGACATATTTAAAGGCAAAGAGTTTGGGCAGAGATGTCAGTCGAGGCGGAAGTGCAGAGGCAAAGATGTTGTTGAATGACAGGTGATGTATGAGTGGCGGCAACTTGAAATTAGCGGAGGTTGAGGCCTGGTGAATAATGGAAAGAGAGGATATATTGAAGGGCAAGTTCCCATTTCCGGGGTTCTGATAGCGACCCATAAATAGGTTGGCATACGAGGGGGCCATCCTGGTACCCATGGCTGTTCCTTTTAATTGTTGGTCTGTCTGGCCTTCAAAAGTGAAGAAGTTGTGAGTCAGTAATGAGGAAAGAGGTTTTGGGTAGGGTGGCAGGTGATTGGCGTGAAAGGAAGTGCTCCATTGCAGCGAGGCCCTGGACGTGCGGGATATTTGTGTATAGGGAAGTGGCATCAATGGTTACAAGGATGGTTTCCGGGGGTAACAGACTGGGTAAGGATTCCAGGCATTTGAGAAAGTGGTTGGTGTCTTTGATGAAGGATGGGAGACTGCTTGTAATGGGTTGAAGGTGTTGATCCCGTTATCCACCAGGCCTCAACCTCCGCTAATTTCAAGTTGCCGCCACTCATACCTCACCTGTCATTCAACAACATCTTTGCCTTTGCACTTCCGCCTCGACTGACATCTCTGCCCAAACTCTTTGCCTTTAAATATGTCTGCTTGTGTCTGTATATGTGTGGATGGATATGTGTGTGTGTGCGAGTGTATACCTGTCCTTTTTCCCCCCTAAGGTAAGTCTTTCCGGTCTCAGGATTGGAATGACTGCTTACCCTCTCCCTTAAAACCCACATCCTTTCGTCTTTCCCTCTGCTTCCCTCTTTCCTGACGAAGCAACCGTTGGTTGCGAAAGCTGGAAATTTTGTGTGTGTGTTTGCGTGTTTTTTTATTGTATCTATCTACTAGCGCTTTCCAGTTTGGTAAGTCATGGAATCTTTGTTTTTAATATATTTTTCCGATGTGGAATGTTTCTTTATATATATATATATATATATATATATATATATATATATATATATATATATATATATATAAAAAAAAGTGCTGGCAGGTTGATAGACACACAAACAAACACAAACATACACACAAAATTCAAGCCTTCGCAACCAACGGTTGCTTCATCAGGAAAGAGGGCAGGCGAGGGAAAGACGAAAGGATGTGGGTTTTAAGGGAGAGGGTAAGGAGTCATTCCAATCCCGGGAGCGGAAAGACTTACCTTAGGGGGAAAAAAGGGACAGGTATACACTCGCACACACACACACATATCCATCTGCACATACACAGACACAAGCAGACATTTGTAAAGGCAAAGAGTTTGGGCAGAGATGTCAGTCGAGGCGGAAGTACAGAGGCAAAGATGTTGTTGACAGACAGGTGAGGTATGAGTGGCGGCCACTTGAAATTAGCGGAGGTTGAGGCCTGGCGGATAGCGAGAAGAGAGGATATACTGAAGGGCAAGTTCCCATCTCCGGAGTTCTGACAGGTTGGTGTTAGTGGGAAGTATCCAGATAACCCGGACGGTGTAACACTGTGCCAAGATGTGCTGGCCATGCACCAAGGCATTTTTAGCCACAGGGTGATCCTCATCACCAACAAACACTGTCTGCCTGTGTCCATTCATGCGAATGGACAGTTTGTAGCTGGTCATTCCCACATAGAAAGCTTCACAGTGCAGGCAGGTCAGTTGGTAGATCACGTGGGTGCTTTCACACGTGGCTCTGCCTTTGATCGTGTACACCTTCCGGGTTACAGGACTGGAGTAGGTGGTGGTGGGAGGGTGCATGGGACAGGTTTTACACCGGAGGCGGTTACAAGGATAGGAGCCAGAGGGTAGGGATGGTGGTTTGGGGATTTCATAGGGATGAACTAAGAGGTTACGAAGGTTAGGTGGACTGCGGAAAGACACTCTTGGTGGAGTGGGGAGGATTTCATGAAGGATGGATCTCATTTCCATATATATATGTATATATATATAGAGGGAAACATTCCACGTGGGAAAAATATATGTAAAAACAAAAATGATGTGACTCACCAAACGAAAGTGCAGGCAGGTTGATAGACACACAAACATACACACAAAATTCAAGCTTTCGCAACCGATGGTTGCTTCATCAGGAAAGAGGGAAGGAGAGGGAAAGACGAAGGGATGTGGGTTTTAAGGGAGAGGGTAAGGAGTCATTACAATCCCGGGAGCGGAAAGACTTACCTTAGGGGGGAAAGAAGGACATGTATACACTTGCATACACACACATATCCATCCGCACATACACATACACAGACATACTTTCACGCCATACATAGACAAATGTCTGCTTGAATTTTGCGTGTATGTTTGTGTTTGTTTGTGTGTCTAATCAACCTGCCAGCGCTTTCGTTTGGTAAGTCACATCATCTACTTTCACGCCATACATAGACAAATGTCTGCTTGAATTTTGTGTGTATGTTTGTGTTTGTTTGTGTGTCTATCAACCTGCCAGCACTTTCGTTTGGTAAGTCACATCATCTTTGTGTGTGTGTGTGTGTGTGTGTGTCTATATATATAAAAAACAAAGATGATGTGACTTACCAAATGAAAGTGCTGGCAGGTCGACAGACACACAAACATACACACAAAATTCAAGCTTTTGCAACAAACTGTTGCCTCATCAGGAAAGAGGGAAGGAGAGGGAAAGACAAAAGGATGTGGGTTTTAAGGGAGAGGGTAAGGAGTCATTCCAATCCCGGGAGCGGAAAGACTTACATTAGGGGGAAAAAGGACGGGTATACACTCGCACACACACACATATCCATCCACACATATACAGACACAAGCAGACATATTTAAAGACCAATGTCTGCTTGTGTCTGTATATGTGTGGATGGATATGTGTGTGTGTGCGAGTGTATACCCGTCCTTTTTTCCCCCTAAGGTAAGTCTTTCCGCTCCCAGGATTGGAATGACTCCTTACCCTCTCCCTTAAAACCCACATCCTTTCGTCTTTCCCTCTCCTTCCCTCTTTCCTGATGAGGCAACAATTTGTTGCGAAAGCTTGAATTTTGTGTGTATGTTTGTGTTTGTTTGTGTGTCTGTCGACCTGCCAGCACTTTCATTTGGTAAGTCACATCATCTTTGTTTTTTTATATATATATATATATATATATATATATATATATATATATATATATATATATATATATATATATATATATATATATATATATATATACTCCTGGAAATTGAAATAAGAACACCATGAATTCATTGTCCCAGGAAGGGGAAACTTTATTGACACATTCCTGGGGTCAGATACATCACATGATCACACTGACAGAATCACAGGCACATAGACACAGGCAACAGAGCATGCACAATGTCGGCACTAGTACAGTGTATATCCACCTTTCGCAGCAATGCAGGCTGCTATTCTCCCATGGAGACGATCGTAGAGATGCTGGATGTAGTCCTGTGGAACGTCTTGCCATGCCATTTCCACCTGGCGCCTCAGTTGGACCAGCGTTCGTGCCGGACGTGCAGACCGCGAGAGACGACACTTCATCAAGTCCCAAACATGCTCAATGGGGGACAGATCCGGAGATCTTGCTGGCCAGGGTAGTTGACTTACACCTTCTAGAGCACGTTGGGTGGCACGGGATACATGCGGACGTGCATTGTCCTGTTGGAACAGCAAGTTCCCTTGCCGGTCTAGGAATGGTAGAACGATGGGTTCGATGACGGTTTGGATGTACCGTGCACTATTCAGTGTCCCCTCGACGATCACCAGTGGTGTACGGCCAGTGTAGGAGATCGCTCCCCACACCATGATGCCGGGTGTTGGCCCTGTGTGCCTCGGTCGTATGCAGTCCTGATTGTGGCGCTCACCTGCACGGCGCCAAACACGCATACGACCATCATTGGCACCAAGGCAGAAGCGACTCTCATCGCTGAAGACGACACGTCTCCATTCGTCCCTCCATTCACGCCTGTCGCGACACCACTGGAGGCGGGCTGCACGATATTGGGGCGTGAGCGGAAGACGGCCTAACGGTGTGCGGGACCGTAGCCCAGCTTCATGGAGACGGTTGCGAATGGTCCTCGCCGATACCCCAGGAGCAACAGTGTCCCTAATTTGCTGGGAAGTGGCGGTGCGGTCCCCTACGGCACTGCGTAGGATCCTACGGTCTTGGCGTGCATCCGTGCGTCGCTGCGGTCCGGTCCCAGGTCGACGGGCACGTGCACCTTCCGCCGACCACTGGCGACAACATCGATGTACTGTGGAGACCTCACGCCCCACGTGTTGAGCAATTCGGCGGTACGTCCACCCGGCCTCCCGCATGCCCACTATACGCCCTCGCTCAAAGTCCGTCAACTGCACATACGGTTCACGTCCATGCTGTCGCGGCATGCTACCAGTGTTAAAGACTGCGATGGAGCTCTGTATGCCACGGCAAACTGGCTGACACTGACGGCGGCGGTGCACAAATGCTGCGCAGCTAGCGCCATTCGACGGCCAACACCGCGGTTCCTGGTGTGTCCGCTGTGCCGTGCGTGTGATCATTGCTTGTACAGCCCTCTCGCAGTGTCTGGAGCAAGTATGGTGGGTCTGACACACCGGTGTCAATGTGTTCTTTTTTCCATTTCCAGGAGTGTATTAAAAAAACAAAGATGATGTGACTTACCTAATGAAAGTGCTGGCAGGTCGATAGAAACACAAACAAACAAACACAAACATACACACGAAATTCAAGCTTTCGCAACAAACGGTTGCTTCATCAGGAAAGAGGGAAGGAGAGGGAAAGACGAAAGGATGTGGGTCTTGAGGGAGAGGGTGATGTGGGTCTTAAGGGAGAGGGTACAGAGTCATTCCAATCCCGGGAGCGGAAAGACTTACCTTAGGGGGAAAAAAGGACAGGTATACACTCGCACACACACACACACATATTCATCCGCACATACACAGACACAAGCAGACATTTGTAAAGGCAAAGGCACTAAACTGTAACTGAGAGACAGCTGGACCACACAGTTGCTGAACGTGTTGCCCAACATCATGTGCTTCACTTTAATGACTGCTTTACAGCCTGCACGATCTGGATTGTTACTACCAACATCAGTTTTTCTGAAGCGCATATGTGGAAACTCTTGATACAATGTATCCTTTGTTCTTGTAATCCACCTGGCCTCGCCATTTGCTAGTCCGTATCCTACACCCACCTATGCCCATCCCTACTTCCACTCTAGGACCACTCACTCCTTTTATTCCACCAACTC
Organism: Schistocerca nitens; assembly: GCF_023898315.1. Taxonomy (NCBI): domain Eukaryota; kingdom Metazoa; phylum Arthropoda; class Insecta; order Orthoptera; family Acrididae; genus Schistocerca; species Schistocerca nitens. Next base: position 584,924,505 of record NC_064614.1, on the reverse strand, counting down.
TCCAACTTGTCTTTTCTCCATCTTCACTTCTTCTCCCTCCCCTTGCCCTCAAGCAAAGCCACCATGACACTGCACCTAGCAGCCCTATCCTGTTCCTACCACATCCTTGCACACTCTCGCAGACAGCACAGGCTCTTACCCCGCCTGTACCCTCCTATCTCCCCCACCCCCACCCCACTGCAGCAGATTGCTGTTCACGTCAGGCACAGATATGGCTGCATTTTGGCTCCAGCACTTGGAGACAGTGGCCATGTGTGTGTTTTTTATGTTTCAGTAGAAGGACCTTGTCTGAAAGCTTAATATTTTTGCAGTCTTTTTCATTGCGCCTTTCTGTGACTCAGTGCCTCCTCCATATGGTGAATTGCAATCTGATGTTTCCACAACGTTGTTATTCCATCAAGGAAAAGAAAATAATGAAACATAAGCATGGGAAAGCAAATAATGGAGAAGTATTAGTAATAGTGGTAGTAGTAGTTACAATAATGACAATAACAAAGTAAATGGGAAAGGACTAGGAAAGGAAAAGAGGTTACAGGTCAGTGAAAAAATTTTAGTTAGCAGAAAACCATGCTAAGATGTTACTGAATTGTAACAAACATTAGAGGAGCATTTTTGTCTCGTGCAGTTTGGAGGAGCAGATGCGGGAAGCAGTGAACCCTCATCAGTTTGGCTGTTGGAAAAGGAGACCAGTAAATGGGGTCCTATATTTATTTCTAAATGAAGTTTATAGTTCAGTCAGTGACAGAAAGCATACATAGGAACATTCCTTGATTTCACAGACACCTACAAACTTATCAGCCACGAATTACTTATGGATAAATTGCTTCAGTATGGAATTAGGGGGAAATGCAAAGATTCTGTCAGAATGTAAAATGTAATCACCTCAAAAAACATTATTTTATCGACTATGGTTGGAGAACACCAAAGTTTTTTCCATAAATTACACTGTAGTAAGTACTGCAACCAGCCACAATTTTTCTTGAAATTTTATTGTACCAGTACTAGTTTTGGCCCTGAGCACATCATCAGATGGTAGTGTTGACTTCTTTCAAGTTTTACATTTGTGTCCAAAATTATAACAAAAAAATTTTAGTGACGCATAGTTTTTAGTGTCTGAACTGACTTCTTCCATTTTGAAAATGTAATAATGTTACAGGCCAGTTGTTGCCAGTACATCATTGTTATTTATATTCCATTTTGACCGCTGTACCTCCCTTGGTCTTGTATGACATGCCTGTAAAATCTCTTAAGCAGTTCCATTTCCTTTATACGCTCCAGTCTCTACCTTGACCATGAAATGACATATTAGGAAAGGTTGTGGGTTTTTTGCATTTTCTATGAGAGTCTGCTACTGCAGGGTAAGTTGACTTTTTATTCTTTCCTTGTGTCATTACAGTTCTATTTTTAAGTTATCCCTTCATAAACAAACATTGTACATTGTAATTGCTGGATATACTGTTGCATGAAACAACATAACAACTGAACTAGTAGGCATATAAACACAATTTAAATAACTGCTAAGCTTTCAGACAATGTACTGCATCCTTGCTAACAAAAGCACACAAAAGGAGATACATTGTCTTGATGCAGGAACACTGCAGTGAATTCTGAGATGACACTGCTGAAAGCTTAGCATTTCTCAAAAGTATGTTGACTGCTGAAAGCCCAGTTGACTTAAGATAGTATGTGCTTTTCCTAGCATTGTTGGATGCAAATAACATACTAATTGATATGAATGTGTTGCAGGAGATCAGGTAATGGCTGTTGATGGTCGAAGTCTGATAAGTATGAAGTATGAGGAAGCTTTGCATATTCTCCTGACAGCTAGCAGTGTGGTAGAACTTCTGTTATCACAGCCACTGAGCAAATCAAAGGAGAGAAATTCTGACGAGCCTAACAGCATTGCACCTCCCACCACAATCCAGTTTAACGATACCCTGTCCCAGAGTGTAAATGAAGATGTGAAACGGACTGTGATTTCTTGTGAAGCAGATGTGCATATGAGTGAATGGAAATACAATGTTGGAGTGCATTCATCTGATATTAAAAACAACCCATGCTGTGATGATAAATTATCTGTGCAAGAAGATACTGTCACTTACAAGCCAGTGCATTTTCAGCCATTTATTTCTGAACCTGCTATGACTATTAAATTAAAATCACCATCTATGGATAATGAAAACAGTGATGCATATCCCATTTGGTGTGTTGCACAACCCAAGAGTACCAGCGAAGAAAGGTGGAGTCAAGTTTAATGTGAAGAAATTGGTAAATTGGTAAGCCATAATTCTGTCTCTGATCTTTCTATCTCTTTCCTTTTTATTTAATATAAAGCCCTATTGACATGTATGAAGTCTCATATATAAGCTAATGTCTCAAGTGAGTCATGGCTGGTTGTTTGTGTGATTTATTTACTGTGTGTGTGATTTTTAGCATTGAAAGTAAACTGTTAGTGTGAGAGTTGGCACCTAGACACACATGAAAATAAAAACCTATGAGAGAATGACCATGAGTGTCATTTGTGAGATTGTAGATAGCAGCTTTTCCTTTGAATACAGTTAGCAGTATGTATGAAACACATTGGGAAAGTGAAAGTTAGTGGAACACCCTCATTCAGGAGTCAGTTTTTAAGTTAGATGACCACTAAGTAGACTGTTGGAATCTGAAAGTATGTGGTATGAAGCCACATCAATCTTTAACTTATCTATGCTATCTAAATGCTCAAAAATAGCAAGAAAACAATTATTTTATACTTTACTTTGAAATAAATGTTTGTGGGTGCATTGAGCTCTTATTCATTTATGTTTATTTTGTAGTTTTGTGTTTATTTGTCAGTCTACCTTTTTTGGGAGTGTATTGTTTATTACAAAATTTTGACCAAGTATTAGAGTTTTCATTGATTGTCAGTTATTGAAAAGCTCTCAGATTTTAGTTTTGTTCTCCCATTCCTGTTTAAAAATCTATAAAACAGTCTCTTTTCATTACATCTCTAATTTAAGAGACATCACACTCAACATCATAATTCACATATACAAGTAAATAAGTTGTACATTAGCGGGTCTTGTATTTTCTTTTAATTGGGTTTTTATCAGTGTGCTCTTGTGTATGAGTCAAGCAGTAAGAGGATTATGAATGTGGGGTACCCCTCTGAAGTCCACTGGAACAAGGGGAGAGCGTAGGACTTCCTCCCACCACGACTACCAACCCAATGAGAAGTGAAACCCTACAGTTACGTTCTTGCTCTCAGTCTAGTTGTGACTGTTGACTGTGCGGTACTTCATGAATCCGTCAAGTGTCCGTTTTCGACATCGCTGCTCGCACATGTTGTGTTTGTCAGTGTTTCTTTTTCCTGCTGGTTGATTTACCCAATGGAATCCGGAACTGGTGAGACATTTTATATTCCATTCTATTATTTCTTGCATGTATATGTTTCCTTCAGGAATGTGTATTTACTGTCTCATCCTTGTAACTAAACGATATTTATTTTGTCTCAATAAACTTTCATTGAGTAATATCAAAATTGTGGGTCAGTATATCCCTACTTCCATTTCTATTGCTTTTTTATTTATTTATTTATTTTAAGAAGAAAAAGGTTATTAAAAATGAACCTACACATTATACTTGTAGATTTTATTATTAACTCAGAAATATGTTTCCAAACACATTTTAACAAATTTTATAAGCATATAATGTCACAATTATGAATAAGAACACTTTAGCTATATGATAAATCTTTTTTCTGATCCAGCTAGTTTCATGACATTAGAGCCATGTCTTCATGGATACAGCTGTATGTAAACAAGTAAAAATGAATAAAGATCCTGTTTTGGTTAAAATGTAATTGTACTATACATGAAGTTATATAGAAAAAATACATTTATAATTTATTCCAAACAATAAGCAGTAGATGACCCAACACTTTTTGTCCCATTGTGATGTAACTGTTTGAATGTCAAGAAGTCAGTAGTCCAACTTAAAATAAAGCAGAAGTGAGGGAACACCATCATGAAACAGAAAAAGTGGAAGAAGTATAAATGGATGTCAAAGATAGCACAAATGATACGTGTAGGTGGTGAAAGCTATGTTCACACAGGCAAGGTAAATAAATCTTGAAACAGATCTTGTATAATTGTATAGTAAGTCAAGTTTAGATAAATTGGTACAATGAGAATAGACCATCATCTAAATAACAGGACAGGAGAACAGAAAACATAAAATCTTATGTAGAAATGCTGAGGCTCATCATCGCGACAACATGAGGTCCACAGTGACTGACCACCTAGACAAGTTGAGCTGAAGGTTAAACAGTTTTATCACAATGGGACAAAGAATGTTGGTTCATCTACTGCTCATCGTTTTGGATAAACATTTTTCCTACATGGCTTCATGTATAGTACAATTACATTTTAACTGAAACAGGATCTTTATTCATTTTCGTTCTTGTTTACATGCAGCTGTATCCATGGAGATGTGATGACAGCTGAAGTGGACTTATTTACTCATTGTGATGCTGTTCTGTAACTGTGGATGCCCACAATATAAAATTTGCTATAACCTCAGTTTTAAATTTGTTCTGATTGACACTAATGAGAGGTGGTCAGCAGGCCTTATAATCAAAGATTCAGTTAATACGTAGCAATAAAAGTAGATTTTATAAACTTTGTAAGATATTTAATTCATATTTCTAATCACATAAATAAAAATAAATTTTCTTCTGTTGGCATTTTGTATTTGGGTGTCTTTTATTAAACTACACAGAAAAGCTTTCGTAAGTGTTATTTTGATCCTTTACATTAGCTTTGAGGATTTTTCCTTTAAGCATTTAAAAAGGTAGTTTATCGCAAATATTACCACACCACTGCCGCAGTTTCAGATGTTTGAGTTATTTGGACACAATATCTCAATATACAGTATATTGTGTTGGCATCATACTGCTGACATATGCAAGCTGCATCATATTTATACAAGTGTGTTGACACAGTGGCAGCTATGAATGCAGGAAACACTGAGCATAATTTCTGAAGCAAATATCTCATAAAACTTATTTCCTAAATTTTATTTTCCAGCAATCGGAAATCAATAGCATAATATTGGCCTGGTGCAAGTAGGACTTGCACTATTTATGCACTGAGCGTTCTGTACAAATATAAGTACGTGGACAGTTCATCCATTCCAGTAATTATTGCTTGCTATTGACATTGGTACTGGCAAGATACTGGTGCCAGGGATTCCAAGACCTCCAAGGATATATTAATTTCAAGTTTGACATTGGATGACAAGTGAGAAAAGAAATACACTCCTGGAAATGGAAAAAAGAACACATTGACACTGGTGTGTCAGACCCACCATACTTGCTCCGGACACTGCGAGAGGGCTGTACAAGCAATGATCACACGCACGGCACAGCGGACACACCAGGAACCGCGGTGTTGGCCGTCGAATGGCGCTAGCTGCGCAGCATTTGTGCACTGCCGCCGTCAGTGTCAGCCAGTTTGCCGTGGCATACGGAGCTCCATCGCAGTCTTTAACACTGGTAGCATGCCGCGACAGCGTGGACGTGAACCGTATGTGCAGTTGACGGACTTTGAGCGAGGGCGTATAGTGGGCATGCGGGAGGCCGGGTGGACGTACCGCCGAATTGCTCAACACGTGGGGCGTGAGGTCTCCACAGTACATCGATGTTGTCGCCAGTGGTCGGCGGAAGGTGCACGTGCCTGTCGACCTGGGACCGGACCGCAGCGACGCACGGATGCACGCCAAGACCGTAGGATCCTACGCAGTGCCGTAGGGGACCGCACCGCCACTTCCCAGCAAATTAGGGACACTGTTGCTGCTGGGGTATCGGCGAGGACCATTCGCAACCGTCTCCATGAAGCTGGGCTACGGTCCCGCACACCGTTAGGCCGTCTTCCGCTCACGCCCCAACATCGTGCAGCCCGCCTCCAGTGGTGTCGCGACAGGCGTGAATGGAGGGACGAATGGAGACGTGTCGTCTTCAGCGATGAGAGTCGCTTCTGCCTTGGTGCCAATGATGGTCATATGCATGTTTGGCGCCGTGCAGGTGAGCGCCACAATCAGGACTGCATACGACCGAGGCACACAGGGCCAACACCCGGCATCATGGTGTGGGGAACGATCTCCTACACTGGCCGTACACCACTGGTGATCGTCGAGGGGACACTGAATAGTGCACGGTACATCCAAACTGTCATCGAACCCATCGTTCTACCATTCCTAGACCGGCAAGGGAACTTGCTGTTCCAACAGGACAATGCACGTCCGCATGTATCCCGTGCCACCCAACGTGCTCTAGAAGGTGTAAGTCAACTACCCTGGCCAGCACGATCTCCAGATCTGTCCCCCATTGAGCATGTTTGGGACTGGATGAAGTGTCGTCTCACGCGGTCTGCACGTCCAGCACGAACACTGGTCCAACTGAGGCGCCAGGTGGAAATGGCATGGCAAGCCGTTCCACAGGACTACATCCAGCATCTCTACGATCGTCTCCATGGGAGAATAGCAGCCTGCATTGCTGCGAAAGGTGGATATACACTGTACTAGTGCCGACATTGTGCATGCTCTGTTGCCTGTGTCTATGTGCCTGTGGTTCTGTCAGTGTGATCATGTGATGTATCTGACCCCAGGAATGTGTCAATAAAGTTTCCCCTTCCTGGGACAATGAATTCACGGTGTTCTTATTTCAATTTCCAGGAGTGTATTTTTTTGTATGATATGATTACAAATTAACAAGTTTCTGATTTTTTTCCTTTACTTCAACTCCTTACATCTTACCAAAATCCGTGATTCTAGACCAATGAGAAGTACTCTATATATTCTGATGAGCGAGTTTTCGAGTATTGAAATATGTGAGATAAATGGCCGTATCTTTCAGTTGAATTGGCTTAAAAGCTTATATTTATTACATCACAAAAGGACTGCAGACCTTAGTAAGTGACATAAATTTCAATGTGAAATGTCAACCCGTTCCTGAGAAAAAGTGGTCTTAACATATGGACAGACAGACAATCTGATAAAAAATAATTTAAAAAAATTATTTTTGTGTGATATAATTACAGATTAACAATTTTCTGGTTTTTTCCTTTTGCTGTACTGTATGGCCTTCCTTCCTACAGGTTTTGATGAGTGAGTTTTTGAGTATCAAAATATGTGACACTAATGGCTGTTGTCTTTGACCGTGGACCTCAGTATGTGACATCAATTTCAACTTGATGTGTATACACATTCCTGAGAAAAAGTGATCTTAACAGATGGATGGTCTGGTAAAAGACGACAAAAATGTATTTTCATGTGTTACAATTGCAAATTAACACTTTTCAGATTTTTTCCTTTGGTTGTACTGTCAAACATTGCTTCTTGCGAAATTCCATGATTATACATTGACAGGATGTATCCTATAGGTTTTGATGACCAAGTTTTTGAGTATCAAAATCTGTGACATAGATGGCTGTGACTTAGAAGCTTCCAATGTTTACACCACCAAGGGAGTGTAGACCTTCATATGTGACAGAAATACCAGTGTTTTATGTCTACCTATTCCTGAAAAAAATTGTTTTTAACAATGGACAGACAGACAGATGGACAACAATGTGATCCAGAAGGGTTCTATTTTTACTGATTGAGGTCCAGAACACTAAAAAGAACCCATTTTTTCATACCTCTGTTGTAAATTTCAACTTTGCAGTTATTTGAAAATTACTATTAAGTTATAATACAACATGAACTAAAAATATTTATTTTTTGGTCATGTGTATCACCCATTAAACTAACAATTTAAAAGTATAAGAAAAATATCGTATACTCACAAGAAAGCAGCAGCACTGACAGAAAGGTATTCTATAGGTGTTCTTCCTTTACTAAAACTAGTTTGTTCTTGACTTGCCTTCCGCGTGAGTTTTGATACTGTTACATATACACCTGGAGGGAAAAGATTCCTCTTGCTCCCTCAGGGCCCACCATTGATCTTTGTGAAGGCAAACACTCATTGGGACATGCTACAAGACCATGATGGCTCAGTATTTGAATGATGTGTGGTTGTTGACCAGTATCAGTAGTGCAAAAAGGTTATACACCATATTGTCTGTGAGCATATTTTGACAATCAGTCTGGTGCTATAGTTCTGTGTAGTGGTTGATGAAGAGAAAAAAAAATAAGAAAAGGAGATAAGAGATATAATAATCATGTAGAATGTCAAACTCTATTGCCAGATTTAATGGAAGATGACTGCTTCTGGGAGTTCCCATTACAGGATGCACATGGAAAGATTGACATAGGATGAGACTATCATTGTTCCTGTAGCCATCCCTGATTTATTCGTAGTCTGATGATTATATGTGAACACATTGTAAGTGAGGACAAAGTTGGGTGGTGTAGCAATTTCTAAAAGACTTCTCAGTTGCTCAAAGCAGAGTGCCCATGCGTATGTTAAATGTTGGCATAGGAAGAGGTTAATCAGTTCCCAGTTGGGGGACAAGGGTGTGGAATAGTTCAGAAATGTTCAAATGTGTGTGAAATCTTATGGGACTTAACTGCTAAGGTCATCAGTCCCTAAGCTTACACACTACTTAACCTAAATTAACCTAAGGACAAACACACACACCCATGCCCGAGGGAGGACTCGAACCTCTGCCGGGACCAGCCACACAGTCCATGGCTGCAGCGCCTTAGACCGTTCGGCTAATCCCGCTCGGCGGTGTGGAATAGCTTTGCGGCCCTTCAGGAGTTTGTTAGGATCTCTTTAAGTAGTAGGGTAGGACCTGGGTGACAGATATGTTGCTCTTCTAGAACTGAGATGAATTTGGTTGTGGCCTTTAAGCCTGCCACATTGAGTAAGCCAAGCTAGTTACTTTTGTGTATTTTTAATATTAGGAAATAATTGTTGCATCTCAGTCTGGCTGGAGGGAATTGGACTTGAGAACTGACCCAGTCAGACTCCCACATATTCCTTTCGCAATGCACGGTTAATGCTGTACCTTCCTACTAACATGTAAAATATTTCACTTAGTGAGTTCTTGAGAAGCACAGCCTGCCTTTGGCAGTGTGTAATGTTCCTCAGCTAAGATAAGCTGTAAAAAAAATGAGCTGCACTACAAGTGTCAACAGGGTGCATGTATGTAAGAGTTTTAACTGTATTATACTGCTGAAGTTAGTTAATTTTTCCAGATCTGGCCATAACTACTAAATGAAGAAAAGCTTTTGCAATAAACTATCTGTTCTGTATTGTCACTTTGTATACACACATTTGCTGCCAAGTCTCTCTAAGCACACTGTTCCAGAAATGAAAGAACAAAAATAAGCACAGTTTTTACTAATCCTTTCACACTTACATCCATAGTAGCCAGTTTAATAACTCAGACCTGACACAGAAAGAACCTCACTTTTCATGAACTTTTAAACAGTTTTTAAAAACATGGTGTTTACTAGTTTTGAATGGTCACTGAAATGCTATGTAGAGCATTACCTTTGGACTTCGAAAGTTTGCAGTTATGGCTCATAGCATGCACGTGGAATTAATGATCTGAAGGAAAGTCTCCAAAGAATCACTGTTACTTGTTTTTACGAAAATGCTTAGACTTATAGTTACAGGAGTTGTTCGTTGGCTCCTCCCAACTCAAGAAAGAAATTTGAATGCAAAGTGCGTGCAAGACTTCTTCTATGATTGACAGTACAACATAGTAACCAATCAGATTCATAATTTAATTCAAATAATCACATACTCTCCTTCTTTGTACCAATCCACATTCCAAAATGTGCATGAAAGACTTCTATGATTGACAGTACAACATAGTAACCAATCAGATTGATATTTCAATTCAAATAATCACATACTCCCCTTCTTTTTACCAATCCACATTCCAAAATGTGCATGAAAGACTTCTTCCATGATTGACAGTACAACATAGTAACCAATCAGATTGATATTTCAATTCAAATAATCACATACTCTCCTTCTTTGCACCAATCCACATTCAAAAATCAAGTTAGATGAAATTACATAAGAAAAAATCACCAATAAGCAAATAAAACATATTAATCCAGTATTCCATGCTAATTGTAAAATTTGACTCACATCAAGGCTGTACAGTCAGATTCCCACATTAACTCACACTTATTTGCAAATTCAATGTTTACTACCTCACATGCATGCTGCTTTCATACCCACATTCACTCAGATAGCGCACCAGACCAAAATAAAAATATCAGACACTATGAAAAAGTAATTTTTTAAGCTGACATCATTACATAATGTATGCTGACAAACAAAATATTGTTTAACTATTTTGTTGACTACATACTGAGTTTATCATCTGATATGCTTAAAAATCACTTAAGTGTCTGAATGTTGAATGTAACAGGAAGTTGCAAGTTTTAGATTTTTAGGTAATTTTAAACATTTCTGAAATTACTTCATATGCTAAACTGAAATCTGTAAAACAGTTCACTATTGTTATTTTGAAAGACTTTACAGTATTTTATGTTGATTGGTATATGGAAAATGGCTTTATTAATTCCCAAGTTGGTGTGTAATTTAGATGATCTGCAAACTGCACGTGTGAGACTAGGCTTGCAACAGCAAGTGAGTGCAGAATGATGGATGGCATTCTCCCTAATTTGGAAATGTGTTCAACAGGGCTCAAAGCCACTGAGGCAAATCTTACAGCTTCCTAACCATTGAAAAGTGCCAGTGGCACTCAGTAGGGTGAGTCGTGGTAGTGGCGGGCAGTTGGGCCCCTGGAGATTCACTGATGACCTAGAAGCAATAGTTTATTAGCTTCAGTTACACGTTACATGCTTAGCAATGTGAGGCAGACATGCCACTCTCCGGTGACCTAGGCCAGTGTAGGGTCACAAGTGGCAGCTACTGGCTTGGTGAGAAGGAACATTATCAGCATCCCGTGATGCTAACCTCAGGCAAAGCAATGTCCAATGGCCTGACAGTGGGCCATGGCCTTGATATCAGGTGTGCTCTGTATTGTGCTGTGATGGCATTCTGCAGTGGTGGTTGCCTGTTCTTAGGCAGCTCAGGCCTGGTGATGTCCACCGCAAAGGTGGAGGAAGACAGATGAGCTTGGGGCATGAGCCACTGTTCCCCTTGCAGGAGTCAGACATTGGTAGATGCGAGCAGCAGGTCAGCAGTACTGTGGCACCAAGTCCCACAAGGAGACTCAGTGCAGGAGGCGGCTAGCCCAACCCGGTCTCAAATCCATGGCTGCAGCTGGCAATGCCCAGTTGTCTCATCATCTGGCATGGCCGTGGTGGTGGTGGTGGTGGTGGTGGTGGTGCTGCTGCTGCTGCTGTTGCTGGACTGTGAATGCCCTTGTTTCAAAATCCACTTCTATTTATATGGCTGTGTGCACACTTGTTGTACTAAAACCCCGCACCCACCTGTGTAGCTCATAAAAAAGAGTCTTGTCCTCATGTGGCGACACTGTCCTGCCTGCTCCTTAGGCTATTCCCACTGTGCTGTGCAGTTTTCTGCTTACTACGGCTAGCCCGACTCGCAATCCTTTTGTGCACACGTTGCTATGACCCATATGATGCCACACTATGTTTACTTCCCAGGAGCAGCTTGACGCAATGCCACGGTGTGGCTTCTTACAGGTTATTACTAATTCTACTAAAACTAGGTAGTGACTAGTGACAATATACCTCTCTCTCTCTCTCTCTCTCTCTCTCTCCCTCTCTCTCCCTCTCTCTCCCTCTCTCTCCCTCTCTCTCCCCACCCTCCTACCCCAACCCCACCCCCACAAGCTCTGCACATTTGCTATATTAACATCTTACAGCTACCTCCTATCTTCTTCAAGCCACAAATTTACTCTACATATTTTGCTATTGGCATCTGGTCCACTGGAGCCTGGATTACCGACATATCAGATTTGTGTGTAGCTCATAATCACAGATAAACAAAAACTGTGCAGAGCAAAATCAGAGTCACCATGGCGCTAGGAACTGTGCCACTCAAGGTCACAGCTACTTGTTGTTCACCATCTCGATACTGTTCCACATGCTGCATTAACTGCTCCTCAGTGATTTGCCCCTCATGTGCAGCTATCATGTGACATAGTGAGTGCACTAGACTTGGTTCCTAGGTATTGCTAAAAAAGATAAGGTTGCTTAGGCAACATCTCTCAGGGCTCATCTGGAAAATACAGCTGTGGCTGTGCTATATTTAACAGAGTAGCTCCCGTTACTGTAGCTAGTAAATGAAAAGTTGGCAGGTCTCTTGGATCTTGCTTAGGATCAGTTCTCCACTGTAATCACTTTCCACCCATGACCCTATAAGTCTGGCTTCCATGAACTTCCCTTGCTCAAAGAAACTTGCAACCACTGCCGTGTTGTCGTACACTGAATACACCCAATGTAGGCCTGCTCACTGGAAGTACGATTTAGGTTCCATCACCTCCTTTCAGCATGTCTTGCCCCTGAATAAAGCTTTGCACAAGTACTTCTGGATATCACGTGTAGGATGTGTAGTAACCATCCTGCTCTGACATTGCTGCAACCCTCCCACAGTCATTGCCACGTGCCAATCCTGATCTTCCGCAGTTAGTAACACACCATCCCATGTAATTTGTATACACTTTCTCATTGTTTCTAGCCTCACTGGATAGGTGTGCACCATGTAACACTTGAATAAGGAAAAGATAGATTCCAACACTGAGTTTCCTAGTTTAACCCTTGAATAATGTATGCTTGTTTGCCACCAGTACACACAACCTGAAGGCAGGGATTTTCATCATCTTCCCTCCCATCAGGAGCCTGCTGTCTCCAACAAGCATCCTTCATGCAACACTAACAACACATATTGACTACTTCCTTGAGCTTAATGGATACGGTGTATGAGTTATATGGAACTGCCCCCCCCCCCCCCCACCCCTTGACGTTCATTCTTCCAGTCTTTCTCTCTTGCTTTATTCATTGATTCCATTAATATTTCCCATGGGATTGCTTCTGGTGCACATTTGAATAGTCATAGATGCCCAACACATACTGTTGTTGATCTCACTTGCAACCGTAGCTTCAATCTAACAGGTGACATGGCATCAGTCTCTTGGTACAGGCCCTGGTACCATGTCAAAAACTTCTTTGTCTTTCCATTTGCAGTATGTGGACTTGTCAACATTACAAACTGGCCCATCTTGTACTGAAGTGAAACCCCTTATATTTCACTGCCTCTTCTTGCCTTTCCAGTTTTTTGGTGTTTGCTTGCCGAACCTTCTTCCAAACCTCTCTTACCCTTCTCACAAATTCCCAGACTGACTTTCCACTTTTGCATTCCCTTTTCCTTAATAATATCGATTGGTGAAAGCATTTTCTTACTGCACACCACCTTGAATGGCAACAGCTCTGTACCATTGTGCATTTTTGAATTATACGCACTCACCAAAAAAGATAAATATGTGTCCCAATCTATGATGGGTGTTCATGTATTAACTAAGCACCCTCCTAATCATCTGATGAACTTGCTCCTTTCTTCTGTTTGACTAAGGATGAAGTGGACTGGTCCTTAATTTCTTCACCTTCAACAACCAACACAATTTCTTAATCAGGTGTGACATTAAGATTTTTTATTTGTCAGTTATTATTGTTTCTGGCACTCTAAACTAAAATATCCATCTATTCACTAATGCTTGTGAGACTGTGAGTACCTGCTGGTCCAACATCAGCATCAACTCGGTATAACAAGAGAAACTATCTATGGCGGTTCCACCACAGATGTGAAGGAAGACTACCATGCATGGGACACAATCTGCTGCCACCTGGCAGGAATCAGAGAGCTGGTACAGCGGCACTGTGATGTCATGCCTTGCAAGCAGATTCAGTGCAGGAAGCCACTGGACTGACCTGGATGCAAACCGTGGCTGCAGCTGATGATGTCCAGTCGTCTCGTCTCGCATGGCCCTGGGACAGTGGTGGTGCTGCTGAACTCCAAATGCCTTATCTGAAAATCTGCCACTATTTATATGACCTCAGTGCACATTTGTTACACTGAAAACCAGTCATGCAACTCATAAAAAGAGTCTTACTCTGGTGTTGTGACACTTTCTGCCTGCTCTGGCTATTACCGCTGCATATTGCAGTTTTCTGCTGAGTACGGCTAGCCCATCTTGCAATTCTTATTCGTACATGTTGCTATAACTTATACGATGCCACACTATATTTATTGCTGAGATGTTACCTAATGGATATTCTGTTGAGTAGTATCTTTTCTAACCAACATACCATATGAGCAAACCAATTCTGACTTTACCTGATGTAGCTCGTGCCATGAGTAATTGGGCTATTTATGGATCTGTTTAAGAAAGAATAGCTCGATGATGTCATGAGGCACATGTTTGTTTTCATACCCAGCAACTAACTCACTTCAAAAACTAACTTCTAATAGTGATTATGCAGTCAGATAGTATGCACATTGGCAACAATTGTGATTAATAAAAATAAACAGAAATATTAAATGAAGGCTAAATGACTAATTAATAAAAATGGTTCTATTCTAACAGCTGTAGCTGGTGTAAAAACACCAGAGCTTTCTGTTGAATAAAGTATATTCAAAAAAGTAGATCACAAGTAAATGGAAAGTGGTCCTATGATAACCAATTATATTCCACACAGAAAATAACCTTATCAAATGCAGTAAAGTTGCATTCAGTGCAGTAAGAGAATGGTAACAGAATCTCCAAGCTAAACAGTCATCCATAACATGAAAATAGCCCATTTTGTGATCACAATACACAAAAATATTTGCCTGCTCAAAATAACTCAGAGTTCATCTTGACGATCTGTGCATTAACACATGAGAGATAATGAGTAGAAACTCATACTCTGTCTGGTCTCAGTTCTGTAATGCATGCATAGAAGCTAAATTTCTCTACTCGAGCACATTCAGACCTTGCAGAAGTTAGTCTGTTTCAAAGTTAAATTACACTGCCCAGAATCTGTCACCAACATGACAAAACAACACACATTACCACAGATAGATCTACCTTCTTTGAGGTCAAATGTAAAAGTGTCACAATAGCTCCCTTGAGTGCACCACTCAAAAAGTGTCTGTCTTGCCTCCAGCAGTGTTCCTTGGTTGAAGGTCATGCACTAAACTAATATATCAAGACAATATTTAAGTAAAGAAATTTATAAACATTTGAGCACATTCAGTTCATTTACAATACATATAAAACAAAAGTTTGTCCATAAACCAATAAGCTCGCATTATTGTGCAAGTGCATTCACATTAAATGGTAACACATGTCATTAAATATTGTTTAACAATTTTGTTTGTCTGCTTGATAGAAGTGTCTTTTAGCATTCTTTTCAATAGTGGTGTCAGCTAATACAATTGACTGACCACTTTTAAATTACTATGCTTTTTATTACCCATTGTAAGCAACAGTTAAATAAGGTTACTGGCAAAAGTAGTAACTTATTTCTTAAATAACAACACATGTATGACATGATATATACAGCATCATCACCCTCTGTGGTTCTTAAATTGTTATAGCAACTTTTAAGTGTTAGATAAATGGTGTGGAACCCCGACATAATAAAATTCACACGTAAAAATTCTTTTGAATTTACTGTGTACCATACTAAGATGAAATCTGGATCCACCTCTTGAATTTGGGAGTGTATAAGAGAGATCAATGGTAAGAAAAGCCATGGGTTTATGTTGTATTATATTTTGTGTTTGTCTGTGACAAGTTTTGCTATTTATTTTTACAGTCTAATAATGGAAAGTCTAGGTTGGAACATCAACAATATTAGAAAAGGACAGATTAGTAATCACTGTAAAGGTGATGTGTTGAGTTGCAGACAGGCACAATGAAAAGACTGTTGTATGTAAGCTTTTGGCCAAAGCCTCCTTCAGAAAAGAGAAATGCCCAGACAGTCACACAAGCAAGCACACCCCCCTCTCTCTCTCTCTCTCTCTCTCTCTCTCTCTCTCTCTCTCTCTCACACACACACACACACACACACACACACACACACACACACACACACACACACACACACATGACAAATAGCTCCGGCTGCTCCCACTAGACTGCAATAGAAATGCATTGAACAGGAGCAACAATATGGAGTGTCACGAGTGTGGGGGAGGGATAGCAGGGTGTGGGTGAGGGAAGAGAAATTGGTGTCACCTGGCAGACATGTAGAGACTAGAGGAGGCAGGAGAGTGCTGACAGGCACTCAGATGATGTGGGGGAGGAAGAGGAAAGGGAAAAACGAGGAGTGGAATGGAGAGGAGCAGAGAAGGGGAAAATGCCGATGGATGTGCTGGCAGTGAACACTGCATAATGAGGGTGAAAAGAGATGAATTGTGAGTAAGTGACCACCTTTTTAACTAATTGTGGTACAGTCTGCCTTTTTACAGATACCTTGCTGCCTTATGGTCGGAATATGCTATGATCTTATGCCTTATTATGTAATTCTTGACTTATTAAAAGCCAGTGTGTGGCAGTCAATTCTTTCTCTGTTACTGCTTACCTCCTCTAATGTTTTAGCAAAATTCTACTGGCAAATGAAATGGTGTAATGTTTTATTTCACCCTTCTCTACTCTTAATTGAAATAGGTGGGCTCCAAACCCATAATCACTGAGGTCACAGCATGAACAAAAGGGCAATGCAAAGTTAAGTCTGGACAAGGAATTACATGAGGCTTCTTTTCAATTTGCTCACTTTGTCTACTTGTAGCTCTCTGACTTTCTTGCCAACTACTGGCATCTTAATGTAATTTGATTCCTGTCTAAGTTCTTTGCTGTGTACTTCTGAGAGCCCTGAGATTTGACTCCCTGAATCAATTAAGCACCTTACTTCGTATGCTCCAACCTTTACCTTGGCAAAAGGATTTCACACTACCTTACAGGCTGCATTATCAACAGGCTCTTCTAACATGTCTCATTCTGCATTATCAAATTCAATACCTTTATTATTATTATTATTATTATTATTATTCACAACAGTTATTCTTTCAATCAGTATACTGCTTGCTTCAGAATTGTGCTTCTTCATCTCAACTAGTATTTTCAGCGTACTACAGTCATTAAAATTTAGTCAAGATTACGTGATATTTCATTAAAATATTTATAAAGCACATTCTGACACTTTTCCAAGCATTCTGCATACAGTTGTTTGATTATTAACTTTTCAATCTTCCTTGTGGCAACATCCAGTTTTACATGTTGTAAGTTTTTTTTTCAGTATTTAAATTATGTTCAGTCTCACTGCTATCTCAACCATGAGCAGAATTTGCCATTTCCAACAGAATATACTTAAGATAATCCCCATAGACTCTTAACAACTCCACAGTAGCTGAGGCTTCACTTTCTTCTTCTCCTAACAACATATCTTCATATGAACTCACATGAGAAACTGCTACTTCTTCTTCATCTTCATTTCTCAACTTCTCAGCATCTTTATTTAAACTATTACCCCGCCCCCCAGAAAAACATCTGTTGCTTTATTGTCTACTATGCCCTCATCTTTCTGTTTAAGTATTTTTCTTTCCCCAACTCTGGCATTCCTGCTTACTCTTAACTCACCTCCTCCTCCCCCTCCCAAATTCTTGACTGAACAACATTTATAAATCCCCATTCTCCAAACAAAACTCATCACTTACTGTTTCTTTACTACTTTGGTTTTCTAAATGTCTTTCCAAAATTCCCTCCAAAATCAATCATCAGTGGCAGTTTTATTTATTTGAACTGCTTCCACTACCCTACCATTATCTACATCACAATTTTGAAATAAACACTCATCTTTATCAATGGTGCCTACATTAAAATCGACATATACACTCATGTATTGGACGGCCACAAAGAGATCCTAAGTCTGAGTCATTATTTCCCTCATTTGGTCTAAATTGCTGTTATTGCTGATTGTGTTCTAGCCTTTATGCCCATCACTCTGCTCCTGTAACATCAACCATTTAGAAACTCCCTCTTAATTCTAGCCTGCTCTGCCTCTGACAGGACTTTTTCAAAAAATCCTTTCTCAGACTCATAAAATGTTGAATTTTGACAGTTGAGTTGGTTGGCCCAAGATAATGCTTCTCCCTCAACAAATCTCCTTACAAACCTAACTTTCATATCCTCACTTATTTCAGAAAGTAAGTTATCTCACAATGTTGCAGAAAATCCACAGAATGGGAGTTTCCATCCCCAGGGAAACTTTTGACAGGTATATTAGATAAGTTGTCATACCAAGCATTGAAGAAAATTTTTGAGTAAGCTTCTTCTTGAAACTGCTGTGCTTGTTTTTGAACAGGAACAAAATGTGCATGAAAAGTTGGCACATTATTTTTACGTTGGCCACATTTTTCAGTTATTTCTTTCTTTACCCTTTCAATTTCATCATTCAAAATACACTCCTGGAAATTGAAATAAGAACACCATGAATTCATTGTCCCAGGAAGGGGAAACTTTATTGACACATTCCTGGGGTCAGATACATCACATGATCACACTGACAGAACCACAGGCACATAGACACAGGCAACAGAGCATGCACAATGTCGGCACTAGTACAGTGTATATCCACCTTTCGCAGCAATGCAGGCTGCTATTCTCCCATGGAGACGATCGTAGAGATGCTGGATGTAGTCCTGTGGAACGTCTTGCCATGCCATTTCCACCTGGCGCCTCAGTTGGACCAGCGTTCGTGCCGGACGTGCAGACCGCGAGAGACGACGCTTCATCAAGTCCCAAACATGCTCAATGGGGGACAGATCCGGAGATCTTGCTGGCCAGGGTAGTTGACTTACACCTTCTAGAGCACGTTGGGTGGCACGGGATACATGCGGACATGCATTGTCCTGTTGGAACAGCAAGTTCCCTTGCCGGTCTAGGAATGGTAGAACGATGGGTTCGATGACGGTTTGGATGTACCGTGCACTATTCAGTGTCCCCTCGATGATCACCAGTGGTGTACGGCCAGTGTAGGAGATCGTTCCCCACACCATGATGCCGGGTGTTGGCCCTGTGTGCCTCGGTCGTATGCAGTCCTGATTGTGGCGCTCACCTGCACGGCGCCAAACACGCATACGACCATCATTGGCACCAAGGCAGAAGCGACTCTCATCGCTGAAGACGACACGTCTCCATTCGTCCCTCCATTCACGCCTGTCGCGACACCACTGGAGGCGGGCTGCACGATGTTGGGGCGTGAGCGGAAGACGGCCTAACGGTGTGCGGGACCGTAGCCCAGCTTCATGGAGACGGTTGCGAATGGTCCTCGCCGATACCCCAGGAGCAACAGTGTCCCTAATTTGCTGGGAAGTGGCGGTGCGGTCCCCTACGGCACTGCGTAGGATCCTACGGTCTTGGCGTGCATCCGTGCGTCGCTGCGGTCCGGTCCCAGGTCGACGGGCACGTGCACCTTCCGCCGACCACTGGCGACAACATCGATGTACTGTGGAGACCTCACGCCCCACGTGTTGAGCAATTCGGCGGTACGTCCACCCGGCCTCCCGCATGCCCACTATACGCCCTCGCTCAAAGTCCGTCAACTGCACATACGGTTCACGTCCACGCTGTCGCGGCATGCTACCAGTGTTAAAGACTGCGATGGAGCTCCGTATGCCACGGCAAACTGGCTGACACTGACGGCGGCGGTGCACAAATGCTGCGCAGCTAGCGCCATTCGACGGCCAACACCGCGGTTCCTGGTGTGTCCGCTGTGCCGTGCGTGTGATCATTGCTTGTACAGCCCTCTCGCAGTGTCCGGAGCAAGTATGGTGGGTCTGACACACCGGTGTCAATGTGTTCTTTTTTCCATTTCCAGGAGTGTATTGACATAATGAATGCTTTGCTTATTGACAATTTTAATTTCACCCTTCTAATTAGCTTCTACATTATAAATTTCATCTCTGAGCCCTGATTCCACTTCAATCACTTTCAGTTTGCAATCTGGATTCTGTGTTATCCTCTCTTTCGCTCAGCTTCTGTACTTTTTAACTTATAGATTGTACTTAGCTATCTTTTTCACTTCTAACCTTCTCAGTCTGAGTGCTCAGTTCACTTTTTGCCACTAAAATTGATTTATTTGTTTCTGAAGTCTTTTTCCTCTACACTAGAAATCTTGTCTATTTTCTAAAGCTCTTTCAAACGTTTGATGTTCATGTTGATTAAGTTCTTTGGATATTTTAATAGCAATTTGTTAGACTTTGTTAACAGCGTCTTTCAACATTAGTTATTATTTGTTTTGACATCCTACTGAAGCACTAATAGCAATTTGTTAGACTTTGTTAACAGCATCTTTCAACATTAGTTATTATTTGTTTTGACATCCTACTGAAGCACTGTCTGGATTTTGATGTAGACCTGCCTTATCTAGTCTGTAGGCTGTTGTGGCCGAACAGTTCTCGGCACTTCAGTCTGGAACCGCACTGCTGCTACGGTCGCAGGTTCGTATCCTGCCTAGGGCATGGATGTGTGTAATGTCCTTAGGTTAGTTAGGTTTAAGTAATTATAAGTCTAGGGGACTGATGACCTCAGATGTTAAGTCCCATAATGCTCAGAGCCATTTGAACCTTATCTAGTCCTGATTGATTTAGTCCTACTATTTCTCAGCTGGTTCAGCTAGTTGCACCCCATCCATTTTCTTTGATTCCTGTTTAATTTGTTCTGCTATATTAGTAGATATGCCACATCAAAATATACCAAAAACTTGCCACATAAAGGCAGTCAGTCATTAGCAATATTCACCACATTACAACACAACAAGGAAGAGATGTATTTGTCTGGTGCCACATGCAAACGGACGTACAGAATTCAGGCTTCCAGAAATGTCAAATCAAAGTTGTCATTTTAACCTGCTTTAAAAGTTATCAAAAGTGATGGCAACATCGCTCATTACTCTAATTTATACAAAAGATCTTTTAAAATTGCTCTGCAGCAGACAACAGAACCCTTTACTGCACATTAAAATCCTGGTCACAACAAACTCAAAATTTGTGAGAAAAGTGAAATGATTTCAAACAAGAATGTAGTTAGCTTTTTACACATCAATCTCTTGGGTGATGAAAGTACAGTGTTGATTGCTTCAGGATTCAATTCTGTATCAGGCAGGTATTGTGTAATAGGTTCTTGTGGCTTTTCAAATAGAAATGATATTGTATTATTCAGTTAATGACTTCCATGTATTTTGTATTGTGGTAGTAGATTAACACTCAAACAAAACATTTCACAGTGGCTGCCATAATTTCATAATACTTTACATAGAAGAGTGGATCAAAAATTCATCTTAGCATTACAGTATTAAACCAACTTCCCTTTCATGACTCATTGTCCATAATGGCTGATTTACTCCTGATACCACAGGAGTGGATACATTTTGCTCTACTTAAATACAAACAATAAATAGAAAATAACATTTGCAATAAAAACAGATCAGAGGTTAATAACTTTCATGACCAGATTCCGTATTTATAAAGTGAAGGTTAAGTTAAAATGCAGACTGAAAAATCCGTGATCCGACTGGGGCTGAATCATGTGACCTCTTGGTTTGTGGGCAAGTGCTTTATCACTAGACCACCAGGCCTCACCATTACTTTTTGTAAATGAGTACCTTTGCAAGTTACTTTTTCATTAATATCCTGTGCAGAGGTGTTCTCTACTGCTGTGGAGTACAGTGAAGCTGTAAGTGAATGCCTGATAGTCATCTGATGTATTGTCATTAACATCATTGTTAAAACATTCATTTGTTGTTCTCAACTACAATGATTGTGATGTTAATCAGAAAAGTCCGCACCCTCAGGACATAAGCTGTACATGGCCTGCGAGGAGGCATTGCAATCAACTGCTGGGAAGACAGCTTGCAGCATTTTACGGTCAGCAGGTGATGACAGCAGCAATTCTGCGAGGATGCTGCCCACGGCAGGGGGTGGTGGCTCACAATGCAGATTAGAGTCTACTTCGTGGCACAGGATGGGTCGCGCAGAATCATGCCGTGGACCTAACATGAATGAGATGGTTCAAAGTGGCAGCAGTGTCTGCACATGCGAGCTGAGGCAGGTGGCAGAGAGTTTGCCCACATGGGCAATGGTTGCTGACCAGCCCCAGGCTCGAACAGTAGGCCTCCAGGGTAGGAGGCCAGCAGCGGCTAAGGTAGGCCCACAAGTGATCCACTGATTGGTCTGTGCTAAGTCCATAGCACTGGACACAGTGAGAGCAGCAGGGCCATAGCTAGCAGCGGCAGAGTCCTCAGACCTGGTGGTTGGTTGACTGCAATACCTCTGACGAAATGAGGAGTGTGTATGTGGGCATGATTCAGCCCTGTGTTGCTAAAGCATTGATTTCTATCACATAAGCCATAAGAGGATGACAGTAGGGATGTGAAAGAATTGGGTCACCTACACCGCAGCAGCTTTGCTTCCCCACTGTGTCAATGTTGATTTGATTCTAACAGGAGAGCTAAAACAGCTTAGGTCTAACCCGCCACTGCCCACACCGAAACTAGGTTTATTGTGCGGTATCACTCCCTGTGTATCTAGTAAAGCCAACCAGTGCCCTTAAATAGTGCAAGGAGTCCCTCTACCAGTTTTTTGTTAGACACAATTTCTTCAGGTCTAGTTGTCGTGAAGATTCTGTATCTTTTACTCTCCAATGCCATGCATTCAAAGATTAGGTGTGATGCAGTTTCTTCACCCTCTTCACAGATCATACATTTAGGGTCCTCTTCCATTATACCCATTGTGTGTACGTGCTTTTTGAAATTACCATGGCTGGTCATCAGTCCAGTCATAAGTTTGATCTCTTTCCTGTTCAATCCCAGGATTACAGAGCTTCTTTTAAAATATGGCTCGGGCATCATTACCTTACCATGTTTTTGTTTATGGACCTTGGTCCAATATCCTACGTGCTGTTTTCTAAGCCAGTTCCATTGTTCTAATTTGATCATGGCCTAGGTGATTGTCAAAACAGGTTCTGGTCCAATAAATGGAGTTGTTGCCCCCATCCTAACCAATCTATCAGCTTGTTCATTGCCACAGATCCCTGAATGGCCAGGGACCCACACTAGGTACACCCTATTGCTTCCCCCCAGGCTCCACCAGAGCCCTGTGGCAATCTGCAAGAATCTTAGATCTTGTTGCAGGTGCTGCCAATGATTTCAGGGCTGCCTGGCTGTCTGAATAGATGTAGATGCTATGGTTATTGTAGCACCTACTCATATTCTCCTCCACACATGCCCTGATTGCAGTAATTTCAGCTTGGAATACAGAGGCCAGTTTTCCTAGAGAGATACTGCTCTCCAGTCTTGGCTGAACCCCGTACAACCCTGCCCCAATGCCTTGATCTGTTTTCGACCCATCGGTGAACCAAATGATGTCCTCCGTACAGTGTCGAACCATTTCTCCCACTGCTCCCTACTTCCAATAATTATGTTGTAGGGCTTGTCGAGGCAGTTCGGAGTTATTATATAGTCAGCGGGCATTTCCCCAGCCATACCTATATTTAGCTCACTCACTATGTTAGTGTGTGATTCTGGATATCCAAATGAGACCCAGTTTTGGCCAGTTTTAAGTCTGTATGCCCCAGTTCCTGCCTCCATCTTAACCCAAAGGTGAAGTGGAGGTATGTCCAGAATGGCTTCCATTCCAGCGGTTGGTGTGCCGCTAATTCCGCCCGTAATGGCTAAGCAGGCCAATCTCTGCACCTTAGCAAGCTCTTTAGCAGCAATCTGCTGTTCTACCTTCTTCCACCACACTACGGCCTCATAGGAAATCCTAGGTCTAACCACTGTGGTGTATATCCAGTGGATACCCCTGGGTCTTAGGCCCCTGTTTTTGCCACAAGCGCTCCTAGTACTCATTAAAGTGCTTTTTGCCTTGGAGCAGATACTCTTAATATGAGGGGTCCAAGTTAGCTTCTCATCCAAGGTTACCCCTAGATATTTCACTGTCCCCTTCACAGGTAGAGTTTCATCGAAGAGCTTTAGATTCCAACTTGCATGCTGAATATGTCTCTTCGTAAATGGCACCACAACAGTCTTCTTAGAATTAACTCTCAGATCCTGTTTAATGCACCATTTTTGCACAATGTCCAACCCTCCTTGTGCCATATTCCTGACTGTGTCAGTGAATTTGCCAAGTATTACTATGACAAGGGCATCTGGGTATCCTTGGCAGAAGCATTGTCTGGAATTTAGTTCCTCAATGAGTTCATTCACCACTAGATTCCACAACAGAGGAGACAAAACTCCTCCTTGTGGGCGGCCTCTAGTGGTCTTAATTACTATCTTTTCTTTCATCATGGTAGCTTCTACCTTCCTTCCACTAAGCATGGCTCTGGTCCACCTACATATAGTGGTCCCCAGATCATGCACCTCTGCTGCCCTGGAATCGAAGGTTGTGTTACTAAAGGCCCCCTTGATATCCAGGAAGATGCAGATGGCTATTTCTTGGAAGTGAAGTGCTTGTTCCACCTTCCCGACGAGTTGGTGGAGAGGTGTTTTACAGTGTTTTACATGGTTGATATGTGTGTTGCTTCAGATGTAGTGGGACCCTACATAGCCTCCTCTCCCCAACATATACATTAACCAGTTTTTCCAATGTTTTGAGAATGAAGAAGGACAGACTGATTGGTCTCATATCCTTGGCCTTGGTATGATCAATTCTCCCTGGCTTTGGAATGAAGACAACCTTCACTGCCCGCCAAACATTGGGAATGATTCCTACTGCTAAGCTAACCCTAAATAGTCTCCATAGGATTCTTATAAGCTTTCCTCCTGCCTGTTGCAGGAGAGCTGGGTAAAATTCCATCTGGGCCAGGTGACTTGAACGGCTGGAATGTTTCCACCGCCCACTGGATTTTGTTGAAGTTCACACACTCCTTGGTTGATTCCCAGCCCTCTCTTCAAGTGTCTGAGAACCGTTGTCTCTCTGGGGTCACATACTGGTCTGTGTTACCCGACAGAGCATATTGAGGAAAGTGAGTTTTGAGGAGCGATTCCAGCGTCTCATGTGCTGTCTTTGTATATTCCCCATCCTCCTTCCTCAACGTACCTCTTGGATTAGTTGGTACTCTAGTGAGAATTTTTTGAAGTCCGGCTTGTGAAGCTGTGCCTTCCATTTCCTCACAGAATGCCTTCCAGGATGCCTCCTTTGCTTGTCTTATTGCAAGATTGTAACTGACAAGGGCCTCACGATATTTAGCCCATTGTCCTTTGCGTCTCGTAATATTAAACAGCCTCCATACCTGTTTTCTTTGCGTTTCCAATTTGTTATTCCACCAAGGAACACTCCTATTTGTGCACTTCCTGGTGATTGTGCAGTTGCCGTGATATGGGATCACTGTGGCAGAGGTAACAGCCTCTGCTATGTCCTCAAATTCTACTGGCTTCCTTATCGTGGTTTTAATTTCCGATAAGCCTAAGTCAAGGTCCCTCCTATATGTCTCCCAGTCTCTTTTCCTGGGATTTCTATAGGTCATGGTCTGTTTGATTCCCATTTCAACCTTGAATTTAATGTACATGTGGTCCGATGAGGATGGCTCCAACACCACATGCCATTGTTTGACATACACTCCTGGAAATGGAAAAAAGAACACATTGACACCGGTGTGTCAGACCCACCATACTTGCTCCGGACACTGCGAGAGGGCTGTACAAGCAATGATCACACGCACGGCACAGCGGACACACCAGGAACCGCGGTGTTGGCCGTCGAATGGCGCTAGCTGCGCAGCATTTGTGCACCGCCGCCGTCAGTGTCAGCCAGTTTGCCGTGGCATACGGAGCTCCACCGCAGTCTTTAACACTGGTAGCATGCCGCGACAGCGTGGACGTGAACCGTATGTGCAGTTGACGGACTTTGAGCGAGGGCGTATAGTGGGCATGCGGGAGGCCGGGTGGACGTACCGCCGAATTGCTCAACACGTGGGGCGTGAGGTCTCCACAGTACATCGATGTTGTCGCCAGTGGTCGGGGGAAGGTGCACGTGCCCGTCGACCTGGGACCGGACCGCAGCGACGCACGGATGCACGCCAAGACCGTAGGATCCTACGCAATGCCGTAGGGGACCGCACCGCCACTTCCCAGCAAATTAGGGACACTGTTGCTCCTGGGGTATCGGCGAGGACCATTCGCAACCGTCTCCATGAAGCTGGGCTACGGTCCCGCACACCGTTAGGCCGTCTTCCGCTCACGCCCCAACATCGTGCAGCCCGCCTCCAGTGGTGTCGCGACAGGCGTGAATGGAGGGACGAATGGAGACGTGTCGTCTTCAGCGATGAGAGTCGCTTCTGCCTTGGTGCCAGTGATGGTCGTATGCGTGTTTGGCGCCGTGCAGGTGAGCGCCACAATCAGGACTGCATACGACCGAGGCACACAGGGCCAACACCCGGCATCATGGTGTGGGGAGCGATCTCCTACACTGGCCGTACACCACTGATGATCGTCGAGGGGACACTGAATAGTGCACGGTACATCCAAACCGTCATCGAACTCATCGTTCTACCATTCCTAGACCGGCAAGCGAACTTGCTGTTCCAACAGGACAATGCACGTCCGCATGTATCCCGTGCCACCCAACGTGCTCTAGAAGGTGTAAGTCAACTACCCTGGCCAGCAAGATCTCCGGATCTGTCACCCATTGAGCATGTTTGGGACTGGATGAAGCGTCGTCTCACGCGGTCTGCATGTCCGGCACGAACGCTGGTCCAACTGAGGCGCCAGGTGGAAATGGCATGGCAAGCCGTTCCACAGGACTACATCCAGCATCTCTACGATCGTCTCCATGGGATTATAGCAGCCTGCATTGCTGCGAAAGGTGGATATACACTGTACTAGTGCCGACATTGTGCATGCTCTGTTGCCTGTGTCTATGTGCCTGTGGTTCTGTCAGTGTGATCATGTGATGTATCTGACCCCATGAATTTGTCAATAAAGTTTCCCCTTCCTGGGACAATGAATTCACGGTGTTCTTATTTCAATTTCCGGGAGTGTAGCTACCCATCGTCATGGAACCAAATGTTATGCCAATTACTTCTTCCCTTCTGCTATTCCTGAATGTAGGTTCATTGCCCCTATTCAGGATCTCTAAGTTGT
This sequence comes from Schistocerca nitens, assembly GCF_023898315.1. Taxonomy (NCBI): domain Eukaryota; kingdom Metazoa; phylum Arthropoda; class Insecta; order Orthoptera; family Acrididae; genus Schistocerca; species Schistocerca nitens. Next base: position 584,897,445 of record NC_064614.1, on the reverse strand, counting down.
TAGCTAAGAGGAATTCAAGAAGGTACTCACCTCTACTGCTGGTGTCCTTGCTGCCCCACACTAGGTTGTGGGTTGTGGGCATTGGCGTCGCACCCCACCAGCAGTTGGTCACCTTGCCTCCAAGGGAGGGGGAGAACTGTCTTCGTAAGGAAGGTATGCTGAGGCCAAGACAATTTCTCTCGTTATACCTTCCTCATGTTGCTGCATTTTGATGGTCACTAAGTCCCTAGAGCAGAAATCCATCATTGGCATGAAAGAAATGCCGTTTCTAACATAGATGCATGTTTTGGAGTTTCTTAGATTTCTAGCATGGATCAGCTTACCTCCAGTGCCTCCAAGGCCTGATACACCCCATTTGTATAAATAGGGTTCTTGTATCAGGGCCACGTCCACTTCCTGTCTCCCCAGGCAGCGGCTCAGGGCAGCAGAGGCCTCTTTACTGTGCTGCAGAGTAATTTGCAGCACCTCCAGGCTCCGTCTTACTGCCATCTTTGAGGTCTTTGAGAACCCTGACGGTGACCTGCGAGAACCCTAAAAACAGTTTCAGGTCCTGCTCCCGCATCGCCTTCAGGGACTTCTCACCAACCTCCACCACCAGGGTTCGTCCTTCCGGAGCAACCTTCTGGTTAATCACTCTACAGTCTTCTGTCGGTACTTTTGGGTTCTGGGCCACTATTTTCCCAAACAGAGTCTTGGGAGAGACTTCCTTAAGGATGTTGGGTACCCACAATGATATCTTTGCAGTCTTAAGAAGCTCCGCCGCCGTCTTGACCAGCAGCTTCGCATCTTCCCACGGGGATATGATGGGCACCTTGTCCTTGAGCCATTCTACTGTGTGCAACCGCTCACAGACAAAAATGAGTGCACCATGATCTAGATAGACCCTCCTGAAGTTGGGACCTGGGCTAGTGTCCCCCCCAATCTTTTCAAAGAGGGCTACCTGCACTAGTTCCTCCTGCTGTGAGGTAATGGACACCAGTGGATAACCTTCCTGGATAACTGCCATCCTAAAAACCGAGACTGCAGTACTATAGGTCTGTTTCCCTACTTCCTGCCTCGGTTTTTTCTGGATTCGCTTATCCAGGGAGGAGGGAGACTTTGATTCCTCCCTTATTCGCTTACTACCTGTCTTTGACGTTGTGGGGGTCTGCGTGTCCCCTTCAACCTGAGACAGTTTTTTCCTGGGGTCTTGGGTTCTAGTTCCTATACCTCCCTCCATTTGTGCTTAGGAAGCCATTCTTTTCCGTCCTTTTCCCTCTGTTCCCTGAGTAGCTTCCTCCTTCGGGCCCCAGACAAGCCTTTGATCATAATCTGGTCCAGCTTTTCAGTTACAGTTCCCACTTCTGGCTCAGGTCTAGACCCCGGTTCAGTAGTGGAAGGCCCTTCCATCAATTCAGTCCCTGATGTTTGGGTATCTGAGGTCTCAATTTGCCACTCAGTTTCTTTTTCTTTTTTTGTAGTCGTGTCCATGTTGGTCCCATGAGAATTGGGAATCTGGAAGGTCCACACCATGAATACCACACACAGTGTAAGGCTAATTACTCAGGGAGGTCGCCCGGTATCCCTGAGGCTCCGTTTGCGACACATCTTCCCATGTGCCACGCACCCCTCAGCACGGATCGCATCACACCTTGGGTTGGGTCAGGGAATAAGGTAGGACTAGGAGTGGAAAGGGAAGAGGGGACGTTGTGGGACACTCTTAGTCTGCTCCATCGGCTGAGGCCTTTCCGGCAGTCGGTCCTCTACCTTCGGCATAGCCCTCAGCTTCCCGCGGATACGCAAGCCTCTCCAACCGCACGGACAGTGCTTCATCAAGGTGGTGTCCCCCGGAGAGGGTATCAATGTTACCACGACTCTGGTCTCTCTGTCATGCCAGGCTGTGTACTAACTGCTCAGCAGTCTTGGGCAGTATTTGTCATGTCAGCAGGGAGGCCTGATACAACTTCGCCTGGTGGGTCTGAACTGACCTGCTTCTGTGTCCTCTTGCATTATCTGTGGAAGATATCTGAAATTTACTCAGCCATATCCAATAAATTATTTGATGCAGAATACTTGTAACAGTTAAGTTGGCTTTTGTTGTGGTCTCGTTTCAAAAGATATGACGCATGATCAAAAAGTAGTGGGAATTTTTTAATTTTGCAGGTTTTATACATCTGACTTGTTTGCATTTTCACCAGTTTCAAGGTTTAGTTTATTGTTGGCAGTCGAAAAGGCTATTTTTTTTTGGGGGGGGGGAAGGGGGGGGGGAGTTGAGAACTTGTTGAAGATGACGACCATCCTGGATGTCCTGGCACATAAATTACTGATGAGAACATGCAAGAAGTACAGAAAATGATTCGGGAAAACTGCCAAATCACAATCAGAAAGAATGCTGGTGATGGCCTATCCTATGGCTCATGCCAAGCAATTTTTTTGGGTGTCTTAGATGTGAAATGTGTAGCAGCAAAGTTTGTTCTGGAGTTTTTGAATTTTGAACAAAAACGACATCATGCAGACATCTCTCAGGAAATGCCAAATGAAGCCAACAAAGATCCACAGCTTTTAAAGAAGGATGTAACAGGTGAGGAATCATGGGTATATGGGTATGATGGTATATGGGTATGATGCTGAACACAAAATCGAGTTGTCCCAGTGGAAACTGCTTGAAGAGCCAAGACAAAAAAATTTGACAAGTTCAGCCACATGTGAAGGTTCTTCTTTCTATTTTGTTTGATTACAATGGGTTAGTGTATCATGAGTCCCTGCCTTATGGTCATATGGTCAGTGAGGAATACTACCTGGAAGTTATGTGCTGTTTTTTCATGAAGCAATCCAAAGAAAATTACCAGAATTGTGGCAAAACCACTCATGGAAATTGCATCACAACAATGTTCCTGCTCACAACTCAATGCTTGCTCATGACTTTTTGGTGAAAAACAATACTGTTATGTTGTTACCTCAGCCATTGTGTTATGTTACCTCAGCCACTGTATTCACTGGATATGGTCCCCTGCAACTTCTTTCAATTCACAAGACTGATGAGGACCATCAAGAGATGTCATTTTGCCACCATTAGTGAAATGAAAACAGAATCGCTGAAGGAGCTGAACACCATAATGAAAAGCGAGTTCCAGAAGTGCTCCCAAAATGGGAAAAAGAGGTGATATAAATGTATTATATCTGATGGGGATTACTTTGCAGGGGACAAAGATGGTGTTGCTGATGAATAAATAAAGATTCTTTAAGAAAAACAAAAGTTCCCATTACTTTTTGATCAGCGCTCATATTGAGTACTATTCATATTTAAAGTGCTTCGTAGTCCATTATTTTTAAATATATTCATGTTTCAAAATGGCTCATCAGAACTTTCATTTCTTTGCTAACTCTAAGAATATAAATTGAATTCGTAATACTGTACAAGTATAGGTTTCATAGATAGTACTCTAATACTTGCCAGTCAAAATATGAATTTTATATGGTGTCAGTTGAATGTAGCACATGTTATCAAACAGTTTGATACCCATCTAGTTGATGTTGTGATCAGCTCTCTTCCAGACTCCTCATTTATCGATTAAACTTCTGTCTAAAATGTTATAGACAGTAGCTTGGCTATTGCAAAGACATGTTTGTGAAAGGAGTGTATCGTTTGGGATATAGAGCTTGAATAAAATAACTCTGTAAATGACAGATGAGAATGACTGGGGAAATGTTGCCAGTTTGTGCGCAGCACATGCTAATGTGATGTATATTGTGCCTGCACTGCAAATGAAATAAAACATACTTGCAGACTGTTATCATCCCCATCTTTGTCATTAGTTTGGAAGGTGATAATGGTGATGGCACCATCTATGAATTTCTCTAATACTATGGAAGTTATTTCCTAATGTATTAACGAATGTCCTGTCATCCTGTCCCTTCTCCTTGTCAGTGTTGGCCACACATTCCTTTCCTCCATAATTTTGTGGAGAATGTCCTCATTGCTTATCAGTCTACCTGATTTTTAACATCCTTCTATAGCATCACATGTCAAAACATTTTCGTTCTCTTCTCTTCCAGTTTTCCCACAGTCCATGATTTAGTTCCATACAATACTGTGTTCCAGATATACACACATCAAAAAAAGTTTTGCATCACTCTGGTTCCCAGAACTCCTGAAGATAGACATTGACTGTGGATAATGTATCACAGACACAGTCCCTTTGACTGTTCAGAGATGTCATTAAACCTGCCCAAAGATGCAAGCAGCCATGCATGAGCAGCACCTATTAAATGGAGGGAGTCCGACAGCCGATCAGTTCCAGTCATTTCACCAGGAAGGAGGTACACAGCTCGTGTTGTCTGTAGTTCAACCATGCCTACACGGTCAATACCACTGTTCAATCACATCCTTATTGTTACTTTGTGCCAGGAAGGGCTCTCAACAAGGGAAGTGTCCAGGTGTCTCAGAGTGAACCAAAGCGATGTTGTTCGGACATGGAGGAGATACAGAGAGACAGGAACGGTCAATGACATGCCTCGCTCAGGCCACCAAAGGCCTACTACTGCAGTGGATGATGGCTACCTATGGATTATAGCTCGGAGGCCTCCTGACAGCAACGCCACCGTGTTGAATAATGATGTTTGTGCAGCCACAGGACATTATGTTACAACTCAAACTGTGTGCAATAGGCTGCATGATACGCATCTTCACTCCCAATGTCCATTCCAAGGTCCATCTTTGAAACCACAACACCATGCAGTGCAGTACAGATGGGCCCAACAACATGCCGAACGGACCACTCAGGATTGGCACCACATTCTCTTCACCAGTGAGTGTCACATATGCCTTCAACCAGACAATCGTCGGAGATGTGTTTTGAGGCAACCTGCTCAGGCTGAACGCCTTAGACACACTGTCCAGCAAGTGCAGCAAGGTGGAGGTTCCCTGTTGTTTTGGGGTAGCATTATGTGGGGCGAACGTACGCTGCTGGTGGTCATGGAAGGCGCTGTAACGGCTTTATGATATGTGAATGCCATCCTCTGGCTGATAGAGCAAACATATCAGCAGCATATTGGCAAGGCATTTGTATTCATGGATGACAATTTGAACCTCCATTATGCACATCTTGTGAATGACTTCCTTCAGGATAACGACATCGCTCAACTAGAGTGGCCAGCATGTTCTCCAGACATGAACCCTATCAAACATGCCAGGGATAGATTGAAAAGGTCTGTTTATGGATAATGTGACCCACCAAACACTCTGAGGGCTTGGAACAATTGGACCAACAGTGCCTTGATGAACTTGTGGATAGTATGCCAAGACGAATACAGGCATGCATCAATGCAAGAGGATGTGCTACTGGGTATTAGAGATATCTGTGTGTACAGCAATCTGGACCACCACCTCTGAAGGTCTTACCGTGTGGTGATACAACATGCAATGTGTGGTTGTTATGAGCAATAAAAAGGGCGGAAATGATATTTATGTTGATCTCTATTCCAATTTTCTGTACAGGTTCTCGAACTATCGGAAACGAGGTGATGCAAAACTTTTTTTGATGTGTGTATATTCTCTGAAATTTTTTGCTCAAATTAAGGCTTATATTTGATACTAGTAGACTTCCTTTAGTGGTGAATACCTTATTTGGCTGTGATAGCATGTTCCTTACCCCCTTTGCTTCTTCAGTCATGCAGATTTTTTTTCTAGGTAGCAGTGTTCCTTTGATTCATCTGTTTTGTGGTTCCCAATATTAATATTAAATTTATTGTTAAACTCATGTATGCTGCTTCTCATTACATTTGCTTTTCCTCTGATTTCCTCAAACCACTTACTTTGCTTGTTAGATCGTTCATTCCATTCAAAAGGAAGGTGCTATAAATTTTCCTCAATTTTTCTGAGGGTAGTAATGTCATCTTAACATTCATATCTTTTCTCCTGGAATTGTAATCCTACTCTAGAACCTTTCTTTTATTTTTTTCATTGTTTCTTTAATGTACAGATTGAACAGTAATGGCAAAAGATTGCATTTTTGCCGGTCATCTGTCAAAAATTGATGAGATTTTCAGGAATTGTTGACAACAGACATTTATTATGTTTAAAGCACACATGATTGGTTATAATTAACCTTCAGTGTGGTGTACTTTGATGCAATCTTTGAAACAAGGCCTTAAACCATTGTCTCTCCCTGCATGTTTCCAGCCATTCTGGAAAGAGACACAGTCTGAAATGTCTTCGATTGCCTTTTCTGTGGCTTGATAATGAATGGACTGTGTACTGACATATTTATCATCCTTATAAATATTTTCATGTCCCACTTAACAGATTCTTTTCTTTCAGCAAGGACAGCTTGTAGTTCCTAATTCATTCTGCATCACTTGCTTCTTGACAAAATTCTCAACAGTGTATCTGGACAGAAATCCCTACACTTACCTGATGAAGTAGTGCTGCAGATGGCAGAGCAATACAGTTTTACCTGTGAAACTGCTATTGGCAAACACTTGCTTTGGGTACCTTCAGTACAGTTACTGCAAGTGCATTCTCGGGTTCCTGGCTTGAGGGATGCAAAAAAAAGTGGCAAGTCGAGAACAATACTACATTGTAGATGCATATTGTACTACCATTGAATGCATTTTGCTTACATATTGATTCACTTTCACATGTCTGTTTTTATTGCTCATCTAAACAATCTTTTCAGATTTTGGGATACAGTGTGCACACACACACACACACACACACACACACACACACACACACACACAATATACAGTAACAGTAATATTTCAGCAAGTAAATTAATTTCTTGCTTTATCTGTAAAACAGAATTTGTGTAGCACTATTTGTAGTTCTATAAGCTGATGTCCTTACTGGCACGACATGAAGCTTTTCCTTTTCCCATTATATATCATGCTCAGGGCATTAAAGTTTTTAGTTTTGTCTTTTGAATTCTTTCTAATACATTTACATTCTTTCTGACACATTTATGAATTTCTGGAATGTACATACAGGGAAGTTCAAGATTGAACTAGGTGGTGTATTCCCCAAGAATATAATGACATAAAGTAGGATGTTGTGAAATTGGGCAAAGTAGGCAATTCGAAAAGTGTGAAAACTTGTTTTAACAGCGAGTAAAAATAGACTATAACATATTTTATTTAGTGGTCCATTTCTTTCATTTAAATGCGTACACCAGTTAGTCATTTTGAAGCCATGTGCCTAAAAACTTTGTTTCCAAAGAAGGTGTAATTTTGTTGGAGTTTATTGCCACACTCATGTTGCATGTACCACATTTTATAATGAAACTTGGGAATGTTGTTTTGCTTTTTGGTACTTATCAGTAGCTTATTCCCTCAAATCATCTACAGTGATGGGAAAAAAATTCAAGAAGGAATTGTGCAGCATAAACGAAAGTTGGTAGGTGTATTTCTACATCTGAAATATGATGTCTATTCAGATTTCATGGCAGTCACATAAGAGTGACGCTAGTAGCAGATTCAACCTGCAATCAACATTCTTGCAGTTACACCAGTTACTGATGTACTAGCACTTCACATTTGCAATAACTTATCTCATTGTGACATTTGCCTACTTTATTTCTTCATTTATAGTCCTCTGTGTTGATGTACTGCATTGTTATACTGGCTGAAAACTGGAGGGTGGAAGTTCAACACTGATTACTATAAATGATGTAACCAACAGTTGCACAATTGTGTTTCACAGTTCTTTACATTCACTGTTCACAACCCTCCAGTATTACACAATTATATGGCCAGTTCACTATTGGTAAATATTGATAAGCCTCATTAATAGGTTGCAGGCAAACATCAGCATACTGCTACAATAGTTTGCTGTTGAACATCTATGAGCACTAAAAACCTAACCACACAGTTCACAGTTCTTGCAGAATAATATGGTATGTGTGACACTATTTTTCAAATAAATTAAACAGGCATTGTCATTAATCATTCTAACACACAGCCTATTTATGTTACATTTATTCCACTGTTAAGTTGATGCATTGTTGTTAATCTAACCAATACTTGTTTCGTATCTGAAAATAGGCAGTGAGATGACTGTCTTGGGGAAAAAAATCTGTCCTTTATGTATCCTCACAATAATAGACACTGAAACTATACATTGTTCAATGTTTAAGTTACAGAAATTATAATTAAAACATAACTCATTCAGGTAACTGAATACATCGAAAAATTCCTTCTTTTCAACAGTACCTTCTACCACAAATGTTAGGCTGAATTATTTGTTCAAATAATGAATAGCTATACAAACAATACTTTTGACAAATGTAGTAATTATTTTGGAGTTAATTAAGGGCTGGCTTTGCTAATATGTTTTCGAATAGAGCCAAATAAATACTTTAAGAACCCTAGTCATTCTTCTTCCAAATGTTTACAATTAGTACAGCATTATATTTTGTTTACAAGTCAACACTAGAATCTAAGTCGTAAGTATTTATGGCATGTACGGAGCTGTTTAAAACAGTCGTGCTTCTCATGTTCCATTTGTGGAGGGAACAGGAAGAAGCCCCCATAACAGCTACAGCAGGAAACATCCTCTGCCATGCACTTTGCAGTGGTTTGTAGAATATGGATGTAGATGCAGATGAACATACTACTTGTACATATGCAGCAAGAAAAATCATTCATTATTTTTGCTGGTGTTTGTAACTTTTCAGTCATATTGGGAAGGGGAGACACAAACAGAATAATAGAAGAATCAAGAGTTTATTTGGCTTTTAGAAGCAAAAATTTATTCTGCCACCCTATTAAATAATTCCTTGTCTCAATGGACAGGGAGAGTGACATTGCTGGTCTGATAAAATACTTATGACCATGAGTAGAGGTCTGCACTGTTGCAAATATCTAAAGTAGTATTTACTTGGAGGATAAAAACCTGTGTCATTGCAGGTATATGTGCATATGACTGTGGATATCCACAATAATAGCTACTTAGTGCTTAGGAGTTAAAAGATAGTGTCAACAGTTCTATTATTGTCTGTGTCTTTTAAAAGCAGCTGTTAAATAACAGTCATTATTGTTTTAAGTTATTATTACCCCTAACATGAAGACTTTTCTAGGAAGACCCATCCATTGTAATCCTTCCTTTATGGTCTGACTCCTGTTTGTGTATCACATATGACAATATAATATTGGCAAATCTATCAGTGTTGGCAAAGGCAAAAGCAACAGTTTTTGATTAGACAAAAACTTGCTGAAAAGTGCAGATATAAACATGATTAATATGCTGCATGTGACTGCTGCACATAGAGTTTGAATAGAAATGCTGTCACATTATGACACATGGAGAATAGTAGTTGAAGCAATGCTCATCAAAAATGACACTTGGGGATGCATACCTGCACACATACTGTGACTTGCAGTGACTGTCAAAGGTGAAATGCTCACTGCTGCATAAGCTGCATATAAAGCATGGCTAGCAGCAGACAGAAAAGCAAAAGCAGACTTTTATCAATCAGTCACACTGAGTTGAAGCAAGTAAAGAACTGCACTACATCACATCACGGATAGCTTAAACTAGAATCAATCTATGCATCCAAAGGAACTGCTTGCAAAGCAACAGCTCAAATTCCTCACATTTCACAAAATGCAACCTAGTGATGATATGGCACAACATCTTACTGAATTCTTTGATATAGTGAACAAATTACAAGCAATGGATGTTGATATAAACAGTGATCTATTGCCAGTAATGCTGTTCTACAGTCTTCCCGATAGATACAATGGTTTTATATATGCTGTTGAATCCTGTGAAGATCTGCCAGATATCAAAGTAAAAATCTTAGAAAAACACAATGCAAGGGTTCAGAAAGATAGTGAAAATATGAGTGCTATGATGTTTCTTCAGTTGTGCAGATGTTTTGTGAACAAGTCAAAAAGTGCTGTGAGTGAAAAATTGGAACAAAAATTGAAAGACAAACAATAAAGGAAGTCAGTGTATAAATTCAGTGTTAGTAACAAGAAGGGACACACAGAAGACGAGTGTTTTTTCAAGAAGAAACTAAATGTGTGAGCTGCAAACAAAGTTGACGAAGCTCATTGCAATTTCTCTGTGATTGAGGCTACTCCAACATTTTTTGGTGCATAGATAGTGATTGCACATCATGCATAAGACAGAAATGCAGAAGTTAATGCCTGTGGATAGTAGTGCTATGCAAGTAACAACTAAACGTGATGAACGCATCACAACTGCAGCCAGTAGTGCCAATCCCAAAATGCAGAAAAATCGTTGTTGTTGTGGTCTTCAGTCCTGAGACTGGTTTGATGCAACTCTCCATGCTACTCTATCCTGTGCAAGCTTCTTCATCTCCCAGTACTTACTGCAACCTACATCCTTCTGAATCTGCTTAGTGTATTCATTTCTTGGTCTCCCTCTATGAGTTTTACCCTCCACGCTGCCCTCCAATGCTAAATTTGTGATCCCTTGATGCCTCAGAACATGTCCTACCAACTGGTCCATTCTTCTTGTCAAGTTGCGCCACAAACTCCTCTTCTCCCCAATTCTATTCAATACCTCCTCATTAGTTATGTGATCTACCCACCTAATCTTCAGCATTCGTCTGTAGGACCACATTTCGAAAGCTTCTATTCTCTTCTTGTCCAAACTATTTATCATCCATGCTTCACTTCCATACATGACTACACTCCATACAAATACTTTCAGAAAAGACTTCCTGACACTTAAATCTATACTCGCTGTTAACAAGTTTCTCTTCTTCAGAAATGATTTCCTTGCCATTGCCAGTCTACATTTTATATCCTCTCTACTTCGACCATCATCAGTTATTTTGCTCCCCAAATAGCATAACTCCTTTACTACTTTAAGTGTCTCATTTCCTAATCTAATTCCCTCAGCATCACCCGACTTAATTCGACTACATTCCGTTATCCTCATTTTGCTTTTGTTGATGTTCATCTTATACCCTCCTTTCATGACACTGTCCATTCCGTTCAACTGCTCTTCCAAGTCCTTTGCTGTCTCTGACAGAATTACAATGTCATTGGCGAACCTCAAAGTTTTTATTTCTTCTCCATGGATTTTAATACCTACTCCGAATTTTTCTTTTGTTTCCTTTACTGCTTGCTCAATATACAGCTTGAATAACATCATGGAGAGGCTACAACCCTGTCTCACTCCCTTCCCAACCGCTGCTTCCCTTTCATGCCCCTCGACTCTTATAACTGCCATCTGGTTTGTGTACAAATTGTAAATAGCCTTTCACTCCCTGCCACCTTTAGAATTTGAAAGAGAGTATACTAGTCAACATTGTCAAAAGCTTTCTCTAAGTCTACAAATGCTAGAAATGTAGGTTTGCCTTTCCTTAATCTTTCTTCTAAGATAAGCCGTAAGGTCAGTATTGCCTCACATGTTCCAACATTACTACGGAATCCAAACTGATCTTCCCCGAGGTCGGCTTCTACCAGTTTTTCCATTCATCTGTAAAGAATTCGTGTTAGTATTTTGCAGCTGTGACTTATTAAACTGATAGTTCAGTAATTTTCACATTTGTCAACACCTGCTTTCTTTGGGATTGGAATTAGTATATTCTTCTTGAAATTTGAGGATATTTTGCCTGTCTCATACATCTTGCTCACCAGATGGTAGAGTTTTGTCAGGACTGGCTCTCCCAAGGCCATCAGTGGGTTTCCATCTGAGCTCTTGATATTCATACAAGTGGCTCTCTTTTCTCCAAAGGTCTCTTTAATTTTCCTGTAGGCAGTATCTATCTTACCCCTAATGAGATAAGCCACTACATCCTTACATTTGTCCTCTAGCCATCCACATATAGCCATTTTGGACTTCCTGTTAATCTCATTTTTGAGACATTCGTATTCCTTTTTGCCTGCTTCATTTACTGTGTTTTTATATTTACTCCTTTCATCAATTAAATTCAATATTTCTTCTGTTACCCAAGAATTTCTACTAGCCCTTGTCTTTTTACCTACTTGATCCTCTGCTGCCTTCACTACTTCATCCCTCAGAGCTAGCCATTCTTCTTCTACTGTATTTCCTTCCCCCATTCCTGTCAATTGTTTCCTTATGCTCTCCCTGAAACTCTGTACAACCTTTAGTTTAGTCAGCCTATCCAGGTCCCATCTCCTTAAATTCCCACCTTTTTGCAATTTATTCACTTTTAATCTACAGTTCATAACCAATAGATTGTGGTCAGAGTCCAAATCTGCCCCTGGAAATGTCTTACAATTTAAAACCTGTTTCCTAAATCTCTGTCTTACCATTATGTAATCTATCTGGTATCTCCAGGATTCTTCCATGTATACAACCTTCTTTTATGATCCTTGAACCAAATGTTAGCTTTGATTAAGTTATGCTTTCTGCAAAATTCTACCATACGGCTTCCTCTTTCATTTCTTACCCCCAATCCATATTCACCTACTGTGTTTCCTTCTCTCCCTTTTCCTACTCTCAAATTCCAGTCACCCATGACTATTAAATTTTCATTTCCCTTCACTACCTGATTAATTTCTTTTACCTCATCATACATTTCATCAATTTCTTCATCATCTGCAGAGCTAGTTGGCATATAAACTTGTACTACTGTAGTAGGCATGGGCTTTGTGTCTATCTTGGCCACAATAATGCGTTCACTATGCTGTTTGTAGTAGCTAACCCGCACTCCTATTTTTTTTATTCATTATTAAACCTACTCCTGCATTACCTCTATTTGATGTTGTATTCATAACCCTGTAATCACCTGACCAAAAGTCTTGTTCCTCCTGCCACCGAACTTCACTAATTCCCACTATATCTAACTTTAACCTATCCATTTCCCTTTTTAAATTTTCTAACCTACCTGCCCTATTAAGGGATCTGACATCCCACGCTCTGATCTGTAGAATGCCAGTTTTCGTTCTCCTGATAACGACGTCCTCTTTGAGTCATATATACCAAAACTTGGAACCATCTCATTTCTGTGTCAGTGGTTTTGGACAACAACCACACAGTGACATTTGTGAAAGCGTGCAGCTATAAGAGATACTAATGGTAAAGCCAAAGTGATTGCAGACAGAATTAGCAAATTGTTTTATTTACAAGAAAATGGTCCAAAGGTGTGCATTATTGCTAAGCTGGAAATTAACAAGAGTAATATGCAAATCTGGCAAGGTCGATTAGGCCACTTGAACTAGTGAGAAGTGATTAAATGCTCAAAAATGAGTATGTTATAGGTCTGAAATTCAGAGATGTTGTTCTCACTAGATGTATTACATGTCTTGAAGGAAAGATCATGTCCACACTTAACTGAATTTTTTTTATTATTAAAAAAAAAAAAAAACACTGACAACTTGTCCAGCAAATTTGTGTAAATGTCAGATTCTATTGTAACAAAAAGCCACAGACCAAAACAATGAAAAGTTTTCATCATTACAACTGTTAATGAAAGAATTTAGGAGTGTTTCTTCCTTATCGGTCTGGTCTGCAACACATTTGAAATTGCAGTGTGCACCATCTCCCTTAGACAGCAAACCTATTTTAACTGTATATTTCCCAATGGTGTACACACTGTGGACTTGATGAGTATTTGAAGGAGATGAGTCACTCCAGTGCAATAGTAACTTGTCAGCATGGTTTTTTACCTCCTCTGCTGGAACATCTTTTATATTAACTTTATCAGTTACAGATTCTGTAAGTTGTACAAATCATCTGTGGAGGCTTCAACCATTTGGAAAATCAACAGGAAAAATTACGGTTTTGTTAGCGGAGTGTGTGATAAGACTTCCTGTGAAACATTACTAAGTGCCTTCTCTGTAAACCACCTAGAACAGACAGTTCAGAACCCCACTCATTATGGAAATATATTGGATCTAATAGTAACAAATAGATGTGACCTTTTCGAGTATGTACATGTAGAAACTGGTATCAGTGACCCTGATGCATTTGTGGTTACAGCTATTACCAAAGTACAAAGGGACTGTAAAACAAGCAGAAAGATATTTATATTAAGTAAACTAGATAAAAATCTGTTGTGTCACACGTCAATGAGGAACTTGAAACTTTCAAAACAGGGCAGGAGCATGTAGAGGAACTATGGCTGACATTCAAAAGAATAATTGACCATGCAGTTAATAGGTATGTACACAGTAGAAGAGTTTTTAATGGGAGGGACACTCCATGGTATACAGACACTACAAAGAAACTTCTAATGAAACAGAGATCACTGCATAATACGTGTAAAGAAAAGGATAGGACTACAGATAGAGAGATACTGAATGAAACATGTTTGGTTATCAAGTGACAATGTGTGAAGCCTTCAGTGATTACTGTAGCAGCATATTGTCAAATGATTTTTCACAAAATCCAAGGAAATTCTGGTCATATGGAAAGGCTATTAGTGGCACCAAAGTTAGGTGTCCAGTCCATAGTGAATGAAACAGCAACTGAAATTGAGGGTAGCAAAGCAAAAGCTGAAATGCTTAAATCTGTTTTCAAATGCTCCTTTACAATGGAAAGCCAGGAGTATTGCCCTGTACGACTGAAAAGATGAGTAAAATTAGTGTCAGTGGCATTGAGAAACAGCTGAAATCATTAAAACTGAACAAAACTCCAGAGCCTGATGGAAACCCAATCAGATTCTGTACTGAATTTGCTGCTGAGTTAACCTCTCTTCTAACCATAATCTATCATAGATCCCTTAAACAAAAAATAATTCCCAGTAGCTGGAAGAAAACCCAGGTAACACATGTCTACAAGAAGGCTAGCAGAAGTGATCCACAAAGCTACTGTCCAGTATCTTTGACATTAACTAGTTATAGAAACTTAGAGCATATCTGGAGCTCAAACACAATGAGATATATTGAACAGGGTGGCTTCCTCCATGTCAAGCAGCATAGATTCTGAAAACATTGATCGTGTGAAACCCAACTCACACTTTTCTTACATGATATAATGAAAGCTTTGGATCAAGGTACATAGATGCAGTATTTCTTGAGTTCCAAAAAGCAGTTGACTTGGTACCACACCTATATTTATTGTCAACAAGTTTGATCATATGGGATGTCAACTAAAATTTGTGACTTGATTGAGAACGTTTTGGTAGGGAGGACACAGAATGTTATATGGGATGGGAAAGTCATCATCAGATGTAGATGTAACTTTGGGTGTGCCCCAGGGAAGTGTGTTGGAACAATTGCTGTTCATGTTGTACATTAGTGAATGACCTTATGGGCAATATTAACCTCAGACATTTTGCAGATGATGCAGTTATCTATAATGAAGTACTATCTGATGAAAGAAGCTACATAAATATTCAGTCAGAGCTTGATAAGATTTCAGAGTGGTGCAAAGATTGGCAACTTGATGTAATGTTCAGAAATGTAAAATTGTGCACTCTACAAACCAAAGAAAATAGTATCCTATGATCATAATATCTGTGAGTTACAGTTGGAACTGGCCAACTCATACAAGTACCTGGGTGTAACACTTTGTAGGAATATGAAATGGAATGACCACATAGGCTTAATTGTGGGTAAAGCAGATGGTAGACTTTAGTGCTCGAATACTGGGGAAGTGCAATTAGTCTGTAAAGTAGATTGCTTACAAATCACTTGTGTGACTCATTCTAGAGTATTGTTCAAATGTGTAGTACCCTCACCAAATAGTACTAACGGGGGATATTGAATGTATACAGAGAAGGGCAGAACAAATGGTCACAGGTTTGTTTAACCCATTGGAGAGTGTTGCATTGACACTGAAGAAACTGATCTGGCAGACTCTTGAAGGTAGATGTAAACTATCCTGAGAAAGTCTACTAACAAAGTTTGAAGAACCAGCTTTAAATGATGATTCCAGGAATATACTACAACCCCCTATGTATCACTCACATAGGAATCGTGAGGACAAGGTTAGAATAATTACAGCATGCACAGAGGCATTTAAACAATTGTACTTCCTGTTGCTCTCTATACATGAATGGAACTAGAGAAACCCTAATAAATGATACAATTGGATGTACCATCTGCCATGCGCTTCACAGTGGTTTGCAGTATTGATGCAGAGGTAGATGTAGATATGCAGATTTGGATATAAGACTTGTTGATGTAGGTGTGGATAAAGGACTCTGTGGGTAAGACAGACAAACAATAAAAATATGCATTTTATTTCCTTGTAACTGAGTTATTAAGAAATTATTCTAAAGTTGCTTCACTGATATATGTAGGTGTACTCTTGAATGAATATATGTGCTGTATGGATACTTCTCAGTATTATTCTACTGAAATAGTTGTATCTGTGATATAGTGTGATATTTAATAACCTACTTATGATATGTTTTGGCTAAAGCAGTGATTTGCACTTTTTGAACAGAAAATTGATTTTTCTTTTTAAAATATTTATTATAAGTTAAGTTCATCTATACCTACAGTTTCATTCATGTACTATCTTCCACATCTCTCCACAATATTTTTTATCCATCCTTGATTTGTATCTTTACTCTTACCGTACTTTTTGTAAGAATCTGTATAGACCATTATTTCGGCATGTTGCTATATTACTTTTTTAAAAGAAGCAAATACTTAAGATGAAAGAAGTGTTTTCAGCAACAGATGTTCGTTGCCCATGCCAAACATTATCTTATTAGCTACTTCACTATTTTGTTTTATACATTAAATATTTTCCTGGCTTGCTAACAGAAATTTCAGTAAAATTTCTTGTAGGTTTTCTGTTTTTCTGATCTATCTAAGACATGTACCTGTTTGTTTGTTTCAGGTTTTAGTGATCCTGCTCCTCCTGTCCCTGTTCCAAGGATTAGAAAACAATTGAAAACACCAAAGTTGCAAAATGAACATAGTGGCATAAATACCCAGATAGCACCAAGAATCATACCTCCAAAAAGAAGGAAAAAATCAAATACTTCATCAGAACTTGAGTACATTATGTATGCTACAAATGAAACAGAGATGGAATGTTCACATGTTAATTCAGAAGGTGGCCTAATTGACAGAACTCCAGGCTGTAACAAAATAACGGTGATGAATAGTGTGGATACTTTCAACCTAGCAGCAGAGTGTCCAGACAGAATCAATAACTATTTTAATTTTGTCAAGCCAAAACCCTATTATCCCAGTTCCAACACACTATACACTGCTAAAATGTGTGACACTCAAGAGGATGATGATAGTGGTGTATACTTTGCTGAAAGTACATCACTAGAATCACAGAAATATGATCAGTCAGAGGTGAAACAAAATGTGACAACAGATGCGAAATATGAAGAAATTTTTCAAAATGAGAGTAATTATAGCAATAATCTTAGAAATGGTAGTAATAAACAAAATAGTGATTTATTTAAAGGCACTTATACACATACAAATGAACAAATTACAAACAAAAACACTCCAGCTGCATTACATACTTCATCAGAATGTGATGATCAGGTTGATCCATACTGCTCAACAAATATTTCTCAGGACAGTGACAATAAGAATCTGAAGACAAAAGAAATTATAGGTTACGTTACATCATGCTGTTCTAAAGCTAACATTGTACAGAATGAACAATACAGAAGCAAGGAAGATAATGGGGATGTGCCACATGTCTTAGCATTATCTGATAAATCTCACTCTACAGCCCTAGATAATAGCTGCAGGAAATTGTATGATAAAACTGATTTTAAAGAGTACTCTACAGAAAACACTGAATGTACTGTGAAAGAAACATCATTTAATTTAAACTGTGTGAATAATGGATCCCATAAAGAATTAGCAATAAACAATGATGATATCTCAGAGATAGTGGACAGATTTTTGTTGCTCGATGTTCAAGATTGCTCCAGCACTGAGCCTCGAGAGCTGCAAGAAAATGTGGGCCAGCAGAAGTACAAATTGCCTCACAAAGAAGAACTCCCTAAAACAAAGGAGGATCCTCTTGTAGAGATATCAAAAAAGTTTAGCATGTTCTTGTGTGACATGTTGGGTAGTAGTAGTCTTCAAAATGCAGTTTCAGATGCAGTTGTTAAGCCTCTTCCTACTTCACACTCTTGGCTATCAACTGTTGATATTAATTCCAAATATGAAAACTCTAAAGGCCAGAAAACTTCTGTTAATGAACATTTTAAATCCCAGAGAGCTCTCAGAGATAAACATTCTAAATGTGATAAACATTTTACAAATGTTGTAAAACAAAATAATGACGGTCATATAGATGTCAACAAGAATGTTCTTGCAGAACTGGAAAGCAGACTGGATCATAGTGAAGAGGCACATGTAAGGAAGGATTCTGAAAACAATACTTCAAACTTCTTGAAAAGTATTAGTATCATGGATTTAACTGATGAAAGTTGCAGTGCAGAGATTGATGATAGCCTTCCAAACAATAATGTTGATAATGTAAATAAAAGCTTAGAAATTGAATGCAGTAATCACGTAGAAAGTGACAGTAAAATTGGCAAGTCGTGTAGGAATCATAACTCTGCTGTAGATGATACAGAGGTCTCATATCTGTCCACTGCAACAGAAATGGAAAGCAAGTTAGATGGTGGTAGAGAGGCAGAAATAAAAAAGGATTCTGAAACAAATGCTATAGATGTTGAGAAAAATGTCAGTGTTATGGACTTCACTGATGTAAGTTCCACTACAGAAGTATCAACTGTTCTTGACACCAGTAATAGTAATGCTATAAGTAAAAACATACAGACAGAATGCACTAATGATGTAGAAGGTGACAAAAAACTTGACTTGTTATGCAATTTTCAGAATTCTGTTGCTGCGGATAATCTAGAGACATCATATAAACTGATTGCAACAGAAAGAGAAAGCAAACTGAATATTGATGAAGAGCAACAGATGCAAAAGGATTCTGAAGCAAATGCTACAAACGTGAAAAATAGTCACATGGACTCCACTGATGTAATTTCCTCTAAAAGATCACCAGTTATTCTTGAGAACAGTAATAGTAATTCTGTAAGTGAAAACTTACAGACTGAATGCAGCAATCATATGGAAGGCAACGGAGAACTTAATCTGTCATACAGCTTTCATAATTTTGTTGCAGGGACTATAGAGGCATTGTACCAACCCACTGTAATGGAAACAGAAAGCAAAATGAACCTTAATGAAGAGGCAGAGACACAAAAGGATTCCGAAACAAATGCCATGCAACTTGTGAAAAATGCTAGTGGTACAGATTTCCTTCAGGAAAATTCCTATGGAGAAGTACCAGAGTTTTCTGAGAACAGTATCGTTGATGACCTAAATGAATTCTTACAGCCTGAATGTTGTAATTATGTTGAAGATAACAAAGAACTTAAACTGACATGGAGTAGTCAGAATTCTGTTGTGAACAATTCAGATATCATTGAAGGAAATGTATCATCAGAGACTGAAGGAGGAACCAGGTTAGTCCTTGGACATAACAAATTATTATATGGTAAAAGCAAAGAAGCCATATATGAATTAAAAAACAAAAATATTACTGTCAATAACACAAAGAAAAAATCAGTGAAGTTCAATGATACTGTTAACATAATCAACAAGGTAGAATATGATTTACAGAGAAATCGAAGTATTAGCATAAATGAAGAAAAAAAGGTATTTAAAAGAGACTCAAGGACAACTGAAAGCTGTATGAAATCTGAAAGAAGGGAGGTTGCTGAAAATGATTCCGATGATTCTGAAAATACGGTTGAAGAAAATGATCTGTGGAAAAGTTATAATGAAGAACTTTGTGAAAAGCCAAAGAAGTCATCCCTACCATCTTTTGAAAGTTTCCTCGCCAAGAGCTGTGGAAATGTGGGGATTAAAACAGAGGAAGAAAAAATTCATGAACATGAACTTTGGACCAGTGACAATAATCAAATTAATAATTGTAGAGATACTCATCTGCCTTCATTTGAAAGTTTTATTTCTAAAACATCAAAGAATAATCACACAAATCAGATTCAAAGCTCAGACCAGACAGAGTTAAAGCATGGAAAATTAACAGTATTTGGAAGTTCCATTTCAGAATGTGAGGCACACAATAGTCTCCCTGAAGCCCCATCTCCTCCAAAGTGTTCAGTTTTCCATGAAATTTTGCTTGATGCTACATTCTGGACCAAACAAAAAAGCCCTGATAATGTCATAGGGCCACCTAAAAGTGAGTATCAGTAGATATCCCTCAACATGTTTATATGCTTTATACAACCATGACCACGTTGTAATCATGCTGTGTGTTAATCAAAGACTGTGTTATTTGTAGAAAGGTACAGACCTCATTAGCCAAATATGCTAATGGCCAAGAATGTAGCTCTGATATGCATAATATTATTAACTGCTTTGCTAGAAAACGTATATTTGTGGTACCCCATGAAGAGTATTATTTTTAAATTAGTATTTATTGTAGCCTAGTTTGTAATAGCATATTGTTGGATACAAAATGTTAGTAGAAATGAAGCAGTATTTTTACATTATTTTTTTGTAACAGACTCTTTCAGTAAAAAAAATTAGACTGAATAAAAGTGTTGTCAAAAACTAAGCATGACACCTAATGTGTATTATGATAACTATCAGACAAGGTGCATAGACAGTAATAAACCATTGTGACTGTGAATTGAATTTTGTAATCTCAGCGTAGTTACCATGGAGTATTTGCAGGTTGTGTTCAGTACTTGTATTTACTCTTGATAGTGAACATGTATTTGACGATGAGAATATATATATTACCTAAGTGTTCATATATTTTATTTATATGATAAATAAATCACAAAATTGCAACACCAATAATTTCATTTGAAATAAACTTTGAATGTTTTTCAAAAGAAATGTACGTTAATTTATTGTAAATAGAAAGAAAGTGTACTGGTCACTCTGTATTTCATCTGTTATTTGTTATTGGAAGCACATATTAAGCCACATTTCTAATCTATTATCAGTGAAGAGTTTCTTCCCCTCCATCCTTTTCCAGTCCTATCTTGTACTTTGTCCGAAACTTTGTCATCAGTTTTCTTAAAATTTGTTATCTATGAAAAGCTGTTTACCATGGATCCATTTTCAGTGTAAACATGAACTTTGTCTTTAAAGACCTTGTCATGAACAGAACATTTAATGTCCTATATTTTCCTGGTATTGTAGGTTCATAAATGAAGGAAAATGATAAACATGAACATATTTAAAAACTTTGGCAATAACTTATTCCTATAGTGTACACACATAGAGCTGAACATTAACATGACATCAGGCTAAAAAAAGTTATAAAAAAGTAGTAGAACAGTATATAAAAAAAGTAGTAGAACAGTAGTGGAGATAACTAATGCAGATCACACACATTTATGGAGTCATATGAAAATTTGTGTACATTTCAAGAACTGTGAACATGTTCTACAGAATTATTAGTGTTACTAGAATGAGAACAACATTTTAATTTCCTGGGCCAATTGTTTAAAAGAATTAATACATACGCTTTTACAGTTATTGGCATATGCACTATTGTACAGAATGCATCTCTACACTACTTATAGTTTCAGTTAGAAAGGTAGTTAAGAGCATTGTATGTGCTGTTGATCATGTATCCTAATAACATGTAGCAAGATAGTTTTCAAGCTATTTGACATAATTTGTATTTGAATATGGATGCACCCAAAGCACTTACAACAAATACTGTATTTGGTACAGTACAAAAAATAATTATTAAATCAAGGGAAAATCCAGGATGTAATATAATCGAATCGGTTAGACCGTCAGTGAGAGAGCACCGCGAGTTCCTACTGCTAATAAGCCGCATACACCATTCGTTTATTACATATTTTTATGAGCTTTCAACAGGAGCGACATTTTCAGTTATCTGTTTAGTTACCAGTTTATTTTTGTAATTTCTTGTGTCTTTGAGTGTTTACTAGGCACAACCTTCTATTTTAATAACAGTGTAGCATAGAGACCGCTGTTGTTGTCAACCATTGTATTGACCCTAGTATCATAAAGGCTTTGGTTTGATTTGGTTAAAACAGCTCAGGGTTGGTTTGACCATCAGTGAGAGAGCACTGTGAGTTCCTGCTGCTAATAAGCCAAATACACCGTTAGTTTATTACAAATTTTTCGAGCTTCTAACAGGAGCAACTTCAGTAATAGATAGGAACTGTGGTTGCTGTGTACAGATGCGAGCTCAGTTGTTGACCCTTCACTCACAACTCCAGGCTGTGTTGGCTTCTGTCAAACAGCTTGAGGCTGTTGCCAAGGGGCATCACAGTGGGGGGGTCAGATGCAGGTATGCGAGGGACGTCGAGCACATCCCATGTGTCCCCCGATTGGTCCACTGCTGTGGTCGCCCTGGCTACTGCCTGCACTGAGGTTGATCCCTCACCCGTGGTCAAGTGGGAGATCATTCCAAAGTCTGGCCGGCAGCGAAAGACTTTCTGAGGGGCTGATCGTAGTGCCTCCCTGGTTCGTTTGATGCACTGGTTTTGGACATTATCTGTAGCTGACAACATCTCTGAGCTGGATGCAGTTGTCCACCCCGTTCCAGAGGAAGCTTCTCAGTGAGCAAGGACTGGGCATTCACAGAGGGTGGATTTGCTGGTAGTTGGGAGCTCCAACATTAGGCGTGTAATGAGGCCCCTTAGGGACATGGCTGCCAAGTAGGGGAAGGAAGCCAGTGTGCACTCTGTGTGCATACTGGGGGCAAGTCATTCCAGATGTGGAAAGGGTGCTTCCGGTTGCCATGAGGAGTAAAGGGTGCAGCCAACTGCACGTGGTGGCCCATGTTGGTACCAATGACGTGTGTCAGTTTGGATTGTAGGAGATTCTTTCTGGTTTTGGGCAGTTAATGGAAATGGTAAAGACTGCCAGTCTTGCTTGCGATATTAGGGCAGAGCTCACCATCTGCAGCATCATCATCAGAACCGACTGTGGTCCTTTGGTACAGAACTGAGTGGAGGGTCTGAATCAGAGGCTCAGGCGGTTCTGTGACCATGTAGGCTGCAGATCCCTTGACTTGCGCCATCGGGTGGTGGGTTACTGGATTCCACTTAATGGGTCAGGAGTCCACTATACACAGGAAGCAGCTTCACAGGTAGCGGGGGCTCTGTGGAAGGGACTGGGCAGTTTTTTAGGTTAGAGGGTCTCAGGAAACCACATAAAGGGCGTCCATCTAAAAAGGGGGCGGGTAAAACACAGTAAGGTAGTTGTAGAAACGATCGGTATCTTAGTTGTAAATTGTCGTAGCTGTATTGGGAAAGAACCACAGCTCCAAGCCCTAGTAGCCAAAGCCAAAGCCAGAAATAAGTTCAAGCGAATTTTTTTCAAACAACCTAACAGTATTCAGAAATGCAATTGGTGGTGGAGTGTTTATTGCTGTCAGAAGTAGATTACCTTGTAGTGAAATTGAAGTAGATATTTCCTGCAAAATAGTTGGCAGATTTTATACTTGGCAATCAGAATAAACTATTAATTGGATTGAAACTTCCTGGCAGATTGCCCGCGAAAGGCAAAAGTCCCGAGTTCGAGTCTCGGTCGGGCACACAGTTTTAATCTGCCAGGAAGTTTCATATCAGCGCACACTCCGCTGCAGAGTGAAAATCTCATTCTATTAATTGGATTGTTTTACTGACCCCCCAACTCAGGAGATATAGTTGCTGAACAGATCATAGGAAACCTTAGTCTCATTTAAAACAGGTACCCCACTCCTACAATTATAATCGGTGGTGACTACAATCTATGCCTACCCTCAATATGCAGGAAGCCGGCGGCAGGCATAAAACGTCATCCGAAATTGTACAGAATGCTTTCTCAGAAAATTATTTTGAACAATTAGTTCATGAGCCCTCTCGAAGTGTAAATTGTTGCGAAAGCATACTTGACCTCTTTGCAACAAATAATCCTGGACAAATAGGGAATATCATGACGAATACAGGGATTAGCGACCACAAGGCAGTTGCTGCTAGGTTGAATAATGTAACACCTGCAACCATCAAAAAGAAACGCAAAGTACATCTATTTAAAAAAATGCTATTAATGCATTTTTAAGGGACAGCCTCTATTCCTTCCGATCTGATCACGTAACCGTAGAAAAGATGTGGAATGATTTCAAAGAGATAGTATCAACGGCAGTTGAGAGATATATACCACGTAAACTAATAAGTGATGGTACTGATCCCCCATGGTACACCAAACGGGCAGATCGATGTTGCAGAAGCAACGAAAAAGGCATGCCAAATTTAAAAGAATGCAAAATCCCCAAGATTGGCAAAGTTTTGCAGAAGTTCGAAATATAGTGCGTACTTCAATGCGAGATGCTTTTAATAATTCCCACAACGAAACTCTGTCTCAGAATCTGGCGGAAAACGCAAAGAGATTCTGGTCATACATGCAGCACACTAGTGGCAAGACCCATTCAGTACCTTCACTGCACGGTAACAACGGTGAAGTCACTGATGACAGTATCACTAAAGCAGAATTATTAAACACGGTTTCCCGAAACTCCTTCACCAAAGAAGACGAAGTAAATATTCCTGAATTCAAATCAAGAACAACTGCCAAGATAAGAAACATAGATGTAGATGTTCTTGGTGTAGCAAAGCAGTTAAATCACTTAATAAAGGCAAGGCTTCCGGTCCAGATTGTATACCAGTTACGTTCCTTTCAGGGCATGCTGATACAATAGCTCCAT
This sequence comes from Schistocerca nitens, assembly GCF_023898315.1. Lineage (NCBI taxonomy): Eukaryota > Metazoa > Arthropoda > Insecta > Orthoptera > Acrididae > Schistocerca > Schistocerca nitens. Next base: position 584,872,862 of record NC_064614.1, on the reverse strand, counting down.
ATTTAACATTTATATACAACCGCTCGCTCACAGAAAGTTCCGTACCTAAAGACTGGAAAATTGCTCAAGTGACACAGTAGGGGAGACGGAGACAAAAGTAACAGGGTATGAAAGTAACATCCCGCTCCTGCCTTCGCATGTAGCTCCGAAATTCACGTGATTCAAACAAAGTATTCCCTTCATGTTTCCCAACTGCGTACCAATTTTTAGTCAGTATTGTAGAGTCTCTGTTGAGCGTGGCGCAGTAAAACGTTTTTTCAGTGTCTCACGTAAGTTTTCTCAATTTTCTTAGTTTTGTGATAAGGGTGGCATTACGCTGTAAACTTAAGTCTACTGTAATAATTTAACTATGTGAAACTTTCAGTTTTATGCCACCATTATCAACTTTTTCATTACTTGTATTACTAGTATAGATTGTGTCTAAAATATCAATTGAACAGAAAAGCGTGGCCGGGGACAAAAGAAACATTACTGCTGGGGACGAAATTAACAGTGTTTCTTTCGTCCCCGTTACTGAAAAATTATTATTAGCTGCAGGTCCCCTGTTTTTTTTTTCTTTTTTGCCGTTAGCGAATAGTAAATTAGGTATGATAGTGTTAGGAGTAGCAGTGTCTTGCTGAACAAACTCGTTATTACTGAACAGACTCATTATTTACTTAGTTATTTCGTTACAGGGAATTATGTCACGAACATGGGTTAGGACAATTACAAGTGGACTAACTCCTACTACTGTATGTCAAACTGCGGCAGATGATGTTGCAAATTATAATATAGGTATTAGAGCAGCAGTAAAGAAACGCAATGTATGCCATGTGACATTGCATCGATACATTAAAAAGAAAGAGAAAAGTGTGAGTGATAGCAGCACGCCAATGCCTCGTGTTGGATGTTGTTGTTGTTGTTGTTGTTGTTGTGGTCTTCAGTCCTGAGACTGGTTTGATGCAGCTCTCCATGCTACTCTATCCTGTGCAAGCTTCTTCATCTCCCAGTACCTACTGCAACCTACATCCTTCTGAATCTGTTTAGTGTATTCATCTCTTGGTCTCCCTCTACGATTTTTACCCTCCACGCTGCCCTCCAATACTAAATTGGTGATCCCTTGATGCCTCAGAACATGTCCTACCAGCCGATCCCTTCTTCTAGTCAAGTTGTGCCACAAACGTCTCTTCTCCCCAATCCTATTCAATGCCTCCTCATTAGTTATATGATCTACCCATCTAATCTTCAGCATTCTTCTGTAGCACCACATTTCGAAAGCTTCTATTCTCTTCTTGTCCAAACTAGTTATCGTCCATGTTTCACTTCCATAAATGGCTATGCTCCATACAAATACTTTCAGAAATGACTTCCTGACACTTAAATCTATACTCGATGTTAACAAATTTCTCCTCTTCAGAAACGCTTTCCTTGCCATTGCCAGTTGACATTTTATATCCTCTCTACTTCGACCATCATCAGTTATTTTGCTCCCCAAATAGCAAAACTCCTTTACTACTTTAAGTGTCTCATTTCCTAATCTAATTCCCTCAGCATCACCTGCATCAATTTGACTACATTCCATTATCCTCGTTTTGCTTTTGTTAATGTTCATCTTATATCCTTCTTTCAAGACACTGTCCATTCCGTTCAACTGCTCTTCCAAGTCCTTTGCTGTCTCTGACAGAATTACAATGTCACTGGCGAACCTCAAAGTTTTTATTTCTTCTCCATGGATTTTAATACCTACTCCGAATTTTTCTTTTGCTTCCTTTACTGCTTGCTCAATATACAGATTGAATAGCATTGGGGAGAGGCTACAACCCTGTCTCACTCCCTTCCCAACCACTACTTCCCTTTCATGCCCCTCGACTCTTATAACTGCCATCTGGTTTCTGTACAAATTGTAAATAGTCTTTCGCTCCCTGTATTTTACCCTTGCCACCTTCAAAATTTGAAAGAGAGTATTCCAGTCAACATTGTCAAAATCTTTCTCTAAGTTGGATATAGAAGTGTAAAACGAGTGTTCTCTGATGAACAAGAAAAAATTATAACTGAATATGTGATTAAACCGTCGGAGATATTTTACGGACTATGCCGCAAGGATATCCGTAAATTATCTCACGAACTGGCAACGACAAACAATATACCAATTCCATCAAATTGAGTCGACAATCAAACTGCTGGTCCAGACTGGTTTTCAGCATTCATGAAGAGGAATCCCCAGTCGTCTATTCGGTCGCCTCAACCCACAAGTTTTGCTCGAGCAACGAGCTTTAATCCAACAAATGTGAATGCCTTTTTTTTTCAACAACCTGGCTAGCATTATGGAGAGATATAAGTTAGAGCTCATAGACATCTGGAATATGAACGAGACAGGTGTCACCGCTGTTCAGAAACCAAACAGGATTGTTGCTAGACGGGGAATAAAGCAGGTAGGAGCTATCACGTTGGCTGAAAGAGGCACTCTTCTCACTGTTGTCGTGTCATCAGTGCTCAGGGAAACAGTACACCACCTCTTTTTGTATTCGCTTGCTTGAGGTATCGTGACCATTTTAGTCGAGACGGCCCTATTGGTTGATTTGGAGCAGGAAATGCGTGTGGCTGGATGCAAGAGGAAGAATTTTTGTTATTCTTGCACCATTTCGTAAAATTTGCTAAACCAACTCCTGAACACAAATATTTACTGCTTCTCAACAATTACAAATCTCATATATCCATCAGAAGCCTGAATTTTTGCAAAAGCAAGGGGATTGTTATGCTGTCATTCCCACCGCACTGTACACACAGGTTGCAGCCTCTAGACCGTTCAGTGTATGGTCGATTTAAAAAGATGGTGAATTCTTTTGCTGACAAATGGATCAAGAATCATCCGTGAAAGACCATCTCAATTTATGACATCCCTCCTATTGTAAGGGAAGCACTTCCACTTGCTGTAACTCCCAAAAACAGTGCAGCAGGGTTTCACTGCACAGGCATAGTACCATTTAATAGGAATGCGTTCAGTGAAATCGATTTTGCACCATCTTGTGTCACTGATCGCTCAGCACAAGCGTCCAGTTACGGAAAGCAAACTATGTCCTTAGCAGAATCATTAGAGATTTCTAGTGACCCATCTGAAGCTGGAAGGACATCTAATCCTGGTCTAATAGCAAAATACGAGAAAACACTTTCAAATGTCGCAGCCTGTGATGAAGGACCTAGTGGTTTACAATCATCTTCTTCAGTTCGCGCAGCATTTTCACCCGAAGGTGTTTGTCCGTTATGAAAAGCAGGTCCAAGACAAGAAACAAGAAAAGGAAGAAAAAGGAGAAAATCTGCAATTTTGACCGACACTCCAGAGAAACTGGCTATAGAAGAAGTGCTAAAGGCCCGTCCCCAGGCGTAAAAAGCGGAAAAGAAGCTAAATTTAAAAAGCAGCCGGCCAAGAGTGCGAAAGCAGAAAAAACCTGAAGAATCATCATGCGAAGACAATGATAGCTACTGCCTGGTATGTGTCGAGTCTTTCCGCCACAGTCGTCCCAAAGAGAAGTGGATTCAATGTTGGGAATGTAATGTTTGGTCTTATGTTGCTTGTACCAAAGGGGGGGGGGGGGGGGAGGATATTTACATGTGCCACAATTGTGAATCTGAATAGGACTAAGATATGCAATACTTTTCTCTTTTATTGACTCACTGAACATTTGCTCATAAAACCTGAATTCGTTCAGTGCTATTAATTACTACACTCCTGGAAATGGAAAAAAGAACACATTGACACCGGTGTGTCAGACCCACCATACTTGCTCCGGACACTGCGAGAGGGCTGTACAAGCAATGATCACACGCACGGCACAGCGGACGCACCAGGAACCGCGGTGTTGGCCGTCGAATGGCGCTAGCTGCGCAGCATTTGTGCACCGCCGCCGTCAGTGTCAGCCAGTTTGCCGTGGCATACGGAGCTCCATCGCAGTCATTAACACTGGTAGCATGCCGCGACAGCGTGGACGTGAACCGTATGTGCAGTTGACGGACTTCGAGCGAGGGCGTATAGTGGGCATGCGGGAGGCCGGGTGGACGTACCGCCGAATTGCTCAACACGTGGGGCGTGAGGTCTCCACAGTACATCGATGTTGTCGCCAGTGGTCGGCGGAAGGTGCACGTGCCCGTCGACCTGGGACCGGACCGCAGCGACGCACGGATGCACGCCAAGACCGTAGGATCCTACGCAGTGCCGTAGGGGACCGCACCGCCACGTCCCAGCAAATTAGGGACACTGTTGCTCCTGGGGTATCGGCGAGGACCATTCGCAACCGTCTCCATGAAGCTGGGCTACGGTCCCGCACACCGTTAGGCCGTCTTCCGCTCACGCCCCAACATCGTGCAGCCCGCCTCCAGTGGTGTCACGACAGGCGTGAATGGAGGGACGAATGGAGACGTGTCGTCTTCAGCGATGAGAGTCGCTTCTGCCTTGGTGCCAATGATGGTCGTATGCGTGTTTGGCGCCGTGCAGGTGAGCGCCACAATCAGGACTGCATACGACCGAGGCACACAGGGCCAACACCCGGCATCATGGTGTGGGGAGCGATCTCCTACACTGGCCGTACACCACTGGTGATCGTCGAGGGGACACTGAATAGTGCACGGTACATCCAAACCGTCATCGAACCCATCGTTCTACCATTCCTAGACCGGCAAGGGAACTTGCTGTTCCAACAGGACAATGCACGTCCGCATGTATCCCGTGCCACCCAACGTGCTCTAGAAGGTGTAAGTCAATTACCCTGGCCAGCAAGATCTCCGGATCTGTCCCCCATTGAGCATGTTTGGGACTGGATGAAGCGTCGTCTCACGCGGTCTGCACGTCCAGCACGAACGCTGGTCCAACTGAGGCGCCAGGTGGAAATGGCATGGCAAGCCGTTCCACAGGACTACATCCAGCATCTCTACGATCGTCTCCATGGGAGAATAGCAGCCTGCATTGCTGCGAAAGGTGGATATACACTGTACTAGTGCCGACATTGTGCATGCTCTGTTGCCTGTGTCTATGTGCCTGTGGTTCTGTCAGTGTGATCATGTGATGTATCTGACCCCAGGAATGTGTCAATAAAGTTTCCCCTTCCTGGGACAATGAATTCACGGTGTTCTTATTTCAATTTCCAGGAGTGTATTTCAATTAATATAATAATTGTAAACGAATGAGAATTGACGTTTATTGATGTTTAATGTTTTGTAATGGTAATGTAACAAACTTTCTTAACAACTTTCGTAACCTGCCTGTGTTACTATCGTCCCCAGTAACGGGGACAAAAGTAACAGGTACGCTGATGCCTTAAAATTAGTTTTACAAATACCAAATATATGTAATTTTGGAAACTAAATTCATTTGTGTTGGGAAAGTTTCAGAGAACACACACATTAGTTCCCTTTGTTTCAAAAGTTTATAGGGAGGTAATAAAAAAATTCAATATGCAGAATGTTTCTTTTGACCCCGGTCTCCCCTATCCAAAAAGGGATATAGGTGTAATCCGCTGAATTACAGGCCCATATCACTAAGGTCGGTTTGCAGTAGGGTTTTGGAACACATACTGTGTTCGGACATTATGAATTACCTCCTAGAAAACGATTTATTGACATGTAGTCAGCACGTATTCAGGAAATATCGTTCTTATAAAACGTAACTAGCTCTTTATGCTCATGAAGTAATGAGTGCTATTGACAGGGGATGCCAAATTGATTCCATATTTTTAGACTCCCGGAAGGCTTTCGACACCGTTCCTCACAAGCGTCTTCTAGCCAAACTGCGTGCCTATGGAGTATCACCTCAGTTGTGCGACTGCATTCGTGATTTCCTGTCAGAAAGGTCACGGTTCATAGTAACAGACGAGAAGTCATCAAGTAAAACAAAAGTAATATCCAGCATTCCCCAAGGAATTGTTCGTGCTCTACATTAACGACATAGGAGACAATCTGAGTAGCCCTATTAGATTATTTGCAGATGATGCTGTCATTTACTACATTGTAACGTCATCAGATGACCAAAATGAATTGCAAAATGATTTACATAAGATGTCTGTATGGTGCGAAAAATGGCAGTTGACCCTGAATAAAGAAAAGTGTGAAGTTATTCACATGAGTACTAAAAGAAATCCGCTTAATTTGGATTACGCGATAAGTCACCCAAATCTGAAGGCTGTAAATTCAACTAAATAGTTAGCTATTAAAATTACAAATAACCTAACCTGGAACGATCACATAGATACTGTTGTGCGTTGAGTAAACCAATGACTACGATTCATTGGAAGAACACTGAGAAGGTGCGACAGGTGTTCATTAACCCTCTGCCAGGCACTTTATTGTGAATAGCAGAGTAATCACGTAGTTGTAGATGAAGACATATGTAAGAGGATAGAAGATGGACTGAGCTTTATACATGCCCCTAAGATAGAACAGCAATTGAATGTGGTTTTGGACAAATCCTTCAGAGAGCATGGAAGGGATTTAGCATTGGGAAAAGAGGGAACAACAGTGAAGTTAGTAGGAAAGACTGTGTCAGTGTGGAACATGCAAGTGTGTTCAGGGAAGGTGGCAAGTATTTACATAAGGTGGCAAGGGCCTGGGCAGAGGGCTGTCGGGAGAAACAATGAGAAAACTGCAAGTATTAATTCTTCTACTGTACCAATACTGTTAGTTTGTTAGTAAAAATTCTTCTCCGGAATAAGAGAAATTGCTTATGTGAAACTTCATAATTTGCTTTCAAACTTGGCTTTGCCATTTATCAGACATTTAAGCCATTAGGTGCTTTATCAAATCAAACCAAATCATATCGAAGATTGTTCTAGCAGTTCCATTGGTCCTTTCTGAACTAAAGCCAATTTTACTGAAACATTTGGTACTTGATCAATAATTTCTGTAAGAGTAGCACGCAACATGTGCTAGGCTCTTCATTGCCTGCTTTTAAGTTCAGCAATTCGTTTCCTTACTCAGTCTGCTTTGAGCATTTGTATTTTGGTAGAATTTTGCACACAGCATAATTTAATGATAACAGACACTTTGTTTAAGAGTCATGAAAGAAGACTGTGTACATAGAAGAGGTATGGAACATGAGAAGGTTTCAGATTAAAACAGAAAGAGGATTTGTAACCACATTTTAAACTATAAGGTGTTTTCAGAGGCAACTGTCTATCTTGACCGTAATTTATTGGTTGTGAACTGCAGATTAAAACTGGAGAAATTGCAAAAAGGTAGAAAATTATTGAGATGGGACCTGGATAATTGAAGGCACCAGAGGTTGTTGAGAGTTTGAGAAAACATTAGATAATCTTAGATTGAAACACGGGAATGGAGTACAGTAGAGGACAAATGAGTAGCTTTGAGAGATGAAATAGGGAAGGTAGCAGAGAATCACATACGCAAAAAGACAAGGCCTTACAGAAATTCTTGGATAACTGACGCAGGAGGTATGAAAGGAGAAAGACTAAAAATTTCTAAAATGAAGCAAATGAAAGGAAATATGTGTCCAAAACATGAAACTGACAGAAAGTGCAAAATGACTAGAGGACAAATGCAATGCTGCAGAAGCATGCATAACTAGAGGAAAGGTAGATGGCACTAATAGGAAACTTAAAGCGACCTTTGGAAAAAAAGAAAAGCAGCTTTATGAATGTTAAGAGCTCAGATGGCAAGCCAGCACTAAGCATGTCTGTATTGTGGGTTTCACCAATGTTGAAAGGACTTGAAGTTCTTCCCTCAACTCCAGCGCATCAACGTCGCTCGACTCGTCTTGCAAAAGCTCTGTGAAGTTTCCATATTTTTCGCCCAAGCTATCAGAAGGCGTATTATTCTGCGTACAGATGTAGTACAGAAAATCAAAATGAGTGAATCTCTCATCCATAGATGTACTGACCACGTCTAAAAGTTAATAGTAGAATTCAATCTTGTAACATTTTGTTGGATCCTCTGTTGTCTCATCTCTTTCTCAGTAGGTTTTTGCTTTGTCGCCGGGAAAGACGTATCTGCGGTAACGCTAGATCTTTTAGCTGTAATTATCTGGCCAATTCTTTGGAATCGATCACGAAAGATACAAGCTTTTCTTCTGTCCTGTAGTTCTCAAAATACACTGTTGTGCTGTCTAGCATTCGCAAGGCCTCAGAAACATTTATGACAGTGCTCTGGTTATTGACTAGACTGCTGAGAAGCAGTACGTCGCACCAGATTACCAGAGAAGTAAGAAAAGTGTAATTTATTCGCAAGCGCTGTGCCTTCGTGAGCGGTCATGCCATCGAATTCTTCTGATATGCGTACATGTGCACCTCACGGGAGTTAATACATCAACCTACTTTCCCACCTATTGCCGCTCAGAAACTTCAGCGTCAGGTTAGGCAGATACTTGTTCAACACATCCCAACGCCGAACGGAGGATGAGAAGAAACTGTACAAGCTCTTCAATGTAGAAAACACGGAAACAGCGCATTGGGAAGACAACGGAATCATTACAACAAGAATCAATGAATGATTGCTACAAAGATTAGCTGTAATGCACAGGGTTGAAGCGCCTGTTGTCGGCGTTTTTAGGAGTCTTCAGCTTCTTCAATGCGCTGGGGAGGACGTCGCATGACCAAAGTCGTTGAACGCAATCATCAATAATTTCCAGTCATCTTCCGGCATCTGAGTCAATTGTCTTCAAGTGTAGGCTCGCCTTTAATACTATCCCCGGTGGTGGCGACCGTAACCGATCTCTTTCCGGTATTTTTCGAGCCGGGTCGCCTAATTTCAGTTCCGCCTGATGCGACATTCTCGGAGCTTCCCTCATAAACCAGGTTTTCAGTCGAGTGGAAGCCTGTTGAATATCTCGTGGATGCCCCACTATCAACATTGCTGCTGTCTCTGGTTATCACAGGGATGTTATCGTCAGCTTTGTGGTGATAGCCTCAAGATGAAGATGTAGCTTCAGTAGTTCCACTAGTTTCTTCGATCTGTGGCTCAGCATCCATCTTTCCACCCTAGATGCTGCTAGGTCGTTCTCTCTTTGGCTTGAAATATCGTTGCAGCGCAGCCTTTTGCTTCTTACCGTCTTCTCCCTTACGCACCCGTCTTTTCCTATATTCACTGTCAGACAGTCTTTTTCTCTTGTCGGACGTGTCTCGACCCGGCCTGTAAAGAACGATTATGTGAAACTAACGACTGACGTCGGTGCTTTTTTAAATAACAGTACTCATATGGCTTTCCTCGTCTCCGGTTGCCCATTTGCTAAACTAAAAAATTAAAGAAAAGTGGGTCCGCAGCTCGTGGTCGTGCGGTAGCGTTCTCCTTCCCGCGCCCGGGTTCCCGGGTTCGATTCCCGGCGGGGTTAGGGATTTTCTCTGCCTCGTGATGACTGGGTGTTGTGTGATGTCCTTAGGTTAGTTAGGTTTAAGTAGTTCTAAGTTCTAGGGGATAGATGACCATAGATGTTAAGTCGCATAGTACTCAGAGAGCCAAAGAAAAGTGGGAAGGATGCGGCCATGGTCGAAATAAAAGAAAGATTCCGGCATTGGTCTCGTGGAGCAGGGGAATTATCTTTTTCTCCTGCAATTCAGAGAGATTATTTCACTTTTCATCAAACCCATAGAATTTTCTTTCCGCATTATTAATTAGGCCTTCCAAATTTTATGTAGACTGGGTCTCTGGCAGTTTTCAGAAATCGTTTTTCTGGCTTAAAATTCCTTAAACGCATACATTAATAAATCACATCAGAGTATTACAGAACTTCATATCGTTAATTATTACTGTCATAATAATCAAAATTTATACAAGGAGCGAGTTGAAGTACAGTCAACAAATCCAATAACTTGTTGATACAACAATTTAAAACTCTACTCAAACAAATAGGTTGTTCAGTCCGATTATTCCACAATTTTTGTTGAAAAAAAAAATACATCTACACAAGCAAGGATCCATGTTTTTCAATCAAATACTTCAAAAGAAATATTAACGCTCTAACAACTTACATTTTTAGTTGACTGAAAATAACCAAATCTAAGAAAGCATCAGCAACACACTTATTTATAATAATCTATATAAATAAAAATCAATTGCCGCCTGTATGAAAGATCATCACCTGAGAACGGCTCGACCGATCTGGTTGATTTTTTTTTTATTCAGTTCGTTATTGTCAGGACAATGTTTGTACGAAAGAAAATTTTTGGAAAAATCCAACAGGGAAGTCAGAAACAGACATCAGTTGCCGCAGGTGTGAAATATCATCTATTAAGGACTCGAAAGATTTTGTTGATTTTTGTCATTGATGTGTTCGTAATTGTCAGGATAATGTTTGAATGAAAGAAATTTTTTGAAAAATCCACCAGAAAAGTCGGAAATTAAAATCAACTGTGAAAGATCATAACTTTAGAACGGCTAGACCGACTTGGTTCTTTTTTTTTTGTGTTCATAATTGTGGATGACAATGGTATTTTTGCTTTGAAAAAGAAAATAAAAAAAATTACGTTCAGTTTGACAGTTCTGCTGTCACAGTTTCGTAACAAAAAAATCAAGTTGAGAGTTATATATATATATATATATATATATATATATATATATATATATATATATATATATATATATATATATATAAGAGGATCTCGAAAAGTTCTTGATCAATTACAACAAATTTTTCCACGACACTGTCATGAACATTTGGATGGACTAATGAACGTTTGGACAGATATAGAGTACAGTATATATTACTGTAATATGCCGGGTGTATCTAAAATGAATGTAGAATGTGAGGAGGTTGGTAGGGTGGGTCATAACAAGCATATTTCACGTAGCAACCCACGTCCGCATCCCTAGCGTAGGGCGCTAGGCGCCGTTGAATAGCCTCGCGAGCCGTCGAGGAAGGCACACATGTCATCCGAGCCGTCATAGTACCAGACTTGCAGGGCAACGTTTTCAATATACCTGTGATATAAAGAGGTAAATGAGAAGTCTGAGTGAAGTATGACAACCTTTATTTGGAAACATCACAAAAAGTGCTCGAAATTACGCCTTCCTGCTTGAATGCACGCCGTGCAACGACGCCGGAGTGACTGTCGTTCTCTTTCAAACACTCCTGGCAAAGTGGAAATTGTATCGGAGGCTGCCATAACGCGGGCTGTCAACTCTTCATCAGTCTCAATGGGTGTTTCGTATATAACAAATTTCAAGTGGCCCCACAAGAAAAAATCATTGGGCGTCAGGTCGAGGGAAAGTCACGGCCATGCCATCAGCCCACCACGTCCTATCCAGTTTTCACGAAAGGTTTTATTCAAATGCATTCGCATTGCACGTGCGAAGTGCGCAGAGGAACCATCGTGTGGTACCACATCCGCTGTCACACGTTGAGTGGAACATGTTCCAACAACTCTGGCAGAATTTCTCGTAGAAAGATTAAGTACTTGTCTGCATTCAGTCGCAGGGAGCATGTATGGACAGACCAGATTATTGCCTGCCAAGCTGGCCCAAATGTTGACAATGAAACGATGACCACGAGCAAAGGTGGTGTGCGTACTTTCCTGTGCCCCCAAGTGTTGATCGTGGCTGTTGAATATACCCTGTCGTGTAGAGGATGCCTCATTCTTAAAAAGTCCGGTTGAATGGCACATCTTGGCAAAAACCACTGGCAGAATTCAACTCCACGTGGCAAATTGTCTGGATTAAGGATGTGAACCTTCGAAGGCAGTAGAGGTGCAAATCGTCTTCATGCGACACACCCAAAATTGTGAAATGGCTTACACCCGTTTCGCGTGCAATATGTCGAAAGCTTGTTAAGAGTGTGTTTTCCACTAGTGTTAATCCCTCCTCTTCAAGCCTTGGTTTATGCACTGTGGGTAGACGACCTTGTCCGTCAGCCGTTCGTACCTGTAACACAAAATGAATGCACCGTGTTTCGAAGTGGGCCTTAAATGCACATTTGCCATTACGAGAACCTGCCAGTGGAAAACATATCTCAAGTAAACCTGTCTCTCGTAGTGACTTGTGGCTGGCAATAAATGTACGTAGATCTGACGCTCGACGAGTCGGAAGCCGCCGAACGTACAAATGTTGAGCAGCGTGAGCAATTCCATCCACTGCCCCGTAAGTACTGTGCATGTCTCCCCTTCCCTCTCAAGAATAGCGCCCCCTTTCCTGTCCACTCCAAGCACTAACAAATCCAAGAGTATCCCCATTTGACGACAAACTGACGCAAGGCGAAGCAGACTCCGCGGTGTGCACTGGTGCTGCCCTCTATGCAACACCTATCAAACAGGCATTTGCACAGCCAAAAGCAATGCGTTCACGCAACAGTAAAAGGCGGAAAACCCGTAGTGTTGTCCCGCCTGGAATATCCGCAACTACATCTACTTAACCGTTTGCAAATAAACGTCATAAAACATGAACCCGACGTCGCTTTTATCTTGATGGCACAAATACATTGAAACTGCTGCGCTTCAAACCTGCTACCATAACGGCTTGGATGGCATGTTGTGTGCCCACCATCTTGGCGGCGTGCGACGCTGTTCAATGACGCCTAATGCCTTAAGCTAAGGGATGCGGACTTTAGTTGCTAGGTGAAATATGCTTATTATGACCCACTCTACCAGCCTCCTCATTTTCTACACTCATTTAAGATACGCTGTGTATACGATACATACATACAGTCAGTACATGTGTAGTATATAAAAGGGAAGCGTCGTTACCACAAATGTTGAAAATTTCTTGATCGATTTTCTTCCAATTTTTAAACGACATGCTACTGACCATTCAGACGTAAACGGAAGCAGAGAAAGGGGAGGAGGAGATGCACAGAAAGGGGGGGAGGGAGGAGTTTATGCACAGAGAGACGGGGGAGGAGGATATCTGAGGAGCTACTGAACATTCAGACGGAAATGTACGTAAAGAGGAGGGAGGGAAAGAGGGAGGGAGACAGGGGGTAGAGGATATACACAGAGAGCGGGGAGTAGGAGATTTTTTTTTAATTTTTTTATCTTGTCATATAATAGCGAAGCAAACGTTACAGAGAAGTGTAGCCCGCTGAGAGGGTCTGGTTATGCGTGTAAAAGGCACAGCTAGTAAATTTTCGTCACTTTAGTCTGAACTTGCTGTTTCAGACGTAGTATGTAGCAGAGACTATGCGATGTGTAGTAGCATCTACAGAGACAAGGGGAGGAATTCTCGTCACGACAGCATTTTTCATAACTTTTTGCATTATAATTCCGACTTAAGAACGTAATAGAAGGAAAACAGAAATATATTAAATTGCTGTATCGCGGTCGCTCATTAGAAAGAACCGCCACTGGACGTGTGTCATCCTTATCATATATTAGCTCTTTCGTGTCTGATTATTCAATAAAGGGTAACAAACTTGTCTTCATCGCCGTATCACATCATTCTTCTTCCCTTTATTTTCATTCTAACTATAGGGATGACGGTGCTTAATTGGGCGTCCTACTAATTTTCAGAGTAATAGCTCACAAGAAAACAAATTTTCCTTTCTGAAAATATTGAAGAAGAAAAAGTCTAACTTATGAGCAACGTGGATGCACAATTCTGAATATTCTGTACATGAAAAACATGTACCTATTACATCAATGCAAATTATATAATCCCAATTTACAACAAATCATGACGCGCCTCTTTTTTCGCGGTTATGGAAAGCAGTAAAGGTAGGTCTGATCAGTCTTGACTCCCTTGGCCAACTGCCAAAACGAATTCTGTATTCTTCAATCGTAAAAAGCATACAATAAAAATAAAGACAACAGTTGACAAAAACAGCTTTCATTATCAGCGGCCACATGTAACATAACAATAGCTATTCTAGGAACAAAACAAGGAAGAAATGAGTTCTCACAAAATACCCTTCCCCTCCCTTTCTCTTCCACGACTTGTCCAACAGAAACCTGTCACTGCGTAGCCACCCCACAGATGTGCTGCTCCTTGCGGCCGCACGTATGGCCGACCCTGCTTTGGGAGTTAGATTGGGAAAAGAGACACTAAAAGTCGTAGGTGGGTTTTGCTATTTGGGCAGCAAAATAACTGATGATAGCTCAGTAAGAGGATACAAAATACTGATTGTCAATAGCAAGAAAAGCATATCTGGAAAAGAGGAATTTGTTAACATCTAAATCAATTTAAATTTTAGAAAGTCTTTTCTGAAGATATTTGCTTGGAATGTAGCCTTGCATCGAAGAGAAATGTGGTGCTATTGAAGAAGGCTGAAGATTAGATTGGTAGATCGAATAAGAAATGAGGAAGTACTGAATAGAACAGGAAAAAAATATTATGGAACTATTTGACTAAAACAAAGGAGCAGTTCGTAGGACACATAACGGGCGTCAAAGAAATGCCAATTTGCAATGAAAGGAAGTGTAAAATTGTAGAGAGAAATTAAAGGCGGATTGCAGTACTTATGCAGAGATGAAGGGGCCTGAAGAGGATAGACTAGCGTGAAGAACTTCATCAAACCAGACTTCGAACTGCAGGCTACAACAAGAACGACATTTCACATTTAGCAGTTACTGATCCACGACATACCATGTTTTTTCTTGTAACTTCTTTCCCTAAAGTCTGTAGAACATTTCAGTGATTCTCATGCATTGACGAAACATATCTGTGATGAACTGATGTGCTCTAGTTCGAAACTTCTGTGCATTTTCTGTTCATCCAACCAGGCCGATAAGCAGCAGGGCCTACCCAATATTAGTTAAGCAAGGGTTTTGCAAGGAAACTTCTTTATGGTTTAATTACACTTGCTTCAGCTTCTTCTGACACATCTCAGTCTAGTATTTTAAAGGTTATAACTGTTTGCAGTGACTAACAGCACAGACCACTGGTGAAGAAAACATTTTTAATGAAAGTAGCTAGCTGCTGTGGTTTCAGTGTGCTGAATCCTGATATGATAACAAGAAAATGTATCACCCACCATTTTTTCAGTTAATGCTCATACTTAAAAAAGAATTTTGTGATGATTATAATGAGGTATCTCTTATACTATATCAATTGAAATGTTAATTTATGCGAATGGGGTAGGGCAAGGCAATTACAAGAAAATCTTCGAAGCCTCGAGGGGAGAACGTTTTGTGCAAGTACCTATTGGATTTGAAAAATTTCTGTTATCAGTTCTACACATTGTCCAAAGTAAAAAAAAGGTGAAAGTCTTATCCAAATAAGGAGAATATTTCATTGTATCTCGATGAGAAGTTTCCTCATCCAATAGAAACGAAATTGGAAGGAGATGTAATTGTTGAACTTGACATTCGAAAAATAATGTTCAATTCCAACTCTGAATAAAAAACCACTGTCTTTGAGAGGGAAGCTTAGGTATCATTCAAAGAAGTCTTCAGTAAGTCCTTAAGCAAAAAAATCCATATTATATTTCTGTTGTAGCCAACATGCTGAAAAAGTTCATGAAGTTTGGCTTAACTGATGAGCTCCAAGATACCTTGACCACGAATATGATGGGAGATCTGTTGATCACTTCACTGAGACATTCAACGGGAAATTCATTGGAAAAAAACCATATTGGATGCCTTAATAGGAGAAGAGAAGGTAAATATAAACCAATGGACAGTTACTTCGATAAAAACTTGGTTCTTACTGAAAAATTAAATTACATTTAATTTGAATTACATGTGTTTTGCTAATTTTGTTGTCCATAACAAAGTCTTACAGAGAAAAAACTGCATGTAATGAAAAAAAATGAGGCCAGATATAAATGCTTGAAAAGATAGACTAAACTGATGAGTTCGCAGGCCCTTTGACCACCAGGATAATGGGAGACTACTATTGATCACTTCACCAAAACATATTAACAGGCTCTTCACTGACGAAAAATTATATCAGATGCTTAAAAGAGACGAGAGAAAGGAAATATAAACCAATCGACAGTTACTTCAAGCCGGCCGCGGTGGTCTCGCGGTTCTAGGCGCTCAGTCCGGAGCTGCGCGACTGCTACGGTCGCAGGTTCGAATCCTGCCTCGGGCACGGATGTGTGTAATGTCCTTAGGTTAGTTAGGTTTAAGTAGTTCTAAGTTCTAGGGGACTGATGACCATCGATGTTAAGTCCCATAGTGCTCAGAGCCATTTTAGTTACTTCAAAAAAAACATTTGTTCATATTGAAAAATTAAATTACGTTTCATTTGAATTATGTGTGTTTTGTTAATTTTATTGTTTATAAGAAAGTCTCATGCAGACGAAACGGCATGTGATGAAAAAAACTGAGACCAGGTGTATACGCTGAAAAGACATAAATTCAGTGCCCAATACATACGGACAGGAATAAAAGTTTTTTGGCCAAACTCGGCGTTATTTTTTGTGAGAACTAACTAATTGGTTCCTATTTTTGCTAATTTCGTTGTTGATGTTTTGTCAAATTCGTTTTAATCTTTTTTGGCAAAATCATAGTTATCTTTTTGTCAAATATGTTACTAGCTTTTTACCAAATTCGGTGTTATTTTTTTACCAAATTCGTTGCTCTTTTTTGCCCTATTTAGTGTTACCTTTTTTTTGACAAAGTAGGTGTTATTCTTTTCGCCAAGTGCGGTGTAATTTTTTTGCCCAGTTTGGTGCTACCTATTTTGTCAAATCAGGTGATATTTTTTTGACAAATTCAGTGTTCATTTCTTGTCAAACTCGATATTGATTTCTTACCAAACTCCATGTTTTTCATTCCCAATTCGATATTATTTTCTATTCAAATTTGTTTTTGTTGTGAGCAGATCATCTGGTCATAATTGTGGGTTCTTTGATTGCTCTGAAAGATGGATCTTCTAAACTACAACACATGAAATGTTAGTTTTCTTTATTAGATGAATCATTAAAATGATTTATTTAACTTGATACAATCCTTTGTTACTGGAGTGGTTGATAATGTGCAGCTATCATTGACTATGAAAGCGTCACCTGACATATAATTACAGCTCTTCTCTTGAATTACAACGTCAAACATATACAAAAATACACATCAATCTGAAACTTGACTAGCACTGGTCATACTCGATGAGGTATACTGCTTCACCTCATGTCACGAAGTGGGCACAGCACTTCCACGCTCAGCTCTATATTGACCTCCTTGCGAGGGTGCTGCTGTGCTGAGAGAGAGACAGAGACAGAGAGAGGCGCGATCTTCAGGAGACTCCCTCATCCGTTGTTGCGGACTGCAGCGAGCCACCACTAACGGCTGTGGCACCGCTGTGCATTGTCGACTTTCGTGTGGTGCCGCGATTTTTTGACAATACCGCAGTTGTTGCTAAATTCAGTGTTGTTTTCTATCAAATTCGCTGTGGTTCTTTGCAAAGCCACTGTTTTTTATCATACCTGGAGTTACTTTTTGTCTTGCCGTATTTGTTTTTATTATCAAATTTGGTATTACTTTTAGTTAAATTCTGTGTTACTCTTTCGCCAAATTTGGATTTACTTGTTGCCAATTTATGTGCCTTTTGCTAAATTCGGTGCTTTTTTTTGGCAAATTCGACAGCTCTTCCCTCCAAATTCGGTTCTGTTTTTCTTCCCAAGTTCGAAGTTGTCTTCATTCCGTATTCCATAGTCTTTTTTTGTTAAATTCGTTGGCCTTTTTGCTGCATTCGGTTTTGTTATTTACCAAGTCCGCTGGTTTTTTCCAAATTCTTTGTTTTTTATTGCCCATTTCGGTGCTATTTTCGTCGCTACACAGTTCCTTATGAGGAAAATGAAACTGTCATTTTAAGATTATACACGAAGGTATTAGAAGTCAAAATACAATTTCAACATTCAGCAAATATTACACTACTGGCCATTAAAATTGCTACACCACGAAGATGACGTGCTACAGACGCCAAATCTAACAAACAGGAATAAGATGCTGTGATATGCAAATGATTAGCTTTTCAGAGCATTCACACAAGGTTGGCGCCGGTGGCGACACCTACAATGTGCTGACATGAGATCCATTGACTGTTAGCATAATATGGAATCGGTGGTTTCAGGAGGGTAATACGGAACGCCGTGCTGGATCCCAAAGGCCTCGTATCACTAGCAGTACAGATGACAGGCATCTTATCCGCATGGCTGTAACGGATCGTGCAGCGACGTCTCGAACCCTGAGTCAACAGATGGGGACGTTTGCAAGACAACAATAATCTGCACGAACAGTTCGACGACGTTTGCAGCAGCATGGACTATCAGCTCGGAGATCATGGCTGCGGTTACCCTTGACGCTGCATCACAGACAGGAGCGCCTGCGATGGTGTACTCAACGACGAACCTGGGTGCACGAATGGCAAAACTTCATTTTTTCGGATGAATCCAGGTTCTGTTTACAGCATGCTGATGGTCGCACCGTGTTTGGCAACAACGCGGTGAACGCACATTGGAAGCGTGTATTCGTCATCGCCATACTGGCGTATCACCCGGCGTGATGGTATGGTGTGCCATTGGTAACATGTCTCGGTCACCTCTTGTTCGCATTGACGGCACTTTGAACAGTGGACGTTACATTTCAGATGTGTTACGACCCGTGGCTCTACCCTTCATTCGATCTCTGCGAAACCCTACATTTCAGCAGGATAATGCACGACCGCATGTTGTAGGTCCTGTACGGGCCTTTCTGGATACAGAAAATGTTCGACAGCTGTCCTGGCCAGCACATTCTCCAGATCTCTCAGCAATTGAAAACGTGTGATCAATGGTGGCCGAGTAACTGGCTCGTCACAATAAGCCAGTCACTACTCATGATGAACTGTGGTATCGTGTTGGAGCTGCATGGGCAGCTGTACCTGTACACGCCATCCAAGCTCTGTTTGACTCAATGAATACCCGTTTATCATCTGCATTTCTTCTTGGTGTAGCAATTTTAATGGCCAGTAATGTAGTTACAAATACACTCCTGGAAATTGAAATAAGAACACCGTGAATTCATTGTCCCAGGAAGGGGAAACTTTATTGACACATTCCTGGGGTCAGATACATCACATGATCACACTGACAGAACCACAGGCACATAGACACAGGCAACAGAGCATGCACAATGTCGGCACTAGTACAGTGTATATCCACCTTTCGCAGCAATGCAGGCTGCTATTCTCCCATGGAGACGATCGTAGAGATGCTGGATGTAGTCCTGTGGAACGGCTTGCCATGCCATTTCCACCTGGCGCCTCAGTTGAACCAGCGTTCGTGCTGGACGTGCAGACCGCGTGAGACGACGCTTCATCCAGTCCCAAACATGCTCAATGGGGGACAGATTCGGAGATCTTGCTGGCCAGGGTAGTTGACTTACACCTTCTAGAGCACGTTGGGTGGCACGGGATACATGCGGACGTGCATTGTCCTGTTGGAACAGCAAGTTCCCTTGCCGGTCTAGGAATGGTAGAACGATGGGTTCGATGACGGTTTGGATGTACCGTGCACTATTCAGTGTCCCCTCGACGATCACCAGTGGTGTACGGCCAGTGTAGGAGATCGCTCCGCACACCATGATGCCGGGTGTTGGCCCTGTGTGCCTCGGTCGTATGCAGGCCTGATTGTGGCGCTCACCTGCACGGCGCCAAACACGCATACGACCATCATTGGCACCAAGGCAGAAGCGACTCTCATCGCTGAAGACGACACGTCTCCATTCGTCCCTCCATTCACGCCTGTCGCGACACCACTGGAGGCGGGCTGCACGATGTTGGGGCGTGAGCGGAAGACGGCCTAACGGTGTGCGGGACCGTAGCCCAGCTTCATGGAGACGGTTGCGAATGGTCCTCGCCGATACCCCAGGAGTAACAGTGTCCCTAATTTGCTGGGAAGTGGCGGTGCGGTCCCCTACGGCACTGCGTAGGATCCTACGGTCTTGGCGTGCATCCGTGCGTCGCTGCGGTCCGGTCCCAGGTCGACGGGCACGTGCACCTTCCGCCGACCACTGGCGACAACATCGATGTACTGTGGAGACCTCACGCCCCACGTGTTGAGCAATTCGGCGGTACGTCCACCCGGCCTCCCGCATGCCCACTATACGCCCTCGCTCAAAGTCCAACTGCACATACGGTTCACGTCCACGCTGTCGCGGCATGCTACCAGTATTAAAGACTGCGATGGAGCTCCGTATGCCACGGCAAACTGGCTGACACTGACGGCGGCGGTGCACAAATGCTGCGCAGCTAGCGCCATTCGACGGCCAACACCGCGGTTCCTGGTGTGTCCGCTGTGCCGTGCGTGTGATCATTGCTTGTACAGCCCTCTCGCAGTGTCCGGAGCAAGTATGGTCGTCTGACACACCGGTGTCAATGTGTTCTTTTTTCCATTTCCAGGAGTGTATTAATAAACTGCCATCCTCAGATTTACGACATTTTTATATAGCGAAAGTGCAAATTCGGCGATATCTGGTAAAAAGTCGCCGATTTCGCATAATATATGTACACCTCGCAGCATGGAGGTGGGGTCACATGTGCCATCGGATATTGTAGGGCCATTGAGTAGCATGTAAACTATGATTGTGTGTCCATTTCTAGTCCTCCGATTACAGCGCCATCTGTGGCGAAACGAAGAAAATGCTTCAAACAAAACGTATTAGTTTAGTCGTAGAGCCTTAATCTGCAGAAGAAAACTGGGGTTCAACTTTTTTTGATCCAGTGTGTAGATTTCGAGGTATTTCAATGTCTGCAGCAAAATAAACACCCTGTAGTCCTTGCTAAAGCCACAATATTTCCCGTCGCACTCGGCAATTCTAGAGCCACAGTGTAGTACAATTACCAGTAATCATTCCTAGAAATGCATTAGAGTTCTTAAATGAAAATGCGTCTGTAACCAAGAGGGGGTCGAGTGCCCCCGACTTTCCTCTTCCACTTGCGGACGCGTGTGACAGTATGATGTGCTATTTAGTTTTATACGACGCTTAATTTGATGTAATGGTTTCAAGTGCCAATTAGTACTTCGTTCGCTTTCTGGCGGTTTTGTTCTTGACATTCTTTCTGTCGACGGATATATGGTACTCCGAGCAGTGTATGCAGGTTGGACTTCCTTTTTTGTCGCAGTCACTGTCGTCATTGCCCGCTTTTGTTGCCGAGGTCGCCAACGTGGGCCTGCACGATGGCACTCGAGTCGTAGGTACACTGGTTCGAATTCTACTGGTAGATAAAATGTTCACTGCCACTATTTGGCCGACAAGGGGAGGAAAGATGGTGGTGTAAACTTCCTGATCACCAGTCTTTGCGACGATGTCCTGGATTAATTTACAAACCTCTCCACAGTGTTATAAGAAGTGAGAGCACGTGACACTTGCTGATCCACCCGTCGGATGGGGACGTTAAGCTCTGCGGCTCCCTGGATGCTGTTCGAGAGGAGTAGGTTGTATGCCGGCAACGGGTTTCACTTCCTCCTTTCTCTCATCACCATACAACACGAACACAACATCACGCTCTACGGCCATTCATTACACTCCCTTACTCTCCACAAACACGCATGCGATCCAACTCTCATTTATCCGCAAGGAAATGGGTCAGTGATCGCGGAGGAGGAGTACCTTTTCCCTTTGCAGCTGAGCCCACCTCGACTATTATCCCGGTTAACACTGCCATACGACATTTTTAGTGTTACTAACGTTATATGCCCCCCCCCCCCCCCCCCATGAACCATGGACCTTGCCTTTGGTGGGGAGGATGGCGTGCCTCAGCGATACAGATGGCCGTACCGTAGGTGCAACTACAACGGAGGGGTATCTGTTGAGAGGCCAGACAAACGTGTGGTTCCTGAAGAGGGGCAGCAGCCTTTTCAGTAGTTGCAGGGGCAACAGTCTGGATGACTGACTGATCTGGCCTTGTAACATTAACCAAAACGGCCTTGCTGTGCTGGTACTGTGAACGGCTGAAAGCAAGGGGAAACTACAGCCGTAATTTTTCCCGAGGACATGCAGCTTTACTGTATGATTAAATGATGATGGCGTCCTCTTGGGTAAAATATTCCGGAGGTAAAATAGTCCCCCATTCGGATCTCCGGGTGGGGACTAATCAAGAGGACGTCGTTATCAGGAGAAAGAAAACTGGCGTTCTACGGATCGGAGCGTGGAATGTCAGATCCCTTAATCGGGCAGGTAGGTTAGAAAATTTAAAAAGGGAAATGGATAGGTTAAAGTTAGATATAGTGGGAATTAGTGAAGTTCGGTGGCAGAAGGAACAAGACTTTTAGTCAGGTGATTAAAGGGTTACAAATACAAAATCAAATAGAGGTAATGCAGGAGTAGGTTTAATAATGAATAAAAAAATAGGAGTGCGGGTTAGCTACTACAAACAGCATAGTGAACGCATTATTGTGGCCAAGATAGACACAAAGCGCATGCCTACTACAGTAGTACAAGTTTATATGCCAACTAGCTCTGCAGATGATGAAGAAATTGATGAAATGTATGACGAGATAAAAGAAATTATTCAGGTAGTGAAGGGAGACGAAAATTTAATAGTCGTGGGTGACTGGAATTCGTCAGTAGGAAAAGGGAGAGAAGGAAACATAATAGGTGAATATGGTTTGGGGGGAAGAAATGAAAGAGGAAGCCGCCTTGTAGAATTTTGCACAGACCATAACTTAATCATAGCTAACACTTGGTTCAAGAATCATAAAAGAATGTTGTATACCTGGAAGAATCCTGGAGATACTAAAAGGTATCAGATAGATTATATAATGGTAAGACAGAGATTTAGGAACCAGGTTTTAAATTGTAAGACATTTCCAGGGGCAGATATGGATTCTGACCACAATCTCTTGGTTATGAACTGCAGAATGAAACTGAAGAAACTGCAAAAAGGTGGGAATTTAAGGAGATGGGACCTCGATAAACTGAAAGAACGAGAGGTTGTAGAGAGTTTCAGGGAGAGCATAAGGGAACAATTGACAGGAATGAGGGAAAGAAATACAGTAGAAGAAGAATGGGTAGCTCTGAGGGATGAAGTAGTGAAGGCAGCAGACGATCAAGTAGGTAAAAAGACGAGGGCTAATAGAAATCCTTGGGTAACAGAAGAAATATTGAATTTAATTGATGAAAAGAGAAAATATAAAAATGCAGTAAATGAAGCAGGCAAAAAGGAATACAAACGTCTCAAAAATGAGATCGATAGGAAGTGCAAAATGGCTAAGCAGGGATGGCTAGAGGACAAATGTAAGGATGTAGAGGCTTGTCTCACTAGGGGTAAGATAGATACTGCCTACAGGAAAATTAAAGAGACCTTTGGAGAGAAGAGAACCACTTGTATGAATATCAAGAGTTCAGATGGCAACCCAGTTCTAAGCAAAGAAGGGAAAGCAGAAAGGTGGAAGGAGTATATAGAGGGTTTATACAAGGGCGATGTACTTGAGGACAATATTATGGAAATGGAAGAGGATGTAGATGAAGATGAAATGGGAGATACGATACTGCGTGAAGAGTTTGACAGAGCACTGAAAGACCTGAGTCGAAACAAGGCCCCGGGAGTAGACAACATTCCATTAGAACTACTGACAACCTTGGGAGAGCCATTCCTGACAAAACTCTACCATCTGGTGAGCAAGATGTATGAATCAGGCGAAATACCCTCAGACTTCAAGAAGAATATAATAATTCCAATCCAAAAGAAAACAGGTGTTGACAGATATGAAAATTACCGAACTATCAGTTTAATAAGTGAGCTGCAAAATACTAACGAGAATTCTTTACAGACGAATGGAAAAACTGGTAGAAGCGGACCTCGGGGAAGATCAGTTTGGATTCCGTAGAAATGTTGGAACACGTGAGGCAATACTAACCTTACGACTTATCTTAGAAGAAAGATTAAGAAAAGGCAAACCTACGTTTCTAGCATTTGTAGACTTAGAGAAAGCTTCTGACAATGTTGACTGGAATACTCTCTTTCACATTCTAAAGGTGGCAGGGGTAAAATACAGGGAGCGAAAGGCTATTTACAATTTGTACAGAAACCAGATGGCAGTTATAAGAGTCGAGGGGCATGAAAGGGAAGCAGTGGTTGGGAAAGGAGTGAGACAGGGTTGTAGCCTCTCCCCGATGTTATTCAATCTGTATACTGAGCAAGCAGTAAAGGAAACAAAAGAAAAATTCGGAATAGGTATTAAAATTCTTGGAGAAGAAGTAAAAACTTTGAGGTTCGCCGATGACATTGTAATTCTGTCAGAGACAGCAAAGGACTTGGAAGAGCAGTTGAACGGAATGGACAGTGTCTTGAAAGGAGGATATAAGATGAACATCTACAAAAGCAAAACGAAGATAATGGAATGTAGTCAAATTAAATCGGGTGATGCTGAGGGAATTAGATTAGGAAATGAGACACTTAAAGTAGTAAAGGAGTTTTGCTATTTGGGGAGCAAAATAACTGATGATGGTCGAAGTAGAGAGGATATAAAATGTAGACTGGCAATGGCAAGGAAAGCGTTTCTGAAGAGGAGAAATTTGTTAACATCGAGTATAGATTTAAGTGTCAGAAAGTCGTTTCTGAAAGTATTAGTATGGAGTGTAGCCATGTATGGAAGTGAAACATGGACGATAACTAGTATGGACAAGAAGAGAATAGAAGCTTTCGAAATGTGGTGCTACTGAAGAATGCTGAAGATAAGGTGGGTAGATCACGTAACTAATGAGGAGGTATTGAATAGGATTGGGGAGAAGAGACGTTTGTGGCACAACTTGACTAGAAGAAGGGATCGGTTGGTAAGACATGTTTTGAGGCATCAAGGGATCACAAATTTAGCACTGGAGGGCAGCGTGGAGGGTAAAAATCGTAGAGGGAGACCAAGAGATCAATACATAAGCAGATTCAGAAGAATGTAGGTTGCAGTAGGTACTGGGAGATGAAGAAGCTTGCACAGGATAGAGTAACATGGAGAGCTGCATCAAACCCGTCTCAGGACTGAAGACCACAACAACAAACAACAACGATATATGATCAGCACAGTGGGTACTGTCTGGCTACAACGGTGCTTACTGGCGAGACCATATTGCAAACTATCGCAGCACTGTGGGGCCGGCGGAACATAGAACTCTGCTGGAGACTGGACGCTCCTGTGACTTGATGGCTATTAAGCGCAGCGGTTGAATTATTTGTTT
The DNA here is from genome assembly GCF_023898315.1 of Schistocerca nitens. Classification (NCBI taxonomy): domain Eukaryota; kingdom Metazoa; phylum Arthropoda; class Insecta; order Orthoptera; family Acrididae; genus Schistocerca; species Schistocerca nitens. The sequence continues at coordinate 584,847,870 of NC_064614.1, read as the reverse complement.
GACACAGTCAGGACAAGTTTTTCAGATAAATCTGTTATAACGTTTCTGATGATGTCTTGCTGCTTTGTACGAGAAACGGTCATTCAGGCATCAAGGTCATGGTACTGAGTATAGTACGTTTGGGCAGGACATCAGCAGCCTTTGCTGTCGTCTGTTCAATGCTCACCCTATTTCGACAAGCTTAGATGTATTTGCTAATTTGGGACGGATCGAGCAAAGTAAGGGACCTATAGACAAGGGTGGGTCCTCCATATAATTTTACGTTCCCTTTTGACGATAACAGAATGAATGTCTGTAGTAAGTGGGTAACTACAGTCATGGGGGCCCAAGGCAAGTGCCTACGCACGAGCGCCGTGAGACCTGCAACAATACGACGCCTTGTGTTCACCGTCATCGACCATGCTCCATAAGCCCCGACTTGGCCCCATCGGATTTTCATTTACTTCCAAAACTTAAAGATCACCTTCGAGGGCTTCACTTTGATGGTGACAAAATGGTGCAAGCACAAGCAAGGTTGTGGCTCCATCAACGAAGTCAAACATTCTACAGTGACGGTATCAACGAACTGGTCTCTCGCTGGGTGAGATGTGTTCAGTGCCGTGGTGACTATGTTGAGAAATAAATATGTAGACACGAAGAATAAAACCGTAGTATGTTAATAACGTTTGTTTTATTTAAAAAGCTTTAAGTTATTTCATATTAAAAATCCGGAAGTATTACTTTACACCGTGCCCTCGTATTAATTAAGGTAAGAAAAACTCAATTCTAACAACAACGGAGTTAAGACTTAAATTTACGTCGCGTTTGCTATTTTTCAAATACTTAAAAATATGTCAGATTGTATATATGTGCTGAAACACGTTAAGCTGAAGAAATAAAAACCACTACGATTAGCAAAAATGGATGGAACCCAGTCTGATAATGAATTAATTATTTACGAAAAAGTATCTGAACACCGAGCTCAGGCTTTCGAATTCATGAAACAAACAGAAAAGTTGAAATACCTAGAGATCGCACTCGCCCAACATTTCAAATGGAGCACTTGTACTAAGGAGCAAGTCGAACAAACTAATAGTACAATGATAGTGACCAACCTAATGTAAGTATACTGTAATACCCACGGTATTAGTCAGTGTATCAACAATCCTTACGATCCATTTAATTTTGACAGATCCCGGGGCAGTTCACTGGTCGAAGGTAAGCATACATTTGGCACAGTCTGAACGGACCAGAATCCACTTCGTTCGCATTCAGAGGACTGGTTCCAGAACGTAGCTGTTGAGCACCAACATGCCATGGACATTTGTAAACATGCACCGATGAATATCGAATTTCCTACTGTTCCACTTTTCCTTTTTAATTTATCCCTTTTTCCTTTTTGTCGTCGGCGACGCTGGGGCATTGCCCCTGCCTAATTTCGCTCCTGGTCATAACTATTGCTGGCGCTATGTTTTAAAGGTTTATGTTCAACGGGGTAGGTGTAGCGTACTGGCAGTGTCACAGACGAACGTTCCGTGGTGGTGCCTTCTCTTTGTGTCCCTTCTTCGATATCAGGCGCGAAGTGTCGACTACTGTCAAGTTACGACACTTCCATGTCAGCGGCAGTGGTGGTGGAGATGCGTCCTCCATTCGAATTGCCGTGTCCTAGCACAACAGTGGACACTCAGTTGACACTCAGGCTGCTGAGGAAATTAGATTAGGAATTGAAACAATAGAGGCAGTCGATAGATTTTGCTGTTTGGGCATCGAAATAACTGGCGATGGCCTAAATAGAGAGGACATAAAACGCACACTGGCAGTGGCAAGAAAAATAAAAAATTGTTAGGTATTACTCAAGGTATTTGTTTGGAGTGTAGTCATGTGCGGAATAGAAATGTAGGCGATAAGCAGTTCACACAAGAAGGGAATAGAAGCTTCTGGAATGTGGTGCTACAGAAGAATATTGAAAACTAGATGGGTAGATCGAATAACTGATCAGGAGTTAGTGAATCGAACCAGGGAAAAATTTTTTGGCACAATTTGACAAAAAGAAAGAAGCGATTGGTAGGAAACATCGTGAGACATAAAGAACTCGTCAGTTTGCTAATGGCAGGAAGCGCGAGGGGTAAAAATTATAGAGGGAGTCCACGGCTTGAAAACTGTGAGCAGATTCAACTGGGTGCAGGTTGCAGTAGTTATGCACAGATGAATGGACTTGCACAGGGTAGACTGGTGTGTAGAGTCGCATCAAACCAGTCTTCAGACTGAAGACGACAACAACAACAACAACAACAACAACAACAACAACATATAGCTCAACTAAAAACTATGATACACAGTTACGAATGACTGAATCTATCAGGATTATATCAAAGACGTTATTGCAACATGACAAACTTTTCAGAGAAGCTGAAAAATGTGCTAACAGAAAAATTTAATTATCAGCACTCTTGCTGTCTTTGAAAATTTCAGCAGAAAGAGGGCAGTACTCGGGTCCAAGACAGCCTCCATACTTTGCGATAAAATTGCGTTATAACTCGACGAAATATTATAACTGATACATTGCAAAAATAGAAAACAATGTACGGAAACCAACGAAAGACTGATAACGAACAACGCTGTAGCGGGATAGAATTCAAAATACCTACCAAGAAAGTGTACGTACATCATTGGTCAAAGAAGATGGCTAGTAACCAAATTCTCTTGAGCCCTCCAAGCAATTCATAGTGGCAAATGCACCACCAGCAGTTACGTTAGTGGATTAAGCATCGTCCGTAGTGACATTTACGGCTTTGGTGAATAGTACTGATCGGAGCCGCCGTGCACAGTCGGCACCGCATGAAGTGGACACTATGGCACTAGCTGTCTGCGTTGAGCAGTGACGTTGTCAACATGGTGATATGAGTATATCCGTGGCCATGTTTGAAAACATAAATGAAAAACTCAGTTTTGATTATGAGACGTTACCGTATCGCGAAAAGAGATATCTAGAGCTACAACTACGACGCTCAGTAACAGATTAAAAAGAGGAACATGGATGACGAAAACAACATGGATGACGAAAAGGGCTCCAACGGATACCACCACACACAGCACGAAATTAAAAAGAAAACATATAAGGTGCGTCCAAATGAAAAGGAGGCTACGCTTATACGTAAAGAAATACACTCCTGGAAATGGAAAAAAGAACACCTTGACACCGGTGTGTCAGACCCACCATACTTGCTCCGGCCACTGAATAGTGCACGGTACATCCAAACCGTCATCGAACCCATCGTTCTACCATTCCTAGACCGGCAAGGGAACTTGCTGTTCCAACAGGACAATGCACGTCCGCATGTATCCCGTGCCACCCAACGTGCTCTAGAAGGTGTAAGTCAACTACCCTGGCCAGCAAGATCTCCGAATCTGTCCCCCATTGAGCATGTTTGGGACTGGATGAAGCGTCGTCTCACGCGGTCTGCACGTCCAGCACGAACGCTGGTTCAACTGAGGCGCCAGGTGGAAATGGCATGGCAAGCCGTTCCACAGGACTACATCCAGCATCTCTACGATCGTCTCCATGGGAGAATAGCAGCCTGCATTGCTGCGAAAGGTGGATATACACTGTACTAGTGCCGACATTGTGCATGCTCTGTTGCCTGTGTCTATGTGCCTGTGGTTCTGTCAGTGTGATCATGTGATGTATCTGACCCCAGGAATGTGTCAATAAAGTTTCCCCTTCCTGGGACAATGAATTCACGGTGTTCTTATTTCAATTTCCAGGAGTGTATGTGGATGTGGGTATGTATGTATATATCAAGAGTATATAAATCTAAAAGGACATTACAAGGAGAACTGTAACTACTCATTGGAATGATAGCACAGGTCTACAGCTTAAGCGGGAATCACGATACATTTATGTATGGCCAGATGCGAGCAGAGACCTCCGTACTGGCAAGATATCGGTCCCGGAGATACTAGGACTTTCAAGAATGACTTAATTTCAAGTTTGAAGTCGGGTAACAAAAGACAAACGAAATATTTTTTCATGTGATACAATTACAGATTTACGATTTTCTGAGTCTACTCCTTTACCTATACTAAGGAACATTTCTTCTTGCCAAATTTCATGGGGGAAGAACTATTTAGATTTTAATGAGTGAGTATCAAAACAGATGGCAATAATTGCCATATCTTTCTAGTGTATCGACTTAGAAGCTTAACATTTTTAATCCACCAAAGGGCTAAAGCCATGTAAGTGACATGAATTTCTGCTTGATACATCTACCCTTTCGCGAGAAAAGGTGTCTTAACAAACGGAGGGATGGGAAGATAGTCCGATAGCAAATGACAAAAAAATGTTTTTTTCGTGTGATATAAGTACAAATTAACAATTTTCGTTTTTTTCCCTTTGGTTGTTGTGCGGAACTTTGCTTCTTGGCAAATTTCATGAATCAAGGTCAACGGGATGTAACCTGTAGCTTTCTATGAGTGAGATTCCGAGCTTCAAAATATGTGACGTAAATGCCCGTGTTTTGGTTGCACTGACTTACAAAAAACGGTTTTTTACGTCGCCAAGGGACCGTACACCCCGATATGTGATGTAAAGTTCAATTTGATACGTCAAGCCGTATATGAGAAATATGGTTTTGAACAGTTCGGTTCCGTTTTTACCGATCGGGATACGAATCCTTAAAAACCATAAAGAAAACGTGGGATAAACCGAAACAGTATTATAACAGAAAAGATAGTATTTTGTTTCCCACACAGAGCAGAGCTTAAAAAAAATTTCTTTCGAGACCAAAGAAAATGACACATGTACAAATCGCCTATCGAAGTTGGAGCGCTCCAAACGATACATATCGAAGTTGCGATAGTACATCGATTATGGAGGTCTCGTTTTGGGCGTTACGAGTTTATTTGAAGGTGTCACTAGAGAACGACAAAAGAAAAGCGTTATAGAAGCACTGGTAAATTGTAAGGAGACGACTTACCTTAGTCGCCGTCGGTGTTATCGTCTTGTGAGAGACCGCGCGATGTATAAGCTGCAGGGACAAGTCCTTTTTTGCCATACCGGGGTAAACTCTGCCAATATCGCGTAGGAATATCGGCAGAGTGTCGCATGCGTCGACTTTCCCCCGCAGACGCAAGTTGTGAAAGTATAGGTACTGGAACAAATAGAGATCGTCCCTCTGTCCTGGACGGCCTTCTCTTTTTATGGTTGACTTGACAGACTTTCACAGGCGTTCTATGTTCTGGGTATGGACCCTGGCGTCATCTGAAGAGACAAACTCGACAGAGTGGTTCACAAATTCGTGCTCGAACCCTTCAGCTTTGAGACTCTGGTATGACTGAAACCCGTCACTGATGACTTTTGTTCCAGGCAGTATGAAATGCTTTATAATACCCACTAGAATCACCTTGTCTCGCGACAATACCCTGACAACGAAACACTTGCGTGACTCCCTTTCTATGCCACCAAAAACCCAAATATGATCTACTTCAGTTTTAGTAGGCCGCCCTCTCTGATTCTTTCGCCTAGCAATGTGAGACTCGTCTACTTCCACTATTTTATTCGGTCCACCAATTGGCACACTGTCGTTTGTCACTATGTCGTAGCACACTTCTCGGCAAAGCCCTAAGTAATCACAGACGGTATTCGCCGATAGCTCGGTTTCTGATGCTGTGGCTTACAGAGTGTAATCACGAATCCAGCACGACACAAGAATTATGCTCGTCTCAATCGATAAGTTAGAGGACTCGAACCACGTATTTTTCCTGATGCTGGTCCGCTTTCCACAAAGTTCGCAATGAAATTGCAATGGAATCTCAGTGTCCGCACTCCTCTTACGCAGTTTCACAGACTTCGCTGCACCACAGTCAATACAGTCTCTCGTATCGTCGACGGGCAGAAGTCCATATTTCCGGGAAAAAGTTAAACATTAGTCTACACTGCATATGCATGGAATGAGACTACTCCATGTGAGGCAATCCGCAGACGAAACTTGAGAAGCAGCACTCATTACACTCGCTATGAAGGGAAAATGTCGCAAATAATTACGGCCGGAACGTAATATACTGAAACTGAAGAAACAACGCAAAACTGATACAAATGACGATCACAAGAAATTTATCATAACGCGCGCCACGAGACCTGCATAATTGATTTACTATCGCAATTTCGATATGTATCGTTTGGAGCGCTCCAACTTCGATAGCAATCATTCTTGGAAATTACCTATAACAGAAAAGATAGTATTTTGTTTATCACACAGAGGAGAGCTTAAAAAAATTCTTTCAAGACCAAAGAAAATGACACAGTCAATAAAGATATATACAAATTAAATTCAAAATACGCACCGAGAAGTGACGTCACAACAGCCATTATCAATGTGCCACCGTTAAATGTTGACTGCTAATATCGCAAATTCCTCTTGGTTCATCGTAACAGAATGGAGCGGCGTTTATGAGAAAGCTGAGTCCTGTACTAAGGTTGCGAATAACTGTCAAAGACATTGTGATAACACAAATCACGGAATTCTGCTGAGTTCGTTACTCGAAAAGGTGCTTCTCGCAGTACTTTTCGCATCCCCGTCTCACGGCGAACTACGTAGAAGATCCATGTCTCTAGTGCAGCTGTTGCCGGGCAACTGCAGTTTGGATTGTCTGGTAGTCGCCGTTTGTCTTCCTTGGAGGCGCTATAATGGATCAGACCAAAATCTCTCTCAAATTACACGAGCGAGCTCCCGCTGTGAATAAAACGCCGCACTCGTAATTAGAGGGAACCAGGTTCAAATCAAAACACAGGCTGTCCCGAAAAGAATGACCCGATTATAACTTGTAATAATATTGAATTAAATGTCTCTAGGTAACTGAAACAGCGCTAGATGTAATCGGCATGGTCTAGAGTTTCAGAAAAAATCCGCTAGAATGTTTTTTGTGCTGTTTCGCAAAGCAAGGTTTATGCACCCCACTTTTTTGAGGAAGAAACAGTAACAGGACAACGGAACTGGTCATTCCCACAACTTGACTCTGATAATTTCATCCAACAGCAAGATGGAGCACCACAGTGGCACAACAACGTGCGTAGTTTTCTCAATGCCAACGTGCCTCAACGTTGGATAGGGCGTACAGGACCGCGAGACCAGGCTTTACACTCTTAGCCCCCTAGGTCCCCTGACTTAACGCCATGTGATTTCTTCCTGTGGGGATATGTTAATCAATGTGTTTACGTTCCGCCCTTACCTCTTTTCTTTGATGAACTAAAAACCAGAATATCAGCTGCTGTAGCTTCAGTGAGAGAAGACACCTTACGATCAGTTTGGGATGAATTCGGCTATCGGCTAGATGTCGTCTCTGCAGCCAATGGAGGACATATTCAACATTTATGATGGATTTTTATAAACTTCTGTCTTTTCTGAGTAATTTTGTATGCAATTTTTTGGTGTTAAGCCCTTCTTCCTAATGAATAATTCTATTTAAAATCGAGTCATTCTTTTTGGGACTCCCTGTATTTCATTTTTGCCCCAAAATCTCTTTGGACGAATGGCGGGTCAGTTACTTTAAAAGCCGCTGCCAATTATCTCTCACAGCCTTTGGAATCTGAGGAATTGCCCTGCCTCCAACAAACATAAAATCGAAGAGATTGTAAAAACTACTGTTTCTTCTTCGTTTTTAAGGAAAAAGTTTAGAGTAGCCCCGAAGGAAAACAGGACGACGTAACACGGCTCTTCGGAAGTTTTAACGGCGCAAGAGATTCCAGACGACGGCCTTGGCTCTTGAGGTGCTTCAGTCACATCACACAGCGGCCATCTTAAAACCGGTTGGCCACATGACAAGCACAGAGGGGGGGGGGGGGGGGGCGATAACCGTGGTCATGACGACCCCCCGCCCCCTCCTCAACGCTAAAATATTGTTACGTCGTAACCAGATTCAAGTCGGAATCCGAAAGTATGGTCGTTAATCGAAAAAAGTATCTAGCAGAGAAAGCACGTTCATTACGAATATTAACGTGCAGGCAGAACAGAACTGAATTCCTAGACGGAGCATGCTATTCTTTATAAAAATATCGAATATTCCAAAGATACGAAGATAATAAATTTCGAGATCCTTCCATAAGTGATAAACAGTTAATTAGAAATAATTGCTGGTGGTTTGATTTTAACTGCCGACTTGTAACACGCCAACCAGCGACGCTGCTACGCCGCGTTGTATGAAACAGTGTCGCAGCAGTATTTTATAAAAAGCATTTTTTTATCTCTCGAATAACCCATTTGGAGGGTACGATGAATCAACTTTGGCTACTCTTCATTGTATTAGATTTCTTCAGTTTCCAAATTTCCTTCATCCTTTTAGAGTGTTGTTCCCTTTCTTCTTGAGTCCACTTTCGTCTAGTTATTTTCTTTCTCTCCTGAAATTCTGCCTTTTGAACTGCCTTTCTGAAATGTGTTCTGTTTTCTATTGTGTCTATTGTAACTCCAGCACTTTCAATGTCCTTTTCAGTCTCTATGAACCATGCTGGCTTGGATTTGTAGCTATTGAGTAATGTGAATATCCGCTTGGATAGTCTGTTGTTATCCATTCTGAATATATGTCAAAAAACTGTAGTCTCCTCTTCCTCATTACATCAGTTAGTTTCTCCGTTTTCAGATATAGCTCTCTGTTTGGTCTTAACCTGTATTCAGCATTATCGTTTCTTTTAGCTCCCAGTATTTTCCTTAAAATTCTTCTTTCGACCTTCTCTAGTTTCTCAAGATCTACATTTCTTGTTAGTTTAAGTGTTTCTGCCGCATAGAGAGCTTCAGGTCTGGCCACTGTTTGGTAGTGTCTTAATTTCGTGTTCCAGGACAAGGATTTATTATTATAAACGTTTTTGGTCATATGAAACACTCTTTCCATTTTGTGCACTCTAGTTTCTATAGCTATCTTTTCTTTGGCATTGTATGTAATCCACTCTCCTAGGTATTTAAAGGAATCTGTTTTGTGTATTGTGATGTTGTCAACTGCAATATTTTGAGGAGCATCACAGATGTTTGTCATAAACTTTGTTTTTTCATAGGATATTTGTAGTCCTACTTTGGCTGCTTGTTTTTGTAGTTCTCTTATTTGTTCTTGGGCATTGTCTAGTGAATCTGTAATCAATGCCATGTCATCTGCGAAGGCTAAACAGTCGACAGTGATCTTGTTTGGATTTCTCTCTAGTTGAATCCCTTTGGTATTGATGGCCTTCCTCCATTCTCGAACTACCTTCTCCAAGACACAATTGAAAAGCAGAGGTGACAGACCATCTCCCTGTCGAACACCTGACTTTATTTCAAACGATTTTGAGAGCTCTCCCCTAAATTTTACTTTCGATTTTGTATTTGTCAAAGTACCTTTAGTTATTGCAGTTGTTTTAGCATCGAGTCCCAATTCTTTTAAGATATCAAGCAGTGTATTTCTGTCAATTGAATCATAGGCTTTTTTAAAATCCACAAAAGTAATTACATATTTTAAGTTCCTGATTTTCCTCATTTCTATTGTGTTATTTAAATTTAGTATTTGTTCTGCACATGACCTTCCCTTCCTAAATCCAGCCTGATACTCTCCTAGCTGTTTGTCAAGTATGTCTTCTGCTCTTTTTAAAAGCGCCTTAGACAAGATCTTATAGGTCACTGGTAAGAGGGAGATTCCCCTATAATTGCTAGGATCTGTTTTCTTCCCTTTTTTATGTAGTGGATGTATTAATGCAGATGTCCAGTCTGGTGGTAATCTGTGTGTTGTCCAGATTTCTTTTAGTATTTCTGATAGACACTGTATCATGTTGTCACTAGAGTACTTCCATAGTTCAGCAACTATATTATCCTCTCCAGGGGCTTTATTATTTTTAAGCTCTTTTATGATTTCTTTTATTTCTTCTGTGGTTGGCGGTTTGGTGTCTGGTGGTGTTGGGTTTACAATATTGAAATTAAATTTTTCTTTCGGTGGATAACAGTTATGTAGTTCTTCAAAATATTCAGCAAGTATTCTACAGTTCTCTATGCTATTGTATGCAGTTTTCTGCGTTTTTGGGTCCGTGAAATATAGACTAGGAGGAGAGTATTTCTTTAAGTTACTTTTGAAAGTTTTGTAAAAGTCCCTAGCATTGTTCTGTTTGAAGTTGGAGTCTATCGATGCTAGTTGGTCTTTTATGTATTGAACTTGGATCTTTTTAAGACCTTTTGAAGCTTGCTTCCGGGCTTCTTTTAGGGAGTTCCTATTTTTATCATTTTTGTTGGCATTCCAAATGTTCCAAGCTCGTTGTCTTGTTAGGATTAGTTTGTCACACTCATCATTCCACCAGGCATGTTTCCATTTTTTGGTAAGGAGAATGGTTTCTTCTGCTGTCTGTACTATATCTTTTTGAAGTTGTTCCCATGTTTTAGGTGTTTTCTTTTCCAAAAGTGTCCTGAAATTGTGTTCCTTGGTTAATTTCTGAGTGTCAAACTTTTTAGGTTGATATTCGCTCTTTCTTTTATATATTGGTCTAATTTTGAATTTAACGACAGATAGATAGTGATCTGAATCCAAACTTGCACTCTTAGGAACTTTTACCTTGAGTATCTCTGATGCAGACAGTCTGCTTATAGTAACATGGTCAAGTTGTTTGTCCCCACAGACTGGATTCGGGGATACCCATGTAGTTTGTTTTCTAGGGAGTTTTTTTGAAATATGTAGACTTTAGGTGTTTGATAGTTCCTGCCAAAAAATTTCTGTTTGATCTTTTTGTGTTCTGTTTTTCTCATTTGTTGGTGCATATGAGTTTACAATGGTATACAGTTTGTTTACTGATTTGAAGGTTAATGTTGAAAGCCTTTCATTGACAGATTTAAATTCTACTATCGAGTTTAATATATTTTGGTTTACAATGAATCCTGTTCCAAATTGGGGTACATTCTTCATAACTCTTTTTCCTGGCTTCCCTTTGAAGATTCTGAATCCCTCTGAATCAAATGAATGTTCATCAGTATACCTTGTTTCTTGGAATGCAGTTATCATTATATTTTTCTGTTTTATAAAATTTATTAACGTTTTAAGTTTTCCTGTTTTTAGAAGTGAGTTTACGTTGAACGTTGCCAAGTAGTTTATATTTTTGTGTTTCATTTTATTTGTTGCTTGCTTAAGGCATGTTTCAGGATGCTCCGACTCATCCTTCGCACATTGCTGTAGGGCCCCAGAATCCGAATGCCTACTTTTAATTTCCTTAGAAATTGGAGATTGGTTACTCCCTGGGGTAAAATCTCTTACAAGGTGCGTATCCATTGTTGATTGTTTGTTGGGTTAGGGGAACAAGTCCCCTAAGGATTCTACTCGAGGTTATTAGCTCCGAGGAATGGTTTTCAGCCGCACCACTGGTGGATAGACGCTGACCACTCAGCCGCTTGTTTCAAGACAGACGCCAAGTGGATTTTTTTCTTTGGTTGCCTCTTCCGCTAGTTCCGCCGTACCGAGAACTATTCCCTCCGCCTTCACTACCGTTGAGGTCTTCACTGTAGTCCTAGCAAGGAGCCCTTACAAGGTGCTATCACCCGGGCCAGGTGAAACTTGGTTTTTTCAAAATGGTTCAAATGGCTCTGAGCACTATGGGACTCAACTGCTGAGGTCATTAGTCCCCTAGAACTTAGAACTAGTTAAACCTAACTAACCTAAGGACATCACAAACATCCATGCCCGAGGCAGGATTCGAACCTGCGACCGTAGCGGTCTTGCGGTTCCAGACTGCAGCGCCTTTAACCGCACGGCCACTTCGGCCGGCACTTGGTTTTTTAACGAGGTTGTTACTCCTCCCCCTTCTCCTTTCTCACCTCTTGTATGGTGAGGCCCCGGGCTTGGGACCGGCGTAGCGGAGTTATAAAAAGCATTTATACTTTCATATATATAAATTTCCAAATTTATCAGCTAACTTTCGGAGAATGAAGTAGAATGAAATCTAGGAGTCTCGAAATACCAAGGAATTCTAGAAATTACGAGCTGTGTTTAACACATGATACTTTTATGTTGCAACCCACGTGGATGGATTTGCGTCTTGAGCGTCTGCAGACAACATTCCTGCCAGAACAAGCAGACATTCATAGACCGACCGTACCTGCTGTCTACAACAAATCCGACACAGTTCGTGAGTCCATAGGTAGAACCCGTAAACCACATGCCGTTGAGTAAGAAGATACAGAAAAGGAAAAACAACTATCTTTCCATACTTAGGCGGAAATGAGTGAAACAAACAGTAATTCTCCATTTACGCGCTCGCATCTGCAGATCGGTGTTCACAATTGTAGTGCCAAGTGAAATATTGATTGTGCTAAGTGCAAACATCGCTTATACGCTGTGTCACAGGTCATGGGATAGCGATAGGCACATGTACGGGTGGCGACAGTATAACATACACTATTTAGGTATAAAGGGACAGTGCATTGGTGGAGCTGTCTCTTATACTCACATGATTCGCTTAAAATGGTTTCCGACTTGATTAAGACCGCACGACAGGAATTAACAATCTTTGAACGCGGGATGGTAGTTGGAGCTAGACACATGGGACATTCCATTTCGGAAACTGTTAGGGAATTCAATATTTCGAGATCCGCAGTGTCAAGAGTGTGCCGCGGATGCCAAGCTTCAGGCATTACCTGTCACCACGAACAACGCACTGACCGACGGCCTTCACCTAACGGTCGAGAGTAGCGGTGTTAGCGTAGAGTTGTCAGTGCTAGCAGACAAGCAGCACTCCGTCAAATAACCGCAGAAATCAATTTGTGCGCGGGATTGGCCGAACGGTCTAGGGCCCTGCAGTCATGGACTGTGCGGCTGGTCCCGGCGGAGGTTCGAGTCCTCCCTCGGACATGGGTGTGTGTGTTTGTCCTTAGGGTAATTTAGGTTAAGTAGTGTGTAAGCTTAGGGACTGATGACCTTAGCAGTTAAGTTCCATAAGATTTCACACACATTTGAACATTTTTTGAAATCAATTTCTTATGTATGACTAACGTATCCGTTAGAACTGTGCGTCGAAATTCGGCGTTAATGGGCTACGGCAGCAGACGACCGTCGCAAATGCCTTTGCGAACAGCGTGAAATCGCCTGCAGCGCCTCTCCTGAGCTCGTAACGATATCGGTAGTACCCTACACGACTGGAAAACCGTGGCCTGATCAGTTGAGTCCCTATTTCAACTGGTAAGAGCTGATGGTAAAGTTGGAGTGTGTGCAGACTGCACGAATCCATGGATCCAAGTTGTGCAAGCTGGTGGTGGCTCCATAACGGTGTGGGCTGTGTTGACATCTGGTGCAACTGAACCGATCATTGACGGGAAGTGGTTATGTTCGGCTACTTGGGGATTTTTACAACCATTCATAGACGTCATGTTCCGATACAACGGTGACATTTTTATGGATGACGTTGCGCAATGTCACCGGGTCACAGTTGTTCACGACTGGTTTGAAGAACGTTCTGGACAGTTCGAGCGAATGATTTCGTCACCCAGCTAGCCCGACATGGATCCCATCGAATCTTTATGGGACATAATCGAGATGTCATTTCATGTACGAAACCCCGCGTCGGCAACTCTTTCGCAATGATGGACGGCTATAAAGGCAGCTTGTCTCAATATTTCTGCTTGAAAGTTCCAACGACTTATTGAGTCCGTTTCACGTCGAATTGCTGCTCTATGCCCGGCAAAAGGAGGTCCGACATGAAAAATGGGAGGTATCCAAAGACGTTTGTCAGCTCAGTGTGTATCGTCTAAATTGTGACGTTGCCGGTGGCTGGAGAGATTGCTATTATTGTTTTTTTAAATGCTGTTAATTTCTCGAAAGTTATGTTAAAGTGATGTACTAAGTTTAAACTATTATAGTCATTTGGAAACATTTATGTATTTTAGTGTAATTTAAAATATACGCTACTGGCCAATAAAATTGCTACACCAAGAAGAAATGAAGATGATAAACGGGTATTTATTGGACAAATATATTATACTACCACTGACATGTGATTAATTTTCGCTTAATTTGGGTGCATAGATCCTGAGAAATCAGTTCCCATAACAGCCACCTCTGGCCGTCAATATCGGCCTTGATAAGTCTGGGCATTGAGTCAAACAGAGCTTGGATGGCGTGTACAGGTACAGCTGCCCATGCAGCTTCAACACGATACCGCAGTTCATCGAGAGTAGTGACTGGCGTATTGGACGAGCCAATTGCTCGGCCACCATTGACCAGACGTTTTCAATTGGTGAGAGATCTGGAGAATGTGCTGGCCAACGCAGCAGTCGAACATTTTCTGTATCCAGAAAGGCCCGTACAGGACCTGCAGCAACATGCGGTCGTGCATTATCCTTCTGAAATGTAGGATTTCGCAGGGATCGAATGAAGGGTAGAGCCACGGGTCGTAACACATCTGAAATGTAACGTTCACTTTTCAAAGTGCCATCAGTGCGAACAAGAGGTGACCGAGACGTGTAACCAATGGCACCCCATACCATCACGCCGGGTGACACGCCAGTATGGCGATGACGAGTACACGCTTCCAATGTGCGTTCACCGCGATGTCGCCAAATGACGTTTTGCCATTTGTGCACCCAGTTTCGTCGTTGAGTACACCATCGCAGGCGCTCCTGTCTATGACGCAGCGTCAAGGGTAACTGCAGCCATGGTCTCCGAGCTGATAGTCCATGCTGCTGCAAACGTCGTCGAACTGTTCGTGCAGATGGTTGTTGTCTTGCAAACGTCCGCATCTGTTGACTCAGGGATCGAGACGTGGCTGCACGATCCGTTACAGCCATGCAGATAAGATGCCTGTCATCTCGACTGCTAGTGATACGAGGCCGTTGGGACCCAGCACGGCGTTCCGTATTACCCTCCTGAACCCACCGATTGCATATTCTGCTAACAGTCATTGGATCTCGACCAACACGAGCAGCAATGTCGCGATACGATAAACCGCAATCGCGATAGGCTACAATCCGACCTGTATCAAAATCGGAAACGTGATGGTACGCATTCCCCCCCCCTTACACGAGGCATCACAACGACGTTTCACCAGGCAACACAGGTCAACTGCTGTTTGTGTATGAGAGATCGGTTGGAAACTTTCGTGGTGTCAGCACATTGTAGGTGTCGCCACCGGCGCTAACCTTGTGTGAATTCTCTGAAAAGCTAATCATTTGCATATCACAGCATCTTATTCCTCTCGGTTAAATTTCGCGTCTGTAGCACGTCATTTTCTTGGTGTAGCAATTTTAACGGCCAGTAGTGTATCATTATTATACTGAAACATTTTAATTGTTATTATTAAAATCGCAGGCCTCTGCGACGTATTAAAACTTCAGGTAACGCTCAGTACCTTTTTTTGGTTGGGAGGGAGAGAGAGAGAGAGAGAGAGAGAAAGAGATAGAGAGAGAGAGAGAGAGAGAGAGAGAGGGAGAGAGAGACGCACTAACAAAACAGTGTCTGCTGCAGAGCCGAATCCTGGTTCGGCACCTGTCAAATGAAAGCGCCTCACAGCTGCTTCCAAACAACAGGCTGTTTGCCCCGAATCCGTTCTACTGTACAAAATCTCAACCCCTGAAAAACGACACTAAAAGAAGTGAAAGAAAAATTATGCATGACACGCCGTAGTGTTAAAAGCGTAGTTCCAGTTACGGTAATCATTTGCACCAATGCTGATCCTGAGGTCCAAAAGTTACATGCAATAAAGAAATGAAGGCACATTTCCCGAACGTGACGTCGGATGAATTGTAGAAGAATGTGAACTTTAATCACAAGATACATACAGTGAAGACCAAAATGAAGAAGTACGTTTGGTTTAAAAAAAATTAACAATAGCTACAAACTGCTTCAACAAAGAAACGATAAGTGCCAGAATTTGATTACCTCCAACTATCACATGTACATGGCACTGACAAGCATGGATTGAAGTTAAGATCTGGATGATTAAACTGTGTCTTTTTCGAATTTTTTTCTTTAAATTGAACGCTTCGACCCATCTGCTCGGATTTTCCTCAAGAGTCTGTGGCTGTCCCTGTGTGACTGAACACTCTTGAAAATCAGCGTCGCGTTGACTTATAAAATAATACTTTTCAGAGTTTTTTCGAAGAAATGCGTAAAAATGAGTAAGATTTGGGTTCATGAACGACAGGACAATTGGAGACAGGCAAAGAAGGGGAGTTGTTTTTACAGCGTTTTGAAAGTTTAACTTTAATTATAATCACCCTGTAGTCCATCTAAATTGTTCAAATGGCTCTGAGCACTATGGGACTTAACATCTATGGTCATCAGTCCCCTAGAACTTAGAACTACTTAAACCTAACTAACCTAAGGACATCACACAACACCCAGTCATCACGAGGCAGAGAAAATCCCTGACCCCGCCGGGAATCGAACCCCGGCGTGGGAAGCGAGAACGCTACCGCACGACCACGAGCTGCGGACTGTAGTCCATCTAAATTAAAGGCAAAATGTAGCTGGTTTTCTTCTTCATTTACACGGTTTACTGTCCTATGGAATAATCCTTTGTGGCAATGTAGCTAAAATAAAAAAGAATTGCTTTTGCAGAGGCAAAGCTCATAGAGTAACTGAATATCTTGCAGGAACCTCTCCATGGAATGTCATATTCTTCCATTATGTGCCATTAAATTTTCTTCCTAATATTATTCATGGTTAATAATAAGAGTGAATTTAGAATGCGCTTTGAAACTCAGAATCATAATACAAACAGAAAAATAATTTTTATAATATCACTATTCTCGTGTCCCCCTGTAGGCCTGCTGAGGACAATTTTGGTATCTCCAATTTCAGTTCTGAATTTCGCTATCCTAATTAAGTCTAATGAAAGCTGTAGCTTTAATGTACATCATTTGTGGTACTAGTTGCATAAAAATCCCTAAAAAATGTTGCTTGTTGCCTAAATCCGTCTATTTGGTTTTGTCGTTATGAGTCGATTTCATTTAAGATATGTTCCTAAAGCACACCTGCTAAAAATTTGAAAAACATTTAATTTCGTATCTCACATGTTTGTAAGTTGATGAGATGTAGGCTACTAAATATGACATTGAACTGAATCAGTTTTAGGCAGCAACAGAAGTGTCAGAAGTATCTGCTCCGTCACGGTATTTCAGGGGGCGCCAACTTCCTATTCTTGAAGAAAAAAAACCTTGTGTCACGGAGAGCCTAGAATCCAGCGCACGTTAGTCTATCGAATATTCATATGATTTTGAAACATATCCCTGTTGGTTTCTGAACATTTTTGAACACATTCTAAGATGATTTCAGAACGAGTCATGAGTTGATTTTTCAATACTTGCACAGTGTACGTGATGTCTCTGCCAGGGGAATCCCCATCAAATGTAGAAATAAAATCTTTCTTGCAGACAAAAGGGGACGGTTTTGTACGAGCTGAGCCGAATAAACCCGAACGAGTGCAACCCAGTCGTTTGTTTGTATGGCTGATTGGGTGTGCGTATAATAAGCGTTATTATAATTATTGGCGAAAACGATAGATTCAAGCGAGCAGATTGGGAATAAACGACTAACATGAAGAACAGGTGTGAAAAATTACATATTATCTTCTCGGCGTATCCAAGAAAATGGAATTTTGACAGAAAATTCTTGCAGATCGCTACGCTACCAAGGGGCAGTTGTACAGTCCCCTGTTAGCAGCCGCTGAAGTCCTGTTCTCGGAATAGCGCGGGAAACGCGTTGTATGAACACGTAATAATGTGTAACCGGAGAATAAACGTGGGATAACTGAACCGGTGATTGTGCCAAGGTTAGATAAGTTAACCGGAGAATAAGTTTTTACAATGGCAGGAACAGTTACAGACTTAATGACGTCAAAATCGTTTGTTATAACGAGGAAGGAGAAGAAACGGGGACATCATTCAAATAATATGGAAGAACATGACGAACCCAAATTTATAAAAAAAATGTACTACTACTATTTTTCGGTTTAATGTTTGAGAAAGTGGAGCATATGAATGAAATGTGAAACTATTTCGTAACATAAAACTTTTTGTTTGTGACAGGCATTTGAAAAAATGGCTGACATCGAAATAAGTGTCCAAGGAATAGAAAAGCAACTGGAATCACTCAACAGAGGAAAGTCCACTGGACCTGACGGGATACCAATTCGATTCTACACAGAATACGCGAAAGAACTTGCCCCCCTTCTAACAGCCGTGTACCGCAAGTCTCTAGAGGAACGGAAGGTTCCAAATGGCTCTGAGCACTATGCGACTTAACTTCTGAGGTCATCAGTCGCCTAGAACTTAGAACTAATTAAACCTAACTAACCTAAGGACATCACTCACATCCATGCCCGAGGCAGGATTCGAACCTGCGACCGTAGCGGTCACGCGGTTCCAGACTGAAGCGCCTTTAACCGCACGGCCACACCGGCCGGCTGAAGGTTCCAAATGATTGGAAAAGAGCACAGGTAGTCCCAGTCTTCAAGAAGGGTCGTTGAGCAGATGCGCAAAACTATAGACCTATATCTCTGACGTCGATCTGTTGTAGAATTTTAGAACATGTTTTTTGCTCGAGTATCATGTCGTTTTTGGAAACCCAGAATCTACTATGTAGGAATCAACATGGATTCCGGAAACAGCGATCGTGTGAGACCCAACTCGCTTTATTTGTTCATGAGACCCAGAAAATATTAGATACAGGCTCCCAGGTAGATGCTATTTTTCTTGACTTCCGGAAGGCGTTCGATACAGTTCCGCACTGTCGCCTGAGAAACAAAGTAAGAGCCTACGGAATATCAGACCAGCTGTGTGGCTGGATTGAAGAGTTTTTAGCAAACAGAACACAGCATGTTGTTATCAATGGAGAGACGTCTACAGACGTTAAAGTAACCTCTGGCGTGCCACAGGGGAGTGTTATGGGACCATTGCTTTTCACAATATGTATAAATGACCTAGTAGATAGTGTCGGAAGTTCCATGCGGCTTTTCGCGGATGATGCTGTAGTATACAGAAAAGTTGCAGCATTAGAAAATTGTAGCGAAATGCAGGAAGATCTGCAGCGGATAGGCACTTGGTGCAGGGAGTGGCAACTGACCCTTAACATAGACAAATGTAATGTATTGCGAATACATAGAAAGAAGGATCCTTTATTGTATTATTATATGATAGCGGAACAAACACTGGTAGCAGTTACGTCTGTAAAATATGTGGGAGTGTGCGTACGGAACGACTTGAAATGGAATGATCGTATAAAATTAATTGTTGGTAAGACGGGTGCCAGGTTAAGATTCATTGGGAGAGTCCTTAGAAAATGTAGTCCATCAACAAAGGGGGTGGCTTACAAAACACTCGTTCGACCTATACTTGATTATTGCTCATCAGTGTGGGATCCGTACCAGGTCGGGTTGACAGAGGAGATAGAGAAGATCCAAAGAAGAGCGGCGCGTTTCGTCACAGGGTTATCTGGTAAGCGTGATAGCGTTACGGAGATGTTTAGCAAACTCAAGTGGCCGACTCTGCAAGAGAGGCGCCCTGCATCGCGGTGCAGCTTGCTGTCCAGGTTTCGAGAGGGTGCGTTTCTGAATGAGGTATCGAATATATTGCTTCCCCCTACTTATACCTCCCGTGGAGATCACGAATGTAAAATTAGAGCGATTCGTGCGTGCACGGAGGCTTTCCGGCAGTCGTTCTTCCCGCGAACCATACGCGACTGGAACAGGAAAGGGAGGTAATGACAGTGGCACGTAAAGTGCCCTCCGCCAAACACCGTTGGGTGGCTTGCGGAGTATCAATGTAGATGTAGATGTAGATATTGGTACTTCGTGAATTATGTTTTGTCGTGTTATTTATGCAAATGAGATAGATAAAAATGACCATTTGTGCGAAAACAGCCTCGCCGATTTGGCGTGTGTTACAATTTCCGCAATATTAGAAACGTCTATTTCTTTTTATCTAACAGGCAGTGACAATATAGACGTAATCAAATCGAGAAACCATACCATTCTTGGGTACTATTCGTAGTAACAGCATTTTTGGTATTAAGACATTTTGAATTTGCATGCAGCAAAACCTTTGACGACCTTTGATGAGGTAGTAGATTCTTTCACAGAAAGGAAAGCACGTCGCGTGAAGCTCTAGGAGGATTAGAGAGTAAAAATGCTGAGACCTAAGGATTGAAGAAATGTGTTCTGTCTTGCTTGCTTCTTGTCTTTACTGTCTTTATGTTTCCTCTATTTAATTGTATGCCACACAAAACAAAGTTATTAGCTAATAGTCAATAAAGAGTGCAAATTTTCTGAAGAATTCTTATTCTCCCGCTCACAAACAATCCCACCCAGTATTAATTGTGAGTTTTATTAAGGGGCGGGGGTCTAGGACGTCGAATCGGTCGACTGTGAACAGGAGAGGCACCACGGGACGTTTTAATTTCCTGTGTCTTGAACACAGGTTCGATGATTTCCATTACATGTTTGAATTCCACAGAGCGAAATACAGTGGTGTGCGACAGAAGCATGCTGTGTGAAGAGGCATGGCAGTGCACTTGGCACACTGAAGACCAAATAACATGTCTTACATTTCCTCGAACATGTATGTTTTATATATCAAGCTCCTCAGAAAGATGTACGCAACAAATTGAACATATTGAAAAATTGTTACGCCCTATCCCAAAATCTCGAGGGGGCACGGGCGACAGTCAAGTTTTGACCCCAGTTCGGAAACATTGTAAGATCCGAGGGTGGTGTGTGTGTGTGTGTGTGTGTGTGTGTGTGTTAGCTTCGAGCAGGCCTCTATCTTTTGTATGTGCCCTCTCATGCTCAGCGCATCTCATATTTGATCATTAATATTCATTTACATACAAAATTATAGTGTATTTCTTTGCTGTCATGATTTGTGGGTAAAATAAGTTTTGTCATTTTAATCTCAACTTGTGTTATTGTTTATTTGCAACATCAAATTAAATGAAAGTAATTTATGGTTTTTGTTAGGGGCGATAATGGATGGAGCAGGACCGGAAAATAAACCACATATATCAGAAGAGACTACATTTCAGGTAAGACATTTCTTAAATATTAATAATTGTAATTGTAATACACTTGGGGAGATACAGCTATAAACTTCATTAGCATTAGCAATGAATGTTTTTCATATAATAAACACCTCTGTAAACCTGATTGAACACAAATACTTGTTTTAGGATTAAATAAAAGTTCACTAAAAAAAATTAGAAGAAAAACATCTTTGAGACATGAATATGACTTCTGGCGAGATCAACCAAACAGCTGTGTAAGGTACAGCTGTAGTGGCCGGTTAGTGTCTTGTCTTGAGTCTTCCATTACTTGAGTTCATAACATATTATTTCATTTATCTCAGGAGTGTTGGTACAGTAGGATGCCCACTGATACTTGTGATTAACTTTGTGCATTGCTTTCATTCCATTTTAGGTTTTCTAAAATATTTATAATATGAAAGGAGTATCCACATACAAGCAGGCCTCTTGAATACTACAACAGAAGCTTTGCCAGCCTCCTCTTTCCATACCTACTGAGGTTCTGGCCATGCGCAGTGAAAACTGATTTATTGATAGACTCAACTGGCACCACTGCAATGAGAGCTGTGCCCTCCGCCATCAGTGGCTTCTCAGCCCCATGTTAACATGCCTAACATCAGCATTAAGATGAGGTTGATCATGATGCTGAAACAGTTGCACAAAGTGCACATTAGTGCCACCAGTTTGAGAAGCCATCTTCAGCAGGTCACTACCTACATCATATTCCCCATCTCTATCAAGACATTTCCCTGCTCTACCCATAATCACTACCTGATCCTCTTTTGTACAATTCCTACATAACTCCCCTATGTTAACAGTCACCTGAGCCAACCCTGCACTAGGCTTCACAATGCTGGTGACCTGGTACTCACTCCCCAACATTTCCTGCAACTGCTGGCCCGCATCTCTGCCATGCAAACTACCTAGCAGCAGTACCTTATCACTGTATGAATTTGAAACTGACTTAGGCTCCTTAACTGCTGAGAGCTGCTGCATGTTTCCTACACCTACAGCTACAAGAGGCTCCTCTCCACTCAACTCTGACAGTTGGTCAAATCTGTCCGTTATACACGAAGTACAACTCCTAGCAGCTTTCTCACCAACTGCCAGTTTCCATTCCCCAGTGCCTTCACCCTCCCCAACCTGTCTAGTTCCTCCTTTGCATCTTGTAACTGCACCTGAAGGGCACAGATCTTACACTCCTGCTCCTCTGTCGACTTATTTATGCTACAAATTCTGTATTTCCAAGAGAGGATCATGCTAGAATGCCCAATGGCTACCACACTGCATTCCTCCCAATGAAAATACTTTGAATAAATCTCACACCATAACTCACAACTCACAAACCTCAGACAAAGTCCACACTTCTCACTCATGGTAAAATGTTAACAGTTACTGAAAAAACTAAACATCTACATTTCCTAAGTCCAACTACAACAGTAGAACTACGTAAAGAACTAACAGTAGTGGTCTCGAAATTCTCTCTCTACTAAGAAAGCAACTACTTTTGTTAATACTACTAAACCACAGGTAATATCAATACCACCAAAACTTCACATAATTTCTTATCTAAAACAGAAAATTCAAGTGACCACTAAAATACTTAACAAAATTAAACACCGTGAAAAAAAATTTTACTGCAATATTTCACTACAGACAATAGGAAACATCGTTCGCCCTGATAGCTGAGTGGTCAGCATGAAGAATTGCCATCCTACGTACCCGGGTTCGATTCCTGGCTGGGTCGGGGATTTTCTCCGTCCAGGGACTGGGTGTTGTGTTGTCTTCATCATCATTTCATCCCCATCTAGCGTGCACGTTGCCCAACGTGGTGTCGAATGTAATAAGACCTGCACCAGAGCGGCTGGACCTGCCCCATAAGGGGCCTCCCGGCCAATGACGCCAAATGCTCATTTCATTTCCATAGGAAACATCAGCTGAAAACTACAATACAGAATTTAATAAATGACTTCAATGCACAAACAACTCTAAAAAACACAGTGGGTGAAAGTTTTGAAAGTTTATTAAACCATTATTTTGCCAAAAACAGCATGAGATACCGTTGAAAACTACTAAATTTAATAACTGGATAACAGTGCACAAACAACTTTGTCAGAACTTGAGAACCGCTACAGCTGCAGTTGCGAGCCGCAAAATGTAAACACACTGCTAATATTTAGATGGATGGTTGAAAACTACTAAATTTAATATCCACATACAGTGCATAAATAACTTTGTCAGTACTTAGCTGTAGAACTGCTACAGCTGCAACCGCATGCCATGACATGTAAACACACTCTTAATTTAACCTTATTTGTGTTTTTGTAGAAGCATGTCACAGTTGCAGTGATTTAATTGACTAAGTGAAAAGTGGTAATGAAAACTTCCAGAGCAGTGCAAGCTGTTTCAGGCAGGCGCTCCAGTCCAAGTCCAGTTCACAAAATATTAGAGTTCCACCACCAACAACAACCTGAGTCTGTATTGTGAATGCCATTAGACTAAAGCAATATGCCAATCAGTGCGCACTTTGCTGATTGCATTATTGCTGATTCTGATTTGCTCTGGGATGCCTTATATGCAGGAGTCCTTCAGTGTCTAGTCAGAACGTACTTCTGCTGACAGTCAACAGTAATATTGAACCAGCAACTCAGTTTCCATAATGACATTTGGTGGCACCACTACATCTCTTTCCTTCTCACCGGTGACCTCTGGGAGTGAAAAATATGGAAGATGCTTGGTCCAGAGGAGCTGCCATCAGAAGCGGTGGTAGATCAATGTCCATAGGCATTGCTGCAGAACGCTGGAGCAGGAAGTGGCTCAATGGATGGTGCGTGAGTCACCCCATGGACTGGACATCTTGCTAGTGGTGGAGGGACAAGTGGCTGCTGACCAGGGGGGTGGGTGTGAAGTTAATTTAAACGATACCACAGAATTCAGTGGGTGGGGGCCACAGTATAGATCATGTATCTGTGGCAGACAGAGACTGCCACACATTACAGATTGAGTGCTGTCCAGACTTGCAGATCCCCACTGGGGGGCACCTACCCTGATAGAAGAGGCCCCAGTGAAGAAGTGCCAGAGGTGGGCACAACATATCCAAGCAAGTGTGATGAGGGTGGCTATGATGTGGCTCTGCTGAGTTGTGGCTTTCAGTTAGGGTGGCCCTGTAAGTTTCTAGAATACCATTGGGGGCAGTACATGCAGTCTTATCATTTCCTTGCAGGTGACAAATGCAACATAATTTTCTGTTGGTTCAAGTTCAGTGGCCAGAAGTTAGAACCCTAAATAAGTCAAGGATGAGTGCATGTAGGACCAATTGTGCAGACTGCCTGTTAATCATCTTGGTGCTAGCCTCTGAAACAAGAACTTGATGTTATGGAGATGGTTCTGTGGAGTTGCACCAGTAACAGAGATATCACCAAGGTATGTGGGACACTTCAGAATACCTTGTAGTACTCATAAAATCCTGGCTTATGGCTGGGACAAAGGGATTAAAAAGATGATCAATTTTAACGGTACAGGCTGCATAGTATATCGAGTACTAGGTGAGCTTGTGATGCTGTGTTGAAGGAAGTTTAAAAATATGCATCAGAGAGTTCAATTTTACAGAATAATGTACCAATTAATTTTGCATATAGTTCATCCATGGTCAGTAAGGGTAAGTTCCCATTTCACACTTGAATACTTATCTTTAATTTAAAATTATCCAAAGTCTTAAGGTGCCATTGGGTTTCTTTAATGTTACCAGTGGAATGACTCATTGACTACGGGGAATAGGCAGTTACACAACTTCATTAGTGAAACTGTCTATTTCTCTTTTAAAAGCATCCCTTAGAGCAAAAGACACTGGCAAGATTTAAGAACTGTGTGAGGCATCTGTCGCCATAAGAATAATACGATCATCGGCATCAACTGCTTTCCCCACTCTATGAGAGAAAATTTCAGTGTCTCTATCAGAGTCGTTAGTGTGGCACCAGATCTTCAGCTCACATGGCATGTACGTCTCATGAATGGTAAAGCAAAAAGTGTGGAAAGGGATTACGCCAAAAGCATTAACCACTTAAGGGTCAGCTACCACAAGAAAACTTCATGGACGAGTGACTTTATTGTAAATGAGTAAAACTGAAAACTTTCCTAGCCAAGGGCATCTAATGGCATCCAGTCAGAAAAAATTGTCTCAGTCACCTGCAAAAGTGGTGACCCTAAACTTAAGTGGATTGGTTTATTAAGGACACAGAAGCACCAGTACTGAGGAGCAGCTTCACTGAGTGTTTGCCTATGAATGCATCTAAGTACATTTGTTGGGTTTCATTCTGAAAAAGTCTGTACTTCCACTGATAATGACTCACTTGATTCACCTCAACAAGTTGAAGCATATTTGCATTGGAACTGCTTCAACAATTCTGTTGGAAGTATCCTTTTTTTGCTGCACCTGTAGCATGTTGCTCACTGATGTTGGCAAGCAGAGTGGAGCATGGCAAAGGAAGCAATGCTGCTGATGATAGACATGTTCCATAGCTGCTGTTTTAGTTGTTTATGGCTTTTTCTGGGCCACAGAACAGGTGAGAGGCGCGCCAGAGCTGGCATACCATCCTGCACTACCATTGCCGAAGAGCTGACAGCCATAACGTCTCTTACCATCATGAACAAACTCTGGGCTGTACTGACTATTTCATAAGCTTGAGCTATTTGCATCACTTCCAACTGAGAAAGATCAAGTTTTCTCAGTGCTTGGTACCTCACTTCCATGCTGCAGATTAGATGAACAATAACATTCCTGATTAGAGAGTCTGCATTTAAAACTGCATTTTCTGTTTAACTCCTGTAGGTCAGTGGTCCAGTCTGCATGAGACTGACTGGGGCCCTTTTTCTGCTGTGAAAATTCTAATCTGGTTGAAGTAATATGTTTCTTTGTCATAAAATGTTCTTGTAATAAATAAAGTATATAGGCAACTTCAGTTCTGCGTGATTCGAACAACTCCAGTTTCTGTATGTTACACTAACTAACACTTGCAGTGCCTGTAATATTGCTGCCATTGACTCATGATAACCCTTTGTGGTTTGTGTTAGCAGTAGTAAATTCTCCCTTGCTGGAAAAAAATTAACATTCTTGCATAATTACAAAAATGTTTAAAGCCCTGTTTGCACATGCCACAAATCCTGAGTTGTTCCCACATTTGTAAAGGTGAGCTACACACAAAACTCGTGGGGGCTCACACTGATTTATTTGACAAAGTCAAAACTTCCAAAGTACAAGTTATTTTAAGTAAGCTTACAATCCATGTCCAGTCTGAGCAGTATCAGAGTTCTGCCAATAACAATCAGAGTCTGCAGCATAAAACACCATAGACCAACCAATACACCAAGTGGTGTGCACTTTACTGATCACATTACAATTGACTCAGATCAGCCATGGGCTGACTTATATGCCAGAGTCTAACGTTATCTCATAGAGGGTCTCCTAAAAGCAAATACCATGTAAGTGGTGGCATCATGGTGTTCAATAATAATGTTGCTCCAGTTACTCAGTTTCCGTAATGATGTTGGGTAGTGCCACTACGCCCACCATATCAGTTCCTAATGTGACCTTCTGTTTTCTATTGTAAAGAAAAGACTACACTCATGCAACAGGAAGGCTTTTAAAAGCACACTATTTTAGTTTCCCTAGAAGAGTTGTATGATCTACACAGGCCTGACTTGGTAGAATCACAGAAAATGCCACTAGGATAAATTTTATTGATTAGTTCTTCCAGAAAAGTTTTTGTGAGCATATATTGCTTTCTCAGTAGGTAAGCCTTTAACCGATTGGTGTATACAGCTGGCTCACAGCCGGCCACAGGTTTCAAGTCCATTCTTACATTGCTGGCTGTGAGATGTTCATATGAATTTCAGCAATAATCATTATACAGTTTACATTCAAGAATTAATTATACAGTTTTACACATTTAATTAATGATAGTTTCATTATTTCATTGTTTATACATTCCTTTGAAACTACTCCCAAGCTATTCTTCAATTTAGTAATATGCTTTATTTTTGAGCCATGTGTCTGATACCTCCTTAAATTTAAAGTGAGTGAGGGTTTTGACGGGTTGTGGCAGTTAATTATATAACTTTAGACTTAGGTGTTTGTGACTGTTGTGTGTCAGTGACAGCCTAGAATACAGTATATCAAGCATGCAGTTGTTTCAAGTGCTGTGCATATGTAAATACATTCTCTGTGTAAATTGTTGTATATTTTCTTTTACGTATATTAAGCAGTTATACATATAGAGACTTGGGAGTGTCATTATGTTTAATATAATGAAGTGCTCCTTACACTTTTCTCTTGGATGCAATCCTTGTAAACATCTAATTGCTTTTTTTTGCCATTTGAATACACAGTTTGTGCCTGGTGAATTACCCCATAACAGAATCCTAAATTGTAGCTGTGACTTTAAAGAATGCATAGTAGCAAAGCACCAATAAACTTTTACTTATAGAATATCTTAGTTTATACAGCAGGAATATTACGCGTGCAAGTTTGCGTGTCAGATAGCTTAAATTTGATTTGATTTGATTTATTATTGGTCCTGTTTTGGTCATCCCATGAGAGCCTTTGGTCTGCTTTTAGTCCCAGTAGTTTGACACTGTGATTCTCTGCTTTCCGTACCTTCAGATTAAAATAAATTTCCTCTGTTTTTGTGTTGTTTGTACATTACTCATTAGCAACACACCACACCCTACATTTTTCAAAAAGTTCATTATTTTTGTTTACCACCTCTTGCATTCTCTCACCTGTGGAGATCATGGTCATATCATCAGCATATATAACATTTTTGCAGGCTATATAGTTTGAGAAGTCATTAACATAGATGATAAAGATGAAGGATCCAAGAATGGAGCCCTGTGGGATTCTGCTCTTAATTTTCATTAGATCTGACCTTTCGTTGTTCACATACTCATTTCTCATTACTTCATTACGCCGAGCAGCTATAGCTTCTTCTTAGTGTTCCTTCTTTCTGCCAACAGATGGCTTGAATGTTATATACAACTATGTTATACACAATTGGAAAGCTGAGAATCTGATCAATGTAATGGTGTTTATCCCTCCTTAGTCCCATCAAGAAAACATCTTCCAGATGTTGTGTAGTGTGCAAAGTAAGGAAGAAGAAAAGTGGTACATGGAATGAGTGTGAGAAAAAATCTAGTGGCATTGCACATGCCTATATTTTTTCGGGTATACCACACCAACAAAAACTTCTATAACACTACTCATTACTTCAATAAATACTAAGGATAGAGTTATAAAGAATTCCAATAAAAATATAATTTTGAGAAAAGTGTGTAAGACAAAATATGCTGTTTTCGTAGATTTAAATAATAAATGTAGGGTTGACTGTGGGGAAAAATATTAGTAAGCAAATGTGAGCAAGTCAAAGTGAGCCGTTGATAGAACAGATAATTCTCAGAATATTAGTTCATTATTATATTGCAAGATACTTTCTCAATATATTTTAGTAACATGGGAGGGAGGGAGATACACTGACAACTAAACATTGGTTGTTACTGCATTTTAGTGACCTAATAATTTTTGCGATTACTGACAAATGATTTGCCTAAAATGATGTCTAGTGGTGTACGCAATGCCTGTATGAAAAAAGATAAGGAACCTGCTTTTGATCGTCAGTTTTTTATTCCTGTGTTTTCAGCTAGAGTTAAGGAAGAATTCACTGACTTTAGTGAGCAATGATATGGGTTTGATGTCTTGTGTCCTGCTGTTACTGTCATCAGAGACTTAAAAATTATTTGACTTACCAAGTTTATTTGTTTCATGCATAACAATGGTCTTAACAATTCTTGCCTTATTATCAAAGATGAACTTTTGTACATTATACACTGTCTTATTCTTCCATCCTCTCTATCTTTTCTTTGGATGAGGAAACTTTTTGTTCCAGAATTCTGTAGGCTCACATTTTTTAGTATGACAGTTGCTCTGCTAACACCTTGGTTATGAAGTTTTATATATTTTTGTTTCTTTGAGTGATGTACTTCCTTAGAACAGTGGATTTAAGTAATGACCAAGATGACATGATATGCTGAATTATGTAATTTCTAGGTGCAATGTGGGATCCAGGGAGGTGAAAATGTACATGAAGAAGTCAATCAGGCAGAACTGGATAAGGAATCAACCTCTGTCACAGGTACCAAATCACGTTTAGAATCTTAACCGTTTTGTGTGTACATTAATGACATGTAGATATAGTGACTACCTCTATTGCACCCTCAGCTTCTGTGAAAGGTATAACTTGAACAATTGATATGCCTGTAATTAATGAGGAACCTAAAGTTCTCATTGGACTGAAATAGTGATCTTCATGCAATAAAGCTCTTTTAAACTGCCATGTCCTTTGTCACATAAGATGTACGATGTTGATTTTGATGTACTGTTATGAAAATACAGACACTTCAACGCATTTGGCGTAGTAGAAGATTTATTGTTATGTGAGCAGTATTTAAAAGGACAGTTAGCCAATGTACTCACTACAAGAAATGTGGTAATGACTCTGTAACATGAAAGTATTCTGCTCAGGAAGAAACAACTATGGACGTGAATAAGCATTTTATGCTCCTGGTGAGTACCTGAGGGGTGTTTTTCATTGTATGTTGGTTGTGGTGTTTCTAGGATCTTCTGGCAGAGCAGTCTGCACTGTTTTATATTTTAATATATCCATTTCTGACTTGCTTTGAAGAGGTAGCCGTGTTTAAGATTCTGTGGGTTGAAGCTGGCCAAAACAAGTACTGAAACTTTCTTCAACCAACCTTATTTTAATCAGTACTCTATGTTTATTGTCACCCAGATGCTGTGCAAGAGTGAAATTGACCACAGCTATATGTGACCCTTACATGAGACTTTGGTAATTCACATCCTTAAAAATGCCAGTTTTGCCTTGTAGCAAGTGTTATTAATATAAAAATAGCTAACTAAATAAAGTTTTAGGAATGACTTTTTCAGCAGTAAATTTGTATATGATTTTGGCATATCACAATAAATTGACAAGTAACATCAAGTAAGATTGTTTAGTAAGACAGTGTCTTATTTCTGTCTGTAACCCTTTAAGATTGAGGCCAATCATGAAAAATCAATGACAGTGTGCCTTTCCTGCAGGGTCCATCATATGATGGAGTTATGGCAATGTGTCATTACTATAAGGCCCATCATGTGATGGCCAATAAAAGTGTGTCCTGACTATGAGGCCCATTGGATGACAGCCACATATAACACTTTATCATAAAAATATGATGTGTGTGATTTTCATCAGTTCCTGCTGCATGTTGGCTGTCTCATTGTACTGTGGATGATGTATACATTTGTAACTGAAAATTTTGTGGTCTGGGCAATATTCAGTGTTTTGTGCAGTTGTTACTTTACAGATGTACTACTGCAGTTGTGTAGAATCATGAAACAACATTGTGTAGCCAAACAGGAGTTGTTCGGCATACTTAATTGAAGTGATAGTGTGGATCTGCCTCATCGTGGTTTGTCAGATGAAGATTCTCACTCCAAACAAACTTAACATCTCTGTCCATCTTTACATTTTGCACATGCCTATTGATGTTTTGTGCAATGTGCAATACACTTACATATAGGTTTCCTTTTCAAACTTATGGTTAGCAAGTAAAGTAATGAAATGAAAGAAACGAGGATTTCAAGTATGGTATCTTCAGTTAAATAATAAAATAATGACTTTATTCTCACCAGTGTACTTGTTTTATATATAAAAAAAAATAAAATAAAATAAAAAAAAACCACACACACACACACACACACACACACACACACACACACACACACACACACACACACACACCAAACGCAGGGCTATCCATATACCCATAAGAGTAAAAGGGGTTGGAGATCTCTTCTGAGCAGCCCATTGCAAAGCATCCCAGGTATGCTCAATAATGTTCATGTCTGGCCAGCAGAAGTGTTTAAACTGAAAAGAGTGTTCCTGGAGCTACTCTGTAGCAATTCTGGACATATGGGGTGTCGCATTTTTGTGCTGGAATTGCCCAAGTCTGTGGAATGCACAATGGACATGAATGGATACAGGTGATCAGACAGGATGCTTACGTACATGTCACCTGTGAGAGTCATATCTAGAAATACCAGGGATCCCATATCACTCCAACTGCACATATCCTACACCATTACAAAGCTTCCACCAGCTTGAACAGTCCCCTGCTGACATGCAGGGTCTATGGATTCATGAGGTTGTCTCCATACCCGAAAACATCCATCCACTCAGTACAGTTTGATCCGACCAGGCAACATGTTTCCTCTCATCAACAGTCCAGTGTCAGTGTTGATGGGCCAAGGCGAGGCGTAAAGCTTTGTGTTGTGCAGTGATCAAGGGTACATGAATGGGCCTTTGGCTCTGAAAGCCCACATCGATGATGTTTCTTTGAATGGTTTGCATGCTGACAGCTGCTGATGGCCCAGCTTTGAAATCTGCAGCAATTTACAGAAGAGTTGCACTTCTGTCGCATTGAACAATTCTCTTCAGTCATTGTTGGTCTTGCAGGATCTTTTTTTGACCACAGAGATGTTGGTGATTTGAAGTTTTATTGGATT
This sequence comes from Schistocerca nitens, assembly GCF_023898315.1. Lineage (NCBI taxonomy): Eukaryota > Metazoa > Arthropoda > Insecta > Orthoptera > Acrididae > Schistocerca > Schistocerca nitens. The sequence continues at coordinate 584,816,279 of NC_064614.1, read as the reverse complement.
CCTGATATTCACAGTCCAGTTGTGAAATGGTCATACAGGAAAATCCCAACTTCATTGCTTCCTCAGAGATGCTGTGTCCCATCGCTCATGCGCTAACTATAGAACCATATTAAACTCATTTAAATCTTGATAATCTGCCATTGTAGCAGCAGTAACTGATCTAACAACTGCGCCAGTCACTTTTTGTCTTAATGTAGGCACTGCCGACTGCAGTACCGTATTCTGACTGTGTACATACCTCTGTATTTGAATACACATGCCTGTATCAGTTCCTTTGGCACTTTAGTGTGTGTCTGTAGACACACACACACCAAAACAAGTTTTGCATCACCCTGGTTTCCAGAACTCCTGACGATAGAGTTGACTTTGGATATTGTATCACAGACACTGTCCCCTTGACCGTTCAGAGATTTCACTAAACCCGCCCAAATATGTAAACAACCATGCATGAGCAGCGGCTGTTAGACGGAGGGTGTCCACAGCTGATCAGTTCCAGTCATTCCACCAGGAAGGAGGTACATGGCTCTGGTCTGTAGGCCAACCATGCCTTGACGGTCAATACCAAGGTTCGATCGCATCCGCATTGTTACTTTGTGCCAGGAAGGCCTCTCAACAAGGGATGTGTCTAGGCATCTCGGAGTGAACCAAAGTGATGTTGCTCAGACGTGGAGCAGATACAGAGAGACAGGAACTGTCAATGACATGCCTCACTCAGGCTGCCCAAGCACTACTACAGCAGTGGATGACTGCTACCTATGGCTCGGAGGAATCCTGACAGCACCGCCACCATGTTGAATAATGCTTTTCGCGCAGCCACAGGATGTTGTGTTACAGCTCAAACTGTGCGCAATAGGGTGCATGATGCGCAACTTCACTCACAACATCTGTGGTGAGGACCATCTTTGCAACCACGACACCATGCAGTGCAGTACAGATGGATCCGACAGCATGATGAATGGACTGCTCAGGACTGGCATCAAGTTCCCTTTACTGTTGAGTGCCCCGTATGCCTGCAACTAGACAACCATCGGAGGTGTGTTTGGAGGCAACCTGGTCAGGCTGAACGCCTTAGACACACTGTCCAGTGAGCGCAGCAAGGTGGAGGTTCCCTGCTGTTTTGGGGAGGCATTATGTGGGGCCAATGAACGCTGCTGCTGGTCATGGAAGGCGCCATAACAGTTGTACGATACATGAATGCCATCCGCCGACTGATAATGCAACCATATCGGCAGCATATTGGTGAGGCATTCGTCTTCATGGACGACAATTTACACTGCCATTGTGCACATCTTGTGAATGTCTTCCTTCAGGATAACGACATCGCTCGACTAGAGTGGCCAGCATATTCTCCAGACATGAACCCTGTCAAACATGCATGGGATGGATTGAAAAGAGCTGTTTACAGATGATGTGACCCACCAACCACTCTAAAGGATCTACACCGAATCGCCTTTGAGGATTGAGACAATCTGGACCAACAGTGCCTTGATGAATCTAGGGATAGTATGCCACAACGAATGCAGGCATGCATCAATGCAAGAGGACGTGATGCTGGGTATTAGAAGTACCAGTGTGTACTGCAATCTGGACTGCCACCTTTGAAGGTCTCGCTGTATGGTGGTACAACATGCAATGTGTGCTTTTGATGAGCAATAAAAAGGACAGAAATGATGTTTATGTTGATCTCTATTCTAAATGGAAGTGTCCATATAAAATGTATTGGTCACGAAAGGTGCTCTATCCAGTAATACATCCTTTCAGTGGGAAGAATGAAGGGGTTACTTGTGAAACAAGAATATTCATTTATTTGTATTCCAAATACTTACATTTTTTGGCCCCCAGGGGGCTCACAACTGTAGTGAGCACGTGCATGGTGACAATGGTGCATGAAGCCATTGCAGTACTTCTTCCTTTCCTGTGCTGCAGTGTGACTCTCTGACTATATCATTCCTCATGGTTTCTCTAGGATGAATTCTGTGCTGACAACCTAACTTGCTCATAGGATCCTGATTATCACTTTTCCCACTTTGTTTTGTTATTTGCATCACATATTTTGGTTATCTTAGGTTCATTGAAGAACTACATGAACACATGGAGGAGTGTGGGATCCATTTCTTACACTGCGTACATGGTCCACCAGGTGACATCTTCAACACAGGAGTTTTTATTCTCAATTTTGAGGGGAATTCACTTCTAGAGAAGGTAAAAAGTAAGGTCTACTGCTGTGATGTGAAGCTATATTTTCCACCCCCTTTGCAGTGCTTGAAATGTCAATGCTTCAGACATGTGTCTTCCAAGTGTACATATGACCCAGTTCATGGAGATCGTGGTTGGGGACTTCACAAAAATTCATATAGCTAAAATGTGCTACCCTAATTATGGAACACAAAATCCAGAAACTGAAGGTCCCAACTGCCTATCACGTTTTGAAGCTCATAAAGAATACGATTGTCTATATCCTGTCTGAGTGATATAAACCTTAGTCACCACTGTGGGCACACCATCTGCAGTACCTGATGCATTTCCTCCATCAACATTGACCTCTGATAATTGCACAAGTAAATTAGACCTTGGAAACAAGAGGTCATCCTCTCTCCTGGTTCCTGCAGCACTGTCTGTGGGAACCTTGACTCCCCGCGTCTGTCTGGACAAGCAACGTCCTTCTTCGGCATCTAGCAGTGACAGAGCTCCCTTTTGCAAACCCTATCCCCAGAAGTTTCCAGACGAGTGACCTAATTCTAGCCAGTGGGTGAAGGGGACATGGACTGTGGACACAGAAGACAAGTTCTCGTAAGATTCTTGACTCTCAAAAGTAGGTAAATAGAACAAAAAGAAATCTCAGGACAAGGCTACCCTTAAAGTGGCAGATTCCACCACAGTATCAGGCTCTGATGTTCTCCATCCCGTTGGTGGAAGACAGTGATCCTGGGGCTGTGACATGTCTACCTGCTCCTGTCACTCATAACCATGACACCCTTAATGTGATAATTCAATGGAACTGCAATTGATATTACTGTCACCTGCCAGAGCCTCAACAATGTATTTCCTCCTGTCCTGCAGCCTGTGTTGCTCTTCAAGAAACACGTTTCACTGAAACCATTCTACATTCCTTTGAGGTTATTTTGAATTCTTTTGGAACTATATTGTCACTGAAAGAACACTTGGAAGTACCTGTACAGTGGTTCACACAGATGTAGTCAGTGAGTGGATTCTCCTCCACACCACACTGGAAGCAATAGCAAAGTGCATGTGGATGACCCCAGTAATCACCATCTGCAACATTCATGTACCCATGTCATGGCACTGAGATATTCTGAGATGACCACTGTAATCCAGCAACTCCCCACTGCCCCTCTCCTTTTCTTCTACTTATATCTCAATGCTCACCACTCACTGTGTGCCCTGGCTAAATCAAGTACCAATTTGTCTGGCAGGAGGGATTCTGACTGACCAGTTTCTTTCCCAGTTTGATCTGTTTCTCCTCAGTGACAATATAGCTACCTACTTCAGTGTCATCCAAGGCACATTTATAGTTATTGACCATTCCCACAATCCAGTGGTTTTGCCACAGTCATTGCTACTCATTGATCTCTTAGACAGTGGCCATATTCCAATGATCCTATCACTTCCTTGTCACCATCCAAATGGCCAGTTATCAAATTGAGATTTCTGAAGAGCCAAACGGCAGTTGTTTGCCTCCATTGTCACTTTCATCCCCTCTGTCATATTGCATCAGTGAGGTTGTTGTCTCTGACGTGAGCTCCCACGCCACTGAAACAGCTATTACCCTTTCGACAGGCCCACTCCAATGTCAGCTGGTGATATGATATGTTGGACCAAAGACATTGCAGCACTATTCAGAATCACCTAAGGGCCCTGCAACGTCTTGTGTGCCTTCCTCCACAAGCCACTTTTGATTGGCTTTGCACTAAGGCTCTCTAGTTGAACACAATAAGAAGGAATGCTGGGAGCACTGCATAATATCCTTGACAATACATGCCTTTTCATCCCAGGTGTGGGCCGAGCTCCGGGTCTCTGCCTTCATGGTGGTTTGTGTACTGATGAGTCAGTACTTGCTGAATAGCTTGCGACCTACTTTGTGACAGTTTCAGCATCCTCTTCTAACCCAGCTACCTTTTGAATGCATAAAACACAAGCTGAAGACATCTCTGTATGTTTTACAGCCTATCACACTGGATTATATAATGAACTGATTGGAAACTCCTTCAAGCTCTTGACACAACACATGAAATGGCCCCAGGCCCTGTCTTTATTCATAATCAGGTGATCCACCTTCTGGACATTACCCAAAGACTTCATCTACTCAATAGTTTCAACTGTATTTGACCAGAATATGTTTTCCCTTCACAATTGTGAGACAGTATCATTGCCCCAATTCTTAAACCAGGCAAAAACGCCAGTCCGCAGGCAGCTACCAACCGAATAGCCTCACCAACATACTCTGCAAACCATTTGAAAGGATGATATCTCAGTGATTATGCTGGGTTCTCGAATCATGGAGCCTTATGGCCCACTATCAGCACTGTTTCTGGGAGGGAGAATCCACAACCAACCATTTGTTGGGGTTGGGAACACCAATCTGACAGAATTTTTCTAGTCATCAACACCTCATTGCAATTTTTTTTAGTGTGACACCACTTGGTACCATCAATCACATTTTGCATACCCTCCAAGATTGGGGCTTTCAAGGCACCCTACTGATTTTTATCCCACAGGTAGTTTTGGGTTAGGTTGTTCTAGGTTAGAGTAGGTACATTACTTGGCTCCCCAGGGGCACAAGTAAACTTCGCCTCACAGTGTTACATACTGAGTGTTCCACTATTCCTCATACACATCAATAGACTAGTGTCCTCTGTTGGACCAGTGGGCATGCCAAAACTGCATGTCAGTGACTTTTGCATTTAGTAGCTCCTGATTTGTAGCCTTGGCTGAACATCAGCTTCATGGTGTCTTCTGAAAGGCTTCTGCATAATCTTTCCAATGGCTTCAAGTTATATCCCATGAAAATGTGAGTCATACATGTCTCTCATTGCAACATGATCCATCATTACCCATAACTCTACTTGGGTAGCCAGCACTTGGATCTTATTTGACAGCACAATTTCTGGGACTCTTCTTTGGTAAAAAGCTGACAAGCCTGTTCCATATTCATCAGCTAAAGACTAGCTGCATGTGGAAGTTTAATGCTCTCTGCTTCCTTGCCTATGCCTCTCAGGTTGTGGATCATGCTACTCTCCTCCATATTTACCAGACCCTTGTCTCATCCTGACTGGACAAAGGTTGCCAGGTTTATGGCTCAGACCGTCATGGAGTAGGGCTCCTTCTGGACTAGTCCAGCAGTCAGTCTCCTTGCGAAAGCTGAGATCTTATCTTTTTGTATCTGACTCTTGTTCACTTACACAATCACCATCTGAAAATTTCCTAATTATTCAACTGATCAAAAAATTCTTTTTGCATGCTAAGGGCATCTACTTCCTGATACTCACTCCGGTGTTACTAGTTGGAATGCCTCTAAGTTTCCTTCAGGAGCTCTGCCTAAGCCCCTTAGAATGTACTCCCCATGTTTTCCCTATCTCTTCTCTCCTTGGTTAGTACCCAAACCACAAATTAGGGCCGATTACTTCAAAGACCTAAAGTTTGTCACCATCGTGACCTTTTGGAATCTGTTGCTCTCTGCTGTTCAGAAGTGTCAGGGTGCTGTTGTTTACACTGGCAGCTCTAAAACTATGGATATGATAGAATATTCTTTTATATCTCATGATGGACAGGAAAATCATTTCTTGTTAAGAACGTTAGCATTTTTACAGCAGAGCTGTTAGCCATTGGAGTCCTAATTTTCATTAAAAAGACCTCTCCAAACTGTGTTCCAATTTGTAGTGACACAATGAGTAGTCTCCAAGTTCTTGATCGCTGTTGCTCTAGTCATCATGTGATATCTGTTGCTAATAACCTTCTCTTTAACCTTAGTTGTATTTTCTGCTCAGTTGTCTTTCTCTAGTGCCCAAGTCATATGGGTTTCCCAGGGAATGAACTGTCTGACTGTTTGGCTAGAGAAAAGATTATTCGCCCCAGATTCACTTTGTTGATCCTAGGTGCAGATTTGCACATGCAAATAAGACCTGTCTCACTTGAAATATCTGATGGGCTTCTGCCAACTCCATTATACTCTGCACTACCAAGATGACTACTGCTGAATGGCGCTCCTCCTTCCGTACCTCCCAGAAGGTATCCTCCACATCGTTAACCCATACTTTTATTATATGTAACAAGCCACCTGATGTTGTGGAGCCTTATGGACAGTGTATCAAACTCAGATGGATACCCCCTTTTTCTCACCATCCACGCCAAGTATGGTGTTCCCGATTCTTTGCTTCTAATACTGGCAGACAAGTATTGGCCGGTTGAACTGTTCCTCTTGTTTTCTCCATGAATGTGTGTCTTCTCCATGAAAGTGGTTTTTATTCTCAGATCCATTGTTTTAAACTACCATATTTCCAGGGATGGGATCAGGGTGGTTGGGATTGGGGTGGCTCAGGGATTCCTCAACCCTGTCTCCTTCGCTGTCTGCCTCGGTCATCCCCCTAAGACTATGTTTTAATTCCTTTTGGATGTGGGTAACTTCTTCTTTTCTGCTGTACCCTATTTTCCACTTTGGGGGTTGTTCTCTGATAAATAGTGAGTGCTATCTCTCTCTTTAACACTGGCTGTAACAGGTCAGTGGTGGGACTGAGTGGCAGCCCCCATCTCTTGTATATCCCGGGGAGTTTCTCTCACTGCAGATGAGTCCCGGGAGACTCTTTGTCTGCTCTGCCCTGGGTACTGGCCCAACCCATGTACTTTTACTTCTCTTTAAATTATTTCTTAGTTTTGGAGTTGATATTGCTTTCACTGCCTCAGTTTTACCACTCCTACATACTTTTAGAATTTTCTGGCTGACCTCACCAACTCCATATGAACAGTCTCTTCACAGAGAGACTGATGACCTCACAGTCCTTTCTCTTAACTCCACTCAACCAACCTTAGTTCATAGTGGATGAAAAGTAATAAATCTTTCTATTAAACCATAGAAAAGTGTCTTATTCTTCCTTGTAGCACTATGTGGGAAAACATAAATTGTATTGAATTTTATTGTTTTAACACATTATGGTGCCGCATAAAGAAACCATCAGTTCATTAGTATTGGTCAAAAGATTTTCTGCTGATGATTCCAATTTTTGGAGGAGTGATGGATTCTTTCTATTAATCTCAATTCTAAGGGTACTGCATTTTGAGGATAACAGTTTGGCTAATTGTGGAAATAAGCTTCTTAGTGTAAGAGGGATTCAGATGTGTGTTCTGCACATTTAATAAAAAATGTGTAACAGAAGTTTGTTTATATTAAAAGGCAGATTATTCTTTAAGCAATACATTTCTTCTGAAAGAAGCAGATTTTGAATAATAAAGTTATTAGTATTAAGTGATTGTGAGATTGGCCACAAATTGTTTCATTGTTTATACGGGAGATACCAGTGACATAAAGGAATATGGTCTGGAGAAATCAGATAGTATAGGGGCCACACTTTTAGAAATGTGGGTAATTCAGTCCAGGATTATTTATGTGGTTGCACCACAGAGATACAAATAAATGTAGCGGTGTGCAAAAATAGGTATGATATTCTGAAATACTTAATAACTGTCTTAAAATGCCTGTCCCTGTCATGGTGACAAATGTAAAGCTCCTTTCTTAGTTATTTTAGTCATTTTTTGACTATGGGTCTCGAGTATGGGAGCTTTACATATAGAACACTCTTTATTACAAAATAAAACAGACCATGTGCCTAATACGAGCATGTGCCTCCTATATTTTTCAAATCTTAAAGTCTCTCCATTAAAAAATGAACAGTGTCACTTAGCGAAGGTAATACACTCCCTAATAATGCCTAGGTGCATCCACTCTTTTATTAACACTTAAGCCCATTTCACATTCAAACTGAAGTATTGATTGCCATGTTCCATTTCCACATTAATTTAACAGCATTGATCATGGTAGCCTTTTTCAGTTGTGCAGTGAGTTCTACCACTGAAAATACTGATTAAAAATATGATGCTGCTTGTATTACCACAAACCTTTCTGCAAATAAACCAAATCATCAAATCACTTTTAACCCATGAACCAACATAATGCTTCCAAATTTTAGTCATACTTTCTAGCAAATTCTTCCGAGCATTTACGGGTAACACAGGCGTGCGTGACCATTCTCTGTGACACCCTAACGACAACTCTGTGCACGCACTAACTCGGTGCATGACTGGTAGTGATTGGACATTTTTGATGTTAAAAGCAACACAGTTCCCCCTGCCAGAGAACAAGGATGTTCAGCTATGAAAATTCCAGAAGCCATCAATGAGTTGTTGTTGTGGTCTTCAGTCTAAAGACTGGTTAGATGGAACTCTCCGTGCTATCTGTCCTGTGCGAGCCTCTTCATCTCTGATAACCCTTGCAACTTTTAACTACTGTGTTCACCTCTTGTTTTCCCTCTATGATATTTACCCTCCACACATGTCTCTATTACTAAATTGGTGATCCCTTGATGTCTCAAAATGTGTTCTGTCAATTGATCCCTGCTTCTAGTCAAGTTCTGCCATATATTTCTTTTCACCCCAGTTCTACTCAATATCTCCTCGATAGTTATGTGATCTACGCATCTAAAGTTCAGCATTCTTCTGTAGCTTTCTTCTTGTCTAAATTGTTCATTGTCCATGTTTCACAGCCATACATGGCTGCATTCCATACAAATACTTGCAGAAAAAAACGTCCTAACACTTAAATCAGTATTTGATGTTAACAAATTTCTTTATTCAGAAACATGTTCCTTACCATTGTCAGTCTACATTTTAGATTGTCTCTGTTTTGGCCATCATCAGTTATTTTGCTGCTCAAATAGAAAAACTCATCTCCTGCTTTAAGTGTGTGATTTCATATGCTAATTCTCTCAGCATAACCTGATTTAATTTGTTTCATATGTTTATTTATTTATTAGCCATTCAGCATGTTTACCTCACAAGTGACTTTGTCAAAATACATTTTACATATTTCATAAAAGTATAGTTGTTACTAACTTTTACATTATACATTATGCATACATATACATACATCTTTTAGTAGTTAGTAATTTGTACATTTTACTCACATATATATATCGCTCGCACGTCGATAGACACACAAACAAACACAAATATGCACACAAAATTCTAGCTTTTGCAACCAACGGTTGCTTCGTCAGGAAAGAGGGAAGGAGAGGGAAAGATGAAAGGATGTGGGTTTTAAAGGAGAGTGTAAGGAGTCATTCCAATCCCGGGAGCGGAAAGACTTACCTTAGGGGGAAAAAAAGGACTGGTATACACTCGCACACACACACACACACACACACACACACATATCCATCCACACATATACAGACACAAGCAGACATATTAAAAGGCAAAGAGTTTGGGCAGAGATGTCAGTCGGGGCAGAAGTGCAGAGGCAAAGATGTTGTTGAATGACAGGTGAAGTATGAGTGGCGGCAACTTGAAATTAGCGGAGATTGAGGCCTGGTGGATAACGAGAAGAGAGGATATATTGAAGAGCAAGTTCTCATCTCCGGAGTTTGGATAGGTTGGTGTTGGTGGGAAGTATCCAGATAACCCGGACGGTGTAACACTGTGCCAAGATGTGCTGGCCGTGCACCAAGGCATGTTTAGCCACAGGGTGATCCTCATTACCAACAAACACTGTCTGCCTGTGTCCATTCGTGCGAATGGACAGTTTGTTGCTGGTCATTCCCACATAGAATGCGTCACAGTTTAGGCAGGTCAGTTGGTAAATCACGTGGGTGCTTTCACACATGGCTCTGCCTTTGATCGTGTACACCTTCCGGGTTACAGGACTGGAGTAGGTGGTGGTGGGAGGGTGCATGGGACAGGTTTTACACAGGGGGCGGTTCAAGGGTAGGAGCCAGAGGGTAGGGAAGAAGGTTTGGGGATTTCATAGGGATGAACTAAGAGGTTACGAAGGTTAGGTGGACGGCGGAAAGACACTCTTGGTGGAGTGGGGAGGATTTCATTAAGGATGGATCTCATTTCAGGGCAGGATTTGAGGAAGTCGTATCCCTCCTGGAGAGCCACATTCAGAGTCTGATCCAGTCCCAGAAAGTATCCTGTCACAAGTGGGGCACTTTTGTGGTTCTTCTGTGGGAGTTTCAGGGTTTGAGAGGATGAGGAAGTGGCTCTGGTTATTTGCTTCTGTACCAGGTCGGGAGGGTAGTTGCGGGATGCGAAAGCTGTTGTCAGGTTGTTGGTGTAATGGTTCAGGGATTCCGGACTGGAGCAGATTCGTTTGCCACGAAGACCTAGGCTGTAGGGAAGGGACCGTTTGATGTGGAATGGGTGGCAGCTGTCATAATGGAGGTACTGTTACTTGTTGGTGGGTTTGATGTGGATGGACGTGTGAAGCTGGCCATTGGACAGGTGGAGGTCAACGTCAAGGAAAGTGGCGTGGGATTTGGAGTAGGACCAGGTGAATCTGATGGAACCAAAGGAGTTGAGGTTGGAGAGAAAATTCTGGAGTTCTTCTTCACTGTGAGTCCAGATCATGAAGATGTCATCAATAAATCTGTACCAAACTTTGGGTTGGCAGGCCTGGGTAACCAAGAAGGCTTCCTCAAGGCGACCCATGAATAGGTTGGCGTACGAGGGGGCCATCCTGGTACCCATCGCTGTTCCCTTTAATTGTTGGTATGTCTGGCCTTCAAAAGTGAAGAAGTTGTGGGTCAGGATGAAGCTGGCTAAGGTAATGAGGAAAGAGGTTTTAGGTAGGGTGGCAGGTGATTGGCGTGAAAGGAAGTGCTCCATAGCAGTGAGGCCCTGGACGTGCGGGATATTTGTGTATAAGGAAGTGGCATCAATGGTTACAAGGATGGTTTCCGGGGGTAACAGATTGGGTAAGGATTCCAGGTGGTCGAGAAAGTGGTTGGTGTCTTTGATGAAGGATGGGAGACTGCATGTAATGGGTTGAAGGTGTTGATCTACGTAGGCAGATATACGTTCTGTGGGGGCTTGGTAACCAGCTACAATGGGGCGGCCGGGATGATTGGGTTTGTGAATTTTAGGAAGAAGGTAGAAGGTAGGGGTGCGGGGTGTCGGTGGGGTTAGGAGGTTGATGGAGTCAGGTGAAAGGTTTTGTAGGGGGCCTAAGGTTCTGAGGATTCCTTGAAGCTCCGCCTGGACATCAGGAATGGGATTACCTTGGCAAACTTTGTATGTGGTGTTGTCTGAAAGCTGACGCAGTCCCTCAGCCACATACTCCCGACGATCAGGTACCACGGTCGTGGAACCCTTGTCCGCCGGAAGAACGACGATGGATCGGTCAGCCTTCAGATCATGGATAGCCTGGCCTTCAGCAGTGGTGATGTTGGGAGTAGGATTAAGGTTTTTTAAGAAGGATTGAGAGGCAAGGCTGGAAGTCAGAAATTCCTGGAAGGTTTGGAGAGGGTGATTTTGAGGAAGCGGAGGTGGGTCCCGCTGTGACGTAGGACTGAACTGTTCCAGGCAGGGTTCAATTTGGATAGTGTCTTGGGGAGTTGGATCATTAGGAGTAGGATTAGGATCATTTTTCTTCGTGGCAAAGTGATATTTCCAGCAGAGAGTATGAGTGTAGGACAGTAAATCTTTGACGAGGGCTGTTTGGTTGAATCTGGGAGTGGGGCTGAAGGTGAGGCCTTTGGATAGGACAGAGGTTTCGGATTGGGAGAGAGGTTTGGAGGCCTCTCTTCCCGTTATCCACCAGGCCTCAATCTCCGCTAATTTCAAGTTGCCGCCACTCATACCTCACCTGTCATTCAACAACATCTTTGCCTCTGAACTTCCGCCTCGACTGACATCTCTGCCCAAACTCTTTGCCTTTTAATATGTCTACTTGTGTCTGTATATGTGTGGATGGATATGTGTGTGTGTGTGTGTGTGTGTGTGTGTGTGCGAGTGTATACCAGTCCTTTTTTTCCCCCTAAGGTAAGTCTTTCCGCTCCCGAGATTGGAATGACTCCTTACCCTCTCCTTTAAAACCCACATCCTTTCGTCTTTCCCTCTCCTTCCCTCTTTCCTGACGAAGCATTTCTCCAAAATCCAAACTGATCTTCCCTGAGGTTGGAAACTACCAGTTTTTCCATTCTTCTGTAAAGAATTCATGTTAGTATTTTGCAACCATGACTTATTAAACTGACAGTTTGGTGATATTCACACCTTTCAGCAACTGCTTTCTTAGGAACTGGAATTATTACATTCTTCTTGAAGTGTGAGGGTGTTTCACATGTCTCGTACATCTTGAACACCAGGTTGAAGAGTTTTGTCATTGCTGAGTCTTCCAGTGAGTAAGGAATACAATATCAGTATGTCACAACACCACAGATAGCAGCAGAAACTTGGATTCTGTTAATTTCGGTACAATGATGCATAAAAAATAAAGTAAAAAATAGAAATAAAAATGTTGCAGAAATTGTAATATGTTCTTGACTACATTGACAGGTCAATAAGGTCATTGGTCAGTTCACATTTGATCCTAACCTTGGTAAAATTTATATGAAAAATAATTAGGTCTAAATCATTTAAGAAGTTACTTTTTCATGTTTGGACATGTCTGTCATAAATGCACATAATGCGATAACTTAAAACTGGAATGAATTATTGAGTCACTAAATTCCACCTTAGACATAGAGGAGAAATTTTGGAGAGACACTGATAAGAAAAAGGGAAAATAGTCATCAAATACTGTCAGTAGACACAGAGACAATGATGCTTCTCAAGTTCAACCTTCTTTTGTAAAAGGTGGCTAAAACAGCAGCACAGATGCAGTGTGTGTCCAAAACAGAAAAAGTTTGGAAATGCAGTAATTTCATGTGCAAAATATATTATATGTGATTATGCACTGATTCCTGGTTTGAGGTACAATAACCGATGGAAACAAAATTTAAAGCTATTCAGTGTGTGCAGCATAGTGTTACAAGATGTAACCCATCCAACTAAATGTCTTCATTTTCCCTTAAAGTGGTATTTAAACAGAATTTTATCAAAATGATTCATGTTGGCCATATTTCTGTTAGTTTTTCTTTAGTTTCTAGACTGTCAGTAGATAATGAAATGAAATTCTAAAATTATTGCTAGAATAGATTGTATAATACTGCAGTGATACATGTAAAATAATATTGAACGCTAATATTAATCCAGGGAAGTTAGTGGGTCACCACCTATCGTGTAATATGGGTAAGCTTACAAAGTATTTTCATTGTTGAGCACAGATGGATTTTCCTTTCGAAAATGTAAGAAAATACAGTAACATGTAAGTTTTAAACATAACAGTCAACAGAAGTAATTATTTCTAACTTTGCCAGTGTCAGTTCCCATCGCAGTTCCCTCAGATTTAGTGGTAAGACGGCCCAGCAGATAGTTCTACAATAACTGAACACAGAAGAAGCACCAAAACAGGAAGAATGCGTATTGAAGTATGAAAATAGAAGCAAAATAGAAAGAGTTAACTGTCCAAACTCAAGATGTGCAACAGTCACCGACAGTGATTAGACACAGTGTCATGGTTATGGTGTTGGATTGTGAAGGGGGAGATCAATGTACAAACCCCCCTTAAGCTCATAAAACTATAAGCTCATAAAACTACAAGTCTATTTAAATTCATGATTTGTAAATATTTTCAAACATACAGAGATTTATAACCATTGTAAGAGAATTTGCCTGACAAGAGTCAAGTAAGTGCTGCTGATTGCTTGTAAACAGTCCAGTACATTGTCACTTACGAATGAGGGACACATTGTGGAAACCATGCAGAACAACATAAAATTTGCAAGCAGTGTATATATAGTTAACATTTTGTTGTCATTATAATTATGCAGCTTGGTGATGGAGGGACCAGTGCAGCAATTATTTTTAGTTGCAGGTGACTACAGACTTTTCCTTGTATTCTGTGACTTCTTTAGTATTTGTTTAAACCTATTTGCTACTTGACTGTGGTCAATAAAGATGACTAAATTAGAATAAATACAGTAGTATTTGTTTAAACCTATTTGCTACTTGACTGTGGTCAATAAAGATGACTAAATTAGAATAAATACAGTTTTTAACACATTTTAATTAGGCTGCTTTTCTGTCTGTTTGGTACAAATTTTACAACTGCTTTCCAACTAACTTCCCAATCAGCTAGAGACTTGAAACTTTCAACACAACTCAGAACTGAATGACGATGCAATATTAACTCACTTTCCTCTTTGGTGTTTCATGAAGGGTACTCTTGCTATTTCCCCTTTTCCTATTCCGATCATGAATGTTTGGCAGTAAGAAAGATTGCTGGTAAGCCCCCATGTGAGCTTGACTTCATATAATTTTTACCTTAAAGGTCTTTTCACAAGCTGTATGTAGGAGGAAGCAATACATCCATGGGCTCAGGTGAAGAAAAACTGAATTAACCAGAAATTTACCAAGTGTTTCTGTTGTAATCTCATCAAAATATTTGAAATCAACTGAAAAATTTTGCACTCACAAGAGTAAAAAGAAGTAAATAATTATTTAAACAAAAAACTTTTTAATATACAGTAACACTTTTTAAAACAGACTAAGTAGTATGAAATAATTCCTCCTAACTCCATACATATTCCTAACACCATACAGGTAGCCCTGGAAATTTGTGATTGTGAATTTTTATGAGCTAGGACCATACTTGTAAAATTTAAAACAAAAAAAGTGGGGTGCATGCAGTGGATAAAAGTATGAAGTGTAGAGGGAAGCTGTCATTCAGAAAAATTGCACAAGAGCTTATATCATTTGCAGTGCAATAAAATTACTAGTTACTTAGATGGACTATTCATAGATCACAGATGTAATGTATTACATGCACACCATGTTCTTTGTTTCAGTTTTAGAAGTATCGTACAGTTATAGCTATTAAAAATTCACAAGCAGGAGGAAGTTTCATTACAACATTTTTGAAGTTAGAAATCTGTATGGCGCTAGGAGAAATTACTTTATAATTTTTTAAAGATGTGGTACATTAAATAGATTTTTTATTCTGTTGACATCTTTATCTCAAAAATTAAGAGTGCATCAGCCTTTCTTAAGAACACAGATTTGCTTAGTCTGCTGAACTTTCCTCTTTATGCACAGATTTCATTTTATTTTATTGCAATAGAATATTTGTGTTTTATTAAGGCTGGTGCAAAAATGACAGTACTGCTTATAAAATTAAGTCGATCAAAAACATGAGACAGTTCAGCTCACATAAAGAAAAGCAAGTGGAACTGAATTCATGTGCACTTCCAAAAAATGGGAACTGAGAATGTGTGATAGTGACAGTACAAATTCTCTTATTCAGGTATACAGTCATGACTTTCTTCATTTATAAATCAGTTCTTCTGTCATTGGTCTCAATGCTTGTAAATGATTCATTGTTGAAATAAAGGTATTAAAAGCAATATTTGCAGTGATGTAGGGAAGCAGGTCATACAACTCTTTTAATTTGTGATCCAAAAGGAGATAAATGTTATGTCTAGGTGCAAGCTATTTTGCTAATTACAGTTATTGTATTTTTCTTTGGTTCATGTATGATATTTATGTTGAAAAGGCGTTCTTTTGCCACACTGATCCTTGAGTATCTGTACTGTAGTTCATCAACATTATTTTCATAAAAACAGGAATTATTTCCCTCTGTGTTAACTTTGTTATAAGAACTTTTTGTGCATTATTGTCTTTCAACAAATACTTGGAATAGTAAAGCGTTTCTGTTCTGATTATCTTACAGTTTTTCTTTTTTTGTATCACCTCAGTAGTGTCCCATGGCGATTCTTCCTCAATTGTTGATATCATTTTCGTTTTTTCTATTATAGCATGAATGCACCTGCTTCTAAATGAGTGTGTCAAGTATCAAGAAACTTCAATTACTTTGTAAATTCTTTCTGTTTCTGTGTTACTCTAATAAACAGGTTTACTGCAACGTTTTTTTGTCATAAAAAGAGAAAATTATTTGTTTACCACCTCTGCTGCCACTATTTCACTCCAAATATCACTCACTGGACGATTTTCTACCTAAATTGTCACGTATATGATCAACCAAAATGACCATATTTTTTTTTTTTTTTTTTTTTAATGAAGTAACACAGCACAAAGATCAGATGGGTATGCACTTATATAAATCAAGGACTAGATCTGCACCTTTTGCAGTCTCCTATTTTTCTCTCTGTCCCTTAGTAACTCTCTTGAATCAGATCAGTATGTAAGTTCCCTTCATTCTCCTTCTCCTTTCAATCTCCCATTTGAATCGGTAGAGCACTGCATTACCATGAAGCATGAGATGGAAGACATTTACCAAAATTTGCCAATGACATGCAAACATACAGAGATTACACTTTTGCTTTGACCGTATTCTTGGTGGAGCCAGTACATGCTGCAATATGCAAGTTCAGTGAGAAAGTGTTCTTTGAAATGTCTGGGATACGAAAACGAATTTAGTACCACGAAAATATGCATTGAGTAGTGATGTGAGGTAATATGATAACAGCTAGGCTAACTTCAGGCTGTTAGAACATTTGCAACTGAGGCTTCAGCCCCAAAACTAGTAAAGACAAAACAGATAAATAATTAGTGACTCTTAGAAGATTTATTTTCCAAAATGAGAGACTTATGTTTACTGTGGCCTTTCTCAAGTCATACTTCAAATCTCATTTTAACCACAATAACTCTCACATAGTTTAGTGTCAAAGAAATGATATTAAGAAACATCCAACAGACTTCCAGTTTACACTGCAGGGAATGTGCGTGTGGAAAATATCTGCTGGACTATGTTCTTCTTTTTACAGTTCGGGCTGACTCTTCTCCCGCAACATCCCCTGACCCCCTCCCCCTGATGTACGTTTTTCCAGTAAAGTGATTTTGAGTTTCTGAAGTATGTTTAAAAACTGTCGCGAGGATGTTGTCTTATTACCTCTTCACCACACTTCCCTCTGCAGTTGCATGGTGCTGCCACAGAGTTGGCTGCTGTTATTTTCCCTTTTGTCTTAACAAACCAAACTCTTTTTCCTGTGATGCATCTACAGATACTGATGCCTGAAGGCTACCAGCACCTTTAAAAAGGAATAATCACAATAGTTATACCTCTGTTTCTACATGGTTCTGCATTGTGTAGTACCCAACCTTCAGTATAAAGTGATGGTTGGAATATCGGATAGTAGGTCCCACAACTTTGCTGGCTGTGACATGGTTTGGCAAACATGAAGACAAGCAGTGGAAACTCTCGCTGTATGCGGGAGGGCACTATCTTGATGAAATGTAAGCACAGGATGTCATAACGCGAAAGGAAATTAAATAGGGCGTAGAATATTAGCGACGTACTGATGTGAAAAGGTGCCTTGGATGACAACCAAAGGTGTCCTGTTATGTAATGAAATGGCACCGCAGGACATCACCCTTGTAGTCGGGCCATATGGCGGGCAATAAGCTGGTTGGTATCTCACCGCTAACCGCGGCATCTCAGCAGACGTCTTCGGCCGTTGACTGGAGTGGAATTGTCTTCAGTGATGAGTCTCCCTTCGAACTGAGCCCAATGACTAGAGAAGGCAATGATTAGATAAACACAGTTGTGGGTAAAGCAGACAGCAGATTTCAGGTTTATTGGTATAACTTACAAATCACTTCTGCTACCCAACCTAGAATACTACTCAAGTGTGTAGGACC
This sequence comes from Schistocerca nitens, assembly GCF_023898315.1. Classification (NCBI taxonomy): domain Eukaryota; kingdom Metazoa; phylum Arthropoda; class Insecta; order Orthoptera; family Acrididae; genus Schistocerca; species Schistocerca nitens. The sequence goes on along the minus strand of NC_064614.1, from coordinate 584,798,516 downwards.
CACGCCGGTACCAAAAAGAATTAGCACAGGATTTTGAATGTATACAGCGAAGGGCAGCACGAATGGTCACAGGTTTGTTTGACATGCAGGAGAGTATATAGAGAAGGTGAAAAAACTGAACTGGTAGACTCTTGAAGTTAGACAGGAATTATCCAGAGATAGTCTACTAACAAAGTTTCAAGAACCAGAATGGAAAAAGCCCTAATAACTGGTACAGGTGAAGGTACCCTCTGCCATGCATTTCACAGTGGTTCGCAGAGTACAGATAAATGTAGGCACTGATAACCAACTGGAAAAGCCCTCCAAAAATTCAACACTGCTACAATTGTTGGGGCCGCGCATTTCTGATAAATCATGGCGACATTGACTCGTCTTACAATACACGTGAAAATAGGAGCCAGAGCAAATCTGAATATTAGCTCGGTCGGATATATCTGTGTCAGAGGAATTGCAAGGCACTCTGCCGTTAGTGGTGCGATGTGCAAACTCGTTAGGTGCATTCGCGACTGCCTGAATGGGGCGTGATTACTTTTATTTTCCGAACCACCTCGCGCATTAATTAATGATGTAACAGTGACACTCTTAACTCGTACCGAAGTATAGATTGTAATTTGTCGCTTGCAGGTTTACGGAGTACAGTTAATCAAGAGATGTATTTGGTTTTGAGTAAATTCGATTTGTAGATCTTATTGACAGGGAAAAGTGTGTCGCTGGGTTCAAGAAAAAATGTGGAACGCTTCACGATTTTGCGTGTCATCCTTGCGCAGGGGCCATGCTAATCTTCTCTGTATCGTTCCAATTTTAGTATATGTACCGCCGAAGCGAGTACGAAAGGCGATTCTCAAAGCGATGTATATATACTTACACAACACTGTCAAAACTACCTTCTAGTTGCGGTGTCTTGTGGCGTATTGTAACTTCTATAATAGGATACAGTTTGGCTGAATTCCTAACCTATATGCTGCTATGGCCCTAGTATAGGCTGATGCTGTGCAAAATTTTCACATTTTATTTTTCACACGGTGAAAAAAAGGCACGTTTCTGTAAAAACGTTCCCGTACATTTACAAGCACAACTATTGAGACCGCCATCTAGCAGTAGTCTCCAGAGTTGAGCTATTAACTCTCGCGGGTCCTTTCCGATAGATGTTGAATTAGCAACCCAGGAAAGCGTAAGTGAAATTACGGGCATCAATAAAGACCCTTCGGTATGTGCAAGTGCTACAAATTCGGCAAAACTGACAAAGTGTAATTTAATTTTCATCACGTTACTGTTCTGTGCTGCCATCTGCGGGCCACAATACGAACCGTGACAGCGACGTGCTCACTTGCATTCAAATTCCGTGCAACAGCTGATCGGAATGGAAAATATAAGTTGACTTTTGAACCCGTTAATTCGCTTTGGATTCGTTACTCTTTACTACGAAACCAATAAAACACAAGAAAACGGGAGGTGACAACCAGACGTAAACTACACGTTTCTACTTCGAAATGTATTTGCCCACTACCGGGTTCTGTAAATCTAAGATATGCATGTAAAAGAACGAAATATATGTACCTTTTACTAACTAATTAACTAATAAAAAACAAGAAAGCTAAAGGTTCCAAGCGGACAGAAACTACTTGCTTCTACTTCGAAATGATTGCTTATTTCCTTCATCGTAATGACCCAAAATGCTCATTGAAAACTAAATTGTATTCATCTATTATTCTAATTTAGCATATTATGAATGTTGTTACGCATATGGTTTCATGGTATATGTAATAATATTTTATTTATGGACATATAATTGTAAATCTTTTCATATCCTGTTTTCTACGTAACGCAATGTATAATAAATCCTATATCATTTTTATAATGATGAGATACAAGGATGCTAAGTAAATAAATAAATAAATAGCCCACTATATAGTCCTGTAAATCAAAGACTAGCATTAAAAGGACGGAATTTATGTATCTTTTCCTGTGTGAAACATTGGTGTTAATAATTAAGTTGGGTTGAACCAAGAGTAGAAGCTAGGTTTATAATAATAGTTTGACTATATTCATACTTAATCATACTGTGTATAGGTTTGTGAATTTGGGTGAAAATAATTGAACATTGTGTGTTGTAATTTTGGATGATTAACAGATTTCCATTTTGTTTAATAAACCAGTGTGATTTCTTTGGTGTATTAGGACCACAGAAAAGTGTAGAAAGTTCATTGGTTTATGGATTGGTAATGTGAAATAATAAAGTATGTTCACTATATATTGAACGGAATATAATGCAGCATGAATACCAAAATATAGTATATAAATGTAATATATCTCTCAAAGGTATATTCTCCACAACATAAAATAGAAGCGAGCTAGTTGGTAAAGATATTTTGCACAGAACTTGGTGTGTATAGACAACAAGCTAACAATGTGTGGAAAAGCAGTCTGTTTCTGACTAGTAGAAATGAAGTAGCCTCAATAGATCAATTAGCATGTGTTACCTGTTTCAGGAATGGAGGTGAGTTCTTTTGATAGCTCCTTTCTGCATTCAGAAACCTTGTAATTCAACAGTTTCATTAACTCTCACTTAGTTGTGGTGAGATAACACTGGGATCTTACATATTGTTCTAACTGAGAGGAACATTTTGTGTTGAATGGGACCAAAATTATTGTTTTCAGTCTGTTAAACACAACACTTCAATAAAACAACTGTTAATGCCGATAACACTGAATGTATGCCAAACATTGAAAAATGCTTCAGATTTGTGGCATTGACATGAGTTTTGAAATATGAATAATTTAACCAAATTTGGTTTCTTCTAACCTAGTTAATGTTTGCTATGTTTCACAATGATAATGTTGACATCAAATTCCCCACAGCAAGTTTAAAACATCTAATTCATTAACACAGTATGCACAGAATGTTCCCTCCAGCACTTCCTGCTCATTATAACAGAGGCTGCTGATCATTTTACACCCAAGATAATGTTGGGCTTGCATTTGATCTTAGCATTAGACACTGTTGGTGCTGGTGAGTTAACCACTGGCTGTTCAGTTTGTTGATAATGCAATGGAATATGGCAGATACCAGTAAAGACTACAGGAAAGTTGAAAACTGGGATACCAATTGAAGTGTGGAGTGTAAGGGACCATTCAGTTTTTTGGATACCCAACTTAGGCCCACCAGGAGCTGTAGCAAGTTTTATCTTAGCAAAAGCAACAGGTCGGTGCTTTAAGAGTGTAATGTGAAGTCAAGATCAGAATCTAAAAAAGCAATAGTTCTCTTAACTGTGGCTTGAGATAGCATACCCTTAATTCAAAGGATGTAGAATTGTAACTACGCAACTGAATATGTAAATGAAAAATAAATATTCTTTTTTTACAAAAAGAATGATAATTAATTTATTTATTTACTTATGTATTCATTGAGGGATCATTTCACTGCGATAAAGAACGTGTCGTTATACAATGTAAAGAAATAGCTCAAAACATACACACACAGAATATAGAAGTATGATTTTAACAGGATAGGACAGGTGGTTGGCTGTGATCTTGATGAAGGAACTATACCAGCATTTGCTTGAAATGATTTAGGAAAACCTAAACCCTAATGGCCATACAAGGCCTACTCCGCCCTCCCAAATAAGAGGTCAGTGTCTGGACAAGTGCACAGCGTGATTTGTTTGGTCCCGTGTAAATGTTCTTTGGTTTACATACAGTTGGTTTCAGATAATATAATATAAAACAATTAAGCACTTCATCACTGCACACACTAAGGACACCCACTGCTGACTCCTCGACCATGAATAAGTACTGTTCACCTGGAAAAATTGAGTCACTCAGTATGAGTGAGGTGTTGAACTCAGAAGACTGACAAGACATTGCTGTAATGCATGACACATCTCAGCACGTGACTTTCTTGTAAAAGCGTAACCATGAATTGATGTGTGACAGGCTGTTGTAGTTACCTTCTCTCTAAGCACTTTTGTGAGTCCTATAGAGCAATCTTTAATTATGTCATATACATTACTTATGAATAATGTTTTAGCTTCATTTTTAAACTGGTCTGTTTCAGTATTTTTTTCATCTCCTTAGGAAATTTATCATACAATTTTATTCCCCAATATAAGGTGATGTTTTGAGTTTATTGTTTGTTTTTGCTTGGCAAATGTGAGTCAAAACTGGCTCTTGTTCCACATGTACATAAATAAGTGTAATTGAAATACTTAGTAATATTTTCCTTGATATGCACAGGAGCTTGATAGGTTTACTCACTTGGTGCAGTAAAAATTACGTTTCTTTTTACAGTTCTTTACAATGAACCTGACCACTACCTCTAGTTATTATTCTTATGTCCCTTTTCTGCAATATGAAAACTGTGTCCATCATTTGTGCCTTCAGTTTCAAGAAAAGAATCCCATAGCTAAGAACTAATTGTATGTTGCAATAGTATATCACCCCAAGAAATTGGCTGTTACCAACTGATCATAAAATCCATGATGAAACTGAAAGAGCATAACACAATGATGATGTCCTTTATGCCAGCATCTTTCTGTGTTCATACCAACGTATAATGACAATCAGTATTCATCCTTAAAAACTTCATGTTTGTTACATAACTTATAGATTTATCATCTATGTTTAATGCAACAGAGTTGTTTTTGCTCATTATAATGTAGAGCATGCTTAAACTTAGAGAAAGCTTTTGACAGTGTTGACTGGAATACTCTCTTTTAAAGTCTGAAGGTAGCAGAAGTAAAATACAGAGAGCAAAAGGCTATTTACAATTTGTACAGTAACCAGGTGCAGTTATACAGAGTCGAGGGGGCATGAAAGGGAAGCAGTGGTTGGGAAGGGAATGAGGCAGGGTTGTAGCCTATCCCCAATGTTATTCAATCTATATATTGAGCAAGCAGTAAAGGAAACAAAAGAAAAATTTGGAATAAAATCCATGGAGAAGAAATAAAAATTTGAAACTGTCCTGGCAGATTAAAACTGTGTGCCAGACCGAGACTCGAACTCGCGACCTTTGCCTTTCGCCGGCAAGTGCGCCACCAACTGAGCTACCCAGGCACGACTCCGGCCCCGTCCTCACAGCTTTACTTCCGACAGTACCTCCTCTCCTACTTTCCAAACTTCACAGAAACTCCTTGCAGAGTGAAAATTTCATTCTGGAAACATCCCCTAGGCTGTGGCTAAGCCATGTCTGCAATATCCTTTCTTCCAGGAGTGCTCGAACAAGGGACCTTTGCCTTTCACGGGCAAATGCCCTACCATCTGAGCCACTAATGCACAACTCATGACCTGTCCTCACAGTTCTACTTCCTCCAGTACCTCATCTTGCCTGCGAAAAGCAAAGGTCCCTAGTTCGATTCTCAGTCCAGCACACAATTTTAATCTGCCAGGAAGTTTCATTTTATTACCATTTGCTATATTAAAATAGTTGTTATTTCTAAGGTAACTATGATGTAAAAATAAAGTATTGTCTGTGTGAAACACTGGTCTGGCCACAGCGGCCAGCTAAGAGCTTCAAGTACCACTTTTATGAACTGATGGTTGATATTGTACTTCCCCAATTTGAAAATAAAACTATGCTTATTTAAAAAGGTTGTATTTCTTTCATGTAACTCTTTGGTCGGTGTTTTATGATTAATCAATTATTTTTGAGAATGCATACAGTAGTGCAACTGGCCTGTAGTGCCCAAACACATCCGTAACAGACACATCCAGGCGACCAACTATACTACCTCAAAACTGCCTCACAGTTAATAGCTCAACCATTCTCTTTACAAATACCTATATTTTACAGTTACAAACAAATAATAATGACTTACAGGGACCACAAATAGAGAGTAATGGGCATACAATGTATGTGCTCTATGTATGAAGTTCGTGGGTATCCAGGTGGATAATGAACTGAAGTGGCACAAGCATATGGATAACTTAACCAAAAAGTTCAGTTCTACCTGCCTTGCACTGAGAAATATCTCTCACTGTCTTGATCTGCAGACAAGACTGCTAGCATAGTTCCACTCATTTCTATCCTATGGCACTGCAGCGAAGTTGAAAGTAGCAAACAATGGAAAATCCAGGATGGAATAATGACAACGTGATGAAAAGGATAGATAGCTATTCACCATATAAGGGAGATGTTAAGATGCATATAGATGCAACAAGAAGACTGTGAAACAAGTAAGCTTTCAGCCAAAAAGGCCTACTTCTGAATTAGACAAAACACACACACACAGCTATATGGTGAGTAGCACTCTATCCTTTTCATAGCATTGTCAAAGGTGAAAGAAGTACTTACGCTGCTAAGTGTGCAATAAGAGTGTTGTGTGAAAATGAGAACTGAGCATTTTGCTGATGGTAGTATAGGAGGAAATTGCAATGGCTTTTTTCAAAGTAGCTTTTTCCTCTTAGTATATATATAAACCAGACAAGAAATAACTTCCATAATCACCGGTAGATTATCACTTGTTATAATTTGTTGCTACAGCAACTGAAGGAAATAACCAGCAGTGATTATTTTTGCCTGTTACTATATAACCTGACACATTTTGCATCGACTGATGACCATAGCTGTTAAGTCCCATAGTGCTCAGAGCCATTTGAACATTTTGCTTCGCTAAAGGATCGCCTCCACGATGGAATTCACATAACGCAATGTGTGAATGAATGTTAGGCAGAATAAGATTAACAGTAACAATAGGATAATGTCTGACTAGAGAGAAAAACATAGCAAATTAAAACAGATCACAAACTAGGTAATACATTTGAAAAATACTGGAAATCTGGCAGGGAATCTGTCATGTAGACGAAAAAGTGTGCAAGGAGACTAGAATTAGGATAATTGTTGTCAAAATAAGATTTTTCTGACTGGTTAGAGGTGTTACTAGCAAAGTAACGACCAACCATCAGATGTGTTTCATGCACTGACATATTTCACATGTGTGTAGAAAGTAGTGAAACATTGTTTCCTGGATGTACAACAATGAATTGATCAGTTTCCCAAAGGAAGGTTTAATGAATATACAATTGTTCGCATTGTGTGCTAAAAATCAGTTGTTTATATCTACTTCAGGGAGTTTGATACAAACATTATCACTGTGAAGTCTAGCATATGTTAACTTGTTTAGTATACATAATTCAAAGCAGATACTAAATTTTGTGAAGTGTTAGCACATATTCAGTGCTATTGATATTAATGGTAGCTTTAATGTAATTTTGTGTTTAACAGATAGTAAATGCTATACATAATATCCCATGTGCCGTATCACCACATGTAAGTAATACTTAATGAAACTATTGAATTATAAGGTATCTGAATGCATATACGAGCTATCAACAAGAAGTCTCTTCCATTATGGCACAGGCAAGACATTGCTACTTAAACTATTTAGGATACTTCATTTCAGCCAGACATCGACTGTCTTTCCACACATATTTGACTTCTTATCTGTCTGTATACACCAAGTTCTGTACAAAATACACTTTATTGTAGGTCTTCAACATATTCTATGTTGCTTATATCTAATATTGTGGCGAATACACCATTGAGAGATATATATTTAATTTATCAGCTACATATTTGATATTCAGGCTGCATTATATTCTATTCAGTTTGTCATTTCGCTGTTGGCTATACATAACCCTATGAACATTCCAAATTTTTGTGTAGTTCTAATTTGTCAGTCACGCCTTTGAAAATTTAGGGAACATATAAATGTGTTTCAGTTTACTTGTCTATTCTGATGCAATTTCATCAATATATTATGAAGGGCAGCATTTTAATTCCAATAGCACCACACTAAATTACAAACTTAATTAAGGTACATTCCGTTATGAATGTATGAACCAGAAATCAGTCTGGTTTAATCTTTTTTTTTTTTTTTTTTTTTTTTAAGGGAAAATTCGTTTACCATCGAAAATTACGACACAAAAATTTTTAGATCTTCATCTAAATTCAAAAATCTAACACAAGGTATCATTCAGTATAAACATCGGCAAACTATTATTGTAAACTTAGCTCCCGCCTGAAGTTCAGTCCAATTTCAATTTAACACCATTATTCCACACGGTAAAAGGTACATATATTTCGTTCTTTTACATGCATATCTTAGATTTACAGAACTCGGTAGTGGGCAAATACATTTCGAAGTAGAAACGTGTAGTTTACGTCTGGTTGTCACCTCCCGTTTTCTTGTGTTTTATTGGTTTCGTAGTAAAGAGTAACGAATCCAAAGCGAATTAACGGGTTCAAAAGTCAACTTATATTTTCCATTCCGATCAGCTGTTGCACGGAATTTGAATGCAAGTGAGCACGTCGCTGTCACGGTTCGTATTGTGGCCCGCAGATGGCAGCACAGAACAGTAACGTGATGAAAATTAAATTACACTTTGTCAGTTTTGCCGAATTTGTAGCACTTGCACATACCGAAGGGTCTTTATTGATGCCCGTAATTTCACTTACGCTTTCCTGGGTTGCTAATTCAACATCTATCGGAAAGGACCCGCGAGAGTTAATAGCTCAACTCTGGAGACTACTGCTAGATGGCGGTCTCAATAGTTGTGCTTGTAAATGTACGGGAACGTTTTTACAGAAACGTGCCTTTTTTTCACCGTGTGAAAAATAAAATGTGAAAATTTTGCACAGCATCAGCCTATACTAGGGCCATAGCAGCATATAGGTTAGGAATTCAGCCAAACTGTATCCTATTATAGAAGTTACAATACGCCACAAGACACCGCAACTAGAAGGTAGTTTTGACAGTGTTGTGTAAGTATATATACATCGCTTTGAGAATCGCCTTTCGTACTCGCTTCGGCGGTACATATACTAAAATTGGAACGATACAGAGAAGATTAGCATGGCCCCTGCGCAAGGATGACACGCAAAATCGTGAAGCGTTCCACATTTTTTCTTGAACCCAGCGACACACTTTTCCCTGTCAATAAGATCTACAAATCGAATTTACTCAAAACCAAATACATCTCTTGATTAACTGTACTCCGTAAACCTGCAAGCGACAAATTACAATCTATACTTCGGTACGAGTTAAGAGTGTCACTGTTACATCATTAATTAATGCGCGAGGTGGTTCGGAAAATAAAAGTAATCACGCCCCATTCAGGCAGTCGCGAATGCACCTAACGAGTTTGCACATCGCACCACTAACGGCAGAGTGCCTTGCAATTCCTCTGACACAGATATATCCGACCGAGCTAATATTCAGATTTGCTCTGGCTCCTATTTTCACGTGTATTGTAAGACGAGTCAATGTCGCCATGATTTATCAGAAATGCGCGGCCCCAACAATTGTAGCAGTGTTGAATTTTTGGAGGGCTTTTCCAGTTGGTTATCAGTGCCTACATTTATCTGTACTCTGCGAACCACTGTGAAATGCATGGCAGAGGGTACCTTCACCTGTACCAGTTATTAGGGCTTTTTCCATTCTGGTTCTTGAAACTTTGTTAGTAGACTATCTCTGGATAATTCCTGTCTAACTTCAAGAGTCTACCAGTTCAGTTTTTTCACCTTCTCTATATACTCTCCTGCATGTCAAACAAACCTGTGACCATTCGTGCTGCCCTTCGCTGTATACATTCAAAATCCTGTGCTAATTCTTTTTGGTACCGGCGTGGGTCCTACACACTTGAGTAGTATTCTAGGTTGGGTAGCAGAAGTGATTTGTAAGTTATACCAATAAACCTGAAATCTGCTGTCTGCTTTACCCACAACTGTGTTTATCTAATCATTGCCTTCTCTAGTCATTGGGCTCAGTTCGAAGGGAGACTCATCACTGAAGACAATTCCACTCCAGTCAACGGCCGAAGACGTCTGCTGAGATGCCGCGGTTAGCGGTGAGATACCAACCAGCTTATTGCCCGCCATACGGCCCGACTACAAGGGTGATGTCCTGCGGTGCCATTTCATTACATAACAGGACACCTTTGGTTGTCATCCAAGGCACCTTTTCACATCAGTACGTCGCTAATATTCTACGCCCTATTTAATATCCTTTCGCGTCATGACATCCTGTGCTTACATTTCATCAAGATAGTGCCCTCCCGCATACAGCGAGAGTTTCCACTGCTTGTCTTCGTGTTTGCCAAACCATGTCACAGCCAGCAAAGTCGTAGGTCCTCTCTCGAATTGAAGACGTTTGGAACATAATTGTAGAGCCCTCTAACCAGATGGGCATTTTGACTATATAATGCGCCAATTGGACAGAATTTGGCACGATATCCCTCAGGGGAACATTAACAGCTCTGTCAATCATCGCAAGCAAAGTCACTGCTTGCCAGCGCGTTATTGACTCGCTCAGGTTGTGAAACTCTTTCTCTTGAATGAATCATGCAATTTTTCTGAAATTGCGTTCATTTGTTCGTCTGTGCATCTGCATCACACCTATCGATTTCCGTCCCAGTCGAATAACTTATTCGTGGGGCTTCGTTTTTTGCCTTAGTGTGTATTTTCCTATTCTTCTTTTTCTGTGTCTTTAGTTAATGATCTGCCTCCAATGATCACAGTCCCTTATGCAGATAACGTTTCAGGTTTGACTACTATTGTTTTAATTTTGTATCACGAGATATTTTATGGTATCTGTTCCATGTAACTCTATTAACTTTTTGTAATTTAATGATTGTTCTTTGTTTGCTTCGTGATTAGGCCAGAGGATTGGATGGTTTCTCCTAGGTATTTAAATTCGGTTACTTCAGCTATTTTACTAAACTGTGTAAACAATGGTTATCCATTTAGGTACGGATGAGAACCTGCCATGTATTGAATTTTTTCGTAAGAAATTTTCCGTTCACTTTTAGCTGATATTTCTGGAGTTTTTCAAGGGAGTTAATTGCCTCTTCTCTGTTATGTGAAAGTATCGCTAGATCGTCTGCGTAAACCAAACATTGTGAATTAATTTGTCTTCCACATAGTCTGCCAATGGTTATTCCTTTTACTTCTTTGCCCCATGCCCTAATTAACTTTTCTAGTACAAGATTGAACAGTAAGAGGCATAATCCGTCTCCCTGCCGGATCCGTATTTTTGTATCGAACGGCTGAGGATTTCACTTTGGAATTTAACTTTGAGCTGGTAACGGTTAATGTTTGTTTAATCAACTGTCTTGTCTTTCCGCCCACTGTGAACTCTTCTAGTGTATTGCACAATGTACACTCCTGGAAATGAAAAAAAGAACACATTGACACCGGTGTGTCAGACTCACCATACTTGCTCCGGACACTGCGAGAGGGCTGTACAAGCAATGATCACACGCACGGCACAGCGGACACACCAGGAACCGCGGTGTTGGCCGTCGAATGGCGCTAGCTGCGCAGCATTTGTGCACCGCCGCCGTCAGTGTCAGCCAGTTTGCCGTGGCATACGGAGCTCCATCGCAGTCTTTAACACTGGTAGCATGCCGCGACTGCGTGGACGTGAACCGTATGTGCAGTTGACGGACTTTGAGCGAGGGCGTGTAGTGGGCATGCGGGAGGCCGGGTGGACGTACCGCCGAATTGCTCAACACGTGGGGCGTGAGGTCTCCACAGTACATCGATGTTGTCGCCAGTGGTCGGCGGAAGGTGCACGTGCCCGTCGACCTGGGACCGGACCGCAGCGACGCACGGATGCACGCCAAGACCGTAGGATCCTACGCAGTGCCGTAGGGGACCGCACCGCCACTTCCCAGCAAATTACGGACACTGTTGCTCCTGGGGTATCGGCGAGGACCATTCGCAACCGTCTCCATGAAGCTGGGCTGCGGTCCCGCACACCGTTAGGCCGTCTTCCGCTCACGCCCCAACATCGTGCAGCCTGCCTCCAGTGGTGTCGCGACAGGCGTGAATGGAGGGACGAATGGAGACGTGTCGTCTTCAGCGATGAGAGTCGCTTCTGCCTTGGTGCCAATGATGGTCGTATGCGTGTTTGGCGCCGTGCAGGTGAGCGCCACAATCAGGACTGCATACGACCGAGGCACACAGGGCCAACACCCGGCATCATGGTGTGGGGAGCGATCTCCTACACTGGCCGTACACCACTGGTGATCGTCGAGGGGACACTGAATAGTGCACGGTACATCCAAACCGTCATCGAACCCATCGTTCTACCATTCCTAGACCGGCAAGGGAACTTGCTGTTCCAACAGGACAATGCACGTCCGCATGTATCCCGTGCCACCCAACGTGCTCTAGAAGGTGTAAGTCAACTACCCTGGCCAGCAAGATCTCCGGATCTGTCCCCCATTGAGCATGTTTGGGACTGGATGAAGCGTCGTCTCACGCGGTCTGCACGTCCAGCACGAACGCTGGTCCAACTGAGGCGCCAGGTGGAAATGGCATGGCAAGCCGTTCCACAGAACTACATCCAGCATCTCTACGATCGTCTCCATGGGAGAATAGCAGCCTGCATTGCTGCGAAAGGTGGATATACACTGTACTAGTGCCGACATTGTGCATGCTCTGTTGCCTGTGTCTATGTGCCTGTGGTTCTGTCAGTGTGATCATGTGATGTATCTGACCTCAGGAATGTGTCAATAAAGTTTCCCCTTCCTGGGACAATGAATTCACGGTGTTCTTATTTCAATTTCCAGGAGTGTATATCTGTCTAATGAATGGATGATTTTTTGAAGTCCACAAAGCTGATCACCGTTCGTCTTACGTTAGGGATTTGTAAAACCGTCTTGAGGTTGAGGATTTAATCCACATACGATCTAATTTCCAAAAATCTACTTGATATTCGCAAATGAAATGGTCTGTTTCTTTTTCAAAGTACCTGAGATAATAGATGCATCGCAATCGCTTTCCTTTTCTGCGATGTCATGGGTACAGTGGTGTTCACACATTTCTCAATTTGCCGAATGCACCAACAGAAGAGTTTGCCCGTTCCCCCTGCCAGCATGACCACAAGGCCATTCCTCGTTTAGCACGCAAGTATGTAGATTCTGATGGTATGGCGTTCGATCTGCCTTGCATTTTCAACACATTACTCGGCTGTTTGCGACAACATGTGGAAGTGATGTGGGCTGTTACCTTGCAAGAATTACTTGCCTAAGTGAGTGTCCATATGAACGATTGCAGAACTGCATCGTGGCCGGAAGAGGCTACACAAGGCGCTGAAATTCCTGACCATCACAATTTGGGATTGGACCTGTGATTTTTATGATGTACAGTGCATAAATTTCATACGTAGATGATTTTTTTATGCATGTGAGACCAATGCATTAGGGAGTTAGTTTTCCAAATGAATCTCATTAGCTGTAACTCAGTTGGTAATTGTTTAGATTATAGTGTACAGCAAAACAGTCTTCCCACATTGTCGCAGTTTTAATATAATGGCTGTAAGAAGACAAAGATAGGAGCAAGTATCTTGTACAGCTAATAGCTATTTTCATAACTGTTAGGCTGCACGGCGACAAGAAACAGAACATTTCAAAATGAATATGGTGATTACAAACGGCTACAACTACTTAATGCATGTTGGGACATCGATAAGAATATGGGAGCCGGTAAAAAAAAGTTAAACGGTTTTTTTCTTAGTTCAGATGTGCTCTGTATGATTCTCGTTCATCACACAGATAACATTTAAGCAAAAAATGTCTCAGATAGATCTGAGAATTACGGGACTTAACATCTGAGGTCATCAGTCCCCTAGAACTTAGAACTACGTAAACCTAACTAACCTAAGGACATCACACACATCCATGTCCGAGGCAGGATTCGAACCTGCGACCGTAGCGGTCGCGCGGTTCCAGCCTGAAGCGCCTAGAACCGCCTTTTTTTCCGTTGTTGATCGTTGTGTTTGGTCATTGCGGACGTCACATGACATCCGGTCAAGTTCGTTTTGTTGATCCTTGCACTCAGTTCTTTTATTACAGAGGCCAAGCGGCTCTCTGACCGAACACGCTGAGCTACCGTGCCGGCGAAACTGTATTTTGAGCTTAGGCATTGTTTTTGTAAAAGGAGGAATATGCACATAGTCTTTCATATAACCTTATGAAAAAAAAAAATCAATGGGTATCAGATCCGGAGATCTAGATGTCAAAGAGCAGAACACAGCATAGTCATGTCCAGCGCGACCCATCTAACGCTTCAGAAGCCGTTTAAAAATGTGCGAACCATCATACACTAGCGTGGGGTGTTCCATCTTATTGAAAGAGCGTAATCCGTGCAATCCGCATCAGGCTGTGACATAGGGTTACCATAATTTCTTTCTCACAGGCCGGAATATTTCTTTTAAACTGTGGACGTAATTTGGGAAGCAGAAACCGGGACACTTTTCTCAAGCTTCAGAAAAAGTGAACGATGCGTGTTGGGAGGTTGTGAACCGCTGCAGCGAGCCGTCCACGGCGGAAGTTTCTCACAGAAGCAGGTTCTCTACCCAGGTACGCCAAGTACCGGCTACCCTTAAGGCAGTGAGTCACACAATGTTTAAGGAGTAAGAAGTATCCGCTGTTGCGTCTGTGGCCGTATTGAAAGAAACAAAGAGGAGGAAGAGAACATTGCGGAGACATCACATTACTATCACAAGACTCTACAGGGTATAGCCGAATAAAAGATTTAATGCAAAGGTACATTTGCACATTTGTTGTTTTGCCGGTCAACTGCACTCGAAGTACTGGAATTCACGATGTACAAATTAAAAATTTTTTGGTGAGCTAGTAAGTAGGCCTCATTAAGTTTGTACCATAGCCTAGTAGTAGAGTCCACTGATTTCAAAGACATCTGATCTACATCTACATCTACATGATTACTCTGCAATTCACATTTAAGTGCTCGGCAGAGGGTTCATCGAACCACAATCATACTATCTCCGTACCATTCCACTCCCGAACAGCGCGCGGGAAAAATGAACACCTAAACCTTTCTGTTCGAACTCTGATTTCTCTTATTTTATTTTGATGATCATTCCTACGTATGTAGGTTGGGCTCAACAAAATATTTTCGCGTTCGGAAGAGAAAGTTGGTGACTGAAATTTCGTAAATACACTCCTGGAAATTGAAATAAGAACACCGTGAATTCATTGTCCCAGGAAGGGGAAACTTTATTGACACATTCCTGAGGTCAGATACATCACATGATCACACTGACAGAACCACAGGCACATAGACACAGGCAACAGAGCATGCACAATGTCGGCACTAGTACAGTGTACATCCACCTTTCGCAGCAATGCAGGCTGCTATTCTCCCAAGGAGACGATCGTAGAGATGCTGGATGTAGTCCTGTGGAACGGCTTGCCATGCCATTTCCACCTGGCGCCTCAGTTGGACCAGCGTTCGTGCTGGACGTGCAGACCGCGTGAGACGACGCTTCATCCAGTCCCAAACATGCTCAATGGGGGACAGATCCGGAGATCTTGCTGGCCAGGGTAGTTGACTTACACCTTCTAGAGCACGTTGGGTGGCACGGGATACATGCGGACGTGCATTGTCCTGTTGGAACAGCAAGTTCCCTTGCCGGTCTAGGAATGGTAGAACGATGGGTTCGATGACGGTTTGGATGTACCGTGCACTATTCAGTGTCCCCTCGACGATCACCAGTGGTGTACGGCCAGTGTAGGAGATCGCTCCCCACACCACGATGCCGGGTGTTGGCCCTGTGTGCCTCGGTCGTATGCAGTCCTGATTGTGGCGCTCACCTGCACGGCGCCAAACACGCATACGACCATCATTGGCACCAAGGCAGAAGCGACTCTCATCGCTGAAGACGACACGTCTCCATTCGTCCCTCCATTCACGCCTGTCGCGACACCACTGGAGGCGGGCTGCACGATGTTGGGGCGTGAGCGGAAGACGGCCTAACGGTGTGCGGGACCGTAGCCCAGCATCATGGAGACGGTTGCGAATGGTCCTCGCCGATACCCCAGGAGCAACAGTGTCCGTAATTTGCTGGGAAGTGGCGGTGCGGTCCCCTACGGCACTGCGTAGGATCCTACGGTCTTGGCGTGCATCCGTGCGTCGCTGCGGTCCGGTCCCAAGTCGACGCGCACGTGCACCTTCCGCCGACCACTGGCGACAACATCGATGTACTGTGGAGACCTCACGCCCCACGTGTTGAGCAATTCGGCGGTACGTCCACCCGGCCTCCCGCATGCCCACTATACGCCCTCGCTCAAAGTCCGTCAACTGCACATACGGTTCACGTCCACGCAGTCGCGGCATGCTACCAGTGTTAAAGACTGCGATGGAGCTCCGTATGCCACGGCAAACTGGCTGACACTGACGGCGGCGGTGCACAAATGCTGCGCAGCTAGCGCCATTCGACGGCCAACACCGCGGTTCCTGGTGTGTCCGCTGTGCCGTGCGTGTGATCATTGTTTGTACAGCCCTCTCGCAGTGTCCGGAGCAAGTATGGTGGGTCTGACACACCGGTGTCAATGTGTTCTTTTTTCCATTTCGAGGAGTGTAGATCTCGCCGCGACGAAAAACGTCTTTGCTTTAATGACTTCCATCCCAACTCGCGTATCATATCTGCTACACTCTCTCCTCTATTACTTGATAATACAAAACGAGCTGCCCTTTTTTGCACCCTTTCGATGTCCTCCGTCAATCCCACCTGGTAAGGATCCCACACCGCGCAGCAATATTCTAACAGAGGACGAACGAGTGTAGTGTAAGCTGTCTCTTTAGTAGACTTGTTGCATCTTCTAAGTGTCCTGCCAATGAAACGCAACCTTTGGCTCGCCTTCCCCACAATATAATCTATGTGGTGGCTCGCCTTCCCCACAATATAATCTATGTGGTCTTTCCAACTGAAGTTGTTCGTAATTTTTACACCCAGGTACTTAGTTGAATTGACAGCCTTGAGAATTGTACTATTTATCGAGTAATCGAATTCCAACGGATTTCTTTTTGAACTCATGTGGATCACCTCACACTTTTCGTTATTTAGCGTCAACTGCCACCTGCCACACCATACAGCAATCTTTTCTAAGTCGCTTTGCAACTGATACTGGTCTTCGAATGACCTTACTAGACGGTAAATTACAGCATCATCTGCGAACAACCTAAGACAACTGCTCAGATTGTCACCCAGGTCATTTATATAGATCAGGAATAGCAGAGGTCCCAGGACGCTTCCCTGGGGAACACCTGATATCACTTCAGTTTTACTCGATGATTTGCCGTCTATTACTACGAACTGCGACCTTCCTGACAGGAAATCACGAATCCAGTCGCACAACTGAGAGGATACTCCATAGGCCCGCAGCTTGATAAGAAGTCGCTTGTGAGGAACGGTGTAAAAAGCTTTCCGGAAATCTAGAAATACGGAATCAACTTGAGATCCCCTGTCGATAGCGGCCATTACCTCGTGCGAATAAAGAGCTAGCTGCGTTGCACAAGAACGATGTTTTCTGAAGCCATGCTGATTATGTATCTATAGATCGTTCCCTTCGAGGTGATTCATAATATTTGAATACAGTATATGCTCCAAAAACCTACAGCAAACCGACGTCAATGATATAGGTCTGTAGTTCGATGGATTACTCCTACTACCCTTCTTAAACATACGACCAGAATTTCTTCGGATTTTCTACCAAATTTCGAGACAATGTTTCGTTGTGGAACCTATTAAAGGCATCTCGCATTGAAGTCCGTGCCAAATTTCGCGCGCCTGTAAATTTTAGCCAATCTTCGGGATTTTGCGTTCTTCTGAACTTCGCATGCTTTTCCGTTGCCTCTGCAACAGCGTTCGGACCTGTTTTGTGTACCATGGGGGATCAGTTCCATCTCTTACCAATTTATGCGGTATGGATCTCTCAATTGCTGTTGCTACTATATCTTTGAATTTGAGCCACATCTCGTCTACATTTGCATAGTCAGTTCGGAAGGAATAGAGATTGTCTCTTAGGAAGGCTTCTAGTAACACTTTATCCGCTTTTTTAAATAAAATTATTTTGCGTTTGTTTCTGGTGGATTTGGAAGAAACGGTATTGATCCTAGCTACAACGATCTTGTGATCACTAATCCCTGTATCAGTCATGATGCTCACTATTAGCTCTGGATTGTTTGTGGCTAAGAGGTCAAGTGTGTTTTCGCAACCATTTACAATTCGCGTGGGTTCGTGGACTAACTGCTCGAAATAATTTTCGGAGAAAGCATTTAGGACAATCTCGGAAGATGTTTTCTGCCTACCACCGGTTTTGAACAAGTATTTTTGCCAACATATCGAGGGAAGGTTGAAGTCCCCACCAACAATAACCGTATGAGTGGGGTATTTATTTGTTACGAGACTCAAATTTTCTCTGAACTGTTCAGCAACTATATCATCGGAGTCTGGGGGTCGGTAGAAGGAGCCAATTATTAATTTAGTTCGGCTGGTAAGTATAACCTCCACCCATACCAATTCGCACGAAGTATCTACTTCGACTTCACTACAAGATAAACCACTACTGACAGACACAAACACTCCACCACCAATTCTGCCTAATCGATCTTTCCTGAACACCGTCTGAGACTTCGTAACGGTAACGGTAACGGTAACGGTATGATAGCACATCGCTAATTCCTCTGCTGTTACTAATTTTCCCTCTTTGAATGAATTTGAAGCAAAATAACTGTCGATTTTTTTTGAAGGGCATTCTGAGTACGCTTTTGGTTTACGCTTTACGCTAGCTAAACGAACCTCAGTATCTGCTCGTCCCCCACGTGAAATGGAAACATAACACTTACAAATTACACATTCTGTTCATAGTCACTTCTCTCTCGTTTTATAAAGAACCATTTTTCTGAATGTTTTCCTTGGAATGGATTCTTCTTCTTTGGTATGCTGAGTTCACTTGAAGCAATCAAACACTTTGGTAACAAATTAACCGCAATACGACTCGGACGGAGCAACAGTTGCTGCAAGCTCTCAGCGAAGAAATCTGTGCGCCGTATTGAGATTCATTACGCTTGCTGCACGATTGAAATTTTGATTTTTTACATTCTCCGTAATTCTTATCGACTATCGCTGTGTATTAAATAGTTATAACTGTTCGCAAATCGCTGTATTAATTTTAAATCGACCTGCATTTTTCGCAGCTCGCAAGTTAGAACGCGCGCAAAGTACGTGATATCACAGTTGAGCACGGGAATAAGCGTGCTTAACATTGATCATTTACATCTCAGAATGTGATACAGAACAAAGCAATGTTTTCAACCGTACATTGTACAAAGTGACTAGACGACATCTTAAAGGTACCTGAAGAGGAGAAAAATTTGACATAAACACCTCAGACAGGATCCTATACAGCTATTATATTATGAAGAAGTTGGTTGCTACGTGTCGCCTTCTGTTTAGAACAGTCCCATCTAGGATTAAGATAGCGGGATTTAGTGCACCAGTCAAGTTGCTATACATGCGTGTTAGTCATACCAAGAAGTATACGTGTGAAAACGGCTGTTGTATTTTTGGAAGACGGGAGTGCCCACAGCGTACTCATTTCGAAGATGTAGAAGAAAGGGTTCACGACAACCCGAATTTGTGCCCCAGTTTTCTTACGAGAAAGATCCACAAAACATCACAGAACCACCTCGAGTGTGAACTACATGCTGGGCTGGGCTGTTTTGGGGGAAGAGACCAAACAGCGAGGTCATCGGTCTCATCGGATTAGGGAAGGACGGGGAAGGAAGTCGGCCGTGCCCTTTGAAAGGAACCATCCCAGCATTTGCCTGGAGAACTACATGCACCACATACCAACAGGTTAAACGCTACAGTGAACCGTAGATCCACACGACGCCTTGTAGCATTTGCAAAGGGACAAAATCACAACTCGTCGGACAACACTACACATCTTCAGCCTGCGTTGTTTCGCCAGTTGAACATATCCAGCTTCATGTGCCGCTGTGAATAATGGCTTTTTGCGAAGTAGTCGATTCCAAAATGTCCATCGCATGCGGTACCCTTCACAGTGCTCGTTCGGAAATCGGTTGAGATGGACATGCTTTCACAGGAAGCAGCAATTCGTTCAAAAATGGCTCTGAGCACTACGGAACTTAACTTCTGAGGTCATCAGTCCCCTAAAACTTAGAACTACTTAAACCTAACTAACCTAAGGACATCACACACATCCATGCCCGAGGCAGGATTCGAACCTGCGACCGTAGCGGTCGCGCGGTTCCAGACTGTAGCGCCTAGAACCGCTCGGCCTCTCCGGCCGGCCAGCAATTCGTGTTTGAAACCGTTTGTTAGTGACAATACGTGACACTTGTTTCCGGTTCCTGCCGGTTAAGGTCTTTCTATGACCACTGTTTGTACACTACGTTACATTCCTGCGAATGGTATACCATTCCTTGTAGACACGATAGGTCAGGGTTTTCAAACTGTGCGTCGCGACTCCCAGGGGCATCGCAGCCATACAATAGCGGCGTTGCGATGACTGCACGAAAGAACGGCAATAATTTGGTTTATTTGTTTTCCGAATAAAGAAACAACGTGTGAGCTAGTAGTGACCACTAGCGGACCGCGGACCGTCAAGTAAGTGTAGCTACTATGGCAGAGTGGTAGGCGACAGTCGAATCGTACTACGTGACTCATTTATTTTATTCAGTAACAGTCAGTTCGAAGAGTAGTTCTGTTGAATGTAGATTGTTTTGTTGTTTGTCTTCTGTGATTTGTGCTTCTGTGTCAGAATGGACAAACTTTTAAATATACGTATAAGACGTGACGTTTCAAACGTGTCAATCAGTTCTAAAGAAGTGAATCGACGACAATGGAGGAAGTATAACGACAGTTACTTGAATTTCAGTTTCACATGTAGTGCTAGGGCTGCTGTAAGGCCCAAGCGACAAATGACGATCACAGTCGTCATTTGTTTCAAAGTCCTAGCTACTGAAAGCATGCTGCCTACCAAAATGAAACTACATTTCGCGATAAATGCCGGTAATTGGCAAACAAACCACGAGAATATTTTCCCTACAGGTTAAAAGAAATGACAGAAGAAAAGTAAATTTTCAAATACAAGCTATGATTTCTACTAAGGATCTTCATTCGTCTTACAAAGTTGCCTATCGTGTAGCAAAGAGCGAGAAATCTCACTTCACGGCGGAAGCCCTCCTTTTACCAGCTCCTCTGAACATTTTATGTTTTATGATAGGTGAGTCAGCTGCCCAAGCACCTCGTAACTGTGCCTTTTCCAGACAAAACTATTAGTCGTCGGATGTTCAATGTGCCTGACGACATTAATGACTTGTTGGTTGGAAAATTCAAAGGAAATCGTGATTTCGCTGTTCAGTTGGTTTAAGCTACAGACAACCAAAATGATACACATCTAATTTGTTATATGTGGTTTATACACGACAACAAATTTCAACTATTGATCATTATCGAAAGTATTTGAACACCTTCTTTGCAGGAAAACATATCTTGGTTCAAAAGCAACAGGCCTCTTTGAAATACTACACTCTTTTTATAGGAGAATTCTGTAGGCGTGTGTACAGATGGACGTCGTATTATGGCTGGCCGTTACGCCGGATTGCAAGCTATGATACATAAAGAGGTTCTTTCGTGCCGTTTGGTCACAATGTTTTACTCACCACGAAGAACTGGCACCGAAAAGCATGAGCTCGCTGGCATTCACTGGAGAATGTCCTGAAAAGGGTGTATGAACTCATGAATGAACTTTATTCATACCTCGGTAAAGAGAAACATTTGGATTCCGAGAAGGCTTTAGACAGTGAATTTGTTTTGAAGCTGGCGTATCTTTGCGTAAACTTCGAAAAACTCAGTTATCCATATAAGATAACGTGAGCAAAATTCTGCAACTGTTAGACAAAATGTCAGTCCTCAGAAAAAAACTTCAATTGTGAAAGACGAAGTTGGATGATAAAGGTATACAATGATTTCCCTGCCCTTTACACGGTTTTACAAGACAGTGACTTTTAGTTGAGTGCAGAATTGAAGTCTGTGTTTGTGGGTCATTTAATGAATCTAATTTTGACGTAGAAAAGGATGAAATATATAGCCATAAACAGTTTTGCATTCTACCCATCGGAATAAAATGTTCTGACAGCAGATATATTTTAAAACGAAGAATTAAGATGATTCTCGTTAACAATACTGTCTATACCAAACAAGAACTCTTGAATTTGAATCGAAATAATTAGTCCTTTTTTTTAAAAAAAACAAAAAAGTGTAAATCGGCAGCATGTAACCACACGAATAGTTTACGTTTCGTTTTAGATATAAATATATGTTTTCTAGATTTCTTCTGATGACGTTGATTGTGAATATGATCTGTGGAACAACTAACTATTTTCAGCTTCGCCTTCAGTGACGTCTCTACTCAAATTCTTATTTCTCTGTACATCCAGCAGTGTCAGTTGGAACAGATCAACTTTGTAAAAAATGGAATGGAACTCTGTTTTTCGTTTCTTCTAAATGTTGCACAAAAAATAGCAAATTGAAATCTATTCTAGGCCTGTATTGTGATAATGCACGAATATATCGCAGATGTAAATATGATCACAGTCTGTCTAGTAAAAGCACGTCACAAGCGAACATGAATATACATAACTCATCTAGTGCCTGTCTTGCTTAGAATAAGAAGGTGTGAGAACTGTTAAGCACTTTTCCCGGAAGTGTAAGAGCCTGCGCATGGGAAGGCAACAAATCAGCACCAAACGGCTGCGACGTCTCGCTCATAGCAGTAGGTAAAGACTTACCGATAGCCACCTGTCGCACTGCTGTTGTAATTTAAACTTTTGTGTTGCCAATTGCAGAGGAAAAACTGTGAAACTTTCAGGACTGTTCGTGCTGCAGTATTGCTGTCGAGGTGATTTCAAGCAGAGGCACATATAAATGTAGTGATATTGTTGGCATTACCACTGTTGACTGCCGGCCGGAGTGGCCGAGCGGTTCTAGGCGCTACAGTCTGGAACCGCGCGACCGCTACGGTCGCAGGTTCGAATCGTGCCTCGGGCATGGATGTGTGTGATGTCCTTAGGTTAGTTAGGTTTAAGTAGTTCTAAGTTCTAGGGGACTGATGACCTCAGAAGTTAAGTCCCATAGTGCTCAGAGCCATTTGAACCATTTTGAACCAATGTTGACTGGGCGATTGGTTGGTTGGTTGGTTTGGGAAAGGAGACCAGACAGCGAGGTCATCGGTCTCATCGGATTAGGGAAGGACGGGGAAGGAAGTCGGCCGTGCCCTTTGAAAGGAACCATCCCGGCATTTTGCCTGGAGCGATTTAGGGAAATGACGGAAAACCTAAATCAGGATGGCCGGACGCGGGATTGAACCGTCGTCCTCCCGAATGCGAGTCCAGTGTCTAACCACTGCGCCACCTCGCTCGGTTGACTGGGCGACTTCGACAGTATTCTGTATGGATGATGCAGAGGTAGGGTTGCCATCCGCCCCGATATATGAGGACCGTCAGCCTTATGGATCTTCTTGTTCTGACATCACGTAAGACCCAGTTTTGCCTCGATTCTGCAAAATAACTGTTACGAGCTTGACTCAGGTGCTGAAGTAACTCCATCTGTTAGCGTAACGAGTAAATGCAGCCTCAGCTTTTTTATGTCAACAAGTCTATGTTGATAAGTTTATCTCATAGATGGCGTTGCATGTTGCGTAATCTGTATCGATGATGCAAGTACCTTCTAGCTCTAGCGTCATCATTCGAGTAAATACCAGACTTCTCCAGTGGTAAGGGACTCGAACTATTTAAGCAGCGCCACGCGGGAAAATCGGACGGTTCCCACTTGAAAAGCGAACTGATAAGCCGATTCTTTCTAAACGTAATGCGGACAAAGAGTGCAAGTTAGTAATGTTTGAAATATTTACCGCGGGTGTATAGGGCGTGAAGTGTATAGTGACGTTTACTTAGTTGACTAAAGAGTTATTGTCGGCTCTTTACAGTCTAATAAATGTGTCTTATCAAAGGGTACAACAATTCCTAAGAACGGAAAGAGAAAGTGTCACTTTTAGGATGATTACACAAAAGAGTGGTCTTTTGTCAAGAAAGGACGTACGGATCAAGAAGGGTTGTGTGAGATTTTTAGCTGTTTCATCTCAGTAACTCACGGAGGTAAGGCAGATGTGAGGCATCACATTTCTACGAAGAATCGTACAAGCAGATTCGCGGTAGCATCGACATCAAAGCCTATTTCTACATTCATCATTAAAGAAGATACCCAGGAAAAATTGCTCGTTGCTGGCGCAGAATTAACAACAGCTTATAAAGTTGTCAGGCATCATCACTCCTTCAGTTCTCTTAACTGTACCGTAAAACTGAATGCAGCAATGTGTCCTGGCTCTCCGCAAAGCAGTCTACCGCCGGGACCAAAGGTACAGCGATTCTTAATAATATTCTCACACCGAATGCATAAAACAATTGCACTAAATTTCATTTTACGGCTTAGGCCCCGACGCATTGAACCACAAGACTGAAAAGATGTTTCTTATAGTTGTTCAATATTTTACCGAAACTGATGGAATCCAGCAGAAGCTGTTGAAATTTTATTCGCAGAATAATGAAACATCAGAGATAACTGCAAAGTTTTGTATGGACATTTTAAGACAACTGCAAATTCCATTAGGTAAATTAACCGCTTTTTGTGGAGACAGTACCAACTTCGGAGGTCTTCATCGACGCTGCCAGCGGAATGTGTTTCGCCAAATTAAAGAAGAACTAGGAAAAAATGTAGAATGAATTTAATGCCCGGCCCATATTATCCACAATACTATATCAAGTGCTGCTGGAGTCTTAACTGTCGACATTGAAATAATCGTCATGAAAATAATTATTTTTGAATATACACGGTGAGTTGTGCTCTTTGAAGGTATCGCAGTTTACAGTGTCGTATGTCTAATTAAACACGGATCTCCATTACTAGGAATTTGATTGTGCTTTCCAGTGTAGAGGCGGTGAAATTGGGCCCAGTAAGCTAGGAGCTTTGGTAGCGGCTGTGGTGCTGTCAGATGTTACAGCAATTCGTCACGCCTGTGGTCACAGCCACACCTTGTAGTCACAAGCCGTGTTGCCGCTGGAACTGTAATTCGCTGCAGCTAATTAGCAATTGTCCTGTGCCTTCCAGGGATTAGAAACGGGCTTTACGACCTCACCATAATGGAGTGCGCATGTCTGAAATGTTATCTGAGAGAGAACGCATAATGTTAATGGTAATTATAATTACCACCATATCTCAAATGTACATGACTGAGTCACAAGTATGCGCAGAAACTGAGAGTGCTTTGTAGTAGTTTTTGGTATGTGTAGTTTTTGGTCCGATGTTCGGTAGACTCTTAAGGCCATAGTCTGGTCAGGCTAAATAAAACAATAAATAATATCACTCTTCAACGTCCCCATTTGTGTTAGTGTGGTCTCTTCTGTTTTGGAAGATGCATTTCTGTACTGGGAGTAAGCCCCCTGCTACGGAATGAACATAGTCTCCTAAAATGGTATCATATGTCATATCAGCAACCTTTTCTTGCAGTGTGATCATAAAAACCCACTGAAAACCATGGTACTACAGTTCAAATAACGGAACATCCTCCATGCTTCACACTTGATGGGTGACATGTGAGTAGTGTGCTTTCCTTGTGGTTCTCCATTCGCAAATACGCCTTCAGTAGAAAACATTAAAAAAGAGTGACCTCATTGGACAACATTATTTGGTCGCTTTGGTCTGTTGACCACAGTGTGTATTCTTGCATCTCCGAAGCATTTTGGTTATATTTGGCTCGTTTGCAGTGCATCCTTTTTGTAGTAGATCGCTAAGCGCCGTAGTCGCACAGAATCACTTACTTCTCGAACAACCAGTAACACTATGTCACGGTACTCCCTGTTGTCAAAGATTAGTATGACGCACTCAGCAGTTATTGCTCGCTGATGAATGTTGCAATGACACGTGCGCAGTCTGCGTTGGTGTTGTGAAAAGTCACCCTACTACCAAAATACGACGTTCTTTTTTTTAAATGTATTTGTGAGGCGTCTTGTCACAGTCCGCGCGGCTCCCTCCGTCGGAGGTTCAAGTCCTCCCTCGGGCATGGGTGTGTGTGTTGTCCTTAGTGTACGTTAGATTAAGTAATCTGTAAGCTTAGGGACCGATGACCTTAGCAGTTTGGTTCAAATGGCTCTGAGCACTATGGGACTTAACATCTATGGTCATCAGTCCCCTAGAACTTAGAACCACTTAAACCTAACCGCCGGCCGAAGTGGCCGTGCGGTTAAAGGCGCTGCAGTCTGGAACCGCAAGACCGCTACGGTCGCAGGTTCGAATCCTGCCTTGGGCATGGATGTTTGTGATGTCCTTAGGTTAGTTAGGTTTAACTAGTTCTAAGTTCTAGGGGACTAATGACCTCAGCAGTTGAGTCCCATAGTGCTCAGAGCCATTTGAACCATAAACCTAACTAACCTAAGGACATCACACAACACCCAGTCATCACGAGGCAGAGAAAATCCCTGACCCCGCCTTAGCAGTTTGGTCCCATAAGATCTTACCAAATTGTATTTGTGAAAACGTGAAGTACATGTAGTGAAATGTGCACGCAAATTTCCAGAATAAAATATCTTAGCTTGTGTGGGATAAATAAATATATCGCTGCTACGGTACCGATGTGAGGATAGAACGGTACAAAATCATAAGTACAATCAAACATAGTTAAAACATTATTATGTCTGTCAAAAAGCTGTTTTTTTACTTAACAAAAGCAGAATAATGACGTAAACTGTAGCATAGAAACATGTTAAAAATACGTAGTGCGTGGCACTGAGTGTGATTTTAAAAAAGCTGCGAAACACATATGAAAATACACACTCTAGTCACATTAATATGACCACCTGTCAGTAGTCTGAATAACCACATTATGCTACGAGACGTGCAGGAAGACAGTCGGCGAGGTTCTGAAACGTACCGACAGGAATGTGCAGTCATGCCGACACCACTGCCGTGGCCAGCTGCGCTAGTTTTCTCAATTGAAGAACCACTGCGCAACAGCCCGATCGAGATGGTCCCACAGGCTGTCATCTGGGATTAAATCCCGTGAGAAAATAAAATGCGGTCCATAAGTCTTGGTGTTGACTTAGTACTTACGTACCGCATTTTTAAAATGTGACTACGCCTATTCAGGCTGTTTTAGTTTTATTTATAGACCATGCCATCTTAGACAAATTATAGATTCAGGTATATCTACTGAAGAAGGCTCAATTATTTGAACTGATACCTAGGTAAAGGTTGGTTTCATTACCGCAATCGAGGCTGATAGTTTCTTATATATTATTTTACATTCCCATCGTATAGAGCGATGCCATGTTAGTCTAGTGCTATGTTCGTGTTACCGATTTGCATCAACATGGGCAGTGAAACACGAAGAATAACCAGAACTCCATCAGAGACTCAAGCTGTGCTGCTACTGCATCGCGGTAGCAGTCAGCACAGGCCAGGCCGATGCTGCTGCTGATGGAGTGCTGTTTATACTTCGTGTTTCACTGCCCATGTCGATGCATATCGGTAACACGAAGATAGCACTAGACTAACCTGGCATCGCTCTATACGATGGGAATGTAAAAAGCCGCTATAGAACAATTTTGTTTGAATCGAGAAGCAAACCGACGCTTTCTGTCTACATCGGACGCCGCATGAAAAAAGCAATTGACATTATTTATTTTGCCTGACTCCAGCTACGTACTGAAAAAACTAAATTGCAAATATCTGCTGGAACACCAGAGAAAAAGCACCTGACGGCTCTTAGGAGAGGATCCCTGTATATAAAGCGAAGAAGAAATAGCACATAGTAATGTTAACTGAGTGATTACATTTATAAAAAACAAATTTTGTGTTCTGCCTTACGGCATGTCTTGTCATGGGGGAAGCCTCGTCAGAGAGGTCCACCGCATGAGCGTCTAGGGAAGTGATTCCATTGGTGGTTTCCCGTTGCCTTCCATTGGTGATGATGAAATGATAATGAGGGCAACACAACACCCAGTCCCTGAGCGGAGAAAGTCTCCGACCCAGCCGGGAATCGAACCCGGGCCCCATGGCGTGACAGACCGCCACGCTGACCACTCAGCCATCGGGGCGGACTGATAACATATAAACGCACACAAAAAGCGTCGGATCCGTAGTGAGATAGCTCTTAAATAAAAAAGCGTCATTTAATCTGTGTAAAATTTTAACCTGTTTTTGAGAATAAATAATTTGTAAGGGACTTTAAGACTGAGTCTTTAATATCCTCTCACCTGTTCATCCGTTCCCGTTATGTATAAAGGCGTGTTGTTTGCGGTTTATGTGATACGGTCTTTCTCGCTGTCCGCTCCGTTATTGTCGTCCCGTCTTGCCGCGTCGCGTACAAGGTGGCAATAGTGTGCAAGCGAACTAACATGACGTTCGAACACACAACTTGTCATTTATCACGGGGCGAAATAGAATTTAAAAAAAAAAAACGCTACATGGCCGTGTATAATTAGAGACAGCCTCTGTAGACGTTTTGGGGCGTTGCGCACAGGAAAGGGCGAAACCATACTCGATTCACACAAAGAAATTAATAAGGAAACTAAGGAGTATTCCGTGCAAATAAATCATGTAGTTTCGGTACAAAAGATTAGGAAGATATCGAAGAACGAAGTGCATCCTGAGGCGGCATGACCCATTTGAAACCTGTAGAAGCTGTCTTGCTCGCCTCTGCGTGAAGTGTGAAGGAGAGTTTTAAAGTTTTAATTATAACCACAGAAAAGTAAAGTTTGGTAACTTTTTTGTTTGTCTGCGGACCTAGTAAACACTGAAACACCCTCAGCTCGGTGCTGCAGCAGACCGCTAGGTGAGACAAAACATAGTGGCCCAATCAAAACATAAAGTGAAGTAACGAGCGATAATTCATTTTCAGCATTAGAAGGAGAACTACGATGCAACAAACCACGTTGAGTTAGTGGAAGTGTACGGCAACAATACAGAATCATGTGAGACAGTGGTGACGTAGCGCAGACAGTGTTGCTACATCAGCTAAATCTGGCTTCTTCTTAATAGCATTTAGCAGGCAAATGAGTGATTTAGCAGGGGCTCGGAAGAATGGCATGTTTCACAATTATTTGGCTTCTTTTCAAACTTTTCTTCTTGACTATAGGAAAGCATTAAAATCCACGATGAGTAAAGGACAATTATTTGCATTTAACTGAGATTTCAAAGTATGCTTCAGTACTACATGAAAGTTTGTTATTAGACTGAATTAAAAAAACATAACAAAGCAAACTAAAACGGTGTTGGTGTGTGTTCCGGGCATGTAAGCATACATACACACAATACTAGACATGTAACTACGAAATATAAGCAGTTGAAAGCCTTACTGGAAACGCTGTTGCAGTAAAGATGACATAAACAAAATTTCACAACTTCACAATAGTAAAAGAAGCTGTTCTAAGCAAAGCAGACTTTGATTAATGTAAGATGAATCAGAAGTGATGTCGAACTTCTATTCAGGGCAATAGTGACCTAAGAGTAAGAAATAATATTACGTGAAGATATTGTGGAGTTTGCTTGTAACTACCTAGCAGAAGCATATTTATACTTTTATGTCGAAGAACGTTATACGAAAGAAACAGACGTGAATATGTGTACATAAATACATTTTTGCGTAAAACTATCGGGGTTTTAAAAATGGGGTGATATTTTATACGCATATCATAGAAATAAAATGTCAGATTGTTATATCTGCATTCGAAGTACAATACATCCAGAAATTATGTCTCTGATGAGATGCATAAGGCACGGCGCAAAATTTTTATTCTTTAGTGCTTTCCAGAAGCTTTACATTTTTCAATATCTGTAAACTTTCCCTACCTATTAGAGCCACTAAAATGAAACGTCTTACATTCATTTAAGAAATTCTGTGGAAGAATTATTTCCTGAAGTTGTTTTAAACTGATTTACGTAGCTGACTTTAGTAAATCTGAGTGAAATATTTATCAGGAATTTTGCTTGTTTGTGTATAAAATTTGTTCAAATTGTCCTTCAGACAGTTGGAGTTCTCTAAAAAATATCTACCTTACTACATTTTAGTTCACCTCCCTCTCCTCCTTTAATAGCTTACACATAATTATCGCAAAATAAAACTGCACAATAGTACACCAAGTTTTATTTCAGCTCTTTTCTTGCCTTCTTTGTACACACATTTAGCTTACTTCGTTTTGGAATGTTGGCAACACTGGGCGCAGACACTTCCATTGTGGTGAAAATTTCTAAGTGACGAAGAACGAAGAACCAGATAATCTCTCTGAAGATCGCAAAAGTCGTTGTGGCCCTGGTGCTCGCAGGCCGGCGTATCACAATGGTGGTGGTAGTCGAAATGGTTAATACCTGCCACTGATTAGTTTTGTGCATGTTGAAGACATTCTGAAGGTCACAAAGGTCGCTGCTGGCTGGGTTCCGCGGCTACTCAAACACATTAAAAAAGACCGCCGAACCGAAGCAACAGACGTTCACTTGTGCCAGCCCAACCCGCATGACTACTTTATCCACCCACCCTGGACAAGTGCCAGGTACGTCTGTATGGCCCCAAGCCAACGGAGCGAGCGAGGTGGTGGAGTGGTTACACACAGGACTCATTTTCGAGAGGATGGAGGTTCAAATCCGCCTCCAGCCGTCCAGATTTAGGTTGTCCCTGATTTCCCTAAGTCATTCCAGAGAAATTACAGGATCGCTCTTTTCTGAGTACTCGCCGATTTCTGATACCATCCATGAAACAATCCGAGCTTGTGCTCCTTCTCTAGTAATCCTGACGTCGACGTGACTATAAATCCTAGTCTTCCTTCAGTCCTTTTTCTTCGGAGGCAAAGATTCACTATTGCCAAAAAAAGGTGAAACTCAAGAATCATCGGCAGAATTGATGCTGAGTGATTCTTGGGGCTGTTTTTCTGTGCTGCCAACAGACTGAACTCGTATGCACAGTGAAGCATACTGACGAAATCTCTTGACGTGGTTATGCGAGACTGTCGAGGCTTTGTCGACAAATACGATCGAACACGTGGAAACTTGCAACTGAACGTGACGTTAGTCTGTGTCCAGTCCGTGCATTCACAAGATTTCCTCTTCTTTGTTAATTCAGATCGCACGTGACTGTCTCCATTTGCATTGGGAGTGCAGGACGTGTGAGGGGTTATTTGTACGCGTCGGAGTAGAACACTGAGATTCTGAAATTACCAACCGATCTGGCGTCTTCTGATGACGGTCCTCGTCCATGCACAGTAGTAGCACTCAGGTCGTAGATCCTTCGTCCTTGGGTGAGGCTGTAAGAAAGTATCTAGCGAGATGGCTAAGGCTCGCTAAGCTGTTAAATGCAGATTCAAAGTCACCAGGGATGCAAATTACTTTTTTAAATTAATGACACACGCAGCTAACAAACGTACACCAACGATATCATACTTAATGTGGTTCAAACGTAAAACTTATAATCTTGATACACCATGTACACTGAAGGAGCTGCAGTCACAAATTACACCGTCTAATCAGATTAATGCGACGCCGGCATATATTCGACGTCAACGTGCAATAACCACTCACAGGCGGCAAGTGGCAGCGCAAGCAGTGGAGGGTATATACGAGGGTAATCCCAAAAGTAAGGTCTCCTATTTTTTATAAGTACAGAACTCTGTTTGTGTGGCAGTTGGTCACACTGTTATAAAGAATGCTTCACGCGCTGTGTGTGAACATGCGCACGCCGCGCTGAGGCGCTGTCTTGGCTTGGCAGCCGTTGAGAATGGAGCTCCCGTTGGATGTTACCGCCAAGTGCGAATTGCGCGCAGTTATTCGGTTTTTGAATGCAAAGGGCACTGCGCCGATTGAAATCCATCGCCAATTGACGGAAGTGTATGGTGAGTCGTTCATGGATGTCAAAAATGTTCGTAAGTGGTGTAGAGAGATTGCAGCTGGTCGGAGTGAAATTCACGACGAACAAAGGAGCGGAAGACAGTGTTGAAGGTTGAGCAAAGCGCGCGTGAAGATCGGCGGATCACCCTGAATGATCTCTACACGTTGGTTCCTGAGGTTGCCCGAAGCACCGCTCACAGAATTTTAACGGAAACATTGAGCTACCGGAAGGTATCCACGAAAGATGGGTGCCACGCATGCTGACTGAGGACCACATGCGGAAACGAGTTGTTGCTTTCCGCGCATTTCTTCAACGCCTTGCAGCCGAACAGGACAACTTTCTGGACTCAATTCTCACAGGTGACGAAACCTGTGCATACCACTTTATACCTGAGACCAAGCAACAATCAGGCCAGTGGCGGCATCCTTCTTCGCCAAAGCCGCGGATATTAAAACAAACAAAGGGTGCCGGTAAAGTCATGACAACCGCTTTTTGGTATCGGAAAGAGGTATTGTTGGTCGACTTTATGCCCACTGGTACCACAATTAACGCTGACAGGTACTGTGAG
This sequence comes from Schistocerca nitens, assembly GCF_023898315.1. Lineage (NCBI taxonomy): Eukaryota > Metazoa > Arthropoda > Insecta > Orthoptera > Acrididae > Schistocerca > Schistocerca nitens. The sequence goes on along the minus strand of NC_064614.1, from coordinate 584,766,187 downwards.
ACTCTGAAAAATCTCAAACGGGCAATTCAGAACCGGAGAAGAGAAATGTTGAGCAAGGGCGTACACATTCTCCATGACAACGCTCGCCCACACATAGCTCATCAAACCGTTGCTCTCCAGCAACAATTTCTGTGGAACATAATCACCCGCTCACCCTATAGTCCTGACTTGGCGCCCAATGAGTATCACCTGTTCCCTAAGTTAAAAGAACATTTGACCGGAAAGCAATTCAGCTCCGACGACGAGGTGAAAGAAGAGGTTCATAACTTTCTGAACAGAATGGCGGCGAGCTGGTATGACATGGGCATACAAAAACTGCCATAGCGTCTACAAAAATGCATCGACAGAAATGGTGATTATGTCGGAAAATAGCTAAATGTTCAAGCTGTAACCTGATGTAAACCATTGTAGAAATAAAAAGGTTTATGTACTTATAAAAAAATAGGAGACCTTACTTTTGGTATTACTCTCGTAAAGCATGTCGGGAGGACGTGGACAACAATAAAGTCGTCATCGTAATTAGGAAAAGGAGTGATGTATTTGACGTCCAAAAGGGCATAATCATTGGCCTTCGAGCCAAGAGTGGAAACATTGGCGAAACGGCTAAGTCTGTAAATTGTTCGCGTGCAGCCGTGGTTCAAGTATACCGTGGATGGCAAAATGGCTTTATTCACAACCGGCACCAAAGGAACTGTGGTGCACTACAGGCTCTAGATGACAGATGTGAACGATGGCTGTGGAGATGTGTGTGCGTGACCAGACGTGCAACTGTTGAGCAACTGACCGCCCAGGTGAACGAAGGAGCTGCCAACAGTGTCACCTCAACGACCAGTCATCGAACGTTGCTGCCTATGGGCTTCCGCGGCAGGTGCTTGTTTCCTGCACCCATGCTGACTGCTGTTCATCTGCGACGAAGGCTCGAATTTGTTCGCCAATACTGGAACTGGACGTTCATTGGAGGGTGACAGGTGACCTTTTCAGATGAATCAGGTTTTACGCTCCATTGGACAGATGGCCTTTGGCATGTACGATGTTAAACGTCTGAAAGTAAACACAATCGCCGGAAGGGTCCAGGCTGGAGGGCATTCCCTGGGCTATCTCGTTATTCAGGAAGGCACAGTGGATCAGCATAAGTATGCATCTATCCGTAGGGACCATGACCATCCCTACCTGCAGTTTTTCCTCAACACAATGGCATTTACCAGCTGGACAGCGCAACGTGTCACGCAGTTCGCAGCCTACATCGTGGTTCGAAGAGCACCGGAAAAAGTTTACCTTACTCACCTGGCCACCAAACTCCCCAGATTAAAACCCAGTCGATAATCTTCTGGACCACCTCGATCGGGCTGTTTGTGCCATCGATCCTCGTCAAAAAACGTTGCGCAGTTGACCACGGGGGAGTCAGCATGGCTCCACATCCCATCAGTATCTTCCAGAACCTCACTGACGTACTTCCTACACGTCTTGCAACGGTCGACTCTGCAGAAGTTCAGACATGTGGTCACTTTCATGTTACTGGATAGTGTGAATTATACATCGTATACTCTGATGGCAACGGCCTTGCCGCAGTGGATACACCGGTTCCCGTCATATCACCGAAGCTAAGCGGTGCCGGGTGTGGCCGGCACTTGGATGGGTGACCATCCGGGCCGCCATGCGCTGTTGCCGTTTTTCGGGGTGCACTCAGCCTCGTGATGCCAATTGAGGAGCTACTCGACCAAATACTCCGGTTACAGATAAGCATCTAACGACCGGCAGAGCGGTGTGCTGACTACACGCCCCTCGTATCTGCATCCTCAGCTGAGGATGACACGGCGGTCGGATGGTCCCGATGGGCCGCTTGTGGCCTGAAGACGGAGTACTATACTCTGATCCTCTCTGCACCACTCGCAGAGTGGCGATTTCTTAAGGTCATTTTATGAATGGAGTGCAACTTAAGATCTGAATCGTGCAGCACACTGTGAGGTATCGTATGGCTCCGTCTTACCTACTAAACTAGTTATCCTGAATCACTTTGCTCGGTCCACATTTTTAGCCGGACCTGCTTTGTGCCGGAAGTGCTTTGTCTGCATATCGTAATTCTAATGTTATTAAAAATGGCCATAAATGACGTGCGATCAGGATGTATTATAGCTTTCTATTGAGAGGATAGCTACTATGATTTTCAATTGAATCTGAATTATATTTTAAAAACTATTAGTTGGTGAAAATTTGAGACTGGGCGCACTGGCCCAAGTATAATCCCTACATCTCCTGTTGTGGCAACCAAGCAGTCTACTAGTCAATATGATACGGAATGTCTACCCGTCGTACCGTCTACTGTCTGCATCTCACTCCTCTACATACCTCAGTTAATGCATTCTCTTCTCGACTATGAAGTGAATCGTGAGAGTGAATAGTATGGCTCGCAGAGTCAGAAACGTTACAAGACGAAGTGGATGGTGTCATTGCTCCATGACAACGCCCGAACTCATTCTGGACAGGTCTCAGTCACATGTGTTGCTTTTTCGGTTGTCAGACTTTGTTTCGGCTTCCGTATACTGGCATGGCACCCGGTGACTTCTTCCTATTGCATCGTACGAAGAAATCATTGTGCGGCCGGCATTTCCGAAACGTTGCCGTGGTGATTCTCGGGGTCGGCCGATTCCTAAATAGCCAAAATGCAGACTTGCACCATCTAGGTCTTCCCCAAGTCATTCACTCTTGGGAGAAATCTTGCACTGGAGGGAGGCTATGTAGACAAGGACAACTCCATCATAAAGTTTCATTGTCGCAGCTTGATTTCTTTAAGGTAATAATTAAAACTTCATGTCTGCTCCTAGTAAGTTCATTTTTGGCAGCTTCACACCAGAGGGAAGCCCCTCCCCCCACCTCCTCCTCCCGCTCCCTGGTTTCCACACAGCTACTCTTCCCGTATGATGCGCGGCAGGAGAGCAGCGTGAGTAGCGACCGGCGGGTGGCGTGGCGGTTCGGTTCGCTTCGTCGCGCGGCCACATTTAATTTCGCAACTGGGTTGCGTTACCGCAGCAACGGCGAACGGTGCCCGTATTTCGCGGCTATCGGCGGCCGCACCCTGACGAGCAGAGCCGGCGGCGCGTGTAAAGCCAGCCGCTCCACTCCATCGCCCCCCTCTCGCCTCCTGTCCACACACACTCCGTCGCCCGCCGCAACGCACTGCACGGTTTGCGTTTTCATTTGCGGACGGATCTAGAACCGGTACAGTCTAGCTACCACGCTGGAAGTTCTAATTCCGCTGTAGAGAGGTATATGTAATTGATATGTCGATTATCTGGAAACCGAATATGAACAGTATTTAATGTACAAGGTGTTTCAAAAAGATTCATCCGGTTTCAGAAAACTGTATCTTCAGCATGAATGAATATAGACTGCTGATGAATTGTAACTTACGAATATGACTTTTTTTTATTTTCTAATGAGCCATCCAATTTTACAGTAGTAAGTCATTTACATGCATGCACATACAACCTTGGGGTACAATTTGCAGTTATATTCGCGATCATAATTTTCAATCACATTTCTCATGTTCAATGTACCGTCAACCAGACGCATCCCCCAAACACCCAGACGATAGTCAAATTCGTCCCATACTTATACGAGCATGTCTGCAGTTACTGCATTCTACAGCTGCATCTACATCGTACTCCGCAAGCCACCAAATGGTGTGTGTAGGAGGGTACTTTTTGTACCACTAACTCAGCCCTCCGACCCTGTTCCACACACGAATATCACGTGAGAAGAATGATCGTCGATAAGCCTCTGTATTGGCTCCAATTTTTCAAATTTTCGCCTCGCGGTCATCAGGTGAGACGTATGTGGGGGGAAGTAATATGCTGTGTCGAATTTCAGTAGTCAGTCTCTCCGTGATGCACAACGCCTCTCTTGTAACGTCTGCCAACGGAGTTTGTCGAGAATCTTCGTAACGCTCTTGTAGCGACTAAACGATCACGTGACAAAACGCGCTGCTCTTCGTTGGATCTTCTCTATGTCTTCTATCAGTCGTGCCTGACAGGGATCCCAGATAGAATTTTAAGCCACTTCTGTCGTGGATGAGTTACATTTCCTTAACATTCTTCCTATGAATCTGAGTCTAGCATCTGTTTTTCCCACTGTTTGTTTTATGTTGTCATTCCACTCAAGGTCGCTCTGGATAGTTACTCCTAGATATTTCCAGCGGTTTGTCATCAGTAGTGTAGCTACACAGTAGTGGATTTCTTTTCCTATGTACGCGCAATATGTCACATTTATTTACGTTCAGGCTCAACTGCCAGAGCCTGCACCATTCATCAGTTCTCTGTAGGTTATTCTGCAAATCGTTACTATCTTTTGGCGTTGCTTCTTTGTTACAGACAACCGCATCATCTACGAACAATCTTAAACAGCATCTGGCGCTTTCTACTAGATCATTTAATTATATTGTAAACAGTAACGGTCCTATCACGTTTTGTTGTAGTGCTCTGGAAATTACCTTTTCATCAGTCGATTTCGTTCCATTAAGAGCGACGTGTTGAGTTCTCTCAACAAGGAAGTCGTGAACCCAGTCGCAGATGTGCTCCGATACTCGATAAGCTCGTATTTTTTTCGCTACACGGTGGATCTCATGGAGGAAAAAAACGTGCTGAGTTTCTCAGAATCTCTGTTTGCGAAATCTATGTTGATTTTTATAGAGCAGATTTTTATTCTCCAAAAACAGCATAATTCTTGAGCATGAAAGATGTTCCGTAATTCTATAACAGATTGACGTCAGCTGTTATGCGGCGTCAGATTCAACCAAATATTATTGGAACTGGAGAACATAGATGGAGTGCGTCACACACACGCCTGCAGTGAAGTCAGGCGACCTTTGAGGACAACGGTGCAATGCAAAATCTATACGCCGCTTATGGCTGATCCATCGTTAAGGCAGCTCGTTGTTGTACACGTGATTCCTGTAATCGAGCAAGTTAGCTGCACCTACCGTCAATCACATGAATCTGCGAGACACCAAGGTATAATTTCTATTTCCATGGGGAAGTTAAAATTCACCCCAAGTCTTTCACTTCTTTCATGTAGAAGGTATAGTGTTGTAAAGTCGGATTAATCTTACAGAAACACCTTGTCCTTCTGAAGCATTACGTTTTTATTAACTTTATACCTCTGTTTGAAATTAAAGTGATGATAAACCTAGTGCACAATAAGCTGACAGCGTTAAATAGTTTGAAAACAAAATTGATAGGAACAATCTATCTTGGTCACTGAATAAGAGTACTTAGGACTATTTGCCGACTGGCTTCTCTTATAGAACCTGCGAACGTTGCACGCTGGGAAGCCTTATTGTGCAACAAGAGAAATATTTAAGAACTGATAATGACAGTGGGTCCCAGGCTGGACGACACTCTATGAAACATTTTGTCTTAAATATAAGTAGTCTTTTGCATGTAGGACGATTTCGTCTCAAATCGTACATTGCTTGTAAATTCGTCATGATGAATTGCTCTGGCAAAAAGTCTATATTAGACTTTATATTACATACGTTAAGAAACACAATATTTTCTTTTTCTCTTAATTTTTTGAAATGGTACAGTCGTGTGAAAAATAATTATTTTGTAAATAACAGTGTAGAACTAAAACAAAAATAAATAAAAAATATTGGAGACTTGGCAAATTTTTTAAAGCTCCCTCTTAGTATGTTTAAAATCAGTTGACACAGAAATTTATGGGCCTTGTTTGAACTTACACATTTAAGAAAGTACAAAAATTTGAAATGTTTTCTAACGTTAAAATTTGTTTAAATTTGGAAAGTCACAAATGCTAACTTTTCTATTATATTACCACATACAACTAGTCTATTAACAATGTCTTCAGTGCTCCAGAACCTTTATTACGTAAACGTCTATTAATAAAGATTTTTAAGAGACATAGTTTTACGGGTTTTTACAGATTTCACAGTTCTTGTAGAATGACTTCCGCATCCTAGGTTAACCTTACTGTAGTATCGAACCACAGCCAGTTGTCGATACTCTTTGTTGAGTTGTACGTGTCAATCGTCAATCATTTTCGTGGTGATGAACTTGTATTCTACTTTCGTTGCCAGGCTACGCACTAATAACGTAATTTAATTCATCATAATTGATGGTTTTGGAAATCAGGACCACACTAGTTACTGAAATAAGGGAAATGAACATTCCAGATGGTGCCAATTTTAATATCACTATACATCACAAACCTATATTCCAATAACCCTATCAAAAAAAGCCGCTGCAGTATTGAAGCACAATTTACTAAAGCAGAAAAAGTGTTCACAAGCTGAAATTATTGAATTTAGAGAGTTACTAGAACTAATCCTCAACTTCAGTTACTTTGAATTCACTAGTAATATTGATCAACCATCAGACGGACTATCTATGCCATAGACTCATGCATATCTAGTGCAAAAGCAACATTTTCATAAACCACCTGATTTGCCATTTTTACTTTGTTTGATAGCCTTCTGTAGTTCTTCCATGCTGAATGATGATGTAAGGTCATTACTCTCCTCTTGCTCTTCTCTTTACAATTGTGGTTTTTGTTATTTGTGTGTTGGCTTCCCGTTCATCAGTAACTGATGTGCTATTTGATTGGCAATGATATTATGATGTGTAATGGTCGGATCATTTTTTAGGCGTCTCAGAAGTCTCCAAGCTTTATGGCTGTCTCTTTCCAGATCCAAGTTTTCTATAGTTTTTATCCACTTATCCCTTTTTGTCTCCCTTATAGAGGAAATAAGCTTGCTCCCCGTTTCCACAGTTGCTTCACTGAAAGGGTTTTCTTGAAATAAGTAGCTGTATCCGCTAGTAGGGTGGCTTGGTCTGAAGTAAGCTCGGGGATATAAGATGTTCGACAGCCGCGATGGATAGACATTCACGAACATCTCTTTACAGCTGACGTGAAGGTGTTATGGCATTCTGGTATTGGTTCTATATCAGATACTTCGATCTCCAGCAATTCCTCAAATATTGACCAATCAGCCTTCTTAAAATTAAACCTCCGAAAAGATACCTTCTGTGGTCTTATAGCAGCAAATGATTGACACATCATTGGTCTATGCTGCGAGTTGGGTATTTCCAGCAGCCAGGAAACTAGCTTAAAGAATATAGTATACTGAGTGTATTGCAAAAGGTAGGCAGATAATAGCTTAATTTTAGTCAATATATACGGCACGCAACAGGCGAATGGTAATCATATCATCGAAAACCTTTATCGCAGAAATGAATTGTGACCTGATGTTGTTTAAGTTCGAACGGAACTGATTATGAGTGTATCCGCGTGCTTTCCACATACTTAATGATACTTAGCGTCGATTGTAGTTCGTTTCGCTAGTTTTTTTTTTGCGTATTTGAAACTCATTTTAATACATTCGAAACTGGGCATGATCTATAAGTTCTTGGATGGTAGTCGCTAGTTATTCCCATAGAAGACGATCTGGCCTTGCCTCTATGACTTGCGTAAACCTATCAAGTTTATCTATTCGGCTTCCCAGGTGGCTTGCGGAGTTTGGATGTAAATGTAGATGTAGATATATTCCCTTTCCCCAATTCCTGTTCACTTCCGACTATCATAGGCGCATTATCAATGAACCGTATTATGGTAAGTACAGACTATTCTAATTCGCCTTGAAGAAAGAGTGAGTTTACGTCTCTCTGTTATCAGTACCTGACTGCCTAGAAAAGGGACAAAAAATTCATCCCATATTTATAGTGCGACGATAAGCACCGAAGTGAGACCTCATTCGCATTCTGAATGTGCTTTTCTACTCCAAATGCACAGTACACAATCGTTTCATAGTGAGTTTATACATGCGAGCCGCTTGGTTGCGCGGAAGTAGTGAAGTTGCAGGGAAACGGTGGTAGTTTCGTGACTCAACGTCTTGGGCTCTGCCCGTAGTGGCATACATTGGAGATTCCTGTTGTTTTGTGGACATTTTTCATTTTAAATCCTGGCCATTGGACTACTGAATGCGAACAGAATTGATTCGCAATCGCACTAAGCGCTGTACTCGCCTAAGTAATAAGGTATGGACACAGTCAAAAGAAAGGAAATAAAGTAAAATTTTAATTACGAATAATTTTTAAATTAAATTTTGATTAAGTAGTTGACTAAATATCGGATGGCACTGACAGATTAGTAGTGCACGTAAACTTCATCACCCTTCAGCTGACAACATCATAGCAACATACGAGATAGTGAAAATAAGAAAATTCATTCATATGCTTTCACGCAAATTTTCGTTTCATTGATGACAATAATTAATACCGCTTGTAAATGCCACTGTAATATATTGTGACTTACTATTCATTATTCCATAAAAAAATAAAATTCGGGAATTTAACTGTTCACATATTTAGTAAATTAATTACTGCAATGCAGTAAAATTAATTACCTAATTTATATATAGTAGAAAGTATGTCTTAAAAATGAGTTGCGTGAACAGTTTTCCGTTATTGGCAGCAATCAGATATAGGTTTGGTTGCATGACCCTTTTCCGCAGTGTCTGTTGAACTCGGCTATTATTGGTTTCCCTGTCTGAAGCTTATTGCAGTTTATGTGTGTGTGTGAAATCCTAAGGGACCAAACTGCTGAGGTCCTCGGTCCCTATACTTATACTCTGCTGAAACTAACTTACGCTAAGAACAACACACACACCCATGCCCAGTGGAGGATTCGAACCTCCGGCGGGAGGGCAATCCCTTATTGCAGTTTAATTAAAGAGAGTTTTACTCCAGACGCGTTTCGCTTTTATTTATAAAGCATCTAGCATCTTCTGTAGTTATTCTGCAGGTTGGATACATGTGTTTGTACATTTTTGGTTATTTTAGACTAAACACAGCATTTGCGTTTATAAAGTTGGTGTGAACTTTACTTGCGGTGTTTCTGCCTCTTGTTTACATATTCCCCAAACCGCTGCTTCTTCTGTTAGCAACAAAGAGGGAAGAAGCTGTGGTTTGGAGCTATTCTTTTTAAACAGGGCCTGAAGTACGAGTAATCACAGGTAAAGACGCAACTGGATTGCTCGTGTGGACAGTTGTTTAGAGGAGAAACACTCAGCGGTAGCAACCGCGGCATTCGCAACTAGGGGCTCGTCCGGAAAATGAGCCTATTCCCTTCAGAACTGCAACTGTAATTCTAACTCATTACAATATTCTGCGATCCAGGTCCCAAATCTATTGCATGATAGTTTCCGTGGGGTCCCTGAGCATAAGATTTTGCAGCAGCCGCGTGAGTGAGAAACGGTAGTAAAAGGTAGGTGTGGGGACGTTCGCCGCGGAACTTCAGAAAAGAGGAAGAAGGCTACGCAGAGGCGTGCTGAGTACGAATCTGCAGCGGCCAGCGGCAGTGGCGGCCAGGGCGACGCGGGCCACAGGTGGCGACTTCGAGTTCATCAGCAGCGACACTTTGGGCACCAGCAGTACAGCAGAAGCAGCCAGTATGACCGACAAGTTAAGTACTTGTGCCGATAACGTTAATTTGTGTGAGCCCGGAAGGCCATCGTCAGAGATGGAGCTTCCAACGATCAAGCAGTCACGAAGCATGTGTGGTTCCGATAATGTTGTGGGCCAAGTAGTCCAAACTCTGAACGTGGTGATGTTGATAGGGACGATATTAGTGGGGCAGACAGTCCGAAATCAAAGAAAGGACCGCTAATTGCGAGTGATTCAATGGCATATTTAACGCAGATTCTGACAAATTTGAAATCTAAAATGCGGTATTGGGTACAGAAAAAAAATGGTTCAAATGGTTCTGAGCACTATGGGACTTAACATCTGTGGTCATCAGTCCCCTAGAACTTAGAACTACTTAAACCTAACTAACCTAAGGACATCACACACATCCATGCCCGAGGCAGGATTCGAACCTGCGACCGTAGCAGTCGCGCGGTTCCTGACTGAGCGCCTAGAACCGCTAGACCACCGCGGCCGGCTATTGGGTACAGATATAGGGGCAGTAAAAATAGAGGTAAGTTCAGTAGAGACGAGTGTTGTAGAAGGTGTAAAAACTGAGGTGAAAAAATCCTGTATGATATAGAAGGGATGATTGATTCAAAATTAGAACCTGTACGAGCAAATTAGGGAGAATTTCTGAGGATGTTGACCTGGTTAACACCAGAGTCGACATACTGGAGAAAGATTTTGGAGAGAAATTGGAAAAGTTACGGGATGAACTGGACAGCGAGGTAAATAATTGTGTCTGAGGCAAAATACACTTGAGGAAGTGATCATTAAGTATACTAACAATTTGTCTGGTAGAGTGTGAAAAAGAGGTGGTGAACAATTGACAACTGTTGGAAGCAGAGATTAATAACGAAGTTTTGCAGCGGAAAAACAGCGGATTAAAGACGAAGGGCAGAATTAAATTCCTTAGCAGCGAATCAGCTACTAATGTGATAGGTTTACCGTGGGTTAATACAGGAACGGCAAAGTATTTTGCAGATGGTGGAAGATACCATTCGATTGATTTTCTTGCTACATGTAAAGATGGTTTTGTGCGAGGAATGTCGGAAGAGTAAAAAACTAAATTCGTGAAAAGGCTTCTTGAGGGTAGTGCACAGTCATGGAAAAATTGAATGAGGGCTTCATTATTTACCTATGTTCCTGAGTTGTTTTCTGAACAAATTCTAGAGTGAAGCGCAGCAAACGCGACTTCAGAATGAGTTCCCAAAGGGACCAAGTTTCAAACGCGGAAGTGGGTCGATGCGGTATTTGTTTGTGCGTGAGCTGGCGAAGTTGGCGCATATAAATGATCCGCTGGGAGTATTGACGGAGTTTACGACGCTCCAGGCACAATGGGATCTTGTCCACAGTACGACAAATTCCATTGACGTGTTTTTATATTTAATTGAGAAACTTGAACAGGCGTTGAAATTCAAGCCACGTAATTGAAACAGTAGACAGGGCAATGGGTACCAGAAGGGGAATTATAATAATTACCAAAACAGTTATCAACGTAATTTTATATTCACAGAGAAATGGGAACTGAACTTTCACAACGAAAATCAAAACCTGGAACGAAGATTTTAGGGCAGGAGCCTCACAAAATGCAACGCCAGAATACGAGGAAGGGAAATTAGAGACTGCCGCATCCCAGGTTCGGAGGTGGCGAAATAAACCGGCGCTGAAAAGACCCGTTGTTTTAAATAATTCTGTAGGTGTCCAAGATTCGGCAAAGAAGCCACAAATGTTTGAGAGGCACATTGTACAATGAAAAGCCAAAGAAACTAGTACACCTGCCCAATACAGTGTTGGGTCTCCGCGAACACGCAGGAGTGTCCCAACACGACGTGGCATGGGCTCGACTAATGGCTGAAGTAGTGATGGAGGGAACTGACACCATGAATCCTGCAGAGCTGTCCATAAAGCGGTAAGAGTACGGACAGCACGTTGCAAGGCATCCCAGATATGCTCAATAATGTTCATGTTTGGGAATTTGGCGGCCAGCGAAAGTGTTTTATTCAGAAGAGCGTTCCGGGAGCCACTCTGTAGCAATTCTGGACGTGTGGGGTGTCGCATTGCCCTGCTAGAATTGCTCAAGTCTGTCGGAATACACAATGGACATGAGTGGATGCAGGTGATCAGACAGGATGCTTACGTACGTGTCACCTGTCAGAGTCGTATGTAGAGTATCACCAACTGCACACGCCCCACACCATTAAGAGCCTCCACCAGCTTGAACAGTTCCCTGCTGACATGCAGGGTCCTTGGATTCGTGAGGTTGTTTCGATACCAGTACACGTCCATCCGCTCGATACCATTTGAAACGAGACTCTTTCGACCAGGGAACAATGTTTCCAGTCATCAACAGTCCATTGTCGGTGTTGACGTGCCCAGGCGAGGCGCAAAGCTTTGTGTTGTGCAGTCATCAAGGGTACACGAGTGAGCCTTCGGCTCCGGAAGCCCATATTGATGACGTTTCGTTGAACGGTTTGCACGCTGACACTTGTTGATGGCCAAGCACTGAAATCAGCAGCAGTTTGCGGAAGGGTTGCATTTCTGTTACGTCGAACGATTCTCTTCAGACATCGTTGGTCCCGTTCTTGCAGGATCTTTTTCCGGCCGCAGCGATGTCCGAGATTTGATGTTTTACCGGATTCCTGATATTCATGGTACAGTTATGTTATATAGGCGTTGCCGACCACATCGCCGTATTCTGTTTACGTATCTCTGTATTTGTATACGCATGCGCATGACAGTTTTTTTGGCTCTTCAATGTAATAAGTAAGAATAAAATGAGGAATAATTTTGAGCAACCCAACCGTAAAGAGGGCACAAGAAAGGTAGTAAAATGTGTAGAGAAATCTGATAATTTGGATATGAGGCTGAAAAATTTATTTTATTAAAGGGAAGTGAGTGATGGAATGAAGGTATGTTTGTTGAAAGATTCTGTGATCAGAAGAGAGGCTGCGGTAGATCTGAATTTGGTGGAGGAGGAATATGTGGCCAATTCTGATGATGCATTAGTCTGTAGCAACACTTATAGTAATGTAGGTGAAAGTAATTTAGATGATTTTGTATCGGAGAAAGTAGGGGAGGTTATCTGAGAAGGCAGCGAGGCTGCAATCTCGTCAGCTGTAGGTGAATTTTGTGGTGTATCGACGGAAGTATTTGTGACGGTATTTGCGAAGGCGGTGCAGCAATAGTCTCGTCAGCTGGTGATGAATTTTATTATGTATCGGCGGAAGTAAATGATTTATCGTTAAAGGCAAGTAAAGGTGATGTTTTAGAAGCTGAATTTGCGAAAGCTATTGATGTAAGTTGTAATAGGACTAGTTATAGCGTGTGTAATTAATGCTTCGATTATCACTAAAAGTTTAGCAGATTGTGTACTACTCCATCCACAATATGTAATGGGAAAAATGAGAAAGTTTGGTTTTTCTTAACTTCTATTAGCAAATTAAACTGTATGGTTCACTTATGTACCCAGTTAACATAATTAACATTATTTCAGATAATTTAACTGTAATTAACAAGAAGTTATGATTAGTTAGAAAACCTGATGTTGTGAATTAACATACTGTCGTAAGTTTTAGCAAAATTTATAATTTCATTGTCGTGATTGCATAATAATGCCAGGAGAAATATAAATGTTGGAATTCAACCAGTAATTAATTAGCAAAATTCGTTAATTTCAACTTAACTGAAAAACAAACTTTTGGACCATTTATCAATGATCTGATGCATTTAACGTGACTCGTGCACTTTGCATATCATGTCAATAACGAAAACCCAATTGCATCATATGTAATTAACTTTTTCATTAACGATTCTCGAACATTCTGAGTTAAACAATAATGATTTTCAGTCGTTTTGATATTACTAAATTTTCGTACAGAACTTTAACCTGAAATTCCATTTTGGCATTTTGTACTGTACTTCAATTAGTGTCAGACATAAATTTCAACGTCAAATCAAGCAGTGATTAATGATTTTACGGTAGGTATTGTTATTGTAACTTCATAACCAAATGTGCACACAAAAGTCAAAAGAATAATATTTAGAAATGTATTCAGAATGAAACATCAGTTATTGTCTTTAAAACCGCACAAACAGTTTGTTGTAGATCTCTAACTTTTCATTATAAATCAGTAAATGTAATTGTTTTTGACAACAGGCCAAAGAACATACACTCCTGGAAATGGAAAAAAGAACACATTGACACCGGTGTGTCAGACCCACCATACTTGCTCCGGACACTGCGAGAGGGCTGTACAAGCAATGATCACACGCACGGCACAGCGGACACACCAGGAACCGCGGTGTTGGCCGTCGAATGGCGCTAGCTGCGCAGCATTTGTGCACCGCCGCCGTCAGTGTCAGCCAGTTTGCCGTGGCATACGGAGCTCCATCGCAGTCTTTAACACTGGTAGCATGCCGCGACAGCGTGGACGTGAACCGTATGTGCAGTTGACGGACTTTGAGCGAGGGCGTATAGTGGGCATGCGGGAGGCCGGGTGGACGTACCGCCGAATTGCTCAACACGTGGGGCGTGAGGTCTCCACAGTACATCGATGTTGTCGCCAGTGGTCGGCGGAAGGTGCACGTGCCCGTCGACCTGGGACCGGACCGCAGCGACGCACGGATGCACGCCAAGACCGTAGGATCCTACGCAGTGCCGTAGGGGACCGCACCGCCACTTCCCAGCAAATTAGGGACACTGTTGCTCCTGGGGTATCGGCGAGGACCATTCGCAACCGTCTCCATGAAGCTGGGCTACGGTCCCGCACACCGTTAGGCCGTCTTCCGCTCACGCCCCAACATCGTGCAGCCCGCCTCCAGTGGTGTCGCGACAGGCGTGAATGGAGGGACGAATGGAGACGTGTCGTCTTCAGCGATGAGAGTCGCTTCTGCCTTGGTGCCAATGATGGTCGTATGCGTGTTTGGCGCCGTGCAGGTGAGCGCCACAATCAGGACTGCATACGACCGAGGCACACAGGGCCAACACCCGGCATCATGGTGTGGGGAGCGATCTCCTACACTGGCCGTACACCACTGGTGATCGTCGAGGGGACACTGAATAGTGCACGGTACATCCAAACCGTCATCGAACCCATCGTTCTACCATTCCTAGACCGGCAAGGGAACTTGCTGTTCCAACAGGACAATGCACGTCCGCATGTATCCCGTGCCACCCAACGTGCTCTAGAAGGTGTAAGTCAACTACCCTGGCCAGCAACATCTCCGGATCTGTCCCCCATTGAGCATGTTTGGGACTGGATGAAGCGTCGTCTCACGCGGTCTGCACGTCCAGCACGAACGCTGGTCCAACTGAGGCGCCAGGTGGAAATGGCATGGCAAGCCGTTCCACAGGACTACATCCAGCATCTCTACGATCGTCTCCATGGGAGAATAGCAGCCTGCATTGCTGCGAAAGGTGGATATACACTGTACTAGTGCCGACATTGTGCATGCTCTGTTGCCTGTGTCTATGTCCCTGTGGTTCTGTCAGTGTGATCATGTGATGTATCTGACCCCAGGAATGTGTCAATAAAGTTTCCCCTTCCTGGGACAATGAATTCACGGTGTTCTTATTTCAATTTCCAGGAGTGTACATTGTTACAATAGGGTATGTATCGATCAGTGCAAAGCACTTTCAGTCAGTCGCAGTTTGGCCAATGTAATGACGCAAAATCTCCAACAGTTGCTGGTTTGTCAGTATGTCGGCAGAAGACAGTTTATGTGTGATCACCTTTGTAAATGCTTACCAAAAATACATCTTCTGTTAAAAGGATTCATAATTGTGTTGGAAAATATTTATTGTAACATCCAAGTGTGCGTCACGTCCTAAATCCAGGCAAATCTTCGATGTACATCCCCTAATGGACTTTATTGGTGGAGGAGATTCAACGGTTCGAAGCTAAGTATTCCACTACAAAAAACTACATCACTCTCATATTGCGATGACTCTCTCGTAATGAGAAGTATTTTAGCCTGAAATGCAGCTGGAGTGACGTTAGGAAGTGACCCAACGGCTCTTGATGAATACATGAATTTTGAGTGGATGTTGAAGGATGAATGTGACTGTATATTATAGCGTGTGCTAAAGCGGAAGTTGGGGGTGTCTGATAGGGGAGAAAATATGAAAAAGAAAGGGTTAAATACGAATTTGGCGGAATTCAAGTTTACTGTGAGTTCTAATGTTGAGCGATGCAATGGCAGCAATTTATATGGTGTATTGGCGAATGTTGATAGAGTTATTGGTGATAATTTGCATAATGTATCGACGGAGATAATGGATGTTTTAACTAATTAATCTTATGAGTTATCGGTGAATGTAAATGGAGTTAATTGTGATATAGTTTGTTGTGATACGTCGAAAATAACTGAGGATTTGTTTGAGATAGAAGAAGTTTTAATTTGTGTGGTTAATTGTGAGAGTGTTGCAGCTACTGATATCATTAATTCGGAGGAAGCGAACAATATATTTGATGATCACGAGGATGATGAAACGACGGGTTTCGAGGGTGATTTAAATCCTACGGATGAGTTAAGAGGCAGATCAAGAGAACCTAGGAATGCATAAAGAGATTGAGAATTGCTCTGAAATTATAATGTGCACCCTAAATATGGAAGAAAAAGAAAGGGACGTTGAAAGTGATCTTTTGAGGTTACAGTGTTTACAGAGGTGTGAAATTAAAAATATGCAGCCTGTAAGTGAAATAAACGATGTTTATGAAGAAAGAAAGTATGCGTTTCTCGAATCTAAAAACGGTGTTCCAGCTGTAGTCATAAATTTTGTCTGTTAAAAGGAGAGTGTTGATGTTGGTCGGACAAATTTTATTGTAAGGAGGTTGGCAGAATGTAATTCATCTCTTCATTTACGAAAGAGTGAAGTATAAATCTTACTATAAGCAAGATTTGGGAGGAAATTTCCGGGGGTTATTTGTGTTAGTTGTAGTATTTTCGATAGATTTCTTGTGTAATGACTGTAGTTTATTTGTAATTACTGCTTGCACAAAATTTGGTGCGTTGAGTTCATAAGAGTTCATTAAAATTTTAACTGCTTGTGGTAGTAAAACATATAATTCTATGCAAAGTATGAATTAAGTTTTTGAGGGTGTATTATGTGGATTAATTGTATGATGTATGTTAATTCGGAAGGGCCTTGAATAGATTTGTGTGCAAAAGTTTCGAGACAACTTCGTAATATGTTTTAGAGAATAAATCTAGGGATATATTAATGAATTTAGAATGCAATTATTTGTGGAGTTGAAAGGAAGGTTAAATGGGTGATCTTCTCGCAAGGTAGTATAAGTTTTAAAGTTTCCAGTTAGATACGCTAAAATTGTGGATAAATGATAAAATATTAGTTGATTTATGGTGTCAAACAAATTTTATAGCACGAAACACGTATGGGAACATGGTCAGAGTTTGAAATGATCTGAATCAAGTCTTTTTGCCAGTGCCGTAAGTCAGTTTTTGCTTGCTATTCTCTTTGTGAATGTGTCGATTCCAGTGGGGTGGGCGTTCAGTGACTGATCTGTGGCGATTCGGAAAGTCGTATGGTTATTGCTAACTAAACTACAGTCCTATTTCGACAGCTATCATCCGTCACCACTGACGGCGACTGCGGATGGCCGCATGTTTCAGCACAGTACTTGGCCAACGGCTTCATGAATTACGGTTGGACTGCGAAACATCTAAACTTCTGTGGCAAAAAACCGACTGTGTGCTGTATTGATGATCTGAAGTGCTACGATGTGGCTATGAAACGAGCACAAAAGCACTAAAAAGTTTTGATAAATCGAGATGTCTAATAAGTCCCATAAAAATTACCTGTTTATGTTTGCATTAAATTAATATGCGCGGTTTTTATAGTTTGTGTTAGATTTAGAAAAAGTACGATGATACTCTTATCATACAAGGCTATTGTTCTGACAAGCAAGCAGGGTGTTCTGTTTATTATGTTATATATGTATTTACAGTGAAGCGTCAAAGAAACTAATACATGCATGCGTATTCAAGTACAGAGATTTGTGAACAGGCAGAATACGGTGCTGGGGTCGGCAACGGCTTATAAGAAAGTGTCTGGCTCAGTTAGATCGGATACTGCTGCTACAATGGCACATTATCAAGATTTAAGTAAGCTTGAACGTGGCGTTATAGTCGGCACACGAGAGATAGGACGCAGCATCTCCGAGGTAGCGATGAAGTGGGGATTTTCCCGTACGACCACATCACGAATGTACCGTAAATATCAAGAATCAGGTAAAACAACAAATCTCGGACATCTTTGCAGCCGAAAAAAGATCCTGCAAGAAAGGGACCAACGACGACTGAAGAGAATCATTTAACCTGACAGACGTGCAACCCTTCTGCAAATTGCTGCAAATTTCAATGCTGGGCCATCAACAAGTGCCAGTGTGCGAACCATTCAACGAAACATCATCGATGTGGGCTTTCAGAGCCGAAGGCCCACTCTTGTACTCTTGATGACTGCGCTACAAAAAGCTTTGCGCCTCGCCTGGGCACGTCAACACCGACAATCGACTGTTGATGAGTGGAAACATGTTGCCCGGTCGGACGAGTCTCGTTTCAAATTGTATCAGGCAGATGGAAGTGTACGGGTATGGAGACAAACTAGTGAATCCATGGACCCTGCATGTCCGCAGGGGACGATTCAGGCTGGTGAAGGCTCTGTAATGGTGTGGGGAGTGTACAGTAGGAGTGATGTGGGACCCCTGATACGTCCAGATACGACTGACAGGTGACACGTAGGTAAGCATCCTGTCTCATCACTTGGGTCCACTCATGTCCATTGTGCATTCCGACAGACTTGGGCAATTCGAGCAGGACAATGCGACACCATACGTGCCCAGAATTACTACAGAGTGGTTCCAGGAACACTCTTCTGAGTTTCAACATTTCGTCTGGCCACCAAACTCCCCAGACATGAACATTATTGAGCAAATCTGGAATGCCTTGCAACTTGCTGTTCAGAAGAGATCTTCATCCCCTCGGTAGTGTTACGGATGTATGGACAGCCATGCAGGATTCGTGGTGTCAGTTCCCTGCAGCGCTACTTCAGATATTAGTCGAGTCTAAGCCCCTTCGTTGTGGCACTTCTACGTGCTCGCGGGGACCCTACATGATTATAGGCAGGTTTACCATTTTGTTTGGCTCTTTAGTGTACTAACACTAGTCTAGTGACAAGCAAGTAGAATGTCCTGTTTATTATGATATGTATGTATTTATTATGTGAGGTAAGTACGTCAAATTTGGTGTGACTTAATGAGCCAAGATAGCGAGCTAATGTCCCACATTAAGTGGAGGTGTGTAACGTTACGCGTATTTGGGTCAGCTAATCGACCGTTCAGTACTGGCAACGAGGTAGGATGAATTTGTTTCACGGCTGAACGCTAGCTTGCCCAGGGCACAGGACGTGCCGCGGCCTGCCCGGCTAGTCGACCGTTTCAGGTCATCCAGGTGCAGAGACAAGCAGCGTCGCCGGAAGCCGGTAAATCCCAGTATGGGGAATTTGGATGACTCGTCGATCGCTTCAGAGAGCCGGCTATGCTCCCAGCAATGGTGGGTATTGAGACAAACTGAAAGATGGCTTCTGACAGCTCTCGGGGACTCTATAACAATTTACAACCAAATACACAGGTCTGCGACTAAAAAAACTGCAAACTGCAACAGATTTTGACCTCCCAAAAACAGGAAAAATATTCAAAAAATTCTGTCGCATAGGTTTTCAAAAATGACTCTGAGCACTATGGGGCTTAACGTCGCAGGTCATCAGTCCCTTAGACTTAGAACTACTTAACCATAAGGACATCACACAGATCCATGCCCGAGGCAGGATTCGAACCTGCGACCGTAGCAGACGCGCGGTTCCGGACTGAAGTGCCTAGAGCCGCTCGGCCACAACGGTCGGCACGTAGGTTTTTATGTATATTGCAGTATTTATGTTCATTAGTAATAAATCTATGTGTTTTTTTAATTAAATAATTTTTAAAAATTATAACAATTGTAACTGAAAAAATTAAATTTAAAAAATTTACAGTGTTAACTATTCTTTGTTACCACTTGCAGGTTTTACCGTGAACTTCTGGGCGCCAGAAGCAAATGCAAACAATCTTATTGTTCAGTTTTATCGTGTTGCGACAAGTGAAATGACGATTGGTATCTCGCATGAAATGAAGAGAATCTCTCAGTAGACATATTGCTATTCAAGTGAACAGTGATGTTGTTTCTGTCTGGTCATGGCTACAAGAGGTTGTGTTATTTCTCCTAACAGTTTTTGTTATACCTGTGGTGAATACACTATTAAAAGTCAACAGAGAAACATAAGTGATTTTCTGAGGAAGGTTTATTTTGCTTACTTTAAATTAAAACTTGGTGTTCAAGATAAACCATGGGCCCCGCATAAGGTGCGTAGAAAATGTGAAGAAGATCTTCGTTTGTGGTTTAAGGGTAAGATAAATGCATTTCGATTTAGAATTCCTATGATATGGCGCGAGAGCAGAAAAACCATACCACTGATTGCTACTTCTGTTCAGTTGACGTAAAGGGATTCAATTCGAAGAACAAAAGAAGTAAAAGTTATCCCAACCTTGACTCAGCTACAAATCCAGTGCCACATAGCTCTTAAATACCTATCCCACTGCCACCTTCCAGTTTGGTTGAATACCCGAGTGAGTTGGGGGACGAAGTTACATTACCTCCTCAGGGTGAATCAAGCTCAGCTTTTTCTTCAGACGAAGATGAAAGGCCTCAACTATTTTCTCAAAGTGATCTCAATTATCTAATAAGATATTTAGGTCTTTCAAAAGATGCAACCGAACTGTTAGGTTCCAGACTAAAAAACCAAAACCTATCGTCTGGCAACTCATTTTCATGGTAGGGACACCGAGAAAAAGAATTTACCCAGTTCTTCTCAAAAGAAGGAAATTTAGTTTTTTGCAATGATGTGGAAGGACTCATGCATTGCTTTGATATGCAGTATGACTCATCTGAATCGCGCCTATACATTGATTCATCCAAAACTAGTCTTAAAGTAGTATTATTGCACAATGGAAATGAATTCCGATGGGACATTCTGTGCATATCGACAAAAAAACTGTAACGATTTGGCCATTATCCTGAAAAAAAATCAGATATCAGGACCATCAATGGATGGTTTGTGGGGACTTCAAAATACTCACGATGCTTTTGGGTCAGTAGGCAGGCTATACTAAATACCCATGCTTCTTATGCTTGTGGGATAGTAGAGCCATAGAGCAGCACTGGCCCAAAAGTGATTGGCCACCCCTAGAAACTTTAAAACCTGGAGAGAAAAATGTTATCAATACTACTTTGGTACCACCAGAACCATTGTTCAACGGATGCTAGCAGCATACGAAGCTCAAGACTACAAGATGAGCTTGAAGGTCCATTTTTTACAAAAATGGTTCAAATTGCTTTGAGCACTACGGGACTTAACATCCGTGGTCATCAGTCCCCTAGAACTTAGAACTACTTAAACCTAACTAACCTAAGAACATCACACACATCCATGCCCGAGGCAGGATTCGAACCTGCGACCGTAGCGGTCACGCGGTTCCAGACTGAAGCGCCTAGAACAACGCGGACACAGCGGCCGGCCATTTTTTACGCTCCCACATAGACAGTTCTCCTGAAAACGTGGGAGCTTACAGTGAAGAACAGGGGGAGCGGTTTCACCAGGATGTCCATGACATCGAGAGACGGTACCAAGGAAGATGGGATGTCATTATGCTTGCTGACTACTGTTGGATCCTTAAGCGGGCAACTGAAGATGAAAATCGGAAAATGATTCGGCGTCAAGGAAAAGATGAAAAGGTTTCATAAAAACATGAATAAGTATAATATTGTCACTATACGTCTCAAAATAACGTTTCGTTGGTTGTAAAACAAAATTATGTTTAATAATTTTGAAAAAAAAAATCGAGTGCTTTTACCAATTTTTTGTGTTTGAATTTTCAAAAAAAACTTTATGTGATAGAAAAAAAATGGACATTACTCCTGAAATCAGCGCATTCTAAAACACACAATTCAGTAAAAATATCTCATGCAGCTGACAAAAATTTTTTTTGCGGACCTGTGACATTAACGCAAATCCTAATATATCTGCGATCTCAGAAAAGTGAGGCACATCCAGTGACACTGCAGTATTTCATTATCTTTAGAATTACAGAAGATAATATTACACAGTGAAAAAAGATTTACACAACGAACCTCTGAATTAACAACTTTTAACTGCTTTATGCGATTTCAACAAATGATATATCAGATGATAGCATTCCACTATAGCTATCATACCTGAATATTACGTATCTGTATTTATTTTATTTAGTTATTTATGACTTTTTTTGTATCTTTTTCATTATGCAAATGTTTGCCGGAACATCCTATTCTCCACATTTACACGGCAAATGAATACAGCATGATTACCTCATGTTTTTCATACTTGTGTATTTATTTAATGTAAAGTTTATTGTTTTGCCAGGAACTTTATTTAAATGTTGATTGGAAATGCTATTAATAAACTGTGCTAATTTAGAAGTGTTCAGGCGCTTGTGCTAGTGGACGCCGCAAAAGAAAAGAGAACCAAAAGATGCTTCTGTGAATAAATAATTGTTTAAAAGATGTTTAACGACAATCTGTTGTTATTTATCATCAGCACACTTGCACAAGAATGCTGTCTTGTTTATTTATGAAGGAACTATTACTTATACTTACTGTAAATGATGATGGTGTAATCGATTGTATATGACATTTGTTTATTTAAATATCGTTGTAATATTTTAATTTATTGGACTGTGCGGCTGATCCTGGCGGAGGTTCGAGTCCTCCCTCGGGCATGGGTGTGTGTGTTTGTCCTTAGGATAATTTAGATTAAGTAGTGTGTAAGCTTAGGGACTGATGACCTTAGCAGTTAAGTGGTGGTGGTGGTGGTGGTTAGTGTTTAACGTCCCGTCGACAACGAGGTCATTAGAGACGGAGCGCAAGCTCGGGTTAGGGAAGGATTGGGAAGGAAATCGGCCGTGCCCTTTCAAAGGAACCATCCCGGCATTTGCCTGAAACGATTTAGGGAAATCACGGAAAATCTAAATCAGGATGGCCGGAGACGAGATTGAACCGTCGTCCTCCCGAATGCGAGTCCAGTGTGCTAACCACTGCGCCACCTCGCTCGGTTAGCAGTTAAGTCCCATAACGTTTTACACACATTTGAACATTTTAATTTATTAAGGGAAGTGGTCAAGATGAGTCAGATCATGTATGTAGAAGATGAGAACGATGCATTTTTGGGAGGGACGGCCTTCAGTCCGTGAGAACTGGACAGTGGCAGAACACTGCTCTAGTCGTGTGGGGACTGGGACTTCTCGAATGAAGATTTCAAGCGAGCGATTCTGGACTCTTTTACGCGAGGTCTGCAAGGGGGCAAACCTGCCTGTGGTAACGAGTGGCATTCGATTGTGGAGGTGTTTTGATTCTGAATGGACTTTATATTTCGAGAGGTCTCAATGTGCCCCATTGCAGGACTCTAACCTTTTCCGCTTGTGTTACTGAGCATGAGTTTCTACTCGTCGTCTCGCGAGTGTTAATTTGTAAATCATCATGTTGAACTCTGGACTATTTTGAGCTGATAAATATTTCTTATATTGTGATCAAGAAATGGACTTACTTTTTGCATATCTTTGATGACTATTTAGTTTGGGGATATTGCTATCTTTCTCATCACGCAGTCGACATAACTGTACTGCATTTCATAAAAGTATTTTTGTCTATATGTATTTTAATGGAATATCGTAGGACCGCTTCCCGTTTACTTGAAATGACCTTCCTTGACTAAACATTTTTCAGCAGAATTTTCTGATGTCTACATCGATTACAGATGGTACAATAGAATCCTTGTTTTTAAATTATTCATTTAACTTTTATTTCGTATTTCTGTATATTTTATTAACATACAATTCTAACTAATACATAGACTATTTGACTGCAGGACCACAGCTACAGGTTAGTATTTGCAGCGAATTTTCGGCCATAACCTGAATGCATGTGCTGTTGGTAGACGATTGTTCTGTCTGAGGTTGAAATGAAGGCAGTACTCCATCCTAGCAGCAGCCGCACAGTCACCGTTTTTGTAAAAGGCCTTCACAGCAACATCACGTTCAGGCCTGCTCCAGAGTTCCATCTCAGCAAATGTCGTACGTCCCAAAAACTTGACAAACACTCAATTTTGCCTATAATACTGTTCCACTTTTAGAGACAATTAAAAAAGTCCATTTTTCTACCACATCTTGTACGCAGAAGAGCCAAAGAAACAGATACACCTGCTTAATATCGCGAGCACGCAGAACTATCGCAACAAGACGTGGCATGGACTCTACCTCGACTAATATCTGAAGTAGTGCTGGAGGGAACTAACATCACGAATCCTGCATGGCTGACCATAAAACCGTAAGAGTAGCGAGGGGGTGAGGATCTCTTCTGAACAGCACGTTGCAAGGCATTCCAGATTTGCTCAATAATGTTCATGTCTGGGGAGTTTGGTGGCCAGCGGAAGTGTTTAAACTAAAAAGAGTGTTCTTGGAGCCACTCTGTAGCGCTTCTCGACGTGTGGGGTGTCGCATTAACCTGATGGAATTGCACAAGTCCGTAGGAATGCACAATGGACATGAATGGATGCAGGTGATGACAGGATGCTTACGTATGTCACCTGTCAGAGTCGTATCTAAACGTATCAGGGGTCCCGTATCACTCCAGCTGCACACTCTCCACACCATTACGGAGCCTCCACCAGCTTGAACAGTCCCCTGCTGAGTCCATGGGTTCATGAGGTTGTCTCCGTACCCGTACACGTCCATCCGCTCGATAGAATTTGAAACGAGACTCGTCTTACCATGCAACATCTTTCCAGCCATCAACAGTCCAATGTCGGTGTTGAGGGACCCAGGCGAGGTGTAAAGCTTTGTGGCGTACAGTCATCAAGGGTATACGAGTGGGCCTTCAGCTCCTACAGCCCATATGGGTGACGTTTCGTTGAAAGGTTCGCACGTTGACACTTGTTGATGGCCCAGCTTTGAAATCTGCAGTAATTTGCGGAAGGGCTGAACTTCTGTCACGTTGAACGATTCTCTTCAGTCGTCGTTGGTCCCATTCTTGCAGGATCTTTTTCCGGCGGCAACGATGTCGAGGAACTGATGTTTTACCGGATTCCTGATATTCACGGTACACTCGTGAAATGGTCGTACGGAAAAATCCCCACTTCATTGCTACCTCGGAGATGCTGTGTCCCATCGCTTGTGAGCCGACTATAACACCACGTTCACACTCGCTTAAATCTTGAAAACTGCCATTGTGGCAGCGGTAACTAATGTAACAACTGCACCAGACACTTACTGTCTTATATAGGCGTTGCCGACCGCAGCGCTGTATTGTGCCTGCTTACATACCTCTGTATTTGAATGAGCATGCGTCGAGTAGTTTCTTTGGCGCTTCAGTGTATATGTCGTACAATCATACAATTTTTCAAGTAAATTTAGTGTGTTGCCCGTAGAGTTAGTAGTAAAGGAGTAATAAACTAAAACATCATGGATGGAGCTGAAGTTTTAATGCCTGAAAATATTATAAGCGATATTTTTGTTCCTTTATTGTTATGTGGGGGACTGTCAGCGAGTAAAAGATTCGAAATGGCTTGAAATTATTTGTAATCTGTGTTGGAGGTAACGAACTGCTCTTATTGACAAACACTGGATTAAAAAGAGCGGCTGGTTTGCGCGTCGTGAGCTACTTTGCCTCAAGACCTACAGGGTGTAACAAAAAGGCACGAACAAAATTTCAGCAAACATTCCTCACACGCAGAGGAAGAAAATATGTCATATGGACATGGGTCCAGAAACACTTTATTTCCATGTTAGTGCTCAGTTTTTACAGCTCTTCAACATATTAATCGTCTACGTTGGAACGAAGCCTCATTTGTGAACAACACCTTTGCACTAAAGTTAGGGTTTTTCCATTGTTGAATCAACCATTCGCAGAAGTGTGCCCGTGCAGATACATCAGCTGCTGATAGTGTTTGCACACGCTGTACGTGGTACGGATACGGCAGGTTCTCGTGTAGCGCTCCACTTACCTTCATGTGATCAATATTACTTGTGGCAGCTAATTGTCTTACGCTGACACTAGGGTTGTGGTCAGATGTACGAAGAAGGTCCTTATAACACTACTGTCCGCTACTGTTATACCATAACCTTAAAGTTGGAGTCGGGTCGCGAAATAAAACTATCTTATTAAAGCAAGAGCAGTGTTACCCTCTGAGAGGAATTTTGTTATGTTGACCGTTTTGTACCTAACGGAGGTGGCTTATGCGAAGTGAAAGTCACAATTATGTAAATATTTAAACAGTAATAAACAATATTTTACCTAGATACACTGTTCAAAGAATAAAGAAAACGGTCGCCAGCCTAATTAGGCAAGAGAATGATTGACATTCTTGTTCAAGGAAACTGTAACGGACAAACACAAACTATACCTTGCCACACGCGAGTCCAATGAACACTGGCACCTGAATACAGTATGTTCACGTTAAGGCTGGAGTTAACAGATAGAACAAACTATTTGCATAAATATAACAGATAACAAAACACACTATTACCCTGAGGACTTAGTCCAACTGAATGGTCTCAATAACGTTACTATTAATATTCACTGTAGACTCGTAAATTGGACATAGGTTTAGTATTACTTTTCAAACAAATTCCTATCTGACGTGAAATATGGATATGGTTCACAGCAAATTTAGTTACTGCACATAGATTAGTTCTCTCACTACCAAACACCTTTCAACTTAGAATGAAAATTAAATGGAGTTCACTAACAAATTACTTCTCACTGTCCTTTTAATAAAGAAGTTACTGTTTTCATAGATAGTGCTTTTTCTGTTACTTGTTACCTAGCATAAGCACAATAGACAAACTGTTGATCCTGTTACAACGTTAATATGCACTTTTAATACATAAGAGGAACCCAATATTGTACAGAATTTGAGTAATTGAAACTTTCTATAATTAAGTAACTTGGTGCATTTTAACTACTTTCAATGGAGGGGGGCCCTTAATCTTGACCACTAAAAAAGTAGCAGAGTAAACTAAACACACTTTCAATACACTAGAGAAACAAGTACCAGCAAGCATGAACATATAACTCTCAACAGTTGCAGTTCTGAACTTTTACTGCAGTTAAACACAAATTTGATATATTTGTAAGATCCTCTCAACAAACAATATTAATTTTAGCACACTCTATTGCCATATTAATTTTAATATGCCTTCAATAAAGGACACTTGGCAAACACTTTAGCGTGGGAAGGACCATAAGTGGATATGTGACTAAGGATAAACGACGGTAGGTACAAGAGTTCAGTCAAATTTTACCTTACACTATAACATCCTACGAGCTGATCCTTCAGTGTACATTACTATAGTGTTCCATTACAGTGAATGCGCAATGTGGTGGCGATTGCATGTTGGTAGGTGGATTTGGAGGTAGAATTTCTGGACTCTGTCATTTCTTGGTGGGGATGATAGATACCAATTCCGAGGCATTGGAAAGCGTAAGGAAAAGCCTCTCTCGGAACCAGCACTATACACAACTTTTACATGAGCAGTTGATAGTTTGGTAGCTTGTCCCCGACTGACTCTTGGTTCCACCTTTTCTACCTAGGCCAACCACAATTTGCGCGCGCTACACAGTTCCGTTCCCGAGGGGAACCACAACACCTTTTACACACAAAATAACTAAGAACCCTAAGTGAAGGTCGACTGTTACATAATAACAATCAAACATATTAAAACAGAACATTTGCACATATTGGTATTTCTACAAAAAATTATTTAAACAAAATTACAATTATACAGGGTGTTACAAAAAGGTACGGCCAAACTTTCAGGAAACATTCCTCACACACAAAGAAAGAAAATATGTTATGTGGACATGTGTCCGGAAACGCTTACTTTCAATGTTAGAGCTCATTTTATTACTTCTCTTCAAATCACATTAATCATGGAATGGAAACACACAGCAACAGAACGTACCAGCGTGACTTCAAACACTTTGTTACAGGAAATGTTCAAAATGTCCTCCGTTAGCGAGGATACATGCATCCACCCTCCGTCGCATGGAATCCCTGATGCGCTGATGCAGCCCTGGAGAATGGCGTATTGTATCACAGCCGTCCACAGTACGAGCACGAAGAGTCTCTACATTTGGTACCGGGGTTGCGTAGACAAGAGCTTTCAAATGCCCCCATAAATGTAAGTCAAGAGGGTTGAGGTCAGGAGAGCGTGGAGGTCATGGAATTGGTCCGCCTCTACCAATCCATCGGTCACCGAAACTGTTGTTGAGAAGCGTACGAACACTTCGACTGAAATGTGCAGGAGCTGCATCGTGTATGAACCACATGTTGTGTCGTACTTGTAAAGGCACATGTTCTAGCAGCACAGGTAGAGTATCCCGTATGAAATCATGATAACGTGCTCCATTGAGCGTAGGTGGAAGAACATGGGGCCCAGTCAAGACATCACCAACAATGCCTGCCCAAACGTTCACAGAAAATCGGTGTTGATGACGTGATTGCACAATTGCGTGCGGATTCTCGTCAGCCCACACAAGTTGATTGTGAAAATTTACAATTTGATCACGTTGGAATGCAGCCTCATCCGTAAAAAGAACATTTGCACTGAAATGAGGATTGACACATTGTTGGATGAACCATTCGCAGATAGCTGCTGATAGTGCCTGCACACGCTGTACATGGTACGGGAACAACTGGTTCTCCCATAGCACTCTCCATACAGTGACGTGGTCAACGTTACCTTGTACAGCAGCAACTTCTCTGACGCTGACATTAGGGTTATCGTCAACTGCACGAAGAATTGCCTCGTCCATTGCAGGTGTCCTCGTCGTTCTAGGTCTTGCCCAGTTGCGAGTTATAGGCTGGAATGTTCCGTGCTCCCTAAGACGCCGATCAATTGCTTCGAGCGTTTTCCTGTCGGGACACCTTCGTTCTGGAAAACTCTCTCGATACAAACGTACCGCGCCACGGCTATTGCCCCGTACTAATCCATACATCAAATGGGCATCTGCCAACTCCGCATTTGTAAACATTGCACTGACTGCAAAACCACGTTCGTGATGAACACTAACCTGTTGATGCTACGTACTGATGTGCTTGATGCTAGTACTGTAGAGCAATGAGTCGCATGTCAACACAAGCACCGAAGTCAACATTACCTTCCTTCAATTGGGCCAACTGGCGGTGAATCGAGGAAGTACAGTACATACTGACGAAACTAAAATGAGCTCTAACATGGAAATTAAGCGTTTCCGGACACATGTCAACATAACATCATTTCTTTATTTGTGTGTGAGGAATGTTTCCTGAAAGTTTGGCCGTACCTTTTTGTAACACCCTGTATACAGTAAGTTTTGTCTCCCTCCAAATGAGACAAAGAATGTAAATGATAGATACACTACATTGCATAGAATCAAACCATGACATCAAAGTTTTTACAAAGGAAAGAGCTAAAACTTTTGTGCTATTAATGCAATCAAACAATATTTGCAATATCTTAATGATTGAAGGTAGAACTGACAAAACAGAAAATTGTACGTCAGTAGAGCTATGGAGCTCTGGTGTTACACCCTCCACTAGTTGATGTTTCCTCGTCCTTCGAGACCTCCCCCAATCGCGAGTACATCTGCATCTATTTTATTGCAAATTAAGTGCCTGGCAGATGGTTCAACGAACCACCTTCATGCCAATCTCTATTGTTCCACTCCCAAACACAGCGCGTGGGAGAAACGAACACGTAATTCATTCCGAGCGAGCTCCGACTTCTCTTATTTTATTATGATGATTATTATTCCTTATGTAGGTGAGTGACAACTAAATATTTTTGCATTCGGAAGGGAAAATTGGAGATGATAAGTTGGTGATTGGAATTTCATGGGAAGATCTTGCCACAACGAAAAAGTCTTTGTTTTAATGGTTGCAGCCGCAATTCGCCTACCATATCCGTGGCGCTGTCTGCCTTATTTCGCGATAATACAAAACGAACCGCCCGTCTTTGAATGTTTTCGATGTCCTGTATCAATTCTATCTGATGTGAATCCCACACCGCGCAGCAGTTTTCCAGAATAGAACGGACAAGCGTGATGTAGGCAGCCTCTTTAGTAGACCTGTAACATTTTGTAAGTGTTCTGCCGAAATGTCGCAGTCTTTGGTACGCTTTCTCCACAACTTTACCTGGGTGATGGTTCAAATTTAATTGTTCGTAATTGTAATCTCTAAGTACTTAGATGAATTCACGCCCTTTAGATTTGTGTGATTTATCGCATAACTGAAATTTAGTAGATCCTTACAGTAATCACGCGGATGACTTCACTTTTCATTATTTAGAGGCAATTGCCACTTTTCGCACCGTATAGATATCTTGTTTAAAACATCTTGCAATTGCTTTTGATTTTCTGATGATTTAACAAGACTGTAAACGGCAGCATCATCTGCAAGTGATCTAAGATGGCTGCTCAGATTGTCTCCTAAATCAGTAACGGCACTATACCGGCAACCTAGTCCGTGACGAACACTAAACAGCGGATGCTGTGTGCTTGATGTTTGTACAACACTGCAGTGAGTCACCAGTCAACATTACCTTCGTTCGATTGGAACAACAAAAACTGTCGGAGAACCTAAGAATTAGAGCTTGCTGTACATTCTAACCAGACGTAACCACGACAGTGTTTTTAACATTTCACGCACGAAAACATTTCATGTAATTCTGGTACGTTCTGATTTTGTGTTTTCCGCATGACTAATGCGATTATGATAGGAAATGAGCTCCAACAAGGAAATGAACCCATGTCCATATAACACATTTATTCCTCTTTGTATAAGGATTGTGTCCCGAAAGTTTGGCCATACCTTTTTGTTACGCGCTGTATATACAGTTTCTAACTTTAATACTTGATTTATTGTATTAAATCTTTAACGAAGAATTCTGTCTCTTAATTAGTAGATTATGACACCATTTTACATTTTTATTGTAAGCGGCGATCAAAAAGTTTATGTTGTAGGGTGCTGCTGCAGCGTATATGAAACGTAAAGCGACTCCGATGCAGGTATACAGGGTGTCCCAGAATGTTGAGACAAACTTTGCGCGGTTGTAGAGGGTGTCGTGAGGAAGAAATTGAGGATAGGAACCGTGTCCGGAAACGTCATCCAACGACGCTACAGAGCGTCGAAGTTATGGGTGCTGGCGTCTGCCACTAGGTCACCCCTTGGGGGCAGCAAACGTGACTGTGTACGCTGACGAACCGTAGGCGGAACATCTCGCAATGTTGTTTGTTATTCAGTGATCGCGACTGATGGCATGATCGCCAGTCGAGATGATCGGGCTAGATGCTGCGTAGGATAGCCTTGTTTCCTATGAATGTGATGTTCTGTGCTTCGGTGGATGACGGTTTCCAGGCGGGTTACATCCGCAGTTTATTTTTTCTCCTGGAACACTGTAAAATTTCCAATGCTTTTCGATATAAAAATAAACTGCAGTTGGAAACCTGTGTCCTCAGCTTGGCGGAGGTTCGAGCCCTCCCTCGGGCATGGGTGTGTGTGTTTGTCCTTAGGATAATTTAGGTTAAGTAGTGTGTAAGCTTAGGAACTGATGACCTTAAGTCCCATAAGATTTCACACATACACACACAAACCTGTGTCCAAAACCATCATCCACCAAGACAACAGTGCATCGCATTGATAGAAGACAAGGCCTTTTTACGCAGCAGCTAGCTCCATCTTCTCCAATGGCGATCGTGCGATCAGTCGCAATGGATGAATAACAAACACCGTTGCTAGACGTTTCACCTATGGCCCGTCTGCATACAGTCATGTTTGCTGCCGAAGGGGCGGCCTAATGGCAGGCGGCGGCACGGAAAATAATAAACGCTAAAATGAAGATTTGGCCCTGTCTGACTACCCTCTGAAGCAGATCTTAGGATCTCTTAGTTCTATAAATTACGATCTAAACATAAATGAATGACGAAGGCAACTAACCCTACTAAATGATAAACGTTGTTCCTGTTTACATATTTATTGTAGATTAAAAAAAACCCTTATATTACAAAGTTTACATTCCATAAGTAAAATTACTAATCAATTGTCCAACTCTGCTCCTTATTATGAGTGCGCGGTCTAATATCAATAACGCGAAATGACTGACATCATCTATGTACCAAACGCTAGAAGACACTACTTTCAAAGATGATCTATGGTGGTGTGGAAACTCAGTGGAAATAAACTAACGTGATCACAGGTGTTTAGCTTTTATAGCCCTAATAAGCCGAAGCAATTTGCGATAACACTGTATGTACTGCGTCCGGTGCATCGAAGTGATGGTTCTCGTACTCGTCTGCGACGGTGTAAGAACTCCAGCCACAAATAAACTCTTTCAAACACTAGGACGGCAGAAGGCGGTCCTCTGACTAATATGCTCTAATACTGTCTTCTCCTCTCTGTGTTCTACACACGAGAAACGCGAACTCCGAGCCACAAGGACGGCGTTCAGATAACATCTCAACGTAACTATAGGCAGAGGAAGTGCTCTCAATTACTGAACGCTGCTTACTCAACGACGACTTCCAACCCAGATGTGAAGTCCAGAATCGTATATGTTTTCAACAGTACGTTGACTAACTGTTCTAACTATAAACTCTCCTGAGAGCAAAGACAGCAAGTCCATCTGTACCAACAAAAGCTGATATAGAGCGAACGTGACACATGGGCGTTCACAACGGAAGACCATCTCTCCACTGCCGGCCTCCAAGCAAGGCACAGCTCCCCACCATCATAATTCCGAAAACGAATCATCTTCCCGAAACCATGTAATATTTTCCCTGTCTACAGATGCTTCTGAACACCGACCAACCATATTTTAGTTTTTTGTCGTCCAGCACGGAAAGTTTGCGAGGGAAAATCTATACTCGTACAATGGTAGCTTCTGAGTAAAAATCCTTGGAAATAACCCAGCATGCGTGGTTTCCGAGGTGCCGCTTCTTCGTTCCTCTCACCTACGTCCAAGATTTCCGTAGTTTCCGAAGTGTAATTCTTCCGGTTCGGCTACAAAACCGGCCGGTCGCGACTCTATTGTGCTCCAGCACTTATGTGTTGCGACGTCCGTCTCCTGCTTCCTGTGTTTAAGCAGGACAAACACACCTGTGTGGGTCTTCCACCCAGGGCTTGAGTTCCATCTGCTGTTTCATTTACACTGTCGTTCCAACCTCTACTAGTATGATAATAATGACACTCCGTCACCTTTCATGCAATAAGCTTTAGCAATTATTTACAAGACGTACGTGACAATGTCAGTCTCCTTTAAGTATTCATATATACGATGTACTACCTGTCAAATAATACCTAATGTCGTTGTAGATCACAGCAAAGTATGTGGATGAGTGCTTGTAAGGTGCAAAATTATAGCCACCTTTCAACATTTGTGGGACACCCTGTGTAAGCACCGAAGTGTAGATTAGTGTGGCATTCATGTCTTTCCGACGTGTGTGCTGTACATGCGGAAACGTGAACTATGGCGACGTTATTACCAAATGTGTCCAAACAACACCAACATGCTGTTGTTCTTTTCTTGGCTGCCGAAGGATAAAACACTGGCAGACATTCATTGAAGATTGAGAATGTGTATGGGACAACATGTCTGTCGAAAACAATCGTTGTGCAATGATACGCCAAGTTCTGTGCTGGTCGCGGTTCGATACAAGACACCGATTGATCTGGCGGGCCAGCCTCGTCCATTATGGACAACAATAAGCGGCAGACACTCGAGTACTTATCCTGTAGTCTTGATCTCTCTTCGTGCGGTTATCTCTCCTTCGGTCCCTTAAAAGAGACTTTCAACGTTCAGCGATTCCTGTCGGACGTTATATGCAGTAGGCAGTTACGGACCTGTTCACGCTGCAGGACTTGATGTTTTGCGAACTGGATATCTTCAATCTGGTGAGTCAATCCTCAGGGCGATTTTGTCTGCTTGGCATACCGATTCTGGACTATACGGCCTTCGAACGGAAACTTTTCTAACTCCTCTTATACACTGAGGCAACGGCCTTCCCGCAGTGGATACACCGGTTCCCGTCAGATCACCGAAGTTAAGCGCTGTCGGGCGTGCTTGGCATTTGGATGGGTCACCATACGGGCCGCCATGCGCTGTTGCCATTTTTCGGGGAGCCCTCTGCCTCGTGATGCCAGTTGAGGAGCTACTCGGCCGAATAGTAGCGGCTCCGGTCAAAGAAAACCATCACAATGACCGGGAGAGTGGTGTACTGACCACACGCCCCTCCTGATATGGCGGTCGGATGGTCCCGATGGGCCACTTGTGCCCTGAAGACGGAGTGCATTATACACTCAGGTGACGATAGTTACCTTCGAATATCGTGTCGGAGTTCCTTTTGCCCGTTGTTATACAATAAGTCGACTTAGTAAGTCATTGGAAGTCCCTTGCAGAAATAACGAGCCATGCTGCTGCTACAGGCATCCATAATTGCGAAAGCAGGATTTCATACACGAGCTGATCTCTCGATCATGTCCCGTAAATGTTCAATGGGATTCACGTTGGGCGGTCTGGATGACCAAATGATTTGCTCGAAT
This sequence comes from Schistocerca nitens, assembly GCF_023898315.1. Taxonomy (NCBI): domain Eukaryota; kingdom Metazoa; phylum Arthropoda; class Insecta; order Orthoptera; family Acrididae; genus Schistocerca; species Schistocerca nitens. The sequence goes on along the minus strand of NC_064614.1, from coordinate 584,731,987 downwards.
TGTCCAGAGTGTTCTTCATTCCCAGCAAACGATCGGTTCAGTTGGGTCAGAAGACCCACTTCATTCCATGTGAACACAGCCCACGCCATTATGGAGCCACCACCAGCTTGTACATAGCCTTGAAACAACTTGGGTCCTTTGCTTCGTGGGATCTGTGCCACGCTCGAACCCTGGCATCAGCTCTTACCAACTGAAATAGGGACTCATCTGACCAGGGTACGGTTTTCCAACCGTCAAGGGTACAACCGGTATGGTCACAAGCCCAGCAGAGACGCTGATAGCGAAGACACTCTCGTACATCGTCTGCTGCCATAGCCCATTAACGCCAGATTTCGCCGCACTGTGTTTGCAGATATGTGCGTCATACGTCCCACATTAATTTCTGCAGTTATTTCACGCAGTGTTGCTTCTTTGTTAGCACCGACAACTCCACGTAAACGCTGCTGTTCCCGGTCGTTTACTGAAGGCTATCGGCCACTGTATTGTTCGTGGTGAGAGGTAATGCCTGAAATGTGCTATTCTTGACACTGTGAATCTTGGAATTTTGAATTCCCTAACGATTTCCGAAATTGAATGCTCCTTGCGACTAGCTGCAACTACCGTTCCGCATCCGAAGTCTTGTTAATTCCTGCAGTGCGGCAATAATCACGTCAGAAACCTTTTCACATCTGAGTATAAATGACAGCTCCGCCAATTCACTGTCCTTTTATGCCTTGTATACGTGATGCTTCCGTCATCTGTATAATGTATATCGCTATCGCGCTACTTCTGTCATCTCAGTGTGTATCAGACGTACTGAAAATGAAATTTTTGTTGCATATGGAAGCTATTAGATAGGCAACCTGTAACGGGCACCAGGTGAGTGTTTTAGGGTTTTAGAATGTAGACTGAGTCAAGGAAACTTGTTTGTGAGTTTTTTGTTTCTTAAATATTCGTCCCTTCGCGTGACCGATAGAAATGCCTCTGTTGTGGGGCACCCCCTTGACATGGAGCAGGAAATTAATGCCAAAGATGTTGAATGCTTGCAGCTGCCACGCTAGTCCAGTATCCGCTGTATGAAGCACATCTTCACCCTCCGTGACTAAATTTTTATTTGTTAGGTGTAGAATGTCAGATTTCGTTTTCTTGTGTCCGTTGGCAGAGACATGCGCGAAGTTTCTGTTTCGTAGCAGTTCTTTTTTTAGTGACTTCTCAGAAAAACTTTTCAGCAGAGAGCTCAGAGACCTGATCGTTGGCCATGACGCCGGAGGAGACTGCAACGGAAGGATCTGAGCGGAAGCCACAAGCCAGCAACCCCGGCTACGGAAGAAGCGGCCCGGATATCGCGCGGGGTTGCACGTCAGCGGCGGCGACGAAATATCGAGGGGTCGGGTCGCTTCGGCACATTCGAGGTCTCGGGATCGATACCCGCCACCCACGCACCGCTGCGTTCTTTCGAGCACTTCGCTGCCCCTGGGAGCTTCCGTACGGTCTGTCAACACCACTAACACGCAGCCAGCGCGCGTTACTTTAGTAGAGTTACTTCTTACAGCTCACTGGGATTTCTCAGTGTTGAAATAAATTTAAAAACCATGTTTGTCGCTACATTTTCCAATATTTCCATCAAATGTGGCCGGTAGCTTTTTTGTATCCTCGCACCAGAACAGATTTATTCATCATTTTGTGGCCGGCAAGAGCAAGATAGGTGACAGTGTAAAGTACGCCATCACCAGGCTATGCGCATTGTCTTGGTTACATCCGATACCTTTTCGCATTGACTTGTGGAGAACTCAACATTAGCACTGTAGACACAATCCCTTCAGTTTGTAAACAAGAGTAGCCGAATCCGGCGTAATCAAAGAACACATTTTTCTACTGGAAACGACCACTACGGTCGCAGGTTCGAATCCTGCCTCGGGCATGGATGTGTGTGATCTCCTTCCTAGTCAGGTTTCAATAGTTCAGGGGACTGATGACCTCAGAAGTTAAGTAACATAGTGCTCAGAGCCATTTGAACCATCTACTGGGAACTTGAACCTGTAGGGGATATCGGAGTTAGCAATAACACACGATTTTATATTACTACTGCTCGTAAAGAATGAAGTTCTTACTAGGTATTCTGCAGTCTTTTCTTTCGTAGGCTGGCCACAGCAACCTTTTCTATTTTCCGATGTCCCATTTGCCAAATTTTTTATATAAGGCACCCTTCACACCTCAAGGTCCACAAAATTTAGGGGTCATTGTAAGCAAATGTGACAACTAAGGAGATGTGACAGACAACTGATACTTCTGCCTAACACAGTGGTTTTAGAGGCTCAACCTACAAGTATACCACTAGGATTAGCATATAATATGCTATGGAAGAAGAAAATGACGGTATGTGTGGGCTCATACTCGTATTGGTAAAGACGATTTCTATTATGGCGGGAACACAGTCTTTTTTATATCGTCCAAGTCAAATATGAAACGAAGAGTGCCAAGGAACGTGTGGCAAACCCACTGTGGGATTCCAATGATCAGCATCAGAGAGGAACACTCCTGCACGTTGTGGACCGATTTCCATTTATGATAACCGACATCTGGAGATCCGAATGGTATCAGCTCTCTGACAGAAGGCTGGATGTATTATACCCTCACCCATGAAAGCTCCACTTAGTTACAGTGTCGAATCTTCTGATAAAGGCTGATATTTATATGTTTCGACAAAAGTCTGTTCATGCCGAGTGATGCAACGCAGTGTTGAGCCAGTATAATTACAGTGAGGAGGACGCGGTTCAAATCCCCATCCGCCCTTCCGTATTAAAGTTTCCATGGTTTGCGTAAATGTCATAAGGCAAATGCCGATATGGTCCCTTTGATAAGGGCATGGTAGATTTCCTTTCCCATCCTTTCGCCAATCCGGCCTTGTGCTCCGCCTCTAATGATCCCGTCGTTGACGGGGCATTTAATTCTATCTTTCTTCGTCGGTACATGAGACGACGCGTGCAGAGTTGCTTCGTCCGAACTTCTTTGCAGTTCTTCAATGTAATAATCGAATACTTCTTCAAAGTCCGGGATTTCGGCTGCAAATCCCCTTCCAGCCATCGTGATTTGTGTTTTTCCATGGTTTCGTTTGTCATCGTACTCAGATGAACCTATACCAAGACGCTGATGACATCATCGGAACGTGTAAGTGTATTTGTTGAAAGTCGTTAAGTGCTCCCATTATGGAACAACATATGAGAATTTGCGCCCCTCAGTGTCATCACGGCGTATCTGCTGAACTATATGGCGTACAATGTAAGTCTAAGGAGCGATGACCTCAGTGGGTTGGTCCTTTAGGAATTCACATACGTTTGAACTTACATCAGTCGGGACTTTAATTTGTTGACATGAGATATTTTATAACAATTCCTGTAGCCCAGTTTTTATGATAATTTTTGAATAATGTGTATTTAACTAACTTCTTTATTCCCTAGTTGTCACAAATATATGAAGTGTCCGTGGAATGATGAAAACCAACATTTTCGTTCCACAAGATATACCTGTTGAAAATTAATGCATTCCGGGACTTCACGGCAATAACTAGTTTTATTTAGGCAAGTGTTTTACATACTGTGATATGCAGCGGGCATACTTAATCAAATTCGTAAAACGTAGTTATACAAACTGACAATGCACAAATGACTAAAGTTTATCAATATTGTTCCGCTGATAAACCTGAAATGAGAACCAGCTATCGGAATTTATATTGTCCGACAGTTTTCTCAAAAAAAAAAAAAAATTGTACACTTATCGAGACGCTGAATCACACTACTAGCTCCGGATGATATCCGAATTATATTAACAGTCTTCCCGTCATGGGTTTTTCGATGGTTGCCTTTGTCATTCTACTCAGCTGAGCGTATACTGTGCCGCACATGGCGTCAACGAAACGTGTAGGTGTGGACTTACTTGAGACAGGTTAATCCAAATACTCTGCAAGATACCCTTTAGTTCGGTGAGTTACGTGCCTAATAATCGAATACAGATCGTGGACAAAAGCCAGTATCGTCTCCAGTAATCTCCTTGCCAAACACAATTGCTCAGTTACTGTTTTTTCATACAGCGTAGTGTCACAGCTCCGACCTATGAATAAGTTAACCCACTGATTTCTTGAGAAACAACAGCAGGATATTCCTCCGGCACTGTAAATAACAGAATAAAAATGTAAATTGAAATATGGAGGGAAAATTAAGAGTAGAAATTAATGCACTCTTGCGACAAGAAATGGCTGATGTTTGCAGACTTGTTGTGTACTGACACCACGCTGCGTTAAGAATTTTTTGAAATAATTCTGATTTTAGTAAAAAACAGGAGTCGGAATGACTTACAGATATTATTTATTAGGTAACATCGATTCTGGTAAGAGAAAGGAAGGCTGCATGCAGCCATAGCAAAAATTTGGGCTCCAGTTTGCGAGCATAGTTTATATATCAATAACACGAAGTGTCAAAGCTTTGAGTGCCAATAACATCAAGAAAAATTTAATTTTAATATGTTTTACAAAACTGATCTTTATCATCATAGTAAGCAACAAGTGCTAGAAGAAATTGGCAAAAATTAAACAATAAATTGTTTTAAGGAGCTGCTTTCACACTGTAGTATAATTTTAAAATTTTACAAAAAATATAACATTTATTGTTGTAGTGAGAAACGAATATAATAAGAAATTGTCAAAAAGTAAGCAGTCAATTGTTTTATGTAGGTTGTTTCACTATAGAACCACTAGAAAATACAGTTTTCAACCACCCATCATTTTATGAGAGTTTTACTAGACACAGTCCCATATCTCGAAACTTCCATGAACACTTAATGTCTAAAACAAATTATAATATCAAATAACAAGCAAAAATGGTCTTAAATTTAATAAATTTATCTCAAAAGTACGTAGTGCCTCAGTGGTTTCATTTCGAAACGGCTCTAAAAAGCAGTCATACAAACTCAGATTTACTTTTCAGTTACTTCAGATATATTTAATTTCACTGTCAACGATTTCTTCGATTTGATCACTATAAAACCTTAAAACACCACATGCGACTGTCTGCAGTCACGTAGCACAATCTACACAGCGACTGCTGCTTTGAACTCTGTATGTAAGTGACTGCTACAACACACTACGTTCGTAGAAATACCGCACTGTATCACTAGACGTCTCTGTCTTCCAGTAGCATTGGTGGTTTCATGCGAAAGGCACTGGTACTTTAAAAAAAAGAAAAAAAAAAGAAATGTTGTTGCCAGGCAGAAGTGACTGGTACTCAAGGCGTTAAATGGTCCTCAGCGTACAAGGGCATTAAACAACGACTCAGTATCGTTTTCGCAGACTGTATCCTGATGGAGGACAAGTACGGGGAAAGCAATTTATAATCCAAACAGGGGTTGGACTCGCGGAAAAATACCAAACAGCAGTTTAAGCCATATGAAAATACATATTCGATATTAATAGAAAAAAAATCTGTTGATGTCTAAAGTTTCGAACGACTAAATATTGCCTGCGCTCACAATGAAGATGAGACAAGTAACGTGAGGACTGAATTAGGAGCCATTTCCGTCGTTAGTTCTTCGGGGTAGAGTGAGTCTGTAAAGTTTTCTCCGTCGACTTTTTATAGTAGTACTTCCTGAAATCTGCTAAGATCCCTACAGGGTGGGAAGAGGGACCAGGCAGGAAGTTGCAAAGTAAAATTTACTTAAGCTTTTTCCGCCTTGGGGCGCAGTGCAAGGACGCGTATCCACGGAAAAGTTCCACTGAAGTCCGGAGGCACTGCATAAAACTAATGAGCGCAGTCGAGGCAGCGACTGAGCAATAGCTAATGCACAGACTCCGGGAGGGGAATATTTTTACTTTGTCACTTTCCAGTAATACGAGAGCAGGTGGAGACAGAGAGAGAGAGAGAGAGAGAGAGAGAGAGAGAGAGAGAGAGAGGAAGAAGGACGGAGAGAGTGAGAGGGAGAGAATCACAGACTGAAGGAGAGTGTTGCGCGCAGTAGGATTTTGGGTCTCCTTTTCGACTTACCTGGCTCTTGCAAGGTAAGAGGCTGGACAGGAGACAAGCTGTGCGAATTTGTGTAAAATCATTGCTTCTAGTTTTATTTTTAAAGCAATTTTACGACCGCGATGTACAGCTAGATTAAATGTAAGACTTGTGGTCCAGAAAGTTAAGTTATTTAAATACGAATTGACAACAATTGAAGGTCGTAATATCCAGAACTCTGATGCGATTTATAAGCTCAGAGGAAAGAGTAAGTGAATTGGGTAAGTACATTGAAATTCCGAACGAGAGGGAATGACTACCCAACCGCGCAAATGAAGTAAAAACGTCTGATAAGCAAATAGAAGAGATACAGAACAGTAAAAGGTGTAAGGAAAACATTAAACGGTATGTCGATGGGAAGAATCAATATTGCTAAAATCTCTCATTGAGTTAAGAACGGAGGAGAATGAATGAACTGCGTAAGATAGTTATACACGTTATCATTTTATACTGGGTGTCCGTGGAGGGATGGTCTGTATTCAGGGATAGAGCAAGAACGTTCATTCGAAGCAAAAAAGTCTACAAAGCATGGGCTCTAAAAAATGCATATCATAAGACTACAAGCACTTCTTCATCCTCGATACTGTGGAACATGTAGCTTCCACTGCAAACTGGATCAAAGATGGCGAACTTATGGTCACGTGATCTTTTGGACATGTTTTCTAAAATTGGTTGTACTTGCAATCCATGCAGTGTCACGCTATTTTGTGTCTCCTTTTTGTATAAAGTATAATGCGATGACGATCGTGACGGCACTCTTAAATCCACACCAATGCCAACACCATGCCTTTCAGTACTCGACAGTATTGCCCCTCAAATCTCCGACGACAGCAGGGAGTAACATCAGTGGATGGAACTCAAAACACCAGAGACTTACCAGTTAATGAAATGCTGAACAACTTACCACACCTGATTTAAATCTAGAGCATCAGTATGGGTAAACACTGTCCAACTCGCCACAGAAAGCTATAATCCGAGAAATGAATAAAGAAATCAGTGCAGATCCTTCCATGGTCAGAAGATGTTAGGTAATATACTTCCGCCCATCCAGCTGATGGGTGCTTAGTCCACTTGATGGTGCAGTTATAACCGTACAGAAAACATCAGGTCGTAAAGTTTGTGACGTGTTTATGGGAAGACTGTTTGACGCAGAGAAACAGCAGCCAACACACTGATGTGTGTACATATGAAGGGGACGTTTACTATCTCTTGGTTCAAAAAATCGATTTTTTAAAATTGCATTTTTGGATCCATAAAAGTGTTTAGAATCCACCCCTGAAACGGTTTTTCCGAATACGGAACGGAACTATTTGTTATTCGCGGTTGAACAAAAAAATGCACCTGCCTGAAATCGGCCTATTTCACGCACCAGTTTTTTTTTCGGAGGACGAGTTATTGTACCGGTGCTTGGGAGGAAACACACCAAATTCAAATGAAAGTTTGAACGTGTGTGTTTGGAATTTAGTCCCCCAAGCATTTGCATTCTGGTGCGAAGACTTTGGAGATTGCGATTATCCTGGCAGTGAGCAGTTTCAACGAAGGGTATTTAGCAATTCTGAAGACCATGGCAACGATGGACGTCACCCTGGGACTCTGTTCGACGCAGTTCGCCAAGCATTCGGACGACCACCGGATTCAAGCGGCCGAAAACCTCTTGTCACCGGCCGTACGAGCGGCTCTGGAGCGGCGTAGGATGGCCCAGATCGAGCAGAACGCCCTTAGTGAGGAAGAGGAAGGACTAGTTTACGGACCTGGAATAGCAGATTGAACGTAAGTAGCATACTATTGCATTTATATGTAGCCAAAACTTCAAACGCGTTTTTCTCGAAAAGACTTTTTTTATCGCGCGGTATGGTAACTTCGAATCTACTGAACCGACTGACATGATTCTTTGTTTCTGATGAAGCTAACTAAATTGTCTAGGAGTTGTACCACTTCTATTCCGATCCATCAACTATAAATATTTTTACTTGGCCGACGAAGTGGAAAAATCGATGAAAAAATCCTTTTTTTTCCAAATGGCCGCCATTTTGTTTCCTATGGTCCAAATAACCTAAGCGAGGTACAACTCCTAAAGACTCTTGTATACTTCGCTAACGTCAACTCAATTTTGGTTTCAGACGAACCGGTTGACCAGTAACATACCGCGCGTGGAGGTCTACATCGAAATTTTGGTTCGTTCCGACGGCACTTCCGTCTTTGCTCTTCGACATTTCCGGTCGAAAAAATTCCAGTTTGTAGAGCAAATATCGATAAACATTTTGACCAAATTTAACAATGATATATATAACACATGCCGAGAAAAAAATTCTCAATGAACATGCTTTTTGCGTGCCAAAGATAGTAAAACTCCCCGTAAGGTACCACATATAAAATATCTGCAATATCTGCACTTATACCCATTACACAATGTATAGATGTATGTGCTTATACTGATTCATATCATTTTATGTTATTTTCTATCGACGTAATTGTATGTACGTAATTTAATTGTATGTACGTTTAAAATATAATTCTGTAAGCCATACGGTAAATAAATGAATAACAGGAGTCAAATGTGCTTTTTTCAGTCGCTTAGAATTTTGTGCTGGGCGAGAGATTCACAACAAATACAAACTGCGTAAGGGGCCAATGTGGAAGAGTACTCAGTGCAAATCCGAATTTCGATTCCATCCAGACCTTGCATTTTCACAGCATTTGTGGAGGGGATCTTGAGAGTAGACGGAAACAAGGTAGCAATCACTGGGCATATGGGGAAGAATGCCGTCCTTTTTTCAGCCAAAGATTTCTGTTTGGTCCCTTGCTGTTCTTACATTTCAAATGGCTCTGAGCACTATGGGACTTAACATCTGAGGTCATCAGTTCCCTAGAACTTAGAACTACTTAAAACTAACTATCCTAAGGACATCACACACATCCATGCCCGAGGCAGGATTCGAACCTGCGACCGCAGCGGTCGCGCGGTTCCAGACTGAAGCGCCTAGAACCGCTCGGCCGGCTTTCTTACTGTAATGTCTCTTGCAGCGGTCTCTCCGCGATATTTTCAGAAATTTTATAAATTATATAACTCAGTACATATCTCGAAATATCTCTTCTTATCTTACCGATTATCAATGCAAAGTAGTTTCAAGCCCAATTATTCCTTGGAGCGTCCATTTACTCCATGGAATAGCTTCTCTGCTATCTATGTTTTCTCTTATGAAAAGAATGAAGGAATTCTTGCCGATGAGTCGTGAAAGAAGGAGGATGTATATGTATGTAGTCGCCATCTTGATGAGATTCTGTATGAGAAAGAACTTAATACATGCACTAAACTAAAGTAAGTGTGTTCGCGTATTATTTAACTGATTATTATTGACAGTGTCTGCTTACTACGCTGTGTTGCACGGGATCAGTGGGGAACGTCTGATTTACACTGGACGAACCTGCCGTTTTGTATGCTCAAGATATCCAGTTACTTCAAATAAATAGGCTAACACGGTCTTACCAGCAGATCTCCGGTCTTCCCCATGTGATCACCGAAAGTTAATAATTATTACAAATGTTTCCAGGAGATCGACTGACAATTTTCGTCGCACCGAGACTTCGAAATTGCTTCTGCCTTATGGAATTTAAGTTAAGCTCAATTTAATCAGGATATAACAGTATTGAACTGTGTGAATGTGATAAGCCTGCTTTGTGAATGAAAATTCCCTTAACATACGCATGTTTTTACTATCCTGATCAGTGAAGCTAAATCAGGCCGGTGTGAGAGGGGTTTTTAAATTTTAGATTCCACAAAAAATATTAAATTACATTTCTCTCACCTAGCAATCGCAGGATAGTCGATGCTCAACCTGGGTGATTACCAAAGCAATTGAAAAATGTAAGAGACGTGCATGGCGGCCCCAGTTTGTGTGCAGCTGATCCAAATTTTCCTCATGTTACTTTGCATCCACGTACGATTGTTATGTGTCCCAACTTTTGAGGACTGTAGCGAATTTGAGTCCACAGTGTCACAACTGCTGCCCCACCTCGCTCGACCGTAAATATTTAACACGCCAACACACGGATGGCTATTGCATTTAGGTATCACATGGCAATGAGACAAAGCATGAATGTGAAACAAGGTGGAAATGACAGAGAAACTATCCTACTGCGCATACGTGTTCAGCGCTGTTCGAAGTGGCTTCTTTTTTTTGCCCTACACAAAAGTAAATTATATTCTCGTTCAGGGTCGGCCAGAAATTCTACACACTTGCGGAACTGCTGCACATGTGCAACTTCCTGGTCACAGTGTGCTCTCTTACCAGACGTGTAAACAGGGAAACGGAACCGTCACCGCTCATTTTGTATGGCCGTAAGCACAGATGTCTCCGCTTCGCGTTACCCAGTAGCTGGGTATCCTGTATCTGGGGCGTTCTCGTGCTGTAGTGTGCACTGCAGTCATGGGAAGGTATCGTGTTATTCCATCGCCCTATCAATAAAAGTCACGGTTCTAAAACAAAACATGACCACGTTACGTACCTGAATACCCTTCATCGCAAGGGTACCAGACATGTCTCTCAATAATTAATGAATAATTTTTACGCATGTAAGTATACCTTGAACAGCCCGCCCGATTGGCAGTGCGATCTAACGCACGGGAAGGAGCGCCTGGTCCCCGGCACGAATCCGCCCGGCGGATTTGTGTCGAGGTCCGGTGAGCCGGCCAGTCTGTGGATGGTTTTTAGGCGGTTTTCCATCTGCCTCGGCGAATGCGGGCTAGTTGCCCTTATTCCGCCTCAGTTGCACTATGTCTGCGATTGTTGCGCAAACAAGTTCTCCACGTACGCGTACACCACCATTACTTACCACGCAAACATTGGGGTTACACTCGACTACTCGACTGGTGTGAGACGTTCCCCGGGGGGGGGGGGGGGGGGGGGGTGGCGGGTGGCGGAGTGGTGAAGTGGACTGCGGTAGTCGTCGTGGGGCTGTGGACCACTGCGGCTGGGGCGGGGACGGAGCCTCTCCGTCGTTTCTAGGTCCCTGGCTACCATGCAATACAATACATACAATACCTTGAACAACGAGTTTAATATCAAACTTTTCAGGTAACTATGTTCGCCTATGTAGAGTGGAGCAGAGTGAGGCACACCTAGTAAATTACAATTTTAAATTAGGAAAAGAAAGAAATCAAGAAATTGTTCTTGATGAGAAACGGTGAAGTTAATATTGGGCACAAAAGCAAGACACACTGATAAACGCAAGCAGTTGCACGCAAGCAGTTGCCAAGATTTTCATCACTAATACTCGATGGAAACCTTGATTTATTCATTTTCATTATGGAGGAAAATCTTTCGCATACATAAGTAGATCCCAACAAGGACATAACTCTCGCAGCTTCGTGACGCAGGGGCGGAAATTCTTATAGTGGAAAATTTTCGTAGAATTATTTTGTACTTCGTAGTGACAAGAACTTGTCCTTCAGCTGTGTATTGCACTGCAGGTCGATCAACTCCATCTGTAGATGATTCGGAGCATCTTCAACTGATGCTGAAACGGCCGTGCAAAACAACGAATGGTAGGAGACACACTCGTAACATCTACAAATCGTGCTCGAAATTGCTCATTAATTTTTAAAATTATTGATAAGTATTCTTTAAATCTAGCACGTTCGTGGACAAAACCAAGGGTAGGGAAATGTGCAGCGTTTTCAGACAATAGTTGGCTCTCCCAAAGGGCAAGCTTCCTTTCAAAGGCATTTACTTTTCCCAGCACGTCAGAAATTAAATTATTTTCACCTCGCAAACTGACTTCCTTGTTAAGCATGTGACACGTAATGTCCACGAGAAGTGCAAGATCTGATATGCAGTAAGGGTCTCTCGTTTCGGCTCATTTTTACCCTCCTCGAGTAAGAAATGTACTTTGATCAAACACAAATGTTTTGAGCGTCTTACCTCGACTGAGCCAGGGTAATTCGCATAGTAAGGTATGTCGCCGTATTCCTCTCCTAATTCCTCCAGGAACTACCGAAACTGGCGATGCGTAATCCAATGTGTCTTCAGATAGTTTACAGTATGTTCAACAGTTTGCATGACGTTTTTTATCGTTACTGATTTTCCACAAAGCGCCTCTCGATGTAGAGTGCAGTGAATTCAATACAACGTCTCTTCTGTGCGTCCTAGCTTTTTGCCCATCGGTGCTATAAGTCCTCTCTGATGGCCTCACATTGCCGGTGCTCCAACCGTGCTCACTGAGATTAACCGATTGCAATCCATACCGACCGACACCATCAATCGCTTACTCGATGGTTTGGAGTCAGTATACATCTGTCGTAGTCCCTTTCATAGGTACTGAATCCAAAATGTCCTCTGGTACACGCAGAGCGTTAACGACACCTCAGTGTCAGTTAGACCGTCAGCGAGAGCGCATCGCTAGCTCCTGCTACTACTAAGGCGAGTACACCGTTTGCTTCTTACATATTTTACAAACAGCAGCGACTTATTTTCAGTTATCTGTGTAATTACTAGTTTATTTTTGTAATTTCTTGCGTGTTCGAGTGCTTACTAGGTAGAACCTTTTATTTCAATAACAGTGTTTTTGTACTTATTTGCTGCGCTTAGCTTTTAAATAGTTTTCTGGGAAAACCTAGCGTAGTTTTCGCGTCTCGTATTTCAGTGAGTGTTTCTTGATTATCAGAGTAGCTCATCAGAAGATTATCTTGGGAATTTGTCACCGTATAGAGTAGGGTAAACATAGTCATGTGTAGGGACTGTGGTTGTTGTGAGCGGACGCAAGGAGAATTGGCCACTCTTCGGGGACAGGTGGAGGCTTTGTCTGTTAGGCTCATCGAGCTCGAGGCGCAGGCGTCGGCTCGTAGTGGCGTTGGGGCAACTGTGGTGAGACCTATGCCTACTTCGGTGGCCTTGGAATCACATGGAACCCCTGATGTCGCTGCGTCTTCCGGCAGTGAGCATCTTACCGGTCAGCCATCACTCCAGGGTGAATGGCGGACAGTGGTGGGCTCGCGCGTGCCTGGCCGAAAGGCGAAGGTGGGATCTGGCCGCGTGGCGGCTGCCTTACCCCTTTCCAACAGGTACGGGGTGCTTCCTAGTGGTGATGACATCGTTTCCGAGCCACCACAGGATGCCTCGCCTGTTGGGCCAGTGGCCGATTCTCCGGCAAGGTCCCGACAGTCACAGAGGGCGGGCCTATTAGTTATAGGGAGCTCCAACGTTAGGCGGGTTATGGAGCCCCTCAGGAAAATAGCGGGTAGGTCGGGGAAGAATGCCAGTGTGCACTCGGTGTGCTTGCCGGGGGGTCTCGTCCGTAATGTGGAGGAGGCCCTTCCGGCAGCTATTGAACGCACTGGGTGTGACCGGCTGCAGATAGTAGCACATGTCGGAACGAATGACGCCTGCCGCTTGGGTTCTGAGGCCATCCTTGGTTCCTTCCGGCGGCTGGCTGATTTGGTGAAGACAACCAGCATCGCACGCGGAGTGCAAGCTGAGCTTAATATCTGCAGCATAGTGCCCAGAGTCGATCGCGGTCCTCTGGTTTGGAGCCGTGTGGAGGGTCTAAACCAGAGGCTCAGACGACTCTGCGACTATAATGGTTGCAAATTCATCGACCTCCGTTATTGGGTGGAGAACTGTAGGGCCCCCCTAGACAGGTCAGGCGTGCACTACACACCGGAAGCAGCTACTAGGGTAGCAGAGTACGTGTGGCGTGCACACGGGGGTTTTTTAGGTTAGAGGGACCCCCCCTTGGGCGAAACGATAAAATACCTGACGGCTTACCAGAGAGAACATTATCATCGTTGATAAAGAACGTCCGTCCTCAGAGACCAAAAACAGGAAAAGTTAACGTAATATTGGTAAACTGCAGGAGTATCCAGGGCAAGGTTCCTGAATTAGTATCTCTTATTGAAGGAAATAGTGCGCATATAGTATTAGGAACGGAAAGTTGGTTAAAACCGGAAGTGAACAGTAACGAAATCCTAGACACAGAATGGAATATATACCGCAAGGATAGGATAAACGCCAATGGTGGAGGAGTATTTATAGCAGTAAAGAATTCAATAATATCCAGTGAAGTTATTAGCGAATGCGAATGTGAAATAATCTGGGTTAAGTTAAGTATCAAAGGTGGGTCAGATATGATAGTCGGATGCTTCTATAGGCCACCTGCATCAGCAACCGTAGTAGTTGAGCGCCTCAGAGAGAACCTGCAGAACGTCGTGAAGAAGTTTCGTGATCATACTATTGTAATAGGGGGAGACTTCAATCTACCAGGTATAGAATGGGATAGTCACACAATCAGAACTGGAGCCAGGGACAGAGACTCTTGTGACATTATCCTGACTGCCTTGTCCGAGAATTACTTCGAGCAGATAGTTAGAGAACCAACTCGTGAAGCTAACGTTTTAGACCTCATAGCAACAAATAGACCGGAACTTTTCGACTCCGTGAATGTAGAAGAGGGTATCAGTGATCATAAGTCAGTGGTTGCATCAATGACTACAAGTGTAATAAGAAATGCCAAGAAAGGAAGGAAAATCTATTTGCTTAACAAGAGTGATAGGGCACAAATCGCAGAATATCTGAGTGACCACCATCAAACGTTCATTTCTGAGGAAGAGGATGTGGAACAAAAATGGAAAAAATTCAGAAACATCGTCCAGTACGCCTTAGATAAGTTCGTACCGACTAAGGTCCAAAGCGAGGGGAAAGATCCACCGTGGTATAACAATCATGTACGAAAGGTACTACGGAAACAAAGAAAGCTTCACCATAGGTTTAAGAGTAGTCGAATCATAGCTGATAAGGAAAAGCTGAACGAAGCGAAAAAGAGCGTAAAGAGAGCAATGAGAGAAGCATTCAACGAATTCGAACATAAAACATTGGCAAACAATCTAAACAAGAACCCTAAAAAGTTTTGGTCATATGTAAAATCGGTAAGCGGATCTAAATCCCCTATTCAGTCACTCGTTGACCACGATGGCACCGAAACAGAGGACGACCGAAGAAAGGCAGAAATACTGAATTCAGTGTTCCGAAACTGTTTCACTGCGGAAAATCGTAACACGGTCCCTGACTTCAGCCGTCGCACGGACGCCAAAATGGAAAATATTGAAATAAACGATATCGGAATTGAAAAACAACTGCTATCACTTAGTAGCGGAAAAGCATCCGGACCAGACGAGATACCCTTAAGATTCTACAGTGATTATGCTAAAGAACTTGCCCCCTTTCTATCAGCAATTTATCGTAGATCTCTGGAAGAACGTAAAGTACCTAGCGACTGGAAGAAAGCACAGGTCGTTCCCATTTTCAAGAAGGGTCATAAATCAGATGCGAATAATTATAGGCCTATTTCACTTACGTCAATCTGTTGTAGAATAATGGAACATGTTTTGTGTTCTCGTATTATGACGTTCTTAGATAATACAAATCTCCTTCATCATAACCAACATGGATTCCGCAAACAGAGATCATGTGAAACCCAGCTCGCCCTATTTGCCCAAGAAATTCACAGTGCCGTAGACACTGGCGAGCAGATTGATGCCGTATTCCTGGACTTCAGGAAGGCATTTGATACGGTTCCGCACTTACGTTTAGTGAAAAAAATACGTGCTTACGGAATATCGGACCAGGTTTGTGATTGGATTCAGGATTTCCTAGAAGAAAGAACACAACATGTCATTCTTAACGGTTCAAAATCTGCAGATGTAGAGGTAATTTCGGGAGTACCGCAAGGAAGCGTGATAGGACCTTTATTGTTTACAATATACATAAATGACTTAGTTGACAACATCGGTAGCTCCGTGAGGCTATTTGCAGATGACACGGTTGTCTACAAGAAAGTAGCAACATCAGAAGACTCGTACGTACTCCAGGAAGACCTGCAGAGGATTAATGAATGGTGCGACAGCTGGCAGCTTTCCCTAAACGTAGATAAATGTAATATAATGCGCATACATAGGGGCAGAAATCCATTCCAGTACGATTATGCCATAGGTGGTAAATCATTGGAAGCGGTAACGACCGTAAAATACTTAGGAGTTACTATCCGGAGCGATCTGAAGTGGAATGATCACATAAAACAAATAGTGGGAAAAGCAGGCGCCAGGTTGAGATTCATAGGAAGAATTCTAAGAAAATGTGACTCATCGACGAAAGAAGTAGCTTACAAAACGCTTGTTCGTCCGATTCTTGAGTATTGCTCATCAGTATGGGACCCTTACCAGGTTGGATTAATAGAAGAGATAGACATGATCCAGCGAAAAGCAGCGCGATTCGTCATGGGGACATTTAGTCAGCGCGAGAGCGTTACGGAGATGCTGAACAAGCTCCAGTGGCGGACACTTCAAGAAAGGCGTTACGCAATACGGAGAGGTTTATTATCGAAATTACGAGAGAGCACATTCCGGGAAGAGATGGGCAACATATTACTACCGCCCACATATATCTCGCGTAATGATCACAACGAAAAGATCCGAGAAATTAGAGCAAATACGGAGACTTACAAGCAGTCGTTCTTCCCACGCACAATTCGTGAATGGAACAGGGAAGGGGGGATCAGATAGTGGTACAATAAGTACCCTCCGCCACACACCGTAAGGTGGCTCGCGGAGTATAGATGTAGATGTAACGTATACCGGGTGGCCCATTGATCGTGACCGGGCCAAATATCTCACGAAATAAGGGTCAAACGAAAAACTACAAAGAACGAAACTTGTGTAGCTTGAAGGGGGAAACCAGATGGCGCTATGGTTGGCCCGCTAGATGGTGCTGCCATAGGTCGAACGGATATCAACTGCGTTTTTAAAAAATAGGAACCCCCATTTTTTAATACATATTCGTGTAGTACGTAAAGAAATATGAATGTTTTAGTTGAACCACTTTTTTCGCTTTGTAATAGATGCCGCTGTAATAGTCACAAACATATGGCTCACAATTTTAAACGAACAATTGGTAACAGGTAGGTTTTTTAAATTACAATACAGAACGTTAGTGCGTTTGAACATTTAATTTCGGTTTTTCCAAACCTTTGTGAACTTATCATTTCTGAGAACACATGTTGTTACAGCGTGATTACCTGTAAATACCACATTAATGCAATAAATGCTCAAAATGATGTCCGTCAACCTCAATGCACTTGGCAATACGGGTAACGACATTCCTCTCAACAGCGAGTAGTTCGCACATGCATTGACAATGCGTTGACGCATATTGTCAGGCGTTGTCGGTGGATCACGATAGCAAATATACTTCAACGTTCCCCGCAGAAAGAAATCCGTGGACGTCAGATCCTGTGAACATCCATCATGTTGGAAATACATAGCCATTCTGTCATGCAGTGAAACATCTTGTAGTAACATAGGTAAAACATTACGTTGGAAACCAGCATATATTGCACCATTTAGATTGCCATCGATAAAATGGGGGCTAATTATTCTTCCTCCCATAATGCCGCACCATACATTAACCCGCCAAGGTCGCTGATGTTCCACTTGTCGCAGCCATCGTGGATTTTCTGTTGCCAAATAGTGCATATTATGCCGGTTTACATTACCGCTGTTAGTGAATGACGCTTCGTCGCTAAATAGAACACGGTGCAAAAAATATGTCATCGTCCCGTAATTTCTCTTGTGCCCAGCGGCAGAACTGTTCACGACGTTGAAAGTCGTTGCCATGCCATTCCTGGTGCATGGAAATATGGTACAGCTGCAATCGATGTTGATGTAGCATTCTCAACACCGACTTTTTTGAGATTTCCGATTCTCGCGCAATTAGTCTGCTACTGATGTGCGGATTAGCCGCAACAGCAGCTTAAACACCTACTTGGACATCATCATTTGTTGCAGGTCGTGGTTGACGTTTCACATTTGGCTGAACACTTCCTGTTTCCTTAAATAACGTAACTATCCGGCGAACGGTCAGGACACTTGGATTATGTCGTCCAGGATACCGAGCAACATACATAGCACACGGCCGTTGGGCACTTTGATCACAATAGCCATACATCAACACGATATCGACCTTTTCCGCAATTGGTAAACGGTCCATTTTAACACGGGCAGTGTATCAAGAAGCAAATACCGTCCGCACTGGCGGGATGTTACGTGATACCACGTACTTATACGTTTGTGACTATTACAGCGCCATCTATCAGAAAGCGAAAAAAGTGGTCCAACTAAGATATTCATATTTCTTTACGTACTACACGAATATGTAATAAAAATGGGGGTTCCTATTAAAAAAAAAAACAAAAAAACGCAGCTGATATCCGTTTGACCTATGGCAGCGCCATCTAGCGGGCCAACCATAGCGCCATCTGGTTTCCCCTTTCAAGCTAGACGAGTTTCGTTCCTTGTAGTTTTTTCGTTTGATGCTTATTTCGTGAGACATTTGGCCCAATCACTATCAATGGACCACCCTGTATACCTGAGGTGTACCTGTAAGATCTGTTGCTTCATCCCACGCTACAGAGCAAGCGACAAAGTCCCTAGTGTTACTTATTAACTCCCTGTGCACATCCGGCCGTGACACCACAACACATATACGTCGTGCCCCTGTTTGTTTGGCCGGCCGGTGTGGCCGTGCGGTTCTAAGCGCTTCAGTTTGGAACCGCGTATCCGCTACGGTCGCAGGTTCGAATCCTGCCTCGTGCATGGATGTGTGTGATGTCCTTAGGTTAGTTAGGTTTAAGTAGTTCTAAGTTCTAGGGGACTGATGACCTCAGAAGTTAAGTCCCATAGTGCTCAGAGCCATTTGAACCTGTTTGTTTGGAAAGATCAATTTCTTGAAACCTGCTAACGTTCGTGGGGCACAAAAGTTATGCAGCATCAACGAGGCAGTCTTTTACAAACTCCCCTTCGGAAAATTGTTTCCCCGATGTTGCTATTCGTAATGCAGTTTTGAAAAGTTGCTCGCAATGCAGATGTACTGTGATTCTCATTCTGTACGAAACAACTCAAATCACTTAAGAAAGGGAAGTCTTCCGGTCCAGATGGTATACCAATCAAGTTCCTTTCAGAGTATGCAGACACAATAGCGCCTTTCTTAGCAATCATATACAATTGCTCACTTGACGAAAGATCTGTTCCTAAAGACTATAAAGTAACACAGGTCACACCAATATTCAAGATAGGAAATAGGGGTAACTCATTGAATATATATATTATATGTATATTATATGTATATATATTGAATATCTCACTGACCTCAATTTGCAGTAGGATTTTGGAGCATATCTGTACTCGAACATTATGAATCACCTTGAAGAAAACGACTTCTTGACACATAACCAACACGGATTCAGAAAATATCGTTTTTGTGCAACACAGCTAGCTCTTTATTCCCATGCAGTAATGAGTGCTTTCGACAAAGCATCTCAAATCGATTCCATCTTCCTAGATTTCCAGAAGGCTTTTGATGCAGTTCCTCACACGCTACTATTAATCAAATTGCGTGCATATGGAGTATCGTCTGAGTTTTGTGATTAGATTCGTAATTTCCGCCGGCCGCGGTGGCCTTGCGGTTCTAGGCGCTTCAGTCCGGAACCGCGTGACTGCTACGGTCGCAGGTTCGAATCCTGCCTCGGGCATGGATGTGTGTGGTGTCCTTAGGTTAGTTAGGTTTAAGTAGTTCTAAGTTCTAGGGGACTGATGACTTCAGATGTTGAGTCCCATAGTGCTCAGAGCCATTTGAACCATTTTGATTTCCGCTCAGAGAGGTCACAGTTCGTAGTGATAGATGGTAAATGTAGTGTTGGCAGAAGAGCCAACACCGTGTTGCTAGAGGAGGCCGAAATGCACGCGTTTAATTACACGCAGACTGGCGTGAGGTCTGGAACAATTAAAGGAGTTGAGTCTAATAAGAAAAGAACGTAGTTCTTGGAATTCTTAACTTTAATCCATATTTGGAGTACATCGCTCTTGACTGTACATACTTCAATATAAATATCAATTGAATACGGCGCCTTGCTAGGTCGTAGCAAATGACGTAGCTGAAGGCTATGCTAACTATCGTCTCGGCAAATGAGAGCGTAATTTGTCAGTGAACCACTGCTATGAACGTCGGCTGTACAACTGGGCGAGTGCTAGTAAGTCTCTCTAGACCTGCCGTGTGGTGGCGCTCGGTCTGCAATCACTGACAGTGGCGACACGCGGGTCTGACGTATACTAACGGACCGCGGCCGATTTAAAGGCTACCACGTAGCAAGTGTGGTGTCTGGCGGTGACACCACATTCCTCCCCCGCAAATCGGCGTACGGTTGTGTTATAAGGCTTCCGCCCGCCGTGGGGAGGACCCCATGTTGACGTATGCGACGAGGTGGGGAGCCTAACAACAGGCGAGGCTGTGCCACCCGCACCCGGCCATTCGGTCCGAGGGGAGCTAGGAAACGCCTGAAAACCTAGTCCAGGGTGCACGCCAACATGCGGTGTATGCGCCCTTAGAGAGACAGGAGGGGCCGAAGGGTCGACCTCCATCGCGGCGGTGCACCCGACGGGCGATGACGACGTCTGGTCCGGAGCGGGCAAGAGGTCCATGTCGGAGGACAGCCGGTCACGGGAAGCGATCGGCGGCGCGTGACCCAGGGAGGCGCCCGGCGGCTGCCGCGATGAGTCCACTGCGGGCGGCGCCGGCGGGAGGACCGGCGACGGCGGCGGCGCGTCGCCATGGGGCAAAATGGAAGGCATCGTCGGTAACACCTGGGGATGAGGCGAGCCAGTAGATGGGTCCCCAGGGCGCTGACCGGACGGCACCGCCGCTGAAAGCAGACGGGGAGCGGCAGAACCCGTGCGACGACAGAGGCGCAGCTGATTGAGATGTCGACGCACCTCACCAGAGGCCCCCAAAACCAGATACATAGCGCGGTCGAGGCAGCGAAGAATGCGCCCTGCGAGCCAACGCCGTGAACCGCGATAGTTGCGATAGTATACAACGTCGCCTGGAGCAAAAGCAGGTGGCTGCCGCTGCACAGGAACCTGATGCGGCGGATGTAGCAAAGACATGAAGGTTCGATGAGGACGACCGTGGAGCAACTCAGCCGGCGAGCGACCATCTCGGGGCTGAGAGCGATACGAGGACAAGAAGAGCAATAACGCGTCCTCCCGAGATTGCGACTCTTTCAACTTCAACATATGTGACTTGAAAGTCCGGACCAATCGTTCAGCGGCACCGTTTGTCTGAGGCGAAAACGGCGCGGATGTCAGATGTTGAATACCATTGGCCTGGCAGAATGACTGAAATTCTGCGGACATGAATTGTGGGCCATTGTCGGAAACAATAGTCTGTGGAAGACCTTTAATACAAAAGATAGCAGATAACGCTTGGTTGGTGGCAGATGACGTCGTGGAAGACATCCGGACAACAAAAGGAAAATTACTGAAGGAATCGACCAGAACCAACCATCTAGCATTCCAGAATGGACCAGCAAAATCAATGTGTAAGCGTTGCCAAGGGGAAGTGGCTTTCGGCCATGCAAAGAATTTCCGCTGTGGTGTGGATTGTTGTTCGGCACACGCCATGCAAGAAGAGCACATATTCGTAATCGCAGCATCGATTCCGAACCAAGTACAGTGCTGACGAGCAAGTTGTTTCGTTCGCACTATACCCCAATGACCTTGGTGGAGAAGCCGTAAGACAGAGGACTGTAACGAACGTGGGACCACGACCCTGGACTGATCATTATCAGAACGCAACAGCAAAACACCACGTCGAACAAAAAGTCTCTCCTTGTGAGCAAAAAAATCGGCGAACCAACGGATCCGCGATCCGTGACTTTGACAAGGGCCATTGCGTAGCAACAAAACGCAGAACGGTAGCAGGGACAGGGTCAGCAGCTGTGGCTGTAGCTACACGACGAAAATCAATCGGAAACGATTCGACCACGTCATCGGTTTCCGAATCAATGAACAGGCAAGCAAGTTCGGAGGAATCGAATGCTCTATCCTCAGCAACAGGCAAACGGGACAACGCATCGGCGTTTCCGTGCTTAGCAGTGGACCGATACAAGATATCGTAGCGATACTGTGAGAGGAAAATAGACCAGCGAATGAATTTCTGCGCTGTACGTGGAGGTACAGGCTTGTTCGGATGAAAAAGCGATGTCAAAGGTTTGTGGTCTGTGATGATGGTAAAGTGACGACCATACAAGGAATCATGAAACTTGGTAACACCAAACACGAGAGCCAAGGCTTCTTTCTCAATCTGTGAATAATTTCTTTGCGCAGACGAGAGGAATTCGGACGCAAAGGCAATATGGCGATCATGCGATCCATCCTTGTGCGCAAGCACAGCACCGATCCCGAAATCCGATGCATCGACCATCAACAAAAGGGGTTTCTGGGGATCGAATGGCGTAAGGCAAGTATTTGAAGGCAACGCCGATTTCAACTGGCGAAAGGCGCGTTCGCATTCCGTCGTCCAGACGAACGGAACACCTTTACGGCGTAAGCGATGAAGCGGAGCTGAAATGGAAGAGGCATGGGGAATATATTTATGATAATAGTTGATTTTTCCCAGCACACTCTGTTGCTGCTTCAAATTCTGCGGCGAAGGCAAGTCTTGTACGGCACGGAGGTGCTCTGGACTGGGATGTATGCCTTGGGCATTGATTACATGTCCCAGATAGGGTAAGTCACGAGCAAAAAACACACATTTGTCCTTCCGCAAGCGAAGACCATTTTGTCGCAAGACCTGAAATAATGTTCGGAGATTGGCTAAATGTTCTTCTTCCGTCTTTCCAGAGATCACAATATCGTCCAGATAGTTTGCTGCAGTAGGGACCGACGCACAAACTGTTTGCAGATATTGCTGAAACAATGCAGGGGCGGATGCACACCCGAATGGCAGTCTTTTGAAGCGGTACAAACCAAGATGCGTGTTAACCACCAAGACGCGCTGGGATTCGTCGTCCACTGGTATTTGCAAGTACGCATCTGCTAGGTCCAACTTCGAAAAATATTTACCCGGGCACAGTTCGTCAAAAAGATCTTCCGGGCGGGGTAAAGGAAAAGTTGCAATCACTAGTTGTGGATTCACCGTAGCGTTAAAGTCCACACAAAGTATCAATTTTCCGGAAGGTTTTGGCAAAATTACTAATGGTGATGCCCAGAGAGAAGCCTGCACACGTTCAACCACACCTTGTGATTCCAAATCGTGTAATGTTCTTGTGACCTCATCACGCAATGCGTAGGGAACATTGCGCGCTCTGAAAAATTTCGGTTGCGCGTTTACCTTCAGTTCCAAATGTGCTTTATAGTTCTTAGCGCAACCAAGGCCCGGTGCAAAAATGTCTGCAAATTCTTCACATAGACGAGAAACACTGGCTGAAGGCACAGTCTGGTTCACTGATAGGACCTGATTGACTATAGACAAGTTAAACAACTGAAACAAATCTAAACCAAACAAGTTCACTGCAGCAGAAGAACGAAGTACGTAAAATGACACAAGTTTCGTTTGTCCCTTGTATGTTGCAAGAAGGCTGCACTGTCCTAACACAGGGATATTCTGACCGGAATAGCTAGTTAACTTAACATTTGCGGCACGCAAGGGAGGTGTGCCCAGTTGTTTGTACGTGTCTTTATTGATTAGTGAAACTGCAGCTCCGCTATCGAGCTGGAACGGTATGACCTTGCTATGAAAGTCCAAATCTACAAAAAGTTTATTGTCCTGCTGACGACAAGAGCGACTGTCTCGTGCAACGTGAACTGACACTGGTACAGAATCGCTTGCGACTTGACGGGATTTCCTGCGATGTCGACGCACACTTTTTGTGGGACGAACACCGTCACTGTTAGAGAGAGAGGCACTGGGCGGAGTGGAATGAACTACACGAATGTCCATGGGCGAATGCTGACGAGCCCGAGTATTCTTGGGTCGATTCCGGCGCGAAGCAAAGGGCCTGGAATGGTTGTTAGCGTCCGATCTAAGCTTTTTCTGGCAAACACTCTGAATATGTCCTTTTTTATTACAGAAAAAGCAAATAGCTTGGCGTGACAGGCAGTTCTCACGCGAATGTCTAGTAGCACACCGCGGACATGACTTTAGCACTGTATTTGCGTGCTTGCGCGGCAAACGAAGCGGAGGGCTTGGCGACAGCTGCGCGGACGGGCGCGAGGGCTGTTTACTGTTCCATGCAGCGCACCCGGCGGGCCGGATAACGTGACACACGGCTGGCGAAGTTGCAAATGATTCCTGAGCAAAGTCAAGTGTGTCTTGCCGATCCAATATGTCCATCACTTGTTGAAGGGAGGGATTGACTAGTTTCAAAATATGTTCCCTTATACGAACATCAGAAAGGTTCTGTGCAATTGCATCACGCACCATTGTATCTGAATAAGGGAGTCCACATTCACACTCAAAAGCACAATCCCTAGTAAGGCCCTGCAAATTTGCAACCCACTCCCGATTAGTCTGACCGGCCGTACGTTTTGTACAAAAGAACGTATACCTTTTTGCAATGACATTGACTGATTCTTTGAATATGCATCTAATGCCGACAAAATTTCTTCGTAGGACAGAGTTGCTATGTCGCGTCGGGGAAATAATTTCACTATCACTCGGTACGTGCGCACCCCGACGGATGCTAACAAACAAGGCTGCCGCTCGTTACCTTGAATTCTGTAGGCGGCGAGATGGAATCCAATTTGGCGCGACCACTCCGTCCAGCTTTCCAGTGCCACATCAAATGGACGAAAAGGTGGTGCAACTGCGTGTTGTGGCTGCGGTAGCGTTGAAGCGGCGGCTGCCGCATCGTTTTGCAGTGCATGTTGACCGTGGACGAGCTGTCCAAGGGCATCCAATAAGGCCTGCGTCTGCTGATTCTGCAAGCGATAAAATTCGGACAGTACATCTGGAGATTGTGGCGAAGCCATTACAAGTAAATTAGGGCAATACGAACACTAAATCTTCGGCGCCAATGTAGTGTTGGCAGAAGAGCCAACACCGTGTTGCTAGAGGAGGCCGAAATGCATGCGTTTAATTACACGCAGACTGGCGTGAGGTCTGGAACAATTAAAGGAGTTGAGTCTAATAAGAAAAGAACGTAGTTCTTGGAATACTTAACTTTAATCCATATTTGGAGTACATCGCTCTTGACTGTACATGCTTCAATACAAATATCAATTGAATACGGCGCCTTGCTAGGTCGTAGCAAATGACGTAGTTGAAGGCTATGCTAACTATCGTCTCGGCAAATGAGAGCGTAATTTGTCAGTGAACCACTGCTATGAACGTCGGCTGTACAACTGGGCGAGTGCTAGTAAGTCTAGACCTGCCGTGTGGTGGCGCTCGGTCTGCAATCACTGACAGTGGCGACACGCAGGTCCGACGTATACTAATGGACCGCGGCCGATTTAAAGGCTACCACCTAGCAAGTGTGGTGTCTGGCGGTGACACCACAGTAAATCATCGAGTAGAACAGAAGTGATATCTGGCGTTCCGAAAGGTAGTGTCATAGGCCCTCTGCTGTCCCTGATTTACATAAATGACCTAGGTGATAATCGGAGCAGCCCTCTTAGATTGTTTGCAGATGATGCTGTAATTTACTGTCTAGTAAAATCATCAGACGATTAATTCCAATTACAAAATGATCTAGAGAGAATTTCCGTATGGTGCGAAAAGTGGCAATTGGCACAAAACAAAGAAAATTGCGAGATCATCCACATGGGTACTAAAAGAAATCCGATAAATTTTGGGTACACGATAAATCGCACAAATCTAAGTGCTGTCAATTCGACTAAATACCTAGCAATTACAGTTACGAGCAACTTAAATTGGAAAGATCATATAGATAATATTGTGGGGAAGGCGAAACAAGGACTGCGCTTTGGCAGAACACTTAGAACATGCGACAAACCCGCTAAAGAACAGCCTACATTACACTTGTCCGTCCTCTGCTGGAATATCGCTGTGCGGTGTGGGATTCTTACCAGGTAGGATTGACAGAGGACATCGAAAAAGTGCTAAGAAGGGCAGCCCGTTTCGTGTTATCGCGCAATAGGAGTGAGAGTGTCACTGATATGATACGAGAGTTGGGGTGGCAGTCACTGAAATAAAGGCGGTTTTCTTTGCGGCGAGATCTATTTACGAAATTTCAATCGCCAACTTTCTCTTCCGAATGCGAAAATATTTTGTTGACACCCACCTACGTAGGGAGAAATGATCATCATAATATAATCAGGGAAATCAGAGCTCGAACGGAAAGATTTAGGTGTTCCTTAAAACCCACGCCCCATTCGAGAGTGGAATGGTAGAGTAGTAGTGTGAAAGTGGTTCGATGAACCCTCTGCCGCCGGTCGGTGTGGCCTTGCGGTTCTAGGCGCTTCAGTCTGGAACTGCGCGACCGCTACGGTCACAGGTTCGAATCCTGCCTCGGGCATGGATGTGTGTGCTGTCCTTAGGTTAGTTAGGTTTAAGTAGTTCTAAGTTCTAGGGGACTGATGACCTCCGATGTTAAGTCCCATAGTGCTCAGAGCCATTTTTTGAACCCTCTGCTAGGCACTTAATTGTGAATTTCAGAGTAACCATGTAGATGTAGATGTAGACTGTCAAATAGAAACGAAGAGTTCAAGAAGTGTTAATTATTACGACTTACATTAAAATCCTGTTGATGTGCCTCATTCATTTAATTTAGGTTGACATTTTTCACTGTTCAGTACACTACAGTCGTCTTTATGAAATGAATCGTAGTGTCTTATCAATCATGAACTTCCGCTGGCCGCCTGTTATTCGGCGGCACAGCAAACGCTGTGAATTTTCACCTACCACTGTAAAGAAGAATTGTAGTTCCCAGTCGTGTTTAAATGACTGAGAACACAGATTTCCTGTTCTTTGCAATAGTCGCCATTTCTCAGTACGTCTCACATAAGGCTACAGTCAACAGAGAGACTCAAGACTGGGTGTGCTTCGGTCCTAGTATCGCGTAATGAAGGAAGCGGAACCGTCGCCAGTCATTTGGTGTACTTGTCTAGTCACAGATGCCGCTGTTCCGCTTTGCTGAGATGTGTGCACCTGTGCCGCACTTTTGCACAGTGCTGCATTTGGCTGGCCCTGTTCTAGATCTTCCCAGACACGTGTAAGGACATCTGGTGTAAAAGAGTGAGCAGTGTTTATCATTCTCTGTTTCTTAACGAATCGTGCCGTTGATACGTTCGCTGTACACACTTTGCTTGTACACTGTCACATTAATGTGATCATTTCATACGCTAGCCGTCAACGCGCAAAACCACTCACATACGGTCCCCCGCATCTGCCCTTGGCTGTGGTGTGTCATCTTCGTGCTGACTTTTTAGTGCAGTGTTTCCAGTGATTGTTAAGTGTTGTGCGTCTTTTCCGAAGTGTTGCGAACGGACATCATACTGTCGCTGGGTGTGATTTTTATATCTCTTGCGAACAGACTGTCGCCGTAATTTTTAATTGTCTGTCTACTATTTTATCTGTCTGCTTCTTGTGTATTTTATTAGCATCGCCCACCCTTTGCTTTATGTTTTAACTTTCCACAATTTTCCGCCGTTTTTACAATTCAAGTCACCGTTTTATCGCCTGCTTTTATTGTTTATTATCTTCTTATGTTTTAAAAATTCTGTAGGCTGAAGAGCAGAGAACTAAGCTGCTGCCAAACAGCCCCTTTCGGGGGGAATCGAAACTCAATAAAGGAAAAAAAAAGTCACAGACGGCAAGTGACTGCATTATCGGTGGTTGGTATGTAAAGCGTGTCTCGGGGGACGCGGAAAATAGTGCAGTCGTTGTCGTAACACGGAAACGGAGCAAGGTATATAACGTCCAAAGAGACGTGATCATTTTATTTCGGGGCAAGGGTAGAAGGATTTCCGAAACGTCTAAGTTTGTAAACTGTTCGCGTGCCACCGTGGTGGTATACCTGCGTGGAAAAATGGTGCTAAGCAAAACCGGCGCCGAGGCAACTGTTGTGTATCACGAGCCATACAAGGCGGGGTGAACGGCGGCTGCGGAGATGTGTACTTGCGAATAGACATGCAACTGTTAGGAACCGACCTCCCAGATGAAGCAAGGGGCTACCAACGCTGTCTCTTCGACGAATTCAGCGAATGTTACTGCGTGTAGGCCTCCACAGAATGAGCCTGGTTGAGGCACAACATGCTGACTGCTGATCATTGGCGACGAAGGTTGGAATTTGCACGCCACTGTCGTAATTCGGACGTCCACCGAGTGGCGACGGGTGGGATTTTCAGACGAATCATATTTTACGCTCCTTCAGACGGATGCCCATTGGCGTGTACGGGCCTTGCGAGGTACCGGGACTAGCAGTGTATTTAACACTAAATTCTTCTAGAATCTTCATATGGAAATGATGCTCTAAGCCCCCCACCCCCCTTTTCTAACTCCGACTTTTGCTGTTGCACATGGATTAAGAAGAAACGCGAACTGACTCGAATCGACCCTGCAAGTTGAGTAGAAAAGAGTTTGGCACCTGCAATAATTTAATTTGATAGAAATTAATTTGATAAATAAGTTTCATTAACGCGGTGAGAAATGAAAGGGTTGCTCTACCGATCTACAGAATGCAAGTTGTGTCCAAAATAACAATTTGATTTATTATGAATAAACTCAAAATAATAAAAACAACACATGAAACATTTACAATACGTCAAATCGGATACTCAAAAAAAATACTGTGAAGGTGAAGTTGTCCATAAACTAGCTTGTGACGTTTATGACCAAGTGGTATGTGGAGCCAATTCCCTTGCAACTCAAATCTTGAGAAACACCCAGCCAACCCAACATTAATTGCTGTTACCGTAGTGAGAACTCAGACAATGAACACCCAAGACAGAACCATGTAAGAAAAGACGGGAACATGCGCGCTCTGCTGAGCTCTGACTATTACAGAGCAAAATTCCCAATCTGCAGGTGCTGCGGACATACATTACCAAGCTGTCTTCTTAACTGCAAGGACACGATCTGGCGTACCGGAAGCGAGGGCTGGTTGCTTCGACGTCCCGTCGTGGTGATGATAATGTCGCGAGTATAGCCCGAAACAAATTATCCTGGTCTGGTTGTTCCAGACTAAAGACTTCATATCAATACTAATGCGCCTCTGAGGGAGACGAAAAAGGCTCGCCACACAATCACTGACGGTACAGTGATTGGTTTTAACAAGCAAAGTGACACAGTAACTCCGATACGGTCAACTTTAGCTAAAACTGCTCAAGACAGACAACATAGGCCGCTTGTACGCAGAACGCGCAATTGCCAACTGTGCTCGGAAAGTTGT
The DNA here is from genome assembly GCF_023898315.1 of Schistocerca nitens. Classification (NCBI taxonomy): domain Eukaryota; kingdom Metazoa; phylum Arthropoda; class Insecta; order Orthoptera; family Acrididae; genus Schistocerca; species Schistocerca nitens. The sequence goes on along the minus strand of NC_064614.1, from coordinate 584,702,726 downwards.
GCCAAACAGCCCCTTTCGGGGGGAATCGAAACTCAATAAAGGAAAAAAAAAGTCACAGACGGCAAGTGACTGCATTATCGGTGGTTGGTATGTAAAGCGTGTCTCGGGGGATGCGGAAAATAGCAACTTCAACAACTTTGTCAAACAGTTAGAAGTAAATGAAAGTATATTAGACAGCCAACGGAAGGCAGGCTGTCCAGAGCAGCGAGATCTCAGTCTTGTAACCTACTCTGACGGAAACGCGAGAGCCGACCCTCTCAAGAGCACCCGTACAAGCCGAACACAGAACATTCCCGCCCCCACGACAGTGGTCGTGGTTAAACGTTCCAATCAGAAACTCGAAAACCGGCGGAAAATTCCACTCTATTGCGGACGCACTACTGTTCCACCAATGGAGATACTTGCCGCCAATTTCTGCGCCGATTTTGCTGCGTCACTGAGCTATCCCCTGAGTAAGCCAATCACAGTTATGATTTTGCAGAAAACGCGGGAATTTGCCCGCCAAGACTGCCTGGGAACACAAGTCATTCCCACGCCTCGCTGGTAGCCCGCCAGAAAGTGTTTTCACTATGTTTCTGCGAAGTAACAGAATCTCTAGGCTAGCTGCTCCGTCAGGCCCCTGTGGGCGTGTCGTCCCCGCTCTTATGACAATGTCGGCGTCTGGAAAGCATCCACTCGACTCCCTCACACCCGTCGGCTTATCCCTTCCAAGATCAACAGAACCCGCCTGTCATCGGACCACCTGGGTGACGAGAGACGCTGCGTGGGAAGTCCGCGTGTGAAGGAATAGTGACTTTTCACCGCATGCAATTAGAGAGAAAAATCGAATTACTCAGAGTAAGATAGAAATATGAGAGGGGGCTCATGCCGCCTCTCAGCCTGAAACAATCGTCGGAAGGTTCGAGACCAGAAGAGGGAGCTTTATCATCTGGAGACTGTTTTCGTGGCATCCTCTGGGTGATCTCGTCATTGTGGAAGGCGCAATGGATCAACACGAGTATGCACGTATCGTTGGGGCCATGTCCACCCATGCATGCAGTTTGTTTTTCGTCGGGACGATGGCATCTACCAGGAGGACAATTAAACGTGTCACAGCACGTAATATACGTGCGTCGTTGGAAGAGCGCCAAGATGAATTTACTGTTATCCCTGGGCATCAAACTCGGTAGATTTAAATCCAACCGAGAATCTGTGGGACTTCATGGATCGGTCTATTCGCTGCATACTGTCGGCATGGCTCCACATCCCTGTCGGTACCTTCCAGAATCTCACTGACTCTTCACGCGCGACCGCTCTGCAGAAGGTAGTAGTTATTCAGGTTTTTGACATTTGATCATATTAATGTGACTGGACAGTGTATTTTTCCTGACACTTCAAGCCCATTATGAAGTTACGTAGCAGTTTTTCAGTGACGGGGAACGCTCCAAGAGGGCGGGGGAAGGGGGCGGGGGTGTACAGAATACAAGTGCAAGGCTGCCTTGTTAAATTAATGACAACAGTAGGCGAAATGAATTGTAAATTGCTTCATTTAGTTTCCGCCGGCGGAAACCGAGCGCTGATAAACGAGTTGGCGGGCGTGCAGCGCAGCTACCGTAGCGTCAATTAAGCGAGATTAAACCCTGCGGAATGCAATCGTCCCGCCCCGTCAGCGGTCGCAGCGCGTCTGCAAATGACGGCGCGTCACGGCAGCTTGCGTGCGGCGGCGGCGTCGGAGGCATCGCGGGCGTTCTGCGGTCCCCGGCTGCACGGCCGGGCTCGACCGCAAGGCCGCTGCCGCTGACGGCTTCCGTATTAGAAAAGCCACTGTAAAAGGACTCGCGACTGTTCAGCGACGAAAGAGTGCTCGGGCTTAACGTACAGTGAAAAAGAGAAACAGAGCACATCTTTCAGTGAGACGAGCGTGGCGGAAGTGATCAGCACTTTCCCATTCGTTTGTGATGGTGTAGGGCAACCGTACCGAATTTGAATCCGGATAGCTGGACGTCTGTTTATTCCGCAGGCTTGGTGATTGCAAGCGAACAGCCTTAACTGCTCTGCTATGTTTCTGATTCTTAGGAGAATCGTTAACGTTTGAGGTCAAGTCTCATAACAGGACCAACCAGTAACTGTCCTTTGCATTACTTCCACAGGGTGTCCGAGAAGGAATGGTCAGTTTTCAGGTACATGACAAGAACGACCATTTCAAGCAAAGCTCTTCATGTGGACATATGCCCTTCTCCGAATGGCTTCCGAGATACAACACCCAATAACACCCAAACAAGCTGCCTTCCATTCCATGGTGCATCGCTTCACATCCATACCAATGTCAAAACTAAATTTCCAAACAGAAGTAGACACCATTAAATATATTGGATATAAAAATGGGCATAACCCTGAATTAGTTGACAAAATCCTGCACAAGAAACAAAGAAGGAAAATCTTGTCCTACATTTATGCCCCCTCTGCAATAACAACCACACCAAAACCCAACTGGTGTACTATTCCATATCTAGGTAAGCTACCAGACAAACTATCCAAAACACTGAAATACCAAAACTATAAAACATCATTTTATGTAAGAGGCACTGCAGCTAATCTCCTATTCAACAGCAAGGAAAAAACAGATAAACTAAGCAACAGTGGGGGTCTACAAAATAACCTGCACTGACTGCAATAAACTGTGCATTGCTCAAACGGGCTGGGCCATATCGACAAGGCTGACTGAACATGAACTCAGCTGGGGATTAAATAAATCAGACTCCACCTTTGCTGAACATGTGCTCAAACAAGGACACAAATATCTAACACACACAGAAGTGCTACATATAGCCAACAATGGCAGAAAACTCAGCCTACTAGAAGCACTTGAAATTAACAACCACTCAGCCCTAAATACACAGCTGGTCCTAAATGACCAATTGCAACTGAACACATCACCACTCTTAAACTTTACACAATACAGTAAACCCGTTACTAACCACAAAGTGTCCCAATAGTAAACAAATTCACACCCCAATGTAATGTAATATCCCTTATGTATTTACATTCCTAACTGTAAAAATGTAATATTTGGTATTTATTAATGCACAATTTTTCTATAACAAAATGTAACCCCCAATGAAAACATCTCTGTTGCACAACCAATAGTTAGTGTCTAGTGCAACTGTTCACAACAAATACCAAAAAAATTGTAATTTTTTAAATAATGTGTATTCTAAATAATTCTAATTGTTGTCATACATGGTACTGACAAACGATAAAATGTGATTTATTATGTTAAAGAACAAAAAGTCAAAAGACCCGTTTGATAATTCCAAAGACAATACCACAACTAAAGATCGTATGTAAGTTCGTTTATCTTAATTCAGAATGTTTTGTTCATAAGAACACAAGCTCCTTGCAAACAATAGCCAGTAGTTATCTGAAGATGGCCTAATAAGGCGGAAACTAGTTCATACAAATAAAAATCAGTCGAACAATAAACCACCGAAGTGTGATTCAACCCTCAATATTTCATGCACGTTTGTGTTTGGGCTAGTGGCGCGCATGTACCAGGTGCTTATAATTGACGCGCACCTACTCACGGTGATCCAGCGTTAATGCGGAACCGATTTACGCTGGAAAAAAAAGTGTTACATGACAAGAACGACCATTTCAAGTAAAGCTCTTCATGTTGACATTGTCCTTTTCCGAATGGTTTCCGAATAGAACACCCAATAAATCTCTGGTGCACAAATTGAACAAACTATGTAAGCGGTAGTTGATAAAATCAACATAATGCCGTTCTCATTTGTTTGGCGTTTCTTGCCCATTGCTAATTCGAACATCTTGTTTATGCGCTGGTCAACAGTATGTATGAATTTTACAAAATGCATAACACTGTGCTGTCTGTGACTCACTACAGTGGAAACCAATGCCCAGGTCGATTTTTCGATCAATATTTGGTGCGGCATGATCGGTAACATGTTCATACGTTCTGTCATTTTAGAACACCCTTAACTGGATGTGTGATGGAACATGTCGTTTATTCTGCTACCGGTTTCGGTCTTAAAACATCTTCAACGGCAGAAACATTGTCGCAGATTTAACACGTCATGCATACTTTCAAAAATGTTCAAATGTGTGTGAATTTCTAAGGGACCAAACTGCTGAGGTCATCAGTCCCTAGACTTACACACTACTCAAACTAACTTATGCTAAGAACAACACACCCATGCCCGAGGGAGCACTCGAACCTCCGGGGCGGGAGGGGCCGCGCAATCCGTGACATGGCAGCTCAAACCGCTCAGACACTCCGCACGGCCATGCATGCTTTGACATACGTTACTAGTGAAAACCATAATTGCCAATAAAAATGAAAAATCGTAGCAAGATTACAATATAATGACCCACTGACAGTGGAAATATTTCTATACGTATTTCGTGCATACACAGCTCCAGGTTTGCACCTGGTGGTCAGAACTGGAACTAAATTTTTTTTCCCAATGTAAATCTGTTCCACATTAACGCATCAGAATATCTACCAAGTTTCGCTGCCATAAGATGATTACAGCCCATACAGGATATCTGTGAGTAGCTGCATTTTATTTATAACCACCCAGTATGTGTCTTACCCACCCAACCTCTTTGACGTTTCCTTGTAGCCCAACATATCTCGTAGCTTTCAGTCTCTTTGCCCGAGGTGTCTTTCTGCCAGTAAACTAGCCACCTGAACGCGGGGTTGTCCATGGTGTATAGTGAGTAAAGTAGTGCGAAGGACTGAGGGTGTATCATTGAGAAGCATCGGTTCAAAATGGTTCAAATGGCTCTGAGCACTATGGGACTTAACATCTGAGGTCATCAGTCCCCTAGAACTCAGAACTACTTAAACCTAACTAACTTAAGGACATCACACACAGCCATGCCTGAGGCAGGATTCGAAACTGCGACCGCAGCGGTCGCGCGGCTCCAGACTGAAGCGCCTAGAACCGCTCGGCCACCCCGGCCGGCGAAGCATCGGTTAACTGTGTTTGTGCACACGCTGGTTGAAATGCCACACATTTACACTAATGGAGAATATGCAAGTGATGGTAGAGCTCCCACTGCTGTCAAGGGAATACCGTCGGTGCTTTCCGAATTCCTGATCGTAGGGTTTTTACCAGAGTTTGCAGCACCTTGCATGAAACTGGTATTCTTCCAAGTTCTTCTGAATGTGTTGTTCAACGACATGCGCAAGTGCAGTAACACATTGTTGGAATGGTGCACGTGATCCTTCTACCAGCACAACGTAGCTTTCTGCACGTATCAGTATCCCACGAACACGTTTAAGGCGAACATTGCACGAGAAAACTTGTACCTTTTTTACATACAGTGCGTCCACAATCTTCACATTGGCGTCAATGCCACACGGCTTGAATTTTGTCTCTGGTTAAATGACAACCGTCATTCGATTCCACTAATACTAGTGACTTAATAAAGTCACGTTTACACGGAATGGAATCAGTAAGACACGTAATGATCATCGATGGTCGCAGGAAAATCCGCATGCTACAATGGAAATCGATTTCTGTGTCAATTTTTCGATCAGTGTTTGGTGCGGCATGATCAGTAACATGTTAGTAGGTCCAGTCATTTTAGAAGCACACTTAATCAGAGATATGACGGAACATGTCAACAGCCCTTATCCGGACCGTTGGATTGTTTATGGTAGTACAGTTAACTGATCACCAAGGTCGTCAGACCTTACGCCATTAGACTTTTCTTTATGGGGTTGGATAGAATCTGAAGTATACAAACGAAAGGTGACTACTCCAGATAAACGGTTGGTCACATAATGGACGCTGTTGGCCTCGCCAATGTACGTGTAGAGCCACTCAAGACAAGCAACACAGCATGTTCTCTCGAGAGTGCACAAGTACAAGCCGATGGTAAGATTATTGAACATTTATTATCAGCTGTACAGCAGATGTAATGTGACGTTTGCGATATTTATTAGAGGTGAACATGTTAAAAATACCTATTTTCTTATTGATACATTGTAAAACGCACGTTTATTTTAACTGTTGTACATGCATACACGTCTAACTCTGACAATGTATTGAATAATACATTGCTTCAAATCATCGTTTGTCCCTGAATACTGACCATTCCTCCTGCGGCACCCTGCATAAGGATGAACAGGACTTTTTTTCTTTGTCTGGTCTCTGCTAAATACGGTTGATTGTAGGAGACAACTTGTATAACTTTCCACACCTGTAAATGACCCTGAAAATGACACTCTCGGTATTTCCTGCAACAACATCTTCAGGGTTTGTAAGAGTCGTCAGGCGCATTATCTCTGCTGTTTCAGCAGGTATTTGCAATTTCGTTTTTGGATTGTGTAGATGGGGAGTCAACCCAGCAAATACTGCTACTCATCAAGTTTTTCGTGCGAGGTCCTGTGTGAGGCCATCTTTTTCAGGGTATGCGGTTGGGCTGCAAAGCGAAGTTTTGTGATTTATGTGATATTGTAGATGGGAGTGACGCTTTCGGCAATTTGTTGCAGCCCCCCCCCCCCCCCCCCCCCGACTATTTTCATTCGCTTGACGGTGTGTGGATCCCATATTAGTTTGCCATGATTTGTGGACAGAACGATTTGGTGTCTTAGGTACGTTCACTGCAAAGCCAGTCTCCGACAAAAACTGAGAACATTTCTGGACATAAGTTGGTGCGAAATTTAATATTACTTGTCTTCCCAGGAGAAACTTCGTGAAATTCTATCAGTGACACAATATCTCTTGTCATTTAATTATTATTGTTGATGGTGATTAAGATGTATAACACTGACGATGGGTTTTTCTAAATAAACACCTCTTCTGGTTCGGAGTATTGAGCATAGGCTAAATCGGACACCCAACGTCATATTACGGTAAAAATTTCAAGCACACGTAGTAAGAGCACTGTACCAGTACCTTCCCCTGTGTATTCTTGAAATGAAACAATTGTATGAAATCATACAATATATTCAAGGTTGACGAACGTGCGATCAGTGTTTTGTTATAAGGCTTATCAGCACTGCACGTACATAGCTTGATATGACTGCGTTATTATTGAGCATGCACTAAAATAATATTGCTAACTTCGATTTCTGATTTGGTAGTACAGTGGGGTGAAATGATTGATGACTTTTTAAACCGTAATGCTACCAAACTACAGCAACTCGTGAAGCGAAGATGTATGGACTTTTATATTGAATTTTAGTGCCATGTAGCATTAATATACTTGTCACGCTAATCGGTATGCACGCGACAGCATGCGTGCCTACACTACAGGCCATTAAAATTGCTACACCAAGAAGAAATGCAGATGATAAACGGGTATTCATTGGACAAATATATTATTCTAGAACTGACGTGTGATGACATTTTCACGCAATTTGGGTGCATAGATCCTGAGAAATCAGTACCCACAACAACCACCTCTGGCAGTAATAACGGCCTTGATAAGCCTGGGCATTGAGTCAAACAGAGCTTGGATGGCGTGTACAGGTACAGCTGCCCATGCAGCTTCAACACGATACCGCAGTTCATCGAGAGTAGTGACTGGCGTATTGTGACGAGCCAGTTGCTCGGCCACCGTTGACCAGACGTTGTCAGTTGGTGAGAGATCTGGAGAATGTGCTGGCCAGGGCAGCAGTCTAACATTTTCTGTATCCAGAAAGGCCCTTACAGGACCTGCAACATGCGGTCGTGCATTATCCTGCTGAAATGTAGGGTTTCGCAGGGATCGAATAAAGGGTGGAGCCACGGGTCGTAACACACCTGAAATGTAACGTCCACTGTTCAAAGTGCCGTCAATGGGAACAAGAGGTGACCGAGACGTGTAACCAATGGCACCCCATACCACCACGCCGGGTGATACGCCAGTATGGCGATGACGAATGCACGCTTCCAATGTGCGTTCACCGCGATGTCGCCAAACACGGATGCGACCATCATGATGCTGTAAACAGAACCTGGATTCATCCGAGAAAATGACGTTTTGCCATTCGTGCATCCAGGTTCGTCATTGATTACACCATCGCAGGCGCTCCTGTCTGTGATGAAGCGTGAAGGGTAACCGCAGCCATGGTCTCCGGGCTGATAGTCCATGCTGCTCCAAATTTCGTCGAACTGTTCGTGCAGATGGTTGCTGTCTTGCAAACGTCCCCATCTGTTGACTCAGGGATCGAGACGTGGCTGCACGATCCGTTACAGCCATGCGTATAAGATGCCTGTCATCTCGGCGGCTAGTGATACGAGGCCGTTGGGATCCAGCACAGCGTTCCGTATTACCCTCCTGAACCCACCGATTCCATATTCTGCTAAGAGTCATTCGATCTCGACCAACGCGAGCAGCAATGTCGCGATACTATAAACCGCAATCGCGGCTACAATCCGACCTTTATCAAAGTCGGAAACGTGATGGTACGCTTTTCTCTTGCTTACACGAGGCATCACAACAACGTTTCACCAGGCAACGCCGGTGAACTGCTGTTTGTGTATGGGAAATCGGTTGGAATCGTTCCTAATGTCAGCACGTTGTAGGTGTCGCCACCGGCGCGAACCTTGTGTGAATGCTCTGAAAATCTAATTATTTGGGTATCACAGCATCTTCTTCCTTTCAGTTAAATTTCGCGTCTGTAGCACGTCATCTTCGTGGTGTAGCAATTTTAATGTCCAGTGGTGTATTATGTTTCAAAACACTGCGCATATAAACCGGATTTTCCCGTGTCCATACCTCGGGTTCTATTGGTGACAAAAAGGTAGGATTAAGTGTTTAGAATAACCCTTGTGCCAGGGGCCATTTGTATACCATAACAGAAGGATCGTCTTACTGTCACTATCCTATAGTACAGGGTCAAAGTATGAATATTACCCACTTCCTCCTACGTAGGCAAATGGAGCAAACGACTGGCTCTTTTTGCATTTGATGTGGTCTACTGTGAGCTTGGTGGGACTTATAGAAGCAGCATTAGTTCACGTTCCTTGGAAAATCCCACAAAAAGAGTTTCTTTGCTTTATTTCCATTGTCACCAACGGAGTAAAGCCTAGCCGAGGGCTCCAAGACGGTTATGCAAAGCAAACAGTTGAAATTTTTACGATATGTTCCTAAGATCGAGATCTCGAACAGCCTTGAAAATTTTCTTGATATCTTTATCTGTGTCTAAGATACAGAGGTTCAAAGTTGCCCTACTTCTACACGTAGGATCCGGTATGAGGCGAAATCTAAATAGTAAGTAACTGCAGCAAACTACTCAAGTTTTAACAGTTCATTCTCTAGGCATTTATCTAGAATAGCCATCTCCCATTTTTGGGTACCAAAACCCAGCCACGGATGCACAGTTAACGGCTGTAATTTTGACAGTGTATTCCTAAGATTCCGATCTCGAACAACCTTGAACTTTTTAAATATGTTTATCTGTTTCCAAGATATAGAGGTACAAAGTTACCCTACTTACATACGTAAAATACGGACTTAAAATTCGGTGTGAGGCGAAAACGTAGCTTATAAAGTGACGTAGGGCGGAGTAATATGCTGTAAATAGTCTCTGTTGTCACCTGGGATAACCACCTTCCGCTACTGAACACATGCAGTTTTTTTTTTTTACGTGTAAAATCGGGTCTGAGGTGTAAAATTAGTTTTGGATCATTTCAGTTTCATATAAGTAAACTATATAAATTTTACTGAGCAATAAATTTTTTTCCATGTGAGTTACACGCATTGCTGCAGCAAGGAAAAGAAGGGAACCGGCGGAAAAATGATCCTATCGGACCACAAAAAATGCGAATATGTTCCTGTTTATTTAAAAACTCTGACTGAAAAGTGGTGTACAGCTGTCTCATTCTACCCTCCACAGCACCCTTAAAATTTTTCGCAAAAAGTTTTGCATGCGAACAAGTTCGCGCCGAGAGAGAAGAAGACGATGCTAGTGGCAGAGAGACGGAAAAGTAATAAATATTGGAATATAGTGGACTGTCGTTGTGTTATAGAAAGACCGAAGAAAACAATGACAGTGCAAGAGAAAGAGAGGGACGTAGTGGCAGTGGAACATAGTTGACAGTGACAGAACAGAGCTGGGAAAAGAGTTCAAAAAATGGCTCTGAGCACTATGGTACTTAACATCTTAGGTCATCAGTCCCCTAGAACTTAGAAATACTTAAACCTAACTAACCTAAGGACATCACACACATCCATGCCCCAGGCAGAATTCGAACCTGCGACAGTAGCGGTCACGTGGTTCCAGACTGAAGCGCCTAGAACCGCACGGCCACACCGGCCAGCACTGGGAAAAGAGTAAAGGAGACAGTGGGGGGTGGGGGGGGGTGGTATTAAAGTGAATGAGAAAGTGGAAGTGGGTGAGAGACAGGGATCAGTGATAATGAGAGTCGGACTATATAACAATTGCAACAACGAAGAGAGAGAGATAGTGACAGTAGTGGGAAGAGACAACATCAGTAGGAAGGAATGAGATATTAGCAGTAAGAGAGAGCAAGAGGGAGACAGTGACAGTCAGAGAAGAAATAGGACAGAATGAAGGGGACATGCTGTGACACAGGAGGCAACGACAGAGAGACACGAAGGGATAACTACAGGGACTTGGGCAGACTGAGTGGGTGAGAAAGTGCAACTTGGACTGGATGGGTATGAGCGAACTTACAGAGAAGGGCTAGTGGGTGTTGGTGGTTACAGTTAGGGGAGGTTGTGGGAGTTTGAGGTCAGCTGCACTCTTTTTTTTTTTTTTTTTAAAAAATGTGTTCCCATGTCAAAATTTTTGGGGAAATGTTTTAAAGGGGCTGAAGAAGGTAGAATGAGTCAGCTGGTACCCTACTTTTCAGTCAGTGTCTTTTAAATACACAGCAACATACTCGCATTTTTTGAGCTCCGATAGGAGCATTTTTCCGCTGGTTTAAACTGTCATTTCATATCAGTGCAACAGTTAATTCTTTCAGGTTCTGCTTTAATATTTCGCAGATATAATTTTATCAGGACGGGTAAGTAGTTGTAAAAACTCTGGAAGTCCTCACAACAATTTATTTTGGAAGTTCAATAAGTGTTGAGAGCTGTACATAACAAAGTTTGTGCCTTTTATTGCTGGACGTACGCATGGTCGAAGTAAGTATCAACAGTTTAATGGCGGACAAGTATTTTCTCCTCTCTAGATGTGCCTCCTGCGTAATTTTCTGAATAATACACCATGGGATTAAAGAGCTTCCTCCATCCTCTCAACATACTGCCACTCCTCTTTTGCAGTCTACGCAGCACTGCTGATCACAAACACGGCTGTCCACTGACTGTTCGTTTCCTCGCTACACGAAAAATGCCTGTGCTCTGCCTTGCGTATCTCTCTCTCAAATGTTAAAAAAAGTTTACAAATAAATGTTGTCTTTCGCGCTATACATTCTACTATTTGGATATAATTTAAACCTTCAACAAAACAATTGAAAATGCGTCACTGAAAAAATAATAAAAAAGTCCTCCATCCACAGAACCTCACATGCCAGTCGGTAGCGACTGGCCGTCGTGTCATCCCTCGTCAGTGGCGTCATTGCGGCAGGAGGTCAGCACGCCACTCTCCTGGACGTTGTTAGATTACGTGACTTGCACTGAAAAATAATGAAAGCAATTACAATTTTGCACAAACACTACAGAGTTGACTCAATTGCACTGTCACTAAGATGACACTGGTTCTTGCTGTTATTATACACTGACGCCTGTGCTGAGATATTTGAGAGGAAAGTGCATAATAAATTGAGAGGAGACAAAGGAAATTGTTTGATGCCTCGAATTTACTGTGTTATTATACACTGTACACATTTATGTTGTTAAATCGCTTCATATCGATTGTTTACTCACTGTCAGCAAAAGTTCATCGTGTGAATGACGATGTGTACATCTAGTAGAACGACGTTATCCCTGAGTCACGGAGTGAAACAGGTTCAAGTGAGTGGCCTGCCTGCACACTTCTGCCCCACTCCCCCACGCCCCTCCTCATCCACCATCCCGCCCTTTCGGGTGCCTCCGGCGGAGACGCGTGGTTACCGGATGCGCTCAGACAATGGCCGACTGGCGCCAATCGCCCGTGAAGCCGAGTAATGGCGCCATTACTGGTGGCCTTTGTCCGCTCTAAGTGATGGCTGCCGTCCTCACTTGCCACAGCTAGTTCGCAGATTGGCAGGAGAATCCTTCCATCCCGGCAGTCTGATGTGCAGGGCGAAAGCAGTCCCCACTTACAAATGGACAACTCTGCCTGTGTAATCTCTTTTACAATCTTTTCTTTCTCATGTGTTTCCCATAATCTTCTACCGGCAATACACAGTTGTTCCTGCTGTTTACGCCTCTTCGAACTCGCCTAAGACAGTGTTAACACATTCATTATGACATGTCTGTCAAAGTAGTCTGTGTTACTTTCTGTACAGCCTACGGATAATAACTGCTGCTTCATTAGTGAAGGATCAAGCGAGTGAAACTTTTGTATGGTAAAAAAGTGAAATTCTTCAACCCAAAGCCCTGAACGATCACTAAAATCATTACTAGCCTTGGATCTATTAGAATCGGCAAGGCGTTGCTTTTCTGAGTTTCAACACATGCAGCCAGTTCAAAATGGCTCTGAGCACTATGGGACTTAACATCTATGGTCATCAGTCCCCTAGAACTTAGAACTACTTAAACCTAACTAACCTAAGGACATCACACAACACCCAGCCATCACGAGGCAGAGAAAATCCCTGACCCCGCCGGGAATCGAACCCGGGAACCCGGGCGTGGGAAGCGAGAACGCTACCGCACGACCACGAGATGCGGGCATGCAGCCAGTCATAGGGACATGTACAGTTCAACCTGAAATACGAGTATGTACGAAAATCATTTAGAGGGATACACACATGGCTATGGACTTAATAATACAGATTTGAAAGACAAAAATGGCTCTGAGTACTATGGGACTCAACTTCTGAGGTCATTAGTCCCCTAGAACTTAGAACTAGTTAATCCTAACTAACCTAAGGACATCACACACATCCATGCCCGAGGCAGGATTCGAACCTGCGACCGTAGCGGTCTCGCGGTTCCAGACTGCAGCGCCTAGAACCGCACGGCCACATCGGCCGGCACAGATTTGAAAGAAACAATGATTGCGTCCATATCCTAAGGTTCTCAATATTACGTGGAATATGAAGATGTTGTTAAATATCAAGAGAAGGCATGGCACATGTCGAGGCCCACATGGAGAGTACATTTAAACTTCACCAAATCAAGAATTATTAACCACAAAAGGATGACGATGACTTTCACTTGTGTGTGTGTGTGTGTGTGTGTGTGTGTGTGTGTGTGTGTGTGTGTGTGTGTGCGCGCTTATGTGTGTGTGTGTGATTCGTTCACTATGAGTCAGCCTCTCATATAGAACTGAGGCCGACTCATAGTAAATGAGTTACGCACGCACATACATATCGGGTGGTCCATTGATAGTGACGGGCCAAATATCTCACGAAATAAGCAGCAAACGAAAAAACTACAAAGAACGAAACTCGTCTAGCTTGTCGCAGCCATCGTGGATTTTCTGTGGCCCAATAGCGCATATAATGCCGGTTTACGTTATCGCTGTTGGTGAATGACGCTTCGTCGCTAAATAGAATGCGTGCAAAAAATCTGTCATCGTCCCGTAATTTCTATTGTGCCCAGTGGCAGAACTGTACACGACGTTCAAAGTCGTCGCCATGCAATTCCTTGTGCATAGAAATATGGTACGGGTACAATTGATGTTGATGTAGCATTCTCAACACCGACGTTTTTGAGATTCCCGATTCTCACGCAATTAGTTTGCTGCTGATATGCGGATTAGCCGCGACAGCAGCTTAAACACCTACTTGGGCATCATCATTTGTTGCAGGTCGTGGTTGACGTTTCACATTTGGCTGAACACTTCCTGTTTCCTTCCTTAAATAACGTAATTATCCGGCGAACGGTCCGGACACTGGGATGAAGTCGTCCAAATGCTGAGCAGCATACATAGCAGACGCCCGTTGGGCATTTTGATCACAATAGTGATACATCAACACCATATCGACCTTTTCCGCAATTGGTAAACGGTCCATTTTAACACGGGTAATGTACCACGAAGCACATACCGTCCACACTGGCGGAATGTTACGTGATCCCACGTACTTATACGTTTGTGACTATTACAGCGCCATCTATCACAAAGCGAAAAAAGTGGTCCAACTAAGATATTCATATTTCTTTACATACTACACGAACATGTAATAAAAATGGGCGTTCCTATTTAAAAAACGCAGTTGATATCCGTTTGACCTATAGCAGCGCCATCTAGCGGGCCAAAAATAGCGCCATCTGGTTTCCCCCTTCAAGCGAGACAAGTTTCGTTCTTTGTAGTTTTTTCGTTTGACGCTTATTTCGTGAGATATTTGGCCCGGTCACGATCAATGGACCACCCTATCGTTTTCTGCTTAATAATTCTCGAATTGCAATGTTTCCCACTGGTGAGAAACCTTTGATGAAGTTTGGGTGTGCATGACACGAGACAGTCTCTTGGATGAACTCATTCCTCAATAAACGGTATTCATCTCCCTTCTACAGTACCTGCCAGTAGAAAATCTAGCAGACTTTAATGCCTCAATATGAGTCTCAACCTGCGATTTTATATAGCCATATCCAAAAGGGGTGGCGATGACTTATTTATAGTGGTGAATAAGCTAAAACTTGATGGAACTTATGAAGTACTTAAATTTGAATACTAATTCATATATGTTCCTGAGGCGATCGAGAAGATTTTTAAGTGTAGTGTGTGTTATTTTCCCTCGATTTTTCATCTACATATGAGTCGGCTTTAATAAGTTAACAGTTATCGCCAAGGTGAAACGAAGTCTTTTTTGAGAAGGAGCCCTCGTTCGCGCTCAGTGATACACTTGCGAAACTACAGGTGGAAACGTCAGGAAAGTGTACAGCGTGTTACAGGGTGATTAAAGGTATAGGCGGTAGCTGAACACACGACCATAGACTTTATAAAGTGAATGTCCGTTATCTAAACATCAAGAATTAACTATGAGTAGAAATGGGGGAGGAAGGGGGGGGGGGTGGAAGCAGGCAATCTCGGTACCATGAAGCCAGTTGGGTTTAATTTGCTACGAAAGTTGTTGTGAATGTTTACTGACAATGCTACACTCCGCACGAAACGCAACACCGCTCCTGGCCACGATCGTGTCACCTACCGTCACCTTCGTGAAGCTCCTGTCTCTTTCCTCTCCACCCTGGCCAGGCTCTACAATGTAGTCCTGTCCACCGGTTACTACCCCGACCTGTGGAAAACCTCCCGTATCCTCATGTTCCTTAAACCTGGCAAACCGCCGTCAGCCGTCTCCTCCTACCGCCCCATCTGCCTTACCTCGGTCTTCAGCAAGGTCCTGGAATCTATCCTCACCCGCCGCATCCACCAGCATCTCCGCCAGCACCGCCTCCTTCCCGTTACCCAGTGTGGCTTTCGGCCGTCCTTCTCTTCCGACGACCTTCTCCTTCACCTCACTCATCTCCTTACCGAACAGCTTAATTCCCGTCGCTCCGCAATCTTCCTCTCCCTGGACCTCGAACGTGCCTATGACCGCGTATGGCATTCCGGTCTCCTCTTCAAGCTCCAAACCTTCGCCCTTCCCATTAACTACGTCCGTCTGATCGGCTCCTTTCTCTCCCGCCGTCCTTCCTATGTCACCGTCCATAACACAGATTCCTACACCATTTTCCCCTCTGCCGGTGTGCCCCAAGGCTCCGTCCTCTCCCCCCTTCTGTACCTCTTGTACACGGCGGATATGCCGCCGCCGTCAGCCCCTGTCCACCTTCTCCAGTTTGCCGATGACACCGCCTTCCTTGCCCTTGCCCCCACCCTACAGCGCTCCCAACACCTTCTCCAATCCCATCTTGACCGGTTCACCGCTTGGTGCAACCAGTGGTTGCTCAAGGTCAATCCCTCCAAAACCCAGGCGATCATTGTAGGCAAAACCACCCCTTCCTTCCGCCTCCTTGATTTCTACATCACCATCTATGGCCGTCCTATCGCCCTCACTCCCACCCTTAAGTATCTTGGCGTCACCCTCGACCGTCGCCTCTCATGGACTCCCCACCTCCGGACAATCCAAGCCAAGGCACGCTCCCGACTCAATCTCCTCAAGCTCCTCTCTGGCCGTACGTGGGGTCTGGACCCCTCCACCATCCTCCACACCTATAAATCCCTCATCCGCCCTATCCTTTGTTATGCCCATCCGGCTTGGATCTCCGCCCCCCCTCCCTTTTATAAATCCCTCCAAATCCTTGAACGCCATGCTCTCCGCCTCGCCTATCGCATCCGTCTCCCCTCCCCCACGCGGATCCTGTATGATCTCATCCCCTTCCCCCACCTCCTGCTTTTCCTTGAAAGGATACGGATCCTGTACACCTCCCGTAAACTCGACCCTCCTCACCCGCTCGTCTCCCCGATCCTCTCCCACCCCCGCCCGCTGCCGCGCCTGTATGCCCACGTCCCACCTGGTCTCCATCTCTCCACCCTCCTTACCCTCTCCCAAGGTGGCTTCCGCCAGCTCCCCCTCCCTGATGATGTCCTCCTCCCCTCCATCTACCCCTCCTATCAACTTTGACCCTGCCCCCCCCACTTCCTGTGTCCTTTCCTTTAGGCACCCTCCCTCCCTTCTCTTCCCTTCCCTTCCCTTCCCTTCCCTTCTCTTTCCTTTTTCCCCGTCACCTCCCTCCACCGCTCTTCCCCCGGGCTTTCCCCTCCCCCTTCCTCCCTCCCCCCTTTCTCCCCTGCCCGTGGCATCTCTGCTCTCCCCTCTCGCTCTCCCACTCCCCTTCCTCCTCCTCCTCTCTTGGCAGGTCCCCGGACTCGCACACGCATAGTGAACATTCGCGCGCCGGAGGTCATCGCCATTAGTGTCTCGTGTGTGTGTCTTCGTTTGTGTTTAGTGTTTGTTCGCCGGAACGCCGCCACTGTTCACGTGTACCATCGCCATCGTCCCTGTTTTGTGCGCCGTGTCCACTAGTGTCAGTGATGTTTTCTCATCAGGCGTGAACGGCTCCGTGTTTTTTGTTTTTTGGTGTCTACATTGTTTTGCCCGCCATTTTTGATTGTATTCTCTGTGTCCCCTCTATTTCTTACTTATTGTAAATCTCAAGGCTGAAGAGCGGCGTACTCAGCTGCTGCCAGCCCGCCTTATGTAAGGTGATAAAAATTACAATAAAGGAAAAAAAAAATTTACTGACAAGGGAACCTCCCCATCGCACCCCCCTCAGATTTAGTTATAAGTTGGCACAGGGATAGGCCTTGAAAAACTGAACACAGATCAATCGAGAAAACAGGAAGAAGTTGTGTGGAACTATGAAAAAAATAAGCAAAATATACAAACTGAGTAGTCCATGCGCAAGGTATGCAACATCAAGGAGAGTGTTGGTTTACGAGCGCTGTGGTCCCGTGGTTAGCGTGAGCAACTGTGGAACGACAGGTCCTTGGTTCAAATCTTCTCTCGGGTGAATATTTTAATTTTTTATTTTCAGATAATTATCAAAGTTCAGGCACTCACACATAATCAACTTCGCTCTCCAAAATTCCAGGACATGTTCAGATTTGCTTGGACATATACAGAATTTGACGGTCTACGCACGGAAACATTTGAAAACGTAAAAAACATATGTTTTGACAGAGCACAGGGAAAACTGTGCGACTCTGAAACTGTTGCATTCATTTGATGCAGTTTATGTGACAAACTCTTATGTTTTCATCACTTTTTTTGGAGTGATTATCACATCCACAAGAAAACCTAAATCGGGCAAGGTAGAAGAATCTTTTTACCCATTCGCCAAGTGTGCAAGTTAGGTGGGTCGACAACATATTCCTGTCATGTGACGCACATGCCGTCACCAGTGTCGTAAAGAATATATCAGACGTGTTTTCCTGTGGAGGAATCGGTTGACCTATGACCTTGCGATCAAATGTTTTCGGTTCCTATTGGAGAGGAACGTCTTTTCGTCTACTAATCGCACGGTTTTGCGGTGCGGTCGCAAAACACAGACACTAAACTTATTTCAGTGAACAGAGACGTCAATGAATGAACGGACAGATCGTAACTTTGCGAAAATAAAGAAAATAAAATTTTCACTCGAGGGAGGACTCGAACCAAGGACCTTTCGTTCGCAGCTGCTCACTCTAACCACGAGACCATGGCGCTCATCGGCTAGTATTCTCCTTTATGTTGCTTATCTGGCACATGGACTACTCAGTTTGTATATTTTGCTTATTTTTTCATAGTTCCACACAACTTCTTGCTGTTTTCTCGATTGATCTGTGTTCAGTTTTTCAAGGCCTATCCACTGTGTCAATTTATAACTAAATCTGAGGGGGGTGCGATGGGGAGGTTCCCTTGTGAGATGCAGAAGGAATCCTTTCTGTAGATTACTTCACAGAGGGTAAAACAATAATTGCTGAGTACTAGCCAGGTGTTTTGGAACACATGGACAAGAAGCAAAAGTGATAAAGGACTTAGATTGCTATAAACAAAGAAAAGAGATCCTGGTTCCCCTGCAGAATGCATGAATTTCAGGAACTACATCTTATTTCTACATACCTCAGCCAACTTTATTGTACGCACTAAGGATTCTTACGCAGATGAGAGATGCTGTATGAAATAAGTGAAATAAGAGCTTGTTCCTGAGAAAAAAATCAGCTTTCATCCGGAAAACTCGCCTGAAAATGTGCTGTGCCAGTGGAAAAACAAAGTGATTTGGAGTACGAGTTGATGCAACATCGAACCTATTTATCACAATTGGATGTTTTCACATCTGAAGAAATTGATGGATTTACATTTTGAGTCAGCTGAAGGGCAGTAATCGCCGTGCGTGGGCGTACTGCATTACTTCTGGACTCAGTCTTTACACATCTAATTCAGTCAACAGAAAATCGGCGCTCAAAGAAATTTTTCTGAAAGAGGTCTACGTTGTAGAGTACGTGTTTTAAGGAAACAAAAAAATCGCTCATTCCTGGCAGAGAAATCTGCCCTCGTAGAACTGTGCGTGGTGGACTAAGCATCCTATTTGTTTCTATTTTTTCGGAAGATAAAATCTCTTACGGGGAGCTTACTTTGAAAACAGAGCACTCATAAGGGTTCCAATTCGTAATCTCTTCTTCAAACATATTGAGAAATTTAACCCACTTACGTTACAAGACAGAAATGAAGGTCTTCGCTTCTGGACATGCTTTGTAAACGCGTGTTAGTTTCTGGGCGAGTGTGAAGACATCCCTCGCGACGCACTGTATGCCCGAAGGAGGTCCAGTTAGGTCAGAGGAACGACGTGCCGATCGCAGAGGGGCACAGCCCGCCTGGCCGTAAATTCCGGTAATGGCTTCCTTACTCTTAGTCCTCCTGCTGCCTTGGTTATAGGTCCGCGGACTGACGCGATCCAGCCTCTCTTCTGGAAACTCTGAAAACCCTGCGCCTCGAAGAACGCCAGGACGGAGCGGTCAGCGGTAACAAATGACTCAAATAAAGGCGACCTCTCTACTGTTGGTGTGAAAAATTTGCCACACGTCGTGCGACATCGGCAAGGAAGATTTTATTCGAAGAGTGCTTGATATTCTGCTTGGTGTAATCTTGGTTCATAGATATCTGAAGTAAGAGTGATTTCAGGTGTGTCGCAGGGGAGTGTCGTAGGACCATTGCTATTCACAATATGTATAAATGACCTTGTGGATAACATCGGAAGTTCACTGAGGCTTTTTGCGGATGATGCTGTAGTATATCGAGAGGTTGTAACAATGGAAAATTGTACTGAAATGCAGGAGGATCTGCAACGAATTGACGCATGGTGCAGGGAATGGCGATTGAATCTCAATGTAGACAAGTGTAATGTGCTGCGAATACAAAGAAAGAAAGATCCGTTATCATTTAGCTACAATATAGCAAGTCAGCAACTGGAAGCAGTTAATTCCATAAATTATCTGGGAGTAGGCATTAGAAGTGATTTAAAATGGAAAGACCATATAAAATTAATCGTCGGTAAAGCAGATGCCAGATTGAGAGTCATTGGAAGAATCCTAAGGAAATGCAATCCGAAAACAAAAGAAATAGGTTACAGTACACTTGTTCGACCACTGCTTGAATATTGCTCACCGGTGTGGGATCCGTACCAGACAGGTTTGATAGAAGAGATAGAGAAGATCCAACGGAGAGCAGCGCGCTTCGTTACAGGATCATTTAGTATTCGCGAAAGCATTACGGAGACGATAGATAAACTCCAGTGGAAGACTCTGCAAGAGAGACGCTCAGTAGCTCGGTACGGGCTTTTGTTGACGTTTCGAGAATATACCTTCACCGAGGAGTCGAGCAGTATATTGCTCCCTCCTGCGTATATCTCGCGAAGAGACCATGAGGATAAAATCAGAGAGATTAGAGCCGACACAGAGGCATACCGACAATCTTTCTTTCCACGAACAGTACGAGACTGGAATAGAAGGGAGAACCGATAGAGGTACTCAAGATACCCTCCGCCACACACCGTCAGGTGGCTTTCGGAGTATGGATGTAGATGTAGTTTCCACATGATGCCAACAGTCATTTTACCAGTTTCTGACAGTTCTAAAGTGTGCAGCATTTGTTAAAACACCCAACTTTTGAATTTATGTTATTCTGCCTGAGTGTCAGTGATATTGGAGCGATAGACACCAGAGTAGGAAGTCTTTATATTTCGAAATACTGTCAAATATCAGTGTCTTGCATCTGATGATACATCTTCGAACATTCGTCGTTTTCCAGAACTTTGTTTTCTAATGTTGTCAGGATTGCCACAGATATGTCATCGCGTATTTATATGCTTTGACTACTTGACAGCGACCCAGTGAGAGATCCCAAGGGTTTGTAACCCGCGAACGGAATAATTTAAATTATTCATGAGATAAATTTACAAGCAAGTATTATTAGCAAATAGTCATACGTCTTTCAAAAATGATTATTTATTCACTATTAACTATACGAGTGTATCGGCTAAAAGCATATTTAGAGAAATGTCTTCGCCTCTTTCTGAGATGCCAAATGTGAATGTCGGGATTTACAGCGTGTAGCAATATGCTGCAACTCAGAGAGGCGCACTGAGACTGTGATGATACAACTGTGATTGAAATATCCAAATTACTTTAATTCATGAGTAGTGACGACACGCTTGAGAATATACAACGTACTAGGCTACAACTCATTACTCCCGGATGAGACCAAGCAATTGCAGCGTACCGGGTAACAAATAAATGAAGTGAAATTAACCGCCAGATGGAAGCAGTCTGTTGCTATATAACCACCAGAGGGCGACCACACAACCGTATATTAATATAGTGGCTCGACTGCTGACCTATTGGTCTGATAATGCGCTGTTCCATAGTGCCCAAATGAAATCTATAATAATAAAACCCAAGCCTATGGAACAGTTAATGAAGAAATTGCAAAGCACAGATAATTCTGAAATATTAAAAGATGTTAAAAGCGTGGTCCATTATGACCAACGAAGTAACATGACACAAGTAAGAGATTCATTCTATTTTATTTAGCACAAGAAAGTAAGTTACATAAAAGATGGCCTTACTGTGAAACGAATGTATATTTGGAAATAGAAGTGCTGTCGAAGCAAGCAGATCCTACACAGCCAACATTTAACTTGTGCTAATGGCGTTGTGCAGTGCACCAAATCGTTAACTTGAACAAATTTCCCACATTTAAAGGTTCCCTCAAGTACACACCACGTTGTCACTTAACGCATGCGGCTGACGGGTTGCACAAGTCCTTACAACCTTATCTCACCAAGACGGGCGACCAAAAGCCCAGAATCATACCCCGCTTTCACCTTTATCAACTTTGTCACATGACTCATTACCTTGCTCAAAAGAGTATCTACTTGCCTGACCATCATTCTCTTACAAGGAACCCCTTATGTGCGAGGTCGCAAGTTCAGTCATTAGTAAGACTCGTTTGAAAGTGTTAACAGTTATGACATGAAAGATATTCGTTATTAGTGACGCATCCCCGTGTGCATCAGGAAGGCGACAGAAATTAATGTGTGTCCGGGAGGTGCAGAGACCAGCCTTTTATAGGATGTAAGTATTACACTTCACAAAATGGACATCTTCGACATTCAAGAAAAGTTCAAAACAAACATTAACTTGCACCATGAAAATCGAATGAAAAATGGTGCTCCAAAATGATCACAAAGATCCGCATCATTAAGATCGAAGGCGAACTCCTTGGGACTTACAAACTGTACTGGACGTTCAGCTAGGTATCCACTCTTAACAAATGCATATAGAGTCAGACTGGTGTAACAGGATGATGAGAACTGATGGAATGTCGTGGCATGCAACCGAATGCGAAACAGTCTGTCTTGGAGCTTATCGTGAAATTGGCTATCCTTTAAGGCGTAGCTGCAGATAGGGAGGTAATATGTTATATAGACACGGAAAAAACAAACATCCAGGATCTGAATTTGTCCATTGGTTCCAGGTGGTACGAACTGCAATGTCACACACATTTCAGGAGGAATAGTTTGCTCTAAAGGAGTATAACTTTTATACGCAGACCAGGAATGAATCAAAACCACGTTATTTTAACCAGCTGTTGGCCGAAAACAGTTGTCATACCATAGTTGTAGTTCTCTTACACCCATTTGCACACTCTTGCATGTTGTAACGTAAATGTTGCCTACTGCCCTTCCAAGATCATGCGCACGTGAAAGAATCATAGGGGGAAGAGCACCTCCAACTTCTTACAGCACAGTATATAACTTTACAACCAATTTACCATCCAGATTAACAGTCGGCATAATTGTATACGAATGCGTTAAGGTAATTAGGTCAGATGATTTCGATACAACTCTTGTGATACCTGTAATTTCCAGTGTTGCCTCCGTATGCATTTCCTCTTCAAATCCAGATTGGTCGCAGTGGAAAATAAATTCGTTACTGAGCGACGGGATAAGTTTGTTTATCTCATCTACAAATTTTCGGGGCCGATTGCGCAGTTTGCTGTGCATCGTCAAAATGATACTTTGTTTGAAATTTCTTTATATTACGTCTTCCAGTTCTGTAGCACTTTTCGATGGAATCATTGTAATCTATGTCGCGGCAATATGATGTGCGTAACGTAGGCCACTACCAAGAACATCCTGTGAACTGTTCGAGCGTCCTTGAAACACGCAAACAGCAGTTTTTTAACAAGTGAGCCTGCATGTCCCTAGTTTTTCTTATGCACTACAGGGTCACGTTGTAGCGGACTTTTTCGAAATCTGTTCATAATTGTTGTTTTTACTATGCTGCGAATGATCTTATATGTACATAATTATGTTTGATACTCGTTCCTTGGACAACAGTTGTCCTTCACTACGTTTCACTGTGGACATGACTTCCTGTCCGACAAGGATGATGTTAGGTAGTTTGTTACATTCGTATTCCATGGATCATTTGGCACGATAAATCGTCATGTTGTGGAACGAGTCATGTTACATTCATATTGCAAATTAATTTGTACATCTATTTGTACTATAAACATCACCATATAATAATAATTATTATTATTATTTTCCCCTGAAATGGAAACAAGACATACAGATTAAGTTAGCAATTCCTACCCACACCTTTTACACATTAGAAACATAGCAATTCTTCTAGAGACTAGAGGGAGTTGCCAAGGAGAAACTTTTTCAATTTATTTTCAAATTTTACCTTTCTGTCTGTTAGACATTTTATATCACTGGTTAAGTGGTCAAAAATTTTTGTTGCAACGTTGTGCACCCATATCTGTGCTTAAGACAACCTTAATGTTGAATAATGAATGTCATTTTTTCTTCTAGTATTGTAATTATGTACCTCATTGTTCCTCTTGAACTGTATTGGATTATTTAAAACAAACTTCATGAGGGAATAAATATACTGTGAAACAGTAGTCAGAATGCCCAACTCCTTAAACGTATATCTACAAGATGATCGCGGGTGAGCGCCACATATTATTCTCAGAGCACGTTTTTGGGCAATGAAGACTCTTTCTTAAAGATGCGTTACCCTAGAACATTATCCCATATGACATTGCTGAATGAAAATAAACAAAATATGTCAACTTACTGATTTCTCTATCCCCAAAATTTGCTATGATTCTAAGTGCAAATGCGGCTGAGCTAACTTGTTTTAGGAGTTCCAAAATGTGTTTTTTCCAATTTCAATTCTCATCAGTATGGACACCTAAGAATTTTGAAGTTTCCACTTTATGTATTATTTCATCACATGTGTTACACTTCTCGCTGGTGCAGTACCCCCTAGATGTGCAGAACTGAATACGATGTGTCTTTGTGAAATTCAGGGTGAGACCATTCGCAGAAAAGCAGTCAATGATACTTTTGAGAACTCGGTTCACCATTTCTTCAATTTCTGTTGGTATATTGGGAGTGATTACTATACTGGTGTTATCTGCAAAAAGAATTAATGCTGCTTGTTGTACATTAGACGGTAGATCATTTATATATATGACAAACAGTAGTGGACCTAAGTTGAACCATGGGGAGTCCCATACCAGATTGCTCCCCAGTCAGAAATATGTCCCGGGATTCTGTTGGTTGAGTTACTACTAATTACAACTTTCTGCATTCTTTTGGTTGGATATGGCATGATCCGTTGGTTGGCTATACCATCAGTTCCATAAAAGTTTAATTTATCTAGGAGTATACTATGATTCACACAATCAGATGCCTTGGATAGGTCACAAAAAATGCCTACCGGTACTATTTTGTTATTTAATGCTTGTCATATCTGGTGTGTGAACATGTAAATAGCATTCGCAGCAGAGCAACCGTTCTGAAACCAAAACTGTGATTTGCTGAGGATATTATTGTTGGCAAGTTGAGATACTGTTCTAGAATACATCACCTTCTCAAAAAATTTGTAAAATGATGTCAGCAGTGAAATATATCGGTAGTTACTGACGTCCCTTTCATCACCTTTTATAAAGAGGGGTTTAACAACGGCATATTTTAGTCTCTCTGGAAAAATTCCTTGAGTTAGTGATGCATTACATATTTCGGACAATACCGGACTTATTATATGGGAACAAATCTTTAGTACTCTATTGGAAACACCATCAAAACCAGAACAGCTTTTATTCTTGAGAGAATGTATGACCCTCTTAATTTCAGAAGTAGAAGTTGGTGGTACATTCGTATGATATAATATTATGAGAGTTACTTCCTCAACATATTGCTGTGACCTTTCCCTTGATCTGTTGGTCCCTATGCTTTCTACTATGTGTAAGAAATGATTATTAAATACATTTGCTACCTGTGACTTGTCATTTATAACCCTTCCATTCAATTCAATAGTAATGTTATCTTCTTCTGTGGTTGGTTGTCCTGTCTCTTGCTTCACAATAGTCCATATTGCCTTAACTCTGTTGTCAGACATACTGATTTCTGACATTATGTGCATGTTTCTTGATTTTTAACAATCTTTCTTAGTAATTTCGAGTAGTTTTTGTAGTGCACAACTACTGCGGGGTCTCTACTTGTTCTTGTCAAAAGATACATTTCCCTTTTCCTTTCACAAGATACTTTAATCCCCTTAGTGATCCATGGTTTTTACATGGTTGTTTAATGTCCCTTCTGATTAGCTTATGCGGAAAGCTATTTTCAAATACTGATATGAATTTATCGTGGAATAGATTAAATTTTATATTGGCATATGGTTGTTTATAAATTTCATCCCAGGTTGTTTCTTGTAAACTACTCTTAAGAACATCTGCCCTGTAGTCACTAATGATTCTGACTGACTTCCATTGAGGTGTATCCATACTGTAAGGCACTATATCATTTATCCTGACTAACTATGCATCATGATCAATGAGAGCATTTTCGTGCTTTGTGCCTCGTCAAAGAAAACGTTATCAATTAGGGACCTGCTCTCTTTATCCACCCGTGTTGGAAAGTTAACTACTGAGAGCAAATTGTAGGACCCAAAACTACACGGCTCGACACCTGTTTCAATATCACTTTCCCCTGTTAAGCACTTATCGTAATGATTGTACTCCTCACGTACATTGTCCGCACACAGTTGAGCGCATACGACACCACACATTCCACTGACTCATCTTGCAGAAAAGTTAATACTTCGTATGCCTCTTCTTTCTCACTCTGCAAATTGCTTGGGTTCCTTTCTGCCGAAATATCAACTTTGGTAACTGTTGCTTTTGTAGATATAACGCAATGTTTGCTCTGTTTATCGCCGCCACTGCGCTGCCTTGTGTCAACACCGTTAGCACTGTAGTGAGTTACTCGTCGACTAAACAGTTCAGCTACTCTATATAGCCTCATGCCGTGCTCACAGTTGGAAGCTTCCAGTCCCGCCCCTGTTGCAATCAGCAGCCAATATTGTGGTTGCGTGGTAGACAATATGTAAGGCGTCGAATGCCGTAAACATCATTGGCCTTTTGCGACCTCGGACTCATGGGGGTTCGCTGTTAGACATTCGTTTTTTACAGATGTTAAATATTCCGGATATATGCATTATAATTTTTGAACAACTGCACATGAATATATTTTCGTTATAGTCAATTTTCAGAAACAATTTTTTAGTAATTAATTAACTGTGGCCCGAGAACTGTATTTTCCAATTCCAAGGCAACTGTAATTCCGAAGAATCTAACTCACGATTAGATTTTGTAGCACATTAAGAATGATATTTTCACTTCTTATCTACTTAACGCTGTTTACTAGCAGGATTTATAAATGAACATCTCATGTTGAGAAATTCCACCTGGGAACCTTGTTATATTTAGCCCTGTTGATCTGTTAACTTTCACTATACAAATGTACTGTTCGGATCAATACCACCCAATATTAAAATGCTACAAAGGATTTTCACTACCGCACATTTTTCGTATAATTTTTTACATAGTTATGTTCCCATACGTTGTTAAAAATAATAACAACAATAATAAAAATAATACACAGAACTTCATTTAAGAAAATTTCTTATTTAGATATTCACATAGAGTAAATTTGAAACAATAGTTGGTTTTCAAAATAGCTTTCTTCTTAGAGAGAATTACACTATTTTCCGTTTCTTACTTGTAGTTACTTTACTGCATGCATTTTGGACACAAGTGTGAATAAAGACTTGTCTCTTACCTTGAACTTTTAGTGCTCATGATTTTTGGCAAATTAACGAAGCGACAAGTGCTCATCTCCTGTAGTTCTTTATTTTAATTCTTCTTCCACTGCAACCTTCCTGAGTGTTTTATTTGCGTGCGTTGACTGTCGAACATTTCTCATTTGTGGTCCTTGTGTTAGAAGCTGAAGAAACCACCTGCATTTTTGCATTTATGGACTGAGAGAAATTACACGAAGCCGGTCTTAGAAATTTCGCAAACGATATCATTCTGCGTGTTCTTGTCCACCGAAGGAACAGATCCAAGCGACGTTCGTGGGGTACGGTTTTAGCTTCTTACCCATCCGAGAACTTCGCAAGAACGATTCAGAGTTTCATTCTCCTATTACCTCTGTCCCATATGGAGAGATTCTTCCGAAGACGTTGCAATATTGACATTCCTCACAGAAAGGAAGCGACGCAGACTGGCTTGGAGACTTCGTGGGAGATGTTTTCAAAATGGAGCACTACCATATATATAACTGTAACGTTAATGTTTGCATGGGGGCTTAATTATAATATAATGCAATTAATTTTAATTTTTTAGTATGACTGTCTGTCCGATTACGAAGTCTCGTAAACGGTTGGCCCTGACTAGTATTATTACGCTATCTGACTGCATAGAACAATAACAAGAATGAAATGGAATTTTTCGTTAACACAATTAATTAATTAAGTCCCCAGCAACTATAAAACCTACGAAACCAAAGCACAAGTATAACTGTTCTGTGTGTGGAAGTGTGATTCAACGTACGCATCTGGCACGGTTCTTCTTCAATAACACAAGAAATTTTAAATAACATTTATACTGAATTAATTAAAGAAAATAGAAATATCATAATTACTCAAGAAAACCAGAATTACACTCTAATACAAGAACACAAGCCAGATGCTTTGTTGACTGAACCTGTAATGACGCATTATTTAAGACACTGAAATAATGAAAAACAAAAAAAAAAAAAAAAACACGGAATATTTTACCTTCATATATATTGACGAAAAGCACTCTGATCACTACAATATTTCCATTCGAATAACATCTGCCGTCTAGCCCATCAAACAACTGCATAAAACATGGAACAAGCACTCCTTACTACAACATCTCGACAAGCACACTCCACCACGACCTCTCAACAGGAACTGACTACTACGACATCTCAAGAATCACTGCCAGTGGAGGCGGCGGAACAATACTCTCTAGCGCGATTTCTGGCGCTGTGGCTCAGTGTAGCCACCTTTCATATGCCCCTCCTCCACAGGCTAGAATTTGATGGTATTTTTGCCAGCATTGGTGGTGAAAATACCACCAAATTCGTCAAAAAAATACAGACAAAAATAAAAGATAATATTAATACGTAAATATCATATAACTAGATAAAATTTGGCTTTGCACTGACCTTTCAATAACCTAATATATAGAATACAGTAAGCAATACAAATTCTTTCATACATGTGACTTTACATAATAGTTTACACAATTTTATGTGGTTAAACAATTCAATCAATAGCGTCAGCAATGACGAATATGTGCAGGTAAGAGTCTCATAACTTTTCACAACTAGTAATACACAAAAATCGGTTTATACAAATATTCACATAAACGCTTTTGATTTAGAAAAAACAAGTAGTTGATAGTTCCAGCAGTAGCACCCAGCAATGGTCAACAGGTACAAATACCAACAAGTAACATTATTTCAATACAAGCAGTTCCATTAGTGGCACCAGCAATGTTGAACAGGTGCAGATATCAACAGGTGACATCTTTTCAGTAGAAGCAGTCCATCAGTGGCACCCAGCAATGTTGAGCAGGTGCAGACAGCAACAGGTGACATCATTTCAGTAGAAGCAGTCCATCAGTGGCACCCAGCAATGTTGAGCAGGTGCAGACATCAACAGGTGACATCTTTTCAGTAGAAGCAGTCCATCAGTGGCACCCAGCAATGTTGAGCAGGTGCAGACACCAACAAGTAACACCATTTCAGTATAAGCAGTTCCATTAGTGGCACCAGCAATGTTGAACAGGTGCAGATATCAACAGGTGACATCTTTTCAGTAGAAGCAATCCATCAGTGGCACCCAGCAATGTTGAGCAGGTGCAGACAGCAACAAGTGACATCATTTCAGTAGAAGCAGTCCATCAGTGGCACCCAGCAATGTTAAACAGGTGCAGCCACCAACAAGTGACATCATTTCAGTAGAAGCAGTCCATCAGTGGCACCCAGCAATGTTGAACAGGTGCAGACAGCAACAAGTGACATCATTTCAGTAGAAGCAGTTCTTTCAGTTGCACCCAGCAATGTTGAACAGGTGCTAACCGCAGTCCATAATATTCACTACCACTAATCACACTGTTCATCAGAGTTTATAAGCACAAATTATACATGTCCTAGTGGCACCAATCATGTAGAAAAAGTACAAGTAACAGTCCATAATATTCACTATCCTAATCACATAGTTCATCAGCAGAAATTAATCATTTCTAAGTGGCACCCATTATGTTGAAAAAGTGCAAGTAACAGTTCATAATATTCACCATCACTAATCAGACAGTTCAGGCATGAACAAGTTTGAATACACATACAAATGCTTTTACACACTAAACATATAAATTCTAATAAACACAAAAATGATATCAGGTAGTTGTCATATTAACTATTACAATACACAAATAGCAGTAACCCTATAATATTTATGGGTGTCAGTGCAAGCCACAACAAACAAGTAAAATAATATTTAGGAGATAGATTGGGACCAATTT
The DNA here is from genome assembly GCF_023898315.1 of Schistocerca nitens. Taxonomy (NCBI): domain Eukaryota; kingdom Metazoa; phylum Arthropoda; class Insecta; order Orthoptera; family Acrididae; genus Schistocerca; species Schistocerca nitens. Next base: position 584,672,778 of record NC_064614.1, on the reverse strand, counting down.
GGGATAGGAAAAGGAAAACACACAAAACACACTCACTCATCTTTCATCCACATTAGTGCTACTGTGTAATTGAATAGTGTTAACTGTGTAAATGCAATTCTGTCAAAATTTTATGTTCATCATGTGTATCAAGTAGTAGTGGCAGCAATGTATAACAGTCAATAATAGTTAGTCAACGTCATAGTCATCATGTCAAGACCAATGTTTGCCAAGCCAGATCAAAATGTACGGTTGCTGAACAACTGTCAGTGAGCCAAGATATGCAATTACTTCCTCTCTCCAAAAAAAAGTATATACTGCTTAGTGATTTAACAAAGTGTGTGTGTAGACAATCTTCCTTCTACTTGAGTATTCTAGTCTGCCATCTTCATCCTCCTTGTTCCATATAGACCAAAAAAAAAAAAAAATGCTCCTCACTTACTTTACCTCTTATCCACCAAAACTCCAATAATCATCATCATCACTTAATCTTAATACTTCAATAATACCTCTTACGTCTATATATAAACCTTATCATCAATATCATCAATAATACCTCTTCAATACGTCGATACATATAAACCTCATTTACCTTACCTCTTGTCCACGAAAACTCCAATAATCATCAACTTCACATAATCTCAATACCTCAATAATACCTCTTCAATAAGTCGATACGTATAAACCTCAGCACCAATATCATTTCACTTTCATAACAACTCTTTCCTCTAGTCAGTCTCTTCGAACAAGTACAGACAAAATCCTAGTGCAACTTCAATTCATCATCCCATACAATCCGAAGACACAATGTCAACACACAACCTCTGTGTAATCCATCTGACCCAAATCTTCTACTCATTATGAATCATAAAATATATTTTGGTTACTTTGTCCATCATTAAATAAAAGAAATGCATACATGACCTCTAACAGCCTTTAGTTCGAATAACTCTCAGTAATTAAGTACGATTACGAAGTGTTAATGATCGTGATATTTCAGTGTGTACACCACTTCAAAAATTATGGCAAACAGAAACAAACATGTGGAGTATTTCTTGTGTCAAGTGTCACTTCCTATTTCAACTGCTCACGAAGAATGCAGTGTAATAACTGTTAATGTCTAACCTAGTGTTGGTATGTCATGTCGTTAGCTTCCTTCCTATTAGCATAAATTTATACAGCTTCCATAAAACCTCCAGCTCATGTGACTTCTATGCAGTTTCTTGTACCAATGTCGTTCGTAGAATTATAGCAGTTCATTTTCTTATCTTAAAAATATAAGGCACAGAGCGTAAGCAAAACATGCAATAGCGAGTAAATATACCAGTAGAGAACAGAATGTCAACAAGTGGATGCAGCACAATCCCTATAACGAGGCTCTGCCAAGCGAACAACCTACAATTAATACCATGGTGTGACCTAAACTCCACGTTCGTACACCGTATATCAGTATTCTATATACCAAATTAAAGAGTAGTTATGACAACAAAAGGAAATGTGTTAATATGCAATCCATACGCAAAGCAGCAAATATGTATCTTACATAATAAACAGGTCATTATCATCATATCAGCATAAGCAAATAAATGTTCATATGTAATCTTAATAAGTAAACATGAAGGCGCAAGCAGATAAATCACAAAGTATAACTTACATACATAACCACAGTCAGCGCAATTAATCAGTTGACAATTACAATTTAAATAAATAAGCACAGCAGGCACATAATAAAAAAATATGACATCAGTGAAAAAGCATAGTAGCCAAGCGATGCATAATATATACAAATAACAAGCCTGTTCATTAATCAATAATTGTCAAAATCAGTAAATGTACACAAGCACGTCGCTTCACAAGTAAATTCATGGAACATGAAATTTAGCACAAAGTATGAGTCACGTAATCGGGAGCAGCAAATTACGTCTAAAGTACGTACCTAAGTGAAAATATGTTACCTGAAAAATAAACTCAATTAACAGTTACCCTTCTTTAGTTTATTACTTTTTGTTTGAAATTACATTCTTCCTGAAATTTTTTCCATAGCAAGTCGTCTTAACGTCGGACACGCACAGAATTTACCTGAAGGTCTTAAATATTTTATACAACCGTATCCTGAAAAATACTGAACGTTAATAACATAATTTATAAAGTGACCATAGCTTTATACAGAATTTAGTCGGAGAAATTAGACTGTGTATTTGTTTACGTCTGTCAGTGCATTCGCACTGAGCGCTCGATCAGCTGTAGACGCGTGACGTAGAAGGTGATTGTTTGCGGTCAACGACAGCCTTGTGCGGCGCGCAGACTGACTGTTGCTTTGAGTATGTGCCGCCGCCAAAACACAGCGCGGTATCCTTGTATTCTCTGCATGTTTACATGTAGCTGTTAGTTTCTCTAAAGTATGTCATTCCACAAAAATTTTAACGTTTGATATATGATGTATTCCTTTAGAGCGTCGTGATTTAAGAGTTTCTACTTCAATAGTGTTATCATGAATAATTTTGCGAATTCTATATGGACCGTTATAAAGCAGAAAAAATTTGCGACATAAGCCTTTTCCTTTATGAGACAAACGATGAGACTTAATTAATACCTTTTGACCAACTGAAAAAGTTTTTAAACGACCAGGACGCTTAGCTGATTTCTCTCTTCTAGCAGCCGCAGACGCAATATTTTGTAGAGCCAGGTTGACAACTTCAGAATGCCGCAGTTTCCGTGTAGGCGGAAAAGGAACAATTTCAGAAATGCGATTTGACGGTGCTTTATTTTTTAATATCAATCGAGGCGGTAAAGAAGTTGAGTCATTAGGAAGTTCATTCAGAATGTTTTGAAAAATATGAAGATACTGATCCCAAGTTCTGTGGTTCTGATGACAATAAAGACGGCACAATTTATTGATTTCCTTCATCCATCTCTCTGAAGCATTAGATTGAGGGTGAAAAAGTGAAATAAAAATTGGTTTAATCTTACGACGCCGTAGAGTACGAAGCCAAATTTTAGAGCGAAACTGTGATCCATTATCTGATATAACCTTATCAACATGACCAACTTCTTTAAGAAAATGTTTGATGACAGCGTTAGATACTGAACGAGCTGTTGCTTTGCGTAACAGTGTAAAACACACATATTTTGATGTTAATTCCACTGCTACGAAAATGTACGCAAAACCATTAGTAGAACGAACCACTGGACCGAACAAATCGACTGCAGCCATGTCCTTTAATTTCGCTGGAATTCAAGCAAACAACGGTGCTCTGTGAGAAACAGTTGGCGGCTTAGCCTGCTGACATAATTTGCATTTGGCAAGAACAGAACGAATACGTTTTTCCATATTACTGAAGTAGCAATTTTCTCGTAATGTATGAAAGCATTTTCTGGGACCAAAGTGCGCATAACTGAAATGTGTAAACGAGGTGTGGCCAAATCATCCAATCTAACAAAGCGTCTAAGAAAATTACAGACACCAAGGAAACTACGAACAGCACGTTTTGTGGAAGGAACAGCATAATTGCGAATAGCGTCTAGTTTCTCTGGATCAGGGAGAATACCTTCTGTAGAAATAATGTGACCGAGAAATTTCATCTAAGAGCGACCAAATTCAGATTTTTCCAAGTTCACTGTGATGCCAACTCTTGCAAAAATACGTAATAATGAATCCAAAATTTTGTTATGCTCACTCCAAGAACGTTTAGCAATAAGAATGTCGTCAACATATGAAGTAATATTGTCACGAAGATAATCAGGTAAAATTTCGTTTAAATTACGAATAAATGCTGCAGAAAATATAGTAAGTCCAAACGGTTATTTCCAAAGTCACTTTTGGGTAAAACAGTCAAATCCGGTTATTCTTTACCTACTGTCTAGATAGAAGGATAGTAGAAGAATTGTTTTTATAGATGCAAAGAATAGTGAAAGAGTAGGCAGCGGTGCAGAAAACTAAAAGGGAAATAGCACCACTACAGCTCGGGGCCCTGTGAACGCTACGGCACATATTCACTTAGTATAGTGAATCCCCTGAGGACTTTAATCGCCGCACATAATTTCCAGTTTGTGACTTAGTGGCAAATTTGGCGGAAGTGCGTACGTAAACTGATCTAACCATGCACATGGATGTATGTCATTCTTAGAATTACGAAAGATCTTAAATTTCCGAACTGTCAAAAAGTGTTTATAGTCAAAGTTTTCGCCTCGTGGCGACAAAGACCTACCGCGACTGTTCCAGTCCGAATGTCGATTATTGTCAAGTTCACGCGCCTGGCGCTCTCTTGTTGCATCCCGTAAATGAAACAAATTATTTTCTTCAAACCCCTCTGATATCTGTGATTCTAAATTTCTTTTGCTGTCTTTTCCTACGATTTCGCTTTCAATATGTTTGTCTTCCTTTGTAGTGCCTCAAATTCCCTATTAACGCGATCATTAAATTTTTCCTGATTTTCAACATACTTCTTTATGTTCTGGTACTCTTCGGTTTCTGCAAATGGTAATGCAGCTGTATCATCCGAATCTCTGTCCCCATGTAAACTAAGACTTGTCAATTTATCTGAAATCTCCCCAACTCTTTCCGATAAGTCACCTATTTTTTCTTTCTGTTTATTTACGTCTTCCGTAAGTGTCGCGACTCGGGTTTCAGTATTGACACATTTAGTAGTTGATTGTTCACACTGTTGCGTTAAGTCATTTGGTACGGATTCCTCGATTCTCTCAATTATTTCTTCCTTATCGTGTGCACGTTGTAAATTTAATTCTGAAAATTTTTGTACTATCACGCGATCTTTTTCTTCCCGTTCTCTGTCCTGTTCCTCTTGTCTAATTTCTATTGAAATTAAACTATTATTGCGAGCATTCAAAATCGGTTGTACTTCTTCCCTAATTTCTTTCTTTGATTCATCTTTCATGTTTTTGAAACATGTCCCTATTCGTGAGCCTAACTGTGTTGTTCGCCATGTTAACAATTTCGTTATTCTGGCTATTCATCATTTTTGCCTGTTTCATCGATCGCGTAATCATTTACAAAAAATATAAGCCCTGCTTATCCCGGTTTTAATTGTTCCTATTTTTGAGCATAACCGTGTTGACATTGCTTTCACCTCAGTTTTTAATTCAGATCCCACTGTTTTTAATTCAGATCCCACTGTTTTTAATTCGGTTTTAATTGTTCTTCGTAGTGATTCTAACTGAGATCTCAAATTTAATATTGCACCCAACAACTGCTGCATATCTTCTGTCGTTAATCTCGTATTCTGAAAATTTTTTGATTGTGGAAAATTTTGAACTAGTTCTGGACTATTTTCCCTGCTTATTAAATTGTTTTCAACTCCATTATTCATCATCCTGTTCTCCTGTGTTGGCGAGTCCGCCATGTTAACAATTTCGTTATTCTGGCTATTCATCATTTTTGCCTGTTTCATCGATCGCGTAATCATTTACAAAAAATATACAAAACTCGTCACTATATGAAAATTACACACAATGACTCTTTATCTCCAACAATACCATTCACACGAAATGTTTCCCTCAAACACGATTAGCGAACAATTGAAATAATTGCACTAAATTATCAAACCCGTAGACAAGACAACAAAAAAATAAATTTTGAAAAATACCATTAGAAGAATTCCAATTACCAAATCTACACATGCAATATAGACTACAATTACTAAACTACAAATTACTACAACAATCCTACTGTCTACTATTTCTACAATCAGAAGATTCCAAGGGACGATCCGAAGCAGCGGTCGCCACGTGCATGGGGGCTTAATTAAAATAAATATGAAATGCAAATAATTTTAATTTTTTGCTTTAGTAGCTGTCTGTCCGATTACGAAGTCTCGTAAACGGTTGGCCCTGACTAGTATTATTACGCTATCTGACTGCATAGAACAATAACAAGAATGAAATGGAATTTTTCGTTAACACAATTAATTAATTAAGTCCCCAGCAACTATAAAACCTACGAAACCAAAGCACAAGTATAACTGTTCTGTTTGTGGAAGTGTGATTGAACGTACGCATCTGGCATGGTTCTTCTTCAATAACACAAGAAATTTTAAATAACATTTATACTGAATTAATTAAAGAAAATAGAAATATCATAATTACTCAAGAAAACCAGAATTACACTCTAATACAAGAACACAAGCCAGATGCTTTGTTGACTGAACCTGTAATGACGCATTATTTAAGACACTGAAATAATGAAAAACAAAAAAAACACGGAATATTTTACCTTCATATATTTTGACGAAAAGCACTCTGATCACTACAATATTTCCATTCGAATAACATCTGCTGTCTAGCCCATCAAACAACTGCATAAAACATGGAACAAGCACTCCTTACTACAACATCTCGACAAGCACACTCCACCACGACCTCTCAACAGGAACTGACTACTACGACATCTCAAGAATCACTGCCAGTGGAGGCGGCGGAACAATACTCTCTAGCGCGATTTCTGGCGCTGTGGCTCAGTGTAGCCACCTTTCATGTTCTGAATAGACCTACAGTGGAGTTCAGTCTTATTCTGTTGTAGGTGATGGGCTACGATTCAGCACCTACTTTGTTTTGTATTTATAGAAGCGGTGGTATCATATTTCTCGAACTTCACTGGCTATTAGCCCTTTGTCACAGATAAAACACATAGGGCATTTCGTAGCTACTAGCCTTGCTTTCACCACAGATGAAATAGGTGTTGTGTTTGGGATCTGCCGCATACAACTTCTTAGGAAATCTGGACAGAGTCTACATAATCATGGCAGCCAGAGTCTGAAATATGTGTCTCGGAAATGTGATAGTAAATTTCTATGTAGAGAATGGACTTACTAGAGGTTTCAGACTGACGTAATTGAGCTTTACCGCACGAAGAACTTTTTTTCCGTCGCAGTCACATCAACAGTCATTTCGTGTGCGGTAAGATCATGGGGAATTGTGAGGTTGTTATGAATAATTGCCTCTCAGTTGCTGGGAATTTCATCAACTTTTACTGTGTACCGTGGAAGTGGAACTCGTGCGTTCAAGGGACTACCATAGCCTTTTAAATTCAAAGTGGTGTAAGATGTGGTTACGTAATTGGTTTTTTAAAGAAAACGTTGGGTGAATTGTGTGAATGACTTGTCTGTGCGTTGAAATTTTTTGAAAGGATATAGAGTTATTTATAGCTAAAGGATAATTTGAGTCACCTTAATGCCGATTTCAGCCCCGTTTCTCTTCGGGATACAGAAAAACTAGTCATTCTTCTTTACAACGTTTGAGTTGTCAACAGTGGACAACAGATCGAAGTTCCGAGGGTGGCAAGGTAAAGACAGTTTACGAACCTCAGCGTTAACGAACACGCCGCCGCAGAACAACACCCTGAAAGAGAAACGACATGTAGTGTTCGATTGAAACATTAGTAACAGACGTCAGACTTAGGTTTGTTCTATTTGGAAAAAGTGCAGTGCATCAGTTTAAGAAACGAAATAAAAGATACTGTTGTTGTGGTCTTCAGTCCGAAAGCAGCGCGCCACGGTAGTCTAATTGTAACCTGGGCAAATCTCTACATGTGTACATAACTACGGCAATCTCCATCCATTTGAAACTGCTTTCAGTGTTTATACTAAGGTCTCCCTTTACAATTTTACCCTCCTCTTCTCGCCATTACCAAATTGTAAGTTCCTTGAACTCTCACGATGTTTTTCATCAACTAATATCTCCTTTTATTAAATATGTACCATAAAATTGCTTTTTCTGCAATCCGATATAGTACCTCCTCAATCGTTATTCGATTCACGTCTTTCATCTTCAGCGTTCTTCTGTTGCATCACACTTCAGAAGCTTTTATTCTCTTCTCTGAACTGCTTATGATCCACTTTTCACTTCCATACAAGACTACACTCTAGACAAATACCTTCAGAAAAGATTTCCTAACGCTGAAATTTGATTTAGATATTAAAAGATTCCTTGCTGTTGCCAGTCTGCATTGTGTATCGAATGTACTTCGGCCATCATCAATCACTTTGCAGCCCATATAACAAAACCTATCTGCAACTTTTAATGTCTCAATTCCTAATGTAATTCCTTCAGCATCGTTTGATTTAATTCGACTACACTCCATCAATCTTGTTTTGCTTTGTTGTTGTTCCTCTTATAGCCTCTTTTCAAGACGCTATCCATTCTGTTCAACTGCCTTTGCAAGTCCTTAGCCGTCACTGAAAGAACTGTAATGTCATCAACAAACCTCACAATTTTTATTTATTTTCTTTTTAATTTTATTTCCAATTTCTTCTTGGTTTGCTTCACAGCTAGCTTAATGTACAGATTAAATATCATCTAGGGTAGTGTACAACTTTGTCTAACTCCCTTCTCAGCCCGGCTCTCTCCGTCGGACATTCGAGTCCTCGGGCATGGGTGCTTGTGTTGCCCTTAGCGTAAGTTAGTTTAAGTTAGATTAAATAGTGTGTAAGCCTAGGGACCGATGACTTCAACAGTTTGCTCCCAAAGGAACTTACCACAAATTTCCACCTTCTCAGCTACTCAACACTTCGACTCAGACGATGTATTTTATCTCTTACTACCTTCAGAATTTCAAACAGTGTAGTGTAATCAACAATGTCAAAGGCTTTCTATAAGTTTACAAGTGCTATAAATGTAGGTTTTTCTATCTTCTAAATTAAATCAAGGGTTCAGTGTTGCGTCCCGTGTTCCTACATTTCTCTGAAACCCAAAATGATAGCCCCGTGATCGGTTTCTACCACTTTTCCCCTTGCTCCGTCAATAGATATTTTTGCAGTCGTAAGTCATTGAACTGATGGCTCGTAACGTTCACACCTGCGTGCTCATGCCTTCTCTGTTGAAGTTGAAACTACTACATTTCTCCTGAAGCCTGAGAGTATTTCACCTGTCTCATGTATCTTGCACACCAGTTGCAATGGTTTGTTCGCAGAATGTTCTGAGAAATGTCGTCTAATCCAGGGGCCTTGCTACCACATAGGCCTTACAGTGCTCTGTTAGATTCTCATCTTCACCTACTGTCTCTTCTTTTTCTGTTATATTGTTCAGGTGGCTTTCTCCTCTTATATACACACTCTGTACGTTTCTTCCAAGTTTCAGCTTTCTCTTCTTAGCTTAGTACTGGCTTCCTATGCGAGTTCTTGATGTAGTTACAGCTGCTTCTTTTCTCCAAAGACCCATTCGACTTTCCTATAGGCGACGTCTATCGTTCTCCTGCTAATGCATGCTTATTAGCCTTGCATTTGTCCTCTAGGCATTCCTGTTTAGTCACTTTGCAGCTTCTGTTAATGTAATTGTTTAGACGCCTGTATTTTCTTTCGTCTGCTTCATTTGCTGCATCTTTATATTTTCTCCTGTAAGAATATGCAGCGCGTATGTGTATTGAACCGGGGATCTAGAACGACGGAGAGGCTTCGTCCCGCTGCAGCCCTCAGTGGTTCACAACCCCTCAACAGGCCACAGCGGTCCACCCACCCCACCGCCGCCCACAGCGAACCCAGGGTTATTGAGCGGTTCGGGCCCCAGCGGACCCCCGGGAACGTCTCACACCAGACGAGTGTAACCCAAATGTTTGCGTGGTAGAGTAATTATGGTGTACGCGTACGAGGAGACATTGTTTGCGCAGCAATCACCGACATGGTGTAAATGAGGCGGAATAAGGGGAACCAGACCGCATTCACTGAGGCAGATGGAAAACCGCCTAAAAACCATCCACAGGCTGGCCGGAACGCCGGACCTCGAAACTAATGCGCCGGGCGGATTCGTGCCAAGGACCGACAAGCCTTCCCGCTCGGGAAGCAGCGCATTGGACCGCGCGGCTAGCCGGGCGGGCTCAAGAATATGCAGTGGTATGACGTACTTTATGATACCCCTTACGCATTTCATGCTCTCTGGGGCATTCGGAGCTGATCGCTTCTTTTCCTGCAGCGGGCAGTGTCTTGCAGTTGTTTCAACACTTTCCAAGCGTTACAGTTCACGCGCCTTTACGCGTGGAGGGAGTCGTTCAGGTTTCGCTTCGAATGGTGCTATGTAGCTCAGTCGCACCGTCCAAAAATGTATGAACAGTTAGCAGATGTCGTTAAAGGATGAGATCGGACGTTTTACGTTGAATTGTGGGGCAATGTTAAGTGATTAATCGTGGTATCTGCGGAAGATGTGCGTAGTTACACGCAGAATCAATGGACAAAGCAGTATCATCATTGTTAGTCAATAGCATCCGTTGGCGAGCTGTTTTATTGTTCGAATAGTTATTAAGACTACCGTGAACCGTTACAGCGTGAAACTTAATTTGGAAAAGCAATACACCAATTGCAATTTCGTTGTGAAAGTGAAACTAAATTTAAATGCCAATTAGAGCACGGTTGGTCTTATCATTGTTAGGACATGCTTTACTTACGAGGTCAGTGAACGAAGCATGTGATATGAATTGTTATCCCTTCAAAGCAACCTTCATCGCTCCAGTGCTGAAGAGGTTTAATATTCCTAAAGAAAATACATGTTTTCGGTTTCAGGCAACTCAATCAGGTTTCGTAGAAGCGTTTCCCTACCCACGTCCAAACGTTGAAAAAAACCTGTCTCAATTGAGAACCACCAAAATATAGCGGGAGGAAGTTAACATTCCTTTCATAAACTAAATTCGGTGTAAAATGTTAGCACAACATATATTTAGAGGCCTTTTGCTGTGTATGGAATCATTATAAAGTAGGTCCTTCGAAGGAATTCAGACATGTGTAATTGGAATTGTAATCTGTCGGTATAGTTTATAAGAATATGCAACAGAAATGCTCATGAAACGCAAAAATTAATGTTAATCGTTGGAAGAAAGCCTACGTAGCTCTCCTTCGTATATCAGGTGTAGGGTTCATGAGAAGAACATACGAGAGATTAAGCCGCATACCGAGGCATATGCACCCTTACTTTTTTCCCTCACATGCTCGATTCGAGAACATTTTACTGTATAAGCGGTATATCATATCCCCCCCTCGATCCATTCTTCCACACAAGCGACAAATTACACTACGCAACAAAATACATTTTCCCCCCCTGCTACTAGGTTGAAAATACGTTCCTCATAGTGATTCATATGCACTGAATACAGAACTGCAGTCAGATTTGCTCTGGCACGTCAGGAAAAAAATCAATGCACTTGTAAAGTTTATAAAGGATAATGATATTAACTACGTTGAATTGCGAACGTGAGAAATTTTAGGAAATTAATGTGTGTACTTTGGGTCACTAAGTATTATAATTAAGAAGTGAATTATTTACCTCTGAAATGAGTCAGGGATCCTTAGTTACACTAAGATTGCCAGTGGCTTGGTTTAAAAGTGTGTAGAGCTTCTTGCTTTCCGTCTGTGAACATCATCTGTTGCTCTGTTCCAAAACTAGCCGAGCGGTCTAAGGCGCTGCAGTCATGGGCTGTGCGGCTGGTCCCGGCGGAGGTTCGAGTCCTCCCTCGGGCATGGGTGTGTGTGTTTGTCCTTAGGATAATTTAGGTTAAGTAGTGTGTAAGCTTAGGGACTGATGACCTTAGCAGTTAAGTCCCATAAGATTTCACACACATTTCAACATTTTTTTCTTCCAAAAGCGACAGTAATCCCCATCATGTTCGGATTGAAGCGGCCTTGATATCTTGCTTCTGTGGTGACATCTCCTGTATGAATCTTTCACCGCGCTTGTAACTCACGCCCACCATATTTGACGGAAAGGTGAGATGCGAGTGCAAGAAGTGCATCTTTAGTGACATTTCGGCAACCGAGGTGCTGGAAGGCTATTAGCAATTTCTGTTCACAATTTCTGCATAGTTGTCTGCTTTTTGGTTCTCAAGAAAGTTGTGCATCAGAAGCACACATTCGTCCCAAGCTGCTAGTTCTCTTTCCGTGAGCTCCAATGTGAATTGTGGATTTAGAACCATCTTTCGTATATCTGGTCCAACGAAGACTCTTGCTTTCAATTTTGCGTCAGTTTTCTCCTTTATGAGTCCCGTCACGTCTTGACAGAAGCAAACACCGCTTTCAACAGCATAGTATGCTGCGAATTTCTTGTGGCGATCTCGAAAATGTGTAACTGTAACATCTCGCTCGAGTAAGTTCCACTCCCTCAGTCTGGAACACAGCAGTTCAGACTTTTCTTTCGACAGGGACAAATCGCGAACCAAGTCGTCCAGTTCGGCTTGACTGATCAAACGTGGCTTTTTAATCGTCACTATCATTGCCGTCAGTATCACCTTTATTCGTTGTTCATTACGTCGGATGGAGGAGGAATTGGTACTGGGTAATCTGTGCCATGCGCCACAGGCTTTAGAGCAGACTGGCAATCCGGATGCACTATTTTTTGATTTGTTCTTCTTGCTGCGTCCTGTTATGTTGGTCAAGCAGATATAGCAATCCGAGTTGTGATCTTTCTGACCCCCCCAAATCATGGGAGCAGCAAAAGGCATTCGATTTCTCATGCCGTTTAACCACTGGGTTAGACCGGAGTAACATACAGTGCAACAGAAATGAGGAGCTCAGGATTTTGTTGGCTGTCCGATTTCACATCGGAAGTAATGTTTGTACGCTGTACGTAGCTTTCTGGTCATGTTCTTGTGCTCGTCGGACGTCGTATACTGGCCACAAACGTAGCAAAAGCAGTCTGGACTATTCACACAACTGCGTCTATTCATCTGTCGTTTACCGAATCGTCTTATACGAAATCACGTATATGCATGCTACTGCGACCGTTCATTAATAAAACAGATAACCACACTGGCCCGAACTATTCTGTAGTAACCTCCGAACTAATATTATAAAACATGTTGAAACCTACCTGCATGCTGTAGCTCACAGACAAGTTAGAACTTGTCACGGACTATTTACAACTTGTCGAAGTCTGCCTGTTTGTTTTTATTATTGCACAGTTATCTTTCCACAGACGCATAAAGCAGAGTAACCTTGAGAATAAACACATACACACTCACTTACACAATCGTACGTCAAACGCGGCCCATTGGTGCAGCTACATGTTATCCCATGTACAGGTTGTTAATATCGTATGACTTTCGGCTATAAATTTAAATCCCGACGTCCTACAACATTTCTGATTGCAAAATCGAAATCAGCGAACCCTATTACAAAACGCTCGCTTTGTTTAATCTCGCGTCCGTCGGCCGTCGTATAAATTATTATTTACTACACAAATTGATTGGTAATGGTGATTGTTGCCGACTTACGTCGTGCGCCTTAATCAAAATATTTCATTCAATTTTGATTTACAATTAAATGCTTTTGTGAAGTTGTCTCTTTTTTAACAATATTAGTCTTCAGTGGAAATTATTTGTTACGTTAATGACTGCAAGACTCGCTGAATCTTAAAACATGAACATATAAGTTGAACAATAAATAAACTTTTCATATTAATTTCCTCGGCTAGTCAGTTCACTTAAAAGCAAAAAGTCTTTAGTTATTAATTCCAATTGCGGCCCACACACGTGCGAGAGTATTTTTCCTTACCCCCGTTAGCTATTGCATTGTAGTCGGAGTCCTGGCTCTGGCTCTCGGCTGTTGTAATGAAAATAAGAATCTCCAAGCTACGTATTTTCTTCAACGTCGGGCGGCTGTGGAGAAAAATGTATATCATGTTAATAGCGGGCGATTTTTTCGCTTCCGCTAATTTTTATAAGTTAATATCGGCACGTAATGGCGTCGTTGGCTGCGTCGGTCGCTGCGATTGTTGCACTGTAAAGTACTCAAATGCCGGCTAATTCAAGGAAGGCGGACATGAAATCTGGATCACCTCTTACAAATTAAAAGTGAACAATAATATTAAATCAATATATTATCTGCTTAATTGGTACAAATATGCTTACATTTGCCAGCACTCGAAAGATGTCCGTCTACACGCAACCAAGACAATAGAAAAAGTGAAGACGACTAGAAAATTGACGAAAGAGCGCATCTTGTCGTCTCTTTAGATCATTTTGTTTCGAGTCATCGTTATATTTCTTTGCCCTCGAAACTTACACACAGAAATTTTTTTAATACGGATACATCAGAAAAATACATGTTCGCCTGAGCGGCTAGTGTCCACTTATTATTCAATTTTTAAATGTCTCTTCTTTATAAATGCTGTTTTTAAGTCTTATCTTAGTATTTCACTGGGGACGGTATATTGCCCCTCCAATTTTTAAATGTCTCTTCTTTATAAATACTGTTTTTAAGTCTTTTCTTAGTATTTCACTGGGGACGGTATATTGCCCCTCCAAATGTTTATGTCATAAAAATGTTCGTGGTAATTCCTTTTTTGACATAAATATTTCCTATTTCATGTCCACAGTGTTCACACACGTGCAGTTTTTCTTTCACAGGCTACATATGTCACATCTTATGTTTTTATCGTTGTACTTAGTGATGTTTGTTGCACATAAAGTAGTACAGATGAAGTTATTTACATAACAATATCATATACAATTGGTTACGAATATAGTCATGTACAAAAGAAAAGAACATAGAATACAATTAGTGTGACAATTATGTTAGGACGTTTTACATTTGCACAGTCATTTTGGCTGCGTCTTTTTGTGGTTGCAGCTTATGTAGTGTTCGAAGGTATAAAACTACGAGTTAGTCTGTAATTCTTGCAGTCCCAGGGGCGTTAACTGTTCGCTCTCCATTTGGCGCGGTCGTAGGGGAACCCCGGGGGTAAACCTCGGCGGAGCGACAGACTAACCGCTGTGGTTAGTTTCACTTAATTCTTTTTGGGATGTCATTGGAGTACAGGATGTGCATACGTTACGAGCAATTTTTCGTTGCATTATGCAAAGAAATGAGGTTATTATAACAATTAATATATCGTAGTTGTTGATTGCGGTGTCGTTGATCTACGCTGCGACGTTTAGTTCGCGACGGCGCCGGTTAGTGTGTTCGGCGCTCGACGTTTCTGGCGGTTGCGAAGAGGTCTACGCCCGCTCGACGCCAGCGTGTCTCTCGCTATCCCGGAACGTCAGAATCAGCTGATCGGCTGCACAGTTGGCGATGCGCTTTTGTCTCGGCCGGGCGTGGCGGAATGGGATGATCCCCCCCCCCCCCCCCCCCCCGCGCTTGGTGGCACGAGTCAGCTCGGCTACGCATCTCTGACATAGTACATGAAACGTACACGCAAATAACGTAATATTTCCTTCCCGCTGCAAATGGTTACGCTAGTGGGAAAGGAACATTTAGTAGTGCGGCAGTTGTTGTTAAGTTTTCGCCAGTTTCCGAGTGTGAAGCCAGCATTGTCTTGCAGAATGCATGAGATGGGTCTTCTCCCGTGAATGCAGTTTTGATGCGACACTGTTTTCATTACACGCCGGTTTCTGCTTTGATAAAATTATTTATGTTTTCGCCGCACTCGCAGGCACTTGTGAGTGTACCAATAAGAGCTCAGCACAAACATTGGCCGTTTGTGCCGTCGCTGTTTTGCAACAGTCCACGCATCGCATTCCAATCTCGCATTATTGTACTCACTGAAATACAGTCTGTCCCCACAGTTTCACCTTCATAATTTTTCACACTGCTTAAAGTAACTATTTCGATTAGTTCACAAACATTAATGTATTTAATTCAGTCTGAAAAGGATTTTGGCTCGTGCTGGATTTTACCAGTCTCTCGTACTAATTTCATCGTCCCATTTTCCACTTCCAGAGTCGTACTTGCCTTCAGGCTTTTGACTATACAATTGTATTTCCGTCTCATCTGAGGTAAGTCCCCCTTTCATGTCTGCCTACTCATAGCGTACTTGCCCTCCAGAGTCAGGTTGGACTTTACAAAACTTTGCCTTTCGCGTTATTTTACACATTTTGTAATATAGGCCTAGCGTGCAAGTTCCTAGATTAGTGTTAGATTTGTGACTTTTGTTTACACGATAAATTTGTGCAGATCTCTGCCTTAGCAGATGGCGTTATATTTTAACAGTTTTTCGCGTTAATCGCGTTTACTGATTTGCTTTGTACCTTGTCTACAACGCATGAGGTACCTTGGGTGATGTACACCTTGCACTCATGTTTTATAGTAAATTATGACTGATCATATTTCACGATCGGTATAGACATGGAATAACATAAACTATAATATTGACTTTCAAGTTTCATTACTACTACAGTTCAAAAATATTCATGACACACTAACGAAAAATTCAATTATCGTTACATGCTGTTGCATTTTTTAATAATATTTTTGAAGCATTTTTTAAATGAAATTTGTAAAATATTCTTAAACCCACGTTCATTTTTCTTTCAAAATGCAATTGCTTTCAAATTACTGTTATTCCCTAACATGTACAAAATTGTATCATACTAATCCTGTGTGTCTCATTGTCTTTACATGTTACACTAAAATTTGAACATTTACACACAGAAAAATAAACTATAAACTTAACCTACTACTCACATATGTAAAAGTTGCTCTACTGAGCGAACTTCTTTAAATCTTTGTATGGACAGAGTCCTTTGATCTCTTCAGATTGTACGTCGCCCAACAAATAGCTACATCCATGTGGTATGTCTATGATTTTGTAGGGCCCGGTTTACACTGGTTGCTATATCTTATTCTTTTTAACAGAGATGACTTGGGATGAGTCCTCATTAGCACCAAGTCACCTGGTTGATACAGTGTTACCTTCTTTATCTTCTTATCTGTTCATCCAGGTTTTCTGGTCGCGTTCTGACAGGTATAATTATTTTGTTAATATCGCGCGCATCAAGCACGAGACGTATACTGCCGTCCGCTTTCGCTACTCCTCGAGCGGACTGCTGTACGAAGATAGAGATGGTTCAATTATCCCCCAATCAAGCATTTTACTTATTTCCTTCGTAACTGACTCCTTTGCCCACGGGATGGTGTAGTTTGCGTGACAGATGTTATAGGTGTAGCCCTCGATAACACTGGGTTTTTCCGAAAACACATTCTCATAATCTGTAAGTAGCTGAGTCAATTCGTTCTGTTGTGCTTCAGTCAAATATTCTGATTCCATGACTTTCATGGCTATCAGTTTCCTTTTTTCCCCTCTGTCTTCAGTAATAAACTCTATATAATATGCTTGTCTTGTACTTAAGTCAGAATATAAATTCATTACCTGTATGTCTTCGAATCTAGACTGAAAGCTCCGGCAATATTTACCGTGCACTTCTCTTGTCCTCAACAATGGCAAAATTACACGTCTACCCTTATTCATAAGGCTTACTTCCCTGCACAAGAGGTCGATTTTTGCGTTCCTCTGGCGTAAAAATTCCATCCCCAGGATGCAAGCAGCACCTAATCCCTTAACTACTAGGAACGAGCTTTTCATTGCTTCATTTCCTACCGTAAACTCGACTTGCACCTGGTGCTTTATGATATGAGATTGTGCACCTATTGCACCTGTTACACGACAATTCTTCACTGGCAGTACTGATATTCTATTATTTTGACTCAATTACTTGTAAAAATTTGCACTCATGACATTGGGTGACGCACCGGTATCGACTGTTATCTGTATTGGTGCTCCGTACATATCTGCTTGCAATATAGCCTGCACAACACTTTTGTCGGCTGGGTTACGTTTCTGCGACATGTCTACAAGTTCCTTTTCTATTTTTGTTCCCTCATTGTATCTCAGCATACAAAGTTTATGGCTGTCATCACTCAATGTGCCCTCACTACACTATCCTGCAGCCAACAACGGAGAGCGTATTGTGGCTGTTTTAGTTTACCGGATGAGCGTTAGTGGGTTGACAGTCGTCTGTCAATTCTCCTAATCTCACATTGTGGTTCTGGTTGTTGTTGCTACTGCTGGGCTTGCCGCCCTGCCTCCTCGATGGTGTATTATGATACTGTGCATGCTCTGGTTTTTCGGTGGTCGGTTGTAACTTCCTGACATGTTCTGTGATGGACCTGGGTTGGCGTTCCATTGTGGCGCTGTGTTTTGTTGCCACTGTGGTGTCGGTTCAATATAACATGCCACTGGTTTCGGTCGTTCCGCCATTGTGGATTGCCGTTACCATCTTATCCACTAGTCATGCGTCCATCATGACGTCTCTTCCGATTTTGACGATTATAACCGTTGCCGTTATAACCATTGCCACTGTTTGTACCTCGATTCTGTTGCCGGTGCTCTTGCCTATTCCCGTTACAATTTGGTACTGTATTACTACTGTTAATGTTGCTGCCATTGTAATCGACTTTTTGTTGATTACAGCCTGCATGGTTCCACTTGTTTTCGGTTTTCATGTCTTCAGTCAATAAGTCAACAGAATCCACTATTTCCATGAATTGTTATATATCATATTCCGGCACATTGATAAAATATTTTTTTTTTAATTTCACTGGGCAACTTCATTTTTATTAATCTGATTATGTCGCTATCGGACATGGGCTCGTCCCAGTACCTGGTTTAGTTTATAAACTTTTCAAAATATTTGCATATTGTTCCCACCTTAAGATTGTATATTTCTGGACTGTACAACTCCTTGCATAGTCTTTCTTGGACGCTATCGGACCAGAATTTTTGCAAGAATTCACCTTCAAGCTGTAGCATCGTTAGACATTTATCGGTTACGTGGATGGCCCACAGTGCCGCGTCACATTGAATAAAGGAGACCACGAACTGTATTCTTTGTCTTTCCTTCCATGTCCTGGGAAACACATTCCTGAAGCTCTTAATGAATACCACAGGGTGGACATTTCGTTTTTCGCTATTGAAGGGTTGGAATGTCGTGTGTTTTATCACATTGTCCTCCTTTTTGCACATCTGATTTCTACTTTCTGTGGCATTCATTACTTCGTGATGTGCGCTGCACGGTATCGCATATTGTTCGTGCCCGTAATTCACATTAGGTTGCGGTTGCGCACTCGCGCCTTGCATACTGTCTGCGTTATCATAGTAATCAGTACACGGAGTCGGATTCATTATCTGTCTGCCACTGTTTACATTGCTTTCCAACACAGACAGTCTCCGCGCGACCTCCTGTTGCCAATTCGGCAACTCCGCTGTCACACGGGATTTGATCTGTGTTAATTCGGCGTGCAGTGCGGCAGCGCTAGCGTCAATATTTACACTCGCGGCCGCAGTCGCTTGTTCTACAGCTGTTTTTACATCGCTTTCAGTCGTTGCAGATATCTCGCTATCCTTTACTTCTAGCCATTCATTAAATTCTTTTTCGAGTTTTTGAGCTTGCACTTCCAAATATGTATCAATACTTTTCCGTGCATCTATCTCCACATTATCCACGCGTTTGGTTAAAGTCTGGACATTGTCTTCTAGCCCGGCCTGCGATATCTGTAGTTTTTACATCTCGCCGGCTAGGCTTTGCACAAGATCAGGTATTTCTTTGCAAGCGTCTCGCGTCTCGGCAAGTTCGCTTTGGATACTGTTTAGTTTCGTTTCTAGTCTTTGGTCTCGCTCTCTATCTTTCTGCTCACGCTCATGGAGCATTTGAGCATGTCTCTCGTCTCTTTCCCTCTGTTCTGACATTCTTTCTTTTTCTCTTTCTTTCTGTTCTCTATGTTGCTCTTGCTCATAGAGCATCTGAGCAAAGTTCTGATCTCTCTCCCTGTCTCTTTCTTCTAACCCGCGCAAAAAATCTGCAAATGGGTCTGCAGTCGGTGAGCATACTGGTGCCCCGATTAATCTAGCACTCGATTGGCCCCCCTGAGTATGCATTAGGATCGTCGGTAATAGGTTCCCATTTTGTTGTAGAGCGTCATTCGCCGTCCCCAAATCCTCACCCCCCGCTCCTTCAATTAAGTTATCCGAGGCGGTGGCTTCGGGTTTGCTTACGTTTCGCACCTGAACCTCACTCTCAATATTAACAAAATTTTGTTCGTCTGGTCAGACGCCTGTCCTATTTTCCCCATAGTAAATTCACTTCAAGCCACTGACAAATCCTTAACACTGACACACACACGAATAATTATCCCTTCCAAAAATAAATACACAAATACTCACAATTTAATTTGCACTCTACTTACGATTTTTTCACCGAAGGTATCTCATGTGCATATGGGTTCGATATTCTGCACAGAGCTACACAGGATGCTTGCACAATAGGCGTTACCTTTGTTATTTCTCTTTCACGTAATCCTGTTCCTTTTCTACACTTTTTCGTTTTCCAGATCTCCTCAGGGTATGGTTTTGTTGTTGTACATGTAAAAGCAGTCATATAGGCATTAATATTTTACAACAATTAGGCACATAGTTAATTACACTCATTACAATAGTAAGTATCATATTAAAAATCTCGCATTTTTCTTTGATCGGAGCCCAAAGTTGCGGCGCCGGTCTCGCGTCCGTCGGCCGACGTAATTTAATTTATTATTTACTTCACAAATTGATTGGTAACGGAGATTGTTGCCGACTTACGTGGTGGGCCTTAACCAAAATGATATTTCATTCAGTTCTGATTTACAATTAAATGCTTTTGTGAAGTTGTATCTTTTTTAACAATATTTATCTTCAGTGGAAATTATTTGTTACGTTAATGACTGTAAGACTCGCTGAATCTTAAAACATGAACATATAAGTTGAACAATAAATAAACTTTTCATATTAATTTCCTCGGCTAGTCAGTTCACTTTAAAGCAAAAAATCTTTAGTTACTAATTACAATTGCTGCCCACACACGCGCGAGAGTATTTTTTCTTACCTCCGTTAGCTATTGCATTGTAGTCGGCGTCCTGGCTCTGGCTCTCGGCTGTTGAACTGAAAATAAGGATCTTCAAGCTACGTATTTTCTGCAGCGTCGGGCGGCTGTGGAGAAAATGTATATTATGTTAATAGCGGGTGAGCTTTTCGCTTCCGCTAATTTTTATAAGTTAATATCGCCACGTAATGGCGTCGTTGGCTGCATCGGCCGCTGCAATTGTTGCACTGTAAATTACTCGAATGCAGGTTAATTCAAGGAAGGTGGACATGAAATCTGGATCACCCCTCACAAATTAAAAGTGAACAATAATATTAAATCAATATATTATCTGCTTAATTAGTACAAATATGCTTACATTTGCCGGCACTCGCAAGATGTCGGTCTACACGCAACCAGGACAAGAGAGGAAGTGAAGGCGACTAGAAAATTAACAAAAGAGCGCATCTTTTCGACTCTTTAGATCATTTTGTTTCGAGTGCATCTTTATATTTCTTTGCCCTCGAAACTTACACAGATAATATTATTATTATTATACGGCTACATGATCAAAATACACATTCGCCTGAGCGGCTAGTGTCCACTTACACTACTGGCCATTAAAATTGCTACACCAAGAAGAAATGCAGATGATAAACGGATATTCATTGGACAAATATATTATACTAGAACTGAGATGTGCTTACATTTTCACGCAATTCGGGTGCATAGTTCCTGAGAAATCAGTACCCAGAACAACCACCTCTGGCCGTAATAACGGCCTTCATACGCCTGGGCATTGAGTCAAACAGAGCTTGGATGGCGTGTACAGGTACAGCTGCCCATGCAGCTTCAACACGATACCACAGGTAATCAAGAGTAGTGACTGGCGTATTGTGACGAGCCAGTTGCTCGGCCACCATTGACCAGATCTTTTCAATTGGTGAGAGATCTGGAGAGTGTGCTGGCCAGGGCAGAAGTCGAACTTTTTCTGTATCCAGAAAGGCCCGTATAGGACCTGCAACATGCGGTCGTGCATTATCCTGCTGAAATGTAGGGTTTCGCAGGGATCGAATGAAGGGTAGAGCCACGGGTCGTAACAAATCTGAAATGTAACGTCCACTGTTCAAAGTGCCGTCAATGCGAACAAGAGGTGACCGAGACATGTTACCAATGGCACACCATACCATCACGCCGGGTGATACGTCAGTATGGCGATGACGAATACACGCTTCCAATGTGCGTTCACCGCGTTGTTGCCAAACACGGTGCGACCATAATGATGCTGTAAACAGAACCTGGATTCATCCGAAAAAATGAAGTTTTGCCATTCGTGCACCCATGTTCGTCGTTGAGTACACCATCGCAGGCGCTCCTGTCTGTGCTGCAGCGTCAAGGGTAACCGCAGCCATGGTCTCCGGGCTGATAGTCTATGCTGCTGCAAACGTCGTCGAACTGTTCGTGCAGATGGTTGTTGTCTTGCAAACGTCCCCATCTGTTGACTCAGGGATCGAGACGTGGCTGCATGAGCTGTTACAGCCATGCGGATAAGATGCCTGTCATCTCGACTGCTAGTGATACGATATCGTTGGGATCCAGCACAGCGTTCCGTATTCCCCTCCTGAACCCACCTATTCCATATTCTGCTAACAGTCATTGGATCTCGACCAACGCGAGTCGCAATGTCGCGATACAATAAACTGCAATTGCGATAGGCTACTATCCGACCTTTATCAAAGTCGGAAACGTTATGGTACGCA
Source organism: Schistocerca nitens (assembly GCF_023898315.1). NCBI lineage: Eukaryota > Metazoa > Arthropoda > Insecta > Orthoptera > Acrididae > Schistocerca > Schistocerca nitens. The sequence goes on along the minus strand of NC_064614.1, from coordinate 584,650,437 downwards.
TTTCTCCTCCTTATACGAGGCATCACAACAACGTTTCTCCAGGCAACGCCAGTCAACTGCTGTTTGTGTATGGGAAATCGGTTGGAAACTTTCCTGATGTCAGCACGTTGTAGTTGTCACCAGCGGCACCAACCTTGTGTGAATGCTCTGAAAAGTTAATCATTTGCATATCACAGCATGTTCTTCCTGTCGGTTAAATTTCGCGTTTGTAAAATGGCTCTGAGCACTATGGGACTCAACATCTGTGGTCATAAGTCCCCTAGAACTTAGAACTACTTAAACCTAACTAACCTAAGGACATCACACACATCCATGCCCGAGGCAGGATTCGAACCTGTGACCGTAGCAGTAGCGCGGTTCCTGACTGAGCGCCTAGAACCGCTAGACCACCGCGGCCGGCTTCGCGTTTGTAGGACGTCATCTTCGTGGTGTAGCAATTTTAATGGCCAGCAGTGTATTATTCAATTTTTAAATGTCTCTTCTTTATAAATACTGTTTTTTAGTCTTTTCTTAGTATTTCACTGTGGACGGTATATGTCCTACAACATTTCTGATTGCAAAATCGGAATCAACGCACCCTATTACAAAAGGCCCGCTTTGGTTTCATCCAGTAGCAAATTATTTGTTGCGTAGTGTTATTTAGCCACTCGTCCCCCTTTCCACCCCCTTGTCATACATTAGTCCCCCTTGTCATACATTAGTCTTACATTAGTTACCGTTGCTTGCGCTCTTTGTTTGACCTTCAAAAATAACCTAAATCTACTGAGTTTACAAACGGGTTGTTTCCGCTACTATTTAGTATCCACGCTGTCTACAAATTTTGGCACTTTGGACTCCCCTGGCGTCCTTTGCAGATAGGCTTCCCAATGTTGCCTCTCCATATTCATATGTATTACGACGTAGAATGGAAGTATTTTATACACAGAACTCTCTGCCAAGCACTGCTCAGTATCATGTGGAGTACAGTTGCTCACCAGACGAAAAATTAGTCTTCTATAGGAGACATCACACTAATACGGAGTATCACTGTCTCTAATCCCGATAAAGATCTCAAGTCTGGGAGGAAGTTAAAACACACCTTCCTTCAGGTACGACATACCCACTCATTGATGGCTGGATTCTGTAGAGAATGTTCGTTACTACATTACACCCTCTGTTTCACATGGTCCCTGACTGGTTCTGCGGGATTCGATCGAGTGATTTAGCGAGCCAGTAGAAGTGCGATAAGGTCCCTGTGTATTTGGTGCTGTCATGTTTATGGGGTGTTTCTCGTACTATGCCTTACGCCCCCTCATTTAGATTACCATGTACATCAACCAGGACCATTTTTTTACCATTATCGGCGACCAAGTATGGTGATTCACCCCGTCTACAAATTTTGACACTTTGGACTCCCAACATCATCTTGAGAGACGGGAGTGTCCACAGCGTATTCATCATGAAGACGTAGAAGGAAGCACTATACTTTGGTCGCCGATATTGGTGAAAGAAACGTCCTGGTTCATTTTCATGCTAACCAGAATGAGTGGGCCTAAGGCATGGTACGAGAAACACGCCATAAACATGACGGCACCACATCCAGCTCAACTATACCGTCGAGACACCGTGGATTAAACACCTCGATGGGCCATCTTTGCACTCGCCACGTTGCGTCGTTGGTAAAGGGACAAAATCACGACCCCCCGGACCACACTACACGCCTCCAGTCAGCTATTGTGAAGTTTGTCTGCAGTTTGGGCCGTTGAAGACGTGCAAATTTGTGTATCGCTGCGAGAAATTGCCTTTTTCGGGGTTCTCGACTCCAAATGTTCATCGCATGCAGCAATTCCTATAGGGTTCGAAACCTCTTGTCATTGGGAAGGCGAGATACTCGTCTCCGTCCTGCGTCAGTTATGATCATTTTAGGACCACTTGGCATGGCTGCGGGTGGTTTATCATACACTGCAGATACGCTGGACAGGCCGTGTTGATACACCAACGAAGCGGGCAACTTCGTTCACGGTGTGGTAATGGACACGTCCAAATACGATAGCTTTTTTTCTGCAGTTCTGCCGCGGTTTCGGGTCCACCATCATACTGTGCTAATTCCATATAACTGACTAGCACATACCAGACGTAGAATTCTGAAACCGGAATTTCCCTGTAGACGGTGCTGGCCGTCAGTGTAGGGCCCGTGAGACCGCGTCTGCAGCGCCATCTGCTTCCTGTACCGGCTGACGACGAATGTCAACACACAGTAATCTAAGTTCCATACATCGGTATTTGTTTCATACCCGTCAACAAGTCGAGTTTGGTGCCTACGAACTACGATTTGGTTTTCTGTTATCATTTGAAGAAAACTGCTGCAGAATAGTATCGAATGCTTGTCGAAGCTTTCGGCGAGCATGCTCTTGGAAAAACACAGTGTTTAGAGTGGTTCAAAAACTTCAACAGTAGTGATTTTGACGTGAGAAACGACGAGTGCGGAAATCCACCAAAATAGTTCGAAGACATGGATGAAGATTATACTCAAACTCAACAGGAACTGGCGAAACAGTTAACGTGGCGCAGAAAGTCGTTTCTCTTCGGTTGAAAACCATGGGAAAAGTGCAGAAAGAGGGAAAATGGGTTCCGCACGAACTGAATGAAAGACCGCAGGCAAATAGAGAAACAATTTGTGAAATGCTGCTCGCCAGACACAAAAGAAAGAAATTTCTCCATCGAATAGTGACATGAGATGAAAAATGGATATATTTTGAGAATCCTAAGCGTCGTAAATCATGAGTGAATCCAGGAAGACCATCGACATCGCATGATCAAATCGCTTTGGGAAGAAGACAATGCTCTGTGTTTGATGGGATCAGAAGGGTGTCATATATTATGAGCTAAAACCCGGTGAAGCCGTTAAAACTAATCGCTACCAACAGCAAATGATCGATTTAAATCGAGCATTATGTGAAAAACGACGGAAATATGGAAAAAAGACAACACAAAGTCATATTGCTCCCTGATAACGTCCTATCACACACAGCGGGTGAGGGAAACCATCGCCCGCATCTCGTGGTCGTGCGGTAGCGTTCTCGCTTCCCACGCCCGGGTTCCCGGGTTCGATTCCCGGCTGGGTCAGGGATTTTCTCTGCCTCGGGATGGCTGGGTGTTGTGTGCTGTCCTTAGGTTAGTTAGGTTTAAGTAGTTCTAAGTTCTAGGGGACTGATGACCATAGATGTTAAGTCCCATGGTGCTCAGAGCCATTTGAACCACTACTAGGGAAACGATCGAGGCGTTCAGTTGGGAAATACTACGGCACGCGGTTTATTCTCTAGACTTGGCTCCGTCCGATTATCATCTGTTTGCATCACTGGGACTCGCTCTCGCTGAACAACGCTTCAGTTCGTATGAAAATGTACGAAAATGGCTCGCTGACTGGTTCGCTTTAAAAGAAGAACTGTTTTTTTGTCGTGGCATTCATAGCTTGCCGGAGAGATAGGAGAAATGTATAAATATCAATGGAGATTGTTATGAATAAAATACTTTTGATCAGTTACAAACAACAGATGTGTAATTATTGTAACCAAATCCCGGTTTCATATTTATACACCTGGTACACACTACTCCAGCGTGATGATTTATGTCAGTGATGGTGGTGCATTGAAGGATTACGTTATCGCCTGGTCCCGATTCCACACCATCTACAGTGCTTCAAAGCGACCGGTGTGCTCTTTTAAAGTATTTTGTACGGTAAAGGAAGGAAGAAAGATTGGGTTTTATGTACCATCAACATCGACGTCGTTAGAGACGGAGCACAAATTCAGATTGTGTCAAGGATCCATTTAGAGAAATGACGGAAAACCTAAACCTGGACGGCTGGACGCGTGTTCGAACCGTCTACTCCCGATTACTTTTGTACGGTGAGCATACGTCAATAAAAACTCTGCGCTGGACGGTAGGTAGTAAAGAAAGTATCTGACACTTAAAACTGTAAGGCATTTGTAATGCTTTGATATAAAGTAATTTGATTTATCAGTCAGTGCTTAGGTGAAATCAACCTGATGACCTCAGAAGTTTAGTCCCATGGTGTTCAGAGCCATTTAGGTGAAATCAGTTCTGTCAAAGGAAATGTTGAATACCCTGTAAGTACACTACTGGCCATTAAATTGCTACACCAAGAAGATGACGTGCTACAGACGCGAAATTTAACTGACAGGAATAAGATGTTGTGATATGCAAACGATTAACTTTTCAGGGCATTCACACAAGGCTGGCGCCGGTGGCGACACCTGCAACGCACTGACATGAGGAAAGTTTCCAACCGATTTCTCATACACAAACAGCAGTTGACCGTCATTGCCTGGTGAAAGGTGTTGTAATGCCTCGTGTAAGGAGGAGAAATGCGTACCATCACAGTTCCGACTTTGATAAAGGTAGGATTGTAGCCTATCAAGATTGCGGTTTATTGTATCGCGACATTGCTCCTCGAGTTGGTCGAGATCCAATGACTGTTAGCAGAATAATGAATCGGTGGGTTCAGGAGGGTAATACGGAACGCCGTGCTGGATCCCAACGGCCTCGTATCACTAGGAGTCGAGATGACAGGCATCTTATCCGCATGGCTGTAACAGCTCATGCAGCCACGTCTCGATCCCTGAGTCAACAGATGGGGACGTTTGCAAGACAACAACCATCTGCACGAACAGTTCGACGACGTTTGCAGCAGCACGGACCATCAGCTCGGAGCCCATGGCTGCGGTTACTCTTGACGCTGCAGCACAGACAGGAGCGCCTGCGATGGTGTACTCAACGACGAACATGGGTGCACGAATGGCAAAACGTCATTTTTTCGGATGAATCCAGGTTCTGTTTATAGCATCATGATGATCGCATCCGTGTTTGGCGACATCGCGGTGAACGCACATTGGAAGCGTGTATTCGTCACCGCCATACTGACGTATCACCCGGCGTGATGGTATGGGATGCCATTGGTTCCACGTCTCGGTCACCTCTTGTTCGCACTGACGGCAATTTGAGTAGTGGACGTTACATTTCAGATGTGTTACGACCCGTGGCTCTACACTTTATTCGATCCCTGCGAAACCCTACATTTCAGCAGGATAATGCACGACCACATGTTGCCGTTTCTGGATACAGAAAATGTTCGATTTCTGCCCTGGCCAGCACATTCCCCAGATCTCTCACCAATTGAAAACGTCTGGTCAATGATGGCCGAGCAACTGGCTCGTCACAATACGCCAGTCACTACCCTTTATGAACTTTGGTATCGTGTTGAAGCTGCATGGGCAGCTGTACCTGTACACGGCATCGAAGCTCTGTTTGACTCAATTCCCAGGCGTATCACGGTCGTTATTACGGCCAGAGGTGGTTGTTCTGGATACTGATTTCTCAGGATCTATGCAGCCAAATTGCGTGAAAATGTAATCACATGTCAGTTCTCGTATAATATATTTGTCCAATAAAACCCATTTATCATCTGCATTTCTTCTTGGTGTAGCAATTTTAATGGCCAGTAGTGTTTGTATAAGGGTATTCATAATATTTGACTTAACGTAGAAGACGTGCTGGGGTGTAGCAGAATCTTTAATGCAGCGCGTAAGCGAAGTTCCTCTCCAGAAGTTAGAGGTAGGGTAGACGCGCGGGCGGTGTCCGCCTCGCTTGGTAGGCCCTGAGCACACAGCGCAGCCTAGCTTGGGCAGTAATTGCGTCTGGGAGCGGCAAGGACCCTCGGGCGCCCGCGCGCTGGGACGTGGGACTCCAGCGGCTCATCCTCTCGCAGACTGGCCACTCACACTGAAAATATGTCCAGCGCATGCACTTGCTTCAGTCCTGTGCGACTGCCCGGGTTTCACATTATACATTTTGTTCACTGGCACACCTTTCTGTACAAAAGTTCTCGGATTGTAAGGTGGGTGATATGACGTACAACATACGAGCTATCGGCTGTTTGCTGTGCGGACGCTGGTGTCGTCCATACTTCGTGACAATATCGATTATGTCGCTGGGTCATTGACAGGTCACGTATACATCTCGCATTCGCAGTTACCATACAAATTTTTATCATGACCTCTCTCAGGCATACTTTTAACTGTAAGATACCCTCTGCCAGGCACTTAAGTGTGAATTGCAGAGTAGCCATGTAGACGTAGATGTAGTTACGTTTCTGGTAATCATAATTAAGTAAAAATGATAGTTAAAATAAATATTGACACTAATAATCATAAGAATAATTCACAATAATAGTAAAAGCCATTAAGAATGACATGGATTGGTTTACCACATTTGAATACGTGTTTAGTGTTATAGAAGCGGTAGGGATAAAAAGAAAGGAGAAGACTGATGTAAAAGTGGCAGTGCCAATTAGGAAAGAACAGAATTTAAATAAAGAGCTCTGCCAACATAGGGGAGGCGAAAGTTGTGTGGGAGAGCGGATTGACGAGAATGAACTGCCAGACTAATTATGACAGAGATGGCTACTGTGGTAGAAGGTGGGCCGTTAATGTTTTTTTTTATAAGTTTGGAATGCGTTTAATTTCTCTGATTTTTGGAGGAATATTGTTCCAAAGTCGGGTTCCTGTCACAGAAAATTAAATGGAGAACATGACCGTGTATAAAGTGTATTTTACTTTCTTGAGAACGAGTTTTCTGCTGTGCTGTTCAGATAGTACTACAAGAGTTGAAGATAAGGGAAGAGGGAGTAAATGATTGAGAAGACGATAGAAAAGACGTGGAGTATGATAGTCTCTATGCTTAGCGGCACGGAGCAATGATAATTGGTCGTAGGCAGGAGTGATATTGTTGAAATAGGATATAGCCCCTGCTCGTTTCACAAATGTATCGCACACAAGCATTCATCGCTAGTTCTAGCCTGTGTCAGCTTTCATACGGAATTACTTGGAGAATAACATCAAATGTTCAAATGTGTGTAAATTCCTAAGGGACCAAACTGCTGAGGTCATCGGTCACTAGACTTACATACGAGGTGTGGCTAGAAAAAAACCGGACTAGTACTGGTGAAACAATAAAACGAATGCAATAAGGCTGAAAGTCGCGTGGCCTGTCACGTGACTCTCGCTCCGCCTACTGCTCGGGTTTCATCTGCCTCCTGCACTCAGTCTGCCCGTGGCGTCTGTTTTAAGTAGTTGACGTTTTGTCTGTGCGTCGGAAAATGTTGAGTGTACAGAAAGAACAGCGTGTTAACATCAAATTTTGTTTCAAACTAGGAAAATCTGCAAGTGAAACGTTTGTAATGTTACAACAAGTGTACGGCGATGATTGTTTATCGCGAACACAAGTGTTTGAGTGGTTTAAACGATTTAAAGATGGCCGCGAAGACACCAGTGATGACACTCGCACTGGCAGGCCATTGTCAGCAAAAACTGATGCAAACATTGAAAAAATCGGTAAACTTGTTCGACAAGATCGCCGTTTAACAATCAGAGCAGTGTCTGAGTTAACAGGAGTTGACAAGGAAAGTGTTAGGCAGATTCTTCATGAAAGTTTCAACATGAACAAAGTGTGTTCAAAAATGGTTCCAAAGTGTCTCACAATTGAACAGAAGGAACGCCGAAGAATGATTTGTTCTGACATCCTGGAAAACATTGAAAGTGATCCCACCTTCTTACAAAATGTTATTACTTGCGATGAATCGTGGTTTTTTACTTACGATCCCGAAACTAAACGCCAATCGATGCATTGGAAAACTCCTGGTTCTCCACGACAAAAAAAAGCACGAATGTCAAAATCGAAATTCAAGGCAATGATGATTGTTTTTTTTGACATCAAAGGGATTGTGCACATTGATTGGGTACCAGAGGGACAAACAGTGAATCAGCATTACTACATTAGCGTCCTGGCTACCCTACGTGAGCGAGTACGGAGAAAACGGAACGATTTGTGGAGAAAAAAGTCATGGATCCTTCACCAAGACAATGCCACAGCTCACAGTGCGTTGTCAGTGAAGACGTTTTTGGCAAAACACAACATTCCCATCTTAGATCATCCACCCTACTCACCTGATTTGGCCCCCTGTGACTTTTTTCTTTTCCCTAAAGTCAAGTCAGTTTTGAAAGGAACTAGATTTGAGACTGTTGAAGCAGTAAAAGAAAAAGCGACGGAAGTAATGTATGGACTTACCGAAAATGATCTGCAGCATTGCTATGAACAGTGGAAGATTCGTATGGAGCGGTGTAGAGACCGAGGAGGAGAGTACATTGAAGGAGATAACATGAAATTGTAAATAATTGTAAATAAATGTTTTTTCCAGCATCAGTCCGGTTTTTTTCTAGCCGCACCTCGTACTACTTAAACTAACTTAACACTAAGGACAACACACACACACACACACACCCATGCCCGAGGGAGGACTCGAACCTCCGGCGGGAGGGGCCGCGCGATTAGTGACATGGCGCCTCTAACCGCGCGCCAGAATAACATCACCATAGTCAACTATCAGGAGTATAAGTAACTCTACGAGCTTCTTTTTAAGCTCGAAACGAAATACTTTTTTTATACACTCCTGGAAATTGAAATAAGAACACCGCGAATTCATTGTCCCAGGAAGGGGAAACTTTATTGACACATTCCTGGGGTCAGATACATCACATGATCACACTGACAGAACCACAGGCACATAGACACAGGCAACAGAGCATGCACAATGTCGGCACTAGTACAGTGTATATCCACCTTTCGCAGCAATGCAGGCTGCTATTCTCCCATGGAGACGATCGTAGAGATGCTGGATGTAGTACTGTGGAACGGCTTGCCATGCCATTTCCACCTGGCGCCTCAGTTGGACCAGCGTTCGTGCTGGACGTGCAGACCGCGTGAGACGACGCTTCATCCAGTCCCAAACATGCTCAATGGGGGACAGATCCGGAGATCTTGCTGGCCAGGGTAGTTGACTTACACCTTCTAGAGCACGTTGGGTGGCACGGGATACATGCGGACGTGCATTGTCCTGTTGGAACAGCAAGTTCCCTTGCCGGTCTAGGAATGGTAGAACGATGGGTTCGATGACGGTTTGGATGTACCGTGCACTATTCAGTGTCCCCTCGACGATCACCAGTGGTGTACGGCCAGTGTAGGAGATCGCTCCCCACACCATGATGCCGGGTGTTGGCCCTGTGTGCCTCGGTCGTATGCAGTCCTGATTGTGGCGCTCACCTGCACGGTGCCAAACACGCATACGTCCATCATTGGCACCAAGGCAGAAGCGACTCTCATCGCTGAAGACGACACGTCTCCATTCGTCCCTCCATTCACGCCTGTCGCGACACCACTGGAGGCGGGCTGCACGATGTTGGGGCGTGAGCGGAAGACGGCCTAACGGTGTGCGGGACCGTAGCCCAGATTCATGGAGACGGTTGCGAATGGTCCTCGCCGATACCCCAGGAGCAACAGTGTCCCTAATTTGCTGGGAAGTGGCGGTGCGGTCCCCTACGGCACTGCGTAGGATCCTACGGTCTTGGCGTGCATCCGTGCGTCGCTGCGGTCCGGTCCCAGGTCGACGGGCACGTGCACCTTCCGCCGACCACTGGCGACAACATCGATGTACTGTGGAGACCTCACGCCCCACGTGTTGAGCAATTCGGCGGTACGTCCACCCGGCCTCCCGCATGCCCATTATACGCCCTCGCTCAAAGTCCGTCAACTGCACATACGGTTCACGTCCACGCTGTCGCGGCATGCTACCAGTGTTAAAGACTGCGATGGAGCTCCGTATGCCACGGCAAACTGGCTGACACTGACGGCGGCGGTGCACAAATGCTGCGCAGCTAGCGCCATTCGACGGCCAACACCGCGGTTCCTGGTGTGTCCGCTGTGCCGTGCGTGTGATCATTGCTTGTACAGCCCTCTCGCAGTGTCCGGAGCAAGTATGGTGGGTCTGACACACCGGTGTCAATGTGTTCTTTTTTCCATTTCCAGGAGTGTATTTATGAAGTGAATGAAGTGACTCCGACACCCTCTTACAGACTGCGGCTGTGTTCAGTCCAGTACATGTGATGGTCCAGAATTAACCCCAGGTCCTTCGCAGAAAGGGAAAAGGTTATTACTGTCCCGTTTAAGATGAAGGGGGGAAGAGATTCTCTAAACTGCGTGGTAATACGTCTTTTGTGAGCTACTAAAATTGCGTGCTTTACAGATTTTTTAAGTTTCAAACCTATTTTAACGACGCTCCATAAACTGTGGAGTCGGTCCGAAAATTTGTAGATGAGGTAAACATACTTATCCCATAGTTCAGTACGGAATTTGTTTTCAACTCTTAATCAGTCAGGATCTGAAGAGGAAATGCATGTGAAAGGAACCCTGGAAATTAGAGGTACCAAGAGGATTGTTTCAAGATCAACTAACATCAATGTCTTAACGCATTGTATACAGATATGTCGACTGTTAATCTGGATAGTAAATTGGCTGGAAAGTTGCTTATTGTGTTGCGAGAAGTTGGAGGTGCTCTGCCCCCTATGATTCTTTCACGTGTACGTGATCTAGCAAGTGCAGAAGGGAATATTTACGTCACAGTATGCGAAAGTGTGAAAATGGGCGAAAGAGACTACAAATATGGTATGAGCACTGCTTTTGGCCCATAGCTGGTCACACTGACTTAATTTGCTTGATTCCCGGTCCGTGTATAAAACTCATACTCTTGAGAGCGAGTTATCCCTCCTGAAACGTTTGTGACATAGCAGTTCATACCAACTAGAACCACTGGTAAAATTCAGCCTATAAACCATATTATCTCACTATCTCCAGCTACGCCCTAAAAGATCGCCAGTTAAGCTCCACGACAGACTGTTTCGCATCCGGTTACATGCCATCACATTCCATCAGCTCTTATCATCCCGTTACTCCAGTATCGTTCTGTATGCATGCTCGATTAGTGGATATCTAGCTGAACTTCCTGCATGGTTTACAACTCCAAGGAGTTCGCCTCCGATCTTGATTATGCGAACCTTTGTGATCACTTCGGTGCGCCATTTTTCTTTCGGTGTTGATGTTGCAAATTAATGACATGTTTTGAACATTTCTTGAAAGTCGACGATGTCCATTTTGTGAAGTGTAATACATTCATTTCATAGAAGGTTGATCTCTAAACCTCCCGGACACTCATATTCTGTCGCCCTCCTGATGCGTCATTAGCAACTAATATTTTTCATGCCATAATTGTTAACACAACATTTTCAAATGAGCCTCACTAAAGACTGAACTTGCGGTCTCGCACTCAAGGGGTTACTTGTCATATAAGGCAAGTAAATCAGTATTTACGTGCTGGATGGGCGTCCACAAGTTTGTTGGACTTGCACTTAGATGTAAGCGTATAGGTGATATTTGCAGTGGGAGAGAGTAGTTGACGCATCATTAACTTATAATGAGAAAAGGAATGGGCCTAATGCTGATCTTTGTGGGAGCCCTGATACTACATCCCTCCGTTGCGACCTTTTAGTTCCAACCGTTACACACGTTGGCGGGATGTAAGGTATCATTGGTACCATCGTACAGCAGTTGAACAAAAATTGTGACTTGTGAGTTTAGCAAGTGGAATGTCGAAGTCAGCAGTGTCGAAAGCTTTGCTGAAATCCAAAAATAGGACCCTGTAGGAAGGTTGATGTCATATGTATGGTAATCTTGTAGACAACAGGGGTGATTGAAAAAAGTGGGAATATTTGTGAAAGGAACAGTGCTATTAGATGTTATTATACCCTGGGTGGGTTTAAGACTTTACACCTTTGTTAGGCTAAATCCCTGACACTCTCTTTCCTGTACTGCAAGTCTCCCCCCCCCCCCCCCCCCCCCCGAATTTCTACATATAAGGAAACGGTATCAAGTTGGTAATAAGCGTGACTTATGTTTAAATGAAAATTTATGTTGTATGTCTTAGCATACGAAAATGTGTAAATTTTAAAATAAAAAAGAATTATGAACTGTCATTCAGTCACAATTAATTGGGGAAAGAAATTATAGAAGGAAAGCAGTACAGTTACTTGTCGTCTAAGACCCCAACACATAATCTCGCAAGTTTAGGTGATCACTCATTTGACCAATTGGCTCTAATAGAACAAGAGAAGAAGATAAAAGATTAGCATCACTTACCTAAGTTCTTTTTCCCACTCTACACATTTCACTGTTACTTTAGCCACATATCTATCTTGAATACCATCTCTCTTTCTTCGGATATGATTTCAACACTTCACATTGCGCAGTATTCTTATCGCGGCTGTTTTTTTGGTGACGGCAGCAGACGATGCGGTGTGTGAAATGCTGGTGTGTTGATAATCCGATTAAACACGATAATGTTGAATGCAAGCATCTAGACGTGCGTGCGTTGTGTTGTACAGGTGCCGGATGTCAGTTTGTGGGATGGACTTCCAGGTCTGTTGCCCTTGGGCAGTCTACAGAGACGGTTAATGCTGCTTGCTGATGACGCCGTTGTCCGGTGATATCCCATGTGTGCTCGATTGGAGACAGGTGTGGTGATCGAGCAGGGCAAGGCAACATGTCGACACTCTGTAGGACAGTTCGGTTACGGCAGCGCTGTGTGGTCGACCGTTATCCTGTTGGAAAACATCCCGTGGAATGCTGTTCACGAAAGGCGGCACAACACGTTATTATACCCTGAGCTAACGACGAGTCACGAGTTTGCGTACAGTTTTGCAGTCACGGTATGTGGGATAACAATGAGACTGAATGGAAGTGCTCCTCCTGTAATACGAAAAGGCACCTCAGACCACACCTCCAGTGTGTCCAGCACGCAGACAGGTTGGCTGCCGGCCTTCAGCTTGCCTCCTCGCGACCAACACACGACCATTACTGGACCGAGGCAGACCCGTCTTTCATCAGAAAACACAACAGAACCTCCACCATGCCATCCATTGAGCTTTCACGTGACACCACAGAAGTTCCAAATGGTGGTGGCTTGGTGTCAATGCAATTCAAGCTACAGGGCGTCTGTCCCGGAGCTGTCCTTGAAATAACCGATTTGTAACAGTTCGTTGTGTCATTATGGTGCCAACTGCTGCTCAGATTGCCGCTGCAGATGCAGTACGATGCGCCAGAGACATACCCCGAACACGGTGCTCTTCCCGCTCGATTGTGCTATGTGGTTGTCAGGAGCCCGGTCTTCTTGCGACCGTACATTCTCGTCAGCGCCTCTTCCAGGAGTCCTGAACATTGGCTACATTCCGGCGAAATATTTCTGCGGTACTGAAGAAGAAACATCCAGCTTCTCGTAGCGGGCCGGCCGCGGTGGCCGAGCGGTTCTGGGCGCTTCAGCCCGGAACCGCGCGACTGCTACGGTCGCAGGTTCGAATCCTGCCTCGGGCATGGATGTGTGTGATGTCCTTAGGTTAGTTAGGTTTAAGTAGTTCTAAGTTCTAGGGGACTGATGACCTCAAACGTTAAGTCCCATAGTGCTCAGAGCCATTTGAACCACTTTTTTCTCGTAGCCCTGTAACACGACCACTTTAGAACTCAGTGAGATGTTGAGAATGGCGTCTATGTCGCTTTGAAGGCATTCTTGGGTAACATCGACCCACTATGTACAGTCTCAAAGATAACTCAAATGGCTCTGAGCACTATGGGACTTACCATCTGAGGTCATCAGTCCCCTAGACGTAGAACTACTTAAACCTAACTAACCTAAGGACATCACACACATCCATGCCAGAGGCGGGATTCGAACCTGCGACCATAGCAGTCGAGGCAAGCTACAGCTTACCGAAAAATTTTCTAAGTTCAACAAAACGAACAGTTGGTCTTTGAAAGCCTGGTTGCGCAGCCAGTCTTCTTCTTACGTAATCAGAACACTGAGTACATCCCTCTCCAAAATCCTGATAGCGAAGAGATGCTACTTGAAAATTGTGACTGACCGTTTAGCCTTAGAGCAGAGCATCCGTGCCTCCCTCACGATGAATCGCGAGTCAGGTGTGGGATCATACGTGATATGCAGTGCCCAATCAAAATACTTTACAACTATGTGTAAGTCTCCAACAGAACGTCCAGCATAGAGGAGCCAACGACACCGCTCCTGCCTTAAGCAGAAAGCGCACCCAAAAATCAACCATCTATCTCCAATCGCCGTAAATCTGAGTGCGTATTGGATTTCACGAACTTGGAGACGGTGCTATCGGTTCTAAAAAGCCCTGCCTTCCGCATTCCCCTTATTGAGAAACAGCGTTATCTGCCACCCATTCGCCCGGCCCCTGCCAACTGAATGCTTAGTTTGAAGTCCTGGCGCTGGTTCCTTGTTTGTAATGGGGAGGTGACGCAGCCGGACCGTTTGGACACAAACAAGGAGCGGCATCCCTGCTCTCCGGGTGGCCGCTCATGCTCTTCTGAAGTCGCTTCTCGTCTCCTACTTGAATTTCCGCCCGACGCCGCTCGCCCAGCGAGCTGCCAGACAGGAACTCAGTTATGAATTCCTGTGGCACAACGCTGGCGAGTGAACCGGCCTTTCCAGCAGAAACCTTCTGCCCAGAATGTCCCATACACTACTGTAATACTAACTGCAAGAGAAAACTGTGAAACGAAATTAACTGAAGAAACAACTGCACCTGAACCTCATAATTTCTCATTTATTGATAGAGAAAAATTTGATATTAAGAAGGAAATAAAATCGCGTAAACTAGAATCTTTCCTATAGAAATCTGGAATTAAAATATGAGGAGGCGGCCCACTCCAGGCCAACACCTCCTAAAGTAATATTTCAGGGCGACCATGGAATAACAGGGACAGAGGCAGAGACAATACAAGAGAGACAGACAGATGACCTAAGCTATCTGCCCTGGAGCGAAGCTAAATGACAAGAGAGCGAGATTCGCACGTGTGTCTCTGCAGGCAGTCAGCTGACATCTTTTAGACGCCTGATGGATTTTGAAAAGAATGCTGTGCTAAGCTGTGTCTTCGTGCAGGCTCTGTATTGCCCTTGTACCCCGGTGCATCAGTTCAGAACTCATGTAGCGGCACGGGTACCTAGATGGGACTGGATTGGAAAGTAAATTGCTAATGAGAAACCAAATGTAACAAAAATCATTAATTTCTTTGGGATCTACGTTGACAATCAGGGACACAAAGTATCATTTTCATTACGGTACTCACTCTACAACGATAGGAAACGCCTTTCCCAAGAGCTCATGCATTTTAAACAACGTGATACTGCTTCAAATGAAGACATCTTTTATTAATTCATATTGCCGCTTTACTATCATTCCTAAGACGTCTCTATCTTGAAAGTTTCGTGTGTGTAATCGTGATGTAACTATTCCAAGCTCGATAGCTAATTAGGTGCCCGGTATTGTACATCATATTAGCTGATGGTGAGTGGTTAAGATAGTCGACACGTACTTGGCGAGAGGGCGGTTCAAATGCTGTTTCAGACATCCTGATTTATGTTCTGGTTGGTTTCCATTAATGGGATGCTGCATCCTGTGTATAAGGCTCGATCCGTTTAGTTCGCTACTCTTGTCCAGTCTCAGTGATCCAACTGTAATGTCATCGACGAGGGAACATTAAGAATCACTTTTTCTGCCAACTTGCTTTCGTTATATAGTTATTCATCCAACAAACTGAGCAAAGGGAACTAGGTACCTTGAGTACAATCCAACGACCTCGTGAAAGATATTTACATCGTAGGAACGAATTTAGAGGCGAGCTGTACATGTACATGTACAAAAAGACTGGGCCAGGAATGTTGTTATGCGCTAGTCTGTTTTTTTTATTGAGGACAGTGTGTCTCCTGTCGGCCTGCTGATTAAGAACAGCAATGTTTGTGTTAAGTGATTTGAAGATGGTTAGCTGTTTTAGCCGAAACTAGTTATCAATTTTGCAGCCTTGACTATTAAAGGATCATTTATAACAATCGAATAACTTTCATTATTCATAGATCGCTTATTTCCAACCTGGCTAAGTCAGAAATATTTCGCAAATAAAGCTGCCTCTTTGCATTCGTTACTGCAAAACATGCACCAAAGTAACTACAGCAAAACGAATTTCGATCCATATCAAAGATACCTTTTGTCAGGCCGAGAAATTTTTTCTCGACGCCTTAATATAACGTTAACTACGACGTTGTGAGTACAAATACGTCAAGTAAAATGATATTTACAACTGGTACAGGGCGATAAGAAATCAGCAAAAGTTTCGAGATTCTCGAAGCAAAATAGAGCAGAAAGATCTGTGCTGTTCCAAACAAGTGGGCTATCCGCTTATCACTCGTCCCTTCCGCACATTTCCATGAGGATCTGTCTCTCTCTCTCTCTCTCTCTCTCTCTCTCTCTCTCTCTCATCCGCGTAATCCTCTTGACTTGCTATAGCTGCTGCAGTTACACGTGTTTCTGGCGGTACTGCGAGCTTAGCGCCGTTCTGCTTAGGCTACACGAAAAGCAGGAGCAAAGCTAAGCTGGTATTTACCCAACTATTAGCGCAGTTGAATCCAATCTGTAAATAACAATGCTCTTGCCGCCAACACAAGAGACCTGTTCAAAAAGTACGGTAGCAAGTCCTGTGGGAGGAAAAGTTTATTCAAGAAGTCAGAGATACACAAAGATACTAAGGCAATGGGACAGATTTCTGTTCGCATGGTAACCGTTGTTGGCTAGGGATTTGTTCCATCGATAAACGAATCTGTGGAAACCGACATAAGAGAAACCCGCGGTCTAGATTTAGATGCCATTTAAAATTAACTTGGTGCGAGATTCGAAGTGTATGGAGGGCGTTGCAGAACAGTGCATCGGTAACGCTAATCACGCATAACCGAGACTATATTCAGCCGAGCATTATGTAACGATGCTATACCATTTGAAAGCAGTCCCAGCCATTTCCTCCGAACGAATCACCTTCTGCAAACGTTCCAGCGTGGTACAATAACTGGCAGTCTTCAGGATCTTTACGTGGGTGAAGAAATCAAGCAGTAGCACACACCACGTGTCCTAAAAATTTTGGCCATAACTTCCTTTCTGGATACAGTTTTTTTTAATCTTTCATAGTGGAGGGAGGTGGGGGGCGGGGAGGCAGTAAGGCAGCTCCAGGGGCATCATTATGAATTTGGGGGAGACCTTGCGATGGTCTTTCTGGATATATTCAGAAGGAGAGTCTGGGAAGTACTAAAACAGAAGGGAGTGGAAAAAGGGACAACAAGCAGGCTGGAGGAGATGTACTGTAGAAGTCTGGGTCGTATGAAATGAAAGGACGGATTGGTTCCAGCACACAAATGTTGTGAAAGAGGGCAGTACATTGCCACCTCCTCCTCATTGTGGTCTTGGATGAATAATGACTAAAAAGGCAGCAAAACTGGCGGATTACTTGACGATCTGGGGAAACAGAAAGGTGGAGACTCAGGAAAAGGCGGATGCTTTGAAAGAGACAGTAAGGAAAGAAATTTAATGAAACAAATGTGAGATCCTGGTTACAACTAGAAGGAAAGATAGAGCAACTAGCGGAATAGAGATTGGAGGCGAACGACTGAAGAAGGTGTCAAGAACTTGGAAAGAGTGAAAGAGGAAAATGGAAGAAATGGGAAAGAGATCAATGAACGTGGGAGACAGGCAGAATCATTCCTGCGAAGTTTTAGGAGTCTGATTTGTAACAAAGACGTCCCACAAAACAGCAAAGAAGTTACTACATCCCAATACTCTCCTATGCATCTGAAACATGGGTAATGAAGGAAAGAAACTCCTCAGCTCATTCTGATCAAGATACAGTCAGACGTGTTGCTTCTTTGGGCTTTCAAATCTTGCCTCGAACGTCACCTCCCAACCTTCAGTATCCTACTGCCAAGCAGTGACTTCTTCCTCTTTCCTCGGATGAAGAAATCATTGGGTGGCAGGCATTTCCCGAATTGCGACGTGCTGAATTTGATGACGGAACGTTTCCTAAACAGTCAGAATAAGAACCACTACAACTAATACTCCCGTTAAGTCATCCATCTGTGTCGCAACGACAGGTGAACTTGAAGAGAACGACTAACACCATCACCAAACTCCATGATTAGAGTTTCAGTTTTTGAGGTGATAGAGTTTTGTAACTTCCTTTCGTGTATTGTTTGACAAAACACAACTCTCTTTAAAAGCACGCAGTGTAACTCATATTAAGAAACACGGTTAACAAATAAGATACACCTAACATTTTACGCGCGCACTTGGTGTGTGTGTGTGTGTGTGTGTGTGTGTGTGTGTGTGTGTGTGAACGCACTAACAGACACGCATTCGAAGGCTTTCACTTATATCAAAACAACTGCTTTTTTCAGTAGTTAAGCACATACAGTATCTGAAATAAAGTTATAAGCACTTTTCTATTTTTGTTGGGTTGTCGGTTGAGAACTTAAGCAGGTATTAGTCTCATTCATCTAGAAAGTGTTTTTAATAGTTCAATGTATTTTTAAATATTCTAAAATTAAAAAAAGTTCCCCGTAAAAAATTTAATTCACACATGCAGATGTTGGGACTGATTGTTCATGTAACATACACGACGAACCACCCGCACTGTGAAACATTTAAATCTCGTCTGTATGTATCGTAAATGAAAGACTCACACCGCGTTGTTCACGAGTTGTTCACGTGATATTCATTTGACTGTTGCCTGTAAACATATGCCACATCAGTGCTCTGTTGTTGTTCCCGCATAGTGATTTGCGAGGATGGAAAAAATCGAGATTCGAGCAGTGATTAAGTACTTCGTAAAGAAAGGTATGAAAGCAAAGGACATTCATGCCGATGTCCAGAATACACTAGGGGACTGTGCTCCTTCATATTCAACTGTTGCCAAATGGACAAATGAATTTAAATTTGGTCAGGAGAGCTTAGATGATGGTCAGGCCAGTGGTCGGCAAAGATGTGTCATTGCAAAAGTGCACAAAATGGTCATGGAGGGTTGCCGATTGAAAGTGCGTAAAATTTCTCACACTTGCCAGATGTCATCTGAAAAGGTATATCACATTTTAACTGAAGAATTACAAACGAAAAAAATTTCTGCAAGATTGGTGCCGCGACTCTTGACGCTGGATCAAAAACGCATGAGAATGGACATATTGGAACAATGTTTGACCCGTTTTAGGAGAAACGAACAAGATTTTTTCCGCCAGTTTTTGACCACAGATTAAACTTGGGTGCACTGCTGTACCCTAGAGACAAAACAACAGTCAAAGCAGTGGAAACATGCTGATTCTCCGCAACCAAAGAAAGCAAAGACAATTCCTACGGCGGGAAAGGTCATGGCATCAGTGTTCTGGAATGCGAAGGGGATTCTGTCTGTAGATTATCTCCCCACTGGGCAAAAAATTACTGGAGAGTACTACGCTAACCTCCTGGACAAATTGCAACAAAAGATACGCGAAAAAAGGTAAGCTTAGCAAGGAAGAAAGTCGTCTTCCATCAAGACAATGCGCACCCGCACACATGTGCCGTCGCCATGGCAAAATTACACGATCTAAGGTATGAATTGTTGCCATACCCGCCTTATTCACCTGATATGGCTCCGTCAGAGTTCCATCTCTTCCCAAAACTGAAAATTTTTCTTGGTGGACGAAGATTCACCTTTTAGAATTATACATTAATACCTTCAGCTGCTTACGGACGTTGTTATGAATCAACGGGGACAGGTGAAAATGTGTGCCCCGACCGGGACTATAACCAGGGATCTCTTGCTTACATGGCAACGCTCTATCCATCTGAGCCACCGATGGCACAGAGGATAGTGCGACTGCAGGGCCACAGAGTAACATATATCTTTGTCTGTGGCAGGGGCTATCTCGCTCATGCCACCCGCGAGACCCAAATTCTCACCTTATATGTCCACACACTACATTCGGAGTGTCCTTACCCAACACAGTTATTACTCGTGGAAGACATTCTTACCAAGTCCCGTACGAGTTGGGGTAACATGTGTGCACCCGCACAGGAGAGGAAGTCATGGCCGGTATTGCCAGAACTATACTTATATGGATATGGTGTCTGTTCTTTTCCTGGAGGAAACTCATGTTAGAGATGGGATCAAGGCACTGGAACATCGCTGGACCAACTGCATTAATCTACAAGGAGACTAAATTGAAAAATAAAGGAAGTTTCAGTGATGTAAGAACATTTTTTCTATTCCGTTTCGAGAACTTTTCGAACCACCCTCGTAATAATAATAATGATAATGGTGGTAATTATTATTATTATATGAAACAATGAATTTAAGAAATGGCAGTAGTCACATCCGACAGAACAATATAGAAGGAAGCAACGTGAAGAAAACGTTGACTGGTTAGAGGAAGGGGGAGAAATGATATGTTATGGAAAGAAGAAAACAGGAATAGAAAGAGATGAGGGAAGCAAGGAAGGAAAGAAGATTAGGATTTAACGTCCTGCCGACAACGAGGTCATTAGATTGGTTCAAATGGCTCTGAGCACTATGCGACTTAACTTCTGAGGTCATCAGTCGCCTAGAACTTAGAACTAATTAAACGTAACTAACCTAAGGACATCACACACATCCATGCCCGAGGCAGGATTCGAACCTGCCACCGTAACGGTCGCTCGGCTCCACACTGTAGCGCCTAGAACCGCACGGCCACTCCGGCCGGCGAGGTCATTAGAGACCGAGCACAAACTCGTGAGTTTTTCAGGGATAGGGAAGGGAGTCGACTGTGCCCTTTGAAAGGAACCATTTCGGCGTTTGCCTGGAGCGATTTAGGGAAATCACGGAAAACGTAAATCTGGCCGGGTGCTGAGGGATTTGAACCGTCGTTCTCCCGAATGCGAGAACAGTGTGATAACCGCTGCGCTACCTCGCTCGGGAAGTATAGGGAATGAAGCTACGCCGATGATGAACAATGAAACTTAATACCCTCCTCAGTGCTGAGTGGTTTTGGATAAGATGCAGGTTACAGAGTAATATGTGTAAGAACAGCTTGCGAATGTATGGAGGTGGTCAGTAGTTTTTTGTGAGCGTCACGCGCCAGAGCTCATTACCATTTTTAATCAACCAAGAGTTTTCCCGTTGTTACATTTCTTTTTGACTCAACAATGCGTTAAGAACTTTGTTAGGGTCAGGACACTGTACTGTAGACAACTTTTCAGACGCCTTCTTCTCCTCTTCATCAGCTGCGTCATTTCCCTGCATTTCCACAAGGCGAGGTACTCATCAGAATTCAGCTGCCTTCTCCTGATACTGGGGAGGTCAAAGGCTGCTCCGGTTGCTCTAAACAGCTGTGGCTGGTGGGAACAACTACTCTGTTGGAAATTAGTTTAGGACTGGCAGCTACGAAAGAAGCCGTGGGGTGATATTCACGCGGGTGTCACGGCGCGCTTTCAACCTCACACGGGACCTCCAGCTGCAGGAACCACCCGCGGTAGTCAAACTTCCACCCCCACCGCTGTAACACATGCCGCTTGCATTTTGCTTCAGTTTCAGGCACCTTGCTGTACTTTGTGATGTTTTGTTCCTTTTATTTCTTACAGTTACGTAGTTAGTATTTTATCTGTTAACATTGTTGTATGTTTCGTGACAATGAGCGATGTCAGAAGAAAGTTCGTCAAATGTTGGTCAGTGGAACAGTTAGACGTCGCCTTCATGGCTAGGGGTTTGATTACTGTGCGAGAGCAATCGAGGGAAATGAGTTGCGCGTTGACACCGTCAACAAATGAGCAGTGTAAATCCCAAGCCTTCTAAGAGCCATTTTTTGTGAAACAGCGTTTTCAGTGCTATTGTGTTCTCGGTAGTCTGTTGCATGTCTCTAGACTTGGTGCAAGTGACAAATCATTTACAAAAACTTCCAAATAGTAATTATTAGATGGCACATGATACTGGGGCCAAGCAGTGCGACCCTCCAGATTTCCATGGTTTAAGTTCAAATGGCTCTAATCTCTATGGGACTTAACATTTGAGGTCATCAGTCCTCTAGACTTAGAACTACGTAAACGTAACTAACCTAAGGACATCACACACATCCATGCCCGAGGCAGGATTCGTACCTGCGACCGTACCAGCCGTGTGGTTCCGGACTGAAGCGCCTAGAACCGCTCGACCACAGCGGCTAGCGATTTCCATGTGTCATACTTCATGGTCTCCTCCACTATGCTGAAGCACAGTTTGTGTGGTAAACAGACTGCATGTAAGCTCAGACAACGAACACTGATGTTAAACGTCTTATTAGTGATTCAGTAATATAAACATTCTGCATTCACTTCACTCAGCTAATCTACATCTACATCCACGTGATTACTCTGCTATTTACAATAAAGTGCCTGGTAGAGGGTTCAATGAACCACCTTCAAGCTGTCTCTCTATCGTTCCACTCTCGAACGGCACGCGGGAAAAACGAGCACTTAAATTTTTCTGTACGAGCCCTGATTTCTTTTATTTTATCGTGATGATCATTTCTCCCTATGTAGGTGGGTGGCAACAGAATGTTTTCGCAATCGGAGGAGAAAACTGGTGATTGAAATTTCATGAGAAGATCCCGTCGCAACGAAAGACGTCTTTGTTTTAATAATTCCCACTCCAGTTCACGTATCATGTCTGTGACACTATCTCACCTATTTCGCGATAATACAAAACGAGCTACCCTTCTTTGTACTTTTTCGATGTCATCCGTCAGTCCCACCTGATGCGGATCCCACACCGCACAGCAATACTCCAGAATAGGGCGGACAATCGTGGTGTACGCAGTCTCTTTACTAGACCTGTTGCACCTTCTAATTGTTCTGCCAATGAATCGCAGTCTTTGGTTTGCTCTACCCTCAATATTATCTATGTGATCGTTCCAATTCAGGTTATTTGTAATTGTAATCCCTAAGTATTTATTTGAATTTACAACCTTCGCGTAAGCGAAATTTAGCTGATATCTTTTAGTATTGATGTGAATATCTTCACACTTTTCCTTGTTCAGGTCAATTGCCACTTTTCACACCATACAGATATCTTATCTAAATAATTTTGCAAGTCGTTTTGATCATCTGATGACTTTACAAGACGGTAAATTACAGCATCATCTGCAAACAAAGACGGTTACTCAGATTGTCTCCTATGTTGTTAATATAGATCAGGAACTATAGTGGGCCAATATATGAAAAGCAGTATTGGTGGTTTCACATTAAATATTTGAATTCATTTATGGCTGTGAATGCCTGGTGCAGTTTCTGTAATACATTTTATATTACTATTTTGGCTTCCTGCATGTGCAGTTACAAATCGAATTATATACCATTGCACTAGCCATGTGTGCCCCACTATCCCATGAAATTTGCGTAGTCAGTGTATTGTATATATTCTACATAGTTTTTGCTGCAATTGACACTTTTTTTAGTCGTCATATTTTCATCTTGACGAGCTCCTTTCGACAATTTTTGCCGTTTTTAAGTGATACGTTAGTAGTTGTTTGCTCCAGGATGCGATATTCTAATATACGTCGTAACAACAGAGACGTAAATCAAACACCTACTAACATATATCATCACTTGAAAATGGCATAAATTACCGAAAAGAGCTCGTGGTGATGTAAATATAACGATTTAATAAAGTATCAACTACAGCAATATCTTGAAAGAATTTGTATAATAGGTTGTTTTCCGTTTTATGAAATGCACAATTTTAAATTTCTGATCATGTAAGGAAAGTTCGCAATTTTTGGAACACTTCGAAATCTTATAAAGAGCTGTCTGGATTTTGTGCAACTTTCTTCGGTAGTACTCGATTTTAGATAAGTTTCTACTACGCCTGTAGATGTCTCTCCATCCAATGTAACATGCCGCGCCTTTCCTACCAGGAAATTCTCAATCTAGTCACAAATTTTCTTTGATACCCCATATTATCGTACTTTTGTTAATGCACTTCGTCCCTCACCGCCCGAAAAAGGACTAGAAACTCAAACATATCCTGCCAACACGGAGACTGATGGCGACGTTCTTGACAGATGATAAGCGTGTCCTTGCGGTGGATTTCATGGAGTGGACTGCTGTCTCGTGCTCTTTTGTGATCCTACGCGACAATGGCGCCCCCATGTGTTTGTCTAACCAGAGGCTTGCCGGAGCAGGTTGGAAGGGAAATGCTTGATAGGACGTTTTTTGTTTCTTCACTACGCTCAAAAGAGACCCTGGGCGGGAGGTGTTTTGGAGTTCATGGTGACGCAAAAAACGCAGTGCACAGCTGCCTCAGTAGTCTGGAGGCAGCCGACCACGACTCAGAAGTTCTAAGGCTCGTGTACAGACATGACAAGTGTTTAGATAAAGGAGGTGATTATACAGGGTGACTCAAACGTTTCTTGCACATATTGAAGGAGCTGATGGAGGAGTTTAAGTACAGTACAACAACTCTGAAATACGAACTTATTGTGTTGGAAGTAGTCCTGGGATAGAGAAAGCTTTGGAATGTCAGGAACAACAAGGAAATGCGCCAGAATTCTTTTAAAAAGATGTTACGCTCTTATTAAATGTGGCGGTCACTATTTTGAACACGTTCTCTATTGTTCAACACGACAAACAGAGCATTATTTTATTAAACATAGGACTGATAGCCCTTGTTGTTCCTAACATTCCACAGCTTTCAGTATTTCAGGATTACATCCAAGACCACGAGTTGTTATTAAAAAGTTGTATTTTGAGTTCTCTATCAGGTGCTTCCATTTATGTGCAACCTCTCGAACCGCCATCTATAGAAAATAAAATAACTGACATGTTTTTAGGGCTCAATACCTCAATCGCTAGGAATGGAGCTCTTACAGGAGCATTTTGTTGTCTGTCGGCCTGTCCGACTTGATCTCAGGAACGGTGACGTAAATGTTTATTGTCGACTACGGTGTTACTACATGAAACATTATTGCCCTGTACCTGTAGCTCCATAATCACAAATAAAACGTAAAGCCTAATATTAATGGCAAGTGAAACAAAAACTTCCTTAGTAGCACTTACAACTAATCAGTTTCCTGGTATGGGACTTAGAACGTTCGTAACAAATTATTTATTTCCTAATGTGTCTCATTATTTTTTGCAGTGGTGAGGTGGGCAGCATAATTCTGTGGTGTCAGAATACCTTCTCAGTTTTTTAATTCAAATAAGTTATGGACAAAAAGAGAGGCATTGTTTTTTGATTGTCCTGACACGTGAGACTTCAACATACATTTGACAGTTCCTGACACGCGAAATTTGGCACTTAATGTTTGACATTTCCACTCTTCAGTTCTGCTTGATAATACTGCCAACCACACTGTTGTTGTTTTTATTTTTGTTCGTGAAATGACGTCTACCATGGTAAAGCGAAAAGAGGAGTGATGGATTGGCTTCACCGTCGCAGAGTCGAAATAAGTCATAATCTTAAAAAGGTGAAAATATGAAAATAACCACTCTGCATAAACCACTGTTCCCAAAAACGATATCTACTACTTGGTAAAAACACATAGTCATTCACTGGCTAGGTTACCAACCTGCCACTGCCATTTTAGCCCAGTAGAATTGATAACGGCTTAAGTTAAAGATTATATTGTTAGCAATAAGAAAAAGAAAATTACCCTACATGCAGTCGATGCAATCGCTAACCAGGCTGTTAGGAAAGTAATCTCAGAATGTCGGAAGGAAAAATCATAGGCAGCGCGGAAGGAAAAATCATAGGTAGTGCATCCCGGAAAAAGCGTGACGAAATGAACAGTTTTAGAAACTTCAATAGAAGAAAAAGTCGTATCATTAAATAACGAAAGTGACAGTGTTATTTCAAGCATCTGTGATAGTGACGAAACGAATGAGTTTTTTCATTGTCACTACAAGAGAGATGCACTGGCGAATTGTTTGGAGTGTGCATAGCAAAATTTTACTTTCGTAAGTTTTGACTATGACTAAGAGGCTGTTATCAGCAACTGAATGCTAGCGAATTTCCTCGGAAATTGTCGTTACCATAGAAAAGAAATCTCTTCACTATCTACAAAATAATTGCTGCAATACTGAAGATGTCTTTGTATCGCAATTCTTCTTATTTCCAGTCTACAATGTCAATATTCTCACCTCGAATATCATGCTTAAGCTTTGTTATGTTAGAAATAAGTACAAAGTCTGATCATAAAACTTAATAACAAGTTGCTTATATACCGAGCAATAAGTGATAATGAATTAAGGATGGTTCCGCCTGTTTGCAAATACACGAATTATTGTTTTGTTTTAGCACCCAAACATGTTTCACCACGGGTGTTGCAGCCTCAGTGTTGAGATTCATACATAGGGTTATATTTAGATTAAGGAAAATGACACATCAGATTGTTGCCATTTAAACTGTATGTGCAGTTTATCTTTTATTTTGCATTGTTTGTGTGTCTTGTGGCTATCAACCAATATGAGTCACAGGTCCATATTAGGACATTATATCATCTGCAAACACGAGGGATGTTAGAAAAGCGTCTGCATTGAAATTTATTGTCAGTTGTCCGATCTTTAAAATGTATATTCTGGTAAAATTCATGAGATATGCCCGTTTTTGTTCTTGTGATAAATTTCTCGTAATGAAACTAAAGAGCTCACGAAATAGCTACTGACGCGCGAGTAGAACTTAATGCGTCGTATAAATTAACTCGAGTTAGAGATCTCTGATACAGTTCCGATTTGGAGCATATGAAAATCATAAGTATTCTTAAGATTTAGTTCGCAAAATGTGTTCGCCTGAATTCAGGAATCACAAAATGTTTCCTGATTGCCGACGTCGCATGTATCGGCTGTCATTGTCATCAAGATGTATGCCATAAATAAAATTAATATGAAAATATTGTGCTGCTCCTCCGTAACACGCTGTTGTCAGCCCCATCTCCGTGGAGTGAACAGTTTGAGAGTTTGAGCGAGCTGAAAGTCAAGTGTACCGTATCAGACGTGGTGATTATACTGCGCACCTCCACGCGTTCTTACTGAAGTCGCAATATTTATCCTAAGTAATTTTGAGCACAGTGCATGTAGCACTAGATGAACTGCAGCGATCTTACAAATACGGAGTGAAAGAGGATCATGACCAGCTCTGATTTCGTCCATTGCCTCCAGGATTATATACTGAAGAGCCAAAGAATCTGGTACACCTGCCTAATACCATGTAGGGCCCCCGCGAGCACGCAGAAAGAAGTGCCGCAACATGACGTGGCATGGACTCGACTAATATCCAAAGTAGTGCTGGAGGGAATTGACACCACGGATCCTGCAGGGCTGTCAATAAATTCGTAAGAGTACAAGGGGTGGAGATCTCCTCTGAACAGCACGATGCAAGGCATCCCAGATATGCTCAATAATGTTCATGTCTCGGAGTTTGGTGACCAGCGAAAGTGTTTAAACTCAGAAGAGTGTTCCTGGAGCCACTATGTAGCAATTCTGGACGTGTGGGGTGTCGCTTTGTCCTACTGGAATTGCCCAACTGCGTTGGAATGCACAATAGACATCAGTGGATACAGGTGATCAGACAGGATGTTAATGTACGTGTCACCTGTCAGAGTCCTATCTAGACGTATAAAGGGTCCCGTATCCCTTCTCCTGTACACGCCCCACACCATTAGAGAGCCTCCACCAGCGTCAACAGTCATCTGCTGACTTGCAGGCTCATGAGATTGTCTCCATACCCGTAAACGTCCATCCGTTCGATACAATTTGAAATGAGACTCGTCCGACGAGGCAACATGTTTCCATTCGTCAACAGTTCAACGTCGGCGTTGACGGGAACAGGCGAGGCATAAAGCTTTGCGTCGTGGAGTCATCAAGGGTACACGAGTAGGCATTCGGTTCCGAAAGCCCATATCAATGTTGTTTCGTTGAATGGTTCGCACTGTGACACTTGATGGTCTAGTATTGAAATGTGCGGCAATTTGCGGAAGGGTTGCACTTCTGTCACGTTGAACGATTCTCTTCAGTCGTCGTTGGACCCGTTCTTGCAGGATCTTCGTCCGGCCGCAGCGACGTGGGGAATTTGATGCTTTACTGGATTCCTGATATTCACGGTACACTCGTGAAATTGTCGTACGGAAAAATCCGCACTTCATCGCTACCTCGGAGATGCTGTGTTACATAGCTCGAGCGGCCGCTCAACTGACGGGATTACAAGAGACCGCACAATGGATTGGTATTTGTACTCATGTTCAATCATTTTACCACCGGAAGGATAACCACGGCTTCCATATTTCGTTACATGGCTGTCTATGGCACATGTTCCGTAAGCCCCAATAACCAAAGGGGTGAAGCCTTCAGAATAGACTGCATCTGTAACTGTAACATATTAAGATCGTGTGAATCCATATATGCTACTACCATAATGGAACATAGGCTCTATTGAACTGTAGCAGGCATGTCGGTATGACCTAATAGTTTCCTGGGACGCCCTTGATAAGTATTCAGTTACAGCGAGCGAACTATCTTTCAGAACCGGGCTGCAACTTGCTACTCCACAGCGGGAGCAGCCAGATCTCGTATCGGGAATTTAGGTGTTCTTCTCGTTGCGACGCCATCACGTCATCAGCTGTAACCTTACGTTAATGGTCGAGAATTCAGAATGCTGTGTTGTCAACCGACCCACATCTTCCAGTTGCTACATACATCCCATTGGGCATATCCGGGATAAGAGACTGACGTGTTATCTCCCGTGGCAACCTCTTCATTTCAGTGTAGCAATTGCACCAAGCACCCTCATTTATTTGTTTAATATACGCCACTCTTTGCCTTCCCCCACACTTTTTACCCTCTATAGCTCCCTCGAGTACCATGGATGTTATTTCTTTATGTCTTAACTAACTTCCTATCACCCTGTCCCTCCTTCATGTCAGAGTTCTCCATATCTTCCTCTCCTCTCCAATTCTGCGGAGAAGCTACTCTTTTTTATCTACCCACCTAATTTTAACATCCTTTTCTAGCCCAACACCTAAAGCACCCCGATTCTCTCCTTTTCTGGTTTATCCACAGTCCATGATTCACTTCTATACAACGCTGTATCCAAATGTACATTCTCCGGTATTTCTTCGTCAAATTAAACCCGACGTTTTGTCCTCTTCGCCTATACTAACCTGCTATTTGTGTCCTCCTTGCTTCGTTCGTCGTGTGTTATTTTACTTCCAAGGTAGCAAAATTCCTTCATATCGTCTATTTCGTGATACCCAATTTCGCTGTTAATTTTATCGCTAATCTGATTTCTATTACTTCTCATTACATTCGTCTTTCTTCGGGTTACCTCCAATGCATATTCAGCACTCATTAGACTGTTCATTGCATTCAGTAGGTCCTGAAATTCTTCTTCACGTTCACTGAGAATAGTGACATCATCATCAGTTCTTATCATTGGTATCCTTTCACCCAGAATTTTAATCACCCTTCTTACCTTACGCTTACTGTATATCATGTCTAATGGCAAATACTGAGGACCTACAATGCACGGTCCAAGGTGACCACGCCTAGACCCATTACCAAGTAGTCCCAGCGCAATGTTTCAATTTGTGGCGTCAGTCAGATCACCCCATGGTAACGGGTTCATGGAGAATTTGTCGAACAGTTTCTGAAAGCGGGTTCGTTGTTTATTGTTGACGCCTTCACGAATTTTCCTAACATAGCACGGATGTCATCTATGACCACAAGTGTTACGACCTATGCCTTTGCCCCAGTGCTTGTCACATAATGGGCGCTCACCCCAACACCTATGCGAGTATGATTGTCTCAGAACACGGCCCTCAGTCCACTGCATCGGAATTTCACCATTTCTGCCACCGCATCAATATAGAACGCCCTCCATCGTACGCAGGATTGTGAGATGTAGCTGTTTGTCAGGACCTCTGACGCATATGATAAAACATAAATCAGCTACGTCACGATGTACTGGTCCACCCTCTTTAACGGAGATAGTTCAGTCAAAATACTACACAGGCGCAGATCACCACACTCCTTGGCCTACTGCACCCGATACAGCGAGTCCAACTCTTATGCACATACCACTACTATCACACAGGCTGAAACATGTTGGCTAGTACGTTCCAGAGGAAACTGAGGTTGACTCAAGGAGTCGTCTGGAACAAAGCTGATTTGAGCACTGCTGTGCTTTTCTAGGCATGATTTTATTGGTGATGGTCTGCCCTTGCCTTCCTCCGCCTCTGAAGTGCCTTGCCAACCTAGTTATAGGATAACTTAGCGTGGACTCCAAACGACAGCACTATGACAGAGCTTACAAGTGATGACAAAAAAGATAGATACATAAAATTCTAGAACTGAGCGGGTATACATAGTCTTACATTCAATTATAAAGCTACTGAACCACATTGTCAGTTTAGAAGGCGACAAATGTCAAGATTAAGATGTTGGGTCGGTCACGATCATCTGGTCAGGCGTCACAACCAGGTTTGGCGGCTACAAAATTTAGTACTCCCTTTATAGCAGGCATGACACTACAGTGAGAAAAATCTTGCAGTCCAACCTCCCTCACTGCCACGTCGTCAGCACGACCACCATACTCGTGTTGATTCAGGGTCAGCGGGGAAAGTCACTGGCAAATGCTGAAGCGGTACGTATGGCGGTGGAACCTTATCACCCGCTAAGCCTCTTCCGCCTCGCCCATTCACTACACGTAATCTCCGCCTGTGATCGTTACACAACAGCAGCACAATGAGCACCCCATGGAGACGGAACCCCTCGCTCTTGAAGAATCCACTGTTCCGAAGAAGACAGTTAAGAGTTTTTGTGCTACCAACCTCGTCGACAATATTTGAGCAGCCATCACACTTTCATGCTGCTCCATCTAGTAATCAGCTTCGTTCAAGTGGCTCTGAGCACTTTGGGACTTAAGATCCGCGGTCATCAGTCCCCTACAACTTAGAACTGCTTAAACCTAACTAACCTTAGGACATCACACACATCCATGCTCGAGGCAGGATTCGAACCTGCGACCTAGCAGTCCCGCGGTTGCGGACCGCGGTGGTCTCGCGGTTCTAGGCGCGCAGTCCGGAACCGTGCGACTGCTACGGTCGCAGGTTCGAATCCTGCCTCGGGCATGGATGTGTGTGATGTCCTTAGGTTAGTTAGGTTTAAGTAGTTCTAAGTTCTAGGGGACTAATGACCACAGCAGTTGAGTCCCATAGTGCTCAGAGCCATTTTTAGCCAGTCCCGCGGTTCCCGACTGAAGCGCCTAGAACCCCTCGTCCACCGCGGCCGGCAATCAGCTTCGTAGTCGTATACTTTAGCGTTCAGGCTGTATATATTCCTCAGCGTTAAAAAAATGAATCATATATTCCTAAAGGAGGTAGTATCGGTCAACCATCCTGTGTTTTGGACTTATTTTGAACTGCGCTTATCGACTTCATTCGCCGGCATCTGGTGTTTTACAGCACACTGTTCACTCCACTAACTCTGTCGTTTCTGACCGTTCGGAACTGCCTTCGCCTTCATTCGATTGTGACGGTTATTTCTGTCTCCGGTGCTGCGCAGAAAATCTGTGAATGCAGAAAAACTTTGCAGACGTTTTGTCGGAATTTTTAGCTAGCACTCTAGAAGCTCTGTTTTTTTGTTCCAGCTTCGATTATAAGGAACATGTTTCACAGTAACTCAGAACTTAGAAACACGATTACAGAATACCATGGAACGTTGGTAAGATACTGTATTTTCAACAGGAATTGTAACTCGATAATTTCTTCTACACGTTCTTGAAATTACTGTGACGGAAGAATGAAGCGTTTGAAATTGATCTCTATCTACAACAGCAATTAGTTTGTGGCCCGTAATGGACGGTGGATTGTAACGCAAGGGTCATTTTAATCCCATTGTAAACTACTTCAAATTTTTTGCCTCTTATGTGTCTGAAAATTGAATTGCTTGGAGCTTGTTGGAGATGAGCCTTGTGGCACTAGGGTTATAATAACAGGGAAATTTCCTCTCAAGCACAATATAAGCTCTAATGGCTTGAGACAACTTCGTTATTACCTACATGAGTCTTTGTACAGCGCTCTTTAACTCGAGGCAAGCTAGACGAGTGAAAGGCGACAGCATCACGTGCGTACTGGAGTAATCGGAGACGTGTGCAGATGCTCAAAAATTACCGGTAATTCACGTTTTCAACACTCTGACATCAACGTTTTAGTAGAGAAGTAGCTTTTTGTAGGATGTTACGTCTGTTTACACCGAAATCGTAGATCAAATACACTCCAAGACAAAAAAAGGACGCACCACGAAGGAATTATCCGAATGGAACGAAAATCGGTAGATGGTGATGTACGTGTACAGAAAAACAAATGATTACAGTTTCAGAAAAATTGGATGATTTATTCAAGAAATGGAAATGAGCGTCTGGCGTCATTGGCCGGGAGGCCCCTTGCGGGGCAGGTCCGGCCGCCTTGGTGCAGGTCTCATTATAATACCCCCCTGCTTCCCGGGATTTGCGAAATTGCTAGTTGACAATGACCGTGAATTATGAATTTTGACCCGCGTCGGGATAAGGCATCCGAATCCAAAGTAAATAATGATTATTCCGCGGGAAACAGGAGACGTTATAACTTGACCGTTATTGAATGAGTAATTTCGTTCAATAACGATCGGTAAATGAAATAATGGAAATAATTTGGAAATAAATTTTGCCAGTGGAAATTTTGCCGAAAGAAATGATTAAGTTGTAAAAGCAATTAAAAAATCGGTCGCCAGCTCAACTGTTAAGTACGTGAATAATTGTGTCAAAAATAAAGTTTACCTGTTTGTAGCGCAGCAGGTGGAACGGGAACTTTTACGTAAGTGCTGTTTTAGGCTCAATAGTCATATAAAGCAATGTCATAACAACCTAACTACACTTAAACATTAATGGTTAACCTTCAATAAGTATTTTGATAATTATTTTGTTCATAATTTGTCAGCTAAGTGCAATGCTGACAACACAGATAATTATCTATCGAGATTTTGAATAATGGGCTGTCATTCTGTCTTTAAAATGAGGTACTTTGCACAGTTTAATCTACTGATAATGGAATATATTGCCAATAATTGATTAACTATGCTTTGAATGACAATAATTCATTAATTGGGGAATTGTCAGGTGGAATAAGCTCTATAGTTTCATGACATATCCTTGAACTAAATTCGGCTGAATATGCATTGAAATAAATCTTAATAATCAAATGTATTACTTCAGTCTGTTATTAAGTTACTACGGTTGGCGTAAGCTTATTAAGTGCAACAATTAACTACCATAACCAGTCTGAAATTTACTCTTCACCTTCTATGCAAATAATTTGATAATTAACATATTTTCTCTTGATAATGGCGTGACACACTCGGTTCAATAAGGTAAGGATCGGAAAGAACTTACTTGGTGTTATTGTCGGGTGGAATGTAACTGCAACACTTCTATTATGAAGTGCTTTTTATTAATTGTTCAACTTCAGAGAAAAGCACAGTCACTGGCAAGCCTTCCACAATTTTATCCTACGAAAATTATGTAGATCGTACTTGAGGGAAGTACGTTGTTGTCGGTGGATCGACGGAAGTCCACGGCAGCGACACAATGTGGCATCGGGCTTTTACTGTTGCGATTTGGGCCCACAGTGCGCTTCACATTTAAGCCCTCGTTTCTTCAGCACTATGCCCATTAATCCATAATAACTTGCCCGGCCATGCTTCCAGATATGCCGATCATTACTTTATTACTTTCCCGTCGTACTTAGATCCACACACTAGCCGTCATGTGTAACACAGCTAGGAATAGCAGCACTCTAGTGTACGTCTTACTCCGAGCACGGCGTCACTGCTACTACTGCCCGCTGGCGCGCTCCCGCGCCCAGCGGCACGACGAAACAATCTCTCTGACTTCAACGTTAACTAAATATGCCCTGACTTGCCAGTGTTAACATTACATAATTTAAACATAGTATTTACAATACATATTTACACTAGACCATACATCGTATACAAACAGTTTCATGCGTCAAATAAGCAAAAAAATTCATAGCAAGGACTGCGTTGTAGCGTCACATCATTACCTTCGACGCCACACTGGGCGACCCGCGCGCCGGATGGGGATGAAATGACGATGAAGACGGCACAACACCCAGTCCCTGAACAGAGAAAATCCCCGACCCAGCGGGGAATCGATCCAGGGCCCGTAGGACGGCAATCCGTCACGCTGACCACTCAGCTATCGGGGCGGACAACTTTTCAAGAGAAAGAGCTTCACAAATTGAGCAAGGCTATAACGCGTTGATTCACCTCCGGCGCTTAGCAACAAGTTATTCGGCTTTGCTTGATTCGCAGAGTCGTTACATGTTCTACTGAGTGATATTGTGTTAAATCTGTCCAATTGGCGAGTTAGATCGTGAAAATTCCAAATTGGTTGGAGGGCCTTCCCCATAATGCTTCAGACGTTATCAGTTGGGGAGAGATTCGGCGACCTTGCTGGCCAAGATAGGGTTTAGTAAGCAAGAAGACAAGCAGTAGAAACTCTCACCGCGTGCGGGCTGGCATTATCTTACTGAAACGTAAGCCCATGATGGCTCGCCACGAAGAGCAACAAAACGTGGCGTAGAAGAATATCGGCGACATACCGCTGTACGTAAGGGTGCCGCAGATGACAATCAAAGGAGTCCTGCTATGAAGAGAAATGGTAACCCAGACCATCACTTCCGGTTGTCGGGCTGTGTGGCAGGTGACAGGCAGGTTGGTGTCCCAACGTTGTCTGGAGTGTTTCCAGGAATCTTATTGACTGGAGTAGAATTGTCATCAGTGCTGAGTCTCGCTTCGAACTGAGACCCGTTACACGAAAATGTGTCTGGAGATGCCCCGGACAATGGAGGGATAGCAACCTGACTGTCGCCTGCCCCATGTTCCAACAGCCATGAGTGATGGTCTGGCGTGTCATTTCATTTCATAGCAGGACCCCTTTGACTGTCATCTGCGACATCTTACAGCACGGCGGTACGTCGACGATATTCTGCACCCCACTTTGTTGCATTTCCTGGTAAGCCATCCTGGGCTTGCAAGAAAGTGGTCAAAAAATAAGTTATTTTTCTTATGCAGCTCGAAAGTCTTTTTACAAAATGTGTCGCTCTCAATATTATCTCATGAGGCTTGTATACGAACGTTTCAGGTGCTCTTGAGTGTCAGCAGCGCTTCGTGCAGCGATTCTCATGTTACACTGGACAGCCAGGGTACGAGGAGTTTGGCGAGGTAGGTTAGCAGTGCAAAATCTCAGCAGAGCTATGTTCACAGAAGTCTGAGCGCCGTCTGAGCCCTTCTAAATCCCAGAGTCTGGAATCAGCACGGGCCAGTTAGTGTGCTCAGCTACTTACAGCTGGACTCTCGTGTCAGTATTGGAATTTCGTCCGTCCGCCTTTGTGTAACTGGAAGTACATTCAAGTCTAAACAGTGACTCTCCCCCAAACTGTGAATGTCCTACAGTATTAATTAATTTCTTTAACCCGTTTTCGGCTCAAAAGGCCATCATGAGCCTAAAACTAACTGTCATCATCAAAGAAAAAGTTGTGGTGAACAACATCGAAACAGATATTACACGTGGTGAGTGAGAACGAAACACGGAGTAACCTAAATGTCAAGTAATTGATAATGTTGGTACGGTAAATGAAAGTAAAGAGAAAAATAAAACAGAAAAACATTAAGTCTTACTATCGTTTCATTTCCCTGGCGTTTATACCGCCTAGTACGGAGACTGCTTTGTTCAGGGTTTTTGAAACTTCGTTTTAACTGATAACTCTGTGGCCGGATGCCCTTCTTGACACCACAGGGAGGGAAACCGCGTGTTATCGTATTTCAACTGTTTGCCTATCGTAGTCTCAGGCGGATTTTGGGGACCAGCCCAGTCGTCGCTTAAACGAGCCTCAGAAACCGCCTATGAACTGCCAGTCTACCAGCCTCCGGTCGTTAATCCACGGTGTGTATCAAATTAACAATCTCAGTCAAATAGAATAAAATAAATACAACAGTATTGGAGTATATCTAGAAAAGATATCACATGTGGAAGGTGAGAACCAGAGTGAAGATATAGTTGAGAACCTGAACAGGTAATGCATAATCTAAACGCTAAGTATGCAGAATTAATCTTACTGCAGGCAAAATGTGTTTACTTCAGGAAAAATGTGTGTACAGGTTGGCAAGAAACAGTTTGAAAAACTTGTACTGGTGTTGCAGGGTAGGCTGTGCTGAGAAATAATTGTTTAGAAAAAAATTGGATACGTTGCGCCGTGTCCGACTTAATTAACAGTGAAGTTAGCCAACCTGGCCGCTGCGAGCGAAAATTCAAGAGGCCTGTCAGATGCAGTTAGTGTCAGTTACTCTCAGAGCGTAAATGACGGCGCATGAGACTGCTCAGCCTATGTACAGCCCCATGTACAATTTTTGTGTCGCTCTCTTATTCGGTTTTTAGAAAACCAAACGAAGAACACATTTAGCGACACCGTCTCTGGCGGGCCGCTTGGATCTACGCACGCACGGTCTCATTAGCTAACTTCAGTGCTAATCAATTCGAAAACGGCGCAACATACCGAATTTTTTTCTAAACAATTATTTCTCAGCACAACCTGCCCTGCAACAAGCCTTTCAAACTTTTTCTCACCATCCTGTATAATAAAACACGTAATGTGCAGTGTATTGACAATCAGAATAAAATAAATAAATGCATCGCAAAACGTGTGTATCACACAAGGCAACCCTTCAATATGACCACCACGTGGATACTGACATGTGTATAGCATTGTGTTCATCCAGTTCATCGAAATTTTAAGAGCGTTGCTAGCAGCACTCGTACACCAATCGCAAACACTTTCGAAGTTATTTTGCACGTTCTTACCGTCATCCAGCGCTGATAATTTCCTGTAGATAACATCATTCTTGGAATCTGTGCACGCTTTAAACGAAGTCTATTTTAAAGAAACATGGTGGTGGTGGTGGTGGTAGTGGTTCCTGTGGAACCAAACAGCTGAGGTCATCGGTCCCTAGGCTTACACACTACTTAATCTAACTTAAAGTAACTAAGGATAACACACACACACCCATGCCTGAGTGAGGACTCGAACCTCCGACGCGAACCGTGGCAAGGCGCCTGGGACCACGCGGCTACCACGGGCGGCTACCCCGCACGGCAACCGAACATGGGTTATTAACACAAACTATCACAATCATCCATTTCACTCTTCGAGCTGTTGTATCTAGTTATATCTTCCTACAGTTCTGTGCAGACTGTTTTAAGAAAATCTGAAAAACCTGCCTGACATAAGCGCAGTATTCATGCGAATGCACATATTTTAGCATAGACTTTATACGGTGGTTAACTGTGCATATTTTTTAAAAATTCTATTAACTAAATTAATTTACGTTCATGAAAACAATTAGAAAAAAATGAAATTTATAGTGATACCATTTTGAAGCTATTTTTGACAAAATATTTCGTTCCAGGTTGATGAATAGTCCAGCATTAGGAAGAAAAAATAGCGTCTCGTGGAATGAGTGAAATTGTAATGATTTCACAAGATATAAGTCGTTATAGGATAAAGTGACTTCTGTGTAGGAATAGTATCATCTAGTATTTTCCATTGTTCTAACACATAGTATTTACATTCTTCTGAGTTAAAAAAAAAATCTGGTGCTGAAATTAAATGTTTGTTACAGGAAAAAGCTCCCCCCATGAACCATGGACCATGCCGTTGGTAGGGAGGCTTGCGTGCCTCAGCGATACAGATAGCCGTACCGTAGGTGAAACCACAACGGAGGGATATCTGTTGAGAGGCCAGACAAACGTTTGGTTCCTGAAGAGGGGCAGCAGCCTTTTCAGTAGTTGCAGGGGCAACAGTCTGGATGATTGACTGATCTGGCCTTGTAACACTAACCAAAACGGCCTTGCTGTGCTGGTACTGCGAACGGCTGAAAGCAAGGGGAAACTACAGCCGTAATTTTTCCCGAGGGCATGCAGCTTTACTGTATGGTTAAATGATGATGGCGTCCTCTTGGGTAAAACATTCCGGAGGTAAAATAGTCCCCCATTCGGGTCTCCGGGCGGGGACTACTCAAGAGGATGTCGTTATCAGGAGAAAGAAAACTGGCGTTCTACGGATCGGAGCGTGGAATGTCAGATCCCTTAATCGGGCAGGTAGGTTAGAAAATTTAAAAAGGGAAATGGATAGGTTAAAGTTAGATATAGTGGGAATTAGTGAAGTTCGGTAGCAGGAGGAACAAGACTTCTGGTCAGGTGAATACAGGGTTATAAACAAAAAATCAAATAGGGGTAATGCAGGAGTAGGTTTAATAATGAATAGGAAAATAGGAATGCGGGTAAGCTACTACAAACAGCATAGTCAACGCATTATTGTGGCCAAGATAGATACGAAGCCCACGCCTACCACAGTAGTACAAGTTTATATGCCTACTAGCTCAGCGGATGACGAAGAAATTGAAGAAATGTATGATGAAATAAAAGAAATTATTCAGATAGTGAAGGGAGACGAAAATTTAATAGTCATGGGTGACTGGAATTCGTCAGTAGGAAAAGGAAGAGAACGAAACGTAGTAGGTGAATATGGATTGGGGCTAAGAAATGAAAGAGGAAGCCGCCTGCTAGAATTTTGCACAGAGCATAACTTAATCATAGCTAACACTTGGTTCAAGAATCATAAAAGAAGATTGTATACATGGAAGAAGCCTGGAGATACTGACAGGTTTCAGATAGATTATATAATGGTAAGACAGAGATTTAGGAACCAGGTTTTAAATTGTAAGACATTTCCAGGTGCAGATGTGGACTCTGACCACAATCTATTGGTAATGAACTGTAGATTAAAACTGAAGAAACTGCAAAAAGGTGGTAATTTAAGGAGATGGGACCTGGATAAACTGACTAAACCAGAGGTTGTACAGAGTTTCAGGGAGAACATAAGGGAACAATTGACAGGAACGGGGGAAAGAAATACAGTAGAAGAAGAATGGGTAGCTTTGAGAGATGAAGTGGTGAAGGCAGCAGAGGATCAAGTAGGTAAAAAGACGAGGGCCAGTAGAAATCCTTGGGTGAGTGAAGAAATATTGAATTTAATTGATGAGCGGAGAAAATATAAAAATGCAGTAAATGAAGCAGACAAAAAGGAATACAAACGTCTCAAGAATGAGATTAACAGGAAGTGCAAAATGGCTAACCAGGCATGGCTAGAGGACAAATGTAAGGATGTAGAGGCTTATCTCACTAGGGGTAAGATAAATACTGCCTCCAGGAAAATTAAAGATACCTTTGGAGAAAAGAGAACCACTTGTATGAATATCAAGAGTTCAGATGGAAACCCAGTTCTAAGCAAAGAAGGGAAAGCAGAAAGGTGGAAGGAGTATATAGAGGGTCTATACAAGGGCGATGTACTTGAGGACAATATTATGGAAATGGAAGAGGATGTAGATGAAGATGAAATGGGAGATATGGTACTGCGTGAAAAGTTTGACAGAGCGCTGAAAGACCTGAGTCGAAACAAAGCTCCGGGAGTAGACAACATTCCATTAGAACTACTGACGGCCTTGGGAGACCCAGTCCTGACAAAACTCTACCATCTGGTGAGCAAGATGTATGAGACAGGCGAAATACTCTCAGACTTCAAGAAGAGTATAATAATTCCAATCCCAAAGAAAGCAGGTGTTGACAGATGTGAAAATTACCGAACTATCAGTTTAATAAGTCACAGCTGCAAAATACTAACGCGAATTCTTTACAGACGAATGGAAAAACTAGTAGAAGCTGACCTCGGAGAAGATCAGTTTGGATTCCGTAGAAATATTGGAACACGTGTGGCAATACTGACCCTACGACTTATCTTAGAAGCTAGATTAAGGAAAGGCTGGAATACTCTCTTTCAAATTCTGAGCCGGCCGCGGTGGTCTAGCGGTTCTAGGCGCTCAGTCCGGAACCGCGCGACTGCTACGGTCGCAGGTTCGAATCCTGCCTCGGGCATTGATGTGTGTGATGTAGTTAGGTTTAAGTAGTTCTAAGTTCTAGGGGACTGATGACCACAGATGTTAAGTCCCATAGTGCTCAGTGCCATTTGAACCATTTGAATCAAATTCTGAAGGTGGCACGGGTACTATACAAGGAGCGAAAAGCTATTTACAACTTGTACAGAAACCAGAAGCAGGTGTTGACAGATGTGAAAATTACCGAACTATCAGTTTAATAAGTCACAGATGCAAAATACTAACGCGAATTCTTTACAGACGAATGGAAAAACTGGTAGAAGCGGACCTCGGGGAAGATCAGTTTGGATTCCGTAGAAATGTTGGAACACGTGAGGCAATACTAACCTTACGACTTATCTTAGAAGAAAGATTAAGAACAGGCAAACCTACGTTTCTAGCATTTGTAGACTTAGAGAAAGCTTTTGACAACGTTAACTGGAATACTCTCTTTCAAATTCTGAAGGTGGCAGGGGTAAAATACAGGGAGCGAAAGGCTATTTACAATTTGTACAGAAACCAGATGGCAGTTATAAGAGTCGAGGGGCATGAAGGGGAAGCAGTGGTTGGGAGAGGAGTGAGACAGGGTTGTAGCCTCTCCCCGATGTTATTCAATCTCTATATTGAGCAAGCAGTAAAGGAAACAAAACAAAAATTCGGAGTAGGTATTAAAATTCATGGAGAAGAAGTAAAAACTTTGAGGTTCGCCGATGACATTGTAATTCTGTCAGAGACAGCAAAAGACTTGGAAGAGCAGTTGAACGGAATGGACAGTGTCTTGAAAGGAGGATATAAGATGAACATCAACAAAAGCAAAACGAGGATAATGGAATGTAGTCAAATTGAATCGGGTGATGCTGATGGGATTAGATTAGCAAATGAGACACTTAAAGTAGTAAAGGAGTTTTGCTATTTAGGGAGCAAAATAACTGATGATGGTCGAAGTAGAGAGGATATAAAATGTAGACTGGCAATGGCAAGGAAATCGTTTCTGAAGAAGAGAAATTTGTTAACATCGAGTACAGATTTAAGTCTCAGGAAGTCGTTTCTGAAAGTATTTGTATGGAGTGTAGCCATGTATGGATGTGAAACATGGACGATAACCAGTTTGGACAAGAAGAGAATAGAAGCTTTCGAAATGTGGTGCTACAGAAAAATGCTGAAGATAAGGTGGGTAGATCACGTAACTAATGAGGAGGTATTGAATAGGATTGGGGAGAAGAGAAGTTTGTGGCACAACTTGACTAGAAGAAGGG
This sequence comes from Schistocerca nitens, assembly GCF_023898315.1. Lineage (NCBI taxonomy): Eukaryota > Metazoa > Arthropoda > Insecta > Orthoptera > Acrididae > Schistocerca > Schistocerca nitens. The sequence goes on along the minus strand of NC_064614.1, from coordinate 584,609,333 downwards.
ATCGGTTGGTAGGACATGTTTTGAGGCATCAAGGGATCACAAATTTAGCATTGGAGGGCAGCGTGGAGGGTAAAAATCGTAGAGGGAGACCAAGAGATCAATACACTAAGCAGATTCAGAAGGAAGTGGGTTGCAGTAGGTACTGGGAGATGAAGAAGCTTGCACAGGATAGAGTAGCATGGAGAGCTGCATCAAACCAGTCTCAGGACTGAAGACCACAACAACAACAACAGAAACCAGATGGCAGTTATAAGAGTCGAAGGACATCAAAGGGAAGCAGTGGTTGGAAAGGGAGTGAGACAGGGTTGTAGCCTCTCCCCGATGTTATTCAATCTCTATATTGAGCAAGCAGTGAAGGAAACAAAAGAAAAATTCAAAGTAGGTTTTAAAATCCATGGAGAAGAAAGAAAAAACTTTGAGGTTCGCCGATGACATTGTAATTCTGTCAGAGACAGCAAAGGACTTGGAAGAGTAATTGAATGGAATGGATAGTGTTTTGAAAGGAGAATATAAGATGAACATCAAGAAAAGCAAAACGAGGATAATGGAATGTAGTCGAATTCAGTTGGGTGGTGCTGAGGGAATTAAATTAGGAAATGAGACACTTAAAGTAGTAAAGGAGTTTTGCTATTTAGGGAGCAAAATAACTGATTATGGTCGAAGTAGAGAGGATATAAAATGTAGACTTGCAATGGCAAGGAAAGCATTTCTGAAGAAGAGAAATTTGTTAACATCGAGTATAGGTGTAAGTGTCAGGAAGTCGTTTCTGAAAGTATTTGTATGGGGTGTAGCCATGTATGGAAGTGAAACATGGACGATAAATAGTTTGAACAAGAAGAGAATAGAAGCTTTTGAAATGTGGTGCTACAAAAGAATGCTGAAGATTAAATGGGTAGGTCACATACCTAATGAGGAAGTATTGAATAGGACTGGGGAGAAGAGAAGTTTGTGACACAACTTGGCTAGAAGAAGGGATCGGTTGGTAGGACATGTTCTGAGGCATCAAGGGATCACCAGTTTAGTATTGGAGGGCAGCGTGGAGGGTAAAAATCGTTGAGGGAGACCAAGAGACGAATACACTAAGCAGATTCAGAAGGAAGTGGGTTGCAGTAGGTACTGGGAGATGAAGAAGCTTGCACAGGATAGAGTAGCATGGAGAGCTGCATCAAACCAGTCTCAGGACTGAAGACCACAACAACAACAACAACAAGAACAACAGGACAAAGATAGTTTTATGTTAATTAGCCTCTCAAATTAAATCTTAGCGCCCTACAAGCATGAAGTAGTTTTCGCAAATGTTCATTAGCAGCATTTTTCCGTGTGCGACTCACTACCGTTAACGACTGCTACAATTTTGTTCTGATTACCCACTCAGTGAATGTTGTACTCGCGAATTTCCCGGTTTACTCATGTAAGAAATTATTATCGGCATTAAAACTCGAGATAGGGATACCTCTTTTATCATCAGGTGACAGGCGATTATCATGTGTAGTTGAAATCTTTTAGGAATGCCTTAAGTCTGCAGCGATTGCTACAAAATTAACTCCATCCAATTTTGACCGTGTGTTGATTCTGGACTGTTCGTAAAACAGCAGTAACACAACTGTGATCTGCTTTAGAGAAAGTGGTATTTACTCAGTGTAAAGTTAAAAAAAATAGCTGGTAAAACTGTTCATTTTTGGCAGCACCCAGCGTCTAACATTCTGGAACTATAACATTTCCCAATACATTGGTCAACGTCTTTATTTTCTTTAAACCTTTGCGCGTTACTGGCTGTAAAAATTTTAGGCAGACGCAGTTTCTTGATAATATGTTCTTGTTCGAGTTTAGTGTCGTTCTTTTGTCCACATTACCTGTACTGTTTCATTGAAAGATCAACATCTTTTGTTAATTCTCGCAGTTCGCGAATGTTATTCACATTTGCCCTAGCAACTTTAGCTGATGACTTTCATAATTGTGTAGTGAGCACGCTATTAAGGGTTTCAAAATACTTTAGTCCTTGCTGAAAAAAAAACTGGAAAGAATACTTGTCTACCCTGGTTCTAATTCTGCTCAAAATCCTAGCACACGTGGTGCATGGTGCCATGGAGCACAAAAACAGAAGAGATATCTTGTGTTTACGAAGGAAGTGTTACAGGCCATTTACTGTACCTAATCTATATAAAACAAACAATGGAATATCCAGGATGTAACGTAACAATATTGAGAAGGCAGTTGCTACTTACCATATAACGGAGATGCTGAGTCGCGATAGGCACAACAAAATGATTTACACAATTATAGCTTTCGGCCATTAAGGCCTTTGTCAGCAATAGACACACAAACACACACGCACACACATACACTCACGCAAACGCAACTTGCACACACGTCTGCAATTTCAGATAACTGAAACCGTGTGAGTTTGCTTGAGTTTTTGTGTGTCTATCTCTGACAAAGGCCTTAATGGCTGAAAGCTATAATTGCGTGAAACTTTTTTTTGTGCCTATCGCGACTCAGCGTCTGTGCTATATGGTGAGTAGCAACTTTCCTTCTAATTTTGCTACATAATCTACACTCCTGGAAATGGAAAAAAGAACACATTGACACCGGTGTGTCAGACCCACCATACTTGCTCCGGACACTGCGAGAGGGCTGTACAAGCAATGATCACACGCACGGCACAGCGGAAACACCAGGAACCGCGGTGTTGGCCGTCGAATGGCGCTAGCTGCGCAGCATTTGTGCACCACCGCCGTCAGTGTCAGCCAGTTTGCCGTGGCATACGGAGCTCCATCGCAGTCTTTAACACTGGTAGCATGCCGCGACAGCGTGGACGTGAACCGTATGTGCAGTTGACGGACTTTGAGCGAGGGCGTATAGTGGGCATGCGGGAGGCCGGGTGGACGTACCGCCGAATTGCTCAACACGTGGGGCGTGAGGTCTCCACAGTACATCGATGTTGTCGCCAGTGGTCGGCGGAAGGTGCACGTGCCCGTCGACCTGGGACCGGACCGCAGCGACGCACGGATGCACGCCAAGACCGTAGGATCCTACGCAGTGCCGTAGGGGACCGCACCGCCACTTCCCAGCAAATTAGGGACACTGTTGCTCCTGGGGTATCGGCGAGGACCATTCGCAACCGTCTCCATGAAGCTGGGCTACGGTCCCGCACACCGTTAGGCCGTCTTCCGCTCACGCCCCAACATCGTGCAGCCCGCCTCCAGTGGTGTCGCGACAGGCGTGAATGGAGGGACGAATGGAGACGTGTCGTCTTCAGCGATGAGAGTCGCTTCTGCCTTGGTGCCAATGATGGTCGTATGCGTGTTTGGCGCCGTGCAGGTGAGCGCCACAATCAGGACTGCATACGACCGAGGCACACAGGGCCAACACCCGGCATCATGGTGTGGGGAGCGATCTCCTACACTGGCCGTACACCACTGGTGATCGTCGAGGGGACACTGAATAGTGCACGGTACATCCAAACCGTCATCGAACCCATCGTTCTACCATTCCTAGACCGGCAAGGGAACTTGCTGTTCCAACAGGACAATGCACGTCCGCATGTATCCCGTGCCACCCAACGTGCTCTAGAAGGTGTAAGTCAACTACCCTGGCCAGCAAGATCTCCGGATCTGTCCCCCATTGAGCATGTTTGGGACTGGATGAAGCGTCGTCTCACGCGGTCTGCACGTCCGGCACGAACGCTGGTCCAACTGAGGCGCCAGGTGGAAATGGCATGGCAAGCCGTTCCACAGGACTACATCCAGCATCTCTACGATCGTCTCCGTGGGAGAATAGCAGCCTGCATTGCTGCGAAAGGTGGATATACACTGTACTAGTGCCGACATTGTGCATGCTCTGTTGCCTGTGTCTATGTGCCTGTGGTTCTGTCAGTGTGATCATGTGATGTATCTGACCCCAGGAATGTGTCAATAAAGTTTCCCCTTCCTGGAACAATGAATTCACGGTGTTCTTATTTCAATTTCCAGGAGTGTATATAAATGATTTAGGAGACCATCTGAGCAGCCCTCTTAGATTGTTTGCAGAAGATGTTGTCATTTATCGCCAGTGAAGCCATCAGACAATCAAAAGCAAATGATTTAGACAAAGCATCTGTTAGCTGCGAAAAGTGCCAGAGAAAGTCGTGAAGTCATCCACATCAGTGCTAAAAGGAATCCGTTACATTTCGGTTACACAGTATATGTCACAAATCTAAGTGCTGTAATTTCATCGAAATACCTACTGATCACAATTACAAGTGTCATGGATATGGCACGCGAGTTGCAGGAGCAGTCATTAAAACAAAGGCATTTTTCGTTGCGGCGATATCTTTTCACGAAATTTCAATCACCACTTTTTCTCCGAATGCGAATATACTTTTCTGAAGCACAGTTAATATACTTTTCTGACGCACTGTTACGGGTGAAGAAATGTGCATCGTAATAAAATAAAAGAAATCAGAGCTCGCACAGTAAGATTTAAGTCGAGAGTCGAGAGTGGAATGGTGGAGAAATAGTCTGAATGTGGTTCGATGAACACTCTGCCAGGCACTGAAGAGTGAATTGCAGAGTAGTTATGTAGATGTAGAGGTCGATGTAGATGTAGATGTAACAGTCCGAACAACATGGCCGTGCTGTAGGTGTGTATATCCGTACGTAATAAAAACTCAAATGCAAAAGTCGTAAAAATGAAATCTAATTTTCTGTGCTAGAAGACAAAAAAGTGAGAAATTTCAAGGTCAGAAAAATGTCCTCTATAGAAATTTGTAGCTTTTCAAACTCAGTGATGTGCACCACAGTGCCACACTCAGTGGTCACAGAGCTACGACTTTTCCAGCTCCGCTGAGTTAGCAACGCTCCCCAATAATGTGACAAACTGAAGAGACGTGGGCTACCTTGATTCGTTTCTAGAGTGTCAAAATTCAATTGCACCGGCAAATGTTAGGATGATTCTGAGAAATTTCCCTGCTTCATCCAGTCATATACAGGCCTTGGACTACAATCTGTATAGAAGGAATGTTGAAATGAAAAGGTACGAAACGTCGTTACAACCAGACCGGTTCAAATTTGCATATGTCGCTTAGGTATAACGTAGTGGGACATCAAGGGATGCGGAGCATGTGTCATGAGCTCCCCCTGAAACATTCAAAGCTGTGCGCTCAGCAGGAAAGGTAATGCTCACAGTCTTTTTCGACGTCATCAGCAGGTAAGGTAATGCTCACAGTCTTTTTCGACGTCAGAGATCCGATACTCATCGAATTCCTCGAACACGGGAAACAGCTAACAGTGACGTGCACTGTGAGACACTTCATAGCCTACCCAAACCATCACGAGTATGCGACCTGGGCTGCTCACGAAGGGAGTGATTCTGATCCACGATAATGCGAATCCAGTTCAATGAGCTTAAGCATCTGCCCTACAGCCCGGACATGTCGCCCTTCGATTTCCACGAGTTTGAACCACTAAAAAAACATCTCTAAGGAAGACGTCACGAGAGGCAAAGGTCCCGAGTTCGAGTCTCGGTCCGGCACACAGTTTCAATCTGCCAGGAAGTTTCATACCAGCGCACACTCCGCTGCAGAGTGAAAATCTCATTCTGGAAACATCCCCCAGGCTGTGTCTAAGCCGTGTCTGCGCAATATCCTTTCTTCCAGGAGTGCTAGTTCTGCAAGGTTCGCAGAAGAGTTTCTGTGAAGTTTGGAAGGTAGGAGACGAGGTACTGGAAGAATTGAAGCTGTGAGGGCGGGTTGTGACTCGTGCTTGGGTAGCTCAGTTGGTAGAGCACGCGCCTGGGAAAGGCAAGGGTCCCGAGTTCGAGTCTCGGTCCGTAACACAGTTTTTATCTGCCAGGAAGATTCATCTCAAAGGAAAGGTCTGCAACTCAGACGACAAACTGAAAGACACAGTGGAGGTCTGGCTCATGTCATAGTTACAGAAATTCTGGGAACAGCGAATTCTTCGGCTCATGAAACAATGGGATAGTTGTTCTCAGGTCTCTGGTTATTACTTTTGACTAAAGACTGCAATTGTACCCACAGACTTGATTCGTACCTTTTTTTAGAACATCCCTCATAGTTTTCAAAACTCATTTCGTTGAACATTAGTTATCATAGTCAATATTTAAAGATTGAAAGCTGAAAAGTAATCGAGTACAACCATTACCATGATCAAATGTGAAGTTTTTCAGCCAAACAAATTATTCCCGTCAAGGCTGAATAAACATATTTTTAAAAATTTGTTACCTGTTCCTCCACTTCGAGGAATATTAAAGTGGCATCGAGTAAAACAGAAGAGTTACTGCGAAGTGTGACTTTTGCGACAGGAAATCACGAATCCAGTCTTAAAACTGAGACATTTTATCTATTTTTACCGACAATTTTACGTGTGTACGATCGACGTGCAGATAAGGCTCTGGATCTGAATGCGGCCTTCACAACATGGAGAATGATTGTGTCGGTTGACGCTTAGTGTGGTGTTGCGTGACGTTTATTCACTAGGTAACTGGAGGTTTGTTACCAAAGGTCACAAACTATGTAAATAAAAAAGATGTTATCTTTTACGTGTGTGAGAGCGACACCTGTCTTGTTGACCACTAGAAGTTATATTTCTCAGTTTAGTTGTGTCGTTCAGGTGTATCAGTGGGCAGACAGGCTACTTATCAATGAGAGTATTTGTTGCTCACAGTTTGACTTTCGTGTACAAAGCTGTTCTTGCCTTTCGGCACCATATCGTACAACTAGTTACAGTTAATAAAAAGATAAGTCGATAACCACATAATTACTCAAAATATGGACATGAATATTGTATCTAAATATTTCTGTCTGACGCGTACTTTGTAATTTTTTAGGTGTGTGATTTGAGAATGGGCGAGTCAGCTCGAAACTGTTAACGATTGCAGCAACAAATGTTATGTTCATGCAACTGAGACGGAGGAAATAAAAATTTATGAAATTTTCCTCAGTAGTTTATTTGATTTTGCAGTAAACTGGAATGTTTAATTGTTTACGAACACATGTCAGAATTCTTCACTTTGCAGGAAGCAGAAAGCCTGTGATCTTTTAAAGTGCTGCTTATTTTTGTTGGTGTCGAAAATTTCATAATCGCTTTCAAAATCAGCGAAAATAGTTTTGAAAATTGTATTTACGACAATGAGTAAGACTCTTAAGAAAAACCGAGTCAATAAGTGATGGATAAAAAAAACCATAAAGCTGTAACATTTACAAGAATTTCTCTTACACCTCCATTTGTCATCTACTGCCTTCATTTTGTTGGGCGGAAGCGATTACAGAAAATTAGTAGCCGTTCATTAAATACTAGCTTGGCAGGGAAGCGCTGAGTATCCACTGGCGGACGACTAGTGTGACATAGAGGTAATGAATTATGTAGACAAACCTTCACCTTGAACCAGTTTATCTGCTAGTGAAAATCGTATCAAAATCTCTACAGTAGTTCTGAGATTATCCTTCTCATACAGACAGAAAACCGTGCCAGGGAACTCTAATTTGTAGCATGTAGTGATAACTGATAGAGTACTGTGTACAGTTCTGCCAGTGAAATAATAGCGCAATCTCAGTATTTATGGAAACATAGTGGTGAATGTGAAAAACTATATGAACCTTTATATTATCTCTAATTTCGTCGGTGTTTGCGTTGCGCTCATTTTACGAGATGTATGTGGGAAGAAGTAATGTTGGCCGACTCTTCTGGGAACGTACAGATTTGGAATTTCAACAGTAAAGCTCTCCATGATGCACAGCGCTCCTATTTCAGAGATTCACACTGAAGTTTGTTGAACACCTCCGTAACGCTCCCGCGTTCACTGAACGACGAAACGTGCCGCTCTTCGTTGACTCTTCTCTATCCTATTAATTCAATGGGAAGAGTCAGAGTAATGAGGGGAGTAATGAGGGATATCGTGTTTTGTAAGTAACGTTTTTCGTGGATGAATTACATTTCCTTGAGATTCTCTCAACGAATTTCATCCTGGCTTTTTACTTGAATTTGTCTGTATGGTGGTTACAGTTTAGTGCACTCTGGACGGTTACTTCTAAATACCTTAAGGTTGTTACTGTTTCCAGTAGCTGATCGCCAGAAGCCTATTCGTACAGTACTGGATCTCTTCGCTTATTTATGAGCAGTACGTTACATTTATTTACGTTCAGAGTCAACTGCCAGGCCCTGCACCGTTATCGATCATTCACATCGTCTCGCGTTGCAGCTTTCCCATAGACAACAGCATCATCCGCGAACAGCCCATGTAGCTCCTGACGCCATCCACTTGGTCATTTATATGCACTGTAAACTTCAATGGCTCTAGGATCGTCACGAAATGACTTTTTACACCTGTAGGTGGAAGCCTACTGCTCTGCGTTTAATATTCGTCCTAGTACAAAAGCTGAAACTACTTATTATTTTTAACAGTGCGTGAAGAAACAGACGTTGGTGACGATATTGCAGCTGTACTAAATTTATGAAATTTATTCGCAACTGCGAAACCTTTCTGACATTAGCTGGTTTAGATCTAAAGAAATCTCCTATTGTTGATACATGAAAATTTGTGTCAGACGGCTTTCAACCCGAATTGCCGCTTGTATTTGCGGCCACCTTAACCACTTCGGCTATTTGAGCACGCTTCTAAGATCCAGTCAGACTTCCTTATGTCATACCGTCTACGACCCCATAGCTCGCAACTTTATTTGGACTCCCGCTAGAGGGTTTCAAGGAGAAAGATTCCACAATTGTCAAAAATTTCATCGATTTAGTACATCTGCAAGATCGTCAGCGATGTCTGTTTCTTCAGGCATTCTTAAAAATAGTTATTACAAGCTCGACAGGTAAAATGACTATCGTAATATTAATGTTGAATATTTTGTCTCCTTGAAGCCCTGTGACGGGAATCCAACTCAAGTTGCGAGCACTGCGTCGTTGACAGTATGACATTTGGAAGTTTGGGTCGATCCTGGAAGCGTGCTCAGATAGCCGAAGTGGTTAAGACAAAAGCTCGTACCAAGTGGGAAATCTGGTGCCGGCACGGTAGCTCAGCGTGTTCGGTCAGAGGGCTGCTCGCCCTTTGTAAAAAAGAAATCTGAGTAAAGGAATCAACGATCAACTTGAACAGATGTCTTGTGACGTCCGCCCAGACCAAACGCAATGAGCACTACCAAACAAAATGAAAAAAAGAAAGGAAAAAAGTTCCGATCCAGCACAATTTTTTTATGTGTCACCAATAGGTAACATCTTCCTAGCTAATGTCAGAAAGATTCTGCAATCACGAGTAAATTTCATGAAAGATTTTCTGTCGAACAAGTAACAGGTTCAAAATAGCTTCCAACAGGATGGACTGAACTGAATATTAATTTCTGTAAGCTCCTCCAGCCCAGCTTTCCAGTCCAGTTTCCTTCAAAATTAGAATGAGCGATTACATCGCGGCCCAGGTAGTAATAATCGAATTCTCGTGCAACGGAAACGTCTTCTCTTGTCCAGGTGGCGGAAGATGATTGAGGAAGATGTCCGGTTGCTTTAGAATCACAAATGATCTTTATTTCGTAAGATATGGTTAATTAGTAAACAAGTCATGAGCAACCCCAGCACGAGAGCAAGGACAAAGAATGATTAGTGGAACGTTATATAGCAATTTGTGGTCCCCTTAACACATAAATTCTATAACAATGTGGGGTTACACTGATTTTGGTCGAAATAACGAAGTCGCTGTGTATGAGAAGGAAAAATGGTGGTTCCCTCACATAACTTGCGGACATACCCGAGAATCGTGCTTCTCTGCTAACTAACGACTACTATACCAAACACCGGTGACGGATTGAGCTTTTGTTGAACCAGCTTTTATACAGGGTGAAAAGTATTTAAACCGGCAAACTCTGGGAGGTTGTAGGGGACATCAAAGGAAATATTTTTCCCTAGTGTCATTTTTTCCTATGAGGAGTATTTAAACCGGTAGAGGACGATCTCTCTGGCGGCAAATTAATTGAACCAACAAACACTTTTCCATTTTTTCATGACCAAGAGACAACAGATTATCACAACCCAATTTCAATTACAGTAGATCTTCAAAAATGCCTCCATGGACACGTAAACAAAGGTTACACCGTCGGATCATGTTCTGTCCGACACGGGCAAAAACCCCAGGAGTATCCTGAATTGTTCCTGCTGCTGCTATTATCCGGGCAATCAGATCCTCTTCTGATGCAACAGGAGTTGCGTAAACAAGGTTGCGCATCTCTCCGCACACAAAAATGTCCAGAGGGGACATATCTGGGGATCGAGCAGGCCATGGTACAGGACCACCTCTGCCGTCCACGTTTCTGGGAACCGTCGGTCCAGGAATCGACGCACACGACGACTGAAATGTGCCGGCGCCCCGTCATGTTGGAACCACATGCGTTGTCCTGTAGGGAGCGGCTCGTCTTCCAACAATTCTGGCAATTCTCTGGCGAGAAAATTGTAATAGTGCCGGTCATTTAATGCCCTACGTAGCAGATATGGCCCAGTTAAACAGTCCCCAACAACACCGACCCACACATTAACGAACAACCGCACTTGATGAGCGCTAGTAACTGTGGCATGTTGGTTATTCTCACTCCAAACATGCGAAAGTGCATGTTGAAGACTCCATCACGCCCGAACGTTGCTTCATCGGTAAACAACACAGATGATGGGAATGTAGGATGCATTTCACACTGTTCCAGGTACTAATGCGAAAACTGTGCTCTGGGTGGATAATCAATTGGTTCCAGGTTGTGGACACGCTGTAAGTGAAATGGACGTAACAATTGCTCTCGAAGGACTGTTCTTACATTCGTCTGATTCGTCCCCATGTTACTTGAAATTGCATGAGTGCTGATTGAAGGATCCCGCTCCACATGCTGCAAGACAGCTTCCTCAAATTGCAGCGTTCTTACCGTGCGACGGCGTCCCTGTCCAGGTAATCTGCTAAATGAGCCGGTCTCACGCAGACGTTGGTACACAGCAGCAAAGGTCGTATGATGCGGGATACGCCGATTAGGATACTGTTGTTGATAAACCCTCTGTGCAACTCGTCCGCTGGGTTGCGCTACGTAGTACGCACCAACCGTATCAGTGTACTCACTCCAGGTGTATCGCTCCATTAGTAAACAGAGACAATGCACTAATAAACTGGTGGACAGCAGTTGCCTAGAACGGAAGAGCGTAATACGTCCTCCACCAGTTTAAATAATCCTCACAGGAAAAAATGACAGTAGGGAAAAATATTTGTTTTGATGTCCCCTACAACCTCCCAGAGTTTGTCAGTTTAAATACTTTTCACCCTGTATAAGACGTCAGAGTAACCCCGACTACGTCTAAGATTTGACAAACAAGTGAGCAAAACACGAAAGCGACAGGTCGCGATCTAACGTGGCCTAAACACAGAGTTCCGGAGAGCCGCGGACTTCACCCCCTCGCGTAGGGCATGCTCACCGCAACCGCCAGTCACCGTACTCCGTCTGTCGTATCGGCCTCACGTCAGCATTTCGTAGTTGTTGGACCTTCGACGTTCTAGGCCACCCTCCGTCTGCCTGAGAATCACACGCGCAAGACAGATCATTCCACGGTTCTTACAAGGGAACCTCCCCATCGCACCCCCATTAGATTTAGTTATAAGTTGGCAGAGTGGATAGGCCTTGAAAAACTGAACACAGATCAATCGAGAAAACAGGAAGAAGTTGTGTGGAACTATGAAAAAAATTAGCAAAATATACGAACTGAGTAGTCCACGTGCAACATATACAACTTCAAGGGTAACTTGCAGTCAGAAGTACCGTGGTCTTGTGGTTAGCGTGAGCAGCTGTGGAGTGAGAGGTCCTTGGTTCAAGTCTTCCCTCAACTGAAAATTTTAATTTTTTTGTTTTCAGGCAATTATTATCTGTCCGTCTGTCCGTTCGATGCGATCACTTTTTTGGGAGTGATTATCTCATCCACAAGAAAACCTAAATCGGGCAAGGCAGAATAATCTTTTTACCCATTCGCCAAGTGTACAAGTTAGGTGGGTCGACAACATATTACTGTCATGTGACGCACATGCCGTCAACAGTATCGTATAGAATATATCAGACGTGTTTTCCTGTGGAGGAATCGGTTGACCTATGACCTTGCGATCAAATGTTTTCAGTTCCCATTGGAGAGGCACGTCCTTTCGTCTACTAATCGCACGGTTTTGCGGTGCGATCGCAAAACACAGACACTAAACTTATTACAGTGAACAGAGACGTCAATGAACGAACGGACAGATCATAAGTTTGCGAAAATAAAGAAAGTAAATTTTTCACTCGTGGAGGACTTGAACCATGGACCTCTCATTCCGCAGCTGCTCATGCTAACCACAAGTCCACGGCACTCCTGACTGCAACTTACCCTTGAAGTTGCCTATGTTGCACGTGGACTTCTCAGTTCGTATATTTTGCTAATTTTTTTCGTAGTTCCACACAACTTCTTCCTGTTTTCTCGATTGATCTGTGTTCAGTTTTTCAAGGCCTATCCACTGTTCCAACTTATAGCTAAATCTGAGGGGGGTGCGATGGGGAGGTTCCCTTGTTAGGAGTGGCGGAAAGCAAAATTTGTTAAATATGAAAATCACCAATTATAATCTTTACCGCCTGACGTAGAATTTTCTATCCTCGTCTGAATCTATACCTAGCTGTTTCGTCCACCACCCGCAACGTTTCGCGGGTGTTATTTTCGCATCCAAAGGGAGAAGGTAAAACCCTAGTCTATTTCAGTACGACGTTCGGTCGCAGGTGAATTTGAAACGCAACAGTCAAAAGCCTTGAGGGACATGCGTTTTTCTACCTCTTTTCCGTAGTGGAGTACTCTCTCAACTCCAAAACTGACTCTCCTTACCGAGTGGAGGGGAGGAATTTTAGTTAGAAGTGTTCAGTAAACTGCAGTGCAGATTGTACACGACTGTTTTCCTGAAGTCAAGGAAGATGTCTTTAACCTGGGTGCCTTTGTCTATGGCGCTTTGGATTGCATGGACGAAACGAGCGAACTGTGTTCCGCAAGATCTCTGTTTACACAATTCAAGCTGATTTTTATAGAGGAGGTTTTCATTTTCCAGAAACTGTCATAATGTGTGAGGATAAAGCATATTCCATAGTTTTACTGTAGAGTGTGATCAGCGACATAGGCCTAAAATTATGTTTATCTTCTCGAAAAACATTCTTGAAAACATTCTTGTGCTTTTTTCCGATCGCTTTGGTACCCATTCGTTGCTCCAGCGACCTACGTTAAACTGTAGTTTTTCCCATAACCTATGTGGAGTATCACAGGTGTATCATCTGGTCCGGATGCTTTTCCACTATTGGGCGACGTTAGATCATTTACTGCTCCACTTTAATATCTGTCATTTCGGTGTTCGTGCGATTATTTAATGACGACCGTATTACGATCTTCCGCCGTCAAACGGTTTTGGAAGACCGAATTCCGTTTCGATGGCTCTGAGCACTATGGGACTCAACTGCTGAGGTCATTAGTCCCCTAGAACTTAGAACTAGTTAAACCTAACTAACCTAAGGACATCACAAACATCCATGCCCGAGGCAGGATTCGAACCTGCGACAGTAGCGGTCTTGCGGTTCCAGACTGCAGCGCCTTTAACCGCACGGCCACTTCGGCCGGCTCCGTTTCGATGCCAGTATGGTCTGTTAGCGTCTGAATATATGATTTTGATCTACTTACTGACTTAACATATGGCGAAAAGTATTTAGGATTTTCAGACAGGTCGATTGACAAAATTTTGCCTTCAAATTACTTGAAAGCTTCTGGCTTTGCTCTCCTTACGTTGATTTCGGCTTTGTTGAGCTTTTTTTAACTAACTGGTGTTTCATCTCTATTAAATCTGTGATAAAGCTCTCTATGCCTTAATAGCAACTTTTTAACACCCCTGGGTCTTTCCCATCCCTCAGTATTTTCCTCGGAGTATAGACGGAGGTGACAAAAACCAGGGGATACCTATGAATACCGTGTCGTAGCTCCTTTTCCTCCGCATAATGCAGCAACTCGGCATGGCACGGACTCGACGAGTCCTGGGAAGTCTCATGCAGAAATATTGAGCCATGTTGCCTCTATAGCCGTCCACACTTGCGAAAGTGTTGCCAGTGCAAGATTTTGGGCACGAACGGACCCCTTCGATGATGTCCCATAAATGTCAGATGGTTCACGTCGGGCGATCTGGGTGGCCAAATTATTCGCACGAATTGGCCAGAATGTTCTTCAAACCAATCACGAGAAATTGTGTTCCAGTGGCGTGGCTCATTGGCTTCCACATAAATTTGATTGTTATTTGGGAAAATAGTTTCCAAGTAGCGAGATATAACCATTTCCAGTCAATGTAAACACAGTCCACCCCATTATGGAGCCACCATCAGCTTGCACAGTGCCTTGTTCACAACTTGGATCTTTGACTTCGTGGCGTCTGTGCCATACTTGAAACCTACGATCAGCCTTCCCAGCTGAAATCGGGGCCCATCTGGCCAGGACACAGTTTTCCAGTCGTCTAGGGCTCAACCGATATAGTGACGACCTCCGAAAGGCGCTGCAGGCGATGTACTGCTGTTAGCAAAGGTACTCGCGTCGGTCGTGTGCTTCCGTAGCCCATTAACGCCAAATTTCGCCGCACTGTCCTAACATTGATTTCTACGGTATTTAATTCAGTTCCTTGTCTATTAGCACTGACAACTGTATTGGAACGCCGTTACTCTCGGCTATTAAGTGAAAGCCGTCGGCCACTGCGTTGTCCGTGGTGAGAGGCAATGCCTGAAATTTTGTATTCTAGGGACACTCTTGGCACTGTGAATCTTGGAATATTTAATTCTCTAAATATTTCCAAAATGGAATTTCCCAAGCGTCTAGCTCCAAGTACCATACCGCGTTCAGAGTGTGTTAATTCCAATCGTGCGGCGATAATCACGTCGGAAAGCTGTTCACATGAATCAGGTGAGTACAAATGACACCTCCGCCAATGCATTCTTTTATACCCTGTGCACGCGATACTGCCGCTATATGTATGTATGGACATCGCTCCCCATGAGTTCTGTCACCTCAACGTGCTAGTCAAAGGCGTATTGTATAATAAATTTCTTTTATTTCACGGCTGTGGTCACAGACTTGTAGGTCCTCAGACTACCGGTTTCCGTCAGGATGCCCATCTTCAGATATTCAGCAAAATATGGGAAAAACACAACTATTGAATTGTCTGCGGCTTAAAACAATAAAATAGGCCATGGTGACAAGTATTACTGAAATACACGTGAAAATTGTGTGCTTTAAAGCGCTTTTAAGGGCACAATTTTCACATGTATGTCAGTAATACTTGTAATAATGGCTTATTTTATTGTTTTAGTCTGTAGACAATCCACTAGTTGTATTTGTGTTTTTACCATATTTTGTTGCAGATCTGAAGATGGTTATTGCTGACCGAAACCGGTAGTCTGAGGACCTACAAGTTTGTGACCATAGATGTCAAACAAAAGAAATTTATTCTACATTTTCGGGCCACTGTTCCATTCGTGACCACGTCGCTGTTTGTGATATTGTACAGTGTCTTAATTTTTATCCATTTGCGCCTCTTATCTTCATCCTCAGAGCTGACTATTGATACTCTGCTATTTTTACCCTGTCGTTCGTACTAAGCAAAAATATTTTCCTATCATTCTTATCACTCCTTGTGACACCCAATAGCCATTGATGCTGTCACAGCCTTATATTCACTGATGCCCTCCTCTGCATTAACCGATTCTAAAAGTTCGGATCTGTTTCCTGCTAGGGGGTCCGAGACGTTGTCCTCATGAGTTGATTCTCATCCCTTGAAGTACTTTTCAATTAGAACAATCTCAAATGAGTCCCTGTCTCTGGCATCCGCTTTAATCGCACGGCACTCCCACTGTATAGCTGGTAAATTAAGGCCTCCCTCTTTTACAACAGCACACACACACACACACACACACACACACACACACACACACAGTACTTGCGACCTCTATTACTGAACGACTAAAACGGTGCACGGTCCCAGTCACAGGTTGCACGCCTAACAGCTTCCAAGGTAAACAAAATTTTCATTTTCAGCATATCAGATTATAATTGATCGATTTTAAAACTTTAAAGTGCTGTCACAATCTACTCGTTGAGTGGCACATTCTTGAGTTAAAGATTTAGCACAACAAGACAATTAGAAATCGTGTATACGTCTTGCAGCATTGAAACTCGCGGCACAGAATTTCCTAGGGTATATTCATCCAGAATTTGTGAACAAGAGCACTTAGCAACTTTTAACAAACTTAAGACATAATTTCAAACAATTTCTATGCTTTGTGATTAGTCTTTGGGCGAATAATCCTAAACTAATAGTAGCAACATAATTAGGGTTTCCGTTTTCTTATTTTTAATGTGAAGTATTTAACAGATTGACACTTTTGTAAAATAAGCACACGTTTGAAGCTGTTTTATACATGGGAATTCGACTCTTTAAAGAAACGGAGGAGGTGGGCGAAGGGGGAGGGGGGAGGAAGTTGCTGGTAAGTTGTCTCTTTGTCTCTGAAGCGTGCCACTACAGCTCCTAATGCCGGTAGTGTACACGAGGGCTATTTTTATTTCAACCACCTATTTGTCAGGAAATCCAAAACACGGTGAAAACATGGTTAATCTTTACGCTCAGTGTCTCTAGTATGCCCATCTATCGCGTCACGTATCACTTTTCAGTTGTCAGCACAGAGTGACTACTTGAAGATTTGCATAACAATAGTGTCTTTCGCCAAGTGTGAAGCTACTGATGAGTGGTTTCGTCTAATTTTATGCAACCCACATAATGTAACAGTCATGCATGTCCTTCTTCATCGCAGTTCTCGGCCACACAGTGCAGGTGCAACGAAGACGCGCCTGCAACGTTATACGATGGGAAGTGTTTGATCCCGCATCATACAGCCCGGACGTGGCCCCCTATTATATTCATCTCTTTGATGACATGAACCACTGATTGTAAGGACAGCATTTTGGCACAGACGGCTAGCTGCAGTGCAGCTCAGGGAATAGGCGGAAATCACCGGTGGTTGCCTTCAATGACGAGGGTACTGGGAAGTTGGCGCCACGCTACAGAAAGTACAGTATATACGTCGGAGCGGCGACTATGTAAAGAAGTAGCTATAGGTTGTAGCTAAATGTTGCAAATAAAACGTTTTTGATTTTCACTGTGGTTTCCATTTCGTAACTGATCGGAACTGATGCTCACCTTCACCGGGAATATTTCACCTTCTGATTCTATTATAACCTCAATAGGTACTATCGAGTTCCTTTCGGCTATAAATATAATACGACTATTGTGTCTTGCCTGTCCTTGCTGAATAAATTCCTACTGAGTTTAATGGAGTATTTCGCCTCTACTTACTTCTTGGTTCAGCCAGCCTTCTACCCCTAAAGGTATGAGATCATTATCAACATTAAATTCGCCACTAATTCTGGGACATTTCCATGAATGCTCTTAAACTGCACGAATGTCACATTAACATTTTCTTTCAGATCTGGAAGGCTGTACGGTAGGTGTTTCATCACGACCTAAGGACATCACACACATCCATGCTCGAGGCAGGATTCGAACCTGCGACCGTAGCGGTCGCGCGGTTCCGTACTGAAGCGCCTAGAACCGCTCGGCCACTTCGGCTGGCGCTCTGTGTAGAGCACGCCGGACCTGTTGAGAAGGGCCTACAGCTCTCCACCCGATAGCGGAAGTCGAAAAAATTGCATGACATAGACGCAAAGTCGTCTGAGCCATTGATTTTGCCTTTGCACTCGGCTTCAAGTCGGAAGACCACAATCGACTCTGTGTAAGATGTTGCAAATAATAAGTCGTGCTTGCAACCGACTTAGGAGACTAACTGTCTTCACCATTACATTCAACGTCTAAAGGAACCGAGGATGGCCTCCGATCCTCCCCCCCCCCCCCCCCCCCCCCCGTCACCCTCCTTCCGGGAAGTCATTCCTGCCTGCAAGAGCTACTGTGTCAACGGGTTTCACCCACAGCGTTCAGCAGCCGTCGGCATAGCCTTCTCCTCATCTCTGACCGAGACTACCTGACAAGCTTACCTAGCGCACGATAACTTGCCCTTCCTGACATGTCTGGTATTTCTCTGAGGGCATTCATCACCCGCCTAACGCTGGAGCTTCCAGTGAACAACATACGCCCTTTATGAGGTTGTCCAGACAAACACTGGTTTCCGTACCGGCTGAGAAGAAATAACACTAGGCAGAGCCTTGTACACGTTGTTAAAGCATAATGGAACTGCCGTGTGGCCAATTCCTACCTTTCCTGTCCGCGTTGCACCCGAAAACAACTGTCTGCCTCATGACTGCAAATTCATCTGGGCATTTTTAGAGCTGTTTTGTCATCACAGACATCATCCATCACGACCTTAATGTCGTTCTTTCCATAATAGAAATTTGTTATTGTTTCTGGCTCTACAAAGATGAGCTTTCTAAAATTTTTCATTAATTAAAAACAAAGCAAATGAAACTTAAATTCTACATGGCTAGTGGCTCATCACCTGCCCATCAGGAATACTTTCAAAGTTTCTTCGCTAAGCGATCACTCACAGGTCGCAGTTGTACACAGACGATGCGAATGCCATATGTTTCGGCTGTATCCTTAAATTTTCTCGCGTGTGTTAGACTTTCGAGGACAAAGTTCTCGAGTACTGTAATTACACAAATCTTACACTACACGGATGTTCGTTAGGACCAATGTTAATACATGACGGAGCTGCAAACACGTAGCATTCTTTGTCACCTTTGATGTTCAAATGGTTCAAATGGCTCTGAGCACTATGGGACTCAACTGCTGAGGTCATTAGTCCCCTAGAACTTAGAACTAATTAAACCTAACTAACCTAAGGACATCACAAACATCCATGCCCGAGGCAGGATTAGAACCTGCGACCGGAGCGGTCTTGCGGTTCCAGACTGCAGCGCCTTTAACCGCACGGCCACTTCGGCCGGCCCTTTGATGTAGTTTAAAAACATCTTGCTGAAAGTATTATACTACGTAGAATGAATTTCACAGACACAGCATAGAAAATGTTAGGGATGAAACTGTCACGGGAAGTCCCCCGAAACTTAACATCTCCATCTGCATCATACTACGCAAGCCACCCAACGGCGTGTGGGGGACAGTACTTCTGGTGCCATTAACTGATACTCGCTACCTTGTTCCACTCGCGAATGGTGCGCGGGAAGAATGGTTGTTAGAAAGCGTCTGTACTGCCTCTAAGTTCTCGAATTTTCTCGTCCTGGTCATTACATGAGATGTATGTGGGAGGAAATAATGTTTTCCGACTCTTCCCGATAGGTGCCCCTTCGGAATTTCAATAGTAAACCTCTCCATAATTCACAGCGCCTCTGTTCTAATGTCTGCCATTGGAGTTTGTTGCGCATCTCGGTAAAGGTCTCGCGCCGACTGAACGAACCCGTGACGAAACGGGCCGCTTCTCGTTGTATCCTCTCTCTTCTATCAGTCCTACCTGGTAAGGATCCCATATTGGCGAGCAGTAGTCAAGAATCGGTCGAACAAACGCCTTAGAAGCCACTTCCGTCGTAGATGAATTTCATCTCCTTAAGATTCTTCCTATGTATCTCAGTCTGGCATTTATTTTTCCTACTGTTTATTTATTTTTTACGTGGTTATACCACTTAAGATCACTCTAGATAGTTACTCCTAGAGTTTTTACGGTAGATTCTGTTTCCTGCAATTTGTCATAAGTAATATAGTTGTACAGTGTTGGATTGCTTGTCCTGTGTTTGCGCAGTATGCTACATTTATTTACGTTCAGGGTCAACTGCCAGAGCCTGCACCACTCATTAATCCTCTGCAGGTTATCCTACAAATCGATACTGTCCTCTGGCGTTGCTACTTTGTTATAGACACCCACATGTTCTGGAAATAATTTTGAAGAGCATCCTACGTTTCCTACCAGATAGTTTATGTGCATTGTAAACAACTGTCACACTTCCTTGGGGTACTTCGGAAATTACTTTTACATCTGTCGATTTTGTTCCGTTAAGAGCGACGTGTTGAGTTCAGTCTGCAAGAAAGTCTTGAATCCAGTCACAAATCTGTTCCGATGCTCGATAAGCTCGTATTTTTTTTTTTAACTAAACGGCAGTGGTGGTCGGTGTCAAATGCCTTCCTGAAGTCAAGGAACATGGCATAAATCTGAGCTCCTTTGTCTACAGCGCTATGAATCTCACGGAGGAACAGAGCGAGCTGAGTTTTGCAAGATCTCTTCTTGCGGAATCCATGTTGATTTTTTTAAACGAGATTTTCGATATCCAGGAGCGTCCTAATTCTTGAGCATAAAACATGTTCCGTAATTCTACACCAGACTGCCGTCAACGATATAGGTCTAATTGTGTGCATCTCTCCTATCACTCTGGTGGTAAACAAGAATGGCCTGCTCTTTTTTTCCGTTCGCTGGGTACACTTCGTTGCTCCAGCGATCTAAGATAAACTGCTATAGGTATCTCATCTGGTTCTGATGCCTTTCCACTGCTAAGAAATTGTAATTTATTTTCTGTTCTGCGATCGGTTATCTCAATATGTGTCAGTTCGAAGTTCGTACGACGAAAGGAGGAGGTATGTTGTAGCCTTCCGCAGTGGAACAATTTCGGAAGACAGAATTCAGTATTTCGGCCTTCTCACCGTATCTTCCGTTTTGATGCCAGAACTGTATCTGAACTTCGAACCGCTTGCTGGTTTTGCATGAGACCAAAACATCTTTGTGTTTTTACAGAGATCGGTTGACAAAATTTTACTTTGAAAGTCATTGAACGCTTTTCTCATTGCTCTCCTTACGCTTAATAAGATTCAACGAGTACTACAAGCGCCTGGTGTCAATCCAGTTACCTTTTAGAGGCTAAATGACTGTCCAGCTCAACTGCTCTCCAATTGGCTTCCAAGCGCTGGCCCGAGGCCCGGCGAAGAACTTTCGCCGCTCCACTTTGCGTCTGTCCAGCGTGGTGGGTGTGGCCCCGCCAAGACAAGTATCTGAATCAGTGTCTGTAGTTTTAGAAATGTATGTAAGCCAACTGGGGGCGTAGCTCAGATGGTAGAGCGCTCGCTTAGCATGTGAGAGGTACCGGGATCGATACCCGGCGCCTCCAGAATAATTTTTTTCTTTCGGTGTTGCTACGTTCTTAGGCAACGATTACATGCAGAATACTCTATCTGTGTCGCTGAGTTGGCAATCAGAGTCCTGTACTGTGGTGCTCGATCCAGATGTAGAAAGTTTAATCATGTGCTGAAAGAATAATTCATCAAAAGTCCTTCAACTAACGGGAGTAAGACAGGACGGTGCACAGTTAGTGATTAACGGACGCCGCGCCAGAACTCTTGGCTAAATTTGGAAGACGTCTTATCAGAGTGGGGCATTTCCCACTATAATTAAGATCTGACTGGCAGGATGGGGCCCACGGCGCTACTGGGCACAGTTACGTTACATGCCGACATCGGGTTTCGTCCTTTTCGCACTCATCCATAACAACACAAATACAACACTAGCGCTTTCCACACGGCATACGAGGTGCATTCAAGTTCTAAGGCCTCCGATTTTTTTTCTAATTAACTACTCACCCGAAATCGATGAAACTGGCGTTACTTCTCGACGTAATCGCCCTGCAGACGTACGCATTTTTCACAACGCTGACGCCATGATTCCATGGCTGCGGCGAAGGCTTCTTTAGGAGTCTGTTTTGACCACTGGAAAATCGCTGAGGCAATAGCAGCACGGCTGGTGAATGTGCGGCCACGGAGAGTGTCTTTCATTGTTGGAAAAAGCCACTAGGAGCCAGGTCAGGTGAGTAGGGAGCATGAGGAATCACTTCAAAGTTGTTATCACGAAGAAACTGTTGCGTAACGTTAGCTCGATGTGCGGGTGCGTTGTCTTGTTGAAACAGCATACGCGCAGCCCTTCCCCGACGTTTTTGTTGCAGTGCAGAAAGGAATTTGTTCTTCAAAACATTTTCGTAGGATGCACCTGTTACCGTAGTGCCCTTTGGAACGCAATGGGTAACGATTACGCCCTCGCTGTTCCAGAACATGGACACCATCATTTTTTCAGCACTGGCGGTTACCCGAAATTTTTTTGGTGGCGGTGAATCTGTGTGCTTCCATTGAGCTGACTGGCGCTTTGTTTCAGGATTGAAAAATGGAATCCACGTCTCATCCATTGTCACAACTGACGAAAAGAAAGTCCCATTCATGCTGTCGTTGCGCGTCAACATTGCTTGGCAACATGCCACACGGGCAGCCATGTGGTCGTCCGTCAGCATTCGTGTCACCCACCTGGATGACACTTTTCGCATTTCCAGGTCGTCATGCAGGATTGTGTGCACAGAACCTACAGAAATGCCAACTCTGGAGGTGACCTGTTCAACAGTCATTCGGCGATCCCCCAAAACAATTCTCTCCACTTTCTCGATCATGTCGTCAGACCGGCTTGTGCGAGCCCGAGGTTGTTTCGGTTGGTTGTCACACGATGTTTTGCCTTCATTAAACTGTCGCACCCACGAACGCACTTTCGACACATCCGTAACTCCATCACCACATGTCTCCTTCAACTGTCGATGAATTTCAATTGGTTTCACACCACGCAAATTCAGAAAACGAATGATTGCACGCTGTTCAAGTAAGGAAAACGTCGCCATTTTAAGTATTTAAAACAGTTCTCATTCTCGCCGCTGGCGGTAAAATTCCATCTGCCGTACGGTGCTGCCATCTGTGGGACGTATTGACAATGAACGCGGCCTCATTTTAAAACAATGCGCATGTTTCTATCTCTTTCCAGTCCGGAGAAAAAAAATTGGAGGCCTTAGAACTTGAATGCACCTCGTACTAAGCTGAAGAAAAAGGTAGCGGAACCTACATCTGGTATGTCGTTATCACCTTGAAAATACGTCACAGCTTTCGTCTTGGATTAACGTCAAATGAGATGCCTGGTAAATAGGCCTATGTGATGCCCTATTCCAGTTTCCATGGTATGACAGTGCACATTTTGCTGCAGGGAGGGCATAGGTACAAGCGAAGCACATTTAGAACCTACGGTCTTCGAAAGTTAACTTCACTCCTTATGTCTCCCTATATTTAGCCATATCAGTTTCTTCTTTCTTTATCACATCGATTACGAGTATGACGTGCTGGCCTGTGGAGCCAAAAGCACAGGCAGCATTCCCGCTTCTAGTGACGTGCTATATTATTAGCGCCTATATTTGTGTGTATATAGCAGTTCATTTTGATTATAACGTGACTGTTTCTGGGACTATACTTTTCCTGAACGGAGCTTTTATCTTTGCAGTCGGCAACCGAGGAAACGCCGTAGCACACTTTTCAGAAACTGTATACATTGTAAAAGGAGACCCAAATCGTATTTCCAAAGTACATGTTAACTACCATCTCAATGGTATATCTACAAAACAAATAAGGAAACAAACATGTTTTAATCAAACACTAACCGCAACTCTCCAAATAATGTACGTGCGACGGGAAAAACACTATCTGTACGAGCCGGTGGCATTCTGGTGTAAAATACGCTGAAAATAAGTACGAAAAAAGTACATTGTAAGTGACAGTAAGCTCTGCAGAGCAATGGTGATCGATCGTTCCCCACGAGACCTCCAGCGACTGTTCGTTTCTCCCGTATTTGCAGCTACGACGCGAGAAAAGGCGGCATATTTTCTGAATGCGATAGTTGTTTTTTCAGATGCTGCAACTAATAAATATGGAGCCAGTAGTTTTATAATTTGGCCATTGCACGAGCAACTCGCTTCATCGAATATGTGTTTCACTTCACGAATGTGACGTTTCTGGGCTTCTCTACTATAAGATGGTTTGGCTATTCCAAACTTAGCTGCGGCCTGCCTTTATTAACAATTCTTAAATAGCCTATGTAAGCTTCCTATCATAACTTGATCTTCACAGAGAAAGAAATCGCGTGGATCGCGTGGAAATGATCTCGAATTACCTCTGCGTCTGTAGCGCTATTTTACTTCCTACTGTCACATATAATCAACTTAGTTTGCTTCTGGAATGTTATATGTTGTTTTGGCTACAAGTGCAAACAGTATCGCTTTGTGACAATTTTACTAGATATTTCAAAGTTTTATTACATCAACAGAGTCCATGCATTTGCTGTAGCTTTTTGGTGGTTTATTTGTCCATTCATCAGAAGGTGGCATATTTAGTGACAGTCTGAAAATGGAACGTCTTTGTATTTATTGTTTTAGCGCAAGCTGTTTATCGATGCTAGTTTGTTTTCAGTAACTCGATTGAGCAGGAGGAAAGAGTACCGTTGCGTAGCAACAGTTTTAGTGCAGACTGCCTAGAAAACGTGCGGACCATTTGTGTACTGTTTTGTGGAACGCTAACGGAGAACTGTTGTTTACAAAGAACGAGGAGAAGAAGAAGAGGAAGACTGCAGCAGAACACTCGGATATTGATAGGAGAAGCTACTCAGCTTGTTGTCATTGTGAGTAAGCAGGTCAGTAAACGCAATTTATTTTATAAAATCTGTTTTACAGTGTCAGTATCACTTCTTTCTCCGCTTGTTTATAGATTAAATCATCGTTAACAAAAATTATTTGAGAATCTTTCGTGATCCGAAAGCGCCTTTATTTGGCATACGGAAGTTTCGTGCTGAAGGTAATCCTAAATTACGTACGACGTTAAATTCGCACAGGGCAATAACTTCTACTGGCGGACGCTTAGGGTGTCCAGATGATCAGCAAGCGCAAGCGTATTTGTCTTTCGTTTGTTATTTTTCCGTAAAAAATTATTGCACTGTCGAAAGCTACGTCGATCGACTCGAGTCATCATCTGTTTTGAGCAGATTCATCTGAAGTGGTGACTTATTCTGTTTTAAACCAAATACGATTTAATTTATTGATCTATTAAGTCTACTTGCCGAGTTCAAAGATCACTGGAAATTAAGAGAGAAGATATAGGGCGAGTGTGCTGAGGCACTCTTTGAAAACGACAAATGTTCCTATTACATCAGTTACGGTGCAACACACACTATTACACAGAAAATATAGATTCGTAGTAATAACTTAATAGTTCAAAATTCCTGCTCGTTCCGAGTCGACGTCAACTGTAGAACACACCAACAAAATAATCCAGATTGTCCATTGTCCGTATATTTATTATTATTTTAGATTATTCTCGTTTAAGAGAGCGGCTGAACTTGAGTAGTCATGATTTCTTCTTCGTTCTTCCCAAATTCTCTTCATACGTTCACTGTGTTCTCTCTTGCGTTCTTCCGACCATCTTTTTCCCGTTCTGTTCTTCGTGTCTTCTTGTTTAACTGTGTGTTTCTTTACGATGTTTCTAAACTGTTCTCTATTGTTTATGTTGTCTTGTGTGATCCCAGTTCTTTAATGTCTTCTTCTGTTTCAGTGATCCACTTTATCTTGTTTTTACTCTTGTTTACTGTCTCAAAGATTTGTCTTGTGAACCTGCGTTTATTCATCCTGCTGATATGTCCATAAAATTTCATCCTTCTCTTTCTAGTGGTGTCTGTTATTGTTTCTATGTCTTTGTAAATATCTATAGTTGGCCTCTTCATCCAGATTCCTTCCCGAAACACTGGTCCATATATTTTCCTCAGAATTTCTCTTTCCTGCTTTTCAATCTCTCTGATCTTCGTATGACCATGAATCACTGTAGTTTCTGCAGCATAAAGTGCTTCTGGTAGGACTACTGTGTTGTAATGCCTTAGTTTCGCATTGACAGAAATAGATTTCTTATTATAGTGATTCCAAGTGAGCTTATATGCTTTTTGTAATTGGAGATTCTATCTTATTGGCTATTGATTTCAGTCCTGATGGTTGGATTATCTCTCCCAGATATCTGAAGTGGACAACTTGTGCCACTTTCCCGTATTGAGTAGTAATGGGGAGATTATGTACAGGTTTGTTTTCTCGTAGAAGATTTGTAGCCCAGTTTTCTGTGAGATTTCGTGTAGTTTTTCCAATGCAAGTTTGGCATCCTCTCTATTGTACGTTAGAATGACAAGATCGTCCGCGAAATCCAGACACTTCATCCTGATTCTCTGCTTTTTTTTTAAATCCCAAGCTGAATCCCTTTTATTTTAT
Organism: Schistocerca nitens; assembly: GCF_023898315.1. Taxonomy (NCBI): domain Eukaryota; kingdom Metazoa; phylum Arthropoda; class Insecta; order Orthoptera; family Acrididae; genus Schistocerca; species Schistocerca nitens. The sequence continues at coordinate 584,583,192 of NC_064614.1, read as the reverse complement.
TTTCCCGTGTTCTCACAGTTTTTTCCAGAACCATGTTAAATAGAAGGGGGGACATTCCATCTCCTTGGCGAACACCAGTATGGATATGAAATGCTTCTGGTGTTTCTGCCATGAATTTAACTTTATAGGTTGTATCTGTTAATGCCTGTTGAATAATTGACCTTGTTTTCATTTCAATCCTGAACTTCTCTAAAGTGTGGAATAGTGTTTGTCTATCTATTGAATTGTAAGCCTTTTCAAAATCGACAAAAGTTATCGCAGTATTTCTACATCTTCTCATTTGCAAAATTGTTTGTAAGTTCCATATATGTTCGATGCAAGATCGACCTTTGCGAAACCCTGCCTGATACTCCCCTATTAATTGTTCCGTTTGTTCTTCTGGTCTGTTTAAAAGGGCCTTTGAAAGAATTTTGTATATTACAAGGAGCAGTGAAATTCCCCTGTAATTATTTGGAGCGGTTTTTGCACCTTTTTTGTGGAGAGGGTGAATTAATGCACATTTCCACTCTGCAGGTATTTGTTCAGTTTCCCAAATATTTGATGTAATTCCGTGGGTTGCTTGTGTGAGATTACTGTCATTTAATTTCCATACTTCTGCTATGATTCCGTCTTCCCCTGGAAAGTTGTTGTTCTTCAAAGAATTGATTATTTCCTTTACATCTTTAAGTGATGGTTGGTGGGTTTTTCGAAATCTAGTTGTTCTGTCCGAGGCTCGCAGTTGAGAAGTGAGTGGAAATGGGCTGGCTCTGAGCACTATGGGACTTAACATCTGTGGTCATCAGTCCCCTAGAACTTAGAACTACTTAAACCTAACTAACCTAAGGACATCACACACATCCATGCCCGAGACAGGATTCGAACCTGCGACCGTAGCAGTCACGCGGTTCCGGACTGAGCGCCTAGAACCGCACGGCCACCGCGGCCGGCTGAGTGGAAATATTTAGCTAAAATTTGACAGTTCTTTTTAGTGTTGGTTTCCAGTGATCCATCGGGCCGGCGAAAGCACAGATTAGGTGGGTGATACCTTGTTAGGTTTTCTTTGAAAATTTTGTAGAAATTTCTGGTGTTGTTTTTGATAAATTCTTGTTCAATTTCTTTAAACCGGCTTCTATCATATCTACGTTTTTTTCTTCGTATTGCCGTGGATCAACTCTTCTGTACTCTACAAAATTCCTGCCATTTTTCTGTAGGTTTGTTGTGACTGAAAGTTTTCCAAGCTTGTATTCTTTCTTCTGCGCTGTTCCAGCATCTGTGTTTTCTCTTTCTTGGGGGTTTGACAAATTTCATAGTGTTTTTCAGTACTTCTGCAAGTTTTGTCCCGTTCGTTGCGTTTGATTGCCCAATTTTCTGGAGAATTTCCCTCTTGTTAAGTTTAATGTATACTGGATCAATTCTAACTGTTCTGTTCGTTGGTGGTTTCTTTCTGTTAGGTTGAAGTCTAATCTTTATTTGCAGCAGATGGTGGCCTGACTCAAAAAATCCCTTTATTGTTCGTACGTTGAGTATTTCTCTGGTATTCGTATTAGATATGGCAACATGGTCTATCTGAAATTCACCCAAAATTGAATTTGGTGATTTTCATGTTGTAAGTTTGTTTACAGGTTTAAGGAATTGTGTAGACATGATTTTAAGATCAAAATTTTCTCAGAAGCTTATCAGTCTCTCGACGTTTTCATTTGTTCTCTTGAGAGCTGTATTCCCATTATTTTCCGGAATTTTTTCTCTTTGCCGAGTTGTCCATTGAAATCTCCTAACGTAATTTTCACGTGATGAGTAGGGATTTTATTTGAGGTTTCCTCCAGTAGTCCCCAGAAGTCATCTGTTGCCTGTGGATCTTTTCTATTGTAATCATTTGTGGGGGCATGTGCATTTATTAGTGTGTATGCCTTGTATCCAGATTTTACTGAGATCGTCGAGATTCTTTCTGATGTTGAATGGAAGTTTATTATTGGGTGTATAATTGATTTGTGCACAACAAAAGCTGTGCAGATTCTGAAGTTTCCTGAATCAAAATGATTTTCGTCAGTAAATCGTGTTTCTTGAATCGCAAGGATTTTTATGTGGAACTTTTCCTTAGTATTTGTGAGTTGTTTAAGTTTACCTAGTATGGAGAGTATGTTTGTGTTGAGAGTTCCTATTAAGTTTTCCTGTTTTGGTCTTGGAGATTTTGAGAAGCTCCGACTCTTCTGCGCATGACGTTCCTGGTCCCGCGGAATTCGATGACCAGGAAGATTCAGTCTAATGACTGATGCCTGGGGTAGTGGATTTCTTTCCTTTTGTTCCATCATGCTTATTCAAGTTGAAACTTGTTTTGTGGTGATCTCCTATGAAGATCACATGTTTACGACTTGATTGTTGAGATCAAGAAGAGCATGGAGCAGCCGCACCAACTTGGTGAACAGACGCTGATCACTACCCGCTGGATTCCAGAACAGACGCTAGTGGATTTGAGATGCCTCTTCCGCCAGTTCCACCGTACCGATGATCTTCATCTCCGCCTTCACTGCCGTTGAGGTCTTCACCGTATCTCTTGCAAGGGGTGCTCACGAGGTACTATCACCCAGGCCAGGTGAAACAAGGTTTTTTTAACGAGGTGTTACACCTCCCCCTCCTCCTTTTTCAACCGGGCTTGGGACCGGCTTTGGTAGAGTTTGTCTCTCTCTCTCTCTCTCTCTCTCTCTCTCTCTCTCTCTCTCTCTATATATATATATATATATATATATATATATATATATATATATATATAGTGTCCTGACTCACTCACTCATCATCATCTAGCTCAAACCGCTGAGGACAGAAACTTCAAATTTGATGAGGATGTGGTCTTATACTGTAGGCCTCATTTAAGAAGGGGGCGAAATAGAGGATGAGATATTTTATGAAAATATTTCGTTATTAAGGCAAGTTTGAAGGTAAACCTGCGAAAGTTGGTATGTGAATTCTTGGTCAGAATTAAGGAAATACGTATTTCAGGATTTTTGGAAAATTAGCCCCTATGGGGGTTAAGTAGGGGGTGAGAGTTTTTTAAAATATAAATCATTATTAAAGAGCCACTAAAGCATTTTTAAAGTTACATCTATAAAAACCCCCCCATGAACCATGGACCTTGCCGTTGGTGGGGAGGCTTGCGTGCCTCAGCGATACAGATGGCCGTACCGTAGGTGCAACCACAACGGAGGGGTATCTGTTGAGAGGCCAGACAAACATGTGGTTCCTGAAGAGGGGCAGCAGCCTTTTCAGTAGTTGGAGGGGCAACAGTCTGGATGATTGACTGATCTGGCCTTGTAACATTAACCAAAACGGCCTTGCTGTGCTGGTACTGCGAACGGCTGAAAGCAAGGGGAAACTACAGCCGTAATTTTTCCCGAGGACATGCAGCTTTACTGTATGATTAAATGATGATGGCGTCCTCTTAGGTAAAATATTCCGGAGGTAAAATAGTCCCCCATTCGGATCTCCGGGCGGGGACTACTCAAGAGGACGTCGTTATCAGGAGAAAGAAAACTGGCGTTCTACGGATCGGAGCGTGGAATGTCAGATCCCTTAATCGGGCAGGTAGGTAAGAAAATTTAAAAAGGGAAAAGGATAGGTTAAAGTTAGATATAGTGGGAATTAGTGAAGTTCGGTGGCAGGAGGAACAAGACTTCTGGTCAGGTGATTACAGGGTTATAAATACAAAATCAAATAGGGGTAATGCAGGAGTAGGTTTAATAATGAATAAAAAAATAGGAGTGCGGGTTAGCTACTACAAACAGCATAGTGAACGCATTATTGTGGCCAAGATAGACACAAAGCCCATGCCTATTACAGTAGTACAAGTTTATATGCCAACTAGCTCTGCAGATGATGAAGAAATTGATGAAATGTATGACGAGATAAAAGAAATTATTCAGGTAGTGAAGGGAGACGAAAATTTAATAGTCATGGGTGACTGGAATTCGTCAGTAGGAAAAGGGAGAGAAGGAAACATAGTATGTGAATATGGATTGGGGGGAAGAAATGAAAGAGGAAGCCGCCTTGTAGAATTTTGCACAGAGCATAACTTAATCATAGCTAACACTTGGTTCAAGAATCATAAAAGAAGGATGTATACCTGTAAGAATCCTGGAGATACTAAAAGGTATCAGATAGATTATATAATGGTAAGACAGAGATTTAGGAACCAGGTTTTAAATTGTAAGACATTTCCAGGGGCAGATGTGGATTCTGGCCACAATCTATTGGTTATGAACTGCAGATTGAAACTGAAGAAACTCCAAAAAGGTGGGAATTTAAGGAGATGGGACCTGGATAAACTGAAAGAACCAGAGGTTGTAGAGAGTTTCAGGGAGAGCATAAGGGAACAATTGACAGGAATGGGGGAAAGAAATGCAGTAGAAGAAGAATGGGTAGCTCTGAGGGATGAAGTAGTGAAGGCAGCTGAGGATCAAGTAGGTAAAAAGACGAGGGCTAATAGAAATCCTTGGGTAACAGAAGAAATATTGAATTTAATTGATGAAAGGAGAAAATATAAAAATGCAGTAAATGAAGCAGGCAAAAAGGAATACAAACGTCTCAAAAATGAGATCGACAGGAAGTGCAAAATGGCTAAGCAGGAATGGCTAGAGGACAAATGTAAGGATGTAGAGGCTTGTCTCACTACTGCCTACAGGAAAATTAAAGAGACCTTCGGAGAGAAGAGAACCACTTGTATGAATATCAAGAGCTCAGATGGCAACCCAGTTCTAAGCAAAGAAGGGAAGGCAGAAAGGTGGAAGGAGTATATAGAGGGTTTATACAAGGGCGATGTACTTGAGGACGATATTATGGAAATGGAAGAGGATGTAGATGAAGATGAAATGGGAGATAAGATACTGCGTGAAGAGTTTGACAGAGCACTGAAAGACCTGAGTCGAAACAAGGCCCCGGGAGTAGACAACATTCCATTAGAACTACTGATGGCCCTGGGAGAGCCAGTCATGACAAAACTCTACCATCTGGTGAGCAAGATGTATGAGACAGGCGAAATACCCACAGACTTCAAGAAGAATATAATAATTCCAATCCCAAAGAAAGCAGGTGTTGACAGATGTGAGAATTACCGAACTATCAGTTTAATAAGTCACAGCTGCAAAATACTAACGCGAATTCTTTACAGACGAATGGAAAAACTGGTAGAAGCGGACCTCGGGAAAGATCAGTTTGGATTCCGTAGAAATGTTGGAACACGTGAGGCAATACTAACCTTACGACTTATCTTAGAAGAAAGATTAAGAAAAGGCAAACCTACGTTTCTAGCATTTGTAGACTTAGAGAAAGCTTTTGACAACGTTAACTGGAATACTCTCTTTCAGATTCTGAAGGTGGCAGGGGTAAAATACAAGGAGCGAAAGGCTATTTACAATTTGTACAGAAACCAGATGGCAGTTATAAGAGTCGAGGGGCATGAAAGGGAAGCAGTGGTTGGGAAAGGAGTGAGACAGGGTTGTAACCTCTCCCCGATGTTATTCAATCTGTATATTGAGCAAGCAGTAAAGGAAACAAAAGAAAAATTCGGAGTAGGTATTAAAATTCATGGAGAAGAAATAAAAACTTTGAGGTTCGCCGATGACATTGTAATTCTGTCAGAGACAGCAAAGGACTTGGAAGAGCAGTTGAACGGAATGGACAGTGTCTTGAAAGGAGGATATAAAATGAACATCAACAAAAGCAAAACGAGGATAATGGAATGTAGTCAAATTAAATCGGGTTATACTGAGGGGATTAGATTAGGAAATGAGACACTTAAAGTAGTAAAGGAGTTTTGCTATTTAGGGAGTAAGATAACTGATGATGGTCGAAGTAGAGAGGATATAAAATGTAGACGAGCAATGGCAAGGAAAGCGTTTCTGAAGAAGAGAAATTTGTTAACATCGAGTATTGATTTAAGTGTCAGGAAGTCGTTTCTGAAAGTATTTGTATGGAGTGTAGCCATGTATGGAAGTGAAACATGGACGATAACCAGTTTGGACAAGAAGAGAATAGAAGCTTTTGAAATGTGGTGCTACAGAAGAATGCTGAAGATAAAGTGGGTAGATCACGTAACTAATGAGGAGGTATTGAATAGGATTGGGGAGAAGAGGAGTTTGTGGCACAACTTGACTAGAAGAAGGGATCGGTTGGTAGGACATGTTCTGAGGCATCAAGGGATCACAAATTTAGCATTGGAGGGCAGCGTGGAGGGTAAAAATCGTAGAGGGAGACCAAGAGATCAATACACTAAGCAGATTCAGAAGGATGTAGGTTGCAGTAGGTACTGGGAGATGAAGAAGCTTGCACAGGATAGAGTAGCATGGAGAGCTGCATCAAACCAGTCTCAGGACTGAAGACCACAACAACAACAACATCTATAAAAATTGGTACTTGACTCCTCGCCGGCCAGTGTGGCCACGCGGTTAAAGGCGCTTCAGTCTGGAACCGCGCGACCGCTACGGTCGCAGGTTCGAATCCTGCCTCGGGCATGGATGTGTGTGATGTCCTTAGGTTAGTTAGGTTTAAGTAGTTCTAAGTTCTAGGGGACTGATGACCTCAGATGTTAAGTCCCATAGTGCTCAGAGCCATTTGAACCATTTGACTCCTCGGTTACAAACAAAAAATATGTATCAGTGTTTTTGGAAATTCAACCCGTAAGGGGGATGAAATAGGCGATGAAATGTTTTAGGGAATATTTAATTATGCAAGCATTTTTAAAGCTAAACCTACGAAAATTTGAATATGGCTCCTCGATTAGAATTAAAAAATATGCTGGAATAATTGTAGGTCAACAACTTCTGTTAATCAGTATAATGAAAAACCCGCCAAAGTTGCAAATTCATTTTTTTTTGTTGACTCGGCAACTAGTTTCGGGCCAAGACCTATTTTCATGCGATCGTAACACAGAGTCCAATTGGTATTTCCGGAAATGAAAAAATCATGTCGACATGTGGAAACGAACAATTATAGCGCGTACAGATAACTGAAATTTGCAACTTTGGCTGGTTTTTCGCCATACTAAAAAAATGTTTCATTGCTTTTGGAAATTCGGCTCCTGTGGTAGTAAAATAGGGGATGAAATTTTTATGGAATATTTCATTATGCAAGCATTTTTGAAGCTAAAACTCGAAATTTGGAGACGGTGTGGATCTTGCATTGTAGGCAACGTTTAAGAAGCGATTGTTCGAAAAAAAAGGTGTTTACTGTCCTTGGAAATTCAACCCTTACGGGGGTGAAATAGGGGATGAAAATTTTTGAGAAATAGTTCGTTATAGCAAAACATTTTTAAAGCTAAATATATGAATATTGGTATTTCACTTCTCGGTTAGATATAAAGAAATATATTTTAGGGGCTGAAAGTTTAGAAGGTGGTGCATTTTGTGAACAACATAAAAATTCGATTTGTGCAGACGGTATAAAGGGGGTAGAGATTTTAGCGCAGCACTAGTCGAAGTGTCTTGCAGCCTCCATCGTTGTTCTACAACAAAATCTTTTTCGTGTTAAATTCTCTCTGTAGCTGTTTTAATCTGGCACGTGCGTTTCAGGTGTTCCTGGTGGGACTCCAGTAGCCTCTATACGATGAAACTCACGGGTAGCATCTTAAACCGTTCTAGTGAGCTTTCTACAACACTAGATGAAAATAAGGAGGGAAGTTGTGATTTTAATACTCTGTCGACGACGAGTTCACTGAAGATGGAGCACAAAATAGGATATAACAATGATGGGTAATGAAATTGACCACATTCATTATTATAAGAACCTCATCGGAATTATTTTAAGAAACTGACGGAAGCACAGAAAACGTAAAGCGTGATAGTCGGACGGGATATGAATCGCGCCCCTCTCGTATGCGAGTCCAGGGCACCGATGGCTCCACCACATCACTCCGTGCGCAGTATGGTGAAAACTGCTCGGAATTAGATTCACAGGTGCAGGTCACAGGTGCGTGGGTTCTGTCTTAGTTGTGTTCAAAGTGAACTGCAATGACCTTCTTTGAAATGTAATCGAAGAGATGGTATGGGCTTGAACCATATCCGGTGGTGAACAGATAATAACAGTGTATCTTTGGAGTTCTCTGAGAAGAGCTGTGAAAGGAGATGCTGAACTATTAAAATGGATAAGAAACGAACACATCGTTAGTCATAAAAATCTTGATAGGCTTGTGACAGATACGATATCGCGTACTTGTGGCATTTCTTATTAGTTAGTTCAAGTTAAGGTTCAGTTAAGAGTAGTTTCAGTCAAGACTGAGTAGTATTTCAGATAGACAGCAGTTTTGAAACGAAAATGCCATGAATTCCAATGGCAATTTCCTTCACAAGTGACAGTAAAATTTTCGAAAAGTCGAAACCACAATGCCGGAGCTCGATTTGAACACAACTCGTCCTCATACTTCTCGACAGAGCAAGCATAAATTTGCGTTTGTTACACAGCGCCGGGCAAATAAAAGTAGCCCGGACGAGCGGAAACGATTGGACTTGAATGTATACATATAACCACACACCGTGATGCGCACATCCCGTGTATGCCTGCCACGTGATCCACACCGGTTCAGTGACGGTGCAGCAGTGCAAAGTGGACGATGGCACAGTGGAGCAGCGGGTGTTCGTTGTGAAACTTTGCGTGACAAAAAAGTCGTGCAAACGGTGTGATCAGTTGTTTACTGGGAAGTTTAATGGTGTCAAAGTACCAGCAAGTACCAAGAGAGGGTGTCATGCAACGCTTAGTCTGAAAATGGCGCCAGACAGGTTCTGTTTTTAACAAGTCAAAAAACATTGAGAAACATGCTCGCACACCAGAAAATGTGGGTGCAGTTGTGCAGTTCACCAGAAAATGCGTCAGAGTCGTACCAAGTCAACGCGATGCCTGTCGCAAGGGACCGGCATATCATGTCGATCAAGCGGACAAATATTCCACCTGGACCTGCACATGCATCCCTACCGACTATCTGTTCAAAAAAAAAAGTTCAAATGTATGTGAAATCTTACGGGACTTAACTGCTGAGGTCATCAGTCCCTAAGCTTACACACTACTTAACCTAAATTATCCTAAGGACAAACACACACAACCAGGCCCGAGGGAGGACTCGAACCTCCGCCGGGACTATCTGTTGTTCATGCATTAAAAGCAGCAGATGCTCCTCAGCGCCTCCAGTGATTGGCTGTTCACTGAGATAACAATGAATGCCTTGGACATGGATTTGTTCTTTACGTCTGATGAAGCTTGATTTCATCTGAGTGGTAATGTCAACTCACAGAATCACAGGTTCTGGGCAACGGAGAATCCGCATAACTTCCACGAAACACAATTGTATGATCAGTAGGTTGGGGTTTGGTGTGCAGTGTCTGCACGCCACAATACTGGTTCCACCTTCTTTCATCAGACGCTGACTTCGGTGCGCTACACTGCCAACATTTTGAAACCATTTGTGGCAGCATTAACGGAGGTGGAAAAGACCTAAAGTTGCTTCCAACAGGATGGAGCAACTGCCCATACAACCGGCCGAACCTTGAAGCACATTTACACAGTCTTCACGCCTGACACAATTATTAGCACAGGTTAGTCTGGTCGCGGCCTCAACAGGCCACCCAGTTTACCTGATCTGTCAGTGTGCGATTACTTTCTATGGGAAGTCCTCAAGACTACGGAATATCGCAACAACCCTCATAGTCTTCAAGAACTGCAGCAGAACATTTCGGGTGAGATTGCAGCAATTCCAGCAGTCCAGCTTGGATCCGCCTCGCTGATCAAGGCCCAAAAGTGCCAAGAGATGAACATCTGCTATAGTGTGATTTGCACTGTACTACCTTTCCTCTGCTGTATTTTTTGTTTCCTAGAACTCTGTTCTCCGCTCTACTTTTATTTGCCCCACGCTGTAGATTATTTTCGTGGAGAATTTGTGGGAAATATCAACTGCTCGGAATTAGATTGACAGGTGCAGGTCACCGGTACGTGGGCTCTGTCTTAGTTGTGTTCAAAGTGAACTGCAATGACCTTCTTTGAAAGGTAGTGGGAGAGATGGTAAAGCAGATGCCAGACTGAGATTCAGTGGAAGAATCCTAAAGAAATGCAGTTCGAAAACAAAGGAAGTAGGTTACAGTACACTAGTTCGCCCACTGCTTGAATACTGCTCAGCAGTGTGGGATCCGTACCAGATAGGGTTGATAGAAGAGATAGAGAAGATCTAACGGAGAGCAGCGCTCTTTGTTACAGAATCATTTAGTATTAGCGAAAGCATTACGGAGTGGAAAACTCTGCAAGAGAGACGCTCAGTAGCTCCGTACGGGCCTTTGTTGAAGTTTCGAGAACATACTTTCACCGAGCAGTCAAGCAGTATATTGCTCCCTCCTACGTATATCTCGCGAAGAGACCATGAGGATAAAATCAGAGAGATTAGAGCCCACACAGAGGCATACCAACAATCTTTCTTTCCACGAACAATACGAGACTGGAATAGAAGGGAGAACCGATAGAGGTACTCAAAGTACCCTCCACCACATGCCGTCAGGTGGCTTGCGGAGTATGGATGTAGATGTAGATGTAGATGAACTGTAACTTGGACTAAGCCGAGATTCTTGTTATAATCCCGTTACGTTTGATACTGTGTGTGGCAGGATTTAGTTTGGGGATTTTGTTCACGCGAAATTTCGTAACTTTGTGTGGTAATCGGTCTAAAGGCATCTTCAGGAGCGATTAATTTTATTTCAGATTTGTGTTTCTCCGTACATGGCAAACTGTCTCGCGGACGTCTCACCGAGGCAGAGGAGAAAAAGAGTTGTGAAAACGATTGATTTGCAAGTTATTGCTTCGTCAGTGATGAATTACTGCTATGTGTGACAATGAAATGGCACACAGAGTGTGTGCGAAGATTCGTTCCTGGTCGCCTTGAATCGGGTGGCCCTATAGCTAAAAATTTATCAACCAGGGCACTACCTGGCCTAGGTGGGACGGCAACCGAACGTGCCAAATGCTACCAAATTGCCCTGATTACTTAACAGTGCGTGGCAGCTAGCTAAATGAATTTAAGGCCTCGATTAGCGTTTGATTAATGCAGCAGCGTCACGTTTTCGGTAACAGGATTTAGCGAGGGAAATGCGGTTGCTTATTAAATAAATGTTTTCGTTGTTGGCTTGCATCGAAAATTCCGTTGTCTGTTGGCCGCTGTAAAGTGGTTATTAATGGTACATCGCGTTTGCTGAATTACGTGACACAGTCACTCGGCGACAAAAATTTACAAAAATTCAATTCATAGCGTTTTAATACGTGCTGCCGTGGATAATAACTGCTGCTTTATTTTGGCTGCAACGTCTTCATAGTAGCAGACATGCATGCAAAGCACAGATTATCAAGGAACACTTTTTTCTGTTATTGGGTGTTGATGCCGTGTTGCTTGACTTTTGAAAGGCATTGGGTGCACTTCAACACTGTCGTTTCACTGGAGATAATAAGAATAACTTCCATATTCACCCATATGATGGTCAAGTGTGGTCCTGAAAAGGACCAAGATGATGTTCCTGGTGTGAAAGGATCAGCCGCCAGCGAAATCTGACGTCCTGGATACGCCCGACTGCCAAGTCTTATCTTGGTCGGAAGTCATTGCAGTCTTCGTGGAGGCTCCTTTCAAGTATCCCATATCGTGTGGCGAGGGCGTCCCGTCGGGTAGACCGGTCGCCTGGTGCAAGTATTTTTAGTTGAATTTCAAGGACAACGCAGTCGCTGGAGAGCGCAGAAAAATGGTCTACTTGAGGGAAGCGTCTTGGCTCCACTTCTCTTCAACACTTATATCAGCGACCGGCTATTGACGCGGGGCACGAATAGATTCTTCTATGCAGATCATCTAGCCCTTGCTTCACAGAGCTCATGCTTTGTAACAGTGAAAAGAAACCTGACAACTGCACTTAGAACACTGCCGATCGGGAGTTGGACGATCCAGAGACAACCTGAAGAGATGGGGCTTCAAAACGGAAGACACGTCCTGTGACTGTGGGCAAAGCACAAACCACAAGCCACATGCTTCATGGCTTTTGTGCCCTACATCCTGCATGAAGAACTGTCCCCTGCAAGCCACTCCAAGCGCCATGGAGGTTTCAAAGTACTGGGCACATGTAATATAATTACAATTTGTGTGTATATTGATGTGTATGGGTACTGCAAATTTGTATGTTTCTGCCTCGAGAATAAAAAAAAAAGGATAATCTAGTACTGAACCAGATTTGTGACTGGATTCAAGACTCCTCAACAGATAGAATTCAATGCGCCGTTGTAACGTTGCAAAACACAAACACACACACACACACACACACACACATACATTGTAATACTAGCGCCATCACAAACCAAAAATGATCGACGGCAGAAGTTATCGATAGTGCAATTGATAATGAACAGGTGAGGTAACACTAACTTTGTTTCTCTGTTTTTTGACTAGGGAAAGAGCAGGATTCCAAGCAGAATTTTAACAAAACCCAACATTTCTCCCTTTTCAAAAACAGAGGGACAGAGTTAATGTTAAATCGCCCTTTGATTACTAATTTCATTATAGATAACTTCTGACGTCGACCATCTCTGGATTGTGATCGTTATAAATAACTTCTAACGTCGGCCATCTTTGGATTGTGATGCGCTAGTGTTTACAGGTGTGTGTGAGTGTGTGTGTGCGGGCGTGTGTGTGTGCGTGTGTGTGCGTGTGTGTGTGTGTGTGTGTGTGTGTGTGTGTGTGTGTGTGTGTGTGTGTGTGGTTGGTGATAAGTTCCTATGGGACCAAACTGCTGAGGTAATCGGTCCCTAGGCTAGGCTTACACACTACCTGATCTAACTTAAACTAACTTACGCTAAGGACAACACTCACACCCACATCCGAGGGAGGACTCGAACCTCCGACGGGGGAGCCGCGCGAACCGTGGCAAGGCGTCTGAGACCGCGGGCTACCCCGCACGGCTGTATGTGTGTGTGCGTATGAGTGTGTGTGTGTGTTTTTTACGTTTCCGGAATTTCTCTGCAAGTCGAGGTTTTAAATGCCTTTTAGAGAACTTACTTGCTGGAGTTTTACCTTGAAAATGGCAGTTGTGCTCCCGTCGAAATTTCGGCGGCTGTCAACGACGCCATCCCGCTGCGTTCCCGCAAGTTATTTGAACATCCTAAACTGATTACAGTATACGTATGTGACCTATCTGAATACAGGCGGTAGCTTTGTGGACGATACTGTCGTATGTAGGAAGGTTGCAACGGCAAAAACTATAGTGAAACGCAAGAAGACATACAGAGGATTGATATTGGTGAGGTTGCCAGTAGTTAACACTAAACGTAAAAAAAAAGAAAAAAGTAGCATGTTTACGTATAGTAGGCGAAACGATCATTCTCACTCGATTACAATGTGCGCGATAAATTACTGTAAAAAGTAAGCTATGCCAGTCGCATACTCAGGAAATGAACTTTCGGGGCGGATGTGGGAATCCCTTATTACCATCCGGGCTAGATCCTAGCGGAGATGAGTTTGCCGTTGCCTTCCTCTACCCTACAATAAAGTGGAAAATGTGTATCTGCGTCATGTTTGCAACTACGATGCGTGTTTAGCAGTGTAGTGCTTCTGGTAGTATGGGCGAATGGAAGGAAGAGAATGATATTGGTGCCCCACACAGGCAACTGTACTCGAATAGCACAAATGGGACCGCCGGACTTAATTTCCGGTTCGACGGGCAGATTTATCATAAAGATAAGCACACCACCTATCCTCATGCCGAGCAAATAATAGCCTGAAAATCTTTCTACTGCCAGGATTCGAATAAAGCACCACCGTACAAGCGTGCGTTAGCGCGTTGTCTCGAACTCCGCAGTTCAGAAGATTTCGAGGTGTGGTCCACTGATTGCTCAACCGAATTCCGGAACTTGCCCTTCTGGCAAAACAGTGCGCGTACAAGTAGGCACTGAGGAGTCTTCTGCACTTTCGAGAACGACAAGTATGACGTAGTGTTTTTATTCTCGTGTTAACTCTTCGTTTGATTCAGCTCACCCTACCTATTAAATTTTTTGTGAGCAACCTCGGGAGAGTACACAGACTCTTACATTCGGCTAAATCCGGAGAAAGAAAACTGGCGTTCTACGGATCGGAGCGTGGAATGTCAGATCCCTTAATCGGACAGGTAGGTTAGAAAATTTAGAAAGGGAAATGGATAGGTTAAAGTTAGATATAGTGGGAATTAGTGAAGTTCGGTGGCAGGAGGAACAAGACTTTTGGTCAGGTGAATACAGGGTTATAAATACAAAATCAAATAGGAGTAATGCGGAAGTAGGTTGAATAATGAATAAAAAAATAGGAGGGCGGGTATGCTACTACAAACAGCATAGTGAACGCATTATTGTGGCCAAGATAGACACAAAGCCCATGCCTACTATAGTAGTACAAGTTTATATGCCAACTAGCTCTGCAGATGATGAAGAAATTGATGAAATGTATGATGAGATAAAAGAAATTATTCAGGTAGTGAAGGGAGACGAAAATTTAATAGTCACGGGTGACTGGATTTCGACAGTAGGAAAAGGGAGAGAAGGAAACATAGTAGGTGAATACGGATTGGGGGGAAGAAATGAAAGAGGAAGCCGTCTGGTAGAATTTTGCACAGAGCATAACTTAATCATAGCTAACACTTGGTTCAATAATCATAAAAGAAGGTTGTATACATGGAAGAATCCTGGAGATACTAAAAGGTGTCAGATAGATTGTATAATGGTAAGACAGAGATTTAGGAACCAGGTTTTAATTTGTAAGGCATTTCCAGGGGCAGATGTGGACTCTGACCACAATCTATTGGTTATGAACTGTAGATTAAAACTGAAGAAACTGCATAAAGGTGGTAATTTAAGGAGATGGGACCTGGATAAACTGAAGGAACCAGAGGTTGTACAGAGTTTCAGGGAGAGCATAAGGGAACAATTGACAGGAATGGGGGAAAGAAATAGAGTAGAAGAAGAATGGGTGGCTCTGAGGGATGAAGTAGTGAAGGCAGCAGACGATCAAGTAGGTAAAAAGACGAGGGCTAATAGAAATCCTTGGGTGAGTGAAGAAATATTGAATTTAATTGATGAAAGGAGAAAATATAAAAATGCAGTAAATGAAGCAGGCAAAAAGGAATACAAACGTCTCAAAAACGAGATCGACAGGAAGTGCAAAATGGCTAAGCAGGGATGGCTAGAGGACAAATGTAAGGATGTAGAGGCTTATCTCACTAGGGGTAAGATAAATACTGCCTACAGGAAAATTAAAGAGACCTTTGGAGATAAGAGAACCACTTGTATGAACATCAAGAGCTCAGATGGAAACCCAGTTCTAAGCAAAGAAGGGAAAGCAGAAAGGTGGAAGGAGTATATAGAGGGTCTATACAAGGGCGATGTACTTGAGGACAATATTATGGAAATGGAAGAGGATGGAGATGAAGATGAAATGGGAGATACGATACTGCGTGAAGAGTTTGACAGAGCACTGAAAGACCTGAGTCGAAACAAGGCCCCCGGAGTAGACAACATTCCATTGGAACTGCTGACGGCCTTGGGAGAGCCAGTCATGACAAAACTCTACCATCTGGTGAGCAAGATGTATGAGACTGGCGAAATACCCTCAGACTTCAAGAAGAATATAATAATTCCAATCCCAAAGAAAGCAGGTGTTGACAGATGTGAAAATTACCGAACTATCAGTTTAATAAGTCACAGCTGCAAAATACTAACGCGAATTCATTACAGACGAATGGAAAAACTGGTAGAGGCGGACCTCGGGAAGGATCAGTTTGGATTCCGTAGAAATGTTGGAACACGTGAGGCAATACTAACCTTACGACTTATCTTTGAAGAAAGATAAAGAAAAGGCAAACCTACGTTTCTAGCATTTGTAGACTTAGAGAAAGCTTTTGACAATGTTGACTGGAATACTCTCTTTCAAATTCTGAAGGTGGCAGGGGTAAAATACAGGGAGCGAAAGGCTATTTACAATTTGTACAGAAACCAGATGGCAGTTATAAGAGTCGAGGGACATGAAAGGGAAGCAATGGTTGGGAAGGGGGTGAGACAGGGTTGTAGCCTATCCCCGATGTTATTCAATCTGTATATTGAGCAAGCAGTATAGGAAACAAAAGAAAAATTCGGAGTAGGTATTAAAATTCATGGAGAAGAAATAAAAACTTTGAGGTTCGCCGATGATATTGTAATTCTGTCAGAGACAGCATAGGACTTGGAAGAGCAGTTGAACGGAATGGACAGTGTCTTGAAAGGAGGATATAAGATGAACATCAACAAAAGCAAAACGAGGATAATGGAATGTAGTCAAATTAAATCGGGTGATGCTGAGGGAATTAGATTAGGAAATGAGACACTTAAAGTAGTAAAGGAGTTTTGCTATTTAGGGAGTAAGATAACTGATGATGGTCGAAGTAGAGAGGATATAAAATGTAGACTGGCAATGGCAAGGAAAGCGTTTCTGAAGAAGAGAAATTTGTTAACATCGAGTATAGATTTAGGTGTCAGGAAGTCGTTTCTGAATGTATTTGTATGGAGTGTAGCCATGTATGGAAGTGAAACATGGACGATAAATAGTTTGGACAAGAAGAGAATAGAAGCTTTCGAAATGAGGAGGTATTGAATAGAATTGGGGAGAAGAGGAGTTTGTGGCACAACTTCACAAGAAGAAGGGACCGGTTGGTAGGGCATGTTTTGAGGCATCAAGGGATCACAAATTTAGCATTGGAGGGCAGCGTGGAGGGTAAAAATCGTAGAGGGAGGCCAAGAGATGAATACACTAAGCAGATTCAGAAGGATGTAGGTTGCAGTAAGTACTGGGAGATGAAGAAGCTTGCACAGCATAGAGTAGCATGGAGAGCTGCATCAAACCAGTCTCACGACTGAAGACCACAACAACAAAGTGGACTTTCTTTCCATACCAAAAACTGACATGACAACTTAAGGAAGACAAGTATCATTCACTAACGACAAGTGTGGGGTAGTGTTTGCATTCTCGTGTTAACTTTTTGTTTGACTCAGCTCACCCTAACTATTAAATTTTTTGTGAACAACCCCGGGAGGGTACAGACAGACTCTTACATTAGGCTAAATAGTGTGGACTATCTTTCCATACCAAAAATTGACAGGAAAACTTAAGAAAGACAAGTATCATTCACAATAAAATTTTGCAGTGGTAAAAAAGTGAAATGGATACATTACACTTTCTGGAGTGTTTGATACGAGCGCTATTTATTTCCTCATCCGATCGTTCGCGAACTGGAAGCCACAGTGAAAATAAAATATGTTCTGTTTGCAACATTTAGCTACACCTTCCATGTATGTCTCTACATAGTCGTGACTCCAACTTAGAATTTTGTCGTAGTATGGTACCAAGTTTCCAATATCCTCGTCATGCAAGGCAGGCACCTGTGATCTCTGCAAATTGCCTTCGCTGGTCTGCAGCTCGTTGTCTGTGCCAAAATGCGGTCTCCTCGTGAGCGAAGAGATTAAAATCAGAGGGAGCCAAGTCCACACTGTATGGTGGGTGGTCAAATATCGCCCATCGACAGCGCTGCAGGATGGTCTTCGTTGCCCCGACAGTGTTGGGCCGGGAATTGTCGTAAAGAAGGAAATTCTGACAGATACGTTATGCGAGCTGCATGAAATCAGGAGAAACTACACAGCAGGCACCTCGCACTTGGCGAGAAACGCTATTTCCCAGGCGTCTTTACCTGCTCACTGGGCGCCGAGTACTGAAGAGACATACTAGAGACACTGCGCAACTCATCTGTACAAAGCTTCACCGGATTTTCATTGCAGTTTTAATTTCGCGCCCGATCGGAGGTGGAAAAACAAAATAGCCCTCGTACACAGCTGAAATGTTATCATTAGCTTAAAAATGTTCTATGAACGACAGTACTGGCAGTTGAAGCCCATTATTGTATACTTTCTTTTCTTTAATCATCTGTCGGTGAAGGCATTTAAAATGATAACTTACCTTCTTGTATATTCTGGTATAAAAATGTTGTAGTGTTATATTGTATGAAACTGGGGACAGAGAAAAGACGGAGAGTCTCCGTCCCCGCCGTAGCCCTCAGTGGTTCACAACCCTACAACAGGCTACAGCAGTCCACTCACCCCAACGCTGCCCCACACCGAACACAGGGTTATTGTGCGGTTCGGCCCTCAGTGGACCCCTCCTGGCAACGTCTCACACCAGACGAGTGTAACCTCAATGTTTCCGTGGTAGAGTAATTATGGTGTACCCGTACGTGGAGAAAGTTTTTGCACAGTAATCGGCGACATAGTGCAATTGAGGCGGAATAAGGGGAACCAGCCCGCATTCGCCGAGGCAGATGGAAAACCGCCTTTAAACCATCTACAGACTGGCCGGCACACCAGACCCCGATACTAATCCGCTAAGCCAATTCGTGCCGGGGACGGCACGCCTTCCTGCACGGAAAGCAGTGCGTTAGACCGCACGGCTAACCGTGCGGGCAAATGTAGTAGTACTTTCTTAACTTATCATCCTACAAAAGAGGTTACTGATGTGTTACCGAGAATGGTAAAGAGAAAATCATAGGTGGGCTACTAGTTGGATAGTTCGGTTACTGGAGGGAAGGTAGTTTTAGGCAAGTTGCGGAATCCTTGTGAGCCGGCGTTTGCGACCTCGGCAAAGTATACGGTCATTCCAGATACTAACAGTGGTGAAACACCCGGGAATAACCGTCCTGGGCCTCCTAAACTGGAATGGTCACATAAAACTAGTTATAGGAAAAACAGAAGCCAGGCTGAGGTCAACCGGAAGAATCCTCAGAAAATGTAATTTGTCTACGAAGAAAGCGGCTTAAAAACAACAGTTTGAACTGTTATTGAGTACCGTTCATCAATGTGGGATCCTTACCGAGCATGATTAATAGAAAAAATAGATGCAAACGAGAGGTGCGCGTTATGTCACGGACTTGTGTAGAAAATGTAAAAATTTTCACGGAGAAGAGCATCAACCTCGAGTGGCAGGCGCTACAAGAGAAGCTTTGCATATAACAGGGAAGATTACTTCAAAAATTCAGAAACCATCCAAGGAGAGCCAGGAAACATATTAAATCCTCGCTCCTCCGATGGATTGCAGGCAGCCGGTCTTCGTACTCTCCATTCGTGAATGGAACGGAGAAACGGGAGAATGTTAATGATGTCAAAAGTGTCGTTCACCCCACACCATAAGGAGGTTCCTGGAGTATGAATGTAGCTGTAACTATATTGCTGGCTGTTATTGGGCATGCCTGTGCAAGTGTGGATAATTCGATCAAGGGATTTCTTGCAAAAGACTTGATATGGTGATGGCTACATGCCTCATCCTACACATTCTGTTTCTAGAGTTTTGCACTTTTGGAATGTACGTTTACTCGAGAAGCGGAAAGTGTAAGATGAGATATGTAGCCATCATCATATCACATCTTTCGGAAGTAACCCTCTGGTCAAATTATTCGTAATGTCGCAGGTATGTCCATCAACACCAGAAGTATTAGCCATGCCTTCTTACACATTCCGCTTCTTGTGTTTTGCACCTTTACAGTATATGTTAGCTGTCTGTGCTGTTATTTTTAACATCTGTTTTAGCTTGAAGCATTTCATTGCCTGCGCGCCAGTAGTCGAGTAAATGTAAAGGCCGCAACACCTGCTCGAACTTCTGCGAGCGAGTGGGTAAATTTACACAGAATATGTGACTGTGAACCTTCTGTGTTTGTTTCAGGTGAGACTGAGTATCCAAGACTTGCCAACGCTTCCTATGGTCACATTTTTCCTGTGACGCTGACCATTGTTGCCGCAAACAACAATTCAGGCAAGAAATGTATAATTTTTATATTGATTTTTTTTTTACGTCTCACCAATTTAGCGTATAGAGAGAGCGCAGAAATATGTGGTAATAGCACTGTGTTTAGAGATCGCTGGTTGGTTAGAATGTTTCACCTGAAGATAGTTTTAGCCTCAGTTATTAATTTATGTGGGTGCTTTAATAATACGACTATCATTTCTCAACAAGTCAAAAAACAACGGATCGGGCAATGAAACCCATTCCTTAGCGTGCGGACATGCGAGGAAAAAAATGCCTTTCTGCCCTACTGAGATTACTTGAAAAATGTGACTATTAAGATGTTTGCTTATTGAGTTTTAGGTCCTAATGTGATTCTTCTTCATGCTTTTCATTATCCCATCAGTTACAGCTGACAATGTACGTGTATGACGGCATCATTGATAACTGATCTGTTCGTTTAAGATCCATTGTGGTATAGCTTACGCCTTTTGTTATGGTCTACTGGCGCATTGTTTCCCACTGGCAATCGGTTTCCTTCAGTGACAGAAAATCTTGGGTATTTTAAAAATACACAGTAAGTTTGATCGTCGCTGCGCAATACAAGGGCATATATAAATAAAACAATGTATGTGATGCCACGAGCAGTTGCAGAGATGAGGCCGTTTCTTGTATTGTGGATAGCGTCCATAAACTACTCATGTAAACAGAATTTTTAAAAAATCATTCTGTAGATACAGCATGGTGTCCGCGTAATGATCCATTACAGAGACAGAGACTTTACAGTCAAATACCAGGGGAGCTGATAGTGGGGAAAAGGGAGTCCCAACTTGGAATATTTGAGAGCAGATATCTGGTTCCATCATTCGCCTTACAACTAATGGAAACCGCTCGTGCAACTTGGTCAGAATCGGGGAATGGGAACTGTTTTAATTTAATTGTGGGACACATGTCCCATAAAAGTTGTATTTGTTTATTTGCACAACAGGGGTTAAGTCGATCACTCGTTCGACACGCACGTGTCTACGGCGTTGCCGGTAGAGTATCATGTGTCACCGACGTACACAGAATAAAATTGTAAGATTTATAAAGAATTATCAAGAATTTAGTGCAGTGCTATATATGTGTGGTACGTCAAAAAGATGAAGTCGTTATGCCTCAGGCAACGCACCTGGGGAGATACAATTATGAGCAGTGTACAGAGTTAAAATTACAACAGAAAAGAACCTTTCACTTCACACTGCGGACATGGTTTGTATTTGAGTTTTGAATGTGCTTCCTTGTACGTGTATTCCATGAGAGGGCGCCGCTTTCCATGACTCAGGAAGACGTACAGACAGCACAGTACAGTACAGTGAAGTAGAGTATGGCAAGCAGTTCAGAGCTTCGCTGTTGGGGCAGCTCTCGTAGCCACTGGGCTGGTCACGTCGGCCGGTGCAGTGGTTACTATAAAATTCTCAAAATCTGTTCATCTGAAACAAGGTTTGCACATCTAGCATTTTGCCTGCTTGTTTTGCGAGAGTCCAGAAAATTTTAAGCTTCTCCATTGTCCCATGAGTTTTGGGGCTTGCAACCGGACGATGTCGGCATCTGTCCATGATATTTCGGCTGAAAACAATTGAGCCGTAATCAGGTGAGTTTCAAGTGTATCTGACCTGAAGACGGATGAGTGATTTTAAGCCGTAATGTCGCGAGAAGATGTAGACGTCAACCGGTTGCAACTCGGCGCCTCATGGAATACTAATCACGCCGGCAAAAGTTCAGGACTATTCCCCATTATGTTGAGGAAGCGACTCTTGGGGCTGTGTAAAGCACTCCTCTCTGCTGTCTTTAATTTTCAACACAGCTGAACATGTTTAGTAGTTGTTGGAAACCAGTTACCATTGTGAAAAATGCGATAGTAGACTGATAAAACACTGTAATAACACAGTTGTAGCGGATCTTCTCCACCGCACAGTGTTGCATGCTCTGATTTAAAAAAAAAAAGTTCAAATGTGTGTGAAATCTTATGGGACTTAACGGCTAAGGTCATCACTCCCTAAGATTACACACTACTTAACCTAAATTATCCTAAGGACAAACACACACACCCATGCCCGAGGGAGGACTCGAACCTCCGCCGGGACCAGCCAAACAGTCCATGACTGCAGCGCCCTAGACCGCTCGGCTAATCCCGCGCTGCCATGCTCTGGTAAGATTCAATTTTCGTACAATTCGCATTGTTTAAGATGCAATGTTCAATCGCTGCCTGGGTCCCTACCTTGAAATTTTCCTTATGCTAGTTTAGCGAAATGCCAGAATGGTTCCTTTGAGAATTACGCAGGTGTTTTTTCTTCCCCAAACGATGCTAGTTTGCTTGTGTTGTACAATTGTTACGATGATTGCGATGCACAGTATTCGATAAGATAATTAACTCCATCATCCACTTGCCTTTCGTGCCACAATCAATCCCTTAACGAGCGAAGTTACGCCGTAGAAAGTACATATGTTCCATCGTTTCCCTGAATCACTTAAGCCAAGTGAAATGAAATTATTGTGTGGTATTATTGGCTGGGAGACCTCGTCTGAGGCTGTTCGGCGGCCTAGTGTAAGTCTTTGTTTGACAACGCTTGGGCGACGTACGCGTCGGCACTTAAAACAACTTCCCTTTGAAAGAGCGGGATCGAGTTTCTTCCCCCAACTTACCGTAATCCAAACTCGTGCATCACCTGTAATGACCAGAGGTGGGATTTATATGCACGATAAACTATGAATAGTATATCCATGCATCTGTGCACTAAAAATCTGGTAAATATTTCCTAAAAACTTTCATATACGCAAAAAATTAACATTATGTCAACTTTTCGTTCCGAAATTATTCCAGGAGCGTTAGAAATTCTACATTATTTAACTTACTGAAAGGGATCTTGGCTAAAACTGACGCTTTACAGATATCTTTTGAAAAATTATCGTCGACATCATTTCCACCCCTGCTTGAAGTAAATGCTGCAAGTAAGGCTGTTTGGATCTTGGACACATTTATATTGACAGCATTTCTATGAGCAGCTGTTTGTAAATGTTGTGTAATCCGGATTTTTTTTTTCGCAGTGCAACTATGACAGTGGTATACAAATAAAGAGAGTTTATCTTGGTTAAATAAAAACGACAGTCATTAACTCGAAACTCACATTGATGTATTTAAATACGTAGAAAACACAAAAATAAAACGTTGCCTCCTTCCATCTGTTGCTAGAATAAGACTTCCGTCAATCCACTGTCGAAGCAAATAAGCTTTGCTGCTCTTCATCTTCAGCATTCTAATATTCTCTCACTTCCCGCTCACACTTCAGGAATGAACAAGGAACAGCAGTCTGCTTACAAATTTAAAAGTTAACTGAAATGGCACTTTTTAATTCTTGGAACAGTTATCGTCGTGGTAGAGGGCTTCGTTTGTAACACAATGCAGACCATATCGAGTTTTATGTTGCGACGGGCGCACCAATCTGTATAGATTTGTCGCATGACTATAAAATACTGTTTACTTTATGCTGAGTCTGAGCGGCGTTATTTTATATACTACTAGCTGAGAAACCCAGCTTTGCCTGAGCATTCCTTTTTCCAGTTTTCTTTTAGAAACGAAAAAAACCTGTGTTTGTCGTGAATTATCTAAAAAAAAAGTAGCATTTCCATGTATTCGTGATAACATCTTTGAAATTACGAAACAGTCGTATAAAGAAATATGCACAACGTAGAAACGTATAAGTACAGTATCCAAATTAAGAAACATGGTCACGAACAGTTTCTGTATGCTGGGCGCAGATGTTACGCTTGTCTACGACGCGATTCTGTAAACGTCCTTCTGACAACGCCTCAACTTTGCTGGCGAAAGCAGCAGTGGAAAATCTGGCGGTAAGGTTTTGAAAAGTGTTCCTTTCCATACAGGGAGCGCGTGAAGTCGTTTCTCCATGACAAGAGTTCTTATTCTGTTTACTCCAGTGGCGTCTCTTTAGCTCTCTGTGGTGTCTGACAAACATTGTAGTTCTTTACGGGAGAATACTTGAGTCGAATTTCAGTTCTTGGCTAATGAGCAAACAGAACTCTTGACTCGTATTCTACCTTGTACTGAGGAAGTTTCAGCTGTGGGAGTTTGAAAACTTGTGTAGACAGAGGATTGAAGGTACACCACGTACGTGCACATTGGCTAACGCCCCAGTAGAGCATTGGTGCAGTACAACTGCACTCAGTACTTCAATCCTTTAATAGTTGATATGTACGCCCCAGGTAGCTCAATGGTCATTGCGACAGTCTGTCAATCCTAAAGGCCCGGGTTCGATTCTCGGCTGGGTCGGAGATTTTTCTCCGCTCAGGGACTGGGTGTTGTGTTGTCGTAATCATCATCATTTCGTCCCCGTTGACGCGCAAGTCGCCGAAGTGGCGTCAAATCGAAAGACTTGCAGCCGGCACGGTACCTCAGCGTGTTCTGTCAGAGAGCTGGTTGGCCTCTGTAATAAAAAAACTGGGTAGAAGGATCAATAATCGAACTTGAACGGATGTCATGTGATGTCCGCAACAACCAAACAAAACGGTCAGCAACGAAGGAAAAAAAAGGTGGTCAGCGCGACAGTCTGTCAATCCTAAGGGTTGCAGATTTTCTCCGCTCAGGAACTGGGTGTTGTGTTGTCCTAATCATCATTATTTAATCCCCATCGACGCGCAAGTCGCCGAAGTGGCGTCAAATCGAAAGACTTGCACATGGCGAACGGTCTACCCGACGGGAGGCCCTAGTCGCACGTCAATAGGTGATATGTGCACTCCGGATCGGCGGATAGGGAAACACTCACAGTAGATATACCGAGTTTCATTTTTTTGTCCACTGAGATTTTTCTGAAAGTACTCATCAGGGTGAAGGTCTTCCATTTCTCACAGCTAAATAGTATTAGCCAACTTTGTGCCCATGTAATAACTGGGGGAACGACCTGCAGAAAGTGAAACATATGTTCCGCCAATCTCGAAATTACATGTAGGGTAGAATCTGATATTGTGTACTTGATATTTATACAATTTCTTACACTCTAAATGTTTTTTGAGAATAAGTAATTTACGGTATCCACAATTTGATTCATTCTAGTATCATTCTGAGAGGAATGATTGGTCAGATATACTAAACTGAAGTAAAACCGCAACACGATAGTTCGTTTTATGGAAATCTCAAGGTGTAGTTTGCATATGATAGGGTCATCTATCTTAATCATTTGAAGGCCTAAGAATTCCATTGCGGAGACAGAATTAGGCAACCATACATACACACACCATATGTTACAAAGAGCACGGAGGTTTACAGTGGAAAAATATCGAAAACGAGTATGAGCCGGTAATATTGTTAAGAGAATACTTATGTATTGCATAACTGGTTTTCTGCAGCTCTATCTTCCGATTGTTTTGTACGGAAAGGTTTTTCTTTAACCAGTTTCTGTCACTGCTGATGCAAAATAGATGGAATTCTGCGTACAATTGCTGAGACTGCAACTGGGATAATAAAAAAACCTGGGAAGGTTTTTCCAAGCATCAGTAGTGATCAATTGTTGATCTCGCAAACTTGTTGACTGCACAGCGATACTGGATTTAGATACATGTATTTAGTATGGGCCGACTATCAGAATAAAAAGACGACAGAATACATCTGGCGGCGATGTTCTGCGCACGAACACGCAAGCCTTCCATTCCGACACAGCCGTGTTGCCTGCTTAACTTGAAGCCCTTGAAGTGCATGTGGCGCATTATTATTGATCGGTAGCTGTACCCTCCACTGAGTAACGAGGTCAAGGCCTCCCCGAATGCTGATGCTCAGTGAAATGTAGGAATGAATTGGGATTCGTGCTGCTGTCGTAGATGCTTTTGTTTTTCTCACATTTATTGAGTCACAAAAGGTACATTACACGAACTATTTATTCCAGACTCTTGCTGACCTCTGAATATCTGCACTGTAACCTCAGCTCAAGTGACTACCTAACGTTTCCACTGCTACTGCTGGAGACATTATCATCACATATGAAGATTGATTGTGAACATTCTTTCACTTTTATCTGATATGACACAAAGTTGTTCAAGCACTACGCTCTTATTTGCAGTGAGAGGAGAAGCATACAGTTGTATCAAAAAATTTTTTTAGGTAACTGTTAACTCACAAAATGACGGATACAGGCAAAAACACAGTGAGCGCCCAATCAAATGGATAGAGGAAAACCTACACTTAATCCACACTTTTAAGAGATGATATGAAATGGAACTGATGCTGAAACTTCAAATTTATGAACACTACAGACAAATAACAGTAAGACAGTCTTGAATTAAATGTGTCATAGTGAATCCGCTATTTTTTCATACGTTTTTTCTCTGTGTATAAACAATAGTTATAAGATATGGAGTTTGTACAATACCGTAGTAGGTATCTCACGAAGCAGATTATTTTATGACATAATGAAACAACTTAAAATTTCTTGTGAATGGGTCACTCGAATCATGAACTTTGGCGTCGATGGGTAATGCTGTTGCCAATTGAGCTGGCAAGGATTGGCTAAAGGTCCACTCCCACAGATTTTATTTTGCCAGTATCTCCAGAACTGAACAAAACTGATGCTTCAGGGACGGGTCTTCGGGCCAGCGGGTGTGCCTGGACACCTCAGTGGGCAATAGCATAGCCCTGAAAGACAGGGTTCCGGCTTCCAATCCCGCTATGGCACAGTGCATTTATCTGTTAGGAAGTTTCTAAACAATGCACGTTCTGCTTCAGAATGAAAGATTCATTCTGGAAACGTAATATACGGTTGTTCTCTTTAAATGATCATAATTACAGAGGTAAACCTGGGGATCCATTGTTGTGGGCCGGTCGTTGTGGCCGAGCGGTTCTAGGCGCTTCAGTCCGGAACCGCGCGACCGCTGCGGTCGCAGGTTCGAATCCTGCCTCGGGCACGGATGTGTGTAATGTCCTTAGGTTAGTTAGGTTTAAGTAGTTCTAAGTTCTAGGGGACTGATGACCTCAGATGTTGAGTCCCATAGTGCTCAGAGCCATTTGAAACATTTGAACCATTGTTGTGGGAAACAATTTCAGTAACTTCTACAGACTCCTTTTGCTGTATTTTAATCATGTGTAAAGAGGGCACAGAAGTTCTGGATGTCATTTAGGAATGTAATGGTTTACAGTACTTTCACATGATGTCGCAATGGGTCAAGTGATGTCAAAGGTAACGAAAAACAAACTTGGCCGTAACCATGCATGTCACACAAATATATAGCGGGGACAGGTGTAGTGATTGTGCTGGTGATGGGAAATAAACAATATTTTGGAGACTGCCTAAGGTAATACGTAATTTGTGTGCATGGGAATTACCTTGCAGATAGAGTACTTCTCCTAGACAGCTACAGCTACAAAACGGACTGGATTAGGTTCTGGATACACTCTGAGGTGACGAAAGCTATGGAATACATCGTGATGTCATGTTGGACCTCCTTTTGCCTGGCACAGTGCAGCAACTCGACATGGTATGGACTCAGTAAGTCGTTGGAAGTCCCTTGAAGAAATATTGAGCCTTGCTGCCTCTGTAGCCATCCATAATTGCGCAAGTGTTGCGGGTGCAGGGTTTTGTACACGAAGTGATCTCTCAATTATGTCCCATAAATGTTTGATGGGATTCATGCTGGACGAACTGGGTGACCAGGTCATTGTTCTGTGAACCATTGTGCCCAGTGACATGGCGCATTGTCATCCATAAAAATTCCATCGTTGTTTGGGAACGAAGTCCATGAACGGCTACAAATGGTCTCCAATAACCACTGCAAAACACTGGTTCAGTTGGCAACTACCATTCCACATTGAAAGTCTGTTCATCCCCACTATGCAGCCACAATCACGTCGGAAACACGTCTTGTTGGAAACAAACTTATTCCAATCATTCATGGTACTGGTTGTTGACAACAGTAATGCTTGCTAAACTCTTCGGCCTCAGGCTTGCACGCATTACTGCTAGTTTCTGGCAGTGTACGTTTACTAGTGAAGAACTGATCGCTAAGCACTTTGCTAAATGCCGTGCAAGAGCAGCACAATGGCGCTATGCTGAGCTGTTCCCATTTTTTTAATCCAAATGTTGGCACCTCCGAGCAAGTGGATCCTCCCTTCTTGCATTCGAAGAGTCCGCCCTTGATAGCTGAGTGGTCAGCGCGACAGAATGTCAGTCATAAGGGCCCAGGTTCGATTCCCGGCTGGGTCGGAGATTTTCTCCGCTCGGGGACTGGGTGTTGTCCTAATCAGCATCATTTCATCCCCATCGACGCGCATGTTGCCGAAGTGGCGTCAAATCGAAAGACGTGTACCAGGCCAACGGTCTCCCTGACGGGAGGCCCTAGTCGCACGACATTCACATTCACATTCGAAGACACTTGCATATTCCAGGGATTTTCATTGTTGTGAAGGTATTGTCACACAAGCAAAAGTAAATTGCGTAACAAACCGTATAAATCGTAATTACGTTATTACGAAACAACCTCCGAAATATTGTAGGTAGAGTTGGAGTTCATCTTATGTATGTATATGCCGAATCCGTCTTGCTGATGACCCTGAAGTTTCAACACTCCCTTTGCTTAATCAAGACCGTTCACAGAACCTATTGGTGACCAAACGTCTGAACTAGGCGAGGTTGGTGGTGGAGACACGTACGTACGCCGTACGTCGCTGTTGGTACGTGAAATACACTGACCTGCAACTTGCAGACGATGATGTCCTCTCTGCACAGCAGAAGCGCTGGTCATGGATTCGCTGAACTCCGGATCTGGATTACTGGCTTAATAGTGTACAACAATATGAAGTCTGACAGGAGTTAATGGTAGAACAATAGCGCGCACAATTTTTGAAAGGATGCGCTTTTTAATTCTAGTAATTTCCTTTGTGGTGATTTGCAATACACATTTGCCCAGTCATATTGTCATCTGCGCCATATGCAGATTACAACCGTCTTACATTCGCGTATCGCAACAAAACAATGACAGTTACATTTAACGATATCTAAAAAGTGCCTAGCCGTTCACCTCAGCCGTCCATTTCCGACTGTAGCTTTTTTTCCTTGACACAGGGTAGGAAAGTGCTTCCTTGTGTTCAAGGCCAATCAGAGCCCTCCATTTTGTTGCCTATATAGGGTCGACCAATGGCCGTATTCTTACGTGGCTGATGTAATGCCACAACATCGGAGACTCTATGCAGAACGCTCTCTTTTCCCCAGTTTATGTACCCTCTCTCTCTCTCACACACACAATCCAGTGGCAGCATATTGCCCAACATTGCGTAATCTTACATATCACTCATTGGGTACCCCCACCTCCTTCCACTGCGTCAACATAATCGTTATGAAGTGTGTCAAGAATATCGACAGTGAACTATCGTTGTGTGCGTTCGAGATACAACACTGCTGAGGTCGTCTTGTCGTTGACCATCATTGGCCTTCCCTCTGCGTCCATACCATAAAGCTAACGTCGCCTACGCAGAGATATTCTGTCAGATATTTTCCACCTCCAGCAACAGGACACCGGGCACAGCTGCGCAATGCAGCTGGCACTGGTGCCGTTATTACAGCATGTCGGCCCATTCATCTGAGTTATATACTTCGACTCTGCAAGCGATGGTACGAACCGCAATGCATCGTGTTGTGTAGTCGTGTGCTGCACAGTTAATACAAGGACCCGATAGAGCCAGCCCAGCTTAATGCTAATTCGAAACGTGTAGCAAGTTAACTGCAGTGAACTCAGGTTGTTTGTCAGGCCAAATTGAAGTGCTCTGCGACATAGGTTGGGTGGGCGGTTATAGCCGGGAGATTTACGAAGTATTACGGTTTCTCGTATGTATCACAGGGATTAATCGCTCTTAGTTTTAGAAATGCAGCTACTGTAATACGAGAGAGCAGCAGCCTCACAAAGAGGTCCAATTCCTCGGTGTTGATCCTAACTGAGAGAAAGAAAAACATTACGTATTTCCTCTTTGTGACTTCACCAGTTCAAGAGTAGCCCCTACTCATTACATGTTGGTAAGTTTGCTTAATAGTTTTTAATTACCAGCGGAAGAGTCCGCTTTTCTTAATGACAATCGGGTCTTTTTTATTTACTGTTGACAATAAGTGAGTAGAAATTTGTGTCCTAATTACAACAATAGAAAATACACGAATGCAAATCATGGACAAACAACATAGTACACAGAAGAAATAAATTACGCGCCTCTAA
Source organism: Schistocerca nitens (assembly GCF_023898315.1). Lineage (NCBI taxonomy): Eukaryota > Metazoa > Arthropoda > Insecta > Orthoptera > Acrididae > Schistocerca > Schistocerca nitens. The sequence goes on along the minus strand of NC_064614.1, from coordinate 584,553,167 downwards.
CTGAAACGAAGTTGTCATCAACCCGAAGTGTGATTTTAACACTGCGGTGCTGTAGTAGTCGTATTGGAAATGGTCTCTGCTTCCCTTCCCTCGACTTGAGACCAGCTAAAACTGGAATTAGATTCATGTTGTAGCCTGATGGCAAACAAATCAATGACACAGGTAGAAGTCACATTAAATGCCATAAAATATCCAAGGACCATCATAAATTTTCCAAAAATGTATAGCCGGAAAGTTAGATAGGCCCCAAAGTGCTTTACTAGGTTTGTTTCTGTAGGGACTAGTGCGAATCAACCTTTCTTCAACTTTCCGGTTTGTCACAAAGACAGTGACTGAAATATAATGCTATCTGCTCTTTATCAATCAAAGATGTAGTTCAGGGGCAGAGAATTTTCTGGATTGGGGCTGGAGAGTGCGTTTCACGAATTTTTTTTCACGAAAAATCGGTAGGCTGGACAACTAAAGGCGAATAGGATTCTTCTAACTCGACGAAGCACATAAGTTCCAAGTATAATCACTGAACAAAGCGACCGAAGGCCTTTAAAGATACGCTGAGTTACGCCGTTTTAGCACTACCAATAATTTCATGCTATTATGTTCTTGTATGATTTTTTTTTAGTAATTTAATTGAAAGCTTTGTTGCTTTGGTAAAAATAAAATTGGTTCTTTTTGTCGTGACAGAATAAATTACTATTAATCACACCAGATTTGTCGGAGAACAGCAGCAACATGTGTAATTGATCCAGCTTTAAGAAATTCTATTACCTTTTAGCGGAAAATTCGTGCGGTACTCTCCGACGTTAGAAAAGTCGTGGTGTTCCGTTCGGAGCAGGAGGCGGCTGTCTTTTCTCATTCGCGATATCGAAAATTACTAAAAAATGAACAGAAATTTTTTTTTCGGAGGAAGATCGCGCGGAGAAAACAGACAGAAGTTACATGAAAGAAACCTAAGGGACCAACTAATTGGATTTGTACGAACATATAAACGGAACTGAAAGAACTTGGAATAAATACTATAATGATGTCGTCACGACAGCCTCCTGTTCCGACAGAACACACGCTGGATCAAAAGCTGCATAAATCTTTTAAACAGAAAAGATTATCACAAGTATAATTAATGAAAATAAGGTTGAGAGATTTTCTTTGAAATTAAATAAACTTCAAGGCTTCAAGTATTATATTATGAAACGGAAACTTACATTAACATGGCCACCCAATGTGGCGGTGGAGCGAATTTTCGTGATACACATTCTCGCTTGTTTGTGGCTACATATATTTTAATCACTTAAACTCTTAAATTTACAATAAAATGATTATATTAGTATGGAGCACAATACTTTTGCGTCCGACTCGCAACACATTCACAGAAGAACAGCTAGAGAGCAGCGCGGCTCCCTGCAGAAGTAAAAATTGGCAATTGTTATTTTTTAAACATAGGTGCATTGTTTTTTTTTTTTACTGATCGATAGCAGCGTATAACAGTTTATAGTTATCGTGATATTCTGCGCTTTTCAGGAGCGCGGCAAAGATATCTGGTTACAACATTCATTTGCATATGTTAAAAGTTCGCACATACCAACGCGAATACAAAAAAAAAAAACATTTACATGTTAAACATCGCAGTGATAAAGGCTGTAATGTCACAATGTACACGAAGGATCTGTTTCACGAACAGATGTCCCTTTCACATTCGGTAAATTGGTGAACATGGATCATACAAAGCAACGTGTTGGGCTATCCGTTGTATGAAATTCTTCATAGATCGCATCATGTCAGTCCTGGTAGCGAATGCATAATCCTGTTACAATAGTTTCGGAAACATTTAAGCTGTAGCATAAATAGACGTTGTCGTTAAATTATCTGTTAGCTTGTGTGTTAAATTGAGGTATTGCTGCATGGTCGATTCTCGCGGAGGTTTGTAGTTAGTGTTCGCTGCTACATCTACATCTTCATAATGTACATCCTCCACAAGTCATTGCATAGTGCATGGCAGAGGTAATATTATACAATATCATCGGTTTTCTTTTCTATTCACTTCGTGCTTGCACTGAGCGAGGGGAACGTGACTGTATGTTTCTCTATGCGAGCTTATGTCTCTTATTTTATTCTCACGATCCCTACGCGACGTATACGATGGTGGCAACGTAACGGTCGCACACTGTTAATCGAGTACGGGTTTCTAAATTTACTCAGCAGGGTTTCGCGTGAACTACATCGACTTTCTTCGAACGATTTCTGTTTAAGTTCCCTGAGAATTCCTGCTACACTTTCGCATAGGATATACCCCCTTTTGCGATCCTAGAAGCGCTCCTTTGACCTTCATCACATCATTAAGTAGCAGCAATCGACTCCTACCTGTTATCCTGCAGGTGGCAATGATTATACTGCAGCGTTCTCACTACAAACTTGTACTTATTAATTTTATTTCATCGATTACATGATTTGGGATTAGGCAACATGGAGCTACAAATTACTGTAGTTATAATTAAAACCGTAGTACATGCAAGTATATACGAGGGTTGTTCGACAAAACCGCCCCAATGTTTTTTTACAGCCGTTAATATAAACGTAAGAAAACATCCTATTACCCGTTTCAAACGTAACGTTTCTTCTGCAAGTGTGCGGAGTTTTGAACAATTCCGGCATATGTCGGAACTCAAGTGAATCATTAAAATAGCTTCTACGCTAGACACTTGTTACAAGCAGCGTGGTACAGTTGAATTCTTGGTTTCGGGAGCATTCATAAACATTTGTAAGCAATGTATGGTAAACATGCGATTGATAGGAGTACTATTGGACGATGGGTGAAGAGAATTAAGCTCAGAGATCTGATCTGCCACGTTCGAGACGTCCTGTGAGACGGCTACTGTTCCAACACGGTGAATCGTGCGTATGCTATTATTGACCCATCGCAACTCGACATTTGGCTCTGCATCTATAGATGAGAGATAGAACTCTGTATGCAATGATTGAGACTTTTGGATATTCAAAGAGTTGCTCAAGATGAGTCCCACGAATTCTCCTAACAGACCGTAAGATTGAAAGAATATCAATTTTTTCCGAAGTGATGGAGCTGTTTGACTCCAATGTAGAGGCTTTTCTGTCACAAATCGTTACAGGTGACGAAACGGTGGTGCATCAATTTCAGCCAGAAATAAAAAGGTACTCACTGGAATGGCCCCACTGGCGATGACCAATGAGGAAATTCAAGACAGTTCCCTCTGTGGGCAAAATCATGACGACAGTCTTTTGGGATAGAGATGGTGCTATTCTCGTGGATGTTTTGCCGAAAGATTCTGCCATTAATTCAGAGGCACATGTGAAGACTCTGAATAAACCCAGTCACCGTTTCCGACGTGTTCGGTCTCACAATAATTCAATACGATCATGCACGCCCACACACACGTGTCATAAAACCCAGTAACACATGGCCAGACTGGATCAGACATCACGGCCTGATCGACCCTAAGGCCAGACCGGGTGCCCTCGGACGTCCATCTGTCTGGGCTATAACACGACGTGGCATGGACTCGGCTAATGTCTGAAGTAATGCTGAAAGGAATTGACACAATGAATCCTGCAGGGCTGTCCATAAATCCATAAGAGTACTAATGGCTGGAGATCTCTTCTGAACAGCACATTGCAAGGCATCCCAGATATGCCCAATAATGTTCATGTCTAGGGAGTTTGGTGGGCAGGGGAAGTGTTTAAACTCAGAAGAATGTTCCTGGAGCCACTCTGTAGCAACTGTGGGCGTGTGGGCTGTCGCATTGTCCTGCTGGAATTGTCCTAGTCTGTCGAAATGCACAATGGACATGAATGGATGCAGGTGATCAGACAGGATTCTTACGTACGTGTCACCTATCAGAGCCGTATGTAGACGTATTAGGAGTCCCATATTACTCCAATTGCACACGCCCCATACCATTACAGAGGATAGAGCAGCTTGAACAGTCCCCTGCTGACATGCTTGGTCCGTGGATTCATGAGGTTTTCTCCATACCCGTACACGTCCATCCGCTCGATACAATTTGAAACGAGACTCGTCCGACCAGGCAACATGTTTCCATTCATCAACAGTCTAATGTCGGTGTTGACGTGCCCAGGCGAGGCGTAAAGCTTTGTGTCGCACAGTTATCAAGGGTATATGGGTTGGCCTTCGGCTCCGAAAGCCCATATCGATGATGTTTCGTTGAATGGTTCGCACGCTGACACTTTTTGATGGCTCAGCATTGAAATCTGTAGCAGTTTGCGGAACGGTTACACTTCTGTCACGTTGAACGATTCTCTTCAGTCGTCGTTGGTCCCGATCTTGCAAGATCTTTTTTCGGCCGCAGCGACCGGAGATTTGGGGTTTTACCGGATTTCTGATATTCTCGGTATATTCGTGAAATGGTCGTACGGGAAAATTCCCACTTCATCGCTACCTCGGATATGCTGTGTCCTATCGCTCGTGCGCTGAGTAAAACACCACGTTCAAACTCACTAAAATGTTGATAAGCTGTCTTTGAAGCAACAGTAACCGATCTAACAACTGCGCCAGAAACTTGTTGTTTTATATAGGCGTTGCCGACCGCAGCGCCGTATTTTGCCCGTTTACATATCTGTTTATCTGAATACACATGCCTATACCAGTTTCTTTAGCGCTTCATTGTACATGTTCTGAGGAAACAATTGTGATCATTGTTTATTGAACTACCTACGTACAATATGGAATTGTTTACACATGTTTATAAGAATAACATCCAATACCGATTCGCAGTTCTCAATGAATATCACTAAAACAATGGTAACATGACTCATACTTTTGATACTTTCATAGATATTATAAAAAGAGATCAAGCTGTCGCCGTAGATCTTTCATTGACATATCTTCTTTCCTTTCCTTTAGTTGGTCAGAAATACTACATTACGACCTTCATTGGTAACGGACAGGATGTGGGCATGAGGAAAATGAGATCAATCTAGTCTTCTCCTTCTTCTAATTATCGTATTTCCCTGCGTGGCAGGGACAGTACCACATTCACGATTTGGTAATTACTTTAATTTTGTTTCGATCACGGTCTGGGTATGGGAAGTTAGCGCATTGTCCGTTCAGTTCTAACATCAGGTTCCATCAAATAACCATAGGCTTCATAAATGTTGAACAGAAAATTTTTGTAGATGTACAATAATGTTCATGCTAGGGAGTTTGGTGGCCAGGGGAAGTGTTTAAACTCAGAAGAGTGTTTCTGGAGCTACTCTGTAGCAACTGTGGACGTGTGAGCTGTCGCATTGTCCTGCTGGAATTGCCCTAGTCTGTCGGAATGCACAATTGATATGAATGGATGCAGGTGATCAGACAGGATGCTTACATACGTGTCACCTGTGAGAGTCGTTTCTAGATGTTTCAGGGGTATTAGGGGTTAAGCCCAGATATTTCTGTTGGTGACTGAGCAAAGTGTACTGAACAACATCATATCATGTAGTGAATGGATGGAACACGTCAAGCTAACGTAAACAGATGTTCAACTGTGAATTTTATTGTATATTGTGAGTTTTATGACGTAACAATCATCTGTGAGAGCTACATATACAGACATGGCTGTGTGCACAAGGTGCTTTTTTATTATACATGTTTTATATCTGACAAACCTTTATATAAATTGCAACGTTTCATGCACTAATATGACAAACTGGCCTGAGGCCCCGACTCACAATTTTCCCTTGGGCAGCGGGTCAGGTGTTGAAGTGCGGACCCATGGGCGCAAAGGGGTTAGTCTATACTGTCAGGCATATTCCATTTCGTAGTGCAGAAAACATCAGGTAGTAAATTCTGTGACACACTGATGTGGGTACATATTAAGATACCAATGATAACATAACTGCACTAACACCCCAACACTAAATCGTTTGCTGTACCATTCATATTATTTATCTTTTTAATTCTTAGTTTTACATAATTTTTGTTTTCGTTATACGTACACTTCTTGAAATACTGGAGTTATCAGAAATAGGGAGTGAAAGGTTATCTAGGTTATCTATAGCTTGTACAGAACGAAGCCGGTAGTTGAGTCGAAGGCACTTAACAGAAACCGATTGAGACAGGACCGTAGCCAGTGTCTTGAAAAGAAGTTCTTATATGAATATCAAGAAAAGCAGAACACAAATAACGAAGTGTGGTCCAGTTGAGTCAGGTGACGCGTACATTAGGAAATGAGACTGTAAGCAATAGGTGAATTTTCCTATTCGGGCAGGAAAATAACTGTTGGCAGTAGAAGTAAACAGGAATCAAACTGCAGACTGGAAATTGCAAGAAAAGATTTTCTGTTAAAAAAACTTCGTTAACATCTAATTCCAGTTTGAGTTAGAACGTGTTTGTCTGGAGAACACCTTCGCACGGATGTGAAACGCGGACGATGAGCAGTACAAACAAGAAGCTTTTGAAAAGCGGTCTTGCAAAAGAATGCTGAGTGTTAGATGTACTCATCGGATGTAACTAATGAAGCGGGATTGGGTCGAATCGGGGAGAGTTGATACTTACGACTGAATTTGACGAAAAGGAAGGATAGGAGTCATTCTGAGACATCACTGGACTTAATTTGCCAAAGGCGTGAAAAGCTAAGGCTTGACTACAGTAAGTAAGTTCAAACGGAGTCGGCGACAGTAGTTACACAGAGACGAAGAGGCTTGTACAGGACAGACTAAAGTGGAGAGCTGTATCAATCAGTTCTTCTCGCCGAAGACAACGTTTAAACTATGTGACTCCTTTAAATTAATTTAAAAAAGGTAAGTAAAATCACACATCAATATCTTTCGTAACGACCTGTTTTTGGATCTAGAAAGCAAACCAAATAGTAAATGTATTTCTTTACAGACCACTCATAACATATCCATGAAGCAAAACGCGTTTGCTGACGAAAGATGCACAATTTCTTGTTGTTGCAGAGGCCGATTTAAAATAAATCGTCTCACGTTGTTAGCTGAGTCATGGCATCTTGTTGTCACAACGTTTTGACGTGTTTCCTACATGTTATCTTCAGGCCTTAAGTCGTCTCACGTTGTTAGCTGAGTCGTGGCATCGTGTTGTCACAACGTTTTAACGTGTTTCCTACATGTTATCTTCAGGCCTTAAGATGACGAGCAGAAACCTAATTGAAACGTTGCGACAACACGACGCCATTTGTAGGCTGACAAACAGAGAAGATTTCATCAATGATATTCGCCGAGAAAGTCTAAATTCTCATATAGGTTTTAGAATACTTGCAATATCTAAAACCTGGTCACGATCATGTGCCGGCCATCTGTGTCGTAAATATCAACGATTTTAGTAAGATACGCATCAACGATTTTAGCAAGATACGCAGTACAGTTAGTCAACAATGGAGTGCCCCGATGTCAACATTACTAACATTTTACGAGGACGGATGAGCAGTTTGTGCTCTTACGCGCGTAGAGCACTCCTGACTGCCCAGAGTGTGTCTGAATATTGGTTACACATGACGCTACATCGGAAAAATCGTGTAATCGCATGATATAGAAACATATCTTAACTGTCAGGGAACGCTCTTGTGCGTATGTGATGTCATATACACTATATCTAGTATTTAAGTGTGTTGTGTTCTGCGTAAATCCAATGATAAAGGGAACTACGTTGAGTTCGGATTGTTTATGTTAATATTTTGTTTATGATCATCCGAGTGGCACGTGTGCACTATTGGGAGGAAATTGTTTGGCTCTCTCAAGTGCGTCGCACTCTCGTTCTCTACGTTGATTCTTCGCGACAAGAGCAAAAAGTTAGTCTGGAGGCGCCGGGTATCGATCCCGGTACCTCTCACATGCTAAGCGAGCGCTCTACCATCTGAGCTACGCCCCCAGCTGCTACTTACGCACCGGTGAACACTTTCTGAGACAGTCCTCGAACTGTAACTTTCACCGCTCTACTTGGAAGTGGTCCAGAGCTCCTTGGACACACTGTGACTGGGCACCATCATCCAGCCGGGAGACTCAAATGCGTAGACATACGAGGTGCATTCAAGTTCTAAGGCCTCCGATTTTTTTTCTAATTAACTATTCATCCGAAATCGATGAAACTGGTGTTACATCTCGACGTAATCGCCCTGCAGACGTACACATTTTTCACAACGCTGACGCCATGATTCCATGGCAGCGGCGAAGGCTTCTTTATGAGTCTGTTTTGACCACTGGAAAATCGCTGAGGCAATAGCAGCACGGCTGGTGAATGTGCGGCCACGGAGAGTGTGTTTCATTGTTGGAAAAAGCCAAAAGTCACTAGGAGCCAGGTCAGGTGAGTAGGGAGCATGAGGAATCACTTCAAAGTTGTTATCACGAAGAAACTGTTGCGTAACGGTAGCTCGATGTGCGGGTGTGTTATCTTGGTGAAACAGCACACGCGCAGCCCTTCCCGGACGTTTTTGTTGCAGTGCAGGAAGGAATTTGTTCTTCAAAACATTTTCGTAGGATGCACCTGTTACCGTAGTGCCCTTTGGAACGCAGTGGGTAAGGATTACGCCCTCGCTGTCCCAGAACATGGACACCATCATTTTTTCAGCACTGGCGGTTACCCGAAATTTTTTTGGTGGCGGTGAATCTGTGTGCTTCCATTGAGCTGACTGGCGCTTTGTTTCTGGATTGAAAAATGGAATCCATGTCTCATCCATTGTCACAACCGATGAAAAGAAAGTCCCATTCATGCTGTCGTTGCGCGTCAACATTGCTTGGCAACATGCCACACGGTCAGCCATGTGGTCGTCCGTCAGCATTCGTGGCATCCACCTGGATGACACTTTTCGCATTTTCAGGTCGTCATGGAGGATTGTGTGCACAGAACCCACAGAAATGCCAACTCTGGAGGCGATCTGTTCAACAGTCATTCGGCGATACCCCAAAACAGTTCTCTCCACTTTCTCGATCATGTCGTCAGACCGGCTTGTGCGAGCCCGAGGTTGTTTCGGTTTGTTGTCACACGATGTTTTGCCTTCATTAAACTGTCTCACCCACGAACGCACTTTCGACACATCCATAACTCCATCACCACATGTCTCCTTCAACTGTCAATGAATTGCAATTGGTTTCACACCACGCAAATTCAGAAAACGAATTATTGCACGCTGTTCAAGTAAGGAAAACGTCGCCATTTTAAGTATTTAAAACAGTTCTCATTCTCGCCGCTGGCGGTAAAATTCCATCTGCCGTACGGTGCTGCCATCTCTGGGACGTATTGACAATGAACGCGGCCTCATTTTAAAACAATGCGCATGTTTCTATCTCTTTCCAGTCCGGAGAAAAAAATCGGAGGCCTTAGAACTTGAATGCACCTCGTATGATCCGTTAGTAAGTGCTGTGATAATCTTGTTCAGAAAGTACATCGCTTACTTACCATATGAAAGGAATCGACTCAATACAGAGTGAATTTCTTCGAACTTTCGAGCGGTTGTAGGCGCTTCAGTGTGGAACCGCGCGACCGCTGGTTCTAAGTAGTTCTAAGTTCTATGGGACTCATGACCTCAGATGTTAAGTCCCATAGTGCTCAGAGCAATTTGAACCATTTTCTTCGAACATTCCGCACCACAGTGTTATTTCATTTTACTCCAGACATTTAGAGTAGCAGTACTGCACATTGTCTAATTGCTGTGTACGAATAGGTATACAAAATGATGTTGTTGTTGTGGTCTTCAGTCCTGAGACTGGTTAGATGCAGCTCTCCATGCTTCTCTATCCTGTGCAAGCTTCTTCATCTCCCAGTACCTACTGCAACCTACATCCTTCTGAATCTGCTTAGTGTATTGATCTCTTGGTCTCCCTCTACGATTTTTACCCTCCACGCTGCCCTCCAATGCTAAATTTGTGATCCCTTGATGCCTCAAAACATGTCCTACCAACCGATCCCGTCTTCTAGTCAAGTTGTGCCACAAACTTCTCTTCTCCCCAATCCTATTCAATACCTCCTCATTAGTTACGTGATCTAAAATGATATGGTTTCAAAATGAACTAGGAATGGCTTGTCAATTTGATTCTTCGGAAATTAGGCCAAGGTTTTAACTTGGCAGTAACACCCTACGCAATACGGGCTAAATGATACGCCATCCAACGTGGAACGGCATGCGTCATTAACGAACTGCTTGATAAATAAGTGTTTACTGTTCTGAAAATGCCGAACTGTTTCCTGACTACGTGTTTCGCACGGATAACGTAGAGCATCTGTTTACAAAGTAATGCTATTTAGCGAGATGACACAGAGACTAAGACAGTGGACTCGTATGTAGGGTGATAGCCTTTCAAATCTCCATCCGGCGATTCTGATTTAGGTCTTGCTTAAGGCAAATACTGGGATGGTTACCTTGAAGGACACACTTTAATTGCTTCTACAGCCTTCCGCGAGCCTAACTTGGTCCGGTCTGTAATGATTGCGGCTTCGACGCGGCACCAAACCCTAAATGCCTTTCTTCTGCGCGTATTTACGAACATTCCTGGCTTGAGTATCCTTGGTGTACTTTTTCGGCTATTATGGGGCGCGTTGTATGTAAAGGAAGTGAAATGAATCGGCAACTCATTTTCTAAACACAGCAAGTACTACAATTACATGAGAAAGCGAACCGAATACGTTGCCAGGCTGGGAGCACGACATTGCTTATGCCCAGAAGAAAACATGGGGGAGGGGGGTCAGTAGTAGCGTACACTCCAGTATTCTTACAAGAAGGCAGTTGTCATACTCTGTATGTGCATACGACATGTCGTGCGTAGCACAGCGATGAAACAACCCTGTTTAATAATTAGTTTGAGGCTGTGAACACATCCTGCATAAAACGAAATATTGACCGGCAAGTTTGCTCCACAATATTTCTTGCGCACCATCACTTTGACAACATTTATTCACGGTGTAATTTGTACGAATCACGTTTCGTCTGCAGAAGCCACTAGTCACGATAATTCGTGTGCAGAAATTTTGTAAAATGAGATGGAACTATGTCCTTTCGTTTGCACAAGATGATCCTTGTATTGTGAAAGCTGTTAAAACCTTATCCCATGAACAGAATATTTTGCGTCAGTTTCCTTGTTAGTTCTGATGCCCACCTCCGTGCGTCAAAAGCTGTGAAGTTTTCGCAAAGTTGATTTTTCTTCGTAACGTTCATAAAATCGTAGATACCGCTGAGTAATAACCCCATTATCCACGTCGTCAGTGCGATATTTATTGTTTGTACTTTACAACAACTTCTCTGGGGTAGGGACTTGGATTCTACTCCGCTAACGAGGAGATCACGGTAAGCGGCGTAACCGGATTTCCGAGAAACTTCGCTCACTGCCGGAGGGGTCAAACTAATCGAACGCGTGCCTCGGCTTTTCCTTAGACGTTAGACTGCTTCTGAGAAAACGACGGTCAACGTTTTGGCGGTAATTTATGTGTGTCTTACCGAGCAAACAGTTCCACCGAGACGGTGGCACAAGGTCCACTGTCGCGGCCTTAAGCTTTCGGGCCCCGAATTCGAAAGCCGACAACTATTTTCATTTTTTTTTGTTTTTCATTTATCTATCCATGTTCGAGAGGATTAATACATGAGTTTTTTCCGATGTATATTGAAATGAATGAATTTAAAGGAAAAACAATTAATGAGTGGAAAAATTATTTGAAATTGTTTTCGGTGAAATTCCTGTAGTTTATCGTGACCATCATCAATTGCAAACGCCAATTATTGGAAAAGTAAGCCGTTATGAGTGGTATGCCGCGAAATTATTGACAGCGCTTGGAATTTTCAGCGATGTTAAAAGCGTTTCTTTCCCGAGTGGGATCCTTAACAAGAAATGTCGCTGTGGCAAATCCGCTTTGGCGCGATGCTCCAGCCAAGTGAATACACCAAATGTTCTTGGAGAGCCGGCCTGAGTGGCCCAACGGTTCTAGACGCTACAGTCAGGAACCGCGCGACCGCTACGGTCGCAGGTTCGAATCCTGCCTCGGGCATGGATGTGTGTGATGTCCGTAGGTTAGTTAGGTATAAGTAGTTCTAAGTTTTAGGGGACTGATGACCTCAGACGTTAAGTCCCATAGTGCTCAGAGCCATTTTTTGTTCTTGGAGAGTAAACATAAGAATAAAATGTATGAAGTAGGAACTGATATAAGAATGAAATATATAAGAATGAAGTATGGGAATTGAAAAAGATTGTAACCCATGAATACACCATACACACATATATTGTATAATAAATGTGTGAGACTTATTGTGAAACCCAGATGTAATTTTACTATTAATAAAAGGGCCTTTTATGGTCTAACTTGATGCGAAAGATTCATGTACAGTAGTAACCTTCTGTGGACATGGCTAGGCAAATGAAAAAAAAATAAGTTTCGAACAGTGGTCCCAAAAGTGAGCGGCCGTACGCTAGTCACTGTGCCACCAGTTGGGCTGAGCTTATCGCCCGCTTAAAGGCACCTCAAATACGTCAAAAACTTTGACGGTCGTTTTCTCAGAAACGGTCGAGTATCTACGGATAAGCCAAGACACGTGTTCGCTTATTTAGGCTCCTCTTCTACTAAGCGAAGTTTCTGGGAAATCGAGTTACCGTACTTACAGTGTTCTCCTCGTAAGTATTGTGAACCTTCTTCCGTTTTTTACACGTTGTAATCTTACTGAACTTTTAACACTTTGCTTCCGCGTTCCGTAACTTATTGCGTCAGCACTTCCACTCTTTTCTGCGTCTCGTCGTCAATAACTTTAATGAAGGTAATAGCAAGCGGAGGAATTTTCCTCGATCATTTTCCGTGTTTGCGTTGCGAGATAACAACGCACTTGACTTTGATCTGTATCATGGCTTCACTTGTTCACGTGCCCAAGTTGGTTCCCTCTACGACCAGCTGCACTGCTTGCTTTGTCGATTAATACCCCTCATTTACTCTTGTAAACGTATGATTTCGCGCCAAGTGTTACATTATGTAAACTGAAGAACCACATAGTATTAAAAGGTTGCTTGATCCAAGAGATTTAATATATTTCTAACGTGCGAGTGCATAATACGAAGATGTTTTGCAGGGTACAGAACTCAACTATTCTAAAGTTAGTTGTCGGGTATCGTTATTTGCCCCGAGTGGTATAATTCAGGGGAACTCTTGTTTTTCACAGTTGACTGTAAGCACTTTCTTCACCGCGCAGCACTGTGTTAAGAGCAACTTTCGATGTCAAATCAGCGACTAAACTCTGCATTGATCCTATCAGATGCGATTAAGGGCATTCCGGTCGCTCCGGAACTGGCTCGCAGCCAGTGCAACTTGGCTGCGGTGCGGGCAGCCCGCGCTGTACAGCCGGAAACCACTTTCACGAAGTACTTCCGTGTGCTAGCAGCAACGTGATGCGCATGCGCTGCGGGTAGCGGATGTAACAACACAATCACTGAGATCAAATATTAGAGTGTATGGCTGTATCGAGCAGAGAATACTATAGGATTAATTTTAAGAACGGAAAGGCTGATAACAGTGTGCGTTTTAGAGCTGCACGGAAATGGAAATCTAAGGAAAAGTTCACATCAATTTCATCGAGCTGCGCAACTGACTATTGAGCTTTTAAGCTGGAAACCTCGAAATATCGACGGTGCCTTTGGAAAGAGTGCTTATCACCGTATTTATCAATGTTTTCGACTCTTTGTAGTGGAAAAATATCCATCGTTGGGATTTGATACTTCGTGGCTGCTGAAGCTGCAAGATGCGATTTCTGGCTAGTAAACAACGTGCCATGTTTTTGTTAAATTACTAAGCTTTCTGCTGTGGATAATAGCCAGTGTTGACGATGAACCGTCCTCGGAGAGAATGGTGGGTCCGGTGGTTCCACTGTGCTTTCTAAAGGGAGTCACTGGTATACTGTTAATATCTCTCTTTTCCCCCCAAAACTTACAGTTCTACATTTAAGGTGAATATTATATCTGCGTGTAATATTAGTATACTAAAGACACAGTCTTGCATAAAACTAGCAATGACGGTGAGAAGCGTCTGCAAATCTGCAAAACTTCCGCTTTTAGAATTTCGTTTCATTTAGGCCCTCAAATCATTAATGACACAGAATTATACTTTCTTGTTTCCGTTATTTTTTTTTATAATAGCAATATGGATTACATTATGTGCTAGGAAACTATATTGTCACGAATTTCAGTCCATATAACGATTCCAGATCGAAAACAGCGTGCAGGGCCTCAGAAAAATTGAAATTGAAATTTGTGGTAAGGTCTGTTGAAATGTTCAAATGTGTGTGAAATCTTATGGGACTTAACTGCTAAGGTCATCAGTCCCTAAGCTTACACACTACTTAACCTAAATTATCCGTAGGACAAACACACACACCATGCCTCAGGGAGGACTCGTACCTCCGCCGGGACCAGCCTGTGGCTGCAGTCCACGACTGCAGCGCCTATGACCGCTCGGCTAATCCCGCGCGGCGGTAAGTTCTATGGGACCAAACTACTGAGGTCATAGGTCTCTAAGCTTACACATTACTTAATCTAACTTAAACTATCTTAACGCTAAGGACAACAAACACACCTGCCCGAGGGAGGACACGAACCTCCGACGGGGGCAGCCGCGCGAACCGTGCAAGGCGCCTAAGACCGCACGGCTAACCCGCGCGGCAGGGCCTCAGAATACGGTTTCCTACCAGTATCGGGTATAGTGCTTGTAACGGTAACACCGACCACCTTAAACGGCAATCGATGCTAACGTTAAACCTCTGCGAGGAGTTTTTGAGTAAGTTGTGACCGTGAGATAACAGATAACCTAACGGGAACAGAATAATCAGGCTGGGATTCTTTTCTGAAACACTCCACTAGAGTATAACCAACTGTAAACGTGTTGGTCAGGATCGGACGTTCTCCCAGCACAAAAGCAAGTTGTAACATTACATGTTAATATCGGTCGTCAACCTAATTAGGCATTCTTGTGTCAAGCAATATAATAAAGCAGAAGGCAGTGCTATGGCTAACCTAAGCTTCCTTGACACACACTAAACTCTTTCTTTATATGTATTCACACCACAACACAGTAATCTAATCTTGCAGATAAATGTACTACTAACTTGAAAGTCAGACAAACACATGGCCAATGACATAGCAAACAGTAACAGTAACAGTAACAACACGTACCTTAAATGAACTAGATGCACCAGTTTATAGACCCGATCACCAACACACATTAAACTAATAGCAATACTAAACAGGGAAAACGATTAAATGATTCTGAGTTAAATCAGGGGGTCTATTAATAATCATAGTTTCCATTGCTTAGTACAGGGTGTCTATGCCTGTGCATTAACCAACGTGCAATAGAATAGCTAACACAGTAAGTATTTCTTTCTTAAGCTCAGTTTGAAGCAATTAAACAGAATACAAATCTACCTACACTGGCTCTGAAGGAGCCTTTGCTTTGCGTTATTAACTAACTAGCCTAGCACATGAGGGCCCTTAAACTTTCATGGTTTGAACCATGCTCATTAACAAAACTACACAACTATGTGTAAGAAAGGGTAAGTATTCTGATCAATAATTATTAACTAAGTAAAGCGCAACAAACTATAAATGTTTAAATAACAAATGTGCTTTGATAAGCAGTCTTTTAACCTACTCAAAATATAGTTGTCTGCGCACATGCCAACACAACGTTAAATGCAAGTTCAAACACTTTCTCATGACATGAACGCTGATAAAACTTTGTACTTCTGATCAAAGTTCATAAATGCAACAATTAATAAGCTTTTTCACTTTAAATCAATATTATTGTTCTTTTAACTAACAACTTTACTACTTTCAAGCAGCTTTTCAAGTAAGGCAAATTATTTAAGGAAGCGACTGCAGATTAATTTAAAAATGCTCTGGAAATGGAGTATTTCTCAGAATATAAAACTGAACTTTACTCTCTATAGCTCCACGAATTATAATGCAATCACAACTAATTTTACAGCTGGCCAATAAGTCTGTCCATAATAAACTAGGACACTCGGAATTAAATTCACAAGGATAGGATTCCTGTCCAGATTTGTGATTTGGGATAGTCACGGGTGTAAGACAGAGTTTTTAGCAACACCACAATTGTTATTAAAATCAACCAAATTTCACAAATACCTCGTCCATTTACAGAGCGCCAAATATAAACAATTTAGTGGAAGGCTGGTGGCACTGGTAGTGTAAAAAGCAGTGGCTGTTAACATCGGTTACATATCATTTTGACGTCGGAATTATATTTTTACAGGGCCAAAAACCATGATATGATTATAGTATCACCAGATGCAGCATCCGAGACCCATACATACTGCTCTTCAGTTCCTCTGGCCTCAAAACTCCAAGAATATGAGCCACAATGATCCGCTACTGCTAGCGAGATGTTAACCACAGCACTGCTCAGCCCAGACTTCTCGCCAGCCACACAGGACGAGTTGCCACTTGCGCGCCAACCACACCTTTCCCACTCCGCCCCCCTACTTCCGTAGCTGCGGGGCTTCCCTCACATCTTTTACATTCAATCCTACATTCCCTAACTATGAACCAAGTTATTTACAGTACATTATATAACAATCATTCCAGTAGTTATTTAAACCCACAAGAATAGTTTAAACAACATCGTTCAAAAAGTTCCCATAACTGAAGTATGTATACATAGTCAAAGAATTTCCGTGGCAGATACAACACTCTACATGTGCAGAAATACAAACTGACATAGAAATATTTATACAGATACAAAATAGGTCGAAAATAAATGTTACATGCTGAGCCGTTTGTGTTGGCATTACGGATGGTTTCACTGTTTTAGCCTGATACAGATTAACCTTGTATTACGATATTTGCCACTGTGCCTAAGCCATTGTTATTCTAGCCCACTTGTCTAAGCTTAGATTCGCAAATTGCTGCTATCCAGAATGTTTGTCAGGATCAGATTTCTAGTGTGTTCGAAATGTCCAACTTGGTGAATTAAGTTATTTCAGTAAGCGTCAAATGTTTTCCACGTGCAACAGTAATGTTTTGTTTCGATTCGAACGCTACTGTTAACAGCAATGGTGCTGATCATTTATAGCAGACGTGGCAGAAAAGTGTAATAGAGGCGAGCGACCATTATAATCACAATGATGAAAATGGCTTTGAAATAGCTGGTTGGTCGCAGGCTGTTTCTGGATCCATTTATTATTCTTACGCGTTTTGGGCTCTCCCCGTTTCAGATGATAGGTTGAGAAATTGGTAAAAGAAAATCTTTTTTACTATCATGCAAGGTAACACAAGTGTCTTAAAACAGGGCACATGCCGAAACGCAACTGAACATCAAAGAAATTTAAATATGGTCGATACATAATAGCAAGTAATAATTACAATATATATTGCAATATTGATACTGTTTTTTCTTATATTACAAATAAAAGTAATACCAACATTAGGCACAGACATATTTAAAGACATACAGGGTTTTAGTTACATACTCCAGAGCTTACTGACGCTGGATGGCGTACGTGCTATGGAACAAGTACTAATCTAATCTAAATCTAATCTTTGATGCTGCCGTATATGACCTGCACGTAATTAAAAGTGGTAATTTGGGTACATATTATGGACATAAAATGTATACAGATTTTTCCTTACATTATGAATAAAAATTAATGCCAACTTGACGTAAAGACAAGATTGAAATACATACAGAATTTTCAGTAAAGACATTTTATGCAGAAGACATGCAGTAAGAAGAGGAACAAAACTAGTAGCCAGTGTCTAGAGCTAAAAGTTTCTAAATAAACCATAAAATACACAGGAGAACACAACCTAACCGAATGAAATATGGAAATGCAGAGTTTTATTCGCATTTTTACCCTCTATTTGTTCGGCAACCGCTCGCCAAAAATGCGGAAGAACCATTGTCTACTACTGGTGACCTCCTCATTAACTACTTGCTTTTGGGTTGAACGGCGGTCAATGTAAATTTCAATCTCTTCGAAGATATCTAGTGTTCTACCTTTCTGTTCCGAATGTTTTTTAAAAAACATATTTAATTTTGAATCCGTTGGATTTCCAAATAACGAGAATAGGTTCAAATGTAAATAATAATACCCTCTGTAAATTAACAGACTTAATTATTTCGCCACACTCTTGACATCCGCCGCACATAAACGAGCTGACATCAATTTTTTTATGAGACTGCAAAACTTGGTTTAAATATTGATAAGGCTGATTGGGAAACTGAAAGTAGTTCAAGGTGGGGAAGTAAATGGTTTTACCGATAAAGCAATTCAAAATCTAAGTATAAAATTTTTCTAAAAGGTAGAGAAACAAACAGTCTGTATTAAAATTGCAGTCACCCGTATTTCTCATTCTTATATCGGCTCATACTCCGAAAAAACTGCCGAAGTTTTTAAAAAACTGACATATAAGTTGGTTTTCGAACAGATAATAAACTAGGTCTGTTTTTGCGCCAGGACCTAGATGAGGGTACACACAAACACAGCGACGAAGATATTTATAAAGTAAGGTGCGGGTCATGTAATAGTGTTTATATTAGTCAAACGGTAGAGAATTTAAGATAAGATTAAGGAGCACACGTATGCCAGAAACGACAGCACCCTTGGTTGTCACCTGAGAGAGCAAAATTACTGTTTACAGTCAATCGAAAATCGCCCAAGTATTTTACATTCGTAACGAAAAGGCAGAACACTAGATATCACCAAAGAGTTTGAAATTTGCACTAACTGCCGTTAAATCCCAAATTTAATAGCTGGTGAAGAGACCACCACCAGCAGACAATGGTTCTATAGAATTTTTGACGCGTTTTTTCCGAAAAAATAGAAGGTAAAAATACGAACAAAAATGTGTCCTCAACAAATGGTAAAAATGCGAACAGAAATCTGAATTTCCATACTTCATCCTGTTTGGTTGCGTTCTTCTGCGTGTTTTGTGGTTTATTTAGCAAGTATTACCTTCAGACATAGACTCCTAGTTTTGTTTCACCTTTTACTGCATGTCTTCTGCACAAAATATCTTTTCTGAAAACTGTGTATGTATATCAAATTTATCATGTTGGAATTAACTTTTATTTGTAACTAAGAAAAATCCGTATAAATATTACAATAGATATTGCAGTTATCACTAGGAATTGTGTTTCGGTCATACAGCGCAGCGCCGCAACACTTAAGCCACCCAGCGTCAATAAGCTCTCTATGTGGGACTGTCTGGCAGTCACATCACTCGGCTGTAAATAGCATACACGTTAGGTCATAAAGTTATTTGCTGAGTGGACTAATGAACTTTACGTTCCTTTCGACGTTAATTGGCATTCTTGTCAAAATTGTACATTCATTTTGTCTTAAAAACTGATATGTATTCTGTTTTAAATGTCTTTAATAGTCAGTTGTGTTTTAGCATATGTCCTCATTTAAGACAGTTGTGTAATTTTGCAAGATTGTAAAAAAAAATTCTGTTAGCAATTTGAAGATGGGCAGAGCCTAAGACGCGTAGTGAATAATAAATATTTAGAAACTTCCTGTGACTATTATCGTGCGACCAACCTGCCATTTTAAAGCCATTTTCATAATGATGATAACTTACACTCAGTAGCAGCGTCTTCTGACGCACCTCTGATACTTGCTTGTTGACCATGGTGTTTTTGACGAACGTTGATGTACGTTGATTGAAATAGCTGAGTGTAGGCACATCTGTAGAAGAGAATGATACACTTCACGTGGATAATTAAGTATGAGAAAGCTTTGTGCGAGATGGATGTAACTGGAGGTTCTCCTTCCAAAAACTATTTCATGAAGATCTCCAATAAAGACCGTTTCAAGTTTATATCGAACAGTAGCGGGTGTTTATAAAATGTGATTTATCACTGGTTACCCTAACACTTTAATCTCCAGATTTCTGTGTTCCCTTTCGGTTAGAGTTGGTGTCATGTCTGAATATTTTGACTATATGCTGTGTGTCTATATCCATACCGTAAAGTGATACTAAATTATTGACCACATTCTGTCTATTGTGATATTTTCTATTGTGCATGTATTTATATCAGTGCAACCCGTATGCCATATGCTTTAATAAAGTCAAGTAAAAATTAAAGAGCAGTGATTCTCCCAGGGAACTGACCGTAAATATTGGAACTTTTTGCAGTCCCCGTACTTAACAGTCATATACAACCGCTCGCTCGACGAAATATCCGTACCCAAAGATTGGAAAGTTGCGCAGGTCACACACATATTTAAGAAACGTAGCAGGAGTAATCCACTAAATTACAGGCCCATATCATTAACGTCGATATGCAGGAGGATTTTGGAAGGTGTATTGTGTTGGAACACAATGAAGTACCTCCAAGAGAACGGTCTATTGCCATATCGTTCTTGTCAAAGACAACTAGTTCTTTACTCGCACGAAGTGTTGAGTGCTACTGACAAGAGATTTCAAATATTTTCCGTATTTCTAGATTTACAGAAGGCTTTTGACACTGTACCACACAAGAGGCTTGTAATGAAATTGCTTGCTTACGGAACATCGTCTCAGTTATGTGACTAGATTCGTGATTTCCTGTCAGAGGGGTCACAGTTCGTACTAATTAACGGAAAGTCACCGACTAAAACAGAAGTGATTTCTGGCGTTCCCCAAGGTAGTATTATGAGCCCTTGGCTATTCCTTATCTATATAAATGATTTACGAGACAATCTGACCAGCCGTCTTAGGTTGTTTGCAGATGATTCTTTCGTTTATCGACTAGTAAAGTCATCAGGTGATTAAAACAAATTGCAAAACAGTTTAGAAAAGATGACTGTATGGTGCAAAAATTGGCAACTAACCCTAAATAACGAAACGCGTGAGGTTATCCGCATGAGTGCTAAAAGGATTCCGTTAAACTCCGGTTACATGATAAATCAGCAAAATTCAACTAAATACCTAGCAATTACTATTACAAACAACTTAAATTGGAAGGAACACATAGAAAATGTTGTGGGGAAGGCTAAACAAAGGTTGCGTTGTATTGGCAGGACACTTAGAAAATGTAACAGACCTACTAAGGAGACTGCCTACACTACGCTTGTCCGTCCTCTTTTAGAATACTGCTGCGCGGTGTGGGAACCTTACCAGATAGGACTGACGATGTACATCGAAAAAGTTCAAAGAAGAGCAGCAAGTTTTGTATTATCGCGAAATAGGGAGAGAGTATCACTGAAATGACACAGGATTTGGGGTGGACGTCATTAAAAGAAAGGCGTTTTTCGTTGAGGCGGAATCTTCTCACAAAATTCCAATCACCAACTTACTTCTCCGAATGCGAAAATATTTTGTTGACGCCGACCTAAATAGTGAAAAACGATCATCATAATAAAATGAGGGAAATCAGAGTTCTTGCAATTTTTATAGTTTAAGACCAAGGCTATGAAATAATATAAGCAGCATTTCCTGTCAATTCACCGCAAAACCGCGCTAGCAAAACCTGTTTTACATTGAAGGACATCATTTCAATGCCCTGCCGACACAGTTTCTCGTTCCAAGTCTGAGAGTAATGAGAAGAGCCAGGAAGATAGTTGGAATGTTAAGAGAAGAGGCAAGAGTTTCGTATGATTCTATAAACATTGGAATTGAAATAAAAGGTCTTTATTCGGCAGCGGACAGAAATAGACTGTTAATACTGATGATAATGATAATATGATACCAACTCAAAGTTGGAATCATATTCAAAAGACAACTAAATAAGCAGAAGTACTGTGACCGATTTGTGTACACCATAATTTTGATAACCTACGGGCCATAAAGCTGCATGAACTGAATCTAAAAGGATACCACTAGATGTCTGGCCTGATGAACTGCCTCATCTACGACGTTGCCAGCCTCAGCAAACATCTGAGTTGTTGCCGTTACCGAGTGCTTCGCGTTCTCCGATTTATTTTCTTTTGTGTGTTGCTCGCTGTTTTCTTTTCTGATTCTGAAATGAGTGGTCCATTACGCGATTCGAATAAGACTCCCACTACACCAGAATGTGTGAGCATTCCCTATGACCAAGCGATAATTCTACTTTATCAGAAGCGCGAATTACAGGTGTACATTGCAAGCCCTACGACAGGGAAAGTGGGGGGGGGGGGGGGGGCGGCTTCTGTCCATACCACTTTTCTCTCTTCGGGAGGCTCTCATCTGTTTACGTTCGCTGTCGACTGCCACTATATCGACACCGGTGCTCCTCTCTATTCTCAAGAGGGATTGTTTAAACAGATGTATATGTAGATTTCTGGCATCGGAATTCGGTTGGAGCTACCCAGTTATTTTCGTGTGAATCCATCGCGCTCTCCTCTGTATCTCTTAAAGGACATGGAAGAACTGCCCGTTTCTAAGGACCAAGTCGCCGACGAAACTTTAAACTCTAATCATTCCTTCCTTGGATCAATATAGAGATCGAAAGCAACCAATTATTGTCTATTTTTTTTTCGAAAGAGTGGAAAAGGCGGAAGTTATTAGTGAGCAGACGTGAAAAGAGAAAAAAATTATGACCTGCTGTCCAGATCTGACTATTTTATTTTTCACGACTTTTGCTGCGGTTCTCACAGTCCCATATTCTACCACTCGTGCATTTTTGTTAGGAAACGACATCAGTATGTATTACAACATCATTTGAAAACAGTCCCGAGTTACTGTATTCGCTACTCATCGACAATGTGACCATTGTCTGAGTGCCTTATCTAAGCATCGACGTAGACTGAAACGAACGCAAAGTTTCACAACTGAAGTACAAATATTCTCCCTTTCGTTGTTGACCAAGAGCCGTCAGTGCACTCAAGTTTACTGGTATTCTTCAAGAAGAACCCCTCTCTCTCTACCCGCTCATTGTCACGTTACACTAATGATGAAAGAAATTTCTGGGATGTCAGTGATGTATTAGGAACACAAGTTGTAGAATATGGAGCCTGGATTCGGTTCGGCTATAAATTATGCAGAGGAGCAGGTGCAATAGCGAAGCACAAGTTTCTTCATCCGAATTTGTTCCTCTCTGCAAAGAAGTTATAAATAAAAATGTTTATAAGCGGTAGAGCACTTGCCCACAAAAAGCAACGGTTCCCAGTTCGAGTCTCGGTTCGGCACACAGTTTTAAAATGCCAGGTATTTTCATATCGGCGCACACTCCGCTGCAGAGTGAAAATTTCATTCTGGAAACATCCCCCAGGCTGTGGCTAAACCATGTCTCACAATATCCCTTCTTCTAGAAGTGCTAGTCTTGCAAGTTCGCAGGAGAGTTTCTGTGAAGTTGGGATGGTAACAGACGAGGTACTGGCGGAGAAACAGCTGCGAGAGAAGATCCTGAGTTGTCTTGTGTAGCTCATGCCGGCACTGTAGCTTAGCGTGTTCGGTCAGAGGGCTGCTCGCCCTCTGTAATAAAAAAAAAAAAAAACTGAGTAAAGGAATCAACAATCAACTTGAACGGGTGTCTTGTGACGTCCCCCCAGACCAAACGCAACGAACAATACCGAACAAAATGAAGGAAAAAAGAAAGTCGGAAGAGCATTTGCCCGCGAAAGGCAAAGGCCCCGCGTTCGAGTCTCGTTCCGCCACATAGTTTTTATCTCGCATGAAGTTTCAAGTTTGATAAAGATAATTGATGACTGAATACAACAACAGTATTTCTTGCTCCTCTGTAGAATAGTATATTTCAGCATACATAAGTGACACAGCGATGCAACTTGGTATTATTTTTATTTTTGGTATCTTGTGTCATCGTTATCAGTATAATGTAAAGCTGTCAACAACCCAAAGGTTGATTTGAACGCCACTGTGCCTATAACACTACCACTATTATTGCAATTTAGTATGTTTTTATCTAAATAACAGAAACCCTGTCTTTATGTAGCCACGTATAACCCTCTTTCTAGAATTTAGTTTAGTTCCCAAGTAAAGTACACTATGGGAGGATAGTTCTGTTTATAGGAAAAGCTAATCAATAGAGTTACCCTTTTTACAGGATTTGGCCGTGTGTTGTGTCTAATGGATATATAAATCAGACTATTCACTTCTTTTCCTAAGATCTTACCCAGCGGTTAGAGAGAAACGCAATGTTGTTGTTGTTGTGGTCTTCAGTCCTGAGACTGGTTTGATGCAGCTCTCCATGCTACTCTATCCTGTGCAAGCTTCTTCATCTCCCAGTACCTACTGCAACCTACATCCTTCTGAATATGCTTAGTGTACGCATCTCTTGGTCTCCCCCTACGATTTTTACCCTCCACGCTGCCCTCCAATACTAAATTGGTGATCCCTTGATGCCTCAGAACATGTCCTACCAACCGATCCCTTCTTCTGGTCAAGTTGTGCCACAAACTCCTCTTCTCCCCAATCCTATTCAGTACCTCCTCATTAGTTATGTGATCTACCCATCTAATCTTCAGCATTCTTCTGTAGCACCACATTTCGAAAGCTTCTATTCTCTTCTTGTCCAAACTATTTATCGTCCATGTTTCACTTCCATACATGGCTACACTCCATACAAATACTTTCAGAAAAGACTTCCTGACACTTAAATCTATACTCGATGTTAACAAATTTCTCTTCTTCAGAAACGCTTTCCTTGCCATTGCCAGTCTACATTTTATATCCTCTCTACTTCGACCATCATCAGTTATCTTACTCCCTAAATAGCAAAACTCCTTTACTACTTTAAGTGTCTCATTTCCTAATCTAATTCCCTCAGCATCAGCCGATTTAATTTGACTACATTCCATTATCCCGTTTTGCTTTTGTTGATGTTCATCTTATATCCTCCTTTCAAGACACTGTCCATTCCGTTCAACTGCTCTTCCAAGTCCTTTGCTGTCTCTGACAGAATTACAATGTCATCGGCGAACCTCAAAGTTTTTATTTCTTCTCCATGGATTTTAATACCTACTCCGAATTTTTCTTTTGTTTCCTTTACTGCTTGCTCAATATACAGATTGAATAACATCGGGGAGAGGCTACAACCCTGTCTTACTCCCTTCCCAACCACTGCTTCCCTTTCATGCCCCTCGACTCTTATAACCGCCATCTGGTTTCTGTACAAATTGTAAATAGCCTTTCGCTCCCTGTATTTTACCCCTGCCACCTTTAGAATTTGAAAGAGAGTATTCCAGTCAACATTGTCAAAAGCTTTCTCTAAGTCTACAAATGCTAGAAACGTAGGTTTGCCTTTCCTTAATCTTTCTTCTAAGATAAGTCGTAAGGTCAGTATTGCCTCACGTGTTCCAGTATTTCTACGGAATCCAAACTGATCTTCCCCGAGGTCGGCTTCTACTAGTTTTTCCATTCGTCTGTAAAGAATTCGTGTTAGTATTTTGCAGCTGTGGCTTATTAAACTGATTGTCCGGTAATTCTCACATCTGTCAACACCTGCTTTCTTTGGAATTGGAATTATTATATTCTTCTTGAAGTCTGAGGGTATTTCGCCTGTTTCATACATCTTGCTTACCAGATGGTAGAGTTTCGTCAGGGCTGGCTCTCCCAAAGCCGTCAGTAGTTCCAATGGAATGTTGTCTACTCCGGGGGCCTTGTTTCGACTCAGGTCTTTCAGTGCTCTGTCAAATTCTTCACGCAGTATCGTATCTCCCATTTCATCTTCATCTACATCCTCTTCCATTTCCATAATATTGTCCTCAAGTACATGGCCCTTGTATAGACCCTCTATATACTCCTTCCACCTTTCTGCTTTCCCTTCTTTGCTTAGAACTGGGTTTCCATCTGAGCTCTTGATGTTCATACAAGTGGTTCTCTTATCTCCAAAGGTCTCTTTAATTTTCCTGTAGGCAGTATCTATCTTACCCCTAGTGAGATAAGCCTCTACATCCTTACATTTGTCCTCTAGCCATCCCTGCTTAGCCATTTTGCACTTCCTGTCGATCTCATTTTTGAGACGTTTGTATTCCTTTTTGCCTGCTTCATTTACTGCATTTTTATATTTTCTCCTTTTATCAATTAAATTCAATATTTCTTCTGTTACCCAAGGATTTCTACTAGCCCTCGTCTTTTTACCTACTTGATCCTCTGCTGCCTTCACTACTTCATCCCTCAAAGCTACCCATTCTTCTTCTACTGTATTTCTTTCCCCCATTCCCGTCAATTGTTCCCTTATGCTCTCCCTGAAACTCTGTACAACCTCTGGTTCTTTCAGTTTATCCAGGTCCCATCTCCTTAAATTCCCACCTTTTTGCAGTTTCTTCAGTTTTAATCTACAGGTCGTAACCAATAGATTGTGGTCAGAGTCCACATCTGCCCCTGGAAATGTCTTACAATTTAAAACCTGGTTCCTAAATCTCTGTCTTACCATTATATAATCTATCTGATACCTTTTAGTATCTCCAGGGTTCTTCCATGTATACAACCTTCTATCATGATTCTTAAACCAAGTATTAGCTATGATTAAGTTGTGCTCTGTGCAAAATTCTACCAGGCGGCTTCCTCTTTCATTTCTTAGCCCCAATCCATATTCACCTACTACGTTTCCTTCTCTCCCTTTCCCTACACTCGAATTCCAGTCACCCATGACTATTAAATTTTCGTCTCCCTTCACTATCTGAATAATTTCTTTTATTTCATCATACATTTCTTCAATTTCTTCGTCATCTGCAGAGCTAGTTGGCATATAAACTTGTACTACTGTAGTAGGTGTGGGCTTCGTATCTATCTTGGCCACAATAATGCGTTCACTAAGCTGTTTGTAGTAGCTTACCCGCGTTCCTATTTTCCTATTCATTATTAAACCTACTCCTGCATTACCCCTATTTGACTTTGTGTTTATAACCCTGTAATCACCTGACCAGAAGTCTTGTTCCTCCTGCCACCGAACTTCACTAATTCCCACTATATCTAACTTTAACCTATCCATTTCCCTTTTCAAATTTTCTAACCTACCTGCCCGATTAAGGGACCTGACATTCCACGCTCCGATCCGTAGAACGCCAGTTTTCTTTCTCCTGATAACGACATCCTCTTGAGTAGTCCCCGCCCGGAGATCCGAATGGGGGACTATTTTACCTCCGGAATATTTTACCCAAGAGGATGCCATCATCATTTAATCATACAGTAAAGCTGCATGCCCTCGGGAAAAATTACGGCCGTAGTTGCCCCTTGCTTTCAGCCGTTCGCAGTACCAGCACAGCAAGGCCGTTTTGGTTATTGTTACAAGGCCAGATCAGTCAATCATCCAGACTGTTGCCCTTGCAACTACTGAAAAGGCTGCTGCCCCTCTTCAGGAACCACACGTTTGTCTGGCCTCTCAACAGATACCCCTCCGTTGTGGTTGTACCTACGGTACGGCTATCTGTATCGCTGAGGCACGCAAGCCTCCCCACCAACGGCAAGGTCCATGGTTCATGGGGGGGAGAAACGCAATATGAATCATATTATACTGAAGCTAGGACAACTCAGTTCCAAGTTCATTTAGTGGTTTAAAACATGTACTAATGGTCGCCAGCCTATCCAGGC
The DNA here is from genome assembly GCF_023898315.1 of Schistocerca nitens. Classification (NCBI taxonomy): domain Eukaryota; kingdom Metazoa; phylum Arthropoda; class Insecta; order Orthoptera; family Acrididae; genus Schistocerca; species Schistocerca nitens. The sequence continues at coordinate 584,525,750 of NC_064614.1, read as the reverse complement.
AATGAAACAGTGAACTATTGGAAAAGCGGAAGTATGAATTTTGCCTAGTTTCTTGCTACTGTTTAATTTGGTTCTCCAGAGAAATATTACTTCACTTAAACAATGGTGGACTACGCCCTTATACATCACGCTTTTCAAAGAGGAAAAGCCCAGTAAATACACTCCTGGAAATGGAAAAAAGAACACATTGACACCGGTGTGTCAGACCCACCATATTTGCTCCGGACACTGCGAGAGGGCTGTAAAAGCAATGATCACACGCACGGCACAGCGGACACACCAGGAACCGCGGTGTTGGCCGTCGAATGGTGCTAGCTGCGCAGCATTTGTGCACCGCCGCCGTCAGTGTCAGCCAGTTTGCCGTGGCATACGGAGCTCCATCGCAGTCTTTAACACTGATAGCATGCCGCGACAGCGTGGACGTGAACCGTATGTGCAGTTGACGGACTTTGAGCGAGGGCGTATAGTGGGCATGCGGGAGGCCGGGTGGACGTACCGCCGAATTGCTCAACACGTGGGGCGTGAGGTCTCCACAGTACATCGATGTTGTCGCCAGTGGTCGGCGGAAGGTGCACGTGCCCGTCGACCTGGGACCGGACCGCAGCGACGCACGGATGCACGCCAAGACCGTAGGATCCTACGCAGTGCCGTAGGGGACCGCACCGCCACTTCCCAGCAAATTAGGGACACTGTTGCTCCTGGAGTATCGGCGAGGACCATTCGCAACCGTCTCCATGAAGCTGGGCTACGGTCCCGCACACCGTTAGGCCGTCTTCCGCTCACGCCCCAACATCGTGCAGCCCGCCTCCAGTGGTGTCGCGACAGGCGTGAATGGAGGGACGAATGGAGACGTGTCGTCTTCAGCGATGAGAGTCGCTTCTGCCTTGGTGCCAATGATGGTCGTATGCGTGTTTGGCGCCGTGCAGGTGAGCGCCACAATCAGGACTGCATACGACCGAGGCACACAGGGCCAACACCCGGCATCATGGTGTGGGGAGCGATCTCCTACACTGGCCGTACACCACTGGTGATCGTCGAGGGGACACTGAATAGTGCACGGTACATCCAAACCGTCATCGAACCCATCGTTCTACCATTCCTAGACCGGCAAGGGAACTTGCTGTTCCAACAGGACAATGCACGTCCGCATGTATCCCGTGCCACCCAACGTGCTCTAGAAGGTGTAAGTCAACTACCCTGGCCAGCAAGATCTCCGGATCTGTCCCCCATTGAGCATGTTTGGGACTGGATGAAGCGTCGTCTCACGCGGTCTGCACGTCCAGCAGGAACGCTGGTCCAACTGAGGCGCCAGGTGGAAATAGCATGGCAAGCCGTTCCACAGGACAACATCCAGCATCTATACGATCGTCTCCATGGGAGAATAGCAGCCTGCATTGCTGCGAAAGGTGGATATACACTGTACTAGTGCCGACATTGTGCATGCTCTGTTGCCTGTGTCTATGTGCCTGTGGTTCTGTCAGTGTGATCATGTGATGTATCTGACCCCAGGAATGTGTCAATAAAGTTTCCCCTTCCTGGGACAATGAATTCACGGTGTTCTTATTTCAATTTCCAGGAGTGTAACTTCAAGGAAGCTAAAAAAAATTTGGCGAGGGGGGACCTTTAGAAAAGCACTTTCCATAATCAGCAAACTTAAATACTAAAATACTTCGACACTAAAGCACACACTTTTTATACTTAACCTTTCACTGCAAGAAAACCTCTTTCTTACTGGAATTTTCTTTCAAAATCTATTACTCTTTGAACTAATTCTGTGTAGTCATTTAACAGATTCTAGTAACTTGGCTTCACTCTGAATTTTACTTGACCAAACTTTTACTATAACACTTTGCAGTAGTGAAGAAACCTTTTTTATTATTTACACAAAAACAATTTAAATGGTGCCTCTTAATATTAACTTGGCATTCATAAGTCTATAAGACAGGATACTCGGATTAATCAAATACCAGGAAGGAACCCTACGAGTATATAGGTGTATGATTAGGATGAAATAAGAGGGTGAACCAGTATCTTTAAAGTTCAAGAATGATTATTAAAACACAGTTTAAATTAATGGTTCACACTGTACAAAAGTAAAAGAATACAAAAAAATCTTATCTGTTGGCTGTATGCTTGGGTGTGGCGAACAATTATGACAGCTATACTACTTACAGTACGGCCTGCAAGTATCTTGATGTATGGGCTCAATTTCTCTTCTTGGCGTCGTTCAATTTTACATGCAGTAGCCGAATAACTCGCAGCTATGCCGTAAGCCATTTGCAGTCTTCATCCGAGGCACTTTTTTGCAAATCTGCAGGCAAAGCTTTTCGTGCTCCACAAGAGGTTTGCGTCAATCACTGGTGCATACAGACTGTGTGACTTATTCCCGCACTTGCTCTAAGTAGCGCGCCAGTTCACCCTTGCCACCTTTTCCACTCCACAGAGCCACTTTCGTTTCAAACAAAAGCACACTAGCTTTTACATAACACCTATTTCTTACATTTTTCCTAAGCGTGACCATTTCTTAAGATGTCAAATTTACATCAATATGAACAATTTATACACAAAATGTCATTTGAAAATTATTTAACATAATAAACAATTTATATAGTATTTTACATACATAACTCAGATGTGAAAATTACCGAACTATCAGTTTAATAAGTCATGGCTGCAAAATACTAACGCGAATTCTTTACAGACGAATGGAAAAACTGGTAGAAGCGGACCTCGGGGAAGATCAGTTTGGATTCCGTAGAAATGTTGGAACACGTGAGGCAATACTAACCTTACGACTTATCTTAGAAGAAAGATTAAGAAAAGGCAAACCTACGTTTCTAGCATTTGTAGACTTAGAAAGCTTTTGACAATGTTAACTGGAATACTCTCTTTCAAATTCTAAAGGTGGCAGGGGTAAAATACAGGGAGCGAAAGGCTATTTACAATTTGTACAGAAACCAGGTGGCAGTTATGAGTCGAGGGGCATGAAAGGGAAGCAGTGGTTGGGAAAGGAGTGAGACAGGGTTGTAGCCTCTCCCCGATGTTATTCAATCTGTATATTGAGCAAGCAGTAAAGGAAACAAAAGAAAAATTTGGAGTAGGTATTAAAATTCATGGAGAAGAAGTAAAAACTTTGAGGTTCGCCGATGACATTGTAATTCTGTCAGAGACAGCAAAGGATTTGGAGGAGCAGTTGAACGGAATGGACAGTGTCTTGAAAGGAGGATATAAGATGAACATCAACAAAAGCAAAACGAGGATAATGGAATGTAGTCAAATTAAATCGGGTGATGCTGAGGGAATTAAATTAGGAAATGAGACACTTAAAGTAGTAAAGGAGTTTTGCTATTTAGGGAGTAAAATAACTGATGATGGTCGAAGTAGAGAGGATATAAAATGTAGACTGGCAATGGCAAGGAAATCGTTTCTGAAGAAGAGAAATTTGTTAACATCGAGTATAGATTTAAGTGTCAGGAAGTCGTTTCTGAAAGTATTTGTATGGAGTGTAGCCATGTATGGAAGTGAAACATGGACGATATCTAGTTTAGACAAGAAGAGAATAGAAGCTTTCGAAATGTGGTGCTACAGAAGAATGCTGAAGATAAGGTGGGTAGATCACGTAACTAATGAGGAGGCATTGAATAGGATTGGGGAGAAGAGAAGTTTGTGGCACAACTTGTCTAGAAGAAGGGATCGGTTGGTAGGACATGTTTTGAGGCATCAAGGGATCACAAATTTAGCATTGGAGGGCAGCGTGGAGGGTAAAAATCGTAGAGGGAGACCAAGAGACGAATACACTAAGCAGATTCAGAAGGATGTAGGTTGCAGTAGGTACTGGGAGATGAAGAAGCTTGCACAGGATAGAGTAACATGGAGAGCTGCATCAAACCAGTCTCAGGACTGAAGATCACAACAACAACTCACATAAATTGCAAAGAACTTCGAACTCTAGTATAGAACACTTTACATCTACAGAAAATATAATACCAATATGCGAAAATTTTAAAGCAAAAAAATTATAAAAATTTAAATGAACCCTAACCGAATAATGTTATATGCCTCACTAGGTATGGTCCTTTTGCCATTGCCTTCTATCGACCTTTGAACTGATATACTCAGCCAGTTATAGATGGACCTAAAATTTAATGTGCATTCTCAATGGCACTGCAGCTCGGCATTTTTCACTTTAACAAACATTTTCAGAGACGAAACAATTGATAAATGACTGATAAAAGTTTTAAGACCGATCGGGGATCGAACACCACACCTTTGAATCCATAGTGCGGCACTTCACGCCTTAGGCACCGAGTCATACAAAAATGGACCTGGAGGCGCCGGGTATCGATCCCGGTACCTCTCACATGCTAAGCGAGCGCTCTACCATCTGAGCTACGCCCCCAGACGCAAATAAACTGGAGACTTGAATGCTGCAATGGAACAGCAACCGGGGACCCGTGCTTTCTCTGCCCCTCGCAGGAGCTGCCAAACCAGTTTTGGCACCGACCGACCAGCAGTTTTCACCAAATACAAGTACAACGGTAGTTTGCCGGTTGCTATGGCAACTGGGGGCGTAGCTCAGATGGTAGAGCGCTCGCTTAGCATGTGAGAGGTACCGGGATCGATACCCGGCGCCTCCAGAACATTTTAATGTATTATCTCTAACTTTCGCTCATTATGTCACATTTGGAAGAGTTCCTGAATAACTAATTGTTATGACAGCATTTATATAACACTGCCGTAAGCAAGCCAATGTTTTTTGTCACTTGTGTGCTTGTGTTTCACCATGTGTCAACCATTACTTTATTGTCTATAAAAAATATCCAACGTTACCTGCATTATCGTTTATCAGTTTCATGAAGATGGAAGTGTAACTTTGTGTTCTGCCTTACGGCAGGTCTTGTCATTGGGGAAGCCTCGTCAGAGAGGTCCACCGCATGAGCGTCTAGGGAAGTGATTCCAGTGATGGTTTCCCTTTGCCTTCCACTGATAATGATGAAATGATAATGAGGACACCACAACACCTAGTCGGTGAGCAGAGAAAAATCTCCGACCCAGCCGCGAATCGAACCCGGACCCCTTGGCGTGACAGATCGCCGCGTTGACCACTCAGCTATCGGGGCGGACGAAGGAGGTATAGCATGTACTATTATTATACATTTTTATCAGCATCTAGCAAGCGAGATGAGTATGGTTGATACATTGCGTTACAGGTCAGGAAGAGAGTGGGGTGGTTGAGCAAGATTCAAATCCACGCCCAGGCACTCTTGTTGAGGTCTGTCATAGTTTTCCATAATGGTCTGACGTACTGATCAGCAGATGTACAGATAAAAGTTTATTGATGGAGCCGAATTAACTCTCTGTAGTACTGAACTCTCAGTCAAATTGAATATGGTTCGTTAGCAGCTCTTCGGCCAATGAGACACAGTTAAACGTATCACTACTACAAAGTTGATAAAGGTGCTTAATAACTTAACTACTTTCAAAAAGATTCCTCGATCCGACCACTGGGCTGAAAATTTTTGTACCGCTAACAGGTCACACGCTGCGTGAAGGTCACTCCCAGCCGCTGCCGCCGGTAACATTCATCACAATAAATACAAGGACGACAGTTGAAAGTAAATAGGAGAAAAAATCCCAAAGAAACGCCACACGTAGTTTTCACGGAAACAAATTGGAATTTAATTCCTTCAATTAAAACTCCGTCCCTCTCACTAACCACAAATAGCTAATTCTTTTCGTCAGCGGTCGAAATAGCGTCGAAATGACAATGTAATTAACCATAATAAATAAATACGAACAAATATAAATGGAAAGGGAAGATAATGTCAGTTTTATCTATTCTGTACAACTGCTGTTTCAAGTCCTTACCACCTCTGATAGAATTACAATCTGATACCTCAGCGCGGGATTAGCCGAGCGATCTAAGGCGCTGCAGTAATGGTCTGTGCGGCTGGTCCCAGAGGAGGTTCGAGTCCTCCCTCGGGCATGGGTGTGTGTGTTTGTCCTTAGGATAATTTAGGTTACGTAGTGCGTAAGCTTAGGGACTGATGACCTTAGCAGTTAAGTTCCATAAGATTTCACACACATTTGAACATTTTGATCCCTCAGGTTGAAAAACAACGGCATTAGGCGACGTTCCAGTCCGACTCCTCGATTTATTACTGCTCCCCTTTCATGGCTTTAGACTCCTGTAACTGCAGTCTGATTTGTTGTAAATGACCTTTCCCTCCACTATTTTATCACTGCGACGTTCAGAATTTCAAATACGATGTTCCAGTCAACACTGTCAAAGCTTTCCCGTAATCTGGAGATACTTTTCTTTAATCTACGTTCAAAGATAAATTGTAGGGTCAATATTGACTCACGTGCTTCTAATTTATCTCCCACGAGGTCGATTTCTACCAGTCTCCTCACTGTTCTCTAAATAATTGATATTAGTGTTTCGGAACGAGGATTTTTTGTGACGTGTCAAATGAGCTGTTTAGCATATCACTGAGAAGGTACAGATTCTATCCCTAGTGACCAGCAGAGATGGAAAGCTCCCCATAAGGTCATGTGAATTAAAAGAAAACAAGGTCACGCACCGAATAACGGCTTATTAAATGAAAATTAGTGGAAGTGGCCCATTTGAGCTTGAAGGTGTGGGTAGCACATCTCACACAAACATATCGATAATGAGATCCATCAGATTATGAAAGGACACTAATGGTCACTATAACAAAATGGTTTACTGCCGAAAGACAGCAGACATGTTCTATCCTCTGAATAAAAAAAAAAGGACAATTAATAAGTGGACAAGGGATTGCAAATACGCACTATAGCATTGGTGCAGGAGGGCGGGTCCATCAAAGAACGATATAAGCTGTGTCGGAATATGGGCAATGATTGTGGAAAAGGTTAATGAGTTAAAGAAAGGTCACAGAAATGTATGAACAGACACGGTTACTCTCAGACAAGCGTATGGTGAGTGCAACTATCTGGCTGCGAAAATTAAATCAGCAAAACGAAACGTTGATTCAAATTAACTGACTTCGTGCTTGCGTCGTCTCAGCGGGAGCAAACACAGTCCGTGCTTAGCACCCTAAGGGTGTGCAAAAGCTGAGGACGGCTGCAGTGCTCGCTGATGATTCTAAGTTCAGCACGACCTTCACGCTCTGCTGTAAGCTGGAAATATCTCTCTCTGCAGCTCTCAGAGCCAGCGGACAGCCTTAATCCCTGGACCAAGTATCTCCAATGACGCCCCGGTAAGTGTTCTGCTACTCTCCCCTACATAAATTGGCCGGTTCTGTCAGTGTTAGAATCTCGCCAACCAACTGCAACAGGCATTCCGAGTTCCGACCACTGATAATTTAACAAACACTATACTGAACTCCGTCCGAAGAAGAGTCGGAAGACCCAATGGTAGTGACCAACCACCGTGATATCCTCACCTGATACGCTATAGGATGGAGATATGGAGGGTCGTGAGGCAAGCACACCGCTCTCCGGTCCGTTGTTAGTTTCCTTGACCGGCGCCGCTACTTCTCAGTCAAGTAACCCCTCAGTTTGTCCCACAAAGGCTGAGTGCACCCAGCTGCCAACAGTGCTCTGCAGACCGGGCGGTGACCCATCCAAGTGGTAGCCAAGCTCGACAGCGCTTAACTTCGGTGATCGACGGGAACGGGTGTTATCATCGCAGCAACCCCTTTGAGAGTTTAATAAAGGAGCTTAATAAATTTCCTAACCTTGCGAATATTGTTGTGGTTAACTAGTGATGTATACTTCTCCCTCAAAACGGGGGAAAAGGCAGAAAATCTCTCCTACTATGTATTAGATTTCAAGTTACGCCCAATGCAAAGACGTCCACGCACATATGTGTGGGAACTTCCCTCCCTCCCTCTCCCCCCACACTAACGAAATTATTACTAAGCTCACCACAAAAATGAGTCACCCACTTTGCACGCACAGATGAATCGTTAAGCCATTACAGATGGCGCAGCGATCGATTCTCATGAGCAATCATGCAGACACTGCCTTTACATGTGCATTAGTCAGTAGCGATCACTGAGACATTTATGTTTTATTTAAACAGTGCATGTAAACATGGGCAAATATAAAGATGTGACAGAATGGCAAGGGGGGAAATGGTGTTCGTCTGTGTCCATGACCATCAGATGTGTGAAGTTGCTGGATTAGTTGGCGTTTTGCAGTGGACTGTTCAGCATGTGTGGTATAACACACATGGCCACGAAACACGATGTCTGAACAGTGATAGGGAAATACCCTTATAGAGTGACCAGAGACGCGTTTCACGGCCAGTGAATCAAAATCAGTTCCAAACCTGACAGAAATTATAGTGAGAAATGCAATCATTTGCAGTTATTACTGCTGCTTGCAGTTTTCATGCAGCGTTAGAGATCTGACTTGATTTACCGGTTGGATATTCACGTTGGATTAACAAACAGGTTATGTGTCAGGTTTTGGAAGTAGCAGCCACATAATATATTCGCACTTGTAATCACCTGTCTTTCTGCGAATTGTAATTACTATATTCTTCTTTATGTCTGAAAGTGAATACACAACGTGCTAAAATAGATCAGCTTGTCTCTTGATAATCAAAACTGAAGTGCCATAAAATATTTACTTCAGTTTGTTAAGTCTTATGCAGTAACATTACTTATTTCAAGTATCATGTATCAAAGAATAAAGTGGCTACCAGAATTGATTTTAATTATGTTGTTCACAACATCTGTTGGTGTGTTCAAGAAATATAGGATGAACAACCTGATGTACTGAAATCAGTGTTTATGCTGTTTTGAATGCCTGATGGTGACGTTATTTAAACGTCTGCTCGCGGTGAAAGTACGCTGTTAGTAGCAAGAGGATAAAGTGAATGCCATGACGAGCTTCTTATAACCATAGATTTTGCAAAAGTTCAAAATTTAGGTCATAGTGGCATTTATTGTGATGAGATGGCGATGTCTTAGTTATCTAGAAGTTTCTGCACTCCATCTCTCAATCAAAACAGCAAACAGCGCAATCTGAGACATCTGTGGGCTCATCTACTGCCGCAGACAACGCGAAAAAAACTGCGAATTGTCTATGGACTTTTTTTACCAATTTGTGTTCCTTGTGAAATAGGACTTAAGAGGAGGAAGTTCACGAGCAGATACTGTTGCTCTATCTGCAGCACACACATATTTACGGATTGTCCCTTGGCGAATTATTTGATAGCTTTTGCAGTTACGCGCGACAACATTTTTTAGTTTGCGTACAATGTGGCTACATCAACTGCGCTCTACAAAACCAACAGACGCCCTCTTACACGATACTAGAGACACAGACGTTTATTTTAACTGACGACACGGAAATGTCTCGAAAACTACATATCGGATCAAAAAAAAGTTATAATTCCAATTTGTTTGTCTCTGAGGGGAACATCCAACGATACTACACTCGACACGCCACCCTACCCCGTGCGTGGGTGGCGGAGGTAACTTTGAAATCTTCCATGAGAACCCGTGTTTTTTATTGCAGATTACGATTGTACGACAATATCTACAGACGTTTTGTCTGAAGCATTTTGTTCGCTTCGCCACAGATGGCGTTGTGATAGGAGGAACAGAAATGGATACACAATCGTAATATACGATATGCTACTCAATGGTGCTTGAATATCCGATGGCACGTGGGACCCCACCTCCGTGTTAAGAGGGTAGAACGGAACATTATTTCATAACTTCTGATTGGGAACCCCATTCGCAACGTTGTAATCCTCCGACATATCGAACATGGTACTGCTCGAAGCGAACTATGACTTATCATAACATGCAGTACACTGTGAACGGAGCTCACGTGTCATACAGACGTAGACCATATAGCAACTGTAAACATTACAGTACTTGCGCAGTGTTTATTGCCTGTACACCTACCTGTTATTTGGACTACAGATGTACAAGTGGACGATGAATGTTGCAACCACAGAAGAAGAAAAATGAAATGATCCTGATTTACGGAGAATGTACGAAAATGTTGAGGCTACTGTTGCGTTGTATGCCGAGCGTTTTCCAGAGAAAGCTTGCTCTCGTTAGTTCTTTTATGTGGTTGTGAACGTCTTTATGTCTGATAGCAGCGTACAGAGAGGCAAAAGGAAACAGAGTAAACTTGTTACAGGAGGAGCTAATGAAATAACTGTATTAGCACAGTTCACGACAAGCCACGGATAAGCACTCGGCAATTACATCGCGATTTCGTATGTTCGTAGGTAGTATTGTCACAATACTGTATTGTCGGAAGTACGAGGGTAATCTTAAAAGTAAGGTCTCCTATTTTTTTTATAAGTAGATAGACCTGTTTATTTCTACAGTGGTTTACATCAGTTTACAGCTTGAACATTTAGCTATTTTTCGACATAATCACCATTTCTGTCGATGCATTTTCGTAGACGCTGTGAAAGTTTTTGTATGTCCATGTCATACCAGCTATGATCCTCTTCTTTCACCTCGTCGCCGAACTGAATCGCTGGGACTACAATTAACGCTGACAGATACTGTGAGACTCTGAAAAAACTCAAACGGGCAGTTCAGAACCGGGAAAGAGGAATGTTGAGCAAGGGTGTACACATTCCCCATGACAACGCTCGCCCACACATCACTCGGCAAACAGTTGCTCTCCTACAACAGTTTCAGTGGAACATAATCACCCACCCACACTATAGTCCTGACTTCGCGTCCAGTGACCATCACCTGTTCCCTAGGTTGAAAGAACATTTGGCCGGAAAGCGATTCAGCTCCGACGTCGAGGTGAAAGAAGACGTTCATAACTTTCTCAACAGCATGGCGGCGAGCTGGTATGACATGGGCATACAAAAACTGCCACAGCGTCTACAAACATGCATCGACAGAAATTGTGATTATTTCGAAAAATAGCTAAATGTTAAAGCTGTAAACTGGTGTAGACCGTTGTAGAAATAAACAGGTCTATCTACTTATAAAAAAATAGGAGACCCTAGTATCATCCATACCACGCGTCACTGCACCAAGAATTTCATGACGCCAATTTCCATAACCGGGTAGTGTTTTGTTAATGAGCACGTTCTTTGGCGAGGCACTACTTTCCGATGAGTCTACGTTCACAAACCATGGTAGCGTTAACCGGTATAACACTCATTACTGGAATGTAGACAGACCCCACTGGTTGCGGCAAGTCGACCATCAACGTCAACGGTCGGTTAACGTTTGTTGTGGCACCATGGGTAAAAAGCTCATTGGTTCGTATTTTATCGACGGCACGTTGAATGGATGCAAATACCGAACGTTTTTGAACAGAAACTACCGTTACTACTGCAGAATGCTGCCCTGGACGTTCGACAACGGTTGCCAAGCGCATTACGCAGCTGAAGCACGGGAGGTATTATACCGGACACCGGTCGGTGGGTCAGCAGAGGTGACCACTTTAATTGGCCTCTAGATCGTCGGATTTGACATCGCCGGATTTGTTTTTGTGGGGATATTTAACAGTTAAGGTAAATCAGCAAGTGCCAACAGACCGTGAAGGCATGGTCGACCTCATCAGAAACGCCTGTGCTGACATTCCCGCAGCTGTGCTTCTGTCCTGTGTACGGACATTTGAGAAGCTCATCACTAAGTGTACTGAAGTTGCCGGTACTACGTTTGAACGTTTACTCTAATTGGAAGTATAGTAGCGTTCGCCTCGACCCACGGCCGCAGTGGCGCGTCGAGTAGTCCCATGTTCGTTATGTCGGAGGAAAACAACGTTGCGAATGGGGTTTCCAAGTAGAAGTTATGTAATACTGCCCTGGGCTACCCTCGCAGCATGGAGGTGGGGGCACATTTGCCACTGGATATTCAAGGGCCATTGAGTAGCAGGTCGTAAATTACGATTGTGTACCCGCCTCTGTTCCTCCGATTACGGCGCCATTTGTGGCGAAACGAAGAAAATTCTTCAGACGAAATGTATGTAGATTTTGCAGTAGAATCGTAATCTGCAAATTTCAAAGTCCCTCCCCCCCCCCCCCCCGCCATCCACGCACGGAGTTGGGTGGGGTGGGGCGTCGAGTGTGTGGTGTCACTGCATGCGCCCCCCGCCCCCGCCCCCTCCCGGGACAAACAGACTGGAGTAATTATAACTTTTCTGAATAATATATATTTTGTGTGTTGAAAGCGATTGCTGGGAATGTTCCTTACAAAATATTAAGCCTATTTCCTTGCCCATCCTTGTTCCTTGAGGAGCTAGATCTCAAATAAAACTAGTCTTTTGGGTATTAAACCTGTCTTCCTTCCTTCACTAATTTATCTTTCGCATACGACGTAGACTGCTGAGGCTCAGTGATCTGCTCCTTCGCTTGCGGTTCTAATTGATACTCTACGAATGCTAAACGCGCAGTCCTGCCGTAAGCAATGAACCTGCTCAACCCTCAGCTGTAATGACACAGCATTTACGTAGCTGTATAAGAAATATCATAACAGGTCCGCACCTGAATTTCTCTACAACATAAAAAAAAATTCTTGTGTACACACGAACACACACAGCCATCAGTTCACAAACGTCGATTCTCACTGGTGTTCTGTAAGGAGATGAATGGCGAAACGTTGTGGAAAGACAAAGAATAACTAGAGGCGCCGTGTATCGATTCCGGCAACTCACACCTTCTGAGCGAGTGCTCTACCACCTGAGCTAAGCCCCCAAACAGAAAACGGACGGATATGAGGATCAGTTTGTTGCTGTGGGTTTGCGGGTCAAGGCATGAGCAGTTACCCCGCGTCTCTGGTTCCATCCAGCAGAACCGCCGCTTGTGTGCGTGGCTGCCCGATTTCGGTGGTGCACAGGTTGCGTAAACTTGTAAAATACCCAGGGGCTGTAGTTCAGATGACAGAGCACTCACGCATATTGTAAAGGCAGCTAGACTGGCACCCGATAGAATATCTGACGTCGAGAGAATCGTATCCTATAATCATCTTGCCGATTCTGAAGCTCTTATTTCTGCGTTCAACCGGATTTGCGAAACAGATGTGGTTTTGTAGCTCCACATTCTGAAAAAAAAAATCTGCGTGCATTGAAAAGGATAGCGCATGCTCCAGTTTCTCGATCCATATCTTGAAAGAAATTCAGAACCCAAAAAATGTTGAAACGGAACTGAATAAACTATACAAAGAAACGGTTACATACAAAACATAACGATTATGATGTCCCCTGTTGCCCAGCACCCCCCCCCCCCCTCCACTTCTTTCACTCTTCCCCTCCATCCCTCCCTCATCCCCCCAATTCTTTCTCTCCCCCCTCCATCCCTCCCTCACCCCCCCTCTGTCTCTCCCTCCCCTCCCAGTAATGTCCCCAACACATATTACGATCAAAGATTTAAAATTAGTGTCTCAATCATTGAACAAAAGTTACACGTTATCACAATTGAATAATATTTCTCAGAAAGTGTGGGGTAATGTTCTTGCTTCGTTGGTTTTGTTCATATAACATTTCATTATAGTTCACAATATTCAACTCAACTTATTATATACATTTATTGATAAAAGTTATATGTTTTAGTTTACAATACATGATTGCTATTTCGCCACTTATGTCATTCTCAGGTGCTGAACAGTCAAATTACGATGCCACCCAGGCTTTTATGAAAACTGCCTCGAATATCTCGATGTTTGTATAGTGGCCGGATATTTTAGGCTTATTCTACCGTACCATTTCAACCATTTGAAAATTGCCTTAGTGCCCAAATTACGGTCGTGTACTGAAACGTAAAACGTTGCAGTCAATGCCTTTTTGAATGCTGCAAATGTATTTTTTTAGACTTCCAGACGCGTTTCTCCATTTTCGCGAAGGCATCTTCATTATTTCAAGGTCATGCAGTTTTTTCTTTTGTGGAAAACAGATTGAAAGTCACACTCTTTTGTCCAGAGCCATTGTAATTTCTTAATGTAGCAGGTGGATTGACGTTATGTTATGAAATGACAGTGACTATACAAGGAAGGGTGCGACTTTCAACGGTTTTCCGTATAGGTCTCGGGTTTATTTGTCTAATGGTATAATGCAAGCTTGAAGACCGTAACGTCAAGGCATCGAGTTCCGGTCAGCCAACGGAATTTTTCATTCTGCATTTACGTTACTTTTCACCTCTCAATGATGTGACGATATGCCAGTTAAAATGCAGCGTTAAAACGTAGCTCCCTTTTCCCAGGTAGGAATACTGCGGTAGGTTAAGGGGGGACGTACGCGAAATTGCAATAATTTTAAAAAATAGCTTTACAAGTCCAAAGTTTTAATACAGTGTAACTAAGTTTGGCACAGTTGTTAAGAAACGTTACATGCATCCACACACACGTTTTCATTCTTTTGACGTTTCATATTCTTAATTGCAACCAACTGAAATTTTTTCAATTAGGTGTGTACAAACGTTCCTTTTTTTGAAAAATCCAGCAGAACGAAATTAATGCATTTTTACATGATTTGGTATACCATTATTATAAACACTTCCGTAATATAATTTTCATATATCCTTTTGATGGATTTTTACAGCTCTCCAAATATCTCTGAAAAAAAATGCACCAAATTTTAAGACTTTTCTCTTAGATCAATGCCTTACAGAACTACCGTATTAACTGCAAATTCCATTCACAGAATATTTCACTATAGTATTGACTATTTGTATGTCAAATTTAAGTACTATAATGTCGGTGATTTATGAGGAAAGGGTGCTGTGGGTGAACTAATGCAAAGCATGTTCATACTTCTCGTCATCTTCAAGCAGTCTTTTCTTTGCTTGTCTTCTTTGGTTAAACTGATTTTAAAACTGAGTAGCAATAATGTCAGCTGCAGCAATTGTTCTGTTATCGATTTCCTTCAGTATCGACAGTGTGAAAGCACCTGGATCAAATCTTAGCCTCTGTAGATTTCGTTGCCTGCCAATGTTACTAAAGTGCAGTAATTAGACTTTACTGGGAACAGGTGTGCTGCGGACTGTAGTAGCAGATCTACACACAAATTTCGTATACTTTATTCCTTTGATTACCACTTGTAAACAAACACCATATAACAAAAAATATAAAAATCAGTGGCAGTGATGCTATTTCAAAGCCTTCTTGATGTACTACACAAACATTTCGTGTGTGGTGAGTACATAGAATTCATAGAAAATCCCGCAGGAATGAACAATGTGAGTAAATATAGATCAAGAAAGGGGTGTGGCGCGATGCAAGTTCTACATCTACATCTGCATCTACGTGATTACTCTGCTATTCACAATTAAGTGCCTGGCAGAGGGTTCAATGAACCACCTTCAAGCTGTCTCTCTATCGAACGGCGCCTGGGAAAAACAGGCACTTAAATTTTTCAGTGCGAGCCCTGATTTCTCTTATTTTATCGTGATGAACATTTCTCCCTATGTAGGTGGTTACCAACAGAATGTTTTCGCAATCGGCGGAGAAAACTGGTAATTGAAATTTCATGAGAAGATCCCGTCGCAACGAACAACGCGTTTGTTTTAATGATTGCCACTCTAATTCACGTATCATGTCTGTGACACTATCTCCCCTACTTCGCGATAATACAAAACGAACCGCCCTCCTTTTAACTTTTTCAGTATCATCCGTCAGTCCCACCTGATACGGATCCCACACCGCACAGCAATACTCCAGAATAGGGCGGACAAGTGCAGTGTAAGCAGTCTCTTTAGTAGATCTGTTGCACCTTCTAAGTATTCTGCCAATGAATCGCAGTCTTTGGTTGGCTGTACCAACAACATTATCTGTGTGATCGTTCCAACTTAGATTATTTGTAATTGTAATCCCTAAGTATTTAATTGAATTTACAGCCTGCATATTTGTCTGACTTGTCGCGTAATCGAAAGATAGCGGGTTTCTTTTAGTACTCATGTGAATAAATTCACACTTTTCCTTATTCAGGGTCAATTGCCACTTTTCGCACCACACAGATAGCTTATCTAAATCATTTTGCAATTCATTTTGGTCATCTGATGACTTTACAAGGCGGTAAATGACAGCATCATCTGCAAATAATCTAAGACAGCTACTCAGATTGTCTACTGTGTCGTTAATATAGATCAGGAATAATAGAGGGCCTGTAACACTACCTTGGGGAACGCCGGATATTACTTCTGTTTTACTCGATGACTTTCCGTCTATTACTACGAACTGTGACCTTTCTGGCAGGAAATCACGAATCCAGTCGCACAACTGAGGCGATACTCCGTAGGCACACAGTTTGGTTAGAAGACGCTGTGAGGAACGGTGTCGAAAGCCTTCTGGAAATCTAAAACTATGGAATCAATTTGACATCCCCTTTCGATAGCACTCACTACTTCATGAGTATAAAGAACTAGTTGTGTTCCGCAAGAACGATATTTTCCGAATCCGTGCTGACAATGTCAATAAATCGTTTTTGCCCGTTGTTATTTTTATGACGCTTAGGAGTGAAATTGGAACGTAATATTGCCGCGCGGGATTAGCCGAGCGGTCCAAGGCGCTGCAGTGTTGGGCTGTGCGGCTGGTCCCGGTGGAGGTTCGAGTCCTCCCTCGGGCATGGGTATGTGTGTTTGTACTTAGGATAATTTAGGTTAAGTAGAGTGTACGATTAGGGACTGATGACCTTAGCAGTTAAGTCCCATAAGATTTCACACACATTTGAACATTTTTTTTTTTGAATGTTATATTCTGGAACTGAAATTTCAGTACCATGTAATAAACGAAGAGCCAGTAAAATACTTTTTCACAACTGTGGTCGGTTTCACATACGTCTCCCTGTAAGGACGCGTGAGTCGCCGAAGTGGCGTCCAAGTGCAAGAACTTGCAAGCAGGCGGCTGAACGTCCCCCTTGAGGGACTCCCAGCCAATCATAGCATACCAATTTACTTTCCTTTGCACGCTGGGGAAAAGTGCATGATCGTAAGGTAATGAGTCAGACGTTTTGCGAACACCCACTGAGGATGCCTTGGTGAAAAGGCGAAACGCGTCGGGGTGTATAAACGAAAGCTAATGTGCGGCATGTGAAAGTGTACTTTTTTGTAACTGCTATTCTACAATTATAGTTTATCAGTCTTTGATTCACTACTCTGTGATGTGCAAACGAGTACCACACAGGTTGTAGCTTCATGTTTTACGACGAGACCATTAATTTGTTACGACTTTCCACCTGAATTTTCAGCCATACAGTTTATGAATTTTAGTCCGCTTTAAAACGTAACGTTTTAATGCCGATGATTTGGTTTCGTGGGAGTACCGGTAATAATATCCACTGATTTTGCTTATAGATGTAATAGAAGTTTATATGACGAAATGGCTTTACTGATAATCTCAACTGCCTTTAGGATGGGAGAAAAAAACTAAAATTGCAACCTTTCCTCTCCAACCTCTACCTCATAAAAAAGAACTTCCACTGTTAATTCTGCCTCGATAATTAGTATCGCCGTCTTTCGCGTCTATGAACCGTTTAATACGTCCTTTTTTCTTCTTATCTCTAAATGCAGTTAACAGGGCAGAACGAAATTGCATTTATTGACAGAGTTAATACTTCACCTCGAGGCTGAAATGGAAGGCTTTGTGTGCTGAGCTGGATAATGTGATAAATTTTGAGGGAGGTTACTCTAGAATGAAACCGTACAAACTCTTCTGAAAACTAAGGACTTTTAAGTCATTCCCGTCGTGTAAGTTAACTTTATCAGCTTATATGAGCGTGAACTGTTGCAACTATTCTGGAAATCACGTATTTTCAAATGGTTTCATCAGTGTATCTGCAGTCCTGTGTTCATATTAATGAGTCTCTCGTAGGTGATAGGGAGAACATTTCGATATTTAACATTGAAGAACATAAACATTATTGCTGGATTTATTTTGTTTGTTGCTCGGTTTTCTGCTGAAAAGTCTTTGATCATACGCGAATTGTTATTGCGTGGGACAGTAGATCGATGATGTTAAACAGCTCTGAAAAATAAATATTGTAAGGAAACGAAGATAGAAATCGTCTTTGATACTGCAGCAAAAATAATGAAACATCAAACTTAGCTGCACGTGAAAACTATTCAAAAGTAAACTTAAATTTAGAAGACAAAATAACATAACTATGGAAAACTATATATTCCGACAGCAGTCGATTCAGATATATAGTACACAAACGTACAGTTTAGATGACAGGATAACATAATTACAGAAAACTGTGTATTTCGACAGCAGACGATTCAGATATTCAGTACACAAATGTACATAGATGATCTGGGACACAAGTACAGATAGTGTGAAGAAGTGGCTGTAGGTTACACAGTTACATTAGGAGTGGGGAGATATTAAGTTATATTTATGGAAAACCAAATACATAGTAATCGATATTTACATTATAAAAGTAAGTGTATAATGTGCAGTTGCTAAAACTCATAAATGAGTCTGAATACGATCAATCCCTGAAGAAGGTTCCCGTTTTTACCTCAAGGGCGTTCTTTTGGAGATATAAGGGCTGGGTACTTTCGCCCTCTAGAAATTTCTAGAATATTTCAGAACATTCGAGAGCATTCCGCAACATTCCGGAATGTTCCGCAATGATCCGGGACGCTGTGGAAAGTTCGGGAATAGGGGAATCGTCTGGAATATTCGGGAAGATTCCAGAATGTTCGGGAACGTCTCGGAACATCCCAGATCCGGGACGCTGTGGAAAGTTCGGGAATAGGGGAATCGTCTGGAATATTCGGGAAGATTCCAGAATGTTCGGGAACGTCTCGGAACATCCCAGATCGTTGTGGCACATTCCAGAACACTCTCGAATGCTATGAAATGTTTTAGAACATTATGAACCATGCGGAGCCTCTTTGGTATGTTCTGGAATTCGCTTTATACATCCCTATCCCATTGATAGGAATGTATAAAGCAAGACCCGTCGTAGGTTCGAACGTCAATTTCGTATCAGAGACGAAATAAGGAACCGTAAAAGTCGTGCAGTGGGTGAATAAAAACAAAGAGTGAAGTGTAAGTAGTCAAAGTGATACAGTGACTGAATATAAATCGAAAATAAAATGTGAAAAGTGTGTGAAGTGTTCTTAGTGTATTTGTTACTAAAAAGTTGATTTGATTTATATTTTAGCTAATCCCCAAAAGTAAAAGAGGAGGAGATCTTGCCAGTTCTGAAAAAAAAACCGGAGAAAACAAAAAGAACAGTGAAAAAACGAAACCGATTAAGAGTGCGAAGCACGTTTAAGCTTCACAACGAACGACAGTGAGCACCGTAATAAGCAGAGAAGCCGAAGAACAACGAAATGAACCGATTGAAAAATCAATAATTGCAACACAGTCTTATAACAAAAGACGGCGAACTTAAGTCAGCCATGAAAATATCACTCTACGAGAAGCGCGGACGAGGACAATTAAACAATACAACCTAACAAATGAAGCATTCCACTAGAACCCGACGAAAGAACATGACAAAAACAGACACGTCGTAATCGAAAAAATGGATAACATCTCAAAATTTTGCAACGCGAAAAATTTCAACACAAGGATTCTGTTGCATGAACGGAAAATTTCGATTACTACCACTGGAAGCATCTCCGCAGGAATTTTTATATTATATGACCGGGAAAACTCCTGAAACAAAATCTTTCCTCAAAATATGAAAGCGTACAACGCCTGCTTCCAAATTACTTCTATTGGTGTCACATCGATCAACACTAACAGAGGTGAAATCGACTATGCTTTTTCCAGCCAAGGGCAAATTATCACAACATGAGATCATCATTAACATTGTCCAACGAAGACCAAATACTTCAATAAGTATATTTCACCTGAAATGAAGAAATAGAAATTGATTAACGACGTACAAATATCAGTGGATTGAGACGAAAAGTAGGCCAAGATACACAGAGGATCTTACACGAATACAAACTGATTCACATATTGAAAGTAGCATTAGACCGAATGATTTCTGATGGCAATAAAGTTATAATTCGAGCCTACAAAAGACCACCTAGAGAACACGAGCGTAGATTTGATGCACTTCAGATAGCCGGAGTCGCCATCGTAATTGTGGACAATGAAAACACAAGCCGCGACACAGAGAGAGGGGGAAGAAAGAGATGAACAAAAGGAGGGAGGATGATGTGGGCTAATAGAAAAAGAAGTAAATAGCCGGTCTACGCTGGGTTTCTCAGCTAATTTATTATAAGGAATTGCACTAGATTAAAGATTTAATTTTTTGTAGGTCAAATGTAGGACACGAGAGCCACCGTAACGTTTACTTTGTAATTGCTCAGCAGATATAAAATCACACTTAAACAATCTACAGCTACGCCCGTGTTCATATACACTCCTGGAAATTGAAATAAGAACACCGTGAATTCATTGTCCCAGGAAGGGGAAACTTTATTGACACATTCCTGGGGTCAGATACATCACATGATCACACTGACAGAACCACAGGCACATAGACACAGGCAACAGAGCATGCACAATGTCGGCACTAGTACAGTGTATATCCACCTTTCGCAGCAATGCAGGCTGCTATTCTCCCATGGAGACGATCGTAGAGATGCTGGATGTAGTCCTGTGGAACGGCTTGCCATGCCATTTCCACCTGGCGCCTCAGTTGGACCAGCGTTCGTGCTGGACGTGCAGACCGCGTGAGACGACGCTTCATCCAGTCCCAAACATGCTCAATGGGGGACAGATCCGGAGATCTTGCTGGCCAGGGTAGTTGACTTACACCTTCTAGAGAACGTTGGGTGGCACGGGATACATGCGGACGTGCATTGTCCTGTTGGAACAGCAAGTTCCCTTGCCGGTCTAGGAATGGTAGAACGATGGGTTCGATGACGGTTTGGATGTGCACTATTCAGTGTCCCCTCGACGATCACCAGTGGTGTACGGCCAGTGTAGGAGATCGCTCCCCACACCATGATGCCGGGTGTTGGCCCTGTGTGCCTCGGTCGTATGCAGTCCTGATTGTGGCGCTCACCTGCACGGCGCCAAACACGCATACGACCATCATTGGCACCAAGGCAGAAGCGACTCTCATCGCTGAAGACGACACGTCTCCATTCGTCCCTCCATTCACGCCTGTCGCGACACCACTGGAGGCGGGCTGCACGATGTTGGGGCGTGAGCGGAAGACGGCCTAACGGTGTGCGGGACCGTAGCCCAGCTTCATGGAGACGGTTGCGAATGGTCCTCGCCGATACCCCAGGAGCAACAGTGTCCCTAATTTGCTGGGAAGTGGCGGTGCGGTCCCCTACGGCACTGCGTAGGATCCTACGGTCTTGGCGTGCATCCGTGCGTCGCTGCGGTCCGGTCCCAGGTCGACGGGCACGTGCACCTTCCGCCGACCACTGGCGACAACATCGATGTACTGTGGAGACCTCACGCCCCACGTGTTGAGCAATTCGGCGGTACGTCCACCCGGCCTCCCGCATGCCCACTATACGCCCTCGCTCAAAGTCCGTCAGTTGCACATACGGTTCACGTCCACGCTGTCGCGGCATGCTACCAGTATTAAAGACTGCGATGGAGCTCCGTATGCCACGGCAAACTGGCTGACACTGACGGCGGCGGTGCACAAATGCTGCGCAGCTAGCGCCATTCGACGGCCAACACCGCGTGTCCTGGTGTGTCCGCTGTGCCGTGCGTGTGATCATTGCTTGTACAGCCCTCTCGCAGTGTCCGGAGCAAGTATGGTGGGTCTGACACACCGGTGTCAATGTGTTCTTTTTTCCATTTCGAGGAGTGTATTTCGCCAGCCCAGCTGCGGTTGCTCTGTCCGAGTCGCCAGTATAAAACTTATCAGAGTACAAGAAATAAGTCCTTACGCTCCACTTCCTTTTTGAAATCGAGACTATATTGAATGTGTTATCATTTACACTGACTGAAATTCTATAGCTATACGGTTTAGGTATTGTAGCCGAATTCTGAAGGAATGGCTCTAAGTATGTGACAATACACGATTTAATATTATGGAAGGTACTACAAAGAGGGCACAAAGAAGGGAAGGCCATGATAGTTGGTATTTGTTTCTGTGGTGGGATAAGGTGAGTTAATACAGAGGTACACATATTGCTGGGGGAAAACCAAGTATTTAGGGGAAATCTTAATATCCTCTGATGTTTGATAATTATGCTGCTTAAATGTCCAAACACCCTTAGACCAGACGTGACTAGGAGAATAGCCGTCCGGGGTGACCGAACGGTTCTAGGCGCTACAGTCTGGAACCGCGCGACCTCTACGGTCGCAGATTCGAATCATGCCCCGGGCATGGATGTGTGTGATGTCCTTAGGTTGGTTAGGTTTAAGCAGTTCTGAGTTCTAGGGAACTGATGACCTCAGAAGTTAAGTCCCATAGCGCTCAGAGCCATTAGAACCATTTTTGACTAGGAGAATAGTGGAGCACGCATATCTTTGTTCCACAATAAACAAGTTAGAGCTAAACTTATATTACGCTATTCTGAACACAAAAATTAAGGGACCGGAAGTACTAAATGACACTGTGTGAGTGAAATCCCTAGGCACCCAGATGGATAACAAATAGAGTACATGAATAAGTTAAAAGAAGTAGAATAAGTTAAAAGAAGTAGAACTTTTCTCTGACTATTTTCACTTAAAGATGTGTTTGCTCACCCTGGTTCCACTCGGTACAGCCCTCTGAAGCTATCTTCTGGGGCAATGTACCTAAGATAAAAAAAAAAGAAAGCATGCACTATGAATATTGTGTAGTGCCAGTAACGCAACATTTGATAGTAGTTTTCTAAAGGATGTGCGAATAAATGTACTCCTGAATGCTATTGTTGGAAACTAGCACCACTGAGGTAAGTGATACGTGATGTTTCGCCTCTATCGACGGAGAATGGAGTAAACTTCAAGGTGGTGCGCCGGTGAAACAGCACAAAAATTCCCTTAGTCAGTGAATTTTTACTCAGATTTTCAGAAGAGTTGTCCCTTAGATGTGGTACCGTACTGCAAAAAACAACACAGTCTCCTTATAGAAATTCTAGTGACTGCTGTAGTTGCTTTTTTTTTCAAGACTGTATCATTCATGTGACTTCTGGTAGCATAACCAAATAGGATGATTAACTTGGTAACGGAATAGCATCTTTGGTTACTAAACAAAACGCTCTAGGTAGTGGCTAGTGATGGAAGGACTCGAATGAAGAGACTCGATTCAGTCAGTTGTTGGAAAACAACTAACTCGTTCAGTTTTAGTTTTACGTAACGGTTGAACTAATCATTCATTGTTTTGAGTTAAACCAGCCAATGTCCACAGTCCAATGAAAACAATCGATCCGGCGGTAGTAGTTTTACCTGTTGCTTGGAATATTAGTGGTTCAGTCTTTTCGAGTTAAACCAGTCTGTGGAAGCAACCGACCTAAAACAACCGGCACAGTTCGTTGTAGTTTTGCATATTTACTGAAGTTTTAATTCTCTGTTTACAAGCGAAATCAGTCTGCATGTAGACGTGTGTCGGTTCTGTCAAAGATGATGATGTTTGGTTTGTGGGGCGCTCAAGTGCGCTGTTATCAGCGCCCCTACAAATTCCCAACCTTCACTCAGTCTAATTTCGCCACTTTCATGAATGATGATGAAATGATGAGGACAACACAAACACCTAGTCATCTCGAGGTAGGTGAAAATCCCTGACCCCGCCGGGAATCGAACCCGGGACTCCGTGCTCGGGAAGCGAGATCTATCGAAGAGACTGACAAGGAAACATCAGCAACTTTGCCTCATATTTTAAGGGGATAAGTACACTAGTAAAATACACTGAGGCGACGAAAGTCTTGAGATGGCGATATGGACGTATACAGATGACGGTAGCATCGCGTGCACAAGATATAAAAGGGCAGTGAAATGGCGGAGCTGTCATTTGCACTCTGGTGATTCATGTGAGAAAGTTTCTGATGTGACTGTCACCGCACAACGGTAATTGACAGACTCTGAACGCGGAATGATAGTTGTAGCTCAGGGCTTAACAACTGGCCGGTTTTGAGCGCGAGTACTCGTGTCTGCTCAGGCACGTGATCGCGAGCAGGTGCAAGGTCGCGGAGTAGGGAGGGAGGGGAGGGAGGGGAAATGCGCGCGCACGTTTGAATGTGATCTCGCGTTCTTAGCAGATTTAACTAGCCATCTGAATGCTTTGAACATTTTACTACAAGGTAAAGATCTGGTAATTACTCATTTCATAGATCGAATACGAGCTTTTAAAATGAAATTGACACTTTGGGTGAGTCAGCTGGAAACAGGAAACCTAGCTCATTTTCCTAAATTATCATCCATTCAAGATGTTCACAAAGACTGTGAACGTTATTCACATAGTTTAGTTGATCAGCGCTTTCAAGATCTGACAGCACTAGACAGTGATTTTGGTCTGTTCTCTCCGTATTCAGCGAATATTTAAGAGATTCGTCCTGAGCTGCAGCAAGAAATTATTGACCTGCAGTGTGACAGAGAATACAGAGACAAATTTCAAAACAAGAAAAACATTTTGGAATTCTACAGACACTTCCCTCAGGATAGATTTCCTCGTTTGCACAAACTGGCGGCTACAATAATAT
This sequence comes from Schistocerca nitens, assembly GCF_023898315.1. Classification (NCBI taxonomy): domain Eukaryota; kingdom Metazoa; phylum Arthropoda; class Insecta; order Orthoptera; family Acrididae; genus Schistocerca; species Schistocerca nitens. Next base: position 584,501,212 of record NC_064614.1, on the reverse strand, counting down.
CAATGTTCGGTTCCACGTATATTTGTGAACAACTGTTCTCTGCAATGAAATGTAACAAGACGCGCCTGAGAAACACATTGTCTGATCGAAATTAAACTGTACGCTGCGCCTAAAATGCACAAGAACAATTACTCCGAACATAGACGCAATTGTAAAGGGCAAAAAGTACAAGATAACCGAGAATCTCACACTTCAGTGACACCTTTTATTGTGTAACAGTTCAAAAATTAATGCAAATGTAGAGGCATACACTAAGCTAGTAAAATTATGTGGCATGTGTACATTCTCCTTTATTTGTTTCATTTGTCGCAGTAATAATTCGTGAGTGATATCCCTGCAGGTGGCCGCGGATTTACATTGACTGGCGGCAGCTGTTGTGTGCCCCACGTGACTTTCCCCACTCTCCGCTCTGGTCCGGTAGTGGGGGTAGCGTGCTCGCTCTGCTCCGTGCTCGCGCCTTGCTGCTCACAGCTTGCTCCGCGAGCACGTATGTTGTGAAGCCCTGTTGTAGCTAGATGCATGGGACATTCCATTTCGGAAATGGTTCGGGACTTCAGTATTTAGAGGTCCACAGTATCAAGAGTGTGCCAAGAATAAAAGTTTTAGGCATTTCCCCTCGCCACAGACAACGGAGTGACCGATGGCATTGACTCAAAGACCGAGAGCAGCAGCGTCTGCGTAGAGTTATCTGCGCTAACAGACAAGCAACTCTGCGTGAAATAACCGCCGAGATCAAAGTGGGACGTATAATGAACGTATCTGAATTTGGCATTAATGGGCTACGGGAGCAGACGACCGACGCGAGTGCCTTTGCTAACAGAACGGGTGGAAAACTGGGTGTAGTCAGATGAGTAGCGATTTGCGTTAGTAAGATCTGATCGTAGGGTTCGAGTGTGACGCAGACCACACGAAGCCAAGAACCCAATTTGTCAGCAAGGCACGGTGCAAGGTGGTGGTGGCTCCGTAATGGTGAGGGCCAGCTAAACCTATCATTGACTGGAAATGATTGTGTGTGGCTACTTGGAGACCATTTGGAGACATTGGTGGACTTGATATTCCCAAAAACGATGGGATTTTCATTGATGATTAGGCGCCATGGCGCGAAGAACGTTCTGGTCAATTCGAGCGAATGATCTGGGCACCAAGATCGCCCGACGTGAATCCCATCGAACATTTATGGGAAATAATAGAGAGGTCAGTTGGTGCGCAAAATCCTGCGCCGGCAACACTTTCGCAATTATACACGGTTATAGAGGCAGTAGGGCTCAATATTTCTGCATAGGACCTCCAACGACTTGTAGAATTCATGCCATGTCCATTTCCTGCACTGCGCCGGGCGAAAGGAGGTCCGATACGATATTACGAGGTGTCCCATAACTTTTTTCGCCTCAGTGTATCAGCACGAACAGTCGACCCCTGCGAAAATTTGGGCTGTAAATCTGATGGTATGCAGTTATGACCTTCTAAGAGGACTGCTTTTAAATTTTCGCGTGCACCGGTTGTTTGTCGCTCGCTCTGGTCCCACTGTAGCCGCCTAGTGCCCGAGCGAGCAGCACTGTACTGTATAGCGGAGTGTCAGCCAGGGCTCTCTTATTCACGGTATGTTGAGGAAAGGAGAGGCTGGAGGACGACACATCTGCCCAACGTGTTTTGAAATCTTCTTCCAGAACACCTTGAAACGTCCCATTTGAACAATTATACATGACTATGCTTAACCTGACACACAATATTTTTAGCGCAACGCAATCTGACTTTCAGAAATCCCTACAAAAGAATGGCCCTGACTAACATTAACCTATACCTTTCACAAATCACTTACCTCACAAAAAATCCTCGCTACTCAAGCTACTGCAATACAGCGAGCGCCACTACTGCCAGCTAAATAAAAGATTCAAACTACTGAAGGCACTAACTACTGATAGGCGTAGTTAGCAAATGAAAGATTTTAATAGAGAACAAACAATGTATTTACCTTAATAATGTTGAAAACTCATAATATACATAGCAGTTCATGACATCCAATTTTAAAAATTTCAAAACTTCGCCATCTCTCTCCCCACATCCACCACTGCTGGCGGCTCACCTCCAACTGCGCAACCTACGCGCTGTTCACATCCAGCTGCCGCTGCCCAACACTACAATGGCAGACAACAATGCAAAACTAGCCACAGACTGTACACTGCACAGCCAGTGATTTTCATACAGAGCGCTATGTGGCGTTACCAATATAAGAACCTAAACAGCCTACTTACAACCTGTTATGTTACGCGAAAAATAGTAAGTGATATGGGAATCTCACGCACATATAAGTTCAATATTATTTTAACAATAGTCTCGTATTGATATTCTGCAGCTTTATATATGCCTCAATACCAAACTCAGTAAACGTAAGCAACTGAAGAATTATTACGAAATGAGTTTTCGTTTTACAAATTTAATAACGCTAATCACATTGAAGAATAGCGCATCACCTGCCAATCTACTTCACTTTAACAGTGCCAGCATTAAAATAAAAAATAAAAAAACCGCACAACAGCGATGTTTATAATGAGACAGCGCTACGTTACCTCTTTAATGACACACTCGTTCCTTTAATTCATTTTCACTGGACTTGTGAATCGCAACATAAAAGTGTTCAAAGCAAAGTAATCTGTGCCACCATCTACAGGCTAGAAACCATGCACTTCGACACAATAAACAAAGCATGTTACAATTGTCAAAATAGTATTTTGGAAATCTGTTAACTCACACTGCACAGTACATTACTTCGCGCCCGGGCGTTAAGCGGCCGCAGTCGGCGGGAGTTGGTTGGTTACTTTGGGAGAGGGGACAAACAGCGAGGTCATCGGTCCATCGGAATAAGGAAAGATGGGGACGGAAGTCGGATGTGCCCTTTCAAAGGAACCATCCCACCATTTGCCTAAAGCGATTTAGGGAAATCATAGGAAACCTAAATCTGATGGCCGGACGCGGGTTTGAACCGTCGCCCTCCCGAATACGAGTCCAGTGTGCTAACCACTGAGCCACCTCGCTCGGTGTGCCGGAGTATGTGAAAGTTTAAAAACAGTATTTTCAGAAGGTCATAACAGCGTACAATCAGAATTATGGCCGACATTTTCGCGCGGGATCGATTTCTTGGGATGATATCTAGCAATTCTACTTTTTTGTGCTTAAAATATGAAGTCAAGTTGGTGATGTTTCCTCGTGAGTGTTGTTTTTAGGCGGTTTGTCCACATTTATCTAGGCGAATGCTGATCTGCTTGACCATCCAAAGAATATTAACGAATGATGACAATTTTCACGAGAACTGGCAGTATGTGCTTAGAAAGCAGGTGATAAGTCACCAAACAAATAAAATTTCCATGGTGTGTTATGCTTTTTGTTCGCGTCCCCTCGGCGCTTACTGAAAGAGATTTATCGATGATGAGTGAAAACCAGCATGAATACGGATGCATAGATTCAATAGATTTAAATTTAAAAAGTAATTGTTCATTTATTTAAACAAAAGTTTACAATGTAGGACCAATTAATACACTTTTAAAACGAACCAAATATTGATATTTAATGCCAAAAACACGGAAAATTCGTATTTAAGTAAATAAATACGTGAATTTAGAAAACATGTTATTTGTAGATATATATGCCTTTTGTTTATCTCTCCCTAAAAAATTTGGTAACCGTAGTCATGGCTCACGTACAAACTTCCAGATGGCTGACGTGGCCGTAGAGACTAATTTTATTTGGTTCTTCCGTTCGACTAAAAAAAATCTGAAATAAAAAAGAATCGCAGGGCAACAGGTTGTTAAAACTAGAAGCTTGTTCTGTTCCTAGTCCTGAGTTAGATCTCAGTCAAGGCTTAGATCTGAAATGAAAGTAATTAGCAATGGCGGTTGAGGATTTTCCCCACTTCGCCCACGGATTTCTGAAAGAGCGAGGGAGCGGGTAGAGGTTCAGGGCCGTTGAGGTAGGAAATATACCCTAAAGGTTCAAGAGTCAGCAATGATGTAGCGTAATACCAACTGCAGCGAAAAATTAGAACAGGATTCATCATGAACAGAAAGGTGGGAAAAAAGTGAGCATCTGTGAACAACTGTTATCAGAACGTACAACAAACCAACACCAAAAACAGTAAATCAGTTATACATGGCGACATCACAAGCAAAGTTAATGATCTGCCAAGTGTATACGTGAACATTCAGTGGGTAACTGTGTGTGTAAAGGGAGATGAAAATCTAATAATTGAAGGGTACTGGAACGCTATAATATGGGAATTAAATGTAGACAAAGTCAATGGAGAATACGATCTCGGCCTACAATAAATTTCAGCTAGTAGTAGCAAAAACGCTATTCTAGAAATAAAAAAGAGGAAGTGGTACACTTGAAAAAGACCAGGAGACACGGGAAACTGTCAGCTAGATTACATCGTCAGAGATTCCGAAATCCATTATTGGATTGTAGGATATATCCAGAAGCGGATATTGACTCATATTACGATTTAATAATGGTGAGGAGTATACTGAAGTTTAGGAGACTAGTCCGAAAGAATCAATGCGTAAAAAGTTGGGACACTCAAGAACTGAGGAACGATGATGTAGGTTTGAGGTTTCTGGAGGCTTTACATACTGCCATATTCAATACCACAGCAGGCAGTTCAGTTGAATAGTAGACTTCCACGGAAGCACGGAAGTCGGACAGGCACTAGGAAGGTAATTGCGAGAAAACTTTGGGTGACATACGACCTACCACAATTGAAAAAGCGAAAGAAGGAAATACAGAAATGTTCAGGGAAAGGAATACAGCGGTAGAAGTCACTTAGGAATGAAATTAATACAAAATGGAAGGAGACTAAAGCGAAATGGCTACAGAAAAAAATGTGAATATATCGAAAATAAATGGACATCGGAAGTCCGGCATATGTAAAAGTAAAAATAACTTTCGAAGAAATTAAAAACAACGGCGTCAATATAAAGAGTTCAAAAGAAATTTCATTATTCAATGTTGAGGGGAGAGTGAATCGGTGATGAGAATACATTGTGGGCCTCTACGAGTGGAATGGTCTGTGACGTTATAGAAGAAGAAATGCTTGCCGATTTGGAGGACATGGGGAATCCAGTATTAGCATCATACTTTGAAGAGCTTTGTTTGAATTTAGATCAGAGAAAAAGAAGGATAGATGACATTCCTCCGAAATTTCTGATATCATTGGGAGAAGTTGCAACCAACCGATTGCTCACTTTAAGTCTGTTGAGCGTACGAGATTGGAAGCATACCATCGGACTTTCGGAAGAATATTACTCACAGAATCCTGTAGATACTAAAGGCAGATAGTTCCGGAAACTGTCGGACTAGAACCTTAGCCGCTCATGCACCCAAGTTGCTTTCAAAAATAACACAGAAGAATGGAAAAGAAAATTAAGAATCTGTTGGAAGATGATCAGTCTGGCTTTAGGAAATCTACGGCACCAGAGAGGCGGTTCTGACGTTGCACTTCTTAGTGGAAACAATAATTAAGAAAAATATAGACACGTTCATAGGATTTGTCGACCTACAAAAAGCGTTCGATAGTGTAAAATATCGCAAGATATTCGAAATTATCAGAGAAATAGGAAGAAGCTACAGGGGAAGACGGATAGTACGCATTGTGTATAAGAACCAAGGGTGAACAATAAGACTGGAAGAACAAGAGAGAAATGATCGGATTAAAACTATACGGCAGGGACGGAGTCGTCTTTCTCCTCTACTGTTGAACCTGTACTTCGAAGTAGTGACAGATGTAAAATAATGTTTCAGAAGTGAGATTAAAATTCAGCGCGAATGGATATCACTAATAAGATTCGCAGATGGCATTGCTATTCTTAGTGAAAGTGTGAAAGAATTACAGAATCTGTTGAATGGAAACAACGGGAGACTAAGCCCAGAATATGGACTGATAGTAAATCAGAGGAGGACAAAAGTACTCAGCAGCAGCAGAAAAGAGGCTAACGAAAATCTTAATATCCACTTGGGAATCATGTAGTAAGTAAGGTGAAGGAACTCTGCTACCCTGAAAGCAAAGTAACGTATTACAGGCAAGCAAGGAGCACGTAAGAAGCCTGCCAGAATGGGGAAAGAGGGCATTTCTCGCCAATGGAAGTCTTCTAGTATCAGACATAGGTCTTAATTTGAGTACGAAATCGCTAAGGGTGTACGTCTGGAGTACAGAATTGTGTGCAGTGAATCATGTTGCGGATGTAATCCCGAACCTTCTCACTGTTGGTGGTGGTGTGTCAGTCGGCTGGGAACGTTGAGCTTGGCGGCCACCAAGGTGCTGCTTAAGAGCATTGTGCTAAATTCCGACACCAGCTTTAATGACTTCCTTTTGTTTCATCTGTATCGGAAGATCAAACACTACGCACTCTTCTCAACCTTCTAAAATAAACGCCGCTACAATTACGGCACAAGAATCAGTCGCCGCGAATGATATAAGAAGAAATCTTTCCCAGTTAGGTACTCAGTAACCCCTCAGCGTTTTCCAGCAAACAATGCCGTACGACTCTTCGTACTGGCGAGACTTTAAAAATCCGTCTCATAAAAAAATGTACGTTTTCATCTGACTCGTCGTTAACGGTCGACGCAATTTCTGGTGTAATTTTATTGTCAGTGTGTTAATTGCCGTGGCACTCGTCAGAACTACTAATTAAATTTTCTCTTCGTAAGGAGTGACACTTCACTTACTCTTCTACAGATAGAATTTCCTCATGAATATGGATGCTATCAGACTCAAAATACACAACGCTGGATACCTATTAAAATATGAACGAAGTAGGAAGCGGCTGTCCTCTGTGGAGAGGTAACACATTTAAAACTCGGCAGGGGACATATTAAGCAGAGTCTACATTATGCATTCATCCATCAGACGAGAAAGCGGTGCTGTACTTTTCTATCCTTTCAGTTAATGCTATATTAGCTACTGTAGGAATACTGAGTGAAGGACGTCGAATAAAAAAATTGTGATATTTGTAGCTGAGAGCAGGCACGCATATTTTTGTCATATGACGAAGCAAAAATTTGATTTTTACTGTCAGAATGCTCAACGCAAATAAAATTATTTCGTTTCTACAGTTACGCTCTCTAAGACATTAAGTGATAATGTATGCCAGACCGGTAGGTGAATGAATGAATCATCCAAGCTCCTGTTAATCACTGGAGGTCAACTAAAGTGCGACTGTATCCCACTGAAATTTCTTGATAGATTCTGTGGAATATGGGGGTAAAGAGAATGAAACAACACAAACATCTCTGAGGTAATGTTTGGATTTAAGAATCCACGCTTTCTAGATTGTGACTTCAAAACTAATGCTAAACTCTGTATGATACCCCAAAAAGCCAGCTGACCAAAACGCGAAACGAAGCCGTCTTCCAGCATGTAAACCACTACCAAGCAAGCTGTCCCGTTCATAGTTCGTCTGGTAAGTTTCGTGTACTTTACAGCGCATGTAGTCCACTTTAAGGGGATGGTGGGAAATTAACATGCAGTAGATGATGGTTTTCTTGCGGACTACTTGTTTAGCCGGCCGCGGTGGCCGAGCGGTTCTAAGCACTTCAGTTCGGAACCGCGCGAATGCTACGGTCGCAGGTTCGAATCCTGCCTCGGGCATGGATGTGTGTGATGTCTTTACGTTTAAGTAGTTCTAAGTCTAGGGGACTGATGACCTCAGATGTTAAGTCCCATAGTGCTCAGAACCATTTTTTTTGACTACTTGTTTACTTAAGACTGTAACAATCTGTAGTCTTAAGGTTCAAATGGCTCTGAGCACTATGGGACTCAACTGCTGAGGTCATTAGTCCCCTAGAACTTAGAACTAGTTAAACCTAACTAACCTAAGGACATCACAAACATCCATACCCGAGGCAGGATTCGAACCATGCGACCGTAGCGGTCTTGCGGTTCCAGACTGCAGCGCCTTTAACCGCACGGCCACTTCGGCCGGCTGTAGTCTTAAGATGTCACACAGTAACTAATAATTTATGAGTAAAGTCAGCCTTGTGCTTGTAGACATGCGAACATAAGATTGAGTAGTGGTTGTACAATTACAGTCCGTGTCCTTAAAAAAGCTGTTAGAATATAATTTGAACGGAGTATTATTGCAAGACATTTACTACTAGTTGGAAATTTGGTAACGAATTAAAGACTTTACTTACTTTTCTAAAATGTAACTTATTTTTGTTGATATGCTGTATAGTTCGGTTAATTTATAAATTCATTTTTCTATATGTTTCACAATATACCATTAAAAATAAAATGTCGTGTGACTAGGGCCTCCCGTCGGGTAAACCGTTCGCCGGTTGCAAATCTTTCGATTTAACGCCACTTTGGCGACTTGCGCGTCGTTGGGGATGAAATGACGATGATTAGGACAACACAACACCCAGTTCCTGAGCGGAGAAAATCTCCGACCCAGCCGGGAATCGAACCCGGGCCCGTAGAATAGACATTTTGTTGCGCTCACCACTTTTTATTATTTATTTATTTATTGCTGATCTCATTTTGTTTGCTACTGGTGGCTGCATTTGTTTGGGGCGGACGTCCCTTGGTACGTGTTTAAGTTCATCGATGACCCATTCACTCAGTTTTTTTATTAAGAGGGCAGCCCTCTTACCGAACGCCCTGAGCTACCGTGCCGGCGAGAGTAGTCCCATTTATCTCTGGTAATGTAAACCAAAGAAAGACTAAAGTAATTTATGAACAAACTATTATTTAAAGAAATTTATGAAAAATCTGTTACTTACATTTATTATGAATGGTCTGAGTGTTGCTAGTGAGCTCAGGTGAAAAAGCTTGACAGGAAATGGGTAAATCCCAATATTGGGAATTTGGACAATGCTCAGATGCTAAAGAGGACAGGCAGTGCACCTGCACTAGCGTAGTGTCAGATAAGCTGCAAGATAGGTTTTTACAGCTTTGTGAAATTCAACAATAACTCACAGTTACATAATAAAGCAAATCTGAATACATCTACGATGTTAGAAAAATGAGGAGCATCCAGTGACACAACAATATTTTCAATATCTTTAAAACTACAGTAATTAATATTTTACAGTCTGTAAACAATTTAACAATGAATCATTGAATTAACAACTTTTAAACGCTTCATTCGATTTCAACAAACGATATCTCAGGTATACTGCATTGCACTATAGTTATCATGCGTGATATCTGTATATATTTTATTTTTTGATTTATGATGTTATTTATATCTTTTTCATTATGCAAATGTCTGTCAGAACATCGTGTTGTCCACAATAACGCAGCAGATGAATGCAGCACGAATACCTCATATGTTGACATAATTGTGTAGTTGTTTAATGAATCTGTTACTATTTTTGTGAGATATTGATTACAAACACTAATGAAAAATCAGGGTGATTTAAGAAGTGGACAATCGCATTTGTTAGTTGATATCACTATTGTAAAGAGTACCAAAAGGCGCTTTTGTCAAGAGGCCTAAATAGTTGTTTAAACAACATTTTACGACAACCTGTTGTCATCTAACATGAGAGCACTTGCACAAGAATGTTGGCTTATTTATTTATCAACAAACTATTATTTATGTTTATTATAAATGATCTGAGTGTGACTGAATGTATTTAAATATTGTTGTAATATATTACAAAGTGTACAACTTTGCGTCCGCCGTTTGACGATAGGTGGCGACAACGGTAAGTAGCGGTCGAAAGAAACAGATCGCAGACGTCAGGCAGTTAGCTTGGACCTAGGTCAACATAACCTTATTCAAACATCAGTTGATTTTTGTCTGCATCATAAAGTTGTTCTTGATTGAAAATGTCAGTTTACGAGCCTAATTCTCGTCGTTTTTGAGAGGTGTTACTGTTTTGTTTCAGTATGAAGAAAACAGCGGCTGAGTCTCATCGAATGCTCTCAGTTTCATATGGTAAGGACGCTGATAGTGAAAGAACGTATCGTGAGTGGTTTCAACAGTTCAAGAACGGTGATTTTAACGTCGTAGACCGGCATAGTGGTGGAAGAGATAATGTTTTCGAAGATGCAGAATTTGTGAGTGAAGACTCGCGTCAAACTCAAGAAGAATTGGCACGATTAGTGGGAGTGACACAGCCAGCCATTTCAAAACGTCTCAAGGCTATGGGCATGATTAATAAAGAAGGAACTTTGGTCCCGTGTAACCTGAAACCAAGAGACGTTGAACGGCGTTTGTGTGTTTGTGAACAGTTGCAAAAACGGAAGGGATTTCTGCATCGCATTGTGACCGGGGACGAAAAATGGGTTCATTACGATAACCATAAACGCAAAAAAACATGGGGATGTACCGACCATGCTTCCACGTCGACGGCCAAGCCGAATATTCACAGCTCCAAGATCATGCTCTGCATTTGGTGGGACCAGCTCGGTGTCGTGTAATCTGAGGTGTTAAAACCAAGTGAAACAATCACAGGTGCTCGTTATCGAACTTAATTAATGCGTTTAAGCAGAGCATTAACAGGCAAACGGCCGCAATACAGCGAGAGGCACGATAAAGTGATTTTGCAGCACGACAACGCTCGACCCCACGTTGCAAAAGAGGTCAAAACGTACTTGGAAACGTTAAAGTGGAAGTCCTACCCCACCAGCCGTATTCTCCAGACATTGCTCCCTCTGACTATCACCTGTTTAGATCAGTGGCGCATGGCCTGGCTGACCAACACTTCCGATCTCATGAAGAAGTCACAAAGTGGATCTATTCGTGGATCGCTCCAAAAGATGAACAATTTTTTCGACACGTGATTTGTATACTGCCCGAAATATGGGAGAAAGTAGTGGCCAGCGATGGAAATTACTTTGAATGATACATGTGTAACCAATTTGTTTCATTAAAACCTCAAATGTTGGGGAATAAACGGCGGAAGCAAAGTTATACACCTTGCAGTTTTTGTGGGACGTGATCAAGTAGATCTTAAGAACGATGTATTTTTGGTGGGGAAGGCCTTCAACCAATGGAAAAGTGGGTAGTGGAGGAGCACCATCGGAGTCAAGTGGAGATGACTTTTTTCCGAGTGGTGCGCTCAAGGGAGCTATTCGGGCACTTTACGTTGAGATTTTGAAGAAGACACTTTCGTGCGATTTCCTGAAGAAGGCAGACCTGCCTTTGGTATAGTGACAGATTTGATCAGGTGGGTGACTGATTCTGGGCGGTGAACAGACGCTATGAGACTCTGAGTTTTGGGATACTTTTATGGTAAGTCTCGGAGGAGGACACTTACGTTGGCTTTTGAAGAAGCCAGACCTGCTGGTGATATAGTGTGTTTTTCGGTGGATTAGGTGATAGATGGCATGCGGTGATGGCAGCTACAATACTCTGCCTTTTGCCGATTGCAGTACGGAACTGAGAATAGACCGCGTAACAGTTCCCACTCATTGTCTCACGTGTGTTAATTTGCAAATCATCATGGTGAACTCTGAGCTATTTTGAACTGGTGAATATTTTGTGTATTGTGATCACGTATTGGACTTAGTCTGTCGTGCGTCTCTTATAACTGTTTAGCTTGGGAATTCTTCTATCGTTTTCGTAAGGCCCACAACGCAAGCTTACTGCTTTTGGTAGGGTTATTTTCTGTCTGTAATTTAAATGGGTATCATAGGACTACTTTCCATTTAGTTGAGATACAATTTCTTGTATAAACGTTATTCAACATAATTCCCTGAAGTGGTCTACGTCAATTACAGGCGTTGAAATAGAGACATTTTATTAATTATTCATTTATGTTTTAATATTCATTCGTATTTTATTAATTCGCAAGTCTGTTCAGTGCATATACTATCTGACTGCAGGAATAAAGCCACAGATTATTATTTGCAGCAGGTTAGCAGCTGGGCATGAAAGCAGATGTCCGCGGCTCGATTCTGTATGACTATCCAGCTATTCTTTTTAAACAGAGCCGTGCGTGGCCCAGATACCTAAGGTGCGAGCGACATCAGGTAAAAATGCAACCGGTTCGCTGGCATGGACTGTGGTTAGAGAGCAACTACTCAGCAGGCTGACATCCAAATCCACCAAAATTAAACGCAAAATATAGCCTTTTAAAAAAGCAGATAAAAATTATACTGGCGCCTTCCTAAGAGTCAGTGTGCACTCCTTGCCAGTTAACTATTTAAGTGTGGACCAGATGTGTCTTAAATTCAGAGAAATAGTGCCTAAGGCAAATGAGAGATTTATTCTGAATAAATTAACAAAAGATAGTGCTGATTCCCAACGGTACACAAAACAGGTTAGAACACTACTGCAGAAGCAACGAAAAAGCGTGCCATATTTTAAAGAACGCGAAATCTCCAAGACTGAAGCTCGAAGGTTATACGGACTTCAGTACAAGACGCTTTTAATAGCTTCCACAACGAAACTCTGTCTCGAAATCTGACAGCAAGACCAGAGAGATTCTGGTCGTACGTAAAGTACACCAGCAGCAAGACACAATCAATACCTTTACCGCGCTATACTAATGGTAACATTACTGAAAACGGTGCCACTAAAGCGGAGTTATCAGTTACTGTTTTTCTAAAATACTTCACCAGGAAGACGAAGTAAATATTCCAGGATTCGAACCAAGAACGATTGCTAACATGAGTAACTCAGAAGGTATAGCGAAGCAGTTTAAAACTCTTCATAAAATCAGTTCTTCCGCTCCAGACTGCATACCATTTAGGTTCCTTTCAGAGTTTGCTGATACAGTAGCCACAATCATAAACAACTGCTCGCTCGATGAAAGATCTGTACCAAAAAATTGGAAACTTGCAAAGCTCACACCCAATAACCAAGAAAGGAGATAGAGGTAATTTGGTGAATTACAGGCACATATCACTGATGTCGAGTTACAGTAGAATTTTGGAAAATATACTGTCTTCGAACTTTATGCATTACGTCGAACGTAACGGTCTATTCTACATCTACATCTACGTGATTACTCTGCTATTCACAATAAAGTGCCTGGAAGAGGTTTCAATGAACCACCTTCATGCTGTCTCTCTACCGTTTCACTCTCGAATGGCACGCGGGAAAAACGAGCCCTTATTTTTTTCCGTGCGAGCCCTGATTTCTCTTATTTTATCGTGATGATCATTTTTACGTATGTAGGTGGGTGCCAACAGAATGTTTTCGCAATCGGAGGAGAAAACTGGTGATTTAAATTTCATGAGAAGATCCCGTCGCAACGAAAAACGCCTTTGTTTTAATGATTGGCACTCCAATTCTATTGACACACAGTCAGCACGGATTCAGAAAGTATCATTCTTGTGAAACGCAACCAACTCTTTGTTCGCAAGAAGTAACGAGTGCTATCGACAGGTGATCTCAAATGGATTCCATACTTCCATATTTCTAGACTTCCAGAAGGCTTTTGACACCGTTCTGCACAAGAGACTTCAAGTCAGATTGCGTGCCTACGGAGTGTCGCTTCTTTTGCCTGACTGGTTTTATGATTTTCTGTCAGAAAGGGCACATTATGTAGTAATCGACGGAAAATCATCGAGTAAAGCAGAAGTGATATGTAGCGTTCCTCAAGGAAGTGTTACAGGCCCTCTGCTATTCGTAGTCTATATAACCGATTTAGGAGACAATGCGAACAGCTCCCTTGGATTGTTTTCAGATGATACATCATTTATCATCTAGTAAACTCATCAGAAGAACCAAGTGCAAAATGACTTAGACACTACATATGTATAGTGCGAAAAGTTGCATTTGACCCTAAATAATTAAAAGTGTGAGGTCATTCAGATAAGTACAAAAAGAAATCCGTTAAATTTTGGTTTCAAAACAAATCACACAAATTTGAAATCTATTAGTTCAACTAAATACCAAGGAATTAAAAGTACGAAGAACTTAAATTGAGATGATCACTTAGATAATAGTAGTTTGGGGAAGACGAAACAAAGATTGAGTTTTATTGGTAGAACACTTGTAAGATGCAACAGGTCAACTAAACAGACTGCCTACGCTACGCTTGTTCGTCCTCTGCTCGAATACTGTTGTGCAGCTTGAGATCCTTACAAGACAGGATTGACGGAGGACATCGTAAAATTCCAAACGAGGGCAACTCGTTTTGTATTATTGTGAAATATGGAGTAAGTGTCACGGATATGATGAGCTAGTTGAGGTGTCAATATTTAAAACAAAGGCGTTCTTCCCCGCGGCGAGTTCTCTTCACGAAATTTTAATCACCAACTTCCTTCCCTGAATGTGAAAATATTTTATTATCGACAACCTGCAAACGGAGAACTGACAATTGTAGTAAAATAAGAGAAATCAGAGCTCCTACAGAAAGATTTAAGCGTGGAACGGTAGAGTAGTAGTCTGAAGGTGGTTAGAAGAATCCTCTGCCATGCGCTTAACTGTGGATTGCAGAGTTATGATGTACACAGTGTTATTATTATTATCAATTATTAATTGCAGTGGTCACACACAGAGAATCAGGAACGTGAAGTCTTTCAGTTTGTGCATTTTCTGAAGTTATGCCCAGCAATTGTATGATGTACAAAGAGTATGTATGGTGCATGCTTTTTAACTTCGTTGATTTTAAATGGAAATGCACGGTGCGCTAGGGACAGGAATGGTGCAGAGGGAGCATGTTTTCCAAGTATCTACCCTCACTGTGGATAGCTAGGTGTCTCATCTGAGGAGTTTTGCGTGGCACAATGTTCCAGTTCCAGGAATTGCTTCATAATTCATTCTAACGCGCGCGCGCACACGCACACGCACACGCACACGCACACGCATACGCACACACACACACACACACACACACACACACAGGTACACACAGTTTTCGAAAAGAATCGTGACATTCAAGATTTACAGAGCTGATACCAGATTTTTGACAGTGACGTGAATGAAAACAAAAACAACGAAAGGAATGAGCTTGGAAGGACATATGATGTGCGCTGACTGAAAAAAAAAACAGATACAAAACTGGGTGGTAGAAATAAGCAGTAAGCAACTGTCTCATCGACTCTTTAGTTCTTAGTTTAACAAAACATCTTTCGTCATTTTGAAAATAAAAGGGTTCAAAGAGAATTCGTTTTCATTTTAAAGTTTAGATAGGTTCTAATGTAAGTGATGGTTGGGGGACTGAGGGCGATGATGGGGGCCGATAAGCGTGATAGCGTTACGGAGATGTTTAGCAAACCCAAGTGGCAGACTCTGCAAGAGAGGCGCTCTGCATCGCGGTGTAGCTTGCTGTCCAGGTTTCGAGAGGGTGTGTTTCTGGATGTGGTATCTAATATATTGCTTCCACCTTCTTATACCTCCCGAGGAGATCACGAAAGTAAAATTAGAGAGACTCGAGCGCGCACGGAGGCTTTCCGGCAGTCGTTCTTCCCGCGAACCCACGCGACTGGAACGTGACAGTGGCACGTAAAGTGCCCTCCGCCACACACCGTTGAGTGGCTTGCGGAGTATAAATGTAGATGTAGATGTACTACCATATATGTGACTGCACTCAAGAGTAATGGTTTCAGCAAGGTGAGGAGTCACTGATCAGTGGGAAAGTGACGTGCCCAAATGCAGTATCTGTAGTCAGTACGCACCACAAGAATCGAAATGAAACATCGTAATTGCTGTTTGCTATAGAGTTACCATTTACTGAAGATAGACAGTGTAGCCACCCATTAAGGTTAATGGTAAATCGTCCGGTGTTAATAGCAGCTTTCAAACTTCAGATTTTGTTTCAGCCAGTATCAACATAATTTTACACAGAATTATCTGTTATGTTAATTAAATGAAACAAGTTTACTGTTACCAAACGGTGACTTGTAACAGTAAACTTGTTGTTTATTTAATGTCAGAACAGTCACGGTAAAGCCTAACTTAAAATGTTCGCATTTAAAATATCTGTTATGGCCTGTCCCTCAATGGTCGAGCCATATCTATGTCGAACAAAAAGCAATTTAATTGCTCAACCAAAGCTTTGTTCTAGTAAACAGTCTGAAAAATTGGAATAGGAGAATTACTAAAATGCGGGATGCACTCGTAGAAATTAGGAACGTAATAAAATAATAGTTCTGGAGGCGCCGGGTATCGATCCCGGTACCTCTCACATGCTAAGCGAGCGCTCTACCATCTGAGCTACGCCCCCAGACAGTAGCTACTGTCTCAGTGGTGCGTTTTCCAGGTCAGCGCCTTTGGCTATCCGCCTGACCACGCATACCTGTTGCTGCTACCAACAGAACCGCGCCCAAGCGCCGCGGCGAAAGCTCGGCCATGCGCAGCGTATGCGTAACTTGAGCCTCCACGTCTTCACAACTAGAAGTTCTGATAAAAGATAGTACCAAGCTGCGGTCGAGTACAGTTAATATGAACCAGTGTGAACCGATGAAGTTGAAGATGGTCGTCAGACATTGAGTTAAGTCATTGTGTATTTTTTTTTTTTTTTTTTTTTCATCGGTCTCGGTGAGCATCCACGATAGTTTCTTGGATTACCAAGTTTATATCCCTGATCAGTGTCTTTTTTTTTTTAAGTAAGTGTCTGATGGTGCCCAGAGCACCCTGCGTTGTCGATTGAACGTCGGGTCATCCTACGCCATTGGCATTATTTATATGCTGTTTGGAGGGGTGGGAGTTGGTCACACCGCTCTCCCGGCCATTGTAAGCTTTCCAGAGCTTGGAGCCGGTACGCACTCAAGTAGCTCCTCAATGGGCCTCAGGAGGCTGTTCGCACTCTGCGCCTATCGTCCCTGCCAGTACCAGGAAATAAACCCCAGTCCTCCTCACGACAGGCTCACCGCTCAGGTACGGAGGCGTAATCACGATGGATGAGGATTTAGAAATATCTGTACATCAACTGTAATGGTGACTTTCCGCCGTTCATGACTATTAGTGTAGTCATGTCTTTGTTCTGTGTGTCATTCTTGTTAGAAAGTCGTAAGTTTCAGATGATATTCATTTCTCTCGTTATCAACTTGGTTACAGTGGAGGTCAGTGTCGCACAATTCCCACATTTCACAATCATCTTGGGTTAAATTTGGACAAAAAATTACGTCTTCTTGCAATAACTAAGTGCTTGTTTTAGAGTGTCCTCTGTCCATATCTGTCTGTGCCTGTGGTAGATATAGGACACATGAGGAAGGCGTGCAGGTATATTACTTGCCCTTAATCTTTTGATTTCTGCTGACCCAGGACTTTGGAGTTGAAGGCTCACGGAAAAGTGTTCCGCTTCTAGGTTGCCGTGAAAGATATCCGTTCGGAGTACTGTGGCTCGAAAGAATGTGTCAAATTTCACAGTCTCGAATGCTTTACTTCAGATGACGAAGAATAATACTGCGGCCTGAAACATTTCGCTCTGGAATTTATATTACAAGATACTACTATTATGAAAGCTTTGCCCACTACGTCACAATAAATAAAAATACTAATTGTTATGCAATTCCATGGCGGTCGAGAGAAACGTTCAAAGACGGCAAACCTGAGCAAAAAATATGGATAAGCGAAATTAATGATTGCTATGAAAAGATATAAATTACTTATTCATGTAATTATCAGGTTACCGCCCATTAATATCATTTAACATCTAAAAAATGGTTCAAATGGCTCTGAGCACTATGGGACTCAACTGCTGTGGTCATCAGTCCCCTAGAACTTAGAACTACTTAAACCTAACTAACCTAAGGACATTACACACATCCATGCCCGAGGCAGGATTCGAACCTGCGACCGTAGCAGTCGCACGGTTCCGGACTGCGCGCCTAGAACCGCGAGACCACCGCGGCCGGCATTTAACATCTATTTCTGCATGAGTTTTACAGAGGAAGTGTGAACAGATAACGAGTACACATTTGAAGGATAAGAAATTGTTGAAATTTAACTCAGTTAATGAACTTGTAATCTCCCCTTTCCTAATCGACCTAAAGGATTGGGATATAACTGACCGTGATCGCGTATGCCTAATGAAATTTTACAGTGAGTAAGGTTACCGTCATCGACTGAAAATAATACCCGTTAGTAGGACTAAAGTGTAAAACAGGCTCTTCTGAAGGAAGAATCTATTCCAAACGTAATCTAAATGCTGATAATAATTTTCAAATGGGTGGAATTTAATGAAATCGCTCACGAACCACACAAGAGGAAAAGGGGTACCACGTAATACTGATTAGCAAAAAAGGGATAATTAAACGGCCAGCGGCCCACTAGGGTAATGAATATCCGGAATCATAAGAATAAAAATGGGAAAGAAAATCAAGCAAATAATCTCTGACGTGGCAACAAATGCTTGTCACGATTTTCTCAACACAACAGTTCACGAGAAAATAAATGAATCAGAAGGCACCGTGTTTGCAGTTACTTAATCTGAAGTAGTAAATTTTGAAAGCAAAGTTAAATGAAGTTGTTGGTTAACTAAATGACTGATTGTAAATGAAACTTTGTTACATAAAAAGTGACTTTCAGTAACTTCAGCGTAAAATTTAGAAGAAGGCAAGCGATTTACTTTTGATTATTGAAAGATTGAATTGAATTTACTTTATGCAAACGAGCAACTGATTTACTTTTAACATAAGAACAAAAAATTCATACGAAGTCAGCAGAAGTCACTAAACTAAATACAGAATAAATGAAATTGTGCTGTATCTTTAGTTATTGGTTTTGCCACTGAAATTTTACATTACTTTAAGTGAGTGAATTTAATACTCAAAATTGCAAATTCGTTAAGCCTCTGTTATGCAATACAGGAATGAACAGTTACGAAGGCAGCAATATTTAGACTGAAAATGGTCATTAGGAAACAAACAAAAGTGGAAGTAAATAGTTAAACAATTTTCATATTTTTCGACACTCGGTGATTACATGGAAAGGAAATGGATCTTTCTTGGTAGTAAAGTCTGAGGAGAATGACAACACAGGTGCCCTACATGTTTTAACTATTGCTGGTCATTATTCAAGATAATTCTTAAAATTTGTGAATGAAGTGCCACTAGGTAAAGCCTGTACAATGTTAGTTCCACCCTGTCAGTCATACGATATTATATACTACTGGCCATTAAAATTACTACACCACGAAGATGACGTGCTAAAGACGCGAAATTTAACCGACAGGAAGAAAAAGAAAATTGCTCTGAGCACTATGGGACTTAACATCTGTGGTCATCAGTCCCCTAGAACTTAGAACTACTTAAACCTAACTAACCTAAAGACATCACACACATCCATGCCCGAGGCAGGATTCGAACCTGCGACCGTAGCGGTCACGCGGTTCCAGACTGAAGCGCCTAGAACCGACAGGAAGAATATGCTGTGATATGCAAATGATTAGCTGTTCAGAGCATTCACACAAGGTTGGCGCCGGTGGGGACACCTACAACGTGCTGACATGAAAGTTTCCAACCGATTTCTCATACACAAACAGCAGTTCATCGACGTTGCCCGGTGAAACGTTGTTGTGATGCCTCGCCTAAGGAGGAGAAATGCGTACCATCACGTTTCCGACTTTTATAAAGATCGGATTGTAGCCTATTGCGATTGCGGTTTATCGTATCGCGACATTGCTGCTCCGGTTGGTCGAGATCCAATGACTGTTAGCAGAATATGATATCGGTGGGTTCAGTAGGGTAATACGGAACGCCGTGCTGGATCCCAACGGCCTCGTATCACTAGCAGTCGAGATGACAGGCAACTTATCCGCATGGGTGTAACGGTTCGTGCAGCCACGTCTCGATCGCTGAGACAACAGATGGGGACGCTTGCAAGACAACAACCATTTTTACGAACAGTTCGACGACGTTTGCAGCAGCATGGACTATCAGCTCGGAGACTATAGCTACGGTTACCCTTGATGCTGCATCAGAGACAGGAGCGCCTGCGATGGTGTACTCAACGACGAACGTGGGTGCACGAATGGCAAAACGTCATTTTTTTCGGATGAATCCAGGTTCTGTTTACAGCATCAAGATGGTCGCATCCATGTTTGGCGACATCGCGGTGAACGCACATTGGAAGCGAATATTCGTCATCGCCATACTGACGTATCACCCGGCGTGATGGTATGGGGTGGCATTGGTTACACGTCTCGGTCACGTCTTGTTCGCATTGACGGCACTTTGAACAGTGGACGTTACAGTTCAGATGTGTTACGACCCGTGGCTCTACCCTTGTTTCGATCTCTGCGAAACCCTACATTTCAGCAGGATAATGTACGACCGCATGTTGCATATCCTGTACGGGCCTTTCTGGATACAGAAAATGTTCGACTGCTGCCCTGGCCTGCACATTCCCCAGATCTCTCACCAATTGAAAACGTCTGGTCAATGGTGGCCGAGGAACTGGCTCATCACAATACGCCAGTCACTACTCTTGATGAATTGTGGTATCGTGTTGAAACTGTACGGGCAGTTGTACCTGTACACGCCATCCAAGCTCTGTTTGACTCAATGCCCAGGCGTATCAAGGCCGTTATTACGGCCACAGGTGGTTGTTCTGGGCACTGATTTCTCAGGATCTATGCACCCAAATTGCGTGAAAATATAATCACATGTCAGTTCTAGTATAATATATTTGTCAACTGAATACCCGTTTATCATCTGCATTTCTTCTTGGTGTAACAATATTAATGGCCAGAAGTGTAGCTGTGCGTACGACGAAGAATGTAGCCGACGACAGTTTCGAGCTGCTGCTGTTTGTTGAGAACTACGTGTTGTCTCCAGAGCCACGGATAATTATGGGACAAGGAAGAGTTAGAAATGAGGTTTCCTACGACTGTTCACTCCTACTGTGCTGTCAGTACTCGCGGGTTAACGAAGCAGATGCGCCCACACTGGCGCGATGATAGCTGCCCACCGTGTATGCAGGAACGCCAAACAAAGACTTCCGGCACTCTTTCATGACTCAAGCTGCTCTGCTTCCTCTCTTCTCGCAGTACGACAGAGACTCTCCATACACAAAGATAAACAACAGTGGAGCTAGTGCCATTTCGTCGTTGCTATCGAAACATTAAAATAATGTTTCCTTGGCTATTACCTAGCAGATTTACAATGTTTACATCGTAATTACAATCAAGTATACACAGTCACAAATAAATGCAATACTACATCCGTCACTTATTAAATATATGGTTCAAATGGCTCTGACACTATGTGACTTAACTTCTGAGGTCATCAGTTGCCTAGAACTTGAACTACTTAACCCTAACTAACCTAAGGACGTCACACACATCCATGCCCGAGGCAGGATTCGAACCTGCGACCGTAGCGGTCTCTCGGCTCCAGACTGTAGCGTTTATAACCACACGGCCACTCCGGCCGGCTATTAAATATAGTTCCTGTAATTAAGCTTACAGATTCAGAATTAGTGGTACGTTACAAGTTATCAATGGATATTAAACGGCGAAAAATTTTGGATGGTGCAGAAGGTATGTGCATTTTCGGTGTTACAAACTGGACAAAGATACAAAGGCTTGCTAAAAGAAACACACTCTTGCATTCATCTTTTTAGCCCTGCTGCTAGACATTCAAATAAATCCAGTCGCAAATCACAACTGGTGAGTTAATAAAGCAGTAGACACAGAGGAAGCACCGGCCAATGTGTGACTGGATGCACGTGCAAACAGAGCCAACGCGTAATTAACAGCATGGTTTCTTCAAATTCTACAAGCGTTAATGAAAGTACTGTAAGTGCCTGAACAGACAGTAGTATTACGGTGATGGACCGACTTCAAGCTGCGGTACTGCTCCGAATGGTCTCATAAAGGACTCGTAGCGCTAAACCTGTAGGACTGAACGAGTTAAAATAAGTGTAGAAATTAAAATAATGTCCTTGATAAACTGCTGAAAACAGCCAGCAGTAAAATCTGAATTAGTGTCCTTTCGAAGAATTTTTTAACGAGAATTACATTGGTCAATGGACAATAACGGAACGACAAAAGCAGAGGAGATGGACGCTTAAAGTATGGAGTTCGAGCCGACCTTCAGCATAAGCAAATGTAACGTATTGCGCATACATAGGCAGAAAGACCCCTCACTCTACGATTACACGATTGCAGGATAATCATTGGAAGCATTTACTTCGATAAAATATCAAGGAGCATGCGTACGGTTCGATTTATGGTGGAACGACCATATAAAACTTTTCAGCTGCAAGGCAGACGATAGACTGAGATTCATTGGAAGAATCATCAGGAACTGTAGCTCACCTAAGAAGCAGATAACTTGCAAAACCCTTCTTATATCAGTACCTGAATATTAATCGTCAGAAGATCCAAAGAAGAGCCACACGTGTCGTTACAGGTCCATTTAGCAAACGGGAACGCGTCACGGAGATGCTTAGCCCACTCCAGTAGCAGACGCTGCGACAGAAGTGTTCTGCATCACTGTGTGCTTTACTGTTGCAATTCCGAGAGCGTAGGTTGCTGGAAGCGTCAATCAATATATTGCTACCTCCTACATATGTCTCGCGCAAAGACCATGAAGATGAAGTTAAAGAGACTCGGGATCTCACGGAGGCTTACCGACAATCATTCTTTCAGCGAACCGTTTGCGACTGGAACAGGAAAAAGGGGAAGTGACAGTTGTGCACAAAGTACCCTCCGCCACACACCGTAAGGTGGCTTGCAGGTATAGAATCAGACTGCAGACTTAAACCTTGCAGGGTGTTAACTAGCAGAGAATTTTCTATGGAAATTACCTTAAAGAATTTGCCATTATCTCACAGGAAGAAGATGAAATCAAAGACTGCATCTGTGCCATACAAGACTCGTACTTACCTATGTTATGTTATGTTAACCGGGGACCTAGAAACGACGGAGAGGCTCCGTCCCCGCCGCAGCCGCAGTCGCAGTGGTCCGCAACCCCACGACGACTACCGCAGTCCACCCACCCCACGGCCGCCCCACACCGAACCCAGGGTTATTGTGCGGTTCGGCCCCAGGTGGACCCCCCAGGGAACGTCTCACACCAGTCGAGTGTAACGCCTATGTTTGCGTGGTAGAGTAATAGTGGTGTACGCATACGTGGAGAACTTGTATGCGCAGCAATCGCCGACATAGTGCAGCTGAGGCGGAATAAGGGGAACCAGCCCGCATTTGCGAGGCAGATGGAAAACCTCTAAAAACCATCCACAGAGTGGCCGGCTCACCGGACCTCAACACAAATCTGCCGGGCGAATTCGTGCCGGGGACCAGGCGCTCCTTCCCAGCCCGGAAAGCCGTGCGTTAGACCGCCCGGCCAACCGGGCGGGCCTACTTACTCGTAGTCCGCGGTAGCGTTTATGGCCTCTGGGCCGGTGATGGGCAGTAGACAATGCGCAACTAGCCAATCTACGCTCAGCCGGTTTCCGCATTCCGTACTATGTGACCTTAGATTATGAACTGAGGTGACAAGAAGCCATGGGACACCTCCTAACATGGTCTCCTTTTGCCCAGCGTAGTGCAGCAGCTCGACATCGTATAGACTCAACAAGTCGCTGGAAGTCCCCTGCAGAAATATTGAGTCTCGCTGCCTCTACAGCCGTCCATAATTGCGCAAGTGTTGCCGGTGCAGGATTTTGTGCACGAAGGGACCTCTCGATTACGTCCCATATATGTTCGATGGGATTCGCGTCGGGCGATCTGGGTGGCCAAACCGTTCGCTCGAAATGTCCAGAATGTTCTTCAAACCACTCGCGAACAATTGTGACCCAGTGACAAGGCGCACTGTCATCCATAAAAATTCCTTCGTTTTTTGGAACATTAAGTTCACGAATGGCTACAAATGGTCTCCAAGTAGCCGAACATGACCAGTCCACTTCGTATAAAGACTGCTCATGCAATTACAGAGCCGCCACCAGCTCGCACAATGCCTTGTTGACGACTTGGTTCCTTGGCTTCGTGGGCTCTGCGCCATTCTGGAACCATAACATCAGCTCTTACCAACTGAAATCTGGACTTATCTGACCAGGCCACAGTTTTCTAGTCGTCTGGGACCCAAGCGATGTGATCACGAGCTCAAGAGAGGTGCTGAAGGTGGTGTCGTGCTGTCAGCAAAGGCTCTCGCGTCAGTCGTCTGCTGCCATACACCATTAACGCCAAATGTCGCCGCACTGTCCTGACGGACACCTTCGTCGTCCATCCGTCAGTGATTTTTGCGGTTATTTCACGCAGTGTTGCTTGTTTGTTAGCACTGACAACTCTTCACAGACGCTGCTGCTCTCGGTCGTCATGTGAAGGCATACGGTCACTGCGTTGCTCGTGGTGAGAGGTAATGCCTGAAATTTGGGATTCTTGACGCTATCGATTTCGGAATATCAAATTCCCTATCGATTTCCGAAATGGAATGTCCCATGCATATAGCTGCAACTATCGTTTCGCGTTCAGAGTCTGTTAACTACCGTCGTGCGGCCATAATGACGTCGGAAACCGTTTCACGTGATTCAGCTGAGTACAAATGACAGCTCCACCAATGCACTGCCCCTTTATATCTCGTGTATGTGATATTACTGCCATATGTATACATGCGTACTACTATCCCATGAGTTTAGTCACCTCATTGTAAGTTTGTGTGTATGGACAGGTCCAGCTGCCGGAGATGGTAATCATGTGCGCGTCAGCCGGCCGGAGTGGCCGAGCGGTTCTAGGCGCTGCAGTCTGGAACTGTCGACCGCTACGGTCCTGCCTCGGGCATGGAAGTGTCTGATGTCCTTAGGTTAGTTAGGTTTAAGTAGTTCTAAGTTCTAGGCGACTGATGAGCTCAGAACTTAAGTCAAATAGTGCTCAGAGCCATTTGAACCATGTGCGCAACAGGTGCGCTTGTTTGTGTGTATGATGGTGTGTGTGTTTCCTTTTCTGAACACTGCTTAGGCCGAAAACTGACTGTTTTCGTTGTGCCTGTCTGCAGCTCAGTATATAATCTTTACGCTGAGTATCAATCTGTCTTTTCCCTTATACTGTTGTTACAATACGAAGTAGTTTAAAATGCTGTTCATCCTGCTGTGGATATTTTTAAATTGTTTCGTCCATAACTTTGTTAGTAAAATAAAAGGTAACAGAAGATGTAATCCATTCTTTAAGTGCAATTTTTTATACAATCCATTCTGCAGCACAAAAATCTGAATCAGTGATTTCTCTTTATGTCATTGTGGCTGGGAGAGATTGAATACACATTTCATTCAGTAATGCGTGTCTCATACTTAGTAGGTAAACTCACTAAATTTGTCATAAAACGGTTTGTAGTGGAGAGTGAACCGGATCGAAGCAAGGAAAGTTAAACCTGAACTATTGCAACTGTCTGTAACGTAGCTGCTGTCTATGCACTGTCAGCCGAGTGACAACCGAGCACTGATTGTGAGCTGCTCGGCCATAGTCCAGTAACGCTCTCGCCCTTAACTATTTTTGGTGGGTGTTAATGGGACATACTGAAACATTGAGTCTGAGTTCCTTCCTTCAGCGTAGCAAATCAAGCGGGTGTCTGTCTGCCGGAAATGGCGGCAATGAGTATTTGTGCAGTGCGATGTCTACAAATAGCTTTTTCCTCTCGAGAAATACTAAGAGGGTCATCGATGCCAACGTCCTCATCCATCCTGTTTCTGAGACGTTGTGCAAATCTTGGGGTTTAACGTACTATTTTAGTGCTACCTCTGCTCTTGTGCCTAAGAAATAAATGCTGTTCATGACAATTTTTTCAGCTTTATTGTTAGTCTGAGGGACGTTAATTGATATTATAATGCTGAAAATGTTATGTTTTTGATCTCACTTCGCTTGCGCTTCTGTATGATCAATGGGTCGCTGGAGTCTAGTGGAGGAAAAGAAAATTTGTTGGAATGGCGTTACATGGTATACTGATGAATAAAAAATTTAAGATTGATGTACGACATAAGTGGAGCACGGGAAACGTGAAAAGATGAACAGTAACTAGTGATACAAATGAATAGGTAGCGATAATGAGTTATTGAAAAGGTCGTGTAATGATTTGAAGTGACTCAAGTTCTTAAAGTTAATAATCAAGCGTGAAGATGAAGAAACAGTTATTGTCATATATGATCTTTCGTCTAAATTTTTGTGGTTTTCATAGCCTGACGCTGACCGTAGTGAAAAATGGTATTGTAACAATAGTTACATGTGAAAACTGGAACTGTTGGAGTTGAAATGCTTGTCGACATTGACTATTATAATGTTTTTTTATTAGTTTTGAATGAGTGTATGTAGATCATATACATAATGTTATCTAACAGGATTGAAAGGATAATAATCAAGCTGTATTCAGATCGAACAGGACATGGGATGTCTACTCGGGACACTCAGAACTCTTAACCGTCTCGTTTTCACCTATATGTTAGCGCTCCAGTCTCCAGCCAATTTGATTCCGTTTGCATTTAGTAAAGTTTCCTATCGGTATTGTGTATGAAATATAAGACGCAGTGACAGTGGAAGCTTACAGACCAGAATTCGAAATGGTTACTTCCTGGTGGAGCGCTACGCCATGTCTTTGTTAACCACTTCGGCCACAGACGCTGGTAAACCCGCTTATTATCACTCAAAATGGCACCATAATGACTGACTGAGATTTGTCTTTGGAGACTAACAGTTGGAGCAGTGTGGTCCACATCGTCAAAGAATTACTTTTGAGTTTAGAGGCGAAAAAAATTTGGGAAATTTGTGGTAAGATCCTATGTAACCAAACTGCTGAGGTCATCGATCCGTAAGCTTACACACTACTTAATTTAACTTAATCTAACTTACACTAAGGACAATACACACACACACACACACACACACACATGAGGAAGGAGAAGCACTCGAACCTCCGCCGGTGTGATGTTAATGATTTTTATTTTTCATATTGTTGTTTCCATATACGGCTGCTTTGTGCACCCATAAGCCTGGTGGCTGATTCATGATAAATTGTGCGGTACAATATCCGGAAGGGACTGTATTGTAACGTGTTTGTATATGGCTTCTGGAGGCAAATGTTCTCTTTCCACTCCTCGTGTCAGATTGTCAATGAAAAACCGTATTTTTCGAAAAGCGCGTTAGCATCTAACGTCACCTGAGCAGTGTTATCTGTAAAAAGTCTTCATGCCATCCTCATCAAAGCTGTGTGATGTTGACGACTAGGGCTTGTCTTCGTTTGCTGTTATTGTTCGATGACGAAGTTTTGCTGCGAGTTATATATACCGCCTGACTCTCTTCATGGCTTCGAGATACTCCCTGAACTTT
Source organism: Schistocerca nitens (assembly GCF_023898315.1). Classification (NCBI taxonomy): domain Eukaryota; kingdom Metazoa; phylum Arthropoda; class Insecta; order Orthoptera; family Acrididae; genus Schistocerca; species Schistocerca nitens. The sequence continues at coordinate 584,474,062 of NC_064614.1, read as the reverse complement.
ACTGCGAACCAAGTGAGTGACCAGTTACAAAGACAAATACATGCGACGGCGTGCTGGAAAGTAAAGCCTCCGAATTTTTATGCGAAAGTTCTTAAAGCTTTTAAAATAAAACAACGTTAGTAACGTCTAAATTTTTATTCTTCATATTGTTGTTTCAATATACGGTTGCTTTGTGCACCCATAAACCTGGTGGCTGATTCATGATAAATTGTGCGGTACAATATCTGGAAGGGACTGTATTGTTCCAGTCCTCGGGCGGCAGGGCCTAAAGCAATTGAGGCTGCTCATTAAACGCAAAATGAAAACGTCAGTCAATTTGAATAAGGGCTTTTCATCTCATGCTTTTATGATGCTTCAATTATGTCAACTTTCAAACTTAATTTAACACTATGAACCACATGTGGAAAAAGTACGAGGGCTGCTGGGAAAGTAAGGTCCAATCGGTCGCGAAATGGAAACCACAGTGAAAAACAATAATTTTTTATGTGCAACAGTTAGTTATACCTGCCAGCTTCTTCACTACTTCTTCGCAGCGTTTCACCAACTTTTTAATATCCTCGTCATAAAAGGCAGCTGCCTGTGCTTTTTGCCAATTCTCTACGTTGATTTGCAGCTTGCTGTCTGTGCCAAAAAGTTACCTTCATAGTCAGCGATTCATGTGAGCAGAGATGAAACTCAGAGGAAGCCAAGTCCGTGGTGTGTTGTGGGTAATCAAACACTTCCCATCGAAAACGCTGCAGGAGTGTCCTCTTTGGCCCAGCAGTATGCGGCCGAGAATTATCATGAAGAAGTTACGTTGTGTGGCCTGCATGAAATCAGGTGAAGTCAATCATAGGCATTCAACTGGCGGGTGGCACTACTTTCTAGGCATCTTTGCGTGCTTACTGTGCGCTTAGAAGTGAAAAGTGCGACGTGACGCGATTGGTGGGTATACTAGAGACACTGTCCAACACATCTGAGCAAAGCTTCTTCAGATTTTCACTGTGGTTTCCATTTCGCAAACGATTGGACCTTACTTTCTGAGTAGCCCTCGTATTTTTTGCACAACAGTTACTTTGAATATGTAGTGTATAAAGAGTCCCGTTATGGAAATACGCGTATTTAGACCGAAATTTTATTGAAGAAGTCAGATTTTAACCGCTGTGCATTTCCATACAAAGCCTTTTGTATCGTATGATATTTCCTTCTATTACGCCCCCTTATGAATTACTCGAATGCCGCGTATTCGGTGTATCTACCGCAATTAGAAGGCTGCAGCCAGTTTTAATAACAGCTGAATGAAAAGGGAGTCTAGCATAAAAGTCAAAATCCATTAAGTAAAGTACTACGAAACTCGTGAAGCTCGACGTTTGCGAAGTCACCGTCTGATATGAGAGTAGAGTAATAGAAACTTCTTGAAATTTATATTAACTCTGCACTTACGGTCTTCACAATATCCATATAACACTAAGATTATGAGGCAGCAGTCATTTTCTCGTTTCCACTATCGTTACGAAACGTAAACAGTGTTGAGAACAAAGTAATAAATTTTTTCGGTGAGTTCACATCCACGTTCTTCTTGTTTTTACTTCCTGTATTGAAGTATTTATTGCCTCTTACAATCTCCTTATATACTTGGTCTACCAATGTGTTATTTTCCATCAGACTGTAAATATTTTTTTCTTTATCTGTAATCTATAGCTCATCCTCTGGAAGCATTCAGCGATTTCTTTTTTTCTAACATTTCCTGTGAGCTATCTGAAGATTATACTCCTGATATGTGTTTTTCGTTTTATCTGGCCATTTATATGTTTCCAAAGACCTTAAAACTTTCATTTATACGCTCTGAAAGTTTAATTCATAGATCTTATTCACATATGAAGATCACTGCTACATACTGCCTGACAAAAAGAAACACACAGAAGGGGAGGAGGAAATGAAACTTCATGGGTTGAGAGGGTATGTGATGTTATTAAAACGAGTACAAAACAGAGTCAAAATTGCAAGGAACATGGGAGCATGTGGCCATTTACCTGTTGGACACTGCACCCCGTCTGTCCTGGATGTAAGCACTGATTAGGACCATTGTATCCTCTCACGATTTAACTTAGCCCAGAACTGTTGTAACTATCCCTTGATATCCGAGATACTGACACTGGAACGGAGTTGATGCAGAACTTATCCCACACATGTTCGATCGGGGACACATCTGCGATCACGCTGGTCACTTGAGTACCTCAACATCACGCAGACAGTTCGCAGAGACACGTGTTACGTGTAGACGAGCACTGTTCTATCGAAAAAACAGCACTACTATACTGACGCGTGAGAGGTAACGCGTGAGGACACAGGATGTCCGTGACGTAATGTTGTAGCGTCAGAGATCCCTCAATAACTACCAGCCTGTGATCTGAAGTCCTACCCGATGGTTCCCCACACCACGACGCCGGGAATAACACCGCTGTGCCTCTCCAAAACACTGGAAGAATGAAATTCAAATCGTTCAGGTGGCTCTGAGCACTATGGGACTTAACATCTGAGGTCATCAGATGTTAAACCTAGAACTTAGAACTACTTAAACCTAACAAACCTAAGGACATCACACACATTCATGACCGAGGCTCCAGACTGAAGCGCCTAGAACCGCTCGGCCACAACGGCCGGCGGAAGAATGAAACCTCTGTCCCGGTCGCCCCCATTCTCGCCGACATTGGTCATCCGACGAAGTTCGGAACCACAGTTTATCGCTGAACACAATGCGACACCATTTATCACTAGTCCATGTTTCCCAGCCATGGCACGATGACAAGTTCAGCCGATAGTGTTGTGATATTAACGTCGGCTTACGCATGGGACAGTAATGACATAGTCCGGCTACTGATACTCTCCAACCAATAGTACGGGATGACACAAAATGTTAAAGGGCGTCCATTACGTGTTCCAGGATTACGACATGCTTGGTGCACAATATGGCGATACCCCTTGTGGTGATTGTAGACATGGACGACCGGAATCTCGACGACGAATATGCTAGCCCTCACGTTCTCGTGCAACCTAACATCGGCCCTCTGTCAGTTAATGCCCCACAAATCTGGACATTGCACGATTCAACCAGTCGGCCAAACGGAGATTCACAATGAGGCTTTTTGAAACTGTCAGGCGCTGTAATGCTGTGATACACGACTAAGCTGCATCTCCTTGCCCTTTAGAGTGATCACACCACACCTGACGCTGTTCACTCTCCTTATACCCCTTACTAGGCCTTGTAACAACACCAAACACGAACAGCGCTAATGCACTCTGATAGCCCATCTACTTGTCAGAAAGAACTGAGACTCTAATAACCCCTAAAGGTTTCTCGCCGTGATTTTTTAAAGGTGAGCTTCCGGGTTTCTGCCGAATTGTTTTTTCCATTTTGTGCACGATATTTCGACAACCAACCCAGCCGTCTTCTTCAGGTACTGCGAGTTTTGCTGTTATGTGTGCTCGCGGCTTGGACTCCAACCAGTATGTGTGCTATTGTTGGTCTCGAGCAGCTATTTATAGTAAAGTTTGGTTCCCGACATTCCCTTCGTTATTTCATGCTTTTCTGTTCATCAGAGCTCTCATTGATACTCCGCAAAACGCAAATTCTCTCAGTGTTTTCCTACTCTGTTCGAAGTGATTTCCGGCGAGGTGTGGCATGAGAGATTGTGGCGTGCCTTGCTCGGGCAGACTATCAGAACGTTGTAGGAAAGTTGTAAGGAATATCAGCGTCATACCCGACTAAAACAACCAAAGAAATCAGCTGCTGCCTAACACTGCTTCGAACATAATCGTGAAATGAAATACCAGGTGCATTCAAGTTCTAAGGCCGCATTCATTGTCAATACGTCCCAGAGATGGCAGCACCGTACGGCAGATGGAATTTTACCGCCAGCGGCGAGAATGAGAACTGTTTTAAATACTTAAAATGGCGACGTTTTCCTTACTTGAACAGCGTGCAATCATTCGTTTTCTGAATTTGCGTGGTGTGAAACCAATTGAAATTCATCGACAGTTGAAGGAGACATGTGGTGATGGAGTTATGGATGTGTCGAAAGTGCGTTCGTGGGTGCGACAGTTTAATGAAGGCAGAACATCGTGTGACAACAAACCGAAACAACCTCGGGCTCGCACAAGCCGGTCTGATGACATGATCGAGAAAGTGGAGAGAATTGTTTTGGGGGAGCGCCGAATGATTGTTGAACAGATCGCCTCCAGAGTTGGCATTTCTGTGGGTTCTGTGCACACAATCCTGAATGACGACCTGAAAATGCGAAAAGTGTCATCCAGGTGGATGCCACGAGCGCTGACGGACGACCACATGGCTGCCCGTGTGGCATGTTGCCAAGCAATGTTGACGCACAACGACAGCATGAATGGGACTTTCTTTTCGTCGGTTGTGACAATGGATGAGACGTGGATGCCATTTTTCAATCCAGAAACAAGGCGCCAGTCAGCTCAATGGAAGCACACAGATTCACCGCCACCAAAAAAATTTCGGGTAACCGCCAGTGCTGAAAAAATGATGGTGTCCATGTTCTGGGACAGCGAGGGCGTAATCCTAACCCATTGCGTTCCAAAGGGCACTACGGTAACAGGTGCATCCTACGAAAATGTTTTGAAGAACAAATTCCTTCCTGCACTGCAACAAAAACGTCCAGGAAGGGCTGCGCGTGTGCTGTTTCACCAAGACAACGCACCTGCACATCGAGCTAATGTTACGCAACAGTTTCTTCGTGATAACAACTTTGAAGTGATTCCTCATGCTCCCTACTCACCTGACCTGGCTCCTAGTGACTTTTGGCTTTTTCCAACAATGAAAGACACTCTCTGTGGCCGCACATTCACCAACCATGCTGCTATTGCCTCAGCGATTTTCCAGTGGTCAAAACAGACTCCTAAAGAAGCCTTCGCCGCTGCCATGCAATCATGGCGTCAGCGTTGTGAAAAATGTGTACGTCTGCAGGGCGATTACGTCGAGAAGTAACGCCAGTTTCATCGATTTCGGGTGAGTAGTTAATTAGAAAAAAAATCGGAGGCCTTAGAACTTGAATGCACCTCGTACAATGAGATCAGTATCGTGGTGCAAGCGGCACGTTTCTGAGAAAGCATAATTAAGGAGTCTATCGGAATAAAAATGTCAGAAAACCTAGTAAACTAGGATGGAAGTTTCAATACAAATAATGCTTGGGATCCGGCATTCAGTTTTTTAAAGTGTCGCCGGGCATCACATTCACCAGAGCATCGAAACGCTGACAGAACATGCGTTTCAAGGAATATCAGTGCGAGCCCTGAAGATCAAATGAGCATCAAAGGGAGTAGGGAGCATCGGGAATCAAATTCGGCTATAAACAGCGTATCTACAGCAGGAATAGTTGACAGTCTCGTTGGAGTCCAGGCAGCGATTACAGGTAACAGCAAAACTCGCAGCACCTGAACAAGACGGCTGGATCGGTCTTCGAAATATGGTGCAGAAAATGCAAACAATAACTCGGAAAAACACCCAGAAGCTCACCATAGACAATGAATGTAATCATTGACTTATCCACCGATGGTGAGTATGTGTATGGAATTGTATTTACATACGACCAGGCATTCTGGGTGCTTTACTTTTCTTTGTCAGGCTGTGTAGTAACGTCTTACAAAAAATTATACTTTTTAGTCTAAAACTTACACCACTTCTACTAAGAAAGCAAATTCTAATGACACCGTGCTGCTTCAGGTTGGGGACTGAGCAAGGGGATAATAACTAACTACTGAAGAAACAAATTACTAATTACAATCAGCATCCTTATTAGCCTCAGCATACCTGTTTTGCAGCACACACTAGAAACCCTCCCCCCCCCCCCGCCCCACAATACATTACCCCTTCCCCTCGTAGCTACGTAGCGTTCTACTGAAAAAGTTTTTCTATTCCTTAACTGTTACCATCATTGCCATTTTCTTCTTGTTCTCTTTCGTTAGTTCCCCTACTCAAGTTAATCACGATTTCAAAAGTGGTAACTAATTTATCACATTTTTGTCACTAGCATTATGTGTGTTGGAAATTATGGTCATCGTCATATTAGTACCTCAGATATATGTATAACGAAATCACAAGTAACCATAGAAATTGAAGCGCTTGGTAAAAAAAAAAAAATGTTTTGTAATAGTTTGATACGTGTGCGTAATTCCGCCTCCTGTGCATGAGAGGTCCTGAAGACGCTAATCTGATCGGGCTAAGTAAAACAATTAATAAGTAAGATGCAGGTTTCACCATGTTGTCCTAAGAAACTGACATGTATAGTATAATTATAGATTCTTCAATTGCTTTCGATTGTCCTCAAAAAAATTTTATCGTTAGACTAAAAAGATGATAGTTGTATGAAAAAGTTACTAATGTTGTCCGCGGAGCAAAATAGACCGCCCCTCGAGTACGATGGCAAGTCAAAAATCTTGCTTTCATATCGGGAACAACATCGGGAACAACATGAACAGTGTTCACTTTCGGTGAAACATGCTATAGTCTATAGCGCGTAAACTCGGTCTCTTTTTGGAGACATATACTATGTATTCTTTCTACCGCGCCTTTTGTAAGTACACGTCTCGAAGGAATTATCCGAATGAGGCGAAAATCGGTAGATGTGATGTAAATGTACAAACAAACAAATGATTACAATTTCAGAAAAATTGAATAATTTATTGAAGAGAAAGAGATTCATAAATTGAGCAGGTCAAAAACGTTGGTTTACCTCAGGCCATTATGCAAGCAATTATTCAGAGTGTCATTGATTGGGCCAAATGGGTTTGAGCACTATGGGACTTAACATCTGAGGTCATCAGTCCCCTAGAACTTAGAACTACTTGAACCTAACTAGCCTAAGGACATCACACACATCAATGCCCGAGGCAGGATTCGAACCTGCGACCGTAGCGGTCGCACGGTTCCAGATTGAAGCGCCTAGAACCGCTCGGTCACAACGTCCTACGTCATTGAATGAGTTGTTGGATGTCCTCCTGAGGGATACCGTGAAAAATTCTGTCTTTTGGCACGTTACATCGTCAAAATCCCGAACTTGTTGGAAGCCCTATCGACAATGCTCCGCCGGCCGGAGTGGCCGTGCGGTTCTAGGCGCTACAGTCTGGAGCCGAACGACCGCTCCGGCCGCAGGTTCGAATCCTGCCTCGGGCATGGATGTGTGTGATGTCCTTAGGTTAGTTAGGTTTAATTAGTTCTAAGTTCTAGGCGACTAATGACCTCAGAAGTTAAGTCACATAGTCCTCAGAGCCATTTGAACCATTTGACAATGCTCCAGAGGTTTTCATATTGGTGGTGTTGGTGGGAGGGGAGGTGGGGGGGAAGAAATCCGGTGATCTTACTGTCCAAGGTAGCAATTGGAGAGCACGAAGGCAAGCAGTAGAAACCCTCGCCGTGTGCGGGAGGGTATTATTTTGCTGAAATGTACGTCTAGAATGGCTTGAAGTCGACAAAATGGCGCGTGGAATATCGTCGACGTACCGCTGTGCTGTAAGGGTGCGGCGGATGACAATCAAAGAGTCCCGCTAAGAAATGAAATGGCGGACCAGATCATTCCTGGTCGTTGCGCCATGTTGCGGGCGGCAGTGAGGATGGTAACCCACCTCTGTACAGGGCGTCTCTAGACACGCCTTCGCTGACCATCGGGGGTCAGTTCGAAATGGGAGTCACCACTGACGACACCTCTACTCTAGTCATTGAGATTCCAGGCTGAATTCCCTGCAAAAGGGCTTGTTTGTGTACAGAGATCAATTGTAGTCGGGGCAAGGGCGCCTTGAGCTCTGTCCACATTCTGTGAGCTGCCTATTAATGGTCGTTGTGGTCACTGAAGCACCAGTTGCATGTCGGATCGATGATGACGAAGAATCCGGAGTTCTGAGTGCCTATCTGACGGTTGCTTGGTCTTTGCGTTCTGTCGTCTCTCTAGGTCGATTCCTTCCTTCTGGACGCCATGACCTTCCATTGTTCACCCATTCCTGCCAACAATGTCGAATAGTGGCATTGCTCATATTCAAAAGTCGAGCGAGTTACTCTAAGCAGCTTCTTTGAGCCCAACTACATGTCCTCTCTCAAATACTGACATCTGCGTATATTGTTCACGCGCCTGTCTGCGAGGCATAGTTATTGTCCAAATGAGTACATGAATGAAATTAGCAAGACTTTATGAGCTGATATCGACATGTCCCCTGCTTACTACTCTTGCCAGCTGCGCGATGAATTACACTGCAGCGTCACACATTAATCCATCGGCTGCCAAAATTTTTCAGTCGATACCTGTGCCATAGTTTGTGACCAATGTGCATAACTCCTTCGTGGTGCGTCGTTTTTGTCTTAAAGTGTACAATGGGAATGGGAACCAGAGATGTTTATATACTGAACCTCCAAAGAAACTGGTATAGGCAAGCGTATTCAGATACAGAGATATGTAAACGCAGAATACGGAGCTGCGCTCGGCAACGACTATATAAGACAAGTGGCTGGCGCAGATGTTAGATCGGTTACTGCTGCTACGATGGCAGTTATCTAGATTTATATGAGTTTGAACGTGGTGTTATAGTCGGCGCAAGAGCGATGGAACACATCATCTCCGAGGTAGTGATGAAGTGGGGATTTTCCCATACGATCACTTCACGAGTATACCGTGAATATCAGGAATCCGGTAAAACATCGAATCTCCGACATCGCTGCGGCCGGAAAAAGATCCTGCAAGAAAGGGACCAACGACGACTGAAGAGAATAGTTCAACGTGACAGAAGTGCAATCTTTCCGCAAACTGCTGGGCTATCAGCAAGTGTCAGCGTGCTAACCATTCAACGAAATATCTTCGATATGGGCTTTCGGAGCCGAAAGCCCACTCGTGTACCCTTGATGACTGCACGACACAAAGCTTTACGCCTCTCCTGGGCCCGTCAACACCGACAATGGACTGTTGATGATTGGTCGGACGAGTCTCGTTTCAAATTGTATCGAGCGGATGGACGTGTACGGGTATGGAAGAAAACCTCATGAATCCATGGACCCTGCATGCCAGCAGGGGACTGTTCAAGCTGATGGAGGGTCTGTATGGTGTGGAGTGTGTTCAGTTGGAGTGATATGGGACCCCTGATACGTCTAGACACGACTCTGACAGGTGACACGTACGTAAGCATCCTGTCTGATCACCTGCATTCATTCATGTCCATTGTGCATTCCGACGGACTTGGGCAATTCCAGCAGGACAATGCGACACCCCATACGTCCGGAATTGCTACAGAGTGGTTCCAGGACACTCTTCTAAGTTTAAACAATTCCACTGGCCGCCAAGTTCCCCAGGCGTGATCACTATTAAGCATATCCGGTATGCCTCGCAAGGTCTCGTTCAGAAGAGATCTACACCCCTTCGTACTCTTACGGATTTATGGACAGCCCTGCAGGATTCATGGTGTGAGTTCCCTCAAGAACTACTTCAGACATTGAGTCCATGCCACGTCGTTTTGCGGCCATTCTGAGTGCTCGTGGGGGCACTACACGATATTAGGCAGGTGTGCCAGTTTCTTTGGGTCCTCAGCGTATAACATGTAACCACCGCTATTCACTGTGCGTTGGACTCGCAAGTGTAAATGTAGATGTGGGTGGTCAGAGATTGTGCTTATCTGGGCATCACATAACCCTGCGAGACGATTGCTTAGCATACGTCAGCCCGCGCCCCTGGAGATAAGACTTTCGCTACAGTCTAGGGCACCAAGGGATAAAGGATACGCTGACAGATCAGAGCTGTCACCCTGACATTGACTCGGCTGTCAGGTGGCATGCGTGCAATCGGAAACTGGACACGTTCTGCACTGTGTTCGTGCAGCCACTGGAGCAGGGATGCAAAGGAATGCCTCTCACATCAAGGACAAAATGGCCGTACCGATGATAGCGCTACAGTGAACTAGGAATGTGGAAAACAGCAATGTTTTGCATCTTATATTGCCTTATAGCTTATGTTTGTACTGTGTTACACTTAACTATTTAACTGATAGTGACGTGCGCTTGCTTCAACATTTTACCTAACAAGATTCGGGAGTTATTACATGTATTGTATGGACTTGATGTGGACGTATTCGAGTGCGTGCATGTGCGTCTTTTTTGTATGAGGAGGAATTTTCGTCTCTGCGTTTCTACGAATACAGGGTGTTACAAAAAGGTACGGCCAAACTTTCAGGAAACATTCCTCACACACAAATAAAGAAATGATGTTATGTTGACATGTGTCCGGAAACGCTTAATTTCCATATTAGAGCTCATTTTAGTTTCGTGAGTATGTACTGTACTTCCTCGATTCACCGCCAGTTGGCCCAATTGAAGGAACTTAATGTTGACTTCGTGATTTGAAGAGAAGTAATAAAATGAGCTCTAACATGGAAAGTAAGCGTTTCCGGACACATGTCCACATAACATATTTTCTTTCTTTGTGTGTGAGGAATGTTTCCTGAAAGTTTGGCCGTACCTTTTTGTAACACCCTGCATAGCGGGTTAGAAAGTTCCTGTCTTAAGCATCTATTCTACTCAGGGGTTTCTATTGGTAAATACACGGGAGAAGAGTAAACGCTACTGTAGTTTAAACAACGAAAGGGAGTGGGGAGCGATCTTATGTAAAGACGGTATGTCCAAAAGGACACATACAGCATAAGTTCTGAACTCACACATATGCTGCTAGTAATTTTAACAGAAAATAAATCTGGAAAGAATGAAATTTGTTTATAGGTTATGAACTCACACATTGCTGCTAGTTATTTTAACAGCAAAAATCTCTCTACTGTACAACACCTCTCGTACCGCCTTCTTCTGGAACTGCAGCAGTTTCATCCCGACGCCCTCTCTCTCATAATACATCCCGCAACAAAAAGTGCAGCTCTTCTTTGTGTCTTCTACAATTCTCTTTTAATTGCATTAATAACAGCGATGTAAAACATGACAACAAATTTGTCGCACTTTCGAGTGCAAGGACTATTAGGCGACCAGTCGCTCCCACAAACGGAGGTGACGGGTAAAATGAAATTTTCTGACGGGTAAAAACAAGATGCTTCGGTTAAGTTATCGTCACGAAACTAAAATGTTTTTGAAAGATTTCTTTTACTGTTATCACTCTTTCATAAGACAGTAACACTGATCATGTAAGTTACCAATAATTATTTTTTTTTTTCAAATACTAGCTGTACCCAGCATGTGTCACCGGGTAATTACCTCTCGTCTTAAGCATCTTTTCTACTCAGGGATTCCTATTGATCAGTACATGAGAGACGAGAAAACGCTATTGTAGTTTCAACAACGAAAGGAAGGGAGTGAAGAGCGTTCGTATGTAAAGCCGGTATGTCCAAAAGGATACATGCAGCATAAGTTATGAACTCACACATATGCTGCTAGTAATTTTAACAGCAAAAGAAAGAAATCTGGAAAGAAAGAAATTTGTTTACTGATGTGATTTTCGATACGTAATACTTTTGGTCTTTCCGTCTGGCGTATACACGGACAAGGTTTCCCGACGCGTGAGCAAGCTACACACAGTTGTCCATGTGGGAAGCATGGATTTTTCAGATTTTGTCCACACACTTGTAGTAACTGTTGCTGTGTCTTTTTGATGGTCACTGAAAATGATAGTATGACAACAGTATTATTATAAGTATTTTATTGAGGTCCATTCACATATCACATCCTTGAATTGAGTACGCAGTCGAACTGCTACAAAAATAGGCACGTAACAACACGCCTTTATTAGAATACAATGTTGTGTCAAAATTTCAAATCAATCGGTCAAGAACTTTCCGACATTTGCTGTCAAGAAGAAAAGAACAGAAAATTTAAATGTTCATAATAGCAAAACTCGGAAAGTTCTTCACCGATTGAATTGATTGCACTGGAATGCGTCCGTTGTTGTATGTACCTTTTTTAATACGTTTGCGAAATGTGTTGCCAATAGCTTTGGTAGTAAAGAAGTATTAAACAAAACTTCATGTCTGACGCAGCAGATTTTCATGCAACTCAATGTTTATGATGTCGTATCTTCTGAAATGTGGCTTGTATAGTAACACAAATTTGCCGGCACGTTTAGTGATATACAGGGTGTTACGAAAAGGTACGGCTTTACTTTCAGGAAACATTCCTCACACACAAATAAAGAAAAGATGTTATGTGGACATGTGTCCGGAAACGCTTATTTCCATGTTACAGCTCATTTTCGTTTGGCCAGTATGTACTGTACTTCCTCGATTCACCGCCAGTTGGCCCAATTTAAGGAAGTTAATTTTGACTTCGTTGCTTGTGTTGACATGCGATTCATAGCTCTACAGTACTAGCATCAAGCACATCAGTACGTAGCATCAACAAGTTAGTGTTCATCACGAACGTGGTTTTGCAGGCAGTGCAATGTTTACAAATGCGGAGTTGGCAGATGCCCATTTGATGTATGGATTAGCACGGGGCAATAGCCGTTGCGCGGTACGTTTGTATCGAGACAGATTTCCAGAACGAAGGTGTCCCGACAGGAAGACTTTCGAAGCAATTGATCGGCGTCTTAGGGAGCACGGAACATTCCAGCCTATAACTCGCGACTGGGGAACACCTAGAACGACGAGGACACCTGCAATGGACGAGGCAATTCTTCGTGCAGTTGACGATAACCCTAATGTCAGCGTCAGAGATGTTGCTGCTGTACAAGGTAACGTTGACCACGTCACTGTATGGAGAGTGCTACGGGAGAACCAGTTGTTTCCGTACCATGTACAGCGTGTGCAGGCACTATCAGCAGCTGATTGTCCTCCACGGGTACACTTCTACGAATGGTTCATCCAACAATGTGTCAATCCTCATTTCAGTGCAAATGTTCACTTTACGGATGAGGCTTCATTCCAACGTGATCAAATAGTAAATTTTCACAATCAACATGTTTGGGCTGACGAGAATCCGCACGCAATTGTGCAATCACGTCATCAACACAGATTTTCTGTGAACGTTTGGGCAGGCATTGTTGGTGATGTCTTGATTGGGCCGCATGTTCTTCCACCTACGATCAATGGAGCACGTTATCATGATTTCATACGGGATACTCTACCTGTGCTGCTAGAACATGTGCCTTTACAAGTACGACACAACATGTGGTTCATGCACGATGGAGCTCCTGCACGTTTCAGTCGAAGTGTTCGTACGCTTCTCAACAATAGAACGGTGACCGATGGATTGGTAGAGGCGGACCAATTTCATGGCCTCCACGCTCTCCTGACCTCAACCCTCTTGACTTTCATTTACGGGGGCATTTGAAAGCTCTTGTCTACGCATCCCCGGTACCAAATGTAGAGACTCTTCGTGCTCGTATTGTGGGCGTCTGTGATACAATACGGCATTCTCCAGAGCTGCATCAGCGCATCAGGGATTCCATGCGACGGAGGGTGGATGCATGTATCCTCGCTAACGGAGGACATTTTGAACATTTCCTGTAACAAAGTGTTTGAAGTCACTCTGGTACGTTCTGTTGCTGTGTGTTTCCATTCCATGATTAATGTGATTTGAAGAGAAGTAATAAAATGAGCTCTAACATGGAAAGTAAGCGTTTCCGGGCACATGTCCACAAAACATATTTTCTTTCTTTGTGTGTGAGGAAGGTTTCCTGAAAGTTTGGCCGTAGCTTTTTGTAACAAAAAATGGCTCTGAGCACTGTGGGACTTAACATCTGAGGTTATTAGTCCCCTATAACTTAGAATTACTTAAACCTAACTAACCTAAGGACATCTCAAACATCCATGCCCGAGGCAGGATTCGAACCTGCGACCGTAGCGGTCGCGTGGTTCCTGACTGAAGCGCCCAGAACCGCTCGGACACACCGGCCGGCCTTTTTGTAACACCCTGTATGTGGATACTGTATGCGAAATGTGTTGCGAATAGAGTGAGTATAAGCGAAGCAATAAATCAAAACTTCATGGTTGATGCAACAGTTTTACGTCGTGTACAGCGAAAGTGTAGTAAGCGATAACATTTTTTCCATTCATTATTTTGTGGGGGTGTGAGTGAGAAAAAATTTCAAACAGGTTTGAAATTATAAATTATTTAAATTTGTTGCCATTCGGTAAGTGCACTAATTCTCAAATAGTGAATACATAGATCTGGGTATTTTCGCTCGGTGGCATCTCATTGTTTATGACGTCAAATCTCCTGAACTATGTGCAATACTGTTTTTTTCGGGAGGGGTGATAGGAACCTTGGCAGGCGTACGAAGAACAACTTACCAAAGTTTCATCTCAATTGTATGAATGGTTTAGGAACGCATAGAGGACAAAAATACAAAGAAACATCCATTTTTATTTATATAGTGTAACAATAACGTGGGACTGAGTGTGGTTCTAACATAAGTCCACCCGCTACATACACACTTTGTCGTTCTACATGAGTCTACAGGGTGTTACAAAAAGGTACGGCCAAACTTTCAGGAAACATTCCTCACACACAAATAAAGAAAAGATGTTATGTGGACATGTGTCCGGAAACGCTTAATTTCCATGTTAGAGCTCATTTAATTTCGTCAGTATGTTCTTCCACCTACGCTCAATGGAGCACGTTATCATGATTTCATACGGGATACTCTACCTGTGCTGCTAGAACATGTGCCTTTGCAAGTACGATACAACATCTGGTTCATGCACGATGGAGCTCCTGCACATTTCAGTCGAAGTGTTCGTACGCTTCTCAACAACAGATTCGGTGACCGATGGATTGGTAGAGGCGGACCAATTCCATGGCCTCCACTCTATCCTGACCTCAACCCTCTTGACTTTCATCTACGGGGGAATTTGAAGCTCTTGTCTACGCAACCCCGGTACCAAATGTAGAGACTATTCGTGCTCGTACTGTGGACGGCTGTGATACAATACGCCATTCTCCAGGGCTGCATCAGCGCATCAGGGATTCCATGCGACGGAGGGTGGATGCATGTATCCTCGCTAACGGAGGACATTTTGAACATTTCCTGTAACAAAGTGTTTGAAGTCACGCTGGTACGTTCTGTTGCTGTGTGTTTCCATTCCATGATTAATGTGATTTGAAGAGAAGTAATAAAATGAGCTCTAACATGGAAAGTAAGCGTTTCCGGACACATGTCCACATAAATTATTTTCTTTCTTTGTGTGTGAGGAATGGTTCCTGAAAGTTTGGCTGTATCCATTTGTAACACCCTGTATAACAGTAAAATATAGACATATACATTACGCATCGTTAAATATCTCATGAAAATGCCTTCCCCAAGTTGTAGGTAGTACCTGCAATTGACCAGAAACCTCATAAAGTAGCTTTGTCAAGCACTAACCTTATTTCATTTTATTATTTTTGTTTATTAATAGAAACTGTTATGTAGGCATGTTGTTCCTATTTTGTGTTAAAGTTTTTTCCTGTATACTCCATTTTTATTTATTTGCTGTTCAATTTTTTACTTTTTCAATGCATTACCACCACACTGTCAAAGATATTACTTACTGCATGTCCTGCTTCAGTCTAGAAGTCTAACTTCTCTTCCAATGTTGTTTACAAACATTGTAACCTCTCTGGTGACAATACTAGGTAAATGTCTGAAGATTGCCTTGTAAGCCGAGAACCGGTTAACACAATAAAAGTAATAGTGTAGAACAAAAGCAAATTTGTGCTTTTCATTTATTATAATGTTGTTCTACCAAGAACCGACGGAAGATTCAGTTAACATGACCAGAAACTGCTTTATTATTCACTTTGCAACAAATAAACGAACTGCCTGATAGCACAACACAACAGTAAATGTTTAATGACAACTTGATTGGTATAGGACGTACACATGATTATTATTATTTTATTGTTAATATGTAGAGCCGCTATGGACTACGGTTATTTCAACTGTTTCTCCTGCCTTTTCTTTCACATTTGTCTCATCTTTTCTCAATGTTTCCTTCTTGTTTCTTCCCCACTTGTTTTTTCTTTCGAAGTGGCTCCAACCATCTTCTCGTGTTTTTTATGGAAACCGTTGGAGTCCTGTGATTTCTGAGTGGCTGTCGTTCTTCAATATCTTTTAGAGTGATTTGGAATTCATCCACGTTTCTCCCAACTATTTGCACAATGTGTTACCCATCTCAATTTATCAAAGTAAGTAAGTGGTCTTTCATTTGTCAGTCTGTTGGTATTCGTCTTTTGGATGTGGCCGTAGAAGGTTATTCTTTTCCTCATCAAACCTGTAAGTTTTTCAATATTTGTATAAAGTCCATTATTATATCTTCTGGATTGTATTTGCCTTTCATTGTCTGTTGCCTCTAACTATATAGGAAAGAGGTCCCAGAAACAATGCTTCGGGTGAAATGATTTCTTTTTTGTGTTAACAGAAGATAATTCCCTTTCGGTAAGTAATAAAAATATATTACTTGTCTAGTACTACCACCAGTACGACAGGCAATATTTTTTCCGGCCCATACGGATGTAATGTATTTGGCCGGAGCTCGCTTCTGACTTTGAAGTGCTTAGTGTAGCGATCAGCCTAGTTCGCCACGCACCATGGAACGATTCAGGTGGCATATGCAGCAAGTTCTAGCAATGTGGTGTAGTAGTTGTCAGGCGTGACGTACACAGTTATGACATTAATACGCTTGCCACAGACTGACAGATGCAACCTTTTATGTGATATAATTCTGATTCACGACAACGCTCTTCTGAATTTTTGTATACAGACGTAAATCCTTGTCTTATAGCAGGCTCTATAGACAGGTATTTACTCATCCTCCACGTAGTCTGCACATTTCTGAAGCTATGGTTAAGCATATTTGCTGGCAAACTTTATGACTTCAAGAGGCTTTGATGGACTGAGTGAATCACCATGCGTCTGTTTGGTGTTCCGAGTTGAAAATTGTGTCGGGATATCTACGACCGAGCCGGCCGCGGTAGTCTAGCGGTTCTAGGCGCTCAGTCCGGAACCGCGTGACTGCTACGGTCGCAGGTTCGAATCCTGCCTCGGGCATGGATGTGTGTGATGTCCTTAGGTTAGTTAGGTTTAAGTAGTTCTAAGTTCTAGGGGACTGATGACCACAGATGTTAATTCCCGTAGTGCTCAGAGCCATTTCATCTACGACCGATACTAGATTATTATCAGTCTGTGACCCTTACCAAATTGAATTGATAGAAGAAAAACTTGGAAATTTGTGGTAAGGTCTTAAGGGACTAAACTGCTGAGGTCACCGGTCCATAAGCTTACACACTACTTACTCTAACTTTAACTTTCGATAAGGACTATACAGACACCCATGCCCGAGGGAGGACTCCAACCTCCGACGGGGGAAGCCGAGCGGACCGTGACAATGCGCCCTAAACAGCTCGCCAACCCGTGCGGCTTGATAGAAGACATAGAGACGATCCAAAGCAAAGCGGTGCGTTTCGTCACCGGATCGTTTAGGCGGTGCGAGAGCGTTATAGAAATGCTGAACAAATTAACAAACTCTAGCGCCAGAAGCTGCAATAGCAGCGTTGTGCATGACGTAGACGTTTACTGTTCAAATTTCGAGAGCGCCCGCTCCAAGAAGAGTCGGGCAAAATATTGCTTGTTCCCACATACAGTACACCTTCAAAAACCACGACGAGTAGATCAGAGTAATTAAAGCTCAAGTGGGGGTTCACTGACAGTCATTATTTCGACGCACCATTCGCGGGCGGAAGAGGGAAGGTGGAAAAGACAGTCAAACCAAAAATATCCTTCGTCACTTATTGTACAAAATAATTGGGGAAACTTGTGGGGAGCTACAGTAGACGTAGATGTAGATGGTTTCATGGTTCGTATTCCGCAAGTCACCTTAAGGAGTTTAATGAAGTGCTATCGTGTTTTCCAACCTCCCCTCCCCCTTCCTGCCAACAGGCCGCCACTTGAACACCCCCTCCGCCGCTTTCTCCCAAAAGACTTAACTGGCCTTTTCTATTTGATGATGGTGGTAGGGAAGAATGATACTTGACACATTACTGTATAAAATCAAATTTCTATTATTATATCGTTACGTTCATTTTATGAGATATATGTGGAAGGAATATCTTGCTTGACTCTTCTTCGAATATGCTCAGTAAGAATTTTAGCAGTAGGTGTGTCACTGTGGTGGATGACGCCTCTCCTGCTACTAAAGACGGTTGAGTATGTCTGTTGACTAAAAAAACTCGTGACAAAACGCACCTCTTGAACTCTTTTCTCTCTTTTCTTTTAAACCTCCTTGTTAAAGGATCTGTAGTGACTGGAATAGGTCGCAGTAGTATTCCGTAAGCTATCCTCTTCGTAATGAGTCATGCTACCTTAGGATTCTTTCATTGAATCTCTCTGTCATCTGCATATTTATACCAGATATTTCGATCTTAAATTACTCCATACGAGAAGGTATTTTATCGTTGTGACTATTTTCACAGACTAATAGTCAATGGTGTAATGAAAAATTAATGTGTGTTTTCGCATATTTACGCGCCGTCTGTTTTTGCGGATGATTAGGTGTCAGTCCTTGTGTCTCAATGGTCAGTCGTCTATGTCTAAAAACATAAGCTCATCATGTGAATGCGCTGCCATTTTGGTATGTATAGAGCCTTGTTCTAGATATGCACTCGAAAATGACTTAAAAAAAAAGAAAGCAATTGTGTACCGAAGGACAGGTCTAAATAAAAACAGCCTTAGTGAAAAATACCACTTCCATTTGACGGACAGTAGGGGTTTATTCTGTTTTTGAAGTTTTGTGAGTGGCGCACGTCATAGGATACGTTTTGCCACCACGTATGAATTACAACATTAATTTACCGAACAGTAAAATATTTACACGCTACTAATTGAATTTTGTTCGGGATTCGGTAATAGTCCACAACGTTTTTACTCTTTACTCGGAATGTCAATTAACTTGACGGAGGGACTAATGGCTTTTTATATTAAACTAAAAATTAATAACAAATCATTTTTCAAAAATTGGAGATTAAAATGCATGCTCTCACTTTGGATGGCTAAGGCTAATTTATACTGGACCCTCCAAACTGTATAGGGTGTTAACAACATTAAATTTAGTACTCTTTTTATCATCCGTTGAACAGGGACTTTTGTGACAGAATAAATTACACTGGAAAAAAGGTTAACGTAATCTGGCGTATATAGTATCCGTATTTGGAAGGGTCGACTACACTTATGCAATTTTATCTTCCTGGGAATTGTTCAGCAGTTCGTCGTATCCCCTTCCGCTTCTTCCACTTTCGTCAGTTTCGTCTAACGTGTTGCAGTTTTATTCTAAACATTAATATGTTCGCAGTTCGTTGAATGCTGCTCTGTGTTATATGGCTAACAATTTACCAGCTGTTCTCGAGATGCTGTGAGGGTGCGTCTCACATACACGTTTACAGTTCCATTCTAACAGTACTTTCATGCCAGACCCCATAAAGTAGCGCTGGTGCGGGCATGGTGTATTTTTAATGTTTTGGAAGACGAATATCGGCATGTAAGCAGCTATAAAAAGTTCCAGTTCTGACCCTGTTAAAAAGCAGCGTAATACCGACTTTTAAATCACTTCCTTAAAAGAAAAAGATTTGACTACACCATATTTTTTCCTTCCTCTGAGAGGTGGTGGGGGAGGGTCCAACCCTTACCCCAGGATATGGGCGCCCTTGACTGCTTGTGACTTAGCAGGAATCTCAATCCTGGAATAGAATATATTAAGGAGATGTCAGTCAAATAATACATACAAATAAAATGTATAATAATGTATGTTGAACTTGCAAATACTATTGCAGAAATGGTAGCCGTCAAACGAAACTGATGGGAAAAAAATTAACACAACATAAACGAAAGTAGGTAGGCGTGTTCCTACATCTGAAAGATGACGTGTAGTCAGATTTCGCGCCAGTCACCTAAGAGTGGCGCTGGTAGCTCCACTATGAAGATGTAAATCAGATTTGCTTTAAATTCACGCTGTAACGATCGTGAGCGTTAGTTACCTTTGAGAATGGACGTAGTGAATTGATGTTAGTCAGGAATGCCTTTAAAGCAACAAAGACGCCAATATCAACACCTCACTGTGTCTGAACGGGGTCGTAATAGGGCAACAAGAAGCAGAAATGTTGCTTCTACGGGATGTTCAAAAAGTCTCTCCACAGTGCTGTACGACTGTTAGCCGCGCGTGCCGTATGATTATTCGCCTGCCTGGGTTACTTCCCTTAAAGTGGACTCTGCCAACATTCCACTGTTTCGTTTGTCTCAGCCAGCGTCAGTAGTATCGTTGGTGTGTGTCGAGCGTGTTGGCGTGAACGTTTAAGTTTAGTTTCTTCGTTCGTTTGTTTCGTTTTTGTCAGTGTTAAAATGCTAACCATTAAAGAACGTGTGTTTTTAGTCGAACAAGTGTTCAAAACTGGCGGTAAATACACAGTTTCAGTTCGTCAAACATTTCAGTTTTCCCGGAGACAACACTCCCACATCGCGATACTGTGCGAGATTTGACTAACAAATTTCGGCTCAATGGCTCTGAGCACTATGGGACTCAACATCTTAGGTCATAAGTCCCCTAGAACTTAGAACTACTTAAACCTAACTAACCTAAGGACATCACACACACCCATGCCCGAGGCAGGATTCGAACCTGCGACCGTAGCAGTCCCGCGGTTCCGGACTGCAGCGCCAGAACCGCTAGACCACCGCGGCCGGCAACAAATTTCGAAGTACGGGTTCAGTGACATGCAAAGTCGTCATCCTAGCGTTTTGTCTGAGGATAAACTACTCGAAATTTCCGATAAAATGTCCATGAGTCCGAATAAATCAGTAAGAAAACTCGCCTATGAAATCGATGTTAGTGTCGGAACGGCCCACACAGCTGTAAGGAAAAAGTAGAACTTTTCTCATACAAAGTGACAGTCGTGCAAAAACGGAAAAATACTGATCATGGCAAGAGACTACATTATTGTCAATGGTTCAAAAATTTGGTTGAACAGAATGGAAGGGATATTCCTAATGAGGCGTGGTTTCATTGATCCGTGTACATGAACTCGCAAAATTCTCGTATGTGGAGTACTGCAAATACATTGTGTATTCATGAGGAACCACTCCATTCTGTGAAAACAGGAGTCTGGACTACAATTTCTAGACGTGGGATTGTGGGTCCCATATTTTTCAACGAAACAGTAAACGCACAACGATACTGCAGTGATATTCTGTACCATTTCATAGGAGAACTTGTGTTAAGTGAAATACTGAACGGTTATTTTCAACAAGGTGGTGCAACCACGCATACAGTTCGCGTTTCAATGTCACTGATGTTTTTGGTTCAAAAATGTTCAAATGTGCGTGAAATCTTATGGGACTTAACTGCTAAGGTCATCAGTCCCTAAGCTTACACACTACTTAACCTAAATTATCCTAAGGACAAACACACACACCCATGCCCGAGGGAGGACTCGAACCTCCGCCGGGACCTGCCGCACAGTTCATGACTACAGCGCCTCAGACCGCTCGGCTAATTCCACGCGGCATGTTTTTGGTGATCGCAGAATTTCACAGGGACTTTGACTTCCACGATCGCCTGACCTAACACCACCTGACTTTTTCTTCTGGGGTGCAGCGAAAGCAACTGTCTATAAAAACCGTCCAAAATCCATCGATGAATGGAAAACCGCAATATCCACTTTCACTGCTTCTGTTACAGAAGAAATGTTACAGCTTGTGTTTGGAAACATGATTAGACGAATTGAATTGTGTATTCAACAACAGGGGGGACACTTTCAACATTTAGTGTGAAAATTTGTAAGTAAAAATGAGTATTCAATAAATTAATAACTTGTATTTCACTGAGTTTCATTTCGGTATATTCACTGTGGCATACGGCACGCGCGGCTAACAATCATACGGCACTGCGAAGAGACTTTTTGAACAACCCGTATGACATTGCAGAGACATTTAGCAGGAATGTAGCCGCTGAACACGACTGCTGGCAGCGGCGCTCACGAGAATGTACGGTCGCAAGAAGAGCGGGTTCCAGACGGCCACGTGGCACTACCGAGAGGGAAGACCGTCATGTTCAGGTTATGAGTCGGGCGCATCGTACTGCGTCTACAGCAGCAATTTGAGCAGCAATTGGCACACAGTGGCACACCGGACTGTTACATTTTGATTAGTAGCTCCGAGCCAGACGCCTTGTAGCGTGCATTCCGCTGACCACAAACCACCGCCATTTGCGACTACGTGGGTGTCCAATGCGAGCTCATTGGATGCCAGGGTGGAGGTCTGTTGTGTTGTCTGATGAAAATTAGGTCTGTTTCGGTCCCAGTGATGGCCGCGTGTTGGTTAGACGCAGGGCAGTAGAGGGCCTGCAACCAATCTGTCTGCGTGGTAGGCACACTGGACTACACCTGGAGTTGTGGTCGAAGGCGCGATCTCGTGTGACAGAAGCAGCACTCTCGTGGTTATCTCACACTTGCTGACTGTAAATGTGTGCGCCAGCCTGGTGCTTCGACTTCTTGTGTTACTATTCATAAACAGCATGCCAGGTGTTGTTTTCCAACTGGATAACGCTCGCCCACTGTTTTAACCCAAGATGCTCTGCAGAATGACGACATGTTGCCTTGACCTTCTCGGTTACAATATCGGTTTCCAGTCGAGCACATATGGGATCCATCGGACGACAACTGAAGCACCGTCCACAAACAGCATTAACCGTCCCTGTATCACCCGTCAAGTGCAACGGGCATGGAACACTGAGTCACAAACTGACATCCCGCACCTCCAAATTGGTTCAAATGGCTCTGAGCACTATGGGTCTTAACATCTGAGGTCATCAGTCCCCTAGACTTAGAACTACTTAAGCCTAACTAACCTAAGGACAGCACACACATCCGTGCCCGAGGCAGGATTCGAACCTGCCACCGTAGCAGCAGCGCGGTTCCGGACTGAAGCGTCTAGAACCGCACTGCCGGCTTCATCCGGCACCTGTACGATGCAATGCATACACATTACCATGCTCGCATTCAATATTCTGGCGGTTACATCGGTTATTAATGTGCCATCATTTCAAATTTGCAATGGCTTTTCTCGCGCCCACGTTAAACTGCGATCTTGCAATGTCAATCACTCAAATATATTACGTAGAAAAATGTGTTCCCGAAATTTCATTGCTGTACATTAATTATTTTTTTGGTGTTGTGATATTTTCCGTCGGGCTATTAGGAGCACTTCTCCACAGCCCAGAATCTCTCCTGTCTGATTTTCAGAAATTCAAAAACAGCTGTCAGCGTTGGTCTCACGTTTTTGAAAGATTAGTGTCTTAGCAACTTCGTTACCAACACTATTTTTATCGAGGCATCTGAGGTTGTTTTCCCTTACCGCTGATGACGCTTCGCTTGAAGGGAATCATGAGTTATAAATTATGTTTGTAGCCTCTGAATAGAAGGAAAAATTTGTTGCACACCCAAATTCTATCATTTACCCTGAAATAAAAACGCTGAAATTACATTTTATAAATTTTATTTGTTGTCTGTTACTCTAATTTATGTATGTTGAACTTGCGAATCTTTTCAAACGTTAAACTATGCGAACAGCATGTTTTGACACATGTATGGACGGTAACGAGTTTTTACAAATTTTCTGTGTATCATCTATGTTACTCGGGTCCTGTGCCTTGTAGCCGTTCAAAGCGCATGCTCCTCAGTACTTCACTGTTTCTTCTAGCGCCATGGGAGAAGATGTTTCGGTAATTTTGTAACAAAATAATCACGACCAGTTGAAAGAGGCTCAGGCTACAGGTTTCGATTGCGCCCTTCCGTCTAAACACATGCGCCGCTATCCGTCTTCCTATAAGACCGAAGAAATCTTCTACTGTCAGAGGAACGGAGACTTTTAATCTGTCAAGCGTCACACCACCACGCAAAGTTGTAACAGTCAACAAAACAACTACTGGAGGCGCCGGGTATCGATCCCGGTACCTCTCACATGCTAAGCGAGCGCTCTACCATCTGAGCTACGCCCCCAGACACGAGAGGTTATGCTTCGATGTCGTACACCAGTTTCCAGGTCAGCGCCGTGGGTGCCAGCCCGACCACGCCCTCCTCTCTCCCCACCCAGTCATCCACTCTGCCTCCATGCGTGCCAGCGAAACCTCGGCCACGCACACAGACTTTGTGTCATCAGGAAATCTCAAGCAGCTGGGGGCGTAGCTCAGATGGTAGAGCGCTCGCTTAGCATGTCGGAGGTACCGGGATCGATACCCGGCGCCTCCAGTAACTGTTTTTGGAAAAAAAAATGAGCCACCATCTTTTGACCGTGCAAAGGTAGCATAAGCATTAGTCTCGTAATTAGTGGCAGGAATGAATGGCTTGACGAGAAATCAACTGTCTTTTTTTTAAAAAAAATATTGAATTTAACTTTTAAGTCAATTATCTCCAGGACGAGAAGATCCTATGGAACTTACATTTTATACAGCTTCTTCTTGGCCTTTCTATATTTGATGATAATGTTTTGTTGGGGTGACATGAAGAGTAAATAAACTCTTCATTATTATATCATTGATTTACGTTTATTATTTTGATTTATAATTTATGATCATAAGATTAAGTTATCTTAGAGATAACAGCATAATTGTTTCCGAAAGCTCAAATCGTCAAACCAGATTGCGACTTCGATGTTGGATTAAGAAAAAATTTGGGTGCAGGAGCCTTGTAATTAGGTCTGATCTACCTTTAAATTCTTACATGATCTGAGTACAGACAGGTGTGAGCTAGCTCGGTTTCTATCTTAACACTGTTTACTCATATTAGTGCGAAAGGACCATGTGGGTAAAATATTTTTTATATTATTGATTGTTATTAATTGATTACTATTCTGACAGATTAATATGTTGAGTTTAGAATTCATTTATGTAGATGTTTTTCTACAAGTAATATTGATATTTTATGATTTATTTACATTTGCTTAGAATTTTCTTCTTTTTTTGCTATTTGTGTTTTAGTTAGTGTGGCTTTTTTAAACTTTATTGGATCTTACGGGTTTAGGCTACATCCAAATTCGTGTGTCCAAATAAGGTAGGAGTTTTTGGTATTCCTCAACCTTTCAGTCATGCTATTAATTTAATTTGTAATGAACAGCCCATTCCTATTTTATCTAATTATTCTCATTATTTCCCCCCGTTTTCAATCTAATAATTTGTTTGGCTGTTTGGGTAATTTTTCCCCATTTGACGTACATGTTTTCCTTTTCTCATGGGTTTTTATTTTTTTATGTTGCTCTAGACTAGGTATTTGTACTGTAATAATTGTTGTTCAAATTCAGATTATTCTTTGTTTGGTTCTTTAGGTTCTGTTGCTTAGACCATTTCATATGATATTAGACTAGCCTTTATTTTATTATCTTTAATTATTTTAAATGGTAGTTTTAATATATTTCATTTTATGAGTTACCAACTTTATCGTTGATTTATTATTATATCTTTTCCTTTAGCCTTAGCTTGTATTGCTTCCTGTTTAGCTGTAACTAACCGAAGTCCTTTTGATTTTGCTGAAGGGGAGTCTGAATTAGTTTCAAGGTTTAATATTGACTATAGTACAGGCGGTTTTACTTTGATTTTTTTTGGCGAAATATACTAGAATTGTTTTTATAAGTATGTTATTAGCTGTAATTTTTTAGGGGGTGATTTTTATTCTTTTATATCTTTTAATCTCTCTACTATGTCATTTGGATTCATTCGAGTTCGAGGGACTTTACCACTATTTCCTTATGATAAGCTAGTGTATTTAGCTTGAAAGAGTTCTTTTGCTGTATCCGTCGGAACATCAAAACGTGATGGCCAGCAGAGTGGTTAAAGGAGCAGCGTGGAAGGGTCTGCATTGATTCTTTTATTCTGAGTTCGTCACTTGAAGCAACCTCCGTAGCCGAGATCGCTAAAGCTCATCAGCGTGTCGGCGCACTATCCGAAGTAGTAAGCTCTAATCTTGGTGATGGAGAAAATGTTCATCACGAAAATTTCGCTAGTAAACGGAGAAGTCCAAAGCCTGTGACTATACTGATGTCACAGTACTGATCTGTCTGTCCAACCAGCGAGTCACCTCGCTGTTGTTCGATGTAGGCTGTATTAGGGTGAGTCAGGAGGAAAGGTACATGCTTCGAGGGGCGGTGGTATTTAAAGATTCTGAACAAAAAAAGTCGTATGAACGTATGTCCTGTACTTAACAGTCTCCGAGGAAACTAATGAAAACAATGGGGAACTGGACAAATGTAGGTGATTGCAACTGCGACCTAATGTTTTGTTTAATTGTTTACATTTCCTCACAAAAGATGTTCAGACAGTCACCGGCCACCTGCAGTGCATTTTGCAGCTCTTGTAGACCGCTGCTGTGTTAGTGATCGGAGCTCATTACTACGCTCCTTTACTTGAGTACTAGCATGTACAATCCGAGCGAGAGGTTTCTTCTTTGTGTCCACTCTGCTCTTGCAGACTTCGCTCTTAAGCCAACCCGACAAACAGTAATCTAATGTAGCAGGATTGGGTGACCTCAGTGGCCAAGAAATGACCTCATGGCAACCAATCGAACGCCCCCAGGATGTGTTTCAGTGAGGCATTGTGGCACTGGACGTACAGCCGTACGAAATGAGCAGAAAAGACAACGCTGCCCAACCTAATGTCACTTTGCGTGTATTCGCACGTGGGTGCTGGCGAAGAAGGATATGCGACGGACACTCGTGATTTTCAAACAGCTGTATGTCGGGTATAGTTAAGAAAGGGTATACGTTCATTTGAAGTTTTTTTTCCAGAATCGCCAATAGGCCTGCTATCAAGCCTAAAAGCATGTCCCTTTCTTTCCGACTCACCCTATATAAGTTTCGGGTTTCGTTGTCTCTATTTTCCCTTTCCCATCACTATACACTACGCTGTATTACGCAAGTATTCATTTGTTATCAACATGGCGCAGGCACACTTAAAATAACAAAGCATGCTGGACGAAGTAAAGGGAATGCGCTTTTCGGTATAGTATATCTCTCGGTCGCCCGCTAAATTTAATATGGTTTTCAGGTTCTGACTAACGAGAATATAATCCTAAAATAATTACGGATTTTTTTCGCTTTCATTAATATCAGTGACGTACTACAATACTTCGTAACCTTGTTGCACTGGATGAGACGAAGGAGAATGGAAACGACAACAGTCTTGATCGCCTATTAATAAACAGAAATCCCACCATTTTAGTAGCATCATTTTGTCGAAGTATTGCATTCCGAAAGCAACATTAATTAAATTAATTCAGATGATCCACTACTGAAAAAGACATCAACATGAGCAAAATTAATTTTACCTTTTAAATAGTAGGTACATTGTTACATTAGAAGGAAAACGAAAGGAATATATGGAATTTTTTCAGAAGTAAACTAAACAATTAGGAGACCAATATTATGAATTTAGCGTTGTGGACCCTACTATGCTCTTATTGAGCGAGAGGTTGGAAGTTCAGTGCATACTTTGCAAGTTGTTCTTCGAATCTAAGGCTTTCAATTTGATGAAGTTAAAGGTAACTGTGAAATAAGAGTACTGAGATATATTAATTGCTTGTTATGTTAATGGTTAAGCATCACAGCTATTTTATTGGCACGTAGCAGATAAGTAGAAACCTGTATGTCATTTAATTGGCAGTGGATGTGCGTCAAATTGAACACAGATAAAAACTCTGAATTACGTAAAATAACGGCATTATTTTGGCAAATGTGAGTATTATGCAAGTCGTTGTAGGCGGCAAGTAGTAAAGAGCACAGTTATTATGCTGAGTTGTTGACGTGTAGCACTTTATGTCAGTGGGCAATCGAGACGGTGAATGGCATGTTTCGGCACAAAAAGTGTTTGTGCGTAAGCAGGAAATACTGAATTTACTCTGATGTTCCAGTTATTGATGACACTCAAACTGCCCTACGAAAAGCTTTAATGCTATTTAAATAGCATAACTTTCGATTTCAGCATTAACCCGCTAGGAGTTAACACACACACAATATCGTACCAGGTCTGTTTTAGTTTATGTAAGGAATTGTACCGAGAGTCAAAAGTAATTTTCAGAATAGTCACTAACGTAAACATACAAAGTTTGAGTCTGAAACAAAATAATGAATTTTAAAATCATTATCAGATAATTATATTCTTCCATTACTGTATACAACTGGGCGCGCTAGGGGTAGAAAGACGGACCAGTAACCAGTCAGGGCGGTTATGGAAGATTCGTTTTACAGCGGAACGAAGTCCTGCAGCAATTAGGAGAGGAGGTACATCATTCCTAGATGGATGGCTGAGCCAGAGAGAGCGCCTACACGCGAATCGACGCTTTGGCCGCGTCTTGCAGCCGACATGTGATTCCTCTCCCTCGCTCCTTATTGTAAGCAAGGCGGCACGTGTGGCTGGTCTGTGAGCAGAAATCGGAAATAACCTCTGCTGAGGCTATGGTTTGGCCTCGTACGTAGACCGCAGTCAAGTCGTACAGCGCTAGTCTTTGAAAACCGCGACGAAACTTTTAAGTGGGTGAAAATTTAAAATTAGCGACAGACATCCGTGATACTTCGCGGACTGGTAGGCGATCTGCACAGAATACTGGATAAAGTACAGTAATGGAAGTATGAGATACTGTGCACTGTTCCATCCGTTAAAAACAGGGGGCGCGCTCGCATGTGTGTGTGTGTCTCTCTCTCTCTCTCTCTCTCTCTCTCTCTGTGTGTGTGTGTGTGTGTGTGTGTGTGTGAGTGTGTGTGTGTGTGTGGTATATTTGAAAATTAGGTACTACACACGGAACTTACGTAGTAACACCAATGTAGTAATTTTCACTGGCTGATGATCGCTAATTGTAGACCAGTCTGCTCATAAAATGAAATTTATATTGTAATCGCATAATCTTGCTTTTTTGACCGGAAAAACTGAAACCACGGCGTTCAAAGGATATGGGCACATCGTTTAGTTATCGATTTTTAAACAAACAACATAAAACACGAAAAAACACAAATGTTTACAGATTTGCTTCGAACGAAAGTTAAAGGTTACAAATATTACAAAAGAGTATACCAGTGTTAAAAGTGTTTATTAAATTGCTTCAAGTTCTAGGTATAACAGAAAACGCTAGTATTTCGGAAAGCATATAGACTTTTGTCAGCCAATGTGACGAAGATTGCTGCACATGTAGGAAATAGCCAGAGAAATCAGTAGAGTCAATAGGAGAGTATCAACGGACTGCGCAACCTAATGCACAGAAAATATTTATTTATGGTGTTCCTATAGAGGAAGTCTAGATTCCATACATATCGTACACTCCACAGTGTGTTGGATGCGGCATATTATAACCCGGCCGCAGTGGCGCTACAGTCTGGAACCGCGAGACCGCTACGGTCGCAGGTTCGAATCCTGCCTCGGGCATGGATGTGTGTGATGTCCTTAGGTTAGTTAGGTTTAAGTAGTTCTAAGCTCTAGGGGACTGATGACCTCAGATGTTAAGTCCCATAGTGGTCAGAGCCATTTGAAGCGGCATATTATAAACAACTGCACTGATGCACACAGGATGGTTTGTCACAGTGAGTTCATATCTGTCCGTAACATTGTAATACGTAAGAAATGAGTAAAACATGGGTAGACAGAAGTTTTGTCAGGTTATTGAGCCCCATCGGGCTGAAATTTTGCGAGTAAGTCACCTTCTGCACACAGAATCATTGTTGATGTAATGAGTTAACGGCTTACTCGTATTCCAGTTGAATTCATTTAGTACTTTGTCGGAAACAGCTTCATCACCTAAAGAATTTTAAGGCTGTATACCCACGAAAATAACGAGCGTAGCTTAGATCATCACGCCAATAGCAGGTACTACACATCCATTTCGCGCTAATAGCCCGTTTCGCACTGTATGTTGCCACTTTTAATCGTGAATTAATACTTTTGTGAGGCAAGTTAGCAGAAATTGTCGGTCCGATGTTCCTCCCTTACGGAATCTCGGAATGAAAGAGGAGTGCATAATGCAAGTGCCATTCCACGGGCGGCATGTAGTAAATCCATGGGAACGTCTTGATCACTAAATACTTTATTTATGGTGCTTATCGAGTAATCATCATCATTTGACTGTGGCAAAATTTTCACAAAAGAGAGATTAGAGAAGCGTTTATATATAAGATATTCTGCTTTGTCTTTCGTGTAAATTTTGCCACAGTTATCTGATTCTGATTATTCGAAACGTGTAATGAATAAAGTATTTAGCGACCAAGACGTTTCCATGGAATTACTATATGCCAAGCCTGAATGGTCGCTTACCTTACAAATGGATGACTTCATCAATCAAATGGATTTGAAAGCCCGCGACAAACTATACAGAAATCAACCGACAGATTGCGACCACGTGGGAGGATGGCTAGATACCAGCACCTGAAACATTCATTTTGAGCTTGGCTGCGCTATAAGATGGATGTAAACAGAGTAGAACAGCGAGCATAAGTGAAAATTGCCTTTTTCGCTGGCAGAAATGCAGAACTACGAACAGCTGTGGGTGCCAGGGTATCACCCACGAAGGTCATGCTCATTCTGGTGTATGACAGCCACAGTATTCCGGACTGTGACCCTGTTAGGAACGGCCACACTATCAAGGCCCAATACTGTCGCAACTTTCTACTGTACCACCTGCGACGAACACCTCGGCGAAAACGTCCGCCACTGCTGGATAATGCTATCGTACTCCATGATAACGTACAGCCAACACTGCAGACGTCATTAATAATTGTGTACAGCGGTGGGGGTGCGAAATCCTCTCCCGCCCACCCTACTCACCAGATCTCAGAATATGAGACTTGATCTCGACACACAACTGAAGAAACCATTGAGTAAGAGGCGCTTTGCAAAGAGGGCGGATATCCTCACGGCATTTCGGCGACAAGCGGCGCACATTAATGGCAATAACAGTGGCATTCTCCGCTTTCTCCTTCGTTGGAAACGCTGTGTAGGTGTGTACAATGGGGGACTATTTTGAAGGACATTAGTTGATTCTGATTTATTTTTCTTCCGTTTGTATTCGTGCACAACAAATTTACAGAGAGTTCCAATGTTTGTGTTTCATTTGAACCTCTGGTGTGGCCTCCTGTGCTAGAACTCTATTTTATATTGGCATTCAGATACACACTGCATTACCGCTTTACTGCACGTCGTATAACTCCCATCTTGTCGTATTATTGCAAGATACGCCGTAGTTGCCATGACTTATGGAATCATCTTCGTATAACTAACGCTTGTAGTTAGGGCTTGATGGCTCAACGACAATCCAGAACACATCGTGAAGATATAGAGCACCCATAAGCAGATGGTACTGACCTTGGGACAGACTTTAATCAGTGGGTTGCATTATACGAGGTGTGGCCAGAAAAAAACCGGACTAGTACTGGTGAAACAATAAAACGAATGCAATAAGGCTGAAAGTCGCGTGGCCTGTCACGTGACTCTCGCTCCGCCTACTGCTCGAGTTTCATCTGCCTCCTGCACTCAGTCTGCCCGTGGCGTCTGTTTTAAGTAGTTGACGTTTTGTCTGTGCGTCGGAAAATGTTGAGTGTACAGAAAGAACACCGTGTTAACATCAAATTTTGTTTCAAACTAGGAAAATCTGCAAGTGAAACGTTTGTAATGTTACAACAAGTGTACGGCGATGATTGTTTATCGCGAACACAAGTGTTTGAGTGGTTTAAACGATTTAAAGATGGCCGCGAAGACACCAGTGATGACACTCGCACTGGCAGACCATTGTCAGCAAAAACTGATGCAAACATTGAAAAAATCGGTAAACTTGTTCGACAAGATCGCCGTTTAACAATCAGAGCAGTGTCTGAGTTAACAGGAGTTGACAAGGAAAGTGTCGAACAAGTTTACCGATTTTTTCAATGTTTGCATCAGTTTTTGCTGACAATGGTCTGCCAGTGCGAGTGTCATCACTGGTGTCTTCGCGGCCATCTTTAAATCGTTTAAACCACTCAAACACTTGTGTTCGCGATAAACAATCATCGCCGTACACTTGTTGTAACATTACAAACGTTTCACTTGCAGATTTTCCTAGTTTGAAACAAAATTTGATGTTAACACGGTGTTCTTTCTGTACACTCAACATTTTCCGACGCACAGACAAAACGTCAACTACTTAAAACAGACGCCACGGGCAGACTGAGTGCAGGAGGCAGATGAAACTCGAGCAGTAGGCGGAGCGAGAGTCACGTGACAGGCCACGCGACTTTCAGCCTTATTGCATTCGTTTTATTGTTTCACCAGTACTAGTCCGGTTTTTTTCTAGCCACACCTCGTACGAGGGACATTCAATAAGTAATGCAACGCATTTTTCTTCTCGGCCAATTTCAGTTGAAAAAATGCGGAATTTGTTGTGGGACATCGTGGAATATTCCCGCTTCAGCTTCTATAGTTTCACGAATTTCCGATAGGTAGCGGAGCTGTCAGTAGGCTTCAAAATGGCTTCTGTAACGGACGTCCGTTCAAAGTAGAGAGCTGTGACAATTTGTTTTGATGGAAAATCAGAGCTTCACAGAGTGTCTACGGATACGTGGCGGTGAGCAAAAGCACAGTGAGTCGTTGGGCGAGGTGTATGTCGTCATCGTGACAAGGTCGCGCAAACCTGTCCAGTATACCGCGTGCCAGCCGGCAAAGTCGGATTTCAGCGTGTTCGTCGACACAAAAATGCTAAAGAACTTCTCCTTCTCCAAGACAACGCAATGCCCCACACAAGTCTGCGCACCCGAGAAGGCGCTCACAAAACGTCATTGGACTGTTCTTCTCCGTCTGTCCTACAGCATGGATCTCGTACCTTCCAACATCCATCTGTTTCGCACAATGAAGGACACACTCTGCGGGAAGCAGTACGTGGATGATGCGGAGATTATTGCTGCAGCAAGGCGTTGGCTCCGGCGTCGACCAGTAGATTAGTACCGTGTGGACGTACAGGCCCTGCCAGTAAGGTGGCGTAAGGCTGTCGCATTAAATGGCGAATATGTTGAAAAATAGGGTTTTGTAGCCCAAAGAACGGGGAATAGTGTATTGGAATCCTCAATAAAAGCAACCTGCTTTCAGAGAAAAAGTGTTGCATTATTTATTGTACACCCCTCGTAATTGTGCTAATGGCAGCATAGTTGCACCATTTTATGGTAATCCTAGAACGATAAGATTAATTTGACCATTTTGTCATTGTATCCTAGAACCCCGCGTATAGCTTTCTTCGTACGTTTTGTCTATGTTAACTTCTGGTGATTTAGTGTACTCAGAGTATGGATTTTTAACTGATCTGACTCCTTGTGTTGCAGTGTGGGACATCTCTGTTGACTGATGTTATTATTGTTATTATCATTATTACTATCATTATTACAAACTTATATCAGTAATCTAGGTGTTTCGCCGTTAATTCGGCGCAGAGGCTTCCTTCTGCAGACGCTGCAGGTGGATCTCCGCTTTGTGGGTTTCCATAGAAGGTATTTTACTCAGCGATGTTCGTTTTGGTCGTCGTAATCAGTCTTTCCCAGTCATATGACCAGAACAGATGGTATAAAAGAAGGGAACGAGACCCGATACCATACCAACAGGTTTTGTCGTGCCTACCTTTGCTGACAGAAGTTATATTGCTTTTCTACGAATTTTACCCACGGCTGCTGTACGAAGATGTCTTTTAAAATCTGAGAAAAGAGTTGCGATTTTCTTATCACGACGGCGTTTCATAAAGCGCCTCCGAAACTAGGCGACTTTCAACGTAGTTATTACTGCTGTTGCCAACTATTCGAAGCTTTAGAGGCACAGGAATGCATTAGAACGATTTTATAGCGTTCGAAGATAGTCATCATCTCCTATCTCGTGTCTAGCGCAGCGCGACTTTTTGGAAAACGGCCATTTTGAAAGCTTTCTGAGTACGTTGATTTTCTTTTACAGTTTTATTCAGTTTACGAAACGTGTTGATAATGGCTGTCGGAGAGTCTTGGGTGTGTGAATGTCAGCCGGCCGCGGTGACCGAGCGGTTCTAGGCGCTACAGTCTGGAACCGCGCGACCGCTACGGTCGCAGGTTCGAATCCTGCCTTGGACATGGATGTGTGTGATGTCCTTAGGTTAGTTAGGTTTAAGTAGTTCTAAGTTCTAGGGGACTGATGACCTCAGAAGTTAAGTCCCATAGTGCTCAGACCCATTTGAACCATTTTTTGTGTGAATGTCATCCATGTTGATCACAAAAAATAACTTTTCGCCGGGGCTTACTAAGCTTTTTTATGAAAATAAAAAGTGAAAACATAGGGATAATTTATTTGTAACGAAACTGTTTTCGAGTGAAAGTCTGTGAATTTCAATGCCACTCTTTATCTGTACTCGCCAAATAAACGTCTCTGTAATTGCGTTTACGCTGAAAAGATGAAATACAGGAATCTTACGTTGTGTGCTAAATGCTATGTAGATTTGTGAAAGTTAATAATTTCTACGTGTTGATATGTTCATCGATCTACTCATTGAGAATTAACTTCAAATGGCGTGATTACAGAGCCTTGTGTCAACCCTGGTACATGCCGAACGTAGGCGAGCACTTTACCACCACACGTACGCTCCAAGACGCTTCCTACGGGCCACTGTTGCCGACGTTTCGCTGCGGATAGCCGCGAGGCAAATAACCTGTTCAGGCGTGGCCCCTGCAGAAAGCAATCTGGACTTCCGCACAGGCGGTGACCTGGATACCAGCCAGAAACTGGCCACTCATGTCGCAGATGCCTCAGCTCCGGCAGCAGGGGGTCGGAGAAAGAGTTCTCGTCCAGCGTCTTGGCACTACGACAATCAGTAGTACACGTCTCCAGAAAGCACGATTACGGTTTACCGACCTCGTAACGCCGAAATCATCAGATATAGATTCCCGGTTCGTTTGGAGAAGGTTGAGTTAGGAATGGACCGTTGTCTTACTGAGAACTCAGTCACAATGTTCGACGTTAAGTGACATGCAGAAGTAGCAATGCGCAGACGGTAATTTGAGTGCCAGTTCTCCATAGCGCACATCCGTTACATGATCACAGAAGCATCTCGTTCGATTTTTATGGCTTCAGTTATGGGTGTCTACCTGCCTGCCTGCCTAGCAATATAATTTCTATAAAAGACAACATCACACTGTTCCATAACCCTACAACAGATTGACGTCAACGATACATACCTATAATTAAGTACTTCTGTTCTACGACCGTTCTTGAAAACGGGAATGACCTGCGCCTTTTTCCAGTCGCTAGGTACTCTTCGTGTCTACCTTTCCACTACCAAGCGATTATAGTTGCTTTTCTATTCCGCGTTCGGCTATTTAAATATATGCCCTTGATGACTGGAAGGAAGAACCGTGTTGCGATTTTCCACGGTGAAAAATTTCGAAAGTCTGAATTCAACATTTCGGCCTTCCCTCTGCCATATTCCGTTTCGGCCCATTATGATCACAAACTGAATGAATAGAGGATTTCGAACCACTTACCGATTGCCTCTTAAGGTTTTTGCTCATATCGACTGACAAAATCTTGCTTTCAAAGTCACTGAAAGCTTCTGTCATTGCTCTCCTTAAGCTCATTTTCGCTTCGTTCAGCTTTTCTTTGTCTGCTGGGTTTTGACTTCTCTTGAATGGTTTTGACTTCTCTTCAATCTGAGATGAAACCTTCTTTAAAATCTTTTTTTTACGTAGCAGTTTTGTAACGCGGCTATTATACCATCCCTTAGGACCTTGCTTGGAACGTACTTGTCTAAGGCATGCTAAACGATGATTTTGTATTTTCTCCATTTGTGCTCCACATCTTTCCTTAGTACTGAATATTTGAGCTGAATATTCAGATCCTCTGTAATTTGTATCCTGTCATTCTTCCCAAGCAAAAACATTTTCTTACCTTTCTTAACATTCCTTTAGAAATACGTAGTTACACTTGCTATCACAGCCTTATGATCACTGAAACCTTCCTCTGCGTTAACTGATTCGATAAGTTCATGTCTCTTTATTGAAGGGAGATCTGAGACGTTACGTTCACGAGAGGGTTCTCTAATTATCTGCTCGAAGCAATTTTCGGACAAGACTATCAGAATAATGCCACCAGTTTTGATGACACGGCTCTCTCCTTCTATAGCTAGCAAACTGAAGTAACCCAGTTTTACAACGGCATGACCAGGAAAATTTATAGTCTCAACGTTCTCTCTCAAGCGCGCTACCACTGCAGCTCCGGACCCAAGAGGTCTATAAAAGCATCATATTACTATTTTTGACTGATCTTTGATGCTTAACTTCAGCCAGATCAAATCACATTCGACATCCATGCTGATAGAATTTATTACTGTAATAAATACACTTATATACAAGAGAGCCAAAAAAAAACTTGTACACCTGCCTAATATCATATGAGCTCCCACGAGCACGTAGAAGTGCAGCAACAAGACGTGGCATCTAGTGCTCGAGGGAACTGAAACCTGAATTCTGCAGGGCTGTCCATAAATCGGTAAGAGTAGGAGGAGGTGGATATTTCTTCTGAACAGCACGTTGCAAGGCATCCCAGATATGCTCAATAATGTTCACGTCTGGGAAGTTGGATGGCCAGCGGAAGTGTTTACACTCAGAAGCGCGTTCCTAGAGCGACTCTGTAGCAATTCTGGACAGCCGGCCGAAGTGGCCGCGCGGTTCTGGCGCTGCAGTCTGGAACCGCGAGACCGCTACGGTCGCAGGTTCGAATCCTGCCTCGGGCATGGATGTGTGTGATGTCCTTAGGTTAGTTAGGTTTAACTAGTTCTAAGTTCTAGGGGACTAATGACCTCAGCAGTTGAGTCCCATAGTGCTCAGAGCCATTTGAACCATTTGAATTCTGGACATGTGGGGTGTCGCATTGTCCTGCTGGAACTGCCCAAGTCCGTCGGAATGCACAATGGACATGAATGGATGCAGGTGATCAGACAGAATGCTTACGTACGTGTCACCTGTCCGAATCGTATCTAGATATATCAGGGGTCCCATACCACTCCAACTACACACGCCCCACACCATTACAGAGCCTCCACCAACTTGAACAGTCCTCCGCTGACATGCAGGGTCCATGGATTCATGAGGTTGTCTCCATACCCAAAGACGTCCATCCGCTCGATAAAATTTGAAATAAGACTCGTCTGACCAGGCAACATGTTTCCAGTCATCAGCAGTCCAATGTCGGTGCTGACAGGCCCAGGCGAGGCGTAAAGCTTTGTATCTTGCAGTCGTCAAGGGCACACGAGAGGGCTTTTGGCTCCGAAAGCCCATGTCGATGATGTTTCGTTGAATGGTTCGTATGCTGAGACTTGTTGATGGCCCAGCACTGAAATCTGCAGTAATTTGCGGAAGTGTTGTACTTCTGTCACGTTGAACGATTCTCTTCAGTCGTCGTTGGTCCCTTTCTTGCAGGATATTTTTCCGGCCGCAGCGATGTCGGAGATTTGATGTTTTACCGGATTCCTGGTCGTACCGTAAAATCCCCACTTCATCGCTACCTCGGAGATGCTGTGTCCCATCGCTGGTGCGCCGACTATAACATCACGTTGAAACTCACTTAAATCTTGATAACCTGCCATTGTAGCAGCAGTAACCGATCTAACAACTGCGCCAGACACTTGTTGTCTTATATAGGCGTTGCCAACCGCAGCCCCGTATTCTGCCTGTTTACATATCTCAGTATCTGAATACGCATGCCTATACCAGTTTCTTTGGCGCCTCAGTTTATAATGGTTAGAGATTTAGGAACAAAATTTTAAATTGTAAGACATTTTGAGGGGACTCTGACCAAAATTTATTGATTGATAGAACCAGAGGTTGTTGAGAGTTTCACAAGGGGCATTAGGCAACGTTTGGCTACTGTGGGGGAAAGGAATACAGTAGAAGACGAACGGGTAACTTTAAGAGATGAAATAGCGAGGGCAGTCGAGGATGAAATAGGTAAAAAGACAAGGTCTAGTGGGAATCCTTGGATAACACAAGAGATATTGAATTTAAAAATGCAGCAAATGAAGCAGGCGAAAGAGAATACAATATTTTAAAATATGAGATTCACAGGAAATCCAGAATTCTAAGCATAAGTGGCTAGAGGACAAATGTAATGACCTAGAAGCATCTTCCGCTAAGGAAAAGATATACCGCCTGCAGGAAAATTAAAGAGGGCTTTGGCGAAAGGAGAAGCAACTGTATGAATATCAAGAGCTCAGATGGCAAACCAGTCCTAAGAAAAAAAAGGGGAAACTCAAATGTGGAAGGAGCTTATAGAGTACCTGTACAAGGGAGATGAACTTGGAAGCAATATTTTAGAAAGAGAAGTAGACGTAGATGAAGATGAGATGGGAGATATAATACTGCGAGAAGAATTTGACAAAGCTCTGAAAGATCTAAGTCGAAACAAAGCCTCGGGGCCAGCCATGACAAAACTCTTTCATCTGGCGTGTAATATGTAAGAGACAGACAAAATAAGCTCAGACTTCAAGAAGAATGTAGTAATTCCAATTCCAATTTAGGTGATGTTGTCAAGTGTGAAAATTACCAAACTATAAGTTTAATATGCCATGGTTGCAAAATACTAACACGAATTCTTTGCATAACAATGGAAAAGCTGGTAAAAGCCGTCCTTGAATTCCGGAGAAATGTAGGAACACGCGAGGTAAGACTGACCTTACGACTTCTCGTACAAGATAGGTTAAGAAAAGGCCAACCTACAGTTATAGCATTTGTGGACTTAGAGAAACTTTTTGACAATGTTGAGTGGAATACTTCTTGATATTCTGAAGGTAGCAGGGGTAAAATACAGAGAGCGAAGGGCTATTTACAACTTATACAGAAATCAGACAGCAGTTATAAGAGTCGAGGGTCATGGGTTGAAAAGGGAGTGAGACAGGGTTGTAGCCTATCCCCGACGTTATTCAGATGGTTCAAATGGCTCTAAGCACTATCGGAC
This sequence comes from Schistocerca nitens, assembly GCF_023898315.1. Classification (NCBI taxonomy): domain Eukaryota; kingdom Metazoa; phylum Arthropoda; class Insecta; order Orthoptera; family Acrididae; genus Schistocerca; species Schistocerca nitens. Next base: position 584,435,122 of record NC_064614.1, on the reverse strand, counting down.
TTAACATCTGAGGTCCTCAGTCCCCTAGACTTAGAACTACTTAAACCTAACTAACCTAAGGACATCACACACATCCATGCCCGAGGCAGGATTCGAACCTGCGACCGTTGTAGCAGCGCAGCTCCGGACTGAAGCGCCTAGAACCACTCGGTCACAGCGGCCGGCTGACGTTATTCAGTATGTACATTGAACAAGCAGTGAGGGAAAACAAAGAAAAATTCGGAGTAGAAATTAAAGTTCGGGGAGAAGAAGTAAATTTGAGATTTTCCGATGACATTGTACTTCTGTCAGAGACAGCAAAGGGCTTGGAAGAGCAATTTAACGGAACTAACAGTGTCTTGAAAGGAGGATATAAGATGAACATCAGCAAAAGTATAATAACGATAATGGAATTGATTCAGGTGATGCCGAGGGAGTCAGATTAGGAAACTAGACACTTAAAGTAATAGTTGAGTTTTGCTATTTGGGCAGTAAATTAACTGATGATGTCCGAAGTAGAGACTGGCAATGGCAATAAAAGTATTTCTGAAGAAGGGAAATTTGTTAATATCAGATATAGATGTAAAGGCTAGGAGAGTGTTTATGCTAGATGGTGCAAATAAGCAGTTGTGCCTATCTCACTTACACAGTGAATTGACATCAGTTACCTCCAGTAACATGGACGTAGAGGAATTATGGGCAAAGTTTAATACGATTGTAAATCGTGGTCTGTACAAGTGTGTGCCTAGTAAGTGGATAAACGATGGGAAAGACCCAACGTGGTTTAATAACGAAATTCAGAAGAGGCTGCTGCACTCTCGGTTCAAAAGAGAACGCACGAATGATGACGAGCAAAGGTTCGTAAACATTCGTCCGTCTGTGAAAAGATACATGCGTGAAGCATACAGCAGGTACCACCATCACACCTTAGCAAAAGATCTGGAAGAGAACCCTAGAAAATTCTGGTTCTACGTAAAATCGCTAGGAGGGTCTAAGGCTTCCACTCAGTCCCTAGTTGACCAGTCTGGAGTGGTTGTTGAAGATAGCAAAACGAAAGCCGATATTTTAAATTTTGCGTCCAAGAAATCGTTCACACAAGAGACTCGTACAAACATACCGTCATTTGGCCATCGGACAGGCTTCCTTGTGGACGACATAGTAATAATCATCCCTGGCGTGGAGAAACGACTGAAAGATTTGAAGGAAAATAAATCATCAGGTCCGGATGAAATCCCAGTTCGATTTTACAAAGAGTATTCTAAGGCATTTTCTGCTTATTTAGCTTGCATTTATCGTGTGTCTTTCACTCGGCAGAAGGTCTCAAGCGACTGGAAAAAAGCGCAGGTGACTCCAGTAAATAAGGAGGTAGAAGAACGGACTCCCAAAATTGCAGGCCAATATCCCTATCTTCGGTTTGCTGCAGACTGCTGCAAAATCCTTGAATATATTCTCATATGGAGCATAATAAACTTTCTTAACACTGAAAAGCTTATCATACAATGAAGGCTTTCACGACCGGATGGTACTGTTGTTGATAATTCTTCCGGGTTATATAGCCGTGGTCCATGGAATTCTTCTATTCCTAACGTTTCGTCCAATACTACGTTGGACATCCTCAGAGGTATGGCTGGTCCTGTTGAGTCCTGCCGACTGACGAGTCGGGCGTCGGAGAGTGGCCTAAATACCGAGGAAAGTGGGCGTGGTCTAGCTTGCACATAGTAGCAGAGAGAAAACTAGTCAAAGATAAAATGTAACTATCGATAATAGTCCGTCATAGATAAAAATCACTTATCGATTCTGTAAGGCCTTGAAATTAAGCGAGATATGGACAGTGGCGTTACTCAACAGGACCAGCCATACCTCTGAGGATGTCCAACGTAGTTTTGGACGAAACGTTAGGAATAGAAGAATTCCATGGACTACGGCCATATAACCTGAAAAGCTTATGTCCACGAATCAGCGTGATTTTAGGAAGAATCGCTCGTACGACACTCAGCTTGCCCTTTTCTCACATGGTATACTGAAGGGCAACGGGCAGAAGCCGTATTTCTTGATTTATGGAGGGCGTTTGATACGATGCTCCATTGCAGGCTGTTAACGAAGGTATGAGCGTATAGATTAAGTTCACAGATATGTGAGTGGCTCGAAGAAATCTTAAGTCATAGAACATAGTATGTTGCCTTCGACGGTGAGTGTGCATCACAGACAATGGCATCGTCAGGAGTGCCCCAGGGAAGTGTTCAAATGTTCAAATGCGTGTGAAAACTTATGGGACTTAACAGCTAAGGTCATCAGTCCCTAAGCTTACACACTAATTAACCTAAATTAACCTAAGGACAAACACACACACCCATGCCCGAGGGAGGACTCGAACCTCCGCCGGAACCAGCCGCACAGTCCACGACTGCAGCGCCTAGACCGCTCGGCTAATCCCGCGCGGCAGGGAAGTGTGACACGACCCTTACTGTTCTCTATATACATAAATGATTTGGCGGAGAGGTTGGGCAGCAAATCCAATCTGCCGTAGTTTAATGATGAGGCTGCGGTGTATGGTAAGGTGTCGAAGTTGGGTAGCTGTAGAAAGATACAAGACGACTTTGACAAAATTTCTAGTTGGTGTGATGAATGGCAGCTAGCACTAAACATGGAAAAATGTAAGTTAATGAGAATGGGTAGGAAGAACAAACCTGCAATGTTTGGATACAGAATTTGTAGTGTGCAGCTAGACACAGTCAAGTTGTTTAAGTATCTGGACGTGACGTTACAAAGCGATATGAAATGTAACGGGCATGTGAGAACTGTGGTACGGAAGGCTTTCGACTTTCGTTAGTTGGCAGAATTTTAGGAAAGAATGGTTCACCTGCAAAGGAGACCACATGTAGGACTCTGGTGCCACCTATTCTTGAGTACTGCTTTAGTGTTTGCGATCGATTTTACAAAGAGATCGGGATCGATTTTACAAAGCGTATTCTACGGCATTGGCTGCTTACCTAGCCTGCATTTATCGTGTATCTTTCGCCGAGCAGAAAGTCTCAAGCGACTGGAAAAAGGCGTAGGTGACTCCAGTAAATAAGGAGGTAGAAAACGGACCCGCAAAATTACAGACCAATATCCCTAACTTTGGTTTGCTACAGATTGCTGCAGAATCCTTGAATATATTCTCAGATGGAGTATAACAAACTTTCTTAAAACTGAGAAGCTACAAATTCTGTACTACAGAAGCTACAAATTCTGTAGAATAACAGGTCGGATTGAAGGAAGACATCGAAGCAGTTCAGAGGCCGGCTGCTAGATTTGTTACTGGTAGGTTCGAACAACACTTCGAGAAACACCATTGAGAAAATTTAGAGAACCGGCATCTTAAAGCTGACTGCCGAAGGATTCTACTGCTGCCGTCATCCACTGGTCGTAGGAACCACGAAGATAAGATATGAGAAATTAGGGCACATACGGAGGCGTATAGACAGTCGTTTTTACCTCGCTCATTTTACAACGGAACAGGAAACGAAATAACTGGCAGTGGTACAGAGTACCCTCCGCCGCGCACATTACTGTGGCTTGCAGAGTATCTGTGTAGATGTATGGAAGTGAAACACGGACGGTAAACGGTTTCGACAAGAAGAGAATAGAAGCTTTCGAAAGGTGCTGCTGCAGAAGTATGCTGAAGAAAAGATCGTTTGATAGGACACATTCTGAATATCAAGTGATCACTAGTTTAGTAGTGGCAGCAAGTGGTAGGCGGGCGGCGGGGGGGGGGGGGGGGGGGGGGAAGCAGTGGTGTAGTGAGACCGAGACATGAATACACAAAGCAGATCCAGGAAGATGTTGGTTGCGGTAGTTATTCAGAGATGAAAAGGCTCACACAGGATACAGTAACGTGGGCAGCTGCATCAAACCCCGCCATAGGCAATTAATCTGACCTTATGGTAAGTATTTCAATCTGAACTTAAGATTAGGTGTTATTCACTTCCGATTTCAACCAACTTTATGTTCCTAACTTTATTTGGGCATTGTACCCTAGATAAGCAATACTAATTCTGGGATCTTTCCTTTGCTGCTGCTGCAATTTACTAAAGTCATATTAACCCTTTCTGTATCCGATTTGCGAAGAGGAGCATATTCTGGGAGCTTTGTGGCTGATATAACTTACATTTTGGCAGGCAATTCATCTCCGACCTGAAGGGGGAGGGGTTCTCTAACCTAAAAAAAAGAATGTGCACGCCACACGTACTTCTCTACCCTAGTAGTGTGTAATGCACCCCTGAGTTATTAAGGAGAACCCTACAATTCTACATCTGATAGCAGTGATCAAGAAATTCGCATCCGATACCGTCGCAAGACGAGGGCTAGTAGCAATCCTTGGGTAACAGAAAAAATATTGAATTTAATTGATGAAAGGAGAAAATATAAAAATGCAGTAAATGAAGTAGGCAAAAAGGAATACAAACGTCTCAAAAATGAGATCGACAGGAAGTGCAAAATGGCTAAGCAGGGCTGGAAAGAGGACAAATGTAAAGATGTAGAGGCTTATCTCACTAAGGGTAAGATAGATACTGCCTACAGGAAAATTAAAGAGATCTTTGGAGATAAGAGAACCACTTGTATGAACATCAAGAGCTCAGATGGAAACCCAGTTCTAAGCAAAGAAGGGAAAGCAGAAAGGCGGAAGGAGTATATAGAGGGTCTATACAACGGCGAAGTACTTGAGGACAATATTATGGAAATGGAAGAGGATGTAGATGAAGATGAAATGGGAGATACGATACTGCGTGAAGAGTTTGACAGAGCACTGAAAGACCTGAGTCGAAACAAGGCCCCCGGAGTAGACAACATTCCATTGGAACTACTGACGGCCTTGGGAGAGCCAGTCCTGACAAAACTCTACCATCTGGTGAGCAAGATGTATGAAACAGGCGAAATACCCTCAGACTTCAAGAAGAATATAATAATTCCAATCCCAAAGAAAGCAGGTGTTGACAGATGTGAAAATTACCGAACAATCAGTTTAATAATCCAAAGCTGCAAAATACTAACACGAATTCTTTACAGACGAATGGAAAAACTGGTAGAAGCCGACCTCGGGGAAGATCAGTTTGGATTCCGTAGAAATACTGGAACACGTGAGGCAATACTGACCTTACGACTTATCTTAGAAGAAAGATTAAGGAAAGGCAAACCGACGTTTCTAGCATTTGTAGACTTAGAGAAAGCTTTTGACAATGTTGACTGGAATACTCTCTTTCAAATTCTAAAGGTGGCAGGGGTAAAATACAGGGAGCGAAAGGCTATTTACAATTTGTACAGAAACCAGATGGCAGTTATAAGAGTTGAGGGGAATGAAAGGGAAGCAGCGGTTGGGAAGGGAGTGAAACAGGGTTGTAGCCTCTCCCCGATGTTATTCAATCTGTATATTGAGCAAGCAGTAAAGGAAACAAAAGTAAATTCGGAGTAGGTATTAAAATCCATGGAGAAGAAATTAAAACTTCGAGGTTCGCCGATGACATTGTAATTCTGTCAGAGACAGCAAAGGACTTGGAAGAGCAGTTGAATGGAATGGATAGTGTCTTGAAAGGAGGATATAAGATGAACATCAACAAAAGCAAAACGAGTATAATGGAATGTAGTCGAATTAAGTCGGGTGATGCTGAGGGAATTAGATTAGGAAATGAGACACTTAAAGTAGTAAAGGAGTTTTGCTATTTGGGGAGCAAAATAACTGATGATGGTCGAAGTAGAGAGGATATAAAATGTAGACTGGCAATGGCAAGGAAAGCGTTTCTGAAGAAGAGAAGTTTGTTAACATCGAGTATAGATTTAAGTGTCAGGAAGTCATTTCTGAAAGTATTTGTATGGAGTGTAGCCATGTATGGAAGTGAAACATGGACGATAAATAGTTTGGACAAGAAGAGAATAGAAGCTTTCGAAATGTGGTACTACAGAAGAATGCTGAAGATAAGGTGGGTAGATCACGTAACTAATGAGGAGGTATTGAATAGGATTGTGGAGAAGAGAAGTTTGTGGTAGAACTTGGCTAGAAGAAGGGATCGGTTGGTAGGACATGTTCTGAGGCGTCAAGGGATCACCAATTTAGTATTGGAGGGCAGCGTGGAGGGTAAAAATCGTAGAGGGAAACCAAGAGATGAATACACTAAGCAGATTCAGAAGGATGTAGGTTGCAGTAGGTACTGGGAGATGAAGAAGCTTGCACAGGATAGAGTAGCATGGAGAGCTGCATCAAACCAGTTTCAGGACTGAAGACCACAACAACAACAACCGTCGCAAAGTCGTCTGGGTGTCTGGTTTGGACATTCCACACAGCGCCAAACCAGAGGACCGCTGTCGACCCTGGGCACAATGCTACAAATAGTCAGCTTAGCCTGCATCCCGCTTGCGATGCTAATTGCATTCACCAAAACGGCCATCCGTCCAAAGGGACCGAGGACGGTGTCGGAACCCAAGTGGCAGGCGTCATTCGTGCCGACAAGTGCCACTATTCGCAGGCGGTTGCACCCGGTGCGCTCGATAGCCGCCGACAGAGCCTCTTCCACGTCTCGGATGAGACCGCCTCCTGGCAAACATACCGTGTGGAAAATGGTATTCTTTCTCGCCGTGCATGACGTTTCCCTGAGGTGCTCCATCGCCCACCTAACGTTGGAGCTTTGGCCCGATTGAAGAAACATATACAATCCACTTCATCTTTTCCGATCTCTTTTCAAAAGAGACCTCTCATATTTATAAACCCACACGTACCCAGGCTAAAAGCTGTTATCAGGTTACATAAGACAGGTCTTTCGGCGAGTCCGATCGTCAACACCAGAAATGGTGTTTTGTACCACGCAGAAAAGTTGTTAGCCCACTATATTAACAGGCATTATGTAGACCCATCTAGTTTTTCGTTACGCAACCGTGCACATCTAATTTCCATTCGTAACGATGCCAACATAGCATCTTTAGTCATTAAAAATATGTATAGTAGCGTACCTACGCACCAAGTCCAGAATATTACTGCTGAAAATCCCCGTACCCATAGCAGTCTTTCGCCTGACGAAATTAATGGAATGCTGAAGTTGTGAGGAATTGTTCTGAATTATAATTACTTCAAGTTTGGTGACTCTTTTTCATTCAAAAACAGGCTCTAATAATGGGTTCTCCTGTGTCTTACTGCCTGGGAACCATTTTTCTGGCTAAGTTTGAGCACGATTTTGCGCAGAAACATCCAGCTTACGGTGTTGAAATCCTTAGTTGATTTCGTTACGTTGATGACTTTCTCTTACTATATAAAGGTCCCAATGGGTTTTGCGGTTCCCTGGTGGACCACTTGAATTCATAGCAGTCTGGTATTCAGTTTAAAATCGAACACAGTGTTAATGGCGCATTCCATAACCTTGACCTCTTAATCACATTAAGGAACAGTACTTTTGTTTTTTATATTTGCCGGAAACCGTCAAGCACTGACACCATGCTCTATCGTTATTCTCATCATCCCATGAAATATAAAAAGGCTGCCTGTAGTTCACTCCTCATCGGCCTGCATAAACTCCCCCGTAACCCGCAGGATTTCGACCGTGAGTACCAATTTATACAAAAGTGTTGCACTAGCTAATGACTACTATATAAATTTTGTTCACCACATTAATAAGGAAGTATGAATAGGACAATTTCTTCCAATAATCATCCCACGTTTTCTACCATTTTGTCACCTATTAGATTTTGCATTCCCCACTACGGCCCATTTTCAGAAATAAGCGGTAAACCTTTAAAAAAGAGTAACATACATCCTGTGTTTTTTATCCCGCAGAATGTAGGTTCCAAGTATAGATACAGGGAACAGTCAATCAGCAACCCATATGAGAACAGAGGCGTTTATTCAATTTCTGGTAATGACTGTTCTCGAAAGTACGTTATGTAAACGGGTAGCGGTTTTGAAATTCGCTTTAAAGAACATCTCAACGTGAACCCCACGAAATCCGCGCTAACATCTCTCTTTTAACGTGATAATCAACATTCTAATTTATATCAACACAAAAATTTGGATATACGTATAATAAAGTCCATAAGACAGTTCCCTGATAACATTCAATAACCAAACGGAGTTAAGGCACCGAAGTTTATTGGCAAATTATGACTATTTAAATTTTTGAACTTAGAGGTCTCAACATGTAACCAGTTGGTTAGCTTAACACAGCTTTTCTATTCATGTTTACTCGCACTGCCGGTCCACTTGGACGTAATTTAATGTATACACTGCTTTAATAATTCAGAAATAAGTAGTTCATCATAGCAACATTGTTATAATTAGTATTATACAGGTTCGATCTTATGTAATTCAGAGAGCCGAGTCTAACAGTTCGTATGGTGACCGCAGTTACTCAGCAGAGCACTAGCGCCGCCCTTTCATGTTTTCCTTATTGCCCGCGTTAGTTCCATTTCCCTCACCGTCTCAGTACCCGGACGCAGCCACAGCGTACGGGTCGATGGCACACGGGACGCTGGTAGCCTAGGTTGTCAGCTGCTATGCTGGAGACAAACACACATCAGCGTGTCAGCTTTTGGTAAGTTTGACCGGCAACATGAGCTTCTTCCTTTCGGTCACTGGTGGCCCCCTAAAATACTTAAAAAATTTTCAGTTGATTTCAATACATTAATGTTACTAGTTTTCATCATTAACTTTACTTTATTCTTCAATTACAAAGCGCCCAGTACTTCCCTGGATAACAGCTATAATGGGTATTGTCTGTTGCTTGACATTCGCCGACAAGAACACATTTTAATCAGTAAAGTGACGACAGTTCTTAATTTTAACACAAATCAGTCCCGTTTTTCGCAGTCGTTCCACGTCACACAGGGACGGCCCTCATCTATTTTTCATTTCCGTTACACAAAAAAAAGGCTTTGAGCATTATGGGACTTAGCATCTGACGTCATCAGTCCCCTAGAACTTAGAACTACTTAAACCTAACTAACCTAAGGACATCACACACATCCATGCCCGATGCAGGATTCGACCTGCGACCGTCACGCGGTTCCAGACTGAAGCGCCTAGAACCGCTCGGCCACTTCTGCCGGCCATTTGCGTTATAGCTTCATCGTTTTTAAACAAGGATCAGTCGTGATTCATGATTTTATTCTTTCGTTTTTAGACATGACATTCATCATAGGTGGTTTTTTATCACTTGGTGATGACTTCAGCAGTCGAGGACGGCCGACAACTTCGGCCAGCCACGCCAAAACTTAGTCTACGGCCTTCTGTAACTACTGCCCTTACCATACGACATAGCAATTGTAAGTAACCTTCTTTTGGTATGAGAAATTATAAGTCGTATATGTTGTTGTCGGGGTCTTCAGTCCAGAGCCTGGTTTGATGCAGCTCTCCATGCTACTCTATCCTGTGCAAGCTTCATCTCCCAGTACCTACTGCAACTTACATCGTTCTGAATCTGCTTAGTGTATTCGTCTCTTGGTCTCCCTATATGATTTTTACCCTCCGCGCTGCCCTCCAGTACTAAATTGGTGATCTCTTGATGTCTCAGAATATGTCCTACCAACCTATCCCTTCTTCTAGTCAAGTTGTGCCACAAATTTCTCTTCTCCCCAATTCTATTCAATACCTCCTCATTAGTTATGTGATCTACACATCTAATCTTCGGCATTCTTCTGTAGCACCACATTTCTTAAGCTTCTATTCTCTTCTTGTCCAAACTATTTATCGTCCATGTTTCACTTCCATACATGGCTACACTCCATACAAATACTCTGAGAAACGACTTCCTGACCCTTAAATCTATACTCGATGTTAACAAATTTCTCTTCTTCAGAAACGCTTTCCTTGTCATTGCCAGTCTACATTTTATATCTTCTCCACTTCGACCATCATCAATTACTTTACTCCCCAAATAGCAAAACTCCTTTACTACTTTAAATGTCTCATTTCCTAATCTAATTCCCTCATCATCACCTGACTTAATTCGACTACATTCCATTATCCTCGTTTTGCTTTTGTTGAGGTTCATCTCATATTCTCCTTTCAAGACCCTGTCCATTCCATTCTGCTGCTCTTACAGGTCCTTTGCTGTCTCTGAGAGAATTACAATGTCGTCGGCGAACCTCAAAGTTTTAATTCCTTCTCCACGGATTTTAATTATTACTCCAAATTTTTCTTTTGTTTCCTTTACTCCTTGCTCAATATATAGATTGAATACCATCGGGGATAGGCTACAACCCTGTTTCACTCCCTTCCCAACCACTGCTTCCCTGTCATGCCCTTCGACTCTTTATAACTGCCATCTGGTTTCTGTACAAATTGTAAATAGCCTTTCGCTCCCTGTATTTTACCCCTGCGACCTTTAGAATTTGAAAGAGAGTATTCCAGTCAACATTGTCAAAAGCTTTCTCTAAGTCTACAAATGCTAGAAACGTAGGTTTGCTTTTCCTTAATCTATTTTCTAAGAAGTCGTAGGGTCAGTATTGCCTCAAGTCATCCAACATTTCTACGTAATCTAAACTGATCTTCCCCAAGTCGGCTTCTACCAGGTTTTCCATTCGTCTGTAAAGAATTCGTGTTAGTATTTTGCAGCCGTGGCTTATTAAACTCATATTTCGGTAATTTTCATATCTGTCAACCCCTGCTTTCCTTGGGATTGGAATTATTACATTCCTCTTGAAGTCTGAGGGTATTTCGCCTGTCACATACATCCTGCACACCAGATGGTAGAGTTTTGTCAGGGCTGGGTCTCCCTAGGCTCTCAGTAGTTCTAATATAATGTTGTCCACTCCCGGGGCCTTGTTTCGACTGAGGTCTTTCAGTCCTCTGTCAAACTCTTCACGCAGTATCGTATCTCCCATTTCATCTTCATCTATATCCTCTTCCATTTCCACAATATTGCCCTGAAGTACATCACCCTTGTATGGACCCTCTATATACTCCTTCCACCTTTCTGCTTTCCCTTCTTTGCTTAGAACTGGGTTTCCATCTGAGCTCTTGATATTCATGCAAGTGGTTCTTTTTTCTCCAATGGTCTCTTTAATTTTCCTGTAGGCAGTACCTATTTTACCACTAGTGATATGCGCCTCTACATTCCTACCTTTGTCCTCTAGCCATCCCTGATTAGCCATTTTGCACTTCCTGTCGATCTCATTTTTGAGACGTTTGTATTCCTTTTTGCCTGTTTCATTTACTGCATTTTTATATTTTCTCCTTTCATCAATTAAATTCATTATCTCTTCTGTTACCTGAGGATTTCTGTCAGCCCTCATCTTTTTACCTGCTTGATCCTCTACTGCCTTCACTATTTCATCTCTCAAAGCTACCCATTCTTCTTCTACTGTATTTCGTTCCCCCATTCTTGTCAATCGTTCCCTAATGCTCTCCCTGAAACTCTGTATAACTTCTTTTTCTGTCAGTTTATCCAGGTCCCATCTCCTTAAATTCCCACCTTATTGCAGTTTCTGTAGTTTCAATCTACAGTTCATAACCAATAGATTGTGGTCAGAGTCCACATCTGCCCCTGGAAATGTCTTTGAATTTAAAACCTGGTTCTTAAATCTGTCTTACCATTGTATAATCTATCTGAAACCTGTCAGTATCTCGAGGCTTCTTCCATGTATACAACCTTCTTTTATGTTTCTTGAACCAAGTGTTAGCTGTGGCTAAGTTATGCTCTGTGCAAAATTCTACCAGGCGGCTTCCTTTTTCATTTCTTCCGTCCATTTCATATTCACCTTATACGTTTCCTTCTCTTCCTTTTCCTTCTATCGAATTCCAGTCACCCATGACTATTAAATTTTCGTCTCACTTGAGTATCTGAATAATTTCTTTTATCTCATGTTACATTTCATCAGTCTCTTCATCTACGCCGGCCGAGGTGGCCGAGCGGTTCTAAGCGCCACAGTCTGGAACCGCGCGACCGCTACGGTCGCAGGTTCGAATCCTGCCTCGGGCATGGATGTGTGTGATGTTCTTAGGTTAGTCAGGTTTAAGTAGTTCTAAGTTCTAGGGCACAGATGACCTCAGAAGTCCCATAGTGCTTAAAGCCATTTGAACCATTTATTTCATCATCTACGGAGCTAGTTGGCATATAAACTTGTACTAATGTGGTAGGCGTGGGCTTCATATCTATCTTGGCCACAATAATGCGTTCACTATGCTGTTTGTAGTAGCTTACCCGCATTCCTATTTTTTTATTCATTGAAAAACCTACTCCTGCATTACCCCTATTTGATTTTGTATTTATATTCCTGTACTCACCTGACCCAAAGTCTTGTTCCTCCTGCCACCGAGCTTCACTAATTTCCACTATATCTCACTTTAACCTATGCATTTCCCTTTTTAAATTTTCTAACCTACCTGCCCGATTAAGGGATCTTACATTCCACACTTCGACGCGTAGAACGCCAGTTTTCTTTCTCCTGATAACGACATCCTCTTGAGTAGTCCCCGCCCGGAGATCCGAATGGGGGACTATTTTACCTCCGTAATATTTTACCCAACAGGACGCCATCATCATTTAATCATACAGTAAAGCTGTATGCCCTCGGGAAAAATTACGGCTGTAGTTTCCCCTTGCTTTCAGCCGTTCGCAATACCAGCACAGCAAGGCCGTTTTGGTTAGTGTTACAAGGCCAGATCAGTCAATCATCCAGACTGTTGCCCCTGCAACTACTGAAAAGGCTACTGCCCCTCTTCAGGAACCACACATTTGTCTGGCCTCTCCAGATACCCCTCCGTTATGGTTGGACCTACAGTACGGCTATCTGTATCGTTGAGGCATGCAAGCATCCCCACCAACGGCAAGGTCCATGGTTCATGCGGGGGGGGGGGGGGGGGAAGTCGTATATAGTAAATTGTATACCTCCAGGGGGTCCACAACTCTTTAGTGGGTACGTGCGTGGCGAGCACGGACCCCGAGCTCCTGCAGCTCTTTCCTTTTTGGCCTGCATAACTTCCCTTTCCACATCCCTCCCTGATCTGATCCTACGCCTCCCCCCCCCCCCATCGCCCCTTCCCAACCCCTTCTCCCACCCCTTTGGATTACGAGGGCTATCCACAAAGTACATTACGTTTTCGTTTGTGTCCGTTAGGGGCGGGGCTAGCGCGGCCATCTTGGTGTCATGGCATTCCGCCGCTCAGTCGGCATCCTGCCGTGCTAGTGAGAGGTTCGTGGTACTCTGTTGAGTTACTGTGACAGTTTGAAATGTCAGCGTTAATTGAAAATGCTGCGAAGTGTGAAGTGCGTGCTGTAATAAGGTTTCTGACTGCAAAAAACTGTACACTGATAGAAATCTATCGGCAGCTCTGTGAAGTGTATGGGGACAACATAATCACTAAAGGTGGAATGTGTCAATGGGTCATAAAATTTATAAATGGCCGAACTAACGTTCACGACGAAGAGCGAAGTGGAAGACCCAGCATAGTGACTGCCGAACTTGAAAAAATCGATGCCGCGGTCCGTGAAAACCGTAATTTCACAATAACGGATCTCTTTCTGAGTTTTCCACAAATTTCACGAAGTTTGTTCCACGAAATCATTACCGAAAAGCTCGGATACCACAAGTTTTGTACAAGATAGATACCAAAAATCTTGACAGACCCACAAAAATCAGCGAATGGCTGCAGCGTTAACGTTTTTGGACGCTTACGAGAAAGATGGCGACTCATTACTAGATCGCATCGTTACTGGTGACGAAACACGGGTTAAGCATGTGAACTGCGAGACAAAATTGCAGTCAATGCAGTGGGGGCACACAAATTCCCCCCAAAAACCCAAGAAATGCATGCAGACAATGTTGGCAAAGAAGATGATGGCGACTGTCTTTTGGGACAGAAAAGGTGTGATTTTTGTGGATTTCCTGGAAAGAGGCACTACAATAAACTCTCAAAGGTATTGCCAAACTCTGCACAACCTGAGAAGAGCAATACAAAACAAGCGCAGGGGAATGTTGGACTCAAAGATCTTGCTGATTCACAACACCCAGGCCCACACGGCAAATGCCGCTCGTGAAGTTCTCGAATCTTTTAAGTGGGAGTTGTTTCCTCATCCGCCGTACAGTCCCGACCTGACACCGAGCGACTTCCACTTATTCCCAGCAATGAAGAAGTGGTTGGCTATGCAGCGTTTTGATTACGACGCACAGCTTCAAGAAGAGGTAACCACGTGGTTGAAGGCGCAGGCGGCCGAATTTTACGACGAAGGAATTTCCAAGCTCGTCCATCGCTACGATAAGTGCCTTAATTTAAATGGCAACTATGTAGAAAAGTAGTATTTAAGTGTGGCTTTCAACTGTATATAATACAAAAAATTCCAGTTCTTCATTTATTTTTAATTGCAAAACGTAATGTACTTTGTGGATAGCCCTCGTATGTTTTGCGCCTACAATGTAAAGTATCTGTCCTTCTTTTGTCCTTCTCTTTCCTTGATTCTTCTCTTTACCTTTTCTCGCTGCGGCGTTTGAGAATCCTTCTCTTCTTTCCTTTTCTTTGTTCCTCCCATTTTTTCTTTTCTCCCTTTGCGTGTCTGAAGGCCGACCCACGCGTTCTCACGAGTAGCCAATCAGTCTGGTTTGATCTCCCCTCTGTTGCTGGCGTTCTGGCACATGGGGGACTTATGATTCTTCTCCATGGTACTATACATTCTCACGCAATCCACTTACACAGTTCCTTCCAAGCAGTCGCTGTACCTCTTTCCCTTTCTGGATTTACCTTCTCTCTTTGTACCATATACATTCCATCGTCCACGCCAATGGCAAGAGCCGATCTCCTTCATCAGAAACCAACCCCTTATTTGCTGGTTGCGGACTTCAGCACCCACCACTTGCTTTGGGGATCTCCGCGTGATTGTCGGTGAGGTTCCCCATTGACTGACCTCTTCCACCAAGCGGATCTAGTTTTCCTCAACACTGGGGAACCTACATTTTTGTCTGCCTCCACGTCATCCTACTCTCATTTGGACCTTTCGGTCGGTACTGTTCGGCTAGCTCGGCGCTTTGAATGATTCGCTCTTGCTGAGACACACTCGAGTGACCATTTTCCACGTGTCCTTCGATTAGTCATGACTGCCATCTATACGCTTAAGACACTGGAAGTTTTTCCAAGCCGACTGGACACTTTTCTCCTCTCTAGCAACATTTGATGACTGTGTTTCCTAGCATCGTAGATCAGGTCGCTCATGTTACGAAAGTTATTCTGACAGCCGCGGAACGTTCAATATATCGTATCTCCACCTTTTCCCCAGCGCCCCCAGCTACTTGGTGGAACGAGGCGTACCGTGGCGCAATACGCGAACGGAGACGTACTCTTCGCGTTTTTCGCCATCATCCGCCAACTATGTCTACTATAAGCAGTTAACGTACGCGATGCCGTCGCATCATACGCGATAGCAAGAAGGCAAGCTGAGATTTCGTTACCAGCTCCCTTAATACCTTCACTCCCTCATCAATTGTTTAGAGTCGAATCCGGCGGATATCCAGCACGTCCATTTTTTCCCCGTCCTCTGGTCTAACTGTCGCGCATAATACCTTAGTAGACCCAGTCGCAATCTCTCACTCACTGGGTCAACACTTTGCTGAGATTTAGAGCTCTTCTAAACGGGTAGCGGAAGAGTGACCTCTTGCTTTCTCCTCTCAAAACTGCGGAAGCTATAATGCCGTGTTTTCTATGTGGGAACTCGGACATGCACTCTTATCCTCTCGCTCTTCTGCCCCGGGACCGGATGGTATCCACGTCCAAATGTTGCTGCATCTATCATACCCTAACCCGTGCTACCTCCTTCACCTTTATTATCGACTTTGGGTCGACGGTACCTTTCCCAGAAGATGGCGGGAAGCTATCGTCATTCCTGTTTCGAAACCTGGAAGGGACAAACATCTCCCCTCCAGGTATCGCCCAATCTCTCTCACTAGTAGTGTCTAAGGTTTTGGAGTGTATGGTAAATTGCCTTTATGATGGTGGCTGGAGTCCCGAAACATTTA
This sequence comes from Schistocerca nitens, assembly GCF_023898315.1. Lineage (NCBI taxonomy): Eukaryota > Metazoa > Arthropoda > Insecta > Orthoptera > Acrididae > Schistocerca > Schistocerca nitens. Next base: position 584,419,180 of record NC_064614.1, on the reverse strand, counting down.
AACAACCAACCAATGCGGTTTCCGAAAGCATCGTTCCACAGTTGGCCATCTTGTTGCTCTCTCTACTTATATCATGAACAATTTTCTTAGGAAACGCCTAACGGTAGCTATATTTTTTTATCTGGAGAGGGCATACGATACCTGCTGGAGGACAGGCATCCTCTGCACACTGTTCTTTTGGGGCTTTCGAGGTCGGTTACCCTTTTTCATCCGTGAATTTGACAGAGAGCACATTTAAGGTGCGGGTGAACACTACTCTATCCCGTACTTTCTCCGAAGAAAACGGGTTGCCTCAGGGCTCCGTGATAAGTGTTGTAGTGTTTGCCATCGCCATTAATCCAATTACGGATTGCCTCCTTCCCGATGTCTCAGGCTCCCTCTTTGTCGACGATTATGCAAATGCTATAGCTCTCAACGGACCAGCCTTCTTGAAAGACGTCTTCAAGGATGTCTCGATTGCCTCCACTCATGGGGCATCGAAACCGGCTACCGATTTCCTCCCAGTAAGACCATCTGTGTAGATTTTTGGCGACGCACGGAGTTTTCTGCGCCTTCTCTATATCTAGGCCCAGTTGACCTTCCGTTCGCGGACGTCTCGCCAAATTGTTGGGACTTACGTTTGACAGAAAACTGTACTGGTCTTCCCATGTTTCATATCTTTCGGCTCGCTGTCTGCGATCCCTCAAGACCCTCCGTGTTCTGAGTGGTATCTCCTGGGAGCGGACCGAGTGGTCCTCCTCCGCCTATATCGCGCCTTAGTGCGCTCGAAATTGGACTATGGAAGCATAGTTTACCCCTCTGCACGGTCGTCTTTTCTTCGGCGTCTAGATTCTGTCCACCACCGTGGATTACGTTTAGCGTCTGGAGTTTTTTACACTAGCCTCGTGGAGCGCCTTTACGCTGAGATTGCTGAACCTCCGCTGTCCAATCGGCGAACTATCCTTCTGAGTCGTGGTGCTAGTCATCTGTCTTCCATGCCTGCTCATCCGAACCATACAGTTTTTTTCGACGCCTCCTTGGATTTAGGGTATGCAGGTAGCCCTTCCTTTCTACTACCACCGGGAGTCCGCTTTCGTCAAGTGCTACATTCACTTTCCTTCCAATTTCCTAAAACTTTCTTGACAAATGAGGGTATGACGCCACCTTGGCTTCGTCCCTAGGACCTGCCTTCTCCATGACCTTTGTCAGCTTTCCAAGGATAGTACCCCCCACACCCTTGTAATTTATTGTCGGGCATTTGCTCCTCTATGCGCACAAATGGAAGATGCCACATTTATTTACACTGACGACTCCAAGAGCAACTTTGGTGTCGGGAGTGCGTATTCCTGACGACACCCCTATTAGATTTTGGCTTCCCGACAAGTGTTCCGTTTTTACTGCGGAACTTTACACTGTTCGGCCCGCTGTTCGCATGGTTCCCTTTGCCGATCTACGGAGTGTTTTACATCTTGTTGCCCTTTTATGGCACACACATTCGTCTGCACTTTAAGATAATAAACCACGGGACATAAAACCTCTTCCCTGTGCTTGGACCTCTTCCTCCCGGCCTCGTCGTCGGGAGGAGATAAGTTTAACTAGACTCCGGATTGGACACTGTCTTTTTAGCCATCGACATCTACTAAGTGGCGATCCACTACGCCTTTGTCCCCACTGCTCTTAATCGTGGACGGCGGGATGCCTTTTACTACAGTGCCCCTATTTTAATCCGCTATGTGCCCATTTAGAGCCGTCGCGTGATGTATCTTCCCTTCTAGCAGATGACGATCGCCCAGCCGACCGCGTCCTTGAGTTTATAAGTGCTAGTGAGATGGCATCGGTCATTTGAAGCTCCTTTCGGGGAAAACAAACCCCCTTTAATAGCACTTTTCTAAGATATCCTTCCGCTTTTAGATTCCCTCCTTCTTGAGTTTCGCCCTCATTGCTGCTGATTTAAATTCTTGTTTCTATCCTTCACTAAGCCACAGAATGGGCGCTTATGACCGTAGCTGTTTTGCGCCCTAAAACCATAATAAAAAAATTAAATTGTAAAAGCTCGTTCTCTGTGGGGCGTATGTAATCCCCACCTAATTTACTAAGTTGATACGTAATATTTTCTTCCATGTTGAAGTCTAGTCATTGAGTACTTCAAGATCCAAGATGACTTCAATTTCTCATTATCAGAGCATTAATTTAAAAAAAAAATTATACTGTACAGAATGCACCAGATGATGCAACTTAAAAGTTGCGAAATCGGTTGTGTGGGTCTTGACTTGAATAAATAGAGCTGCAGCGGACCATTGAACTTTTCATTCAGTTTTATATTTAATATTTTTAACAACTGTATTAAAAACTGTTTAGTGTGTGAACTGTCAATCACTCAAGTATTTTCAGATCTGTGTAGTTGTTTAAGCAACCCATCGTATCCATATGGAATTATACGTCAGAATACTGTACAAACTGATGTGTAGTTGGTGTGGATACGACAGGTTGCTTGCACGCCTACGTGAGTAAGAAATTCATCAAATATTGAACGCAACTAGTCATATTATAAAAGTGTATCTGAGACGGTAAAATAAAGGATAAATTTGAAACGGCAACACAATTGCGGAACCTCTCGCTACTGTGAAAAAACATCTCTTCTAGTGGGCAAATGCTCATAGTTTTTAAGGAATACATTGTAGTGCACATGTTTATTGGACTTTTTTGTTTTGGTTCATACTACCACCCCTGAAAATTAGTCGGTGGATTTGCGGTTCCCCCTGTATAAAGACTCTGGAGATTTAACGTAATGTTTAAAGTCTCTGTAAAATTCATGAAACAAAACAAATAGTTGAACCACCTGCTGCACAGATGTTGTAGAAACGGAAAAGGAAAAAAAAGTTAAATTACATTTAAACATTACTGTGTAGGAGGACGTGTCGAAAACTAGTGCTTTCGAAATTTTTTATTCTGTTCTCAACATTGGTTGAGGTACTGCATGCCATGCATATTAATAGATCGACTTTCACGCTTTTGTGACACAAGTTGCAAGCCTCTGCTGCTAAAGGGATCCGAATTTCGGCGTGTAACATGGCACTGTGTAAAGAAGCTATGTCGGTGCACGAGAGACAGCGTGCTGTAATTGAGTTTCTAACTGGAGAAGAGTTCGTCCGCATGTGAAGCTCCCCCTCCTTTAGCATAACCCCAAACCACACAAGAGTGCTGCAACAATGCGACCCCTTGAGTTCACTGTCATCGATCATCCTCCATACAGTTCCGACTTGGAGCCATCCGATTTTCATGTGTTTCCAAAAGTTACAGAACAACTTCGAGGATTTCACTTTGATGGTGGTGAAGCGCTGCAAGCAGGTGTGAGGTAGAGCTCCGTCAACAAAGTCGAACATTCTACAGTGACGGTGTCAACAAACCGGTCTGTCGTTGGGAGAAATGAGTACTTCGCCAGGGTGTGTAGGACGGGAAACAAATATGTACGTATGAAGAACAAAGGCGCAGAATATTAACAAATTTCGATTTACTTAAAAAGCTTTGAGGTTTCACGTAAAAATTTAGAGGCATTACTTTTCAGTACTCTTTCGTGCTATGTCCATAGCCAGTCCTAAAGCTGCATAAAATGTGTAGATATATTTTTATAACTGAAACGGTCGAAAAATCCACGGCTAAAATGCTTGTGGTTGGGAAACACCACATTGACGTCACGGGTCACGAAATCCGCGACAGGAACTGCAGGTAGAGCGCAGCGTTTCTATTCGCCGTGGCAATGGCAGGGGACAGGGTAGCGAACCCCTCACCCTGGCCGCCTTTTATCCCCACGAAAGATTCTCGGCACTCAGTTGTATAGCAGTCTGAATCTGGGTCATCTCAGAGGGACTGAAACGAGTCCCCACCCATATTCGGGATTGAACCCGGGATCCCAATGGGCGGAGTTCAGTGCTCTACGCGCCAGACTATCACGACTACATCATTACCCTGTAGTGCAGCTTAAAAGTGGAGGAAGACTGAGTTCATCTGCCCGTTTTCATGAAAATCATTGGTAAGCGAACATTAAGGAAGAAGTAGGGCTGATTGATGAGATTGTTCATTTTCTTATACTCGTATAAAATTTGGTTGAAAGGGCTTCCGCAATTGGGCATCGTGGAATCAAACAATAAACCGCCTCGGTTGTAAACAATTTTATTGGTTCACTTACGACCGGTTACCGCGATTATAAGTCCTTCAGGTGAACAGGAACCATGAGGTGCGTGACCGCTGTACACTCGACACCGCAGCCTGGTGTTACTCGCTAGCGTTACGGACTCGTGTACAGGGCTCCAAAACACCCTAGTTTCGTATCAAACTGGACTGCTGGTTTTAACTGTCCCCTTACTGGATGTGTACTATGCATAAAACGGGCGAAATGGTAGGAAGCATGCGCCCCAGATATTAATTACTTAGTAAGTAATTGTGCGATGAGCACCCCAAAGGTGCGTGAGGCCAATGCTACACTCGTGATAAGAAAAAACAGAACACCTTGAACGAGTAGAGATAGGACGTTTACATTCACAGGAATTATACATTAGTATGCTCTGCAGAAATGATCAGCATTTAAACCATGTCAGTCCGTCGATTCAAGGTCAGCATCGATATCGCGGCGCAACAAGACCTACCGGTAAAATGTGCCTGAGGCTCTCGTTCTCGCTATAAAGCGAAGGTAATGGATCAGTCTGACTGGAGCAGACGTGCAGGATGCCTCGCAGACGTATGTGCGAACCGTCAAATCAGTGGGTCTGAAAGAGGGCGCGTTATTGGCATGAGAGAATGTGATGCACCCATCCGGGATATTGCTGCTCGTGTGGGACAAAGTGTTTTTGCAGTGCAACGGGTGTGTACTGAATAGTTCACGGGAGGCCGTAGAACGCGACGATATGGGTCAGATTGCATCACACATACCATCCCTCACGAATATTTACACCTCATCCGATTGGCATTGCAAAATATATCTGCTTCCTCCTCGGCTCTGGCTCAATACTGGAACAGTGTAACATATCGTGCACTACCAGGAATGAGAATCCGTCGCCGTTTGTTACGTCTTCGGTTACATGCGCGTCGTCCACTTCTCCGCCTACCTTTGTCGATTGTACGCAACGTGCTAGATGGCAATGGTGTATGCAACGACATCACTAGGAACAGGAATGGCATCAGTTAGTGTTTTCGCACAGAATCCAGGTTCTGTTTGTTTGAAAATGATGGCCACATGATGGTTCGCCACAGACAGGGGCGGGGGGGCATCACAGTTACTGCATTCGCACAAGACATACATCACTAACTCAAGGCTTTAAGTTGCGGGGTGCTATTGGGTACAACCAAAAATCACAGGTTGTGCCTGTCCATGGCACTGTGAGCAGCGTGACCTACGTGAATGACATCCTGCGACCCGTAGCCATACCCTTTCTGCACAACACCCCAGACGCCGTTTGTCAACAAGATAATGCACCATCACACGTTGCATTAATCCGTGCCTTCTTGGTGTCACAGGATGTCTGTCTTTTGCGCTGGCCCGCCAGATCACCAGTCTTGTCACCATTCGGAAATGTTTGGGATATTGTGAAACGACAGGTGCAGCGGTGTGACCCAATGTCAGCCACCACAGATGAACTTGGGAACAAGGCAAATGCAGCATGGTGGGCGATACCTCAGGACGCCATTGGCGCCTTATACGCGTCGATGCTATCACGCATTGAACAAGTTATCGGGTCCATGGCGGACTCTGTGCCTACTAGGTAACAGGACACATGCTGAAATTCTAATCGTTTCTGCAGAACTTACTAATGTACATGCCCTGTGAATGTCGCATCTCCAGTCGTTCAAGGTGTTCTTCTTTTCTGAACATCAGTGTAGTCAACATTTTTTGACAGTGTGTGCTTAACGGGTTCTGCTACATATTCGGTTTGCTTGTGCTGTTGAAGATTGTCTCGATGGTAGCTTCCTGTACAGTATCCATAGAGCTGTGATACACTACAGTATCGCGGCGAGTGGGAACCAACGTTAAAATAAACAGTTCACAATTCTCTGAGGTTCTGTCTTGTAGAGAAAAATACAGCCACTGAAAAATTGGTCTGGAGGCGCCGGGTATCGATCCCGGTACCTCTCACATGCTAAGCGAGCGCTCTACCATCTGAGCTACGCCCCCAGATACAGCAGAAAACGACTTGACGCGTAGTTCAAGACTGCGTGCCGAACTTTCTCTTTTTGCGTTTGGAGCCAGAGTGTGACTCTAGTGGGGAGGGGGGGGGGGGGGGGGGGCTGGAGTAACGTGGTGGGGCTTTCGGCCAAAGAGCCGAACTGGGTGGCTCAGTACCTGAGGATATTTTTCGGGGATAGGGCTCATCCTGGCGGGGAATTGCATCCGCGTGGAAGTTCGGGAATGATTAAAAACCGTGATCTGTTCTCGAAGCCTTACATCTGTTCTCCGATTAAGCATGCGGGTACAATTTGCAGCCTACTTCGCTACTGCCGTTTGCTAAACCTTCTCCCCTGCTCTCAAGAACTCGTCAGATTGCCTTCTCCGTACCTTCCGGCATGCATATTCGAGGAAACATTGCATCGACATTGTCAAATACAGAAACTGCACGAAACTGTTTCATGCCAAAGCGAAGGTAATCTGACGAGAAAACTAAATAAGTCTTTCTCTGCGTAGGAATCACATAATTGTGCGAGCGTTATGGGAAGCAAACACTGGGAAAACCGAAGTTTGGGTCTGTGCGTGAAGCGTGGGCGGATAGCCGAATGCCGGTACGGTAGCTCAGCGTGTTCATTCAGAGGGTTCGCTGCTCTCTGTAAAAAAAAAAAAAAAAAAAAAAAAAAAAAAAAAAAAAAAAAAAAAAAAAGAAACTGTGTTAATGGATCAACGATGAACTTGAGCGGGTATCGTGGGATGTCCGCCCCGCACAGGTGCAACGAACTATAACGAACAAAATGACAAAAAAAAAAAAAAGCAATTAAGGCGATCGCTGGCAGAAAGCGGGAAATCCGGATTAGAGTCCCGATCTGGCGCATATTTTCATTTGTTTCCAGTAAACTGTGTAGCTGTGGTGGTACAAGATTCGCAGTCTGCGAATACATTTCATCTTTGTATCGCTGGAGCTATTGCCGGACCTTTCCGAGAACACTTGTTGCCTATGTACGAACGTCTGTCGGTTTGCACGCGCTCATTGTAACCTAGGCAACGGGGACGGGGGATGAAAATTGCGTCACGAATACTGAAAGGTTGAGAACGCTGGCGTAAACGAATGTGCGAAACTCGTTAAATTTGCAAACCTTCCTAACAAGTAACGTATTTTACCTTACAGTAATGGCTCATTGAATCACTATTATCGTATATTTTACGTGTACCAGATTTGCGAAGGAACTGTTTTCATTCGTTCTGAAGGTCAGTGAAATGCGTGACCGTTGGGAGTGATCATAAAACACTAGTACCTTACAGTTTTTGTTAAAAGTGTGGTTGATTTAGGAAGAGGGCTCCATCGGGTGATGCTACCAGTTAATATACGTAGCGTTTCCATGACTGATAACTAACCCTTTGATGGCACGGAAAGGTTGCAAGGCAGCTGCACGATGACAAGTCGAAAGAAATTTAAAACAAAGACATTTACTTCTGTTTCTGAACTATTTTTTTTAATTACCAGAATACAAACCCGGGGTCTCCTGCTTACCTTTTTTCCCATGGTGGCCTTACCGTTTTTTTACCTGTCCTGGACAGGAAAGGGAAACTGCAAAGTGTGGGAAGAGGACACACAGGGGAGCGACGAAAATGAAATGAGTTGTATAGGGACTTTTTTATGTATGTACCGAAATTCCGGGAGTCGCTCGCGCCTTCGGATCGTAGAACATTCAAACGTGCCTTCTCGAAATTTTTATGGTGATTCCATTTGTAGTTCGTTCAGAGCATCATGTCGGCGAGTAAACATCAGCACCTCATGGCTTGGACGTTCCAACTCTAAGGCGGAACATGAAAGGCGCTCCATAGAACATTTGAAAAGAACTGCTCGAATGTGGGGTTGCGAACAAGTGCGCGGTGTCAGTCAGTCAGGTACGTCCAGTAACCCAGTTCCGATTCATCGTCGGAGCCAAAAAGTAAACTATCTGACGATGTTTGTATCCTATTGACATGCAGAAGTACATTTCTGAGTCTTAATGATGTGTTTAAATATCTTTCGTGTTTTATTTAAATTTTAAAGAATTGAAATTTAAATCTTTAATGCTCCCAGCAATAGGCAAACCCATACAAGTACGTTACGAATTGGCACGAGGTGAATAAAGTCGTATAGAATATGTCCTGCCCTACTTAACGAACACAGTGATTGTAATAATTATTTGTACATAACGTTATGCATTTTTCTACTTCCATATGAAGCCACTCATTAATTATTGATTTATTGAATCAGTATACGTGCTCTATGTGCATTGTCTGTAGGCCGGTGCCGCCTGTGAATGGTTTGTGTAACTATTAGTATTCAACCTTCTTGGTATATCTCATGCAACGTCTCTATTTCTGTTTTCCTTAGAAACCAAATGTGTGAACAGTTCTTCTGTCCCCCCTACGGGTCCGGGGGTTAGAATAGGCCCGAGGTATTCCTGCCTGTCGTAAGAGGTGACTAAAAGGAGTCCCTCCCCCTCAAGGGGGTAGTTTGCGCCTGCGTCCGGAGACGGACGGTTCCACGCCTTCTCTTTGTGGTCATTTTGGTTTTTCACTTATTCTTGTTTCTTCCTTCCTTTGTTTGGTTCCTTTATTTTTCCTTCTCCCTATCACTGTCTTCCTTACTTTTCCCTTGCCTTCTTCTCCTTCGCTTCTTCTCCTTGCCTTCTCCTCCTTGCCTTCTCCTCCTTGCCTTCTCCTCCTTGCCTTCTCCTCCTTGCCTTCTTGTCGACCCTCTGGTCTCCGCCTCGGCGTTTGAGACAGTCTGTCCTTTCTCTCCCTATCTCCCTTCTTTTTTCCTCTTCTTCTTTCCTCCCTGTGCGCGCCTGAAGGCCAACCCACGCGTTCGCACGCGTAACCGGTGACGGGGTAACGCGTAATTCCCCGCCCTGGATAGACAAGTAAGGCACGCACGTACCCCCTGGTAAAGGCCAGGCCCGGGGAGGGGTGATTGCCTGAGCTGACACCTTCCGACCATGCCGATAGGTCCCTCCGTCCGTTTCTGGGGAGATGTGACCGAGGTGTACACATTCACCTAAGGCGGGAGTGCCCTCTGCGAGGGTCCCCACAAGGAAGGAGCTCGCCATCGGAGACGCTGGCAATCATGGGGGATTCCTCCGCAATGGATTTCTCTTCTTCTTCTCTCTCGACTTCTGCCCAAAAACGGAAACTTGACCAGACACCAGTGACAAAAGTACTACCGCCTGCCCCGAAGTTCCTCGTAGTTTCTCGATCTGAGGACGGAAAGGACTTTTCATCAGTCAACCCTTTCGTTATCCAGAAGGGCGTAGATGCCATAGCCGGATCTCTCAAGTCTTGTACCAGGATGCGTAACGGTACCTTGTTACTAGAAACTGAGAGCCCCTATCAGGCACAAAAACTGCTTCGGGCCACACTCCTGTACACGTTCCCTGTCCGGGTGGAGGCTCACCGCACTTTGAATTCGTCTCGTGGTGTGGTATATACTAGATCACTCGACGGATTGACTGACGAGGAGATTCAGTCTTTCCTCGCTGAGCAGGGCGTGACGGCTGTCCATAGGGTCATGAAAAAGGTCAACAATGACCTTGTACCGACCCGGACACTTTTCTTGACCTTTGATAGTGTTCAGCTGCCGTCACGCATCAAAGCGGGCTGTGAGGTTATTTCTGTTCGCCCCTATGTCCCAACACCTACGCGCTGCTACCAGTGTCAGCGTTTTAATCACACTCGCCAGTCTTGTTCTAATGCAGCTAAATGTGTCAGTTGTGGCAGGGATGCCCATGAGGGTGACTGTCCACTCCGTCTCCTCGTTGTGTGAACTGTCAGGGTGACCATGCAGCGTCCTCCCGCGACTGTCCCATCTACAAGGAAGAACGCTGTATACAGGAAATTCGGGTCAAAGAGAATGTGTCCACCTCGGCTGCTCGCAAGCTATTTGCTAGTAGGAAGCCCACGCTGCTCCCAGCGGGGAAATACAGTACTGTCCTCGCCTCTCCTCGGACTACAAGGGAGGTGAGGCGCAGACATGCGATCTGACCTTCAGCACTACGGTCGTCCGTTCGGCCAGTGCTAAGATCGGCCGGTCAACGTCTCCTCTTCCTCCCGCCACCCCTACGACACAAGCACCTTTATCATATCAGCTTCTGCCAAGACGAAGCCCCAGAAGTCAGATGCACGGGAAGGAACCGTACTTCCACTAAACGACCTTCCAAGAAGGCTCATAGGAAGCAAAGTTCTCCTTCTCCGCCACGGCGCGTTTCTTCTCCTGCACCATCCAGCGGTTGCCGCCCCAGGCCGTCATCCGTTTCGCCTGGTCGCACCGCTGGTAGCCGAAATGGCCGTTCACCGGCGGAGAAAGCTCCTCCTCCCGGCCATCTTAACAAGATGGTCGATGAACCTATTGAACCAATGGACGATGACTCTCCGCCTCTTGATAGCGGCGGCAGTGCTCGCTCGAAGCCAGGCCCTCAGCGGCCTTCGAGGTGACCCCTTCTTGCTTCTTCTTTTTCTTTTTCTTCTCCCGATGGCACTTCTTCTTTGGAATATTCGCGGCATTCGCTACAACTGAGAGGACTTAAAATTGCTGCTACGCTTGCACTGTCCGCTCGTCGTAGCCCTCCAGGAAACGAAGCTACGCCCACGCGATCAAATTGACTTGGCACACTATGCCTCTGTGCGTTTTGACCTACCCCCTGTGGCAGGTATTCCGGCTCATGGAGGGGCTATGTTGCTGGTCCGGGATGATATTTATTACGATCCCATCACATTGCACACCGGCCTGCAGGCAGTTGCCGTCCGAATTACTCTCCCCGCTTTTACATTTTCCATTTGTACCGTTTACACTCCATCGTCGTCTGCCGTTACCAGGGCAGACATGATGCAAGTTATTGCTCAGCTACCTGCACCATTTTTGTTAACTGGAGACTTCAATGCCCACCATCCCCTTTGGGGCTCTCCAGCATCCTGCCCGAGGGGCTCCCTGTTAGCAGACCTTTTCACCCAACTCAATCTTGTCTGCCTCAATACTGGCGCCCCTACTTTTCTTTCGGACACATCTCACACCTATTCCCATTTAGACCTCTCTATATGTACTACCCAACTTGCACGCCGGTTTGAGTGGTATGCACTTTCTGATACGTATTCGAGCGACCACTTCCCGTGTGTTATCCATCTCATGCATCATACCCCCTCTCCGTGCTCAACTAGTTGGAACGTCTCCAAAGCAAACTGGGGGCTCTTCTCTTCCAGGGTGACCTTTCAGGATCAAACCTTCGCAAGCTGCGATAGTCAGGTCGCACACCTCACGGAAGTCATTCTCACTGCTGCTGAATATTCCATCCCTCACACTACTTCTTCTCCACGTCGCGCACCGGTCCCCTGGTGGACCGCAGCATGTAGAGACGCTTTACGTACTCTTCGACATGCTTTACGCACCTTTAAAAGCCACCCTACGGTGGCGAATTGTATCAATTATAAACGATTACGTGCACAGTGTCTTCGTGTTATTAAAGAAAGCAAGAAAGCCAGCTGGGCTGCTTTCACAAGCACCTTCAACAGTTTTACTCCTTCTGTTGTCTGGGGTAGCCTGCGCCGGCTATCTGGCACTAAGGTCCACTCACCCGTTTCTTGCTTGCGGGTCGCGAATGACGTCCTTGTGGCCCCTGAGGATGTCTCCAATGCCTTCGGCCGCTTTTTCGCAGAGGTTTCGAGCTCCGCTCATTACCACCCTGCCTTCCTCCCCCGAAAACAGGCAGAGGAGGCTAGGCCACCTAATTTCCGCTCCTCGAATCGTGAAAGTTATAATGCCCCATTCACCATGCGGGAACTCGAAAATGCACTTGCCCGGTCACGGTCCTCCGCTCCAGGGCCTGATTCTATTCATATTCAGATGCTGAAGAACCTTTCTCCTGAGGGTAAAGGTTTTCTTCTTCGTACTTACAATCGCATCTGGATTGAGGGTCATGTTCCCGCATACTGGCGCGAGTCTGTTGTTGTCCCGATTCCTAAGCCGGGGAAGGACAAGCACTTGCCTTCCAGTTATCGACCCGTCTCGCTTACCAGCTGTGTCTGTAAGGTGATGGAGCGAATGGTTAACTCTCGTTTGGTTTGGCTGCGCCGGCCGCGGTGGCCGTGCGGTTCTAGCGCTGCAGTCCGGAACCACGGGGCTGCTACGGTCGCAGGTTCGAATCCTGCCTCGGGCATGGATGTGTGTGATGTCCTTAGGTTAGTTAGGTTTAAGTAGTTCTAAGTTCTAGGGGACTGATGACCTAAGATGTTAAGTTTCATAGTGCTCAGAGCCATTTTGTTTGGCTGCTCGAATCTCGACGCCTACTTACCAATGTACAATGTGGATTTCGTAGGCGCCGCTCTGCTGTTGACCATCTGGTTACCTTGTCGACCATCATTATGAATAACTCCTTGCGGAAGCGCCCGACCGCGGCTGTGTTCTTTGACTCGGAGAAGGCTTACGACACCTGTTGGAAAAAAAAATGGTTCAAATGGTTCTGAGCACTATGGGACTTAACATCTGTGGTCATCAGTCCCTTAGAACTTAGAACTACTTAAACCTAACTAACCTAAGGACGTCACACACATCCATGCCCGAGGCAGGATTCGAACCTGCGACCGTAGCAGTCGCGCACACCTGTTGGAGGGCGGGCATTCTCCGAACCATGCATACATGGGGCTTTCGCGGTCGCCTCCCTCTTTTTATTCGTGCCTTTTTAATGGATCGACAGTTCAGGGTACGTGTGGGTTCTGTCCTGTCCGACGCCTTTCGCCATGAGAATGGGGTGCCACAGGGCTCAGTTTTGAGCGTCACTCTCTTCGCCATAGCGATCAATCCAATAATGGATTGCCTCCCAGCTGATGTATCAGGCTCCCTTTTCGTGGACGATTTTACCATCTATTGCAGCGCGCAGCGTACATGTTTCCTGGAGCGCTGTCTTCAGCGTTGTCTTGACCGTCTTTACTCCTGGAGTGTCGCCAATGGCTTCCGTTTTTCTGCCGAGAAGACGGTCCGTATTAACTTCTGGCGCTACAAAGAGTTTCTCCCACCGTCCTTACGACTCGGTCCCGTTGCTCTCCCATTCGTGGAGACAACAAAATTTTTAGGTCTTACATTTGACAGGAAACTTAGCTGGTCTCCACGTGTGTCATATTTGGCTGCTCGTTGTACCCGTTCTCTAAATGTCCTCCGTGTTCTCAGAGGTATGTCGTGGGGAGCGGATCGAACCGTCCTACTTCGCCTATATCGATCGATCGTCCGCTACAAGCTGGATTATGGGGGCTTCGTATACTCCTCTGCACGGCCGTCCATCTTACGCCGCTTTAACTCCATTCAACATCGGGGTTTACGTCTTGCGATCGGAGCTTTTTATACTAGTCCCGTCGAGAGTCTTCATGCCGAAGCCGGTGAATTGCCACTAACCTACCGGCGCGATACACTGTCGGTATGCCTGTCGGCTGTTGTCAATGCCCAACCACCCGTCTTACCGTTCCTTTTGTGACGACTCTCTCGACCGTCAATACGGGTTGTATGTCTCTGCCCTGCTACCCCCTGGAGTCCGCTTTCGTCGCCTCCTTCAGCACCTTGATTTTTCACTCCCTGCAACCTTTGGAGTGGGCGAGAGCCAAACGCCACCTTGGCTCCAGGCTCCGGTTCGCGTTCACCTTGACCTCAGCTCGCTCCCAAAGGAGGTTATCCCCGGTTCGGTATACAGCTCCAGTTTTGTCGAACTTCGTTCGAAGTTCATTAATATGACCTTCATTAATACAGATGGCTCTAAGACCAATGACGGTGTCGGGTGTTCTTTTATTGTCGGGGAACACAGTTTCAAATACCGGCTCCATGGCCATTGTTCGGTCTCCACAGCTGAGCTATTTGCCCTCTACCAGGCTGTTCTTTACATCTGCTGCCACCGACATTCTGCTTATGTCATCTGCTCCGATTCTTTGAGCGCCATCCAGAGCCTCAGTGATCCGTATCCGGTTCACCCTTTCGTGCACCGGATCCAACGCTCTCTTCAGCAGCTAGTGGACGACGGTTCTCCGGTTACCTTTATGTAGGTTCCTGGCCATGTCGGTATCCCTGGGAACGAAGCTGCGGATGCCGCGGCCAAGGCTGCGGTCCTCCAGCCTCGGACAGCTTCTTGTTGTGTCCCTTCATCAGATTGTAGCAGGGTCATTTGTCAGCGCATTTTATCGCTGTGGCATGTCGATTGGGCTGCCCTTACGGATAACAAGCTTCGAGCCTTGAAACCTCTTCCCGCGGCTTGGACGACCTCCTCACGCCCTTCTCGGCGGGAGGAGATCGTTTTGGCCCGATTACGAATTGGACACTGCCGGTTCATTGCTGACGGTATGCCACATTTTAACGTCCTGTCCGACTTTTAATAAACTGCGCTTTGATCTTGGCCTGCCATGTGGTCTGGGTGCCATTGTAGCGGATGACCTAGGAGCAGCTGCTTGCGTTCTTCGTTTTATCAACTTGACAAACCTGTCCAAGGACATTTGATTATGCCGTTTTTTTTTAAATCCTATGCCTGTCTGTCTTTTATAGTATTGTCCTTTTCGTTGCTGTTTTAACCTTGTGCCTCGCGGTGCATTCCTAATTTAGTCTGGGCGCTACTGACCATTGTAGTTGTGCGCCCTAAAACCACAAAATAAAGTTTTTCTGTATTTAACTTATGTCATAGTGTACTCAGCAGAATTTAAAGACATTTCTCTGGCGCAGCGGTTCGCAAACTGCGTTCGCAGAACACTGGGAAGTGAATAAGTGCTCTGTGAAAAACTCTTTTACCGCAGAACCACATACACAAGTTCTATAGATTAAATGCCGTCTTTAGCAACTCTAAGAAAAGTCTTATTTACACCAGACAGATTTCGCGCCGGCCGGAGTGGCCGTGCGGTTCTAGGCGCTACAGTCTGGAGCCGAGCGACCGCTACGGTCGCAGGTTCGAATCCTGCCTCGGGCATGGATGTGCGTGATGTCCTTAGGTTAGTTAGGTTTAATTAGTTCTAAGTTCTAGGCGACTGATGACCTCAGAAGTTAAGTCGCATAGTGCTCAGAGCCATTTTGAACAGATTTCGCTTTAGTTTAAAGTATCTTCTGTGGCCACTATAACAATACGGTTTTTTTCCCTTACAATTTTGTTTGTTGTGGTCATTAACAGTTCGCATGCTTTACTTATTACTATAAACAGTTTCTATTCTTTTCGTTATTCACGATTTTTTGTTATTTATTGCATTTTTCTTCGTCTTCCACGTGTATGTTAAGTTTATGCGCGCAGCTCTTTCATTGCACTTAATGTATTCACATTTCTGTGTTGGGAGGTATCACACGCGAAATGGTGAAGCATCAGTGATACCTCCCAACACACAAATGTGAATATATTAAGTGCAGCGAAAGTGCTGTGTGCAAAAGCACAACTCATGCACACGGAAGTCGAAGAAGAATGCAATAAACAAGAAAATCGTGAATAACGAAAAGAATAAAAACTGTTTATAGTAATATGTAATGCATGCGAGCTGATAATGACCACGACAAGCAAAATTGTAAAAGAAAAAACCATTTCTTCACAGTGTCCACTGAAGACTCTTTAAAATAAAGCGAAACGCATCTGGTCTAAATAAGACTTGCTACAGTTGCTAAAGACTTTTATTAACACTTCTATTCGATATTTTCACGATACTAACTATTTTTAAAATTTTATTATGATTTTTCTTTATTAATTATGATTTAAAATTTAAGTGATCACTCAATAAAACGAGTTTTTCTCATTTTTAAAAATTTTATTAATCTTCAGAATAAACAAGGTGTTGCGTCGAAGTACTAGGATTCTCAAAATGTTATGTCAGAGGAAATATTTGGAAATCCCTACTACAGCATTTATCCCGTAACAGGGGACGCACTGTTTGCGCTATTTGGAAAGTTTGTCTTATGTTAACTTTGTGGCCGTACAGCCTTCCTGTCGCCACAGTGGTCAGTTAACGTGAAGGAGTGAAGTGGAGTGCTCCATCTGCCTGTGAATGACGTAAACTTAGTTCTATGTATTGTGGTGTTTTAAGTGACTGTGTATGGTATGTTCTGAAACGGAGCTTGAGTCACCACAGCAAGTGTGTTCAGAGCCTGAGAAACCGCTTAGCAACCACTTTTATGCTGGTCGGTGTACCAGTGCAACGGTCGTTTACCCACCACGTGAATTCCATCCGTGTGTGGTTCATCTCCCTGTCTCTCTCACAGAGACCCATGAGTAGAGATGGGCAAACTCGTTCATCCTTGGAAACTAGTTCACTGGTGATCGCTCTTTTTTGGGAACCGTTCATTTTTACTCGTTCACCGTTCATCTGTGCTTGTTATATGGTTCTTATGAAGAATTAGTAGCACAGGTGACAATTGATGGAAGGCGCCAAGAGGGGGCACTTGCCTCCCCCCGGAAGTACAGAGTTTCTATTCATAACAGAATTCTCACACACTTGTAATTTTCGTGATTCTGCAAAACCTCTCGTTTAGCCAACTGTAGCATTATGTGGCTGATCGCAGTGAAATAATATAAGGCGGCGGACGAAAAACCGGCCCCGAGTACCGACTGCTCGCCAGTTGCGCACGATTTGTTGACCGCTACGAGCCGAGTAGATAAACATGTAATAATTAGGCAGTGAAGAAATAACAAAAAAGCAAATGCAAACAACTATTTCGAAACAGTAGATGATGATTGGTGGGCGACAATGAGCAGTCTAGCACTCGGGGACCACTTTTCCTGCGCCACCCTGTACCATTGAAATAATATTGTAGAAGTTATCATTTTCTGTTAACAAAATGTGACACCAGACACGCGATTATGGAACGCGGGCTTCATTCGGTTGTAAGCCGGTCTGCCTTCCATAACAATGGACATGCCCTTTGTACCTTGGATCGAAAAAGGACGGAAAATGGCCACTCGTGTGTGCCGTGCCGACTTCCTTTGCATGTGTAGGCCTAATAACAAAAAAATCTTGCCTTTTTACAAGTATTTCTTCTGCTATTTATCGAAATAGTGAAGTAAGCTGATATGCCGTTTTATTATCTGGAAAAATGTATGTATTACATACCACGTGATTTTATTGTAATTTACGTAATTATAAAATACATTTTAATTGCCGGTCATGGACCCTGAATAGTATACGAAAAGAACTAGAAGTTCAGAGTTCAAAAACGTTTGAAACTGATCGAGAATGGACGTGTGCAGCGAACGAAACGAACAACTCGATACTGAACTAACTATGAGCAGTCGGCAGTGAAACTGCGACGAGTGGCCACGCGAAGAAAGGCGAGTCCAGCCGAACGAGACCGAGACCGAGACCGAGACAGAAGGGAACGGGACCGAGGCTGGAACGAGACTGGCCGACGTGCCGTTGCTGGACCGAGACCGACCGTTTCCCGTTCCTGGGAATTATAAGTAGAAAGCCGCAACCGAAGTGAACTATGAAAGACCGTTCCTTAGAATTCGTTCCTCGCTCGTTCCGTTCATTTTGGTGAACCGTTCCTTTGGACCCGTATTTCGCGAACGACCCATCTCCACCCATGAGCTACTTACACAGAAAAAGCTATGGTCCAAATACAGGGTGTTTCAGGAGGGGTAGTAAATATTTTAGAATGTGCGAGGTACAGACTAATTGGAATAAAACATTTCATGTAACACGTGCCCAGTTTTATTGGTTACGGAGATATAGGTCGTCACTGGGACAAGTTATCGTTTCACCTATCGGTAGTCCATATGCTCTGGGCTTAGCTACCGATTGCCACTTTTATTTCGAAATTAATTGTATGAAGTTGTGCATGCGTTTACACAAATTTTCAACTGTGATTGTGATATGTTGACCAATTCTGTTGTACCGTCTAAGCTTTCCGCGCGTGTTTACAAACGCTGAGTATGCCAAAATGGCATTTGTGTAGGGGTTTTGAATTGTAAACGCTGCTGCTGCTTGTAGAGAATACGGTAGACGAATTTTTTTTCTAACCGCAGAGTACCAGAGTCAAGTGTGTTTGCTCATGTTTTCACTAACCTGCGTGACTGGTGCAGCGCCCAGTAGTTGAATCCTATCTGAACGTGCAGATGAAGAGAGTGTGATGAAGCAGAAGACGTTGCTGGCCGGGGTAGTCGACAGGTTCTAGGCGCTACAGTCTGGAACCGCGCGACCGCTACGGTCGCAGGTTCGAATCCTGCCTCGGGCATGGATGTGTGTGATGTCCTTAGGTTAGTTAGGTTTAAGTAGTTCTAAGTTCTAGGGGACTGATGACCTTAGAAGTTAAGTCCCATAGTGCTCAGAGCTATTTGAACCAGAAGACGTTACTCACTTGGTAGAACGTAGCCTTTTGTTTACTGTTGAATCCAGTTTCACTCGTAACGGAGTCAAGAGCACTTTTCAAATCGGAGGTCCGACGAAAACACTGCATGCCTTTGTGGAGACATTTTCAGGAATGCTGTCCTGTAAATGTGTGGTACGGTTTGGTAGACACTCAATTGAACGGTTCTGTTGTGTTAACGGGTCGTCTGACAGGGTCCCGTTCTCTAGACTGTTGAAACGAGATAACTGCATTACTGAAAGAGGCTCCTTTGGCTTCAAGGATGGTTAAGTTCTTCCAGCATGACGGGGCATCTTGCACATAATAGTCTTCAGGTGGCATATAATCTAAACCTTACATACCCTGCAAGACGGAACTGCAGAGATAGTCACGTTTCTTACCCACCAAGGCCCCCGGACCTTACATCCTTAGATTTTCGCCTGTTGGGACGACTGAAAAGCGAAGTCTGTAGAAAAAAAGTGCACACAGGAGTCGAATTTATAGCTAGTGCTACCCTCGTAAAAGGACGCCAATATGACATCAGAAGAGTCAGAAGAGCTACAGCTGATAATATCAAGAGAATTTCAAAGTGCGTTGGAGTCGGAGGTAGAATTTATGAAAATCAACTTTGAATTTAGTCATTTGTCTTTGTTTAACACATTCTGTTAGCATGTTTGAGTTACATTCTAACAGCTGTATCTCTATAATCAACAAAAATTTGGACTCGCGTTCTTTGCAGCTTGCAGTTTTAAAGAAAAATTTATTCCGGAACCATCCTTACACTATCATTTAACCATTATCTGTCATATCATTTTTACCTTCGATTATAAGCACAGTTTCAATTGAATGTTTGAAACAGCTCCTCCAATAAAAAAAGGGCTGTCATTAGCTAGAAGATATAGTGTAGGACTGTATGAACCCCCTTAGGCAAATGGCGTACGTAGAACTATGGCAGAACGTGTAACAGCAGAGAAATTAGTGTGAAAAGTACTTGTCTGGAACTGGCCTCGAAATCTGCTACTTCGTTTTCATCGCGGTCCATCGTGTCTTCCCCATGCTATTCCACTTCCTGAGAACCAGCTCGGTTATTTTGCAGTGGTGCCTTTGATGAAGGCCGCCACTGATGTTAATAAGAACGTTTGGAAGAAGACTTTTTCAGTTAAAATTCAATAGTTCGTAACAATCGCATAGGTACGATGTAGCTCTGCTATACTGAAAGAAGGGACCAAAATAGTAGCATATTATGCATATACGAGTAGTACCACTGAGGAAAAAGTACAAAATCCAACTCTTTTTTGCTATTGTTTCTGTTGGGCGATTGCCCCAGAAATAAAAGCTATAACGGTTAAATATTACTAATAATAATTCGAAATATTATTGGTAAAACAGGATAAAGAATACGAAAGTAGCATGTTACAATAGCAACCCTCAAAAAAAAAAAAAAAAAAAAAAACTAATAATGAAACTGTTCTAGGCACGTGCACGTTTTTGACAACCTACCTGTGCGTGAGTATGAAGCGATAGTGGAAGGGCAATATTTTGAAATCGAGCAAATAAATTTAACTCGTCCTTTTTGGTGTAATATTGAAGTCAGAATCTGAAACCTACGACGAGTCTGATCTTTGCCTTGATGCTCGTTTCCTGTCTCCAGACCTGCGTTTCGCCATTGGTACACTGCGCACAGTTGGTAGCCATTACTACTTACAAGGGAACCTCCCCATCGCACCCCCCTCGGATTTAGTTATAAATTGACACAGTGGATAGGCCTTGAATCAACTGAACACAGATCAATCGAGAAAACAGGAAGAAGTTGTGTGGAACTATGAAAAAATAAGCAAAATATACAAACTGAGTAGTCCAAGTGTAAGATATGCAACATCAAGGACTAAGTAAGCTGAAGAGTGCCGTGGTCCAGTGGTTAGAGTGATTAACTGCGGAACGAAAGGTCCTTGGTTCGAGTCCTCCTTCGAATAAAAATTTTACTTACTTTATTTTCGCAAAGTTACGATCTGACCATTCATTGACGTCTCTGTTCACTGTAATAAATTTAGTGTCTGTGTTTTGCGACGTGCCTCTCCAATAGGAACCGAAAACATTTGATCGCAAGGTCATAGGTCAACCGATTCCTCCACAGGAAAACACGTCTGAAATATTCTATACGACACTGGTGACGGCATGTGCGTCACACTACAGGAATATGTTGTCGACCCACCTAACTTGCACACTTGGCGAATGGGTAAAAAGATTCTTCTACCTTGCCCGATTTAGGTTTTCTTGTGGATGTGATAATCACTCCCAAAAAAGTGATGAAAACATAAGAGTTTGTCACATAAATGGCAACAAATGAATGCAACAGTTTCACAGTCGCACAGTTTTCCCTGTGCTCTGTCAAAATATACGTTTTTAACGTTTTCAAGTTTTTCCGTGTGTAGACCGTCAAATCCTGCATGTGTCCAAGCAAATCTGAACATGTCCTGGAATTTTGGAGAGCGAAGTTGATCATGTCTGAGTGCATGAACTTTGATAATTGTCTGAAAATAAAAAATTAAAACTTTTCACTCGATGGAGGATTGAACCAGAGATCTTCCGTTCCGTAGCTGCTCACGGTAACCACGGGACCACGGTGCTCCTCAGTGTACTGCACCTTGATATGGCTTATCTTGCACACGGACTACTCAGTTTGTATATTTTGCTTATTTTTTTCATAGTTCCATACAACTTCTTCCTGTTTTCTCGATTGATCTGTGTTCAGTTTTTCATGGCCTATCGCTGTGCCAACTTATAACTAAATCTGAGGGGGGTGCGATGGGGAGGTTCCCTTGTTAGTGTTCTCTCAGGTTAGTGTCAGACATGATCCTGTGCTGGCCAAAGATTTCTGTGGGGTCTTTTTGTTCTGATGCACGCTGTCAACGATTCTCATTTGCGTTGTCAACAATACATGTCAATGATACTAATCTGTTGGTTCACGATTTGCTCTATTGTTACATTAATGTTCAAATGGTTCAAATGGCTCTGAGCACTATGGGACTCAACTGCTGAGGTCATTAGTCCCCTAGAACTTAGAACTAGTTAAACCTAACTAACCTAAGGACATCACAAACATCCATGCCCGAGGCAGGATTCGAACCTGCGACCGCAGCGGTCTTGCGGTTCCAGACTGCAGCGCCTTTAACCGCACGGCCACTTCGGCCGGCACATTAATGTAGCTGTGCTAGTAATCGCTATTTTCTGATAGAGTTCGTTGCCGCTAATTCGTTATAGAATTTACATTTATCAATGAAAACGAGCTACGAATAATCTGTAATGTTAATTTATACTGTGATTCGATTTTCGGCGTACTGGGCAAATTAATATTACGGTATGCAATATCCACAGTTCGTGTTTTCATTGTAAACATTTTGTTGAAATAGGGCAGAAAAGGTGTGTAATCACTTAGCAGCTTGGTGTTAATAGTCCCGATAATTAAGGACTAATAACTTTAAATAAAGCTAAATCGGGACAACCGAGCGGAGATTTCTACAGCTGTTTCTGCTTCCCCCTCACGATAGGCAACAAGCTTAACTTCCTAGCCAGTTTGAAAAAACTTTTTGATACCCCATTCCTTAAGTACATTCCCAGTCGAACACTTCCCTTTTATCTGTAACTTTTTGTGTTCTTCTGAAATATTTGCAGCGTGAATTTGGAAGAAGAAAGAAGCAAAGGTTGTGTTAGTGCCACCGAGTGTTCACGCGTTATGGAACTTGACTCCCACAGCAACGTGAAACGGTTTCCCCCTGAGATGGAGGTGACGCACATACTATTAAAATGTAGTTTTGTTATGTTACTGAATGTTGAACACGGCCACCCAAGTTTAGGTTTTCCGTGGCCTACCTAAATAGCTCCAGACTAATGCCGGTATGGTTCCTCTGAAAAGGACGCAGCCGGTTCCCCTTCCCCATCCTGTCGTAATCTGAGCTTTTCCTGTGTCTCTAATGACGACGCAGTCGACGGGATGTTAAACACTAATCTTCCTTCCTTTTTTATTGTACGTCTGGAATTTTAAAGTAGTGCTGTATGTGTACGTCGATTTGGATAAACTGAAACACCGAACCGCCATGAGATAGTTCGTTTTGGATGGCGTATCACCAATGAAAATAGACCAATAATTAGTGATGTCCAGAAGCAGTGTTCCTCTATTAAAGTTTCAACAGCTGAGAAGTGGATGGCTGAAATCGAACATGGACGTACCTCTCTTGGAGGTGAAGGACGTCATGAAATTAGAAATGCACAATATTGTTTTCGGAGATACGCTATGAATGGAATCCGAAATACCTGACAGTGTAGCGGTATGCGTGAAGGACTGCGGCACATCTGACGTAAAGGTGGGTGCGCGTTCTTTGAACGCTGGCCAAAAGGAACTTGCAAAACATATACACAGGTGCAATTCTTTAACTGAAAACCCAGTCTTTCATTGTCCAGTTCAGAGATTTTCACATTCATTCATACACATTATATCGGAAGCTGTAGAGCGATGTGAGTAGACGGCTCCGGCTCTTCCCTTGTCCAGCGCTCTGACCGTCCAGCTAAAAGGCGTGTACGCACAAGACCAATGAACAACAAGCATCTATTTCATTGGCCGAGATTTACACTGGTGTGCCCGAGCTGCAAATTGGAGCCAATGGAGCCGTTGGCTTTGGTTGCGGTTTCGAACAGCTGGTGGTAACATCAAACCGTTGGCGTTTGGTTGACCTTGGGAACCTTCTCCTAGTGTGAACCCCGGCTCGGATGTTCATTGGTTTAGTAGCGATCTGCTGTGTGTGTTGAACGAGCATGTACTCACTGTATTTAAAAATATGTTAAGCTGGCATGTGAATCCCCAGTGGCTAAATATTTCAGTGTGACTGTTAACCTTTTCTGCAGCAGGTACATCTCTCCTAGAAGAGGTATTATCTTTGGAAGTTTTAGGGCGTACGCGATTAAATAACAATTCGAAGTCGCTACCTTTCATTCGGAAGAAAATATGAAATTCAGCTTTAAGGTCAGACGTAAATTTTGTCCCATCACACTGCTCCCTACCCTTTGAGAGGTCGCCCACCAGCGTCATTTCTTCTTTTTCTTTTTTCTGACTATCAGTTTCTTGCAGTAAAACGAATACTCCACATGCGACGACTGAAAAATCCTCTGTTTCCTCGTATGTGCCGATTAAATTGCAATTAAAACGCTACTTCTACCTCTATACTCTGCAAACCACTGTGAAATACACGGAAGAGAGCACTTCCCTTTGTACTAGTTATTAAGGCTTCTTTCCGTTCCATTGAAGTACGGCATGCGTTAAGAATGACTGTTTAAGTGCCTCCGTGTAATCTTGTCCTCACGAGCCTTACGAGAGTGATACGTAGGACGTTGTTGTGTATTCTAAGTCATCATTTAAAGCTGGTTCTTGAAACTTCTCCGGTATACTTTACGTCTATCTTCAAGAGCTTGCCAGTTCAGTTCCTTCGACATATCTGAGGCGCTACCCACGTATCAAACGAACCTGTGACCATTGGTGCTGCCCTCCTCTGTATACGTTCAATATCCACCTTTAGTCGTATTTGATATGAGTCCCTCAAAGTTGAGCAATATAATTATAGACTTTATAACAATAAAAAAAATGGGAAAGACTTCAACAAGTTTTCAGGTCCAACTGCGATTCCACACGGCCTGATCCCGTAGCCACAACCCGTTGGTTTGCTGAGGATGACAGGCCGAACCCCAATGCGTTGGTGACGGACCTTCGGCCGAATGCATTGGCTGTCGTTCGTTGGCCGTTGGTGGCCTAGTGCGTACGGACCTCTACTCCGCCTCCCCACCAACGCGGCCTCCTGGCTCCACGCGTAACAGAGAAAGTCGAGCACGCAGCGTTTCACCAGAATGTCAAACACCCTGTTGGTATCTGGGGGCGTAGCTCAGATGGTAGAGCGCTCGCTTAGCATGTGAGAGGTACCGGGATCGATACCCGGCGCCTCCAGGCTATATTTTTTCCGTCGCTGAACAATCTGTGACAATGAACAATAAAATAATCGTTCGGTGGGACTAGCTCAGAATTGTCTAGAGAACAGACGTGTCGCTAACGCCGATCCACTAGCAAGTTATATTTTCATACGAAGTAAATTCGTAGGGCATCGAAGCTGATGGAATTGACACCTCTTTGGCAAGTTGCATGTTAATGTCACGACTGAAACGCTCTGAGGTTGAAGGCGAATCTGTGACATGTAAAACGGAACAAGCACAGCACTCCGTTTACAGTTAGGTACACCGTAACACGTGGCCTGTCATCGACTGTACGTTGTTACACACACACTATTAGACACAGAGACAAGGCCATCATAGTTTTATCTGAGACGTGCTGTCCCAGAAATGAAAGTAGGTCCATGTGATAGAAACGATTTTTCGTTCATAAAAGATAATTTTTCTTTGGAAGGAAAAAATTTCCCATTATAAGGGTTCTAGTTCTGAGGTGTAGATTTTATGTAGTACTCTACAATGCAGAAAGCTGTGCACTCGTAAGTCTTCAATTACTTACATTTTTCCGGTGGCGTCCGTCATCCGTGTGAGATAAAGTGTGTCCGAACATACAACTTCCTTTTAGTATCACTATTTCATTCATTACGTTAGAAAATTCACAGAAAATGTGGCAGCCAGTAAAAATTGGTTACAAAATTCAGTAACGTTTGAAACTTACAGTACAATCTGAAATAAAATCTCGATTACCAAGATATGTTCTGCTTAATGCAAAGACAGAGACAATTTAATATAGTCAATCAATACTGTGCGGCCTACTCTTTGGTGCAAGCCTGTCGCTTTGTCGCCACTTAGGCGGCCTGAAAGTCAGTGTTGCAGCTTAAAACGTCACTCCATCCCCTGTCCCCCAAAAATGAAAAAGGCGTACCAATAGTTACCGACATCTGCATCACTTACTTGCGATACTAAACACTAAATCAGTAATCGTTTTCAAGAATGAAACGCATTCTCTCTCTCTCTCTCTCTCTCTCTCTCTCTCTCTCTCTCTCTCTCTCTCTCCTCTCTCTCTCTCCCCCCCCCCAACACACACACACACACACACACACACACACACACACACACACACACAACTTCAAGGCTTTGAAATGATTTCATAAAGCTTCTACTACGGCTATTGCTTGAGCAGGTAACTGCTTCGAGATTTGAATCTTCGTCCAAAGCGGGATGAACACTGTGAAAAATGAATTAGAAAGTTGTATGTTTACTGATTTCTTCAACATCTAAATAACATAAGCAATGCATTTACTAACTTTATATAAGACCACTTTAATATACACGACGTTTCTTTTAATTGAGAGAACTAAGTGGCTCATAAACGATATATCGTACGGAGAAAACGTTCTAGGAATAAAGCTAATATTAGTAAAGGGGACATCTGTCTGTGCTACAACTGCCCACCTCCTAACCACCTCTCCAGCGTGAACGGGTCAACTTAGTATTTTCAAATGTTAGCCGTCTCCCCCACTTTTTGTTGCACATTCGCATTCTACGCCAAGAAATACATGCCGTTTTATCAAACCATTGTTTCCCATTCGTAGTAGACGAGCTGCAATCGACAAATATCAAGTGTGTCTATTATTAAAGTTAAGAACAGACCCAGAATAAGATTTTCAGTCTGCAGCGGAGTGTGCGCTGATGTGAAACTTCCTGGCAAATTAAAACTGTGTGCCGGACCGAGACTCGAACTCGGGGCCTTTGCATTTCGCGGGCGAGTCTCGGTCCGGCACACAGTTTTAATTTGCCAGGAAGTTTAACATAAGCGCACACTCCGCTGCAGAGTGAAAATCTCAAGCTGTGTCTAAGCCATGTCTCAACATATCCTTTTTTCCAGGAGTTCTAGTTGGTTGGTTGGTTTGTGGGATGAAAGGGACCAGACTGCGATGGTCATCGGTCCCGGAGTTCTAGTTCTGCAAGGTTCGTAGAAGAGCTTCTGTGAAGTTTTGAACTTAGGAGACGAGGTACTGGCAGAATTGAGGCTGTGAGGACGGCTCGTGAGTCGTGCTTGGATAGCTCAGATGGTAGAGCACTTGCCCGCGAAAGGCAAAGGTTCTGAGTTCGAGTCTCGGTCCGGCACACAAGAAGAGACCCATTCACTTTACATTTCATTTATGATGTGAATGTAAACCTTTGTCCCTGACGGTTGGTATTTGTTTTCGAAATTTAACTTAGTGTAGTTGCTTTTGACAAGTGGTGACATTAATGTGACCGGACAGTATATATGCTCGTTGAGCTTGACCTGTTGAGAAAAGAGACTGATCCAGATTCCTTTCCTATGCCACGCTAGCGCTCTGCGTTCGTACTGCGTCTGTAAGTTGCGCTCACTGTTGCTGGTCCACTCAGCGCAGCGTGACGCAACTTCGCGCTCTCCCAGCTGGACCGCAGGGAGGGGCCACAGATGAATGTGTTGCGGTCGGCAGGCGGCAGTAGCCTGCAACTGGAAGGCACGAAGTGCCTGACAGATGGCGCTCTGGACCTGGAAACCTGCGTCAAGGAGAATACGCTCACAGGCGCCCGTAAATAGTCTCTGCACTTTCCTGCTCGGCCATTTATCGCAAGCTGGACTCGCTGTTCTCTAAGCTGCTTTCATTTTACATTCTTACTATCACCGTGGCTTAAAGTTGCCTCAGTTTTCATTTCGTTTTTGTTAAATTCATTGTGAGCATTCTTTAGCAGCAGCTAAAAGGAACTGCACGGTGCGAAAAATGAATACATGTAGAAAAGATCACCAAAACAAGACGTGCAGAGCCAGTGAGGGACGTCCAATTTCCTACAGAACTGTAGAAACTTACGAGCATTTGCTTTGAGTTACTAAATAAAGCAAAATCTATCAAGTACATTGTATAGTGGCAGTAAGTAGGTCATTTAGAAGGTAGACCGAATGACCAGAATCTGTTTTACATGTGTGTTGTGATAAGAAGTGAATTACTCCCACGAGCATAGAATATAAAAGCCCTGATCTTTTAAGTTAGTTATTAAGTATGAACCTTCCAAGCCACAGAATGAAACTGGAAACGCGGTCTAACCCGAAATAATTAAAAAAACTGAACAAGAACTGAACCAGGTGTTCCCTTTCTGCTTGTAGCGTCTAGTAGTCCTCAAGAGGATATCCGCTTAAGCATTCACTTATCGATTCTCTGCATGAGAAAGAAAAATTGAACCAACAAATTCAGCACATAATTTACGAATGCCCCATTCATTCAATACCTCAGCAAGATGCTGGATCACTTCGCAGCACATCTAGTAAGCACCGATCGCAGTAACAGCAGTCGGCCACGTACCTTTCTGTATCTGAAACCTAATTTGGTTCTAAGAGAGAGTACTTGTTTCTAATGTTTTTAGTTGGAAACTGAGTGGCCTCTGATATGAACCTTCCTGCCACAAGGTGGAATATCAGGACACACGTCACAAGCCCCTGTCGTATACAACACTTAGCTAAAAAATTCTTTTTCCCCTCATAAATCAGATTCATTTGCTTTATACACATAACACATACCACCAAACACTAACGCTGTTTCCTGTGCTAACGAAAACAAACAAGACGCGTTGGATCCGACACAGTCTTGTGGGAGGAAGATTGATAGTAATGTTTCTTTCTTTTGCTTTAAAGACCTGAACACATTGTGGCTGGGATACACCCAGGTTAGAGAAAATGGTTCATACTTCGTCGTCGTGAAACCACACTCATGAAACCACACATTCACTAACATGGATTCTTTGTTTAACAGTACATTTTACCAAAACGCTTTATCACTACACCCCACTGAAGCACATTAATTCTGTTTTCTTCCATGGACACCTTCACTGCTTTTGAAATGTGACACAGAGTCAGAGCCTGTTGAAATGTTCCTGCACGCATCTCTTGGTCGTGCGGTAGCGTTCTCGCTTCCCACGCTCGGGTTCCCGGGTTCGATTCCCGGCGGGGTCAGGGATTTTCTCTGCCTCGTGATGGCTGGGTGTTGTGTGATGTCCTTAGGTTAGTTAGGTTTAAGTAGTTCTAAGTTCTAGGGGACTGATGACCATAGATGTTTAGTCCCATAGTGCTCAGAGCCATTTGAACCATTTTTGAAATGTTCCTCCATTATCTTCAGAGATCTGTAGGAATGGCACAATCTTGCGCCTAAGGATTTACATGTATCTCCTTAAATTAATCATGCCATCAAATGGAACTAGTGCCTAAGGAGCACCTGCAGTGAAGAAAACCCAAAACATTTTTTCGGGAGGGTATTTTACAGTCTGTTCAAAGATGTTCAGCGCTCACTACCCAATGGGTGTTTCGCCTGACAACCCTCGATCTGTAGCCTTGAACAATAAAATTTGACTCATCACTGAAAATAACGCGTTTCCAGTCATTGGAGGCCGAAGATTTATGTATTTTGGTCGCCGCCCACCGATTTTTCTTCATGAGAGGTGTCAACAGCTGCTTCCGCCCACAATCAAGAAGCGTACACCATACCGTTGAAGAGTCAGTTTAAACGTAGCCAATAAACATCTCTGAAGATCCTTACTGGTCTTGAGAGGATGAGTTCTACAGTTTCTAAGTAGAATTTTGTCAGTTTCTGGTATAGTTTTTCGTTTTCGTCCACATCTGTATTTTTTCTTGCAGACAATGACATATCAGTATATGCTCTAGTAAGTCTTGAAACACTTGATTTTTCCCACACCGACAACAGAAGCAATGTCTCTTATAGACATAAATCTGTGTTCATGAACAGCAAGTGTTTTTGCCCACTTCTTAGGTGAAATGTCCATTTTAGCACAGTTTTCTCGGCGAGAAGACAAGTAACACATGCTGTTGCCATACATACAAGAACTGAACTGAACGGGACCTACAGTTGTTGTTTATAGTCAAGGCAACAAAAGACCGCCAAGAATCAAACAATTGGGAGGATAAAATTGGTTACAGATAACCAACTTCAATTCTTTGTAATACATGAGCTTTCCCCAATTAATTTGCACACTACTGTACATGGTTTCGCGAGAAAAGCGTCACTTTGGACAATTCCTGCCACATTAAAACTGATTGCTGCACCGGGACTCAAACCTCGGATCTTTGCGGCAACTGTTCGGCCGACTGAGCTTCATTTCCGATCGTGCTTCGTCTCCTCCCTTGGAAACATCAGAGATGTTCTTCTGCATACATTGCGGGACTAGGACTCCCGTAAGAAATGATACTGTGGAGAAATGGCTTAGTCACAACCTTGAAGATTATTTCCAGAACAAATGATCATCGTCAGCGGAATGTGCATTTGTTTAAAACGAGTGAATTGACACCACTGAACTTTCTGACCGCGCTTTTCTGAGCTGCATACAGGGTGTTACAAAAAGGTACGGCCAAACTTTCAGGAAACATTCCTCACACACAAAGAAAGAAAATATGTTATGTGGACATGTGTCCGGAAACGCTTACTTTCCATGTTAGAGCTCATTTTATTACTTCTCTTCAAATCAGATTAATCATGGAATGGAAACAGACAGAAACAGCACGTACCAGCGTGACTTCAAACACTTTGTTACAGGAAATGTTCAAAATGTCCTCCGTTAGCGAGGATACATGCATCCACCCTCCGTCGCATGGAATCCCTGATGCGCTGATGCAGCCCTCGAGAATGGCGTATTGTATCACAGCCATCCACAATACGAGCACGAAGAGTCTCTACATTTGGTACCGGGGTTGCGTAGACAAGAGTTTTCAAATGCCCCCATAAATGAAAGTCAAGAGGGTTGAGATCAGGAGAGCGTGGAGGCCATGGAATTGGTCCGCCTCTACCGATCCATCGGTCACCGAATCTGTTGTTGAGAAGCGTACGAACACTTCGACTGAAATGTGCAGGAGCTCCATCGTGCATGAACCACATG
This sequence comes from Schistocerca nitens, assembly GCF_023898315.1. Classification (NCBI taxonomy): domain Eukaryota; kingdom Metazoa; phylum Arthropoda; class Insecta; order Orthoptera; family Acrididae; genus Schistocerca; species Schistocerca nitens. The sequence continues at coordinate 584,388,824 of NC_064614.1, read as the reverse complement.
TTGTGTCGTACTTGTAAAGGCACATGTTCTAGCAGCACAGGTAGAGTATCCCGTATGAAATCATGATAACGTGCTCCATTGAGCGTAGGTGGAAGAACGTACTGACGAAACTAAAATGAGCTCTAACATGGAAATTAAGCGTTTCCGGACACATGTCCACATGATATCTTTTCTTTATTTGTGCGTGAGGAATGTTTCCTGAAAGTTTGGCCATACCTTTTTGTAACACCCTGTATATTCTTGATCAAAAAAGACGTAAGTTATATCACACAGTATACGCATCGTCAATGTCATTATTAACAAATAGCTCTGAGCACTATGGGACTTAACATCTGAGGTCATCAGTTCCCTAGAACTTAGAAGTACTTAAACCTAACTAACCTAAGGACATCACACACATCCATGCCCGAGGCAGGATTCGAACCTGCGACCGTAGCCGTCGCGCGGTTCCGGAGTGAAGCGCCTAGAACCGCTCGGCCACCGTGGCCGGCTCGTTATTAACAGATTGCAGGTATTGCCCAAAGAAGGATACTGAAGGACTCAGATCGCTGAAATAGATTCTAAATTCATTTTTTGTATTCGCCAATCAAATGGCCACGTGATTACACCGGATCTTCAGAACTCCACTGGGATCTTTCCTATGGGTTAGTCCGCCCTCCCCCTCCTGTTACCATCCCTTCCTTCATCTCTTCCTAACTGCATTATGGCTTTACTTCGCAGATGCTATGGAAAGTTTGTGAAACTTGACGTAAATAAGCGCACGGTCTAATATTGGACAATCACTTGAACCTAATATTTAACTTCCACATCACAACCCAAACAATCAAAAGAAAATGATGTAGTAAATTAAATATACATTATAGTCTATTGAATAGCTAATACTTGCAATACCGTGAAAATTTCTTCCGCCTCCACAATGGAAACCAACTACGCTAACTTTGTTCTTAATTATCACTATTACGGAAAAAGTTACTAAGTTACAGAAATTCGTCACAAAGTTGTCAAAAATTGCACCTGAACGTAACAGAATTTTTCGTAATTGTATAATGTTAGATGTGGTAAAATTATCAGAGTTTGCGGAACTCAGACGATGGCGGAATTCTGAAGTTCGACGAACCTGATAGTTACTAGCAGAATTTCCATCTAATTTTCTAATAGTACTGTGTTACCTTGCTCTCGAAGTAACGCTGCAAGTTTTATCAGGGAATATCTGCCTCGTTGGTACGTATTTTCCGTCCGTGTTGCACCGCCCACGCAGTTCTGCGATGTGAATTACTTAGTTGGCGCGCTGGCTCTTCGCTCGTTTAACTGTCACTTTTTAAATTGTAGCTGCCGCTCAGCATCCCGTCACGTGAAACGTCAGTCATGCTTGCATGCATTCTGCAGCGTGCTGTATTGTGTGGGCGACAGTAACCGCTTCTGTTTATGGGGCCATATCGTACGCTGACATTTTATTCATTGACGCGGCATTGAAATTTCGCCTCCGTATCGTTAATCCTTTGTCGTGCCCACATCTTTCCGCTACAGACAAAGCGCGATGTTTAATCATTTACGTCACTGCTACCGTTCCGTGAGGCCTCGTTTATTCACAATAGTCTCATCGATCGTTCGTAACTGCAACTTTTTCCATTGTATCCTACGCTTCGTTAGAGCGAAGTTTGCGAATACACATCCTGGTTTTATTTGTCTTTTATCGGTCAATGACACATTTTGCTACTCTGGTATTTGACCAGTCTTTTCGTTTTTCATTAGCGTGTAACAGCAGTTCGATACGAGGTCATCAAAGATGTTTATTCTTGAGCTTCATAAGTAATATTAAAATAGTGTTTAAACGTTTATTAAACTTCAGCATCCTGCGTGAATATGACTAGTTCATTGACCAACTTAATTTTTACTTTATTGTTACCAGAATAGATAGAGCAACAAGAATGTTAACACGTTATCTTTTTCCGTTTCTGATACCAATATATTCATATACAACTCTCTGCATACTATCCTCTGAAAAATAGATTTGTTAAAAGTGCTTCTTTAGTAATTCATTCTCTGCTATTAGATTACACACAATGCATTTGACAATACACTACTCACCATTAAAATTGTTACACCAAGAAGATATACTAGAACCGACATGTGATTGCATTTTCACGCAATTTGGGTGCATAGATCCTGAGAAATTAGTAACCAGAACAACCAACTCTGGCCGTAATAACGGCCTTGACACGCCTGGGCATAGAGTCAAACAGAGCTTGGATGGCGTGTACAGGTACAGCTGCCCGTGCAGATTCAACACGATACCACAGTTCATCAAGAGTAGTGACTGGCGTATTGTGACGAGCCAGTTGCTCGGCCACCATTGACCAGATCTTTTCAATTGGTGAGAGATCTGGAGAATGTGCTGGCCAGGGCAGCAGTCGAACATTTTCTGTATTCAGAAAGGCCCGTACAGGACCTGCAACATGCTATCGTACATTATCCTGCTGAACTGTAGGATTTCGCAGGGATCGAATGAAGGGTAGAGCCACGGGTCGTAATACTGTACATCTGAAATGCAACGTCCACAGTTCATAGTGCCGTCAATGCGAACAAGAGGTGACCGAGACGTGTAACCAATTGTACCCCATACCATCACGCCGGGCGATACGCCAGTATGGCAATGACGAATACACGCTTCCAATGTGCGCTCACCGCGATGTCGCCAAACATGGAAGCGACCATCATGATGCTGTAAACAGAATCTGGATTCATCCGAAAAAATGACGTTCTGCCATTCGCGCACCCAGGTTCGTCGTTGAGTACACCATCGCTGGCGCTCCTGTCTGTGATGCAGCGTCAAGGGTAACCGCGGCCATGGTCTCCGAGCTGATAGTCCATGCTGCTGCGAACGTCGTCGAACTGTTCGTGCAGATGGTTGTTGTCTTGCAAACGTCCCCATCTGTTGACTCAGGGATCGAGACGTGGCTGCACGATCCGTTACAGCCATGCGGATAAGATGCCTGTCATCTCGACTGCTAGTGATACGAGGGCGTTGGGAACCAGCACGGCGTTCCGTATTACCCTCCTGAACCCACCGCTTCCATATTCTGCTAACAGTCATTGGATCTCGACCAACGCGAGCAGCAATGTCGCGATACGATAAACCGCAATCGCGATAGGCTACAATCCGACCTTTATCAAAGTCGGAAACGTGATGGTACGCATTTCTCCTCCTTACACGAGGCATCACAGTAACGTTTCACCAGGCAACGCCGGTCAACTGCTGTTTGCGTATGAGAAATCGGTTGGAAACTTCCCTCATGTCAGCACGTTGTAGGTGTCGCCACCGACGCCAACCTATTGTGAATGCTCTGAAAAGCTAATGATTTGCATATCACAGCATCTTCTACCTGTCGGTTAAATTTTGCGTCTGTAGCACGTCATCTTCGTGGTGTAGCAATTTTAATGGCCAGTAGTGTATTTACTCTCCTTAGAGAAACAACATTGACACAGGCAGTACTATCAGGACCACAGGGATTAACGAAAGTACTTTAAGACATCAGCAGCAGAAAGGGTGACGTCATCAGATCGCAGAGAACTGAAAATAAGATGCTTCAGTAAAAGTATTTAGTGAGTTTGTCGCAGGCTCACAGTCTATTACCCTATGAGGAGGCTCATGTCTCTATTGTGAGTAAGTGTATGGCAAGAATGGGGCTCCAGGAGGGTCTAGGCAGACACCTAGGTGTGAAAAAATTCATCCTATACTTAGCATGTACTGCAACTGATGGGGAAACTTTTACTGCTACAGCCGGCCGCGGTGGTCTCGCGGTTCTAGGCGCACAGTCTGGAACCGTGCGACTGCTACGGTCGCAGGTTCGAATCCTGCCTCGGGCATGGATGTTTGTGATGTCCTTAGGTTAGTTAGGTTTAAGTAGTTCTAAGTTCTAGGGGACTAATGACCACAGCAGTTGAGTCCCATAGTGCTCAGAGCCATTTTTTTTTTTACTGCGACAAGCCATTATTGTTTGTGAAAAATAATGAAGATAAATTTGGTAAAGTTGAGTCATTGGGAGAAATTTGCAATAGATCACTGTTGCTTGAAGCCTCCTCTGCTACACGAGCTGCAGCTCTTCAGGCATGTGAACGTTTTGGTGAAATACCAGTGGCAAATGACACCACACAAGACTTCGATTATGGTCCAAGGAATCATCTTCCACTGAGCTCCAAACAGACAAAGAGCCAGAGGCAAATCGTGCATAGTGAGATATACATTTTGTTCAGTATGTCTAAGAAGGCCCAAAGAATAGTAGGTGCAGGTACCTTTGTCTTAGCCTTTGAACGGAATGTCCTCCCAGAGAAGGCTATTCGTGTTGTACAGGTGTGACATGAAACTGAACGTCCCACTGCCAATGAGATGCTTCTGATGCTTTTACTTTGTGGTCATCTTGCTGCATAGCAAGATGACCAAAATGTGAAAACTGCAGACGATCACTCCATGAAGGTAGCTCTTGTGTGGACAACTACCTTTGTGTGTCAGTCGCACAGAACGTTATCCTCAACCTTCACTGGTTTTCCCAGTCTTCTAGAATGAGAATAAAATCCAGGAAAATAAATTTACTGACCACCCATTGTATACTTTGGCATTGCAGAAAATATGAACACCTACTTTCTGTTGATATAACGTCCAGGTAAGTCACAGCCATCGTTGCCACAATCTCAATTTTTTCGAAACTAGTTCTCCCACTACCCTCCATTCTTGTGGTTCCCAAGGCATTGCCTTCAGGAACCACTTCCTTCTCCCAGTCAGAGCAGCAGCATCATCCTCAGACGTATACTGGTGACAGGACTCCCTCTTGGGACCCTTCTCCCTGGGTTTACACAGATCAGAGGCCCAACAAAAGCCAGTGGCTGGAGGCACCATAACCTATGAGTCCCAGGGCTGCCTGCTCTTCTTGCAGCGCCAAATTCATCGTGGATAGGACTTCTAATAATCCCAGCCACCAAAGGCTACAAAGAATCGGCACAAGGCCACTCTGGTGACCTCAGAAGCGCAGGATCCTCCCATGCTGTTGGATTATGAACAATGCTCAAAGATGTAATTCCATCTGCAACAGGCAGTGTGATCCTAGGGCATAACCAGTCCTCCTGGCCCCTTCACAGCTAATCTGGACATCCATAATGTGAACCCACTTGGTGATTTCAATGCACTTGCAGTGAATACCCCTTCAGCATGTATGGGCCTTCTGACTGACGGTTTGTTACCGACCGTGCTATGTCTCTCTTTACTGATGGTACTCCTGCCTACTTCAGTGCCGTCCATGGCACCTTTTCAGTTATCGATAATGAGCTCTTCCTCCAGCCTTGTGGCTTCACTACATTGGTCACTATATGACGATCTACGTGACAGTGACAGTTTTCCACTGATCCTGTCGCTCCCTTGCCGCCGCTGGATGGACCAACTACTATGCTGGGTAGTTCAAAGAGCTGACTGGCAGTTACACATCTCTGCCGTTACCTTCGCCCCCTCTCTGTCAGATTGTATCCAAGAGGTTGTGCAAGACATCTCTGATGTGATCACTCACACCGCTGGAACTGCTATTCCCGTTTCTACAGGTCCCCTCCGCTGCTGGCTGGTGCCAGGAGGATCAAAGTTATTGCAATAGCTGTTCAGGTTCACTGAAGAGTACTGCAGTATTCCAAGCGACATCCTTTGCAGATAGACCTTATCGCTTTTAAGTGACTTAGTGATAAGCTCACTATCTAATTAAAAACAGTAAGAAGGAATACTGGGAGCGCTATGTCTCCTCCCTGGGAATGTGTGCCTCTTCCCCTGGGCTGCAAGTGACCAACAACTGTTCTGAGTCCTGCCCTTCAAGGTGTTCTTTGTACTGATGCAATGGTTCTTGCTGAACACCTTGCGACCAACTTGGCGACAACATCGGCGTTCCCTTATGATCTAGCTACCTATCTCCTGCAGAAATGACAAGCTGAAGATGTTCCCCTATATTTCACCCACTTTTAAGCTGAGTCATATAATAAACCTTCCACTGACTGGAAACTGCTTCAGGCTCTTGTCTCATCTTGCAATATGGTCCCTGACCCCAATTCATTTCATAATCAGATGATGTAACATCTGAATGCTACTAAAAGGCTACATCTACTTGGGGTCTTAAACCATATTTGGCTCAAAGGCGTCTTTCCTACCCACAGACTACATTAGGTCTCTACTCTCAGGGCCTTTTTGCCCCAAATCATTGTGGTTTCTGGAAGTGGCAATCTGCAACCCACTATCTGGTATGGTTGCAAAGACCAATACAACAGGCTTTTTCTAAACGCCAACACCTCATTGCATTCTTTCTTTAACCTACATAAGGTGTATGACACTGCTTGGAGCCATCAAATGTTACTTACCCTCTATGGTTGGGGTTTTGAGACTCCCTACCGATTTTTATTCGCCATTTCTTATCCCACCAACTCTTCCAGATTCGAGTCCAAGAGAACAGCATCCTGAGTGTCATTCTCTTCCTCATTACTGTCAATGGGCTAACAACCTTTGCTGGGCGACTGGTCACCCTTGCACTATATGTCGAGAACGGTTGCATTTGTTACAACTCCCATTCAGTAGCCTCAGCTGAACGACGTCTCGGATGACGTGTGATGGGCTTCTGTGTGGACCTTTTCTTATGATTTCCCGTTACCTACAGCGTCTTCTGCAAAAATGCAGGTCATAAATTTCTTGCATCGTATCATGGTCCATCTTACCCAGAACACTGAGTAACAAGCGCTTGGACGTTGCTGCACATGCCCCAGTGTTTGAGCCTCTGTTTTAATAGAAAGCTGACATGGCTGCCCTATGTTCGTCAACTTAACACTAGTTGTATGTGGAAGCTAAACGTTTTTTCATTCCTTGCTCACGCGTCTTGGGGTGTCGATCGTGCTCCTCTTCTCCATATTTACTGGGCTCTGGTCTCATCCCGACTGGACTATCGTTGTCAGGTTTACAGTGCAGCACACTCGATTTTGAAATTGGTAACCAAGTCCATCACCGTGGAGTTCGTCTAGCCCCTGGAACCTTCTTGATTAGTCCTGCAGACAGTCTCCTTCCTAAAGTGAAGATCTTACCTCTTCAGTTCCGATGGTACCAACTCTTGGTCTTCCGTGCAATCGCAATCTGGTCATCCAATGTACCACATTCGTTTTGCATACAAGGGGCGTCAACCTCCAGATATTCGCCCTTGGGTAGGATTGCCAGTTGGAGTGCGCCTGGCAACCCTCTGCTAGGATCTCTGCTTTTCGTCCCTGGAATGTGCTCCCCAACACTCCGTTGGCTGGAGGCCAAGCTACGAATTAGGACTGATCTATTTCAACGACCTTTTGGTGTCTGTTACGTACTTCCAGTTCATTGGCAGTTCTGGATTGCTACCATCCTTTGCACTGCTGGCTTTCAAACTGTGGATACGAGGGGATATGCTTTTACATCCCCCACAGATCAGGAACATCATTCGATGCTGGGAACATGTGTTCTTGCAGATGAGCTGAGAGCCACTTTATTAAATGGGCCTCCCGTGACTTCACTTTAATATTTGGTAACTCAGTGAGCAGCCTTTAGGCCGTTGGCACATGTTACTCTTGTCACCTTGTGGTCTCTGCTATCCACGACCTTCCCACGAACACAGTCATACTGACAACTCGATTGTTTTTATCTGGGTTTCAAGTCATATGATTATATCAGGGGATTAACTGACCTACAGTTTCGCTAAAGGAGTGATTAATTAGACCCATTCGCTCTGCTGAACTCTGGTGCCGATTTGCATGTGCAAATAAGATCTCTGTTTAGTCGTAGATGGAATGAAGCTTTACTGACTACTACCTACGCTAATAAACTCTGCACTATCGAGGAGACTGCCACTGCATGGCGCTCTTCCTTTCTTTTTTTTCCCAGGAGGACTCTCCAACGTTGTAGACGTAGTAGCCCATATCCTGATGGGATGCCCCCTTCTTCTGGCCCTCCACGATGAGCCTGGCATTCTGAATTCTGTGCCCGTTTTTATTTTCAAATATAAGGTTTTAAGCTACAATCAGGGCAGGGAAAGGGTGGTTGGGGTTGGAGCATCTCCCGCTGCATGCTGGGTTTGGGGGACTCCCGATACTACCTCTTTGACCAGCCCACTCTTTCATCTCTCTCTTACTGTGTTTTAGGTGCGATTTGTGTCTTTTCTGCCGCATGCTATTTTGTATTTTAGGGGTACCACACTGTTGGTCAGACGCATTGACTGCACTAAGTTGGTGGTGAGACTACTCCCGTCGCAGGCAGAGGTCTGTGGACGTCCACATATTGCCTTACCTATTTTTCTCCTGTTGTTTTTATTATTGACACACCAGCGGATGTCTATTACACTTTTGGCCTTCGCACCTTCACTGTTCTGAATCGGTCGACTAGAAGACATTCTTCGCTCTTTAACTGTCTTCGCCCTACATCAGGCTGGCAGGAGTCAGACGTGGGATGGGGCTTTCTCCGCCCTTGGATGATCCCTGCGAGACTCCTCGTCGTCTCTGACCTCCGTTCCAGCCCATACGATTCTCCGTAAGTTCATTCTGAGCTCTGGCATCAGTTTTGCCTTCAGTGTCTTAGTTTTACTGCTCCTACGTACTTCCATCATCAGAAAACGTACTTTGTGGACGTCACTAATTATTCCGGATGAACTACCCCTGGCTCGACTGTTTAGTTCCATGATCCCAAATCAGCCAACCAACCAATCACAAGCTATTACGCATAACTGCACTACCCTGTAACAAATTCTTTTCAAAGAAAATTACTGCAAAACTGATCTGTAGAATTCATGGTGTACTTTCAGGTGTTCAGTCAAGTTGCTAATTCCAAGAAGTTACGGCATTGCTCAACCACGTCCAGTAAATCTGAGAGATTATATAGTTTGTTGTTCTCACGCACCAAGGGAATTAACACAAAAAATAAAAAAATAAAACCGCAGCACCGCCAGCAACAACATCGATATCATCAGTTTGAAAACCACTGTCGATTTCAGGCCTCCTCCAGACCTCTACGTGGATTACGTTCTTCACGCGTACGCATTCACGCGGTATGGATATTTCTTAACGTCATCTATCCACGTGCTCTGATGTCAATTCGAGTGCCGCAAGGAACTGATGTTTCATCAGTTTCGCCTTTCTAATGATTAGATGAAACCACGTCAAACGAAGATTGTGCAAGGACGTTTCATGCGATGCCCATTCACCACAAAAATAAAATGTTACTTACATTATAATGTTAATTGCGAAACTTATAGAACAGTCCTGGGTTATTTACAGAAGGCGACTGCGAAACACGTAGAATAATCAGAAAGTAATCACGGATGTGAACAGTTGCTGGGAACAGTTGCACTGCTGGGCTGTCTTCGTAATCCTGTCTTGCAGCTGTTGTATTCAGTCGCTATGGGAAATACTTTAAATAGCCCAGTAAACATCGCACAGCTTTAATAACGTAACTTGATGGTTCCCCTGAAAATACTGGGGTCAATTACTCGGAACGTATTGTGCAACAAGGGAATAGTATTGGTGACTGTTTTCACTGTGTTTTATTCGTTTGATGTGTGGAAGCCACAGGCTTGTTGTGAAAGCTAAAATGTTAATGTTGTTAAACATTCTGGTTTCCACAACTTCGCCGCAACTTGGAGGTCGATCTCTTTGTGATACAACACTGGACCAATTTCAACCAAACTTGGTACATATATCCCTTACTGTCAGGCAACAATCGCTGTGGGGATAAGGACCATCTACCTATCACAGTTCAGGAAATATGATCCCATAAACAATGAGATGCGTCAAAAACTGCCGCATAATGCATGACGTTTAAATTCTTTACATCTTTGTTACTAACTCTGTTCATGGTACCACTTGCAATAATGTTTATAATCAAGTTCTGGTTTAAATAAAATTACAGGGAACTTGTGTATTTTGCGTACTGTGTTTCTTATTTTGGACACTGTACTTACATGTTTGTACATTAGCATATTTCTTTGTACGATTGTTTCATAATTTCAAAGTTATTTCCATGAATACATGAAAATGAAATTTTTTCGGTATTATACTACAAACACAGTTCATTTTTTGTTTTCGTTTATAATAGAAAATTGGCAAAAGAAATGGCCGAAAAAAGCCAGGTTTGCCAGTTGATGTTTTATAAATCCCATTTCGTGAGGCCGGCCGCGGTGGCCGAGCGGTTCTAGGTGCTTAAGTCCGGAACTGCGCGACTGCTACGGTCGCAGGTTCGAATCCTGCCTCGGGCATGGATGTGTGTGATGTTCTTAGGTTAGTTAGGTTTAAGTAGTTGCACGTTCTAGGGGACTGATGACCTCAGACGTTACGTCCCATAGTGCTTCGAGCCATTTGAGCCATTTGGAACCATTACGTGAGAATGAAACTCGGGTGCTTTGAACGCAACATTATAAATAATAGGTATGAGAAGAGATTAAACTTAGACTGTTCGCGTTCCTTCCCGAACAATCCTATCATGACACCATAGTCAGAATGTTTAACGACGTCCAGTGAGGACAAGATAACTATAATACACGTGTAAATGTTCCTATCCTTAAAATGGAATACTCTCTCAATTTTCATTTCCAGAAATGAAAGAAGATTGTACACATAGCAGGAGAAATAACGCCCCAAAATGCACAAACATCGTACCAGTGTATGCCAAGAGTTAACGTAATTTTCGGTGCTTCTTTGAGGGCAGAGCTCAGTTTAGATCCGAATTAGTTTAGTTCCCACTTCAGTCCATCTGTGACCCGCCACCAATTCCCAGTTCTCCGTGCGCGTAAGGGAAAAAATGCACCACAATATGATACCTGCTCACCTCCCTCATTCTCTCTATTTGGGTCCTCTCTTTCTCTCTCGCACACACACAGACACACACACACACACACACACACACACACACACACACACACACACACACATATTCACATGCACAGAACCACCCTATCCCCTTCCTTTGTTCCTCTCTCCTACTCGTACGTGTCTAACCGGAGGGCACACACTAACGTCGACATTCACGTACACAGAATCACACATAGCATGAACAGAGACGGACAAAAAGTGGGAGAGCGAGGAATTAGTGGATGCGACGCGGACGGCAGGCAGCAGGAAGCTCGCGAAGCGGCGTTGTTAGGGGCGTACGGCGCCTGCGGTGCCTCCATAAATATGCACACAACAGGCGGCCAGCGAGGGCGGCGCCCGCCTGATTAAAACTGCCCCGGCACCGCGGGCCGTCCGCGCCATTTACAATGTAAAAACCGTGACGTCCGCGCCGTACCGCGCCGCGCCGCGCCGCGCCGGGTTTGCAGGTCGCAGTCGAAGCCACACGTAGCAGGCGTGGAGCAGAACAGGTAGGCGACGGTGCCACCAACCGCCCGGAAGAAAAACACTGACGCTGAAACACCGGGCCCCTTTATTGCCCTGCAGGATATTTAGCAGTGACGTTCAAGTCTTTACGTAGCGACACCGCAGCCGGCAACAAAAACAGAGCCGTCAGTTGAGAATACACAGCTAAATTTGTTTCCCTGCAAAATTGCTTTCTTTTCGCGGAGGCACCAGAACGAGTATCCGGCGACGGACAGAAGTTTATTTCTGTTGAGGACTAACTAGTTCCCGCGCTTAATGGCCGTGGTCTGTGAAACATCTTCCTTTTTAACGTTTCGTCCATGGCTGCAGTCATGCGTCAACCTCTCTTCTTGTTTCTGCTCCGGGAGCACACAATTTGAGCTTAGGATTATGCACTCAACTATAGCGTATTTTCTGCACGGTTACCAACTTACATTATATTTTTCTAAAATTTCACTAGACTATATTCAGTCTAATCCAACGGCCTTGCCGCAATGGTAACACCGGTTCCCGTCAGATCACCGAAGTTAAGCTCTGTCGGGCTGGGTTAGCACTTGGATGGGTGACTATCCAGTCTGCCGAGTGCTGTTGGCAAGCGGGATGCACTCAGTCTTTGTGATGCAAACTGAGGAGCTACTTGATTGAGAAGTAGCGGCTCCGGTCTCGGAAACTGACATGTGGCCGGGAGAGCGGTGTGCTGGCCACTTAGTGATTTCAGGTGTTTCGCAGGGGAGTGTCGTAGGACCGTTGCTATTCACAATATATATAAATGACCTTGTGGATAACATCATAAGTTCACTGACGCTTTTTGCGAATGATGCTGTAGTATATCGAGAGGTTGTAACAATGCAAAATGGCACTGAAATGCAGGAGGATCAGCAACGACTTGTCGCATGGTGTAGGGAATGGTAATCGAATCTCAATGTAGACAAGTGTAATGTGCTGCGAATACGTACATTACTGGCCATTAAAATTGCTACACCACGAAGACGACGTGTTACATACGCGAAATTTAACCGACAGGAAGAAGATGCTGTGGTATGCGAATGATTAGCTTTTCAGAGCATTCACACAAGGTTGGCGCCGGTGGCGACACCTACAACATGCTAATATGAGGAAAGTTTCCAACCGATTTCTCATACACAAACAGCAGTTGACCTGCGTTGCCTGGTGAAACGTTGTTGTGATGCCTCGTGTAAGGAGGAGAAATGCGTAACATCACGTTTCCGCCTTTGATAAAGGTCGGATTGTAGCCTATCGCGATTGCGGTTTATCGTATCGCGATATTGCTGCTCGCGTTGGTCGAGATCCAATGACTGATAGCAGCCGGCCGAGGTGGCCGTGCGGTTAAAGGCGCTGCAGTCTGGAACCGCAAGACCGCTACGGTCGCAGGTTAGAATCCTGCCTCGGGCATGGATGTTTGTGATGTCCTTAGGTTAGTTAGGTTTAACTAGTTCTAAGTTCTAGGGGACTAATGACCTCAGCAGTTGAGTCCCATAGTGCTCAGAGCCATTTGAACCATTTGAACTGATAGCAGAATATGGAATCGGTGGGTTCAGGAGGGTAATACGGAACGCCGTCGAGGATCCCAACGGCCTAGCAGTCGAGATGACAGGCATCTTATCGGCATGGCTCTAACGGATCGTGCAGCCACGTCTCGGTCCCTGAGTCAACAGATGGGGACGTTTGCAAGACAACAATCATCTGCACGAACAGTTCGACAACGTTTGCAGCAGCATGGCTATCAGCTCGCAGACCATGGGTGCGGTTACCCTTGACGCTGCATCACAGGCAGGAGCGCCTGCGATGGTGTACTCAACGACGAACCTGGGTGCACGAATGGCAAAAAGGCATTTTTTCGGATGAATTTAGTTTCTGTTTAGAGCATTATGATGGTCGCATCTGTGTTTGACGACATCGCGGTGAACGAACATTGGAACGTGTATTGGTCATTGCCATACTGACGGGGCGTATGACCCGGCGTGATGGTATGGGGTGCCATTGGTTACACGTCTCGGTCACCTCTTGTTCGCATTGACGGCACTATGAACAGTGGACGTTGCATTTCAGATGTACAGTATTACGACCCGTGGCTCTACCCTTCATTCGATCCCTGCGAAATCCTACAGTTCAGCAGGATAATGTACGATAGCATGTTGCAGGTCCTGTACGGGCCTTTCTGCATACAGAAAATGTTCGACTGCTGCCCTGGCCAGCACATTCTCCAGATCTCTCACCAATTGAAAACGTCTGGTCAATGGTGGCCGAGTAACTGGCTCGTCACAATACTATTCCTGATGCACTGTGGTATCTTATTGAAGCTGCATGGCCAGCTGTACCTGTACACGCCATGCAAGCTGTGTTTGACTCAATGCCCAGGCGTATCAAGGCCGTTATTACGGCCAGAGGTGGTTGTTGTGGGTTACTGATTTCTCAGGATCTGTTGTTGTTTGTTGTGGTCTTCAGTCCTGAGACTGGTTTGATGCAGCTCTCCATGCTACTCTATCCTGTGCAAGCTTCTTCATCTCCCAGTACCTACCGCAACCTACATCCTTCTGAATCTGCTGAGTGTATTCATCTCTTGGACTCCCTCTACGATTTTTACCCTCCACTCTGCCCTCCAATACTAAATTGGTGATCCCTTGATGCCTCAGAACATGTCCTACCAACCGATCCCTTCTTCTAGTCAAGTTGTACCACAAACTTCTGTTCTCCCCAATCCTATTCAATACTTCCTCATTAGTTATGTGATCTACCCATCTAACCTTCAGCATTCTTCTGTAGCACCACATTTCAAAAGCTTCTATTCTCTTCTTGTCCAAACTATTTATCGTCCATGTTTCACTTCCATACATGGCTACACTCCATACAAATACTTTCAGAAACGACTTCCTGACGCTATTGCCTCACGTGTTCCAACATTTCTATGGAATCCAAACTGATTTTCCCCGAGACCGGCTTCTACTAGTTTCTCCATTCGTCTGTAAAGAATTCGCGTTAGTATTTTGCAGCTGTGACTTATTAAACTGATACTTCGTTAATTTTCACGTCTGTCAACACCTGCTCTTTTTGGGATTGGAATTATTACATTCTTCTTGAAGTCTGAGGGTATTTCGCCTGTCTCATACATCTTGCTCACCACGTGGTAGAGTTTTGTCAGGACTGGCTCTGCCAAGGCCGTCAGTAGTTCTAATGGAATGTTGCCTACTCCCGGGGCCTTGTTTCGGCTCAGGTCTTTCAGTGCTCTGTCAAACTCTTCACGCAGTATCGTATCTCCCATTTCATCTTCATCTACATCCTCTTCCATTTCCAGAATGTTGTCCTCAAGTACATCGCCCTTGTATAGACCTTATATATACTCCTTCCACCTTTCTGCTTTCAGTTCTTTAATTAGAACTGGGTTTCCATCATTTGTCCTCTAGCCATCCATGCTTAGCCATTTTGCACTTCCTGTCGATCTCATTTTTGAGACGTTTGTATTCCTTTTTGCCTGCTTCATTTACTGCATTTTTATATTTTCTCCTTTCATCAATTAAATTCAATATATCTTCTGTTACCCAAGGATTTCTACTAGCCCTCGTCTTTTTACCTACTTGATCCTCCGCTGCCTTCACTACTTCATCCCTCAGAGCTACCCATTCTTCTTCAACTGTATTTCTTTCCCCCATTCCTGTCAATTGTTCCCTTATGCTCTCCCTGAAACTCTGTACAACCTCTGGTTTAGTCAGTTTATCCAGGTCCCATCTCCTTAGATTCCCACCTTTTTGCAGTTTCTTCAGTTTTAATCTACAGATCATAACCAATAGATTGTGGTCAGAGTCCACATCTGCCCCTAGAAATGTCTTACAATTTAAAACCTGGTTTCTGAATCTCTGTCTTACCATTATAAAATCTATCTGAAACCTGCCAGTATCTCCAGGCTTCTTCCATGTATACAGCCTTCTTTTATGATTCTTGAACCAAGTGTTAGCTATGATTAAGTTGTGCTCTGTGCAAAATTCTACCAGGCGGCTTCCTCTTTCATTTATTAGCCCCAATCCATATTCACCTACTACGTTTACTTCTCTGCCTTTTCCTACTACCGAATTCCAGTCACACATGAAAATTAAATTTTCGTCACCCTTCACTATCTGAATAATTTCTTTTATTTCATCATACATTTCTTCAATTTCTTCGTCATCTGCAGAGCTAGTTGGCATATAAACTTGTACTACTATAGTAGGTGTGGGCTTGGTGTCTATCTTGGACACAATAATGCGTTCACTATGCTGTTTGTAGTAGCTTACCCGCACTCCTATTTTTTTTATTAATTATTAAACCTACTCCTGCATTACCCCTATTTGATTTTGTATTTATAACCCTGTATTCACCTGACCAAAAGTCTTGTTCCTCCTGCCACCGAACTTCACTAGTTCCCACTATATCTAACTTTAACCTATCCATTTCCCTTTTTAAATTTTCTAACCAACCTGCCCGATTAAGTGATCTGACATTCCACGCTCCGATCCGTAGAATGCCAGTATTCTTTCTCCTGATAACGACATCCTCTTGAGTAGTCCCCGCCCGGAGATCCGAATGGGGGACTATTTTACCTCCGGAATATTTTACCCAAGAGGACGCCATCATCACTTAACCATAAAGTAAAGCTGCATGCCCTGAGGATCTATGCACCCAAAATGCGTGAAAATGTAATCACATGTCAGTTCTAGTATAATATCTTTGTCCACTGAATACCCGTTTATCATCTGCATTTCTTCTTGGTGTAGCAATTTTAATGGCCAGTAGTGTAGAAAGGAAGATCCTTTATCATTTAGCTACAATATAGCAGGTCAGCAACTGGAAGCAGTTAATTCCATAAATTATCTGGGAGTAGGCATTAGGAGTGATCTAAAATGAAATGAACATATAAAAATAATATTCGGTAAAAGCAGATGCCGGACTGAGATTCATTGGAAGAATCCTAAGGAAATGCAATCCGAAAACAAAGGAAGTGGGTTGTAGTACACTTGTTGGCCCACTGTTTGAATACTGCTCACCGGTGTGGGATCCGTACCGGATAGGGTTGATAGAAGAGATAGAGAAGATCCAACGGAGAGCAGCGCGTTCGTTACAGGATCATTTAGTAATCGCGAAAGCGTTTCGGTGATGATAGATAAACTCCAGTGGAAGACTCTGCAGGAGAGACGCTCAGTAGCTCGGTACGGGCTTTTGTTGAAGTTTCGAGAACATACCTTCACCGAGGAGTCAAGCAGTATATTGCTCCCTCCTACGTATATCTGGCGAAGATACCATGAGGACAAAATCAGAGAGATTAGAGCGCACACAGAGGCATACCGACAATCTTTCTTTCCACGAACAATACGAGACTGGAAAAGAAGGGAGAACCGATAGAGGTACTCAAGGTACCCTCCGCCACACACCGTCGGGTGGCTTCCGGAGTATAGATGTAAATGTAGATGTAGATGTAGATGACCCTCCATATCCGCATCCAGTGATTCCTGTAGGCTCAGGATGACACGGCGGCCAGTCAGTACCGTTGGGCCTTCACGGTCTATTCAGTCGGCGTTTAGTTTAGTTTATATTCAGTCTAGAATCTGTAACTTATTCATTTATTTCTTGGACACTAGACCACACGAAATACATCTACAGTCTATTAAAAAGTCTAAATAACAATACTTTAGTTCACTGCAGCGTAAGGGGCTACAGGAGTGACCACTTGCGCTACTAAAATATCAGAACAATTTAATACGAATTAACTATGCCGTTTGTGAAACCACTTTCCCTTAGTTTCAGTTCAATTGTTACACACATTTACTGCTTAATATGCCTCATCATGGAAATGTGAAGGTAGGCCAACATTTTGGCAAATATCGGCAATCTCCAAGCAGAAACGCATGAATGAGTAAGGCTGTGTGAATCACTCGCATCACTGCTGCCGGTGGCAGACACCCGTCACCGATGGGATCACTGGCCCTAATTATTCTTAATCAGTCATCAGAATGCAGATAGCTCACTTGACAGGCCACTATACCCCTGGAAAAAAAATCACAACACCAAGAAGGAGTTTTGCGACATAAACTAAATTTGATAGGCGTGTTTCTACATTATGTCTATTAAAATTTCGCGACAGTCGCATAAGTGGCGCTAGTAGCGCCAGTATTAGAATGAAAACCAAGTTTGCTTTAAATACACTCTGTAACGGTCGAGAGCCTTAGTTACCGTTGAGACTGGACGTGGTAAGTTGATATTCGTCAAGAATGCCCTTAAGGCGACGAAGACGCCATTATCGACATCTCACTGGGGCAGCGAGAAGCATGGAAGTTCCTTCTGTGATAATGTAGAAAGGTTTAGCAGGAATGTAGCGACTGTAAGTGGCTGCCGGCAGTGGTGGTCACGAGAATTTATAGTCACGAGAAGACCGGGTTCCAGACGGCCACGTGGCACTATCGACAGCGAAGGCCATCGTGTTCCGCGTATGAGTCGGGCTCATCGTACGGCATCTACAGCAGCAATTTGAGCAGCTGTTGGCACACAGTGGCACAACGTCCTCTTACAAATCGGTTACTTCAAGGACAGCTCCGAGCCAGACGCCCTGTAGCGTGCATTCCGCTGACCCCAAACCACCGCCATTTGCGACTACATGGGTGTCCATCGCGAGCGCATTGGATTGCAGGATCGAGGTCTGTTGGGTTTTCTGATGAAAATCAGTTCTGCTTCGGTGCCAGTGATGGCCGTGTGTTGGTTAGGAGGAGGCCAGTAGAGGGCCTGCAACCACGGTTCTAGTTCCTTCAGTCTGGAACTGCGCGACTGCTACGGTCGCCGATTCGAATACTGCCTCGGACATGGATGTGTGTGATGTCCTTAGGTTAGTTAGCTAAGAAGTTATAAGTTCTAGGGGACTGATGAGCTCAGATGTTAAGTAGTCCGTCTTCAGGCCACCAGTGGCCTACCGGGACCATCCGACCACTGTGTCATCCTCAGTGGAGGATGTGGATAGGAGGCGCGTGGGGTCAGCACACCGCTCTCCCGGTCGTTATGATGGTATTCATGACCGAAGCCGCTACTATTAGGTCGAGTAGCTCTCAATTGGAATCACGAGGCTGAGTGCACCCCGAAAAATGGCAACAGCGCATGGCGGCCTGGATGGTCACCCATCCAAGTGCCAACCACGCCCGACAGCGCTTAACTTCGGTGATCTCACGGGAACCAGTGTAGCCACTGCGGCAAGGCCGATGCCGTATGTTAAGTCCCACAGGGGACAAAAATAAAATCTGTCTCCGTTGTAGGCACACTGGACTACACCTGGAGTTGTGGAAGGCGCGATCTCGTGTGACAGCAGGAGCTCTCTCACGGTTATCCCACACTTGCTCACTGGAAATGTGTGCGTCAGCCTGCCGATTCGACTTCTTGTGTTAGTATTCATAAACAGCGTTCCAGGCATTGTTTTCCAACTGGATAACGCTCGCCCACTGTTTTAACCCAAGATGCTCTGCGGAATGACGACATGTTTCCTTGGACTTCTCGGTTACCAGATCTATCACCAGTCGAGCACATATGGGACCCACCGGACGACAACTAAGGCACCGTCCACAAACAGCATTAAACTTCCATGTACCAAGTGCAACGGCCATGGAACACTGCCTCACAAACTGACATCAGACACCTGTCCGATGCAATTCATACACATTGAAAGGTGGCTACACTGAGCCACAGCGCCAGAGATCGCGCTAGAGAGTATTGTTCCGCCGCCTCCACTGGCAGTGATTATTGAGATGTCGTAGTGGGCAGTGCCTGTCGAGGACTCGGAGTAGTCAGTGCTTGTTAAGAACTCGTAGCAGAGAGTGTTTGTTGAGTTGTGCTAGTAGGGAGTGCTTGCTGAGATGTGATACTGAAAAGTTCTTGTTGAGATGTGGTAATAGCGAGTCGGTGTGGAGATATATTGTAATGATTAGTGATTTTGGTCAATATATGAAGGTAACGAAACTTGATTTATTTTTCATTATTTAATGTCGTAAATAATGCTTCATTACAGGTTCAGTCAACAAAGCATCTGGCTTGTGTTCTTGGATTAGAGTGTAATTCTGGTTTTTTTGAGTAATTATGGTATTTCTATTTTCTTTAATTAATTCAGTATAAATGATATTTAAAAATTCATGTGTTGTTGAAGAAGAACCGTGCCAGATGCGTACGTTGAATCTCACTTCCACACACAGAACAGTTATACTTGTGCTTTGGTTTCGTAGGTTTTATAGTTGCTGGGGACTTAATTAATTAATTGTATTAACGAAAATTTTCATTTCATTCTTTGTTGTTGTTCTATGCAGTCAGATAGCGTAATAATACTAGTCAGGGCCAACCGTTTACGAGACTTCGTAATTGGACAGACAGCTACTAAAGCAAAAATACTGAAAATTAAAATTATTTTCATTTTATTTTAATTAAGCCCCCATGCACGTGGAGACCCTGCCAGGATCGTCCCTTGGAATCTTCTGAATGTAAAGATAGTAGACTGTAGCATTGTTGTAGTAATTTGTAGTTTAGTAATTGTAGTCTATTTGCATGTGTAGATTTGGTAATTGTCATTCTCCTAATGGTATTTATTTTGCAAAATTTCATTTCTGTTTTGTCTACGGGTTTGACAATTTAGTGCAATTTTTTCAATTGTTCGTTAATCATGTTTGAAGGAAACATTTCGTGTGAATGGTATTGTTGGAGATAAGGAGTCGTTGTGTGTAATTTTCGTACAGTGACGAGTTTTGTGTGTTTTGTAAATGATTACACGATCAATGAAAAAGGCAAAAATAATGGATAGTCAGAATGACGAAATTGTTGACATGGCGAACTCGTCAACACAGGACAACAGGATGATGAATAATGAAGTTGAAAATAATTTAATAAGTCGGGAAAGTAGTCCGGAACCATTTCAAAATTTTTCTCAATCAGAAAATTTTCAGAATTCGAGATTAACGACAGAAGATTCTGGAATAGCATCGAACACAGATGGCTTTACAGCTATGACGAATGAAACTGGTTTTGCGGGAAATGTTAGGGGCGAAAGGAATTTCGAACAAGTTAATACGGAGCAGTTGATGGGTGTAATATTAAATTTGGCATCTGAATTTAAAACACAAATGGGAACAATTAAAACAGAGATGGGAACTTTGGCAACACGGTTAGACTTACAAAGGGGAACAATGGAGCAGTTAGGATCTGAATTAAAAACAGAGATAGGAACAATTAAAACTGATATGGGAACAATGGAAACACGGTTTGACTCACTGGGATCACAGTTAGGATCTGAATTAAAAACAATGGAAACCGGTTAGATTCCCGAATAGGGACATGTTTTAAAAACATGAAGGATGAATTCAAGAAAGAAATTAGAGAGGAAGTACAACCGATTTTGAATGCTCACAATAATAGATTAATTGCAGTAGAGATTAGACAAAGGGAACAAGATAGAGAACAGGAAGAAAGAGATCGCGTGATAGTACAAAAATTTTCAGAGTTAAATTTACAACGTGCACACGATAAGGAAGAAATATTTGAGAGAATCGAGGAATCCGTACCAAATGACAGAATAAATAATCTAACACAACAATATGAACAGTTAACTACCAAATGTGTCAACACTGAAACCCGAGTCGCGACACTTACGGAAGACGTAAATAAACAGAAAGAAAAAATAGGTGACTTATCGGAAAGAGTTGAGGAGATTTCTGATAAATTGACAAATCTTAGTTTACATGGGGACAGATATTCGGATGATACAGCTCCATCGCCATTTGCGGAAACTGAAGAGTACCAGAACATAAATAAACATGTTGAAAATCAGGGAAAATTTAATGAACGCGTGAAAAGGGAATTTGAGGCATTAAAAAAGCAAGTCAAACAAATTGAAGGCGAAATCGTAGGAAAAGACAGCAAAAGAAATTTAGAATCACAGATACCAGGGGGGTTTGAAGAAAGTAATTTGTTTCATTTACGGGATGCAACAAGAGAGCGCCAGACGCGCGAACTTGACAATAATCAACACTGGGACTGGGACAGACGCGGTAGGTCTTTGTCGCCACGAGGCGAAAACTTAGACTATAAACACTTTTTGACTGTTCGGAAATTTAAGATCTTTCGTAATTCTAAGAATGAGATACATCTATGTTCATGGTTAGATCAATTTACGTACGCACTTCCGCCAGATGTGCCACAAAGTCACAAACTGGAATTTATGTGCAGTTATTAAAGTCCTCAGGGGATTCACTATACTAAGTGAATATGTGCCGTAGCGTTCACAGGGCCCCGAGCTGTAGTGGTGCTATTTCCCTTTTAGTTTTCTGCACCGCTGCCTACTCTTTCACTATTCTTTGCATCTATAAAAACAACTCTTCTACTATCCATCTATCTAGACAGTAGGTAAAGAATAACCGAATATGACTCTTTCTTGGAGTGAGCATAACAAAATTTTGGATTCATTATTAAGTATTTTTGCAAGAGTTGGCATTACAGTGAACTTGGAAAAATCTGAATTTGGTCGTTCTCAGGTGAACTTTCTCGGTCACATTATTTCTACAGAAGATATTCTTCCTGATCCAGGGAAACTAGACGCTATTCGTAATTATGCTGTTCCTTCCACAAAACGTGATGTTCGTAGTTTCCTTGGTGTCCGTAATTTTCTTAGACGCTTTGTTAGATTGGATGATTTGGCCACACCTCGTTTACACATTTCTGTTATGCACATTTTGGTCCCAGAAAATGCTTTCATAAATTACGAGAAAATTGTTACTTCAATAATATGGAAAAACGTATTCAATCTGTTCTTGCCAAATGCAAATTACGTCAAAAGGCTAAGCCGCCAACTGTTTCTCACAGAGCACCGTTGTTTCCTATCATTCCAGCGAAATTAAAGGACATGGCTGCAGTCGATTTGTTCGGTCCAGTGGTTCGTTCTACTAATGCTTTTGCGTACATTTTCGTAGCAGTGGAATTGACATCAAAATATGTGTGTTTTACACCTTTACGCAAAGCAACAGCTCGTTCAGTATCTAATGCTTTCATCAAACATTTTCTTAAAGAAGTTGGTCATGTTGATAAGATTATATCAGATAATGGATCACAGTTTCGCTCTAAAATTTGGCTTCGTACTCTACGGCGTCGTAAGATTAAACCAATTTTTATTTCACTTTTTCACCCTCAGTCTAACGCTTCAGAGAGATGGATGAAGGAAATCAATAAATTGTGTCGTCTTTTTTGTCATCAGAATCACAGAACTTGGGATCAGTATCTTCATATTTTTCAAAACATTCTGAATGAACTTCCTAATGACTCAACTCCTTTACCGCCTCTATTGATATTAAAAAATAAAGTACCAACAAATCGCATTTCTGAAATCGTTCCTTTTCCGCCTTTACGAAAACTGCGGCATTCTGAAGTTGTCAACCTGGCTCTACGAAATATTGCGTCTGCGGCTGCAAGAAGAGAGAAATCAGCTAAACGTCCTGGTCGTTTAAAAATTTTGTCAGTTGGTCAAAAGGTATTAATTAAGTCTCACCGTTTGTCTCACAAAGGAAAAGGCTTGTGTCGCAAATTTTTTCTGCTTTATAACGGTCCATACATGGTTCGCAAAATCATTCATAATAACACTGTTGAAGTAGAAACTCTTAAATCTCGGCTCTGTAAGGGAATACATCATATATCAAACGTTAAAATTTATGTGGAATGACATACTTTAGAGAAACTAACAGCTACATGTAAACATGCAGAGAATACAAGGATACCGCGCTGTGTTTTGGCGGCGGCACATACTCAAAGCAACAGTCAGTCTGCGCGCCGCACAAGGCAGTCGTTGACCGCAAACAATTACTTCCTACGTCACGCGCCTACAGCTGATCGAGCGCTCAGTGCGAATGCACTGACAGCCGTAAACAAATACACAGTCTAATTTCTCCGACTAAATTCAGTATAAAGCTATGGTGACTTTATAAATTATGTTATTAACGTTCAGTATTTTTCAGGAGACGGTTGTGTAAAATATTTAAGACCTTCAGGTAAATTCTGTGCGGGTCCGATGTTAAGACGACTTACTATGGAAAAAATTTCAGGAAGAATGTAATTTCGAAAAAAAAGTAATAAACTAAAAAGGGTAACTATTAATTGAGTTTATTTTTCAGGTAACATATTTCCACTTAGGTACGTACTTTAGACTTAATTTGCTGCTTGCGATTACGTGACTCATACTTTGTGCTAAATTTCATGTTCTATGAATTTACTTGTGAAGCGATGTGCTTGTGTACATTTGCTGATTTTGACAATTATTGATTAATGAACAGTGTTATTACTTGTGTATGTTATGCATCCCTTGGCTGCTATGCCTTTTCACTGATGTCATATTTTTTTATTATGTGCCTGCTGTGCTTATTTATTTAAATTGTAATTGTCAACTGATTAATTGTGCTGACTGTGGTTATGTATGTAAGTTATACTTTGTGATTTATCTGCTTGCGCCTTCATGTTTACTTATTAAGGTTACATATGAACATTTATTTGCTTATGCTGATATGATGATAATGACCTGTTTATTATGTAAGATACATATTTGCTGCTTTGCGTATGGATTGCATATTTACACATTTCTGTTTTGTCGTCACAGCTACTCTTTAATTTGGTGTATAGAAATGCTGATATACTGTGTACGAACATAGAGTTTAGGTTACACTGTGGTATTAATTATAGATTGTTTGCTTGGCAGAGCCTCGTTGTAGGGATTGTGCTGCATCCACTTGTTGACATTCTGTTCTCTACTGGTATATTGTCGCGCTATTGCATGTTTTGCTTACGCTCAGTGCCTGATATTTTTAAGATAAGAAAATGAACTGCTATAATTCGACGAACGACATTAGTACAAGAAACTTCATAGAAGTCACATGAGCTGGAGGTTTTATGGAAGCTGTATAAATTTATGCTAATAGGAAGGAAGCTAACGACATGACATACCAACACTAGGTTAGACCATTGACAGTTATTACACTGCATTTTTCGTGAGTAATTGAAATAGGAAGTGACACTTGACACAAGAAATACTCCACATGTTTGCTTCTGTTTGCCATAATTCTTGAAGTGGTGTACACACTGTGAAATATTATGATCATTAACACTTCGTAATCGTACTTACTAACTGAAAGTTATTCAAACTAAAGGATGTTAGAGGTCATGTATGCATTTCTTTTATTTAATGATGGACAAGGAACCAAAATGTATCTTATAATTTATAATGAGTAGAAAATTTGTGTCAGATGGATTACACAGAGGTTGTGTGTGGACACTGTGTCTTCGGATTGTATGGGATGCTGAATTGAAGTTGCACTAGGATTTTGTCTGTACTTGTTCGAGGAGACTGACTACAGGAAAGAGTTGTTATGGAAGTGAAATGATATTGGTGCTGAGGTTTATATGTATCGACATATTATTGAGGTATTGAGATTATGTGAAGTTGATGATTATTGGAGTTTCGTGGACAAGAGGTAAGGTAAATGATGTATTATTGAAGTATTGAGATTATGTAATGCTGATGATTATTGGAGTTTGGTGGATAAGAGGTGAAGTAAGTGAGGAGCATATTTTTTTTGTTGGTCTATATGGAACAAGGAGGATGAAGATGGCAGACTAGAACACTCAAGTAGAAGGAAGATTGTCTACACACACACACACTTTGTTAAATCACTAAGCAGTATATACTTTTTTTTTGGGGAGAGGAAGTAATTGCATATCTTGGCTCACTGACAGTTGTTCAGCAACTGTACATTTTGATCTGGCTTGGCAAACATTGGTCTTGACATGATGACTATGACGTTGACTAACTATTATTGACTGTTATACATTGCTGCCACTACTACTTGATACACATGATGAACATAAAATTTTGACAGAATTGTATTTACACAGTTAACACTATTCAACTACACAGTAGCACTAAATGTGGATGAAAGATGAGTGAGTGTGTTTTGTGTGTTTTCCTTTTATAATCCCAGAGAAGTGATCCCAACCTATCTCCTAAATATTATTTTACTTGTTTGTTGTGGCTTGCACTGACACCCATAAATATTATAGGTTTACTGCTATTTGTGTATTGTAATAGTTAATATGACAATTATCTGATACCATTTGTGTGTTTATTATTATTTGTATGATGAACTGTCTAATTAGTGATTGGGGTATATTTTGGACTGTTATTTGCACTTTGTCTACATGATTGGTGCCACTAGGACATGTTTAATTTCTGCTGATGAACTGTGTGATTAGTGATAGGGAATAGTATGGACTGTTATTTGCACTTTTTCTACATGATTGGTGCCACTAGGACATGTTTAATTTCTGCTGATGAACAGTGTGATTAGTGATAGTGAATTTTATGGACTGCGGTCAGCACCTGGTCAACATTACTGGGTGCCACTGATGGACTGCTTCTACCGAAATGATGTCACTTGTTGGTGTCGGCACCTGTTCAACATTGCTGGTGCCACTAATGGAACTGCTTATACTAAAATGGTGTTACTTGTTGGTGTCAGCACCTATTCAACATTACTGGGTGACACTGATGGACTGCTTCTACCGAAATGATGTCACTTGTTGGTGTCGGCACCTGCTCAACATTGCTGGGTGCCACTGATGGACTGCTTCTACTGAAAAGATGTCACCTGTTGATATCTGCACCTGTTCAACATTGCTGGTGCCACTAATGGAACTGCTTATCTGAAATGGTGTTACTTGTTGGTGTCTGCACCTATTCAACATTACTGGGTGACACTGATGGACTGTTTCTACTGAAAAAATGTCACTTGTTGGTATTTGCACCTGTTGACCATTGCTGGGTGCTACTGCTGGAACTGTCAACTACTTGTTTCTTTTATGTGAATATTTGTATAAACTGATTTTTTGTGTATTACTGTTTGTGAAAAGTTATGAGACTCTTACCTGCACATATTCGTCATTGCTGACGCTATTGATTGAACTGTTTAACCACATAATACTTGTGTAAACTGTTATGTAAGGTCACATGTATGAAAGAATTTGTATTGCTTACTGTATTTTATATATTAGGTTATTGAAAGGTCAGTGCAAAGCCAAAATTTTATCTAGTTATGTTATATTTACGTATTAATATTATCTTTTATTTTTGTCTGTATTTTTTTGACGAATTTGGTGGTATTTTCACCACCAATGCTGGCAAAAATACAATCAAATTCTAGCCTGTGGAGGAGGGGCATATGAAAGGTGGCTACACTGAGCCACAGCGCCAGAGATCGCGCTAGAGAGCATTGTTCCGCCGCCTCCACTGGCAGTGATTATTGAGATGTCGTAGTGGGCAGTGCCTGTCGAGGACTCGGAGTAGTCAGTGCTTGTTAAGAACTCGTAGCAGAGAGTGTTTGTTGAGATGTGCTAGTAGGGAGTGCTTGCTGAGATGTGATACTGAAAAGTTCTTGTTGAGATGTGGTAATAGCGAGTCGTTGTGGAGATATATTGTAATGATTAGAGTGATTTTGGTCAATATATGAAGGTAACGAAACTTGATTTATTTTTCATTATTTAATGTCGTAAATAATGCTTCATTACAGGTTCAGTCAACAAAGCATCTGGCTTGTGTTCTTGGATTAGAGTGTAATTCTGTTTTTTTTGAGTAATTATGGTATTTCTATTTTCTTTAATTAATTCAGTATAAATGATATTTAAAAATTCATGTGTTGTTGAAGAAGAACCGTGCCAGATGCGTACGTTGAATCTCACTTCCACACACAGAACAGTTATACTTGTGCTTTGGTTTCGTAGGTTTTATAGTTGCTGGGGACTTAATTAATTAATTGTATTAACGAAAATTTTCATTTCATTCTTTGTTGTTGTTCTATGCAGTCAGATAGCGTAATAATACTAGTCAGGGCCAACCGTTTACGAGACTTCGTAATCGGACAGACAGCTACTAAAGCAAAAATACTGAAAATTAAAATTATTTTCATTTTATTTTAATTAAGCCCCCATGCAACGTTTGCATGCTCGCTTTCAGCATTATGGCGGTTACACCGGCTATTAATGTGCCAGCATTTCACATCTGCAATGGCTTATCTCGCGCCTGCATTTAACTGCGATCTTGCAATGTCAATCACTCAATTATATTACGTAGAAAAATGTGTTCCCGAAATTTCATTGCTGTACAATAATTATGTTTTGGTGTGATTTTTGCCGTCGGTTTATTAGAAGCACTTGTTCACAGCCCAGAATCTCTCCTGTCTGATTTTCATCATCATCATCTTGGACAGTTTCCAGCCACTGGCTGGGTCTGTCGGGAACACAAGCCTCTCCATCGTGTTCTTTCTTTCCACCATTCCCCCTCTTCCACCTTCGTCCAGTTCTCTCCTCTTCTCGTCACACATTCCTTCACTCCCTTCACCCATCTATCTCTTGGTCTTCCTCTGGGCCTCTTCCCCTCCAGTTGCAGATCAAACATCCTCTTTGGAATTCTTCCCTCATCCATTCTCTTCATGTGTCCATACCACTGCAGTCTTGATTTTTCTATCCTGTCCTGTACTGGTTCCTCCTTTAGTCTTTCCCTCACATACAAATTTCGCAATCTGTCTCGTCTTGTTACACTCAACCTGCTCCTCTGGAACTTCATTTCACTAGCCTGTATTCTACTTTTGTCGCTTTTGTGCATTACCCATGTCTCACTTCCGTATGCCAATATGGGGACAAAGTAGGTTCGGTATATAATTCCCTTGGATTTCTGTGGCACCTCCTTGCTCCAAATAAGCCCCCTAATGCATTTGTAGAACTGCCCTGCTTTTCTGCACCTTTCATTTATTTCCATTGCGTTTCCCCCTTACTTTCAATCATGCTTCCCAGGTACTTGAAGTTCTCTACCACTTGTAGTTTTTCCCCTCCACAAGTTATATCCACATTTGGCCTATTCTTCTTCCTTGTTGTGACAATTATTTCACTTTTCTTTGCAGAGAAATGCATTCCATATTGTGCTGCCGTTGCCTCCCATGCATCTAACTGCTCTTGCACCTCCTTCTCGCAATTTCCCCATAACATCAGGTCATCGGCAAAAAGCACTGCTTTCATTTTATGATCTCCAATTGCATCTGATACTTGCTGTAGGATTTCATCCATAACAATAATAAACAATAAAGGCGAAAGTGCACTTCCCTGTCGCAGCCCATTTTCCAGCTTGAACCATGCAGTACGTTCCCTCCCCACTTTCACACAACTCTCACTTCCCTCATACATTTTTCTGACTTTTCGTGTTATCTCTTCATCTATCCCTTTTGCGTTCAGCACATCCCAGAGCTTGTCCCTACAGATACTGTCATACGCCTTCTCAATATCTAAAAAGGCCATGATTAAGTCCTTCCCGTACTCATAGTGCCTTTCCTGCAGTTGCCTTACCGCAAATATGAGGTCCGTTGTTGATCTTCCCGGTCTGAAACCATACTGCTCCTCTTGCAGTCTACTTTCAATACTGCTTCTTATTCCCTTCTCCAGGATCTTTTCATAGATTTTTCCACAGTGGCATAGCAGGGTGATTCCTCTGTAGTTCTCACATCTCCTTTTATCCCCTTTCTTGAAGATCGGGACTATAATTCCTTTCTTCCAATCCTCAGGAATTCTGTTCTCCTTCCACACCACCCTCAGCACTCTGTATAGCCACTGGGTTCCTACTTCTCCTGCTGCTCGTATCATATCCACTGTTACTTCGTCCCAACCCGGTGCCTTGCCCCCTTTCATCCTCTTTATGGCTTCTTCCACTTCATTCCAAGTTAGATCATCAATTTCCCCACTATTATAATCGTCTGCTGCCTTAGGCTCTCCATTGCTGTTAGTTACCCGCTTGGCGGCATTCAACAGATCTTCAAAGTACTCCTTCCAAATCTTTTTGAGCTCATGCATTTCCTTCACAACTCTTCCATTATTATCCATGATCCTCAGGCACTCGCTTCTGTCGTTCCTCTTATTTCTTACCATGGTGTAAAGTACTGGTAAGAAATAAGAGGAACGACAGAAGCGAGTGCCTGAGGATCATGGATAATAATGGAAGAGTTGTGGAGGAAATGCATGAGCTCAAAAAGATTTGGAAGGATTTTCATAAACTCAAAAACAGCTGTCAGCATTGCTCTCACCTTTTTGAAAGATTAGTGTCTTACCAACTTAGTTACCTACATTATATTTGTCGAGACAGCTGAGGTTGTTTTCCCTTACCGCTGAGGACGCTTAAAGGGAATTGTTGTTGTTGTTGTGGTCTTCAGTCCTGAGACTTGTTTGATGCAGCTCTCCATGCTACTCTATCCTGTGCAAGCTTCTTCATCTCCCAGTACCTACTGCAACCTACATCCTTCTGAATCTGTTTAGTGTATTCATCTCTTGGTCTCCTTCTACGATTTTTACCCTTCACGCTGCCCTCCAATACTAAATTGGTGATCCCTTGATGCCTCAGAACATGTCCTACCAACCGATCCCTTCTACTTGTCAAGTTGTGCCACAAACTTCTCTTCTCCCTAATCCTATACAATACCTCCTCATTAGTTATATAATCTACCCATCTAATCTTCAGCATTCTACCCATTCTTCTTCTACTGTATTTCTTTCCCCCATTCCTGTCAATTTTTCCCTTTTGCTCTCCCTGAAACTCTGTACAACCTCTTGTTTAGTCATGAGTTGTAAATTATGTTTGTAACTAGGCAGAGTCCATCATTTACCCTGAAATAAAAACGCTGAAATTACATAAATTAGGGTAACAGATACAAATAAAATTTATAATAAAATTGCAAATTTCACCGTAGAAATCTTTTCAAATGTTAAACTATGCAAACAGCACTTATATGGACGGTAACGAGTTTTCGCAAGTTTTCTGTGTATCATCTATGTTACTCGGGTCCTGTTGCTTGTAGCCGTTTAAAGCTCATGCTCCTCAGTACTTCACTGTTTCTTCTAGCGCCATGGAAGATGATGTTTCGGTAATTATGTAACAAGATAATCACGACTGTTTAAAATGTCCCAGCCTACAGGTTTCGATCGCGCCCTTCCGTCTACACACATGCGTCGCTATCTGTCTTCCTATAAGACCGAAGAACTCTTCTGCTGTCACTGAGGCAATCTATTTGTTACGGAGACTCTTAATCTGTCACGCGTCACACCACTACACAGAGCTGTAACAGTCAACAAAACAGCTACTGGAGGCGCCGGGTATCGATCCCGGTACCTCTTACATGCTAAGCGAGCGCTCTACCATCTGAGCTACGCCCCCAGACATGAGAGTTTGTGCTTCGACGTCTTACACCCGCTTCCAGGTCAGCGCCCTGGGTGCCAGCCCGACCACGCCCACCTCTCTCCCCACCCAGTCGGCCACTGCCTCCATGCGTGCCAGCGAAACCTCGGCCACGCACACAGACTTTGTGTTACCAGGAAATCTCAAGCAGCTGGGGGCGTAGCTCAGATGGTTGAGCGCTCGCTTAGCATGTGAGAGGTACCGGGATCGATACCCGGCGCCTCCAGATACGATTTTGGAAAAACGTGTTCCCGAAAGTTCATTACCTTTCATTAATTATTTTTTGCGTTGCGACTTTTTTCGTAACCGTATAAAAAACTGATCCTCTCTCTATTGATGTGTAATGGCATGAGGTTAGGCCCTCCATACCGCATCCAATGACGCCATTGCGGTCGGCCAGTACCGTTGTGCCTACAAGGACCTGTAGACGGAATTTACCTTTACATTATAAAGACGCTTTCCTAAGAGGTCAATGAACAGTAAAACTTTTAACAATGGAAATTCTGTTATTCAGAAAATGGCCGACAAACACTGTCTTAGGTGCACTGGGTTAAATTCTGGAGACGATGATACACACTGCGTAAAGAGGTAGGGCATCTGAGAATGAAGTCATTATATCTCTTCAAGCCAGGCACCTTATAAAAACTTGTGCCCTCGAAGTAATTCAACTGCATCTGCCCCAATGAAGATGCAGCAGTTGAAGTGAGGAATAAATAGGAAAGTTCTGCAGCGGACTGATAAGCAATGACCTTTGCAGAGGGATGGGGAGCCGCTATTCTAGTTGTCAGGGTGGTGTTCGCCTCTCGCATCTGTGCGTTGTGTGTTCGATGGATTGAGGATTACTACAAATGGTTCAAATGGCTCTGAGCACTATGGGACTCAACTGCTGAGGTCATTAGTCCCCTAGAACTTAGAACTAGTTAAACCTAACTAACCTAAGGACATCACAAACATCCATGCCCGAGGCGGGATTCGAACCTGCGACTGTAGCGGTCTTGCGGTTCCAGACTGCAGCGCCTTTAACCGCACGGCCACTTCGGCCGGCTGAGGATTACTACAGCAGACACTCGTAGAAGGTGGCTGCAGAAGACAGACACTTGATTGTTCCAACAAGCTGGAATACACTCATGCTCTTAAATTAAGGATAATGCTGATACATGGTAATACTATTATATTCTTGCGTTCAAGCAAGAGACGTCTCGCAAGCGAACGGTGTGCATGACTGAAATATATAGCAGGGGAAAAGTTTAACTTGCGCATCGAAACTAATAGTTTACCTTGGTGGCAGTTCCAGTTTTGGTGGTTACCGATATGGGTCTTCCTGGCGCTTATACAACCGTTCATCGCCAAGTGTATGTCGAATCGAGATTACGATAGCAAAAGACATTTTGTGTTCTCCATTCAGTTACAACTGTGCGACGTGTTTTCTGCCGGGAGTGCGGCGCTGCTACTGCCGCAGTTTCGACACACTCGTTGTTTACGTTAGTTTCGTTCATGAAGTAGAGCGTATACAACAGAATTTTCCACCTAGTCCACAGAATTCCACTCACCATGCCAGCCGAGAGTTAGGCACAGTTCATGTGTCTGGTGCGTTTCGTGGCGATGCTCGTATTTCGTACGAAACAAGCTAAAGTTGATGTAGTTTCTTCATCAGTTTAACAGCAAGGTGTGGTGTTAGGAAGATAATTTCATTTCACGTTAGTGTTCAGTGATGAGAATACGTTCCATTCAAATGGAAAAGAGAATCCACATAACGTAAGAAAATGGGGAACATGGCACCCACATACTATAGTTGACCGTGAGAATGAGTCTCCAAAATGTTCGTAGTATTTTGTGTCTTTTCCTGAGAGGAGATTTTCGAGAGAAGGATGGTTACAGTAACGACGCCCCTGGAACTGCTGGATATCATGCAATTGTGAGAACATGCAATTTCATTTTTCAATCGCACCACCGCAATGACAGCTGCAAGAAGGCGCGTTTGTTAGAATGAGATGTCTGAAGTAAGGATCTCGCGTTGCGGCATTGGCGTCCAAGGTCTCCTGAACTCACAATGTGTGATTGTTTTGTGAGGGTTTGTGAAAGATTCAGTATATGCCTCTCCTTCCAGGAACTTTGAGTGAACTGAGAATTTGCATATCAAAGCAGTGGATGCGTAACTACAGACACCATAGGACGAGTTTCACTATCGTCTACATGTTACTGAATATTTGTGAAACGTAAATACTAAACGTAATTGCAAAAAGTACGCCAATGTTGCACGTGTATGCATGTGAAAGTTAAACCCTTGTAAAATGTCGTGGTTGTGTTGAAAATAAAAAGTTTGTTGTCCTCTGTTCAAATGGTTCCACGCACTATTGGACTTAACATCAGAGGTCATCAATCCCCTAGACTTAGAACTACTTAAACCTAACTGACCTAAGGACATCACACACATCCATGCCCGAGGCAGGATTCGAACCTGCGACCGTAGCAGTTGCACGGTTCCGGACTGCGCGCCTAGAACCGCGAGACCACCGCGGCCGGCTCTAACTAAAGGGCCTAGAACCGCTTGTTGTCCTCTGTGCAAGTTAAAATTCGCTCCAGGTTTTCGTCTTCACCACTCATATTGAAAATTAGCTGTTACCGGCAGCTGTGCTCGCATATCAATAGTTTGCTTACGATAAGTGATGGTGAGTAAGCTGTTGTAGGTGCAATAATGTCAGCTACGCTCACATGTCTGCCTGTTCAGGTAAGCACAGGTCGGAATGTGCGCCGGCCTTCCCTCCCCTCACCTTCCCACCACTTCAATGTTCCAATACACGACACGACGCGGTGATATACGAGCGTCACTATGCCGAGCACCGTGCTACTGAAGTAACTATACAGCCTACAAAATGGACACTGTGCAAAAAATTTAATATTTTTTAAAATAATTTAGGTTCATAATGTTCCATGCCCTACTTCACACTCTTAGGGGTAGATTATCTTCTTCTTCTTCGTCTTCTTCTTCTTCTCTCTCTCTCTCACTCTCTCTCTCTCTCTCTCTCTCTCTCTCTCTCTCTCTCTCTCTCTCTTTATTTTAAGAAGCCTATGTTCTTCCGAAGGATTTAATCATCTCCATACCAAATTTCATCGAAATTGGTTCAGCAGTTCAGTCGTGAAAACGCAAGAGGCAGTTACTCTCGCTTTTTATAATATTAATACTGGAGCGTGGCTTAACCCTTTCGTGGGCAAAATTATTGAGCAGTTTTTTTAATGAATGGAGAGCAGATAGTAGTTAACAGATAGGTATATTTATCATACAGAATACCAGATTTGCTCCAACTGTGAAAGTGAGGTCACACAACAAGGTGGGAAGTATTCTTCCCACTGCCCTTCCTTGGAGTTAAATGACAAAAACAACTTTTTCAATATACACTCCTGGAAATTGAAATAAGAACACCGTGAATTCATTGTACCAGGAAGGGGAAACTTTATTGACACATTCCTGGGGTCAGATACATCACATGATCACACTGACAGAACCACAGGCACATAGACACAGGCAACAGAGCATGCACAATGTCGGCACTAGTACAGTGTATATCCACCTTTCGCAGCAATGCAGGCTGCTATTCTCCCATGGAGACGATCGTAGAGATGCTGGATGTAGTCCTGTGGAACGGCTTGCCATGCCATTCCCACCTGGCGCCTCAGTTGGACCAGCGTTCGTGCTGGACGTGCAGACCGCGTGAGACGACGCTTCATCCAGTCCCAAACATGCTCAATGGGGGACAGATCCAGAGATCTTGCTGGCCAGGGTAGTTGACTTACACCTTCTAGAGCACATTGGGTGGCACGGGATACATGCGGACGTGCATTGTCCTGTTGGAACAGCAAGTTCCCTTGCCGGTCTAGGAATGGTAGAACGATGGGTTCGATGACGGTTTGGATGTACCGTGCACTATTCAGTGTCCCCTCGACGATCACCAGTGGTGTACGGCCAGTGTAGGAGATCACTCCCCACACCATGATGCCGGGTGTTGGCCCTGTGTGCCTCGGTCGTATGCAGTCCTGATTGTGGCGCTCACCTGCACGGCGCCAAACACGCATACGACCATCATTGGCACCAAGGCAGAAGCGACTCTCATCGCTGAAGACGACACGTCTCCATTCGTCCCTCCATTCACGCCTGTCGCGACACCACTGGAGGCGGGCTGCACGATGTTGGGGCGTGAGCAGAAGACGGCCTAACGGTGTGCGGGACCGTAGCCCAGCTTCATGGAGACGGTTGCGAATGGTCCTCGCCGATACCCCAGGAGCAACAGTGTCCCTAATTTGCTGGGAAGTGGCGGTCCGGTCCCCTAAGGCACTGCGTAGGATCCTACGGTCTTGGCGTGCATCCGTGCGTCGCTGCGGTCCGGTCCCAGGTCGACGGGCACGTGCACCTTCCGCCGACCACTGGCGACAACATCGATGTACTGTGGAGACCTCACGCCCCACGTGTTGAGCAATTCGGCGGTACGTCCACCCGGCCTCCCGCATGCCCACTATACGCCCTCGCTCAAAGTCCGTCAACTGCACATACGGTTCACGTCCACGCTGTCGCGGCATGCTACCAGTGTTAAAGACTGCGATGGAGCTCCGTATGCCACGGCAAACTGGCTGACACTGACGGCGGCGGTGCACAAATGCTGCGCAGCTAGCGCCATTCGACGGCCAACACCGCGGTTCCTGGTGTGTCCGCTGTGCCGTGCGTGTGATCATTGCTTGTACAGCCCTCTCGCAGTGTCCGGAGCAAGTATGGTGGGTCTGACACACCGGTGTCAATGTGTTCTTTTTTCCATTTCCAGGAGTGTATGTCATATTTATTTGATAAATTTACTTCTCTTGTTACAATGATTGTTCACAATTGCTTGCCATGAAATTTTCTTAAACATGGGTCTATGCGAAGTGGTATTTCACAATATGTACAAACACAGCGAGTGCTCTTTTCCGCAGCATTGGTACTACAATGACGGCACGTCCAGTAGGTTTCTCCTAAAATGGGTTAATGCTCCCCTACAGCCACATGACGAAAATCTTCAGCTACTTTACACCTTTTTGCCAGAAAGACAGGTTTTTGTCCACGCCTTTTTTGGGATGAGAAGCCAGCGATCAATTTTCTGGCTAGATGGATCCTCTATGTGAGCTGATCATGCTGTCCACTTTCTCTTTTACTTATTTTCCACAGGATGAAACTGTTCACTGCAGCAGCTTCCACCAGGAAATAAAATATTCTGTGCCACCATTTTACAGAACGTCTGCCAATAGAATACCTTTCTCGTAATTGATCAAACTTATCGACACCACCCATTATTTTGTTGTATTCTGCCACAACTTCAGGACAAGAAATCTCTGTGCTAGTACCATCCTTGTTTTTCCTATTCACTGTTGCTGTTTCTCATGGGTCATGAATTGAGGACAGGAAAGTGACTGGACGGTTATCCATTCATTTTGCTGCAGAAATGGCTCCTTTTGTTTCAAACTGGAACTCTCCTCGTTCCAATTGTACGTTTTCCTTAATAAATTTGGGTAAATCAAAAGTATTTACCTTATACTATAGCTTTGAGGAAAAAAATCACAAAATGTCACGCAAACAGCACTGAAAGGTTCCTCTACAGAGCAACACTCAGCTATACAATGCCTCTGCGCGAAGGTACAGCAAAAACGGCGGGAACTTCCGACTGGAAGCAGTACCCTATACAGTTCACCAGGTGGTAGCATCGTACAGAGGTGGGAACTGTGAATCCCACGGGATTAGGAGCGAGTTCATTGTAGTGGGAAGCATGTTTCCCACGGCTCACGAAAGGGTTAAACACGTTGAGGATTGCATAAGCATTGTCTTCATTACGTTGAATCGTAATATGTAGAACATATCAGTCAATAAACGCATTTTCATAAATACGATACAGTTCAAACGTCAAAGAGTAAACAGCTTTTTCAAATTGTAAATATCCTTCCCTATGTCACGTTATAAGACTTGAAATCTACATTTGTATCATACTCCGCAATCCACCTAACGGTGAGTGGCGGGCGGTACTTCGAGAACTGCCACCTGATACCGATCCACTCGCGAATGGGGCGTGGGAGAATGATTGTCGGTAAGCTTCTGTATTAGCTTTGATTATTCAATTTCTCTCGCCGTGCTCATTACCGAGATGTATGTGGCAGGAAATAATACGGTGACCGACTCTTCTGCGAAAGTGCTCTCTCGAATTTCAATAGTAAACCTCTCCGTGATTCACTACGCTTCTATTGTAAAGTCTGCCACTGGAGTGTGTTGAACATCTCTGTAACGCTCTCGCGCCCACTAAACGAACCCTTGACGAAACGCGCCGCTCTTCGCTGGATCGTCTCTATCTCTTGTATCAGTTCTACTGGGCAAGGATTCCAGATAGATGAAAGATACTCAAGAATCTGTCCAATAAACCACTTGCTTCGTGGATGACTTACCTTTCCTTAAGATTCTTCCTATGTATCTGTCTGGCATCTATTAGTTATACGTGGTAATTTCACTTAAGGTCTGTCCGGGTAGTTACTCCTAGATTACACGGTGGATACTATTTGCAGCATTTTGCCATCCATATTGTAGTTATACGGCTGAGAATTTATTTTCCTGTGTATGCGCAATACGTTATATTTATTTACGATCAGGGTCAACTGCCAGAGCGTGCACCATTCATCAATCCCCGGGCGTTGCTACTTTCTTATAGACAACCACATCTTCGGCAAATAGTTTTAAACGGCTTCCAATGCTTTCTGCTAGATCATTAATATACGTTTTAAACAGTAGCGGTCTTATCACTCTTCCTTGGGGTACCCCGAAAATTACCTTTACATCTGTCGATTTTCTTCCGTTAAGAGCAGCGTGTTGAGTTCTATCTGCAAGGAAGTCTCCTAACCAGTCGCAAATCGGGTGCGATACTCGGTAAGCTCGTAAACTTTCAGTAATTTTATTTTTTCACTAAAATCACTATAAATTTTTTTCCGTTATCAGATTGTGATGAAATAAAGCCTACATATTGTCTCAAGCTCCACTCAAGTTATCTGTGGAAACCCCATGAAAATTCGTTCAGTACTTTTGGAGATTAGCGTGTTGAAATAGACACGTCGGTTTTACGGTTTTATTATTAGTACAGATATAAACACGTGAACGCAGATACATATTTTTGAAACACCATTTATGTTTAGCAAAACATTTGTTTAAGAGAAAAATAGGGCATATACAAAACCCTGAAAGCAATTTCTCCTCGGTTATCTAATAATGGAATTGGAGGACGTCTAATGAAACTGGTGCGGGAAGTCATATCCCACACAACGTCGGATAGCATGAGTCATGGAGACATTTCTAATGATAAGTCACGCTTCCACCACATTTGGCGCTTGCATATAAACATGTGAGTGGAATAATCCAATTATGCAGTCCGTGACTTACAAGGGAACATTCCAAAGGGCCTATAAACGATCTTGATGAGATTTGGCGGGTGTGTATAAGGGAAAAGTAGTGCAATACTTATTTTTTGTTTTTGCCCAATTTCACTTGTAAGAGGCAAAAAATAGCCCGAAATGTAATTTGGCAATTTAGGTTTAGAGGAAATATCTTCGATACGATGATGATATATAAAAATATTTTTCGTATAAAAGTTAATAAGTAATCAATGTTATTCAAAACTGTATAATTAGCTTTTGTAATTGATTTGAAATTTTACAAAATATCCCAGCACCATTAATTAATGTTGAAAAGTGAAACGTTCTGTTACAACATAAATTAAAGACGCTTTCAAGCCACGTACACTGCTATGTAATAAAGTCGGTTTCTGAAATACCATTTTTGGAAAATAAGCTGCACACAGTGTGCTGTCAGAGTATTTTTAACATGTTGTTGTGGTCTTCAGTCCTGAGACTGGTTTGATGCAGCTCTCCATGCTACTCTATCCTGTGCAAGCTTCATCTCCCAGTACCTACTGCAACCTACATCCTTCTGAATCTGTTTAGTGTATTCATCTCTTGGTCTCCCTCTACGGTTTTTACCCTCCACGCTGCCCTCCAATACTAAATTGGTGATCTCTTGATGCCTCAGAATATGCCCTACCAACCGATCCCTTCTTCTAGTCAAGCTGTGCCCCAAATTTCTCTTCTCCCTAGTTCTATTCAATGCCTCCTCATTAGTTATGTGATCTACGCATCTAATCTTCAGCATTCTTCTGTAGCACCACATTTCGAAAGCTTCTATTCTCTTCTTGTCCAAACTATTTATCGTCCATGTTTCGCTTCCATACATGGCTACACTCCATACAAATACTTTCAGAAACGACTTCCTGACACAAATGTCAGATTTTTATTTTACGTGTTACATTCATGGTTTTTTTTTTTTTTTTTTATATATATCGTTTCACGTATATACGAGGGGCGTTCAGAAAGTAAGCTCCGATCGGTCGCGAAATGGAAACGACTATGAAAATCCGATAAAGCTTTGCACAGATGTGTTGGGTAGTGTCTCTAGTATAACCCCAGTTAGCATCACGTCGCTCTTCTCATTTCTGAGCTCGCAGTGAGTGCGTAAAGATGTCTAGAAAATAGTGTCTGCCGCCAAGTACGTGGGCCTGGTGAGAAATTTCGCCTGAAGCTATGCAGCTAACATTACATAACTGTCGTGCTGTTTCTTCTTCAAGACAATTCTCAGCCGCATTCTGCAGGGGCAATGAAGATGCTCCTGCATCGTTTTCAAATGAAAATGTGAGATTACCCTCAATACAGTCCGCAATTGTCTCCCCCTGAGTTTCATCTCTGGTCACATGAACCGCTGTCTTTGAAAACAACATTTTGACACAGACAACGAGGTGTAGGCCAGCGTGGAGAATTGGCGGAAAGCACTGGCGGCTGCCTTCTATGATGAGGCTATTGAAAAGTTGGTACAACGCTATGACAAAAGTCTAAGTCAGAACGGCGACTACGTAGAGAAGTAGCTGAAAGGTGTAGCTAATTGTTACAAGTAAAACATTTCTGATGTTCACTGTGGTTTCAATTTGGCAATCAATCGGAGCTTACTTTCTGAACAGGCCTCGTATATTATGTTAATTGAAAACCATGAGGGTTGCCCATGAAAGTAATGCATCGCATTTTTTTCTCAGCCGAAAACAACGCTATGAATGCGGAATGTTAGGCATGTATTATTTTAAGTCTAATAAGTGAGCGCGCCAAGTTTCCATCACTTCCGACAGATAACGTAGTTGCAGGACAGTTTCAAAATGGCGTCTATAGGTGATGTACGTTAGAAGCAACGTGCCGTCATTGAATTTCTCAGCGCAGAGAAAGAAACTTTGGGGAATATTCAGAAACGCTCGAGCAAAGTCCATGGAGCATCTGCTGTCGAGAAAAGTACAGTTAATCGCTGGGCACGGAGGGTGAGATCATCAGAAGGCGGTTCGGCGGAGCTTCACGATTTGCAGCGGTCGGGGGAGAGCGTCCACGGCTGTCACACCTGACATGTTGCTGCGAGCTGATGAGGTCATTCGCGAGGACAGATGCATTACGACTCGGCAGTTGGCGCTGCATCTGTCAATGAGCAAGGGAAGTGTGGATGCAATTATCTGCACTCTTGGATATCCGAAAGTCTGTATACCGACCGACAGGGCATACACGTCCTTGTTTCGTGCTGAAGGAAGGCCGTAGAACGGGATGGAGATTACGTGGAAAAATAGGGTTTGTAGATAAAACACCATTCTTTGGTGTGTGTAATTCCCATTCTATTCAGTAAAGAATTGATGAAGAAAAAAATGCAGGACATTACTTTCTGGGCAACCCCTGTATAAGTAACTCATTTTATGATAGAAAATAATTACAATAATGACAATAATCTTTAAGGAAATGCTCAATACATAACGTTTCTTACAACATGCACATAAAAGGAAAGAAATTTCTTCAGGTAATACACACGACGGAGAAGACAATATAAAACAATATATGGGAGGATTTCAAATTGTCACGCCGCGCGGGATAGCCGCCTGGTCATGGGTACCTTTCCACGGTTCGTGCGGCTCTGCTTGTCGGGAGTTCGAGTCCTCCCTCGGTCACGGGTAGGTGTGTTGTCCTTAGCGTAAGTTAGATTAAGTAGTGTGTAAGTCTAGGGACCGATGACCTCAGCAGTATAGTCCCCTAGGAACTTACCACAAATTTTCAATTTGTCACGAGTGAACTTCTAAGAATCTCATTTGTATCAGGCATATTTCAGTACATAGGTAAGCCTTGTCGAAGAGAATTGTTTGTGTACTAGCGACTGTAGTTTGACTAGATTGTTTCTCAAGTGGAGACTGACATCATAATCGTTCAACAGAACTGTATCTGAAAACGTTCTCACGAAGTTCTTTCAACATCGACAACCGCATACATTCCGCGACTGTACGTGTGCGATCGACCCCTTTGGGATCACCAGCTGAAGAAGTTCCTTATCCTCGGGATCGATGCTTTAAACAGTTCTTTCAGACTGATCAGAAACAAAAGAATACTTGTTGGACTATTTTGTCCCCTCCATACATCAAGATCGTTTATTGACACTTGGTAATGCTCCCTTCTTAGTGAGAACGGATATAAATCGGCTGCTGTATCACATTTTGTAATGCCAAAGGACAGCCACAAAAAACAGATATGTACGCAGTGACAAAAAAAGAAGCATAACGTGACTAACGCACCGTCAGCCCAGACACAAAGCGAGATGTCAGCTGTACGTGAGGGAGGCCGCCAATTCGGAGAGAATTTTTCTGGAGGAAAACACATCAGAGGCAGGCAGTTTGGGGGAAGGCAGCGCCGCGCCGCCGGTATGCGGCCGACCTGTAAATAAAATTCAAAGCGTTCCTGGCGGGCCTTTGATGCCGGCCCGCATCCCCGGGCCGTCTTTTTGTAGCAGAGCCGTCCCGTCCTGTGCGGCGCGGAACGGTGCGCTTCTTCCGCGGAACAGAAGAGTAGCGCAGCGGCGAGTGCGCACGACAAACGGCCGCTTCTGCACGCGACGTGCGAGGGCACTCGTTTCGGAAGGCGGAGCTGCGGCGGCCGGCGGGCAGCGCGCGGTATGAGGGCAGCGCTGGCTAGCGGCGTTCAACCCATCGCCTTATACTGCCGGCTCACAGCCGGTCGCAAGTTTCAAGTCCGATGTTATGTTTCCGTCTGTGAGAGAGGCCGAGCGGTTGTAGCTTCTTCTTCCCTGTTAATAGATACCATTGGAAAGCTGTGAAATCGGTATGTGGCCGGCCGGTGTGGCCGTGCGGTTCTAGGCGCTTCAGTCTGGAACCGCGTGACTGCTACGGTCGCAGGTTCGAATCCTGCCTCGGGCATGGATGTGTGTGATGTCCTTAGGTTAGTTAGGTTTAAGTAGTTCTAAGTTCTAGGGGACTGATGACCACAGCAGTTAAGTCCCATAGTGCTCAGAGCCATTTGAACCATTTTTTCAAATCCATCTGTTTGGTGTTGTATA
The DNA here is from genome assembly GCF_023898315.1 of Schistocerca nitens. Taxonomy (NCBI): domain Eukaryota; kingdom Metazoa; phylum Arthropoda; class Insecta; order Orthoptera; family Acrididae; genus Schistocerca; species Schistocerca nitens. The sequence continues at coordinate 584,346,678 of NC_064614.1, read as the reverse complement.
ACACACTCGATTTCTCACAGTGTTTTGCGAACTATAAGCAATTGTTTTCAGGTTGAGTTAGGTTTATCCCCCCCTCCCCCCCCCCCCTCCCCTCCAAACCTCTCAAGAACACAGCTTCCAGACATTGTGTAGTGTGCATAACAAGGAAGAAGAAAACTATGAGTGTAAGAATAGTGTAGTGGCGTTGCATTTTTTCGAGTATGCCACACCAAAAAAAACTTTTAAAGCAGTATTATCTTCACTCTTTATCACTTCAATAAATATTAAAGATAGTTTAGTAAAGAATACCGATCAAAAAACTATGTCATTTTGAGAAAAGTGTGTAAGACACAATATGATGATTTTCATAAATTTAAACAGTGCATATACGGTCGACTGTAGCTTCCGGCACGGTAGCTCAGCGTGTTCGGTCAGAGGGTTTAGCTACCCTCCGTAATAAAAAAAACCTGAGTGAACGGATCAACGAACAACCTGAATGAGTGTCAACAGACGTCCGGCAGGAAAAAGTCAACGAACAATACAGAACAAAATGGGAATAAAAAACCTATGGGGAAAAATGTTAGTAACTCAATGAGTTATGGGAGGGAGGGGGGAGGGGAAATTGACCGAAAACATCAATTTTCAGTTTATTTTTTATCTATTAGGAGAACTCGTGGACAATAATTTCCCAGAGTTTCAGTGATGAAATCGCATCCGCAGCGCCTGAGAAGTAATTAAATACGTGACTCGAGATATATGACAAAGGGGAATGGCCCGATGACTTTCTTGCAACGGTAGTGATACCAACTGAGAAAAAGAGAAATACCTAAAAATGTGAAGAGCATAGGACTATCAGCCTAATTTCTCATGCTGCTAAAGTACTGCTGAGAGTGATGAACAGACTGTATCGCAAATAGGATAGATGGATTGGGGAGGCACAGTTTGGATTTAGAAGAGGAAAAGGAACAAGAGATGCTACTGGTCTGTTCAAAAATGTTCAAATATGTGTGAAATCTTATGGGACTTAACTGCTAAGGTCATCAGTCTCTAAGCTTACACACTACTTAACCTAAATTATCCTAAGGACAAACACACACACACCCATGCCCGAGGGAGGACTCGAACCTCCGCCGGGTCCAGCCGCACAGTCGATCACTGCAGCGCCTTAAACTGCTCGGCTAAACCCTCGCGGCTACTGGTCTGTTAAGAATAATAGGAGAAAGATACATGGAGAAAAGTAGCCATTTTTGCTGTGTTAATTAGTATAAGAAAAGCTTTCGACAGAGTACGACGGACCAAGCTGATGAATATTTTGAAGAGGCATGGAGTACACTGGAAGGAGAGACGACTGGTACAGAATGTTTATTTACGACAGAAAATAAGAATGACTGGAAATGAAATGTGTGAAGGAAGCAGCATTGGAAGCGATATTGCCTCTCTCCTTTATTGTTAAATTTATATCTGGAAGAGATTATTGTGAAAGGCTTGTATGGAAAAAGAGGAGTGTGGATTGGCGGAAGGACTTGCTGATGACGTGGTATTAGTGGCAGGAAGTGAACGAACTGTAAATAAAGTGCTAAAAAATCTGAATGATGCTTGTGTGGGATATGGGATAAGAATCAATACAGCAAAAACAGACGATGGTGATCGTCAAAGTAAGGAGTGCATGTATAAAGATCGGACAAGTTGTTAATAGCCAAGTAAGAGCATTTAACTACCTTGGAGGTACTATTACTGAGGACCTGAGATGCCACCAGGAGGTGAAAACTCGCACTGCTTCAGTCAACGAGACGTTCAATACAAAGAGGAGATTATGTGGCAAACTAGATAAAGTTTGAGGAAAAGACCTAGCAAGTGTTTGTCTCAACTGTGGCACTCTATGGGGCAGAAACATGGACACTGAGACGAGAGGATCAGAAAGGCTACAAGAGTTTGAGATGTGGATGTGGAGGAGAATGGAGAGGATAAGCTGCATGGAAAGAGTCAGTAACGAAAGAGTTTTGGAAATTGTTGGTGAGGGAAGAATGCAGCTGCAGATTATAAGAGAAAGGGAGAAGTACTGGACGAGACATGCAATGAGATGGGAGTGCCTGTTAACAGACGCTTTGGAAGATCTACTTCGTGCGAGGAGATTGAGAGGAAGAAGTAGAAATAAGACTATAGTCGACATAAAGGGAAGTGGAAATTACGCGAATCGGAAGAGGATGGCAGAACGCAAGAGACCATGGAGAGTTACCTAGTGAAGACCTACCTTTGGGCAGAACACTGGTGACAGAAGACGACGACGATGACGACGACGATGACGACGACGATGACGACGACGATGACGACGACGATGACGACGACGATGACGACGACGATGACGACGACGATGACGACGACGATGACGACGACGATGACGACGACGATGACGACGACGATGACGACGACGACGACGATGACGATGACGACGACGATGACGATGATGACGATGATGATGATGATGATGATGATGATGATGATGATGATGATGATGATGATGATGATGATGATGATGACGATGATGATGATGATAATAACTTTCCTGTTAAGCCCACTTTTTGAAGCAATACTTCAGTACCAGCTCGGTGAACAAAGGTTCCGTGAATTACTTTCAAGCAAACTTGCATGGGATATATCTAAGCGGCTGTGGTATGTACTCTTTTGTTTCATAGATCATCTGTGAATCGGATTCGTAGTGTTCACGGCAAAACACAGAATTCAGATGAGCCTCCCAATTCATTCATATGGAAACAGTGCCTCATTTTTATCTGCTGCAGTTGTCAGCACTGCAACTTATGATGCAGTTCTTATATTTAATGATGGGAGGACGAAGGTATTTGAAACAACGGGCTTTAAGATAAGAAATTTAGCTCTAGACACCTTGAGAAAGATAGATTTACAATGCCTCTGTGCAGCTGAAAGGTCAGTTGAAGACCTGGCAGAGTAAAAGTAGTCAGAAAACAAGAAACCAGAAGAGAAGTCTTAAAGGGAAACAGGATGCTGAGTACAAATCTAGGACCTTCAGAAGAGGTGACGTAAGAAAAACCATTAGGTTGAACTTGAAATTGCATTTCCTAAAGTTTATGTATCTTTTTCTCAGAATTTATGAAGACTAGAGTTATGAAATTTTTTACACTTATTTCTATAAATCCTATAAACGTAGTCTTAGGAGCAAATTTCTAAATTGCTGGGATATGGGACAAAATGCTTGGAATTCTGCATTTTTTACAATCGTATTGACTAACAGGATCACGTTAACAACTTCAGTTCCTCTTCTTCCTTTCTTGTTGTTTCCTATTTTTCCAGTATTCCCTCATTTTCTCCCCATGAAGTTCTTTCCTTTCCTCTGTCCATGTTGTTCCCCATATTTTATTTCTTCTGCTTTGAAAGCCTTCCAAATTTAGTATTTTACTTTTAAAACGGTTTCTTTCTGCTATTTCTGATTCTTTGATGTTGTTTCTGTCTAGATCTTTCCTTACTTCTGTAATCCATGCTGTTGTCGATTTCTTCTTCCAGAAATATAGGAGTATTTGTTTTGTTAGTCTATATCCGTCCATTCGGTAGATGTGTCCAAAAAGGTTAATCTTCGTTTGGCCATTACTTCAGATATTTTCTCTATATTTTTGTAGATCTCCTCATGACTTCTTATTTTCCAACCTACTGAAGTTTTTATTGCACCCATTATTTTTCCAATAATCCTTCTTTCCAGTACCTCTAATTTGTCCATCTTATAGTTCGTCGTTAGGAATTCAAATACAAACATTCTGGTCGTACCCCTGTGGTGTAGTGTTTTAGTTTTGTTTTTCTAGATATATATTTCTTATTGTAAATGTTTTTGGTTAAACCATATGCTCTTTCCATTTTGTTAATTCTTACATCTATTGCAGATTTTTCTAGTCCATTCTGTTATATAGTTTCTACAAGATATTTAACTTTATTTACTCGCTCTACTTTACCTATTTGAGTTTTTATGAATTTGGCGCATTTTTTATATTTGTCATGAATTTTGTTTTTTCAGCTGAAATTTTGAGACCAGTTCCGTTTGCTATTTTTTCCAGGTTTATTTGAGTAACTGCTTCTGTCAGGTTTTCTGGAAGTATTGCAAAACTATCCGAAAAAGCCAATCAGTTTACCTGAATTCCATTTGTTTTCCTTCCCAGAGTTATTGGTTCAATTTTTTAATTTTTTAGCTCTGAATTCCAGATCCTTACAATTTTTTCTAGAACACAAACAGTAAAGATAATAAGCCATCACCTTGTCTAACACCAGTTTTTATTTCAAATGGCTGAGATACTTCTCCCATAAATTTGACTTTACATATTGTACCTGTTAGTGTTTCATGAATTATATTTGGTAATTCTGATTTAACACCAAATTCCATAATTAACTTATCTATCGTTTCTCTGTCTATACAATCAAATGCTTTCTTGAAATCAATAAATGACACTATTATTGGTTTGCTGGTTAACATTCTGTGGCGAATTATTGACTTGAAATTAAAAATTTGTTCTGCACGGGATCTTCCTTTTCGAAAACCGCCCTCATATGCTCCCAGGTATTTGTCTAATGTATTTACCACTCTTTTCAGGAAAGTATTTTGTATGCCACTGGCAGAAGTACCACTCCTCTGTAATAATTGGCGTTTTATTTGTCTCCATTTTTATGTAGCAGGTGGATTAATGCTGTTTTCCATTCAACTGGAATCTTTTCAGTTTTCCAAATGTTCTCAAAAAGCAGCTGTAGATACTTTGATTTTTGGTTCTGACCACTTCAATACTTCTGCTGTTTTCACCACTTGCCTTATTGTTTTTGAGTGTTTTCATGGCTTCATGAATTTCTAACTCTGTTGGTGGGAAGTCTTCCTCTAGGTTTTGAGGTGTCACTGGAAATTCTAATTAATCTGTTGGAAATGGACAGTTTAACAAGCTTTTCAAAACATTTTGCTAAAATTTCACAGTTTTCTTTGTTATTTAATCCCATTTTGCCATTTTCGTCTTTGAAACAAATACTTGGTGCCTGGTGTCCATTAAGTATGTGCTTAAAGGTTTGGTAAAAATTTCTAGTATTATTTTTGGTGAAATTTTCTTCTATTTCAATAAGCTGGGAATTTTTAAAGTGTCTTGTGATTTTCCTGATTATTTTTGATGTTTCTTTTCTTTGTTGTCCGAATTGTTCAAAGTCTTCCTCGTTTTTCGAACATCTCCATTTTCTCCATTTTTGAGCTCTTTGTATCACTGCTTCTTCACACTCCTCATTCCACCATGTCTTCTTTTTATTCTTGGCCAATCCTCAAGTTTTCTCTGCTGCTTGAGTTATTTCATCTGAAGATCACCCTCTTTACTTGTCTCAATTTCTTCTCAAATTTTTTCTGTTTTCTATATTAGCTGTAGTGGTGTCGTATCTGATCACTTTCTTAGTCGCCTTTTTTGTTTTAGATGGGAAAATTTTTATTTTAATCTTAGAGAGATAATGATCTGAATCGAATTCCCCATTTCTAACTGTTTTAACATTGGTAATTTCCGTGATATACCTTTTAGGTATGGCTACGTGATCCAGTTGAAATTCTCCTAGGTTTGGATTTGCATGTCTCCAAGTTTTGGCTTTTCTTGGTAGTTTGCGGAAATGTGTGGGCATGAGTTTTAACTGGAATATTTTACACATATTGATCAGTCTTTCACCATCTCTGTTTGTTCTTGAGTGTGCTGGATTTTCACCTACAATAGTCCTAAATTTCTTTGCCCTCCCAATTTGCGCATTTTACCTTATATTTACAGAACTATTATTAAAAATTATTAAAATTATCCTGTTCGATATATTCAAAAAGATCATGGAGAAGCTTACTCTGCGAAGGAGATTAAATGAGGCTAATTTTGGAGAAATCTCTTGAATAGTTTTGAAGGAAAAGGTAGATATATTACTTTTTAAAAGTAAAAATTTTAATACCCTAAAAAAAGTTAAATATGTGTAATCCAAGGGACTTAACAGTGAAGGTGTTAATTTCCTCTAAAGCATGGTACAAAATTTCATTGTCATATCTTCAAAATTGTTGATATGGTGCATTTTTAAAATTGTGTGTTTCTCATGAACATCCCCCATTAAGCAGAACGCTCCTGACAAACAGTTCTGCCACCAGTATACGTTGTGGAAACTTCTAATTCCGGGGTGGGGAAACTTCTTATAGTACCGTGTACATCATTGCCAGAATCTCTACTTCTTATCTTCACCGCATCTTTCCATATTAATGTACTGCTGGGCATAGCAGGCAGGATAGCAAATTTTATTTATTGTGCATATAATACACTGCCTGACAAAAGTGATGCAGTGGTTGGATGTCACTTTAATTTCGTACATGTACACTCCATTGGCGGGTATGTAAATAATTAGAGCTGCAATTCTCTGTGACTGGTAGAACGGACACCAGGGTGCATTAGTGTCGTTTGTGTTTAGTGTAGTTGCCAGGTCTATTAGGGTATATAAGGGGCGTGAACACCGTCAGTATTTAGTGATCACTGTGAAGGATACGGGGCTGCCACGCACTGGTGTGAGACAGCATTATCAGCACCAGACAGACATTGAAAGGCGTGTCATTGTGCATCTGTGTTTGGCCAACTGGTCCAATCGTGCAATATCCAAATTTGTGGGACATTCGGAATTGACAGTGGACCCATGTTGGACTTCATGAAAAGCGCGCGAAGGCATTATCTTCGTTAAAGTTCCGGTCAACCACTTCCCACCACCACAATGGTGGATCGCCATGTGGTGTACCACGCACATCCTAAACCGTTCATAACTGTACCTGTCATCCGAAAACAATTAATGGACTACCTGCAACAAGCTACGTCTTACCACACTACTCGTGGACTGGCAGCAGCCGGAGTAGGGAATTAGCACTGCAGGCATAGGCTGCCATTAACATAACAACACAATCGATTGCGTCTGGAGTGACGCCATGCCTGGTAAACATGGACCACTGATGAAAAGCGTAGCATTCTGTTCAGTAAGGAATCATGGTCCTGCACTAACGTGATTTGAATGTATACAGGGTGCAATATTTAGACCCTTCTTTGCTACCACGAGATAGCTACTTTGTGTACTAATCGGGCTGAGCGAAGTGTCGAAATGAGCTTGCATATCAGGTACGGGTACGTCGTTCCGTACCGCTTCAGCTGTGTACAAGGGTTCATCAATCGTAGTGACTGGCGAGTGTTGGCGTTCCAGGTTCTCAGCCATGTATGACCATATGTTTCGAATTGGTCGAACACACACTGAATCGGAGTAGGTAAGGAGAGCACTGGGAACATTCGGTTTTTCTGTTAACTTGCTGAAAGATAGTGTCAGAGTCCGCAAAAATAGCGCACAGACTTCAGCTGGAAAACGTCAGAAATGTAACAACTGCTATCCAATTATCTGCTTTGCGAATCAGAGGTGGTATTGTACCCATAGCCTGACGCCAAGTCCTGCGCCTGTGTGTCGATGATGAATGCAGTCCGGCAGCGTTCGTTCTCTTCGGTGCCACCACATAGCGATACATCCATCATGATTCCTCTGAAAAGACGATGTCCTGCCACTCCTGCATCCTGCATGTTCTTGCGTGCAGCACTGCATGTTGCCACTTTATTGAAAGCAACACCGGTGGTATCTGTGCTGACAATTCATGGCTCTCCAGACGTTGTCGTACTGTCTGTGTGAAACTTAACGTGCTGCAAACAAGACCATTTCGCCGGCCACGGTGGCCGGGCGGTTCTAGGCGCTACAGTCTGGAACCGCGCGACCGCTACGGTTGCAGGTTCGAATCCTGCCTCGGGCATGGATGTGTGTGACGTCCTTAGGTTAGTTAGGTTTAAGTAGTTCTAAGTTCTAGGGGACTGATGACCTCAGAAGTTAAGTCCCATAGTGCTCAGAGCCATTTGAACCAAGACCAAGACCATTTCCTAACTTGAGGTGCGTTACATGGCCCTGATATCGTACACAGTTCAGTGAACGATACACCTGTCCTCTCCAGTGTTAGTTGCGTAGGGCCATAGAGATACTTCATGGTCTTAAGTGATCCTAGAAGAATTCTGTTCGTGAGTTAGGGAGAGTTTAAAGTAGACTTGGACGGCAGTGAGAATTTGGAACGAAGTGGTCAGGTTAATCCGTGCAGTTGTGTGAACCGCTGTGCAAAGGTGGCTTACTGGCTTACGCGCCTGCCTAGTAAGCGGGAGACCTGAGTTCCATTCCGGGCCTTGGTACAAATTTTCACTTGCTACTTCTGTCTTTATACACTCTGTGATCAAAAGTATCCCGACACTTGGCAGAAAAGGACTTACAAGTTCGTGTGGCGCCCTCCATCGATAATGTTGGAATTAAATATGGTGTTGGCCCACCCTTAGGCTTGATGACAGCTTCCACTCTCGCAGACATACGTTCAATCAGGTGCTGGAAGGTTTCTTGGGGAATGACAGCCATTATTCACGGAGTGCTGCACTGAGGAGAGGTATCGATGTCGGTCGGTGAGGCCTGGCACGAAGTCGGCGTTCCAAAACATCCCAAAGGTGTTCTGTAGGATTCAGGTCAGGACTCTGTGCAGGCCAGTCCATACCCACACCCTGCCATCGGATCGCCACATTGTGTACCGTGATTCGTCACTCCACACAACGTTTTTCCACTGTTCAATCGTCTAATGTTTACGCTCCTTATACCAATCGAGGCATCGTTTGGCATTTACCGGCGTTATGTGTGGCTTATGAGCAGCCGCTCGATTATGAAGTCCAAGTTTTTCTCACCTCCCACCTAACTGTCATAGTACTTGCAGTGGATCCTGACGCAGTTTGGGATTCCTGTGAGATGGCATGGATTTATGTCTGCCTATTACACATCACGACCCTGTTCAACTGTCGACGGTCTCTGTCAGTCAACAGACGAGATCGGCCTGTACGCTTTTGTGCTGTACGTGTACCTTCACTATCACATCGGAAACAGTAGGCCTAGGAATGTTTAGGAGTTTAGAAATCTCGCGTACAAACGTATGACACAAGTGACACCCAATCACCAGACCACGTAAGAAGCCCGTGAGTTGAGCGGAGCACCCCATTCTGCTCTCTCTCGCGATGTCTTATGACTACTGAGGTCGCTGATATGGAGTACCTAGTAGTAGGTGGCAGCACGATGCACCTAATATGAAAAATGTATGTTTTTGGGGGTGTCCGGATACTTTTGATCACATAGTGTGCGTGAAAAGATATGGAATGTAGTGATTCCACCTACGTATATCTTGCGTAAAGCCCATAAAGATAAAATGGGAGGGATTCGGGCTTATTGGAAATCGTTCTTCCCGCGAACCATTCGCGAGTGGAACAGGAAAGGGGGAAAGTGATAGTTTTACACAAAATACTCTCCACACCACACAGCATTGTGGCTTGCGGAGTATAGGTGTAGAATACTACGGAGGGGTATCTCAGTAGAATTTCTTTGTTCTTAGATAACGGTGATCCAAATGACACATTTACTGCACTTGTCACCAACAAGCGACATTCTCTGTTGTCCCAGCGCCGCCTGGAGTTCAGCTCCACCAAAGTTATACCGTTCCCTCAAAATGACTGAACGTCTGCCTCCCCTACCGCGTCCACCTGCCCTGACCCACCTGAATCCTGTATGTCTCTCTCGTCTCCTACGTTCAACTCAACAGATTTGCTACGCTTCACGTAAACTTGATACCAACAATACTTCCTTCATGACTACCAACTCTCGTAATCTTTTGGGCCTACATCATTACAGTCTCCTCTCCGATTCCTTCCCTAGACATTTCTCCATATCCCGTCCCAACGAAACTTTAACCACCTCGCCCTGTCTGACCAAGAAATCAGATCAGAGCTCTACCAACCTCCTAACTTTAAACGACATACTCCTTTTTCTCTACGTGGTACGGTTCCTTTACACCCTCCAGTTCCAACAGTTAGGTTCGAGGCCCTCAATCCCCTCTACCTATCCTACATTCTTGCAAAACAGTCTCCCGAAAAACATCATCACACACAATATTACTCAGTTCCTAATCATAAAAAATAGACTTTTATCTTTTTAAGAAATCCCCAAGAGAACCATCGCTATTTTAGATTACCCTTTGATTGGTCTTTATTCGTGATCGGTCACCTGTATTTCAAGTAGAGAAAACACGCTCTTACAAACTGGTCCTGAAGTGCGATTGACTTACTAAAGTCATAAGTTTTGTAATGCACAGAAGCAAGTGTTCACAAAAATATAAGCTGGAGGCGCCGGGTATCGATCCCGGTACCTCTCACATGCTAAGCGAGCGCTCTACCATCTGAGCTACGCCCCCAGATACATAAGAACGACCTCACATTTAGCTGAACTTGTACGTGCCAGACTTTCTCCGCTGCGTGTTGGCCGTGTCGGTGGGGAGGCGGAGCAACTGGAAGGCAGAACGCAGGACGGGACAGCAGCAGAAGCCGTCCACTCACGTCGCTCTGTAGATTACGTCAGGGCCGCAGTGGTTTCTGTTCCACACATCCGTAGTGATGACGTCTTCAAGTATGTGGATCGTGTCATAAAAGGAGAATACATACTACTTGTAAGGGTACAGATATCGGTACAGTACTTGACTGAACGAATCTAATCTCAAGCTACTTTGCTAGAGCACAGCCCCATAGTTCTAGGAGGGCAGATTGGTGCCTAGAGATGGTTTGGCGCGAAGGACTGAGTCAGTCGCACCAGAGCCATCACGCTAGTAGGACGCGTACATGAGTGAGAGAAGCGATCGTGGTCAAAGTAATAATTTTGAAGCAAAGGATTAATATGTAATTAAAAAGCGATCGTACAGTGAGAAATCGGCTATGGTAACGTGCTAGATGAGTGGCAGTAATTGTAGTGCGCTATCAGACGAAGTAGGGACGCAATTTTTGAATTTAAAATGAAGTAAATTGTGTCGTACAAAAGTGTTCACTTCCTTATTATTGTTAGAGTTTTTTTTTGAACGGAATGAGTCATAGAACGGTGTGGTAGAGTAGATAGAGCAAGTGTCGTAGGCTCACGGTCAGAATTTAATTATTGGCACATGTACCTTGGGAGTAAGTTCACACTGCAAAGGTGGCTACATATGAATGTTCGACGCCTAATTTTCCAAACCAGTCAGACTGCAGCAAATAATACTGAAGTGCCGGCCGCTGTGGCCGAGAGGTTCTCGGCGCTTCAGTCTGGAACCGCGCGACCGCTACGGTCGCAGGTTCTAATCCTGCCTAGGGCATGGATATGTGTGCTGTCCTTAGGTTAGTTAAGTTCAAGTAGTTCTACGTTCTCGCGGACTGATGACCTCAGATGCAAGGTCCCATAGTGCTCAGAGCCATTTGAACCATTTGAATACTGAAGTGTAAGTCAAAAAATAGTATCGACTGGCGGCTTACAAACTAACAAAATTAAAAAATAAAAAGCAGTTGGGTAATGATCTTCATTGTTGTAGAATAAATTGAAAACCTTAATCATATTTTCGTTTAGGAGGTAATAACAAACCCGACACAAAAAACCTAAATGTATCATGCACTCAGGTTGCGGCGGGGCGGGGTCGTTTGGTGGTTCTTCTTGTCTCCATTACTCTCTCTCTGTCACTTTCATCGAACAGTTCACCTACCTCTATATTTCTTCCTTCCGACGTATCTTCACTCTGCAGTAATAGATACACGCTAGACAGTGGAAAGCAGCGTTGATGAAACCACTACCTAATACCTACCACACAGAGGCCGCGTAACTCAAGTTGCAAATCAGTTACTGTAAGTTCATTTTCACAAATTTCGAGCTGTAGGAGAATGCAGTTTAATTGCAGTAAGCATTTGAAAATTCTATTTACGTATTTTTATTCATAAGGAAGCACATGAAATGGCTATCAAGTCCGTATTTAATAAGGCAAATACTCTGTTGTTCCAAGTTCACTGTCTATACAACATATTTCACACGGAAAAGCAGCCAGAATTCCTGCGAGTCCGACCCGATTCATTTTGCGATCTAACAGTCACTGATCCACCACTATTGGCGAGTTGGCCGGCCGTAGTGGCCGTGCGGTTAAAGGCGCTGCAGTCTGGAACCGCGAGACCGCTACGGACGCAGGTTCGAATCCTGCCTCGGGCATGGATGTTTGTGATGTCCTTAGGTTAGTTAGGTTTAACTAGTTCTAAGTTCTAGGGGACTAATGACCTCAGCAGTTGAGTCCCATTGTGCTCAGAGCCATTTATTGGCGAGTTGAACATTCGGTCGTTTCAGTGGTCTTCTATGTCAGAAGTGCTCGCCAAAGTATTCATCTACATCTACATCTACATTTATACTCCGCAAGCCACCCAACGGTGTGTGGCGGAGGGCACTTTACGTGCCACTGTCATTACCTCCCTTTCCTGTTCCAGTCGCGTATGGTTCGCGGGAAGAACGACTGTCTGAAAGCCTCCGTGCGCGCTCTAATCTCTCTAATTTTACATTCGTGATCTCCTCAGGAGGTATAAGTAGGGGGAAGCAATATATTCGATACCTCATCCAGAAACGCACCCTCTCGAAACCTGGCGAGCAAGCTACACCACCATGCAGAGCACCTCTCTTGCAGAGACTGCCACTTAAGTTTATTAAACATCTCCGTAACGCTATCACGGTTACCAAATAACCCTGTGACGAAACGCGCAGCTCTTCTTTGGATCTTCTCTATCTCCTCCGTCAACCCGATCTGGTACGGATCCCACACTGATGAGCAATACTCAAGTATAGGTCGAACGAGTGTTTTGTAAGCCACCTCCTTTGTTGATGGACTACATTTTCTAAGCACTCTCCCAATGAATCTCAACCTGGTACCCGCCTTACCAACAATTAATTTTATATGATCATTCCACTTCAAATCGTTCCGCACGCATACTCCCAGATATTTTACAGAAGTAACTGCTACCAGTGTTTGTTCCGCTATCATATAATCATGCAATAAAGGATCCTTCTTTGTATGTATTCGCAATACATTACATTTGAGCCGGCCGGAGTGGCCGTGCGGTTCTAGGCGCTACAGTCTGGAACCGAGCGACCGCTACGGTCGCAGGTTCGAATCCTGCCTCGGGTATGGATGTGTGTGATGTCCTTAGGTTAGTTAGGTTTAATTAGTTCTAAGTTCTAGGCGACTGATGACCTCAGAAGTTAAGTCGCATAGTGCTCAGAGCCATTTGAACCATTACATTTGTCTATGTTACGGGACAGTTGCCACTCCCTGCACCAAGTGCCTATCCGCTGCAGATCTTCCTGCATTTCGCTACAATTTTCTAACGCTGCAACTTCTCTGTATACTACAGCATCATCCGCGAAAAGCCGCATGGAACTTCCGACACTATCTACTACGTCATTTATATATATTGTGAAAAGCAATGGTCCCATAACACTCCCCTGTGGCACGCCAGAGGTTACTTTAACGTCTGTAGACGTCTCTCCTTTGATAACAACGTGCTGTGTTCTGTTTGCTAAAAACTCTTCAATCCAGCCACACAGCTGGTCTGATATTCCGTAGGCTCTTACTTTGTTTATCAGGCGACAGTGCGGAACTGTATCGAACGCCTTCCGGAAGTCAAGAAAAATAGCATCTACATGGGAGCCTGTATCTAATATTTTCTGGTTCTCATGAACAAATAAAGCGAGTTGGGTCTCACACGATCGCTGTTTCCGGAATCCATGTTGATTCCTACATAGTAGATTCTGGGTTTCCAAAAACGACATGATACTCGAGCAAAAAACATGTTCTAAAATTCTACAACAGATCGACGTCAGAGATATAGGTCTATAGTTTTGCGCATCTGCTCGACGACCCTTCTTGAAGACTGGGACTACCTGTGCTCTTTTCCAATCATTTGGACTATGCCATGCGGAATTGTCACTATGATCGAAAATTTCACACAGTCATAAAACTTCAACTAATTAATTCAGAAATATCACCCTTTCATCAAAATGTTCGTAACTTAATCCGTTTAAGTCACGACACCTTCTAAACGCAATGCACTCACTAGTTCTTCATTTTACATGTTATTTTCACGGAGACATCTAACATGGTGTTATTCGGAAGCAGGTCAGCAAGCGACTCTCTCGATGATCCTCTCCTCTCTGCCTATCTATCTATCTTTACGTGGGAACCACTTAATTATGATTGGGTATTGATCTGAATGACCAATCAGAACGATTCTTCCAGATCATTCTCGCGGCAAAACTTGCCTTAGCCAACCACTAATCAGATAGTCATTGATGTCATTAGAATTTCAGTTTTTAATGTATTGTTTAATAAAATAGAACGAAATGTAAAATATTATTTAAATTAATTTAGAAACTTATTCTGGCTGCTCTCTTACAAAAGCAAGCACACATCGACATACGTCATCATCGTGGTTACAACAAAATTATCCCATGGTTCAATTTTATAAGGTTTTACATAAAATGACATTAAGTTTTAACGTATGTTTCCATGTATTCACACAACAAAATAATAAGCAAATAATAATTTTTAATGATTTTTATACTACATAACGTAGAGTAATTAAAGTTTTGAAAAGAAAGTTCCAGTTAAGTGATTTTATACACTGTGGCTTTGTTATGACTTCAGATGATAATAAAAGACATTTTGTTATTCTTGCTAACTGAGTTTTTAAACATAAGTGTCGGTTTTAGGACAAAACAAAAATGGTTCAAATGGCTCTGAGCACTATGGGACTTAACATCTGAGGTTTTCAGTCCCCTAGAACTTAGAACTACTTAAACCTAAGTAACGTAAGGACATCATACACATCCATGCCCGAGGCAGAATTCGAACCTGCGACCGTAGCGGTCGCGCGGATCTAGACTGAAGCGCCTAGAACCGCTCGGCAACTCCGGCCGGCAGGTTTTAGGACATTTAAGTAATTTTCTCAATCTCCGTTACTATAACAGTAACGACGTTCAAAACCAAATCTGAAGTGCTCCTTGGTATTTTTCCAAAGTTTTACACCACCAGTCGGTAAGTTGCTGTTTTTTATCGAAAGTGAGTCGTTTAACTATTAGTGTAAAATGTCTTGGATTTTAGCAACGCCATTGCCCAGTGTCTTTCGAATAGATTCATAAGTTGTCTGCTGGTCGTCTTAAAGCGTTGCTCGAGCGGTACTCTTTTCATCAATAACAGCGGCTTACGGGTCACTAACAAGAGAACCTCCCCATCGCACCGCCCTCAGATTTAGTTATAAGTTGGCGCAGTGGATAGGTTTTGAAAAACTGAATATAGATCAATCGAGAAAACAGGAAGAAGTTGTGTGGAACTATGAAAAAAATAAGCAAAATATACAAACTGAGTAGTCCATGCGCAAGATAAGCAACATCAAGGAGAGTGTGAGCTCAGGAGCGCCGTGGTCCCGTGGTTCAAGTCTTCCCGCGAGTGAAAAAGGCTAATTTTTTATTTTTAGACAATTATTATCTGTCCGTCCGTCCGGCCGATGCGATCACTTTTTTGGGAGTGATTATCACATCCACAAGAAAACCTAAATCGGGCAAGGTAGAAGAATCTTTTTAACCATTCGCCAAGTGTACAAGTTAGGTTGGTCGACAACATATTCCTGTCATGTGACGCACATGCCGTCACCAGTGTCGTATAGAATATATCAGACGTGTTTTCCTGTGAAGGAATCGGTTGACCTATGACCTTGTGTCAAATGTTTTCGGTTCCCATTGGAGAGGCACGTCCTTTCGTCTACTAATCGCACGTTTTTGCGGTGCGGTCGCAAAACATAGACACTAAACTTATTACAGTGAACAGAGACGTCAATGAACGAACGGTCAGATCATAACTTTGCGAAAATAAAAAAAAAAGTAAACATCTCACTCGAGGGAAGACTTGAACCAAGGACCTCTCGTTCCGCAACTGCTCACGCTAACCACGGGACCACGGCGCTCCTGAGCTCCACTATCCTGATGTTGCATATCTTGCGCATCGACTACTCAGTTTGCATATTTTGCTTTTTTTTCATAGTTCCACACAATTTCTTCCTGTTTTCTCGATTGATCTGTGTTCAGTATTTCAAGGCCTATCCACTGTGCCAACTTATAACTAAATCTGAGGGGGGTGCGATGGGGAGGTTCCCTTGTGAGTACTATGGGACTTAACATCTGAAGTCATCAGTCCCCTAGAACTTAGAACTACTTAAACCTAGCTAACCTAAGGACATCACATACAACCATGCCCGAGGCGGGATTCGAACCTGCGACCGTGGCGGTCGCGCGGTTCCGGACTGAGGCGCGTAGAACCGCTCGGCCACGGCGGCCTGCCACGATAAGTAGAGCCACTGTTTGCAGGACGTCTCCCAGGTGGCATGCGGCTGTCATGAAGCCCATTAGGGACACTGACGGTGAACGGGTACCATAGAATGTCGCTTCCCACAGCTTCAAACCAGGCTGGCAGACGTGTGACGGAAGACTACAAACGGCTCTTTGTGGCGCTCTGCACTGCGTCTCCAGACGTCGTCCCTGAGGTAAAAACGGAATTCGTACTACAGATGACCCGCTGACAGTCTGCAGGGGCCCATGCCCGTTGTTCCCGACATCAAGCGAGTCGGGCGCGACGCTACGGGGTGTGAGTGGCAGGCCTCGCAATGGTCGGCGTGCAGTGAGCCCCGAATCATCCCACCGCCTATCAGTGGTACCAGCACTTACAGGATGTGGCTCAGAAGGCAGGACAACCGTTGGATCTGCTCACGAGTGGCAGACAGTCCGTCAGACCTCCCGCCTTTTCGTGCGAGTGAGACGTCCAAACCCAAAAGTTGTGCATGCCTGCCTTCCTGTATCCACTTCCGCCAACAACAGACAATGGTGGCTGTGCAACCTGCTGTCATACGTATCGCCTAGGAATTGTGCACTTTCACGTCATGCTGGCCAGCACGGTCGTTTGCGGCCCTCTTAAATCAACCAATCGGCGACGTCATGGCACCTCTCACGCTCCCTGGGTGCGTGGCCGACAGTGCAAATGTAATCATTCGCATAGCTGATGGTGTGCAACATAACAACCAAGTTTCCAGCGGATCGGTTGGATCCTTCTGGATGCAGCTCTTTTTATGACGATCATTGTATTAATAATAAACAAGTTGTTTTGTATTACAGGCTTTGAGGGTAGTAGAAGGGACTTTGTACATAGTTTTAATAAGAAACCCATCTGCGGAAGTGTTCCGTTGGGATGTAAAGTACATATGAACATCGGATCACCTTCAAATCTTCCGCTTCGCGGTACGCTCTCAGTGTAGACAATGAGCTCTGACTTGTGTGTCTACAAGACTGCTCCTTGTAGCGACTCGGCTGTTCGTTGCACAAGGTGCATCCGCGACGCATGCTTTCATAATACACGCGTAATACAAATCCTGATTCCCGTCCGTGGAGCACCACAGACGACCATCATAGTCGCGAACGTTCCACTTTATCGCAAGCAATGTGACAGTCGGACTGAGGCGATCCGGGAAACGCTCCCGTACGTGCAGTGCGGCGCTTTACCATTACGTATTGTATTGTGGAACGAAAGATTTTAAAGTTATCCGATCTTCAAACTTATTTCTATATCCAAACAGTACGTTTCGCAACATACGATATGAAATTTTGATAAAGTCGCCTCTACAGACCGTACAACCCTGTAATAGGAGTTGTGAAGCACCCTGTGTGCTTTAACTGACTGTGCAGAGTATTTCATTAGTGGAATAGGACAAGTAATTGACTTTGTGTTTGCCAATCAGAAACAGTTTGAAGAGTTGCAGGAAGACTGTGCTGAGAAATAACTGCTAAGAATAAAATTCGCTACGTTATGCCGTTTCTGAGTTAATTAGCAGTGAAGATTGCATGGGGGCTTAATTATAATAGAATACAAATAATTTTAATTTTTTGTTTTAGTAGCTGTCTGTTCGATTACGAAGTCTCGTAAACGGTTGGCCCTGACTAGTTTTTGTACGCAATCTGACTGCATGGAACAACAACAAAGAATGAAATGGAAATTTTCATTAACACAATTAATTAATTAAGTCCCCAGCAACTATAAAACCTACGAAACCAAAGCACAAGTATAACTGTTCTGTGTACGGAAGTATGACTCAACGTACGCATCTGGCACGGTTCTTCTTCAACAACACAAGAAATTTTAAATATCATTTATACTGAATTAATTAAAGGAAATAGAAATACCATAATTACTCAAGAAAACCAGAATTACACTCTAATCCCAGAACACAAGCCAGATGCTTTGTTGACTGAACCTGTAATGAAGCATTATTTACGACATTAAATAATGAAAAATAAATCAAGTTTCGTTACCTTCATATATTGACCAAAATCACTCTAATCATTACAGTATATCTCCACACCGACTCGCTATTACCACATCTCAACAAGAACTTTTCAGTATCACATCTCAGCAAGCACTCCCTACTAGCACATCTCAAAAAACACTCTCTGCTACGAGTTCTTAACAAGCACTGACTACTACGAGTTCTCAACAACCACTGCCAGTGGAGGCGGCGGAACAATACTCTCTAGCGCGATCTCTGGCGCTGTGGCTCAGTGTAGCCACCTTTCATATGCTCTTCCTCCACGGGCTAGAATTTGATGGTATTTTTGCCAGCATTGGTGGTGAAAATACCACTAAATTCGTCAAAAAAATACAGACAAAAATAAAAGATAATATTAATGCGTAAATATCATATAACTAGATAAAATTTTGGCTTTGCACTGACCTTTCAATATATAAAATACAGTAAGCAATACAAATTCTTTCATACATGTGACTTTACATAATAGTTTACACAAGTATTATGTGGTTAAACAGTTCAATCAATATCGTCATCAATGACGAATATGTGCAGGTAAGAGTCTCATAACTTTTCACAAACAGTAATACACAAAAAAATCAGTTTATACAAATATTCACATAAACTCTTTCCATAGCTCAAGAATAAGCAGTTGACAGTTCCAGCAGTAGCACCCAGCAATGGTCAACAGGTGCAAAAACCAACAAGTGACATTTTTTTAGTAGAAACAGTCCATCAGTGGCACCCAGTAATGTTGAATAGGTGCAGACACCAACAAGTAACACCATTTCAGTATAAGCAGTTCCATTAGTTGCACCAGCAATGTTGAGCAGGTGCCGACACCAACAAGTAACACCATTTCAGTATAAGCAGTTCCATCAGTGGCACCAGCAATGTTGAACAGGTGCAGATATCAACAGGTGACATCTTTTCAGTAGAAGCAGTCCATCAGTGGCACCCAGCAATGTTAAATAGGTGCAGACACCAACAAGTAACACCATTTCAGTATAAGCAGTTCCATTAGTGGCACCCAGCAATGTTGAGCAGGTGCAGACATCAACAGGTGACATCTTTTCAGTAGAAGCAGTCCATCAGTGGCACCCAGCAATGTTGAGCAGGTGCAGACATCAACAAGTAACACCATTTCAGTATAAGCAGTTCCATTAGTGGCACCAGCAATGTTGAGCAGGTGCACACAGCAACAGGTGACATCTTTTCAGTAGAAGCAGTCCATCAGTGGCACCCAGCAATGTTGAGCAGGTGCAGACATCAACAAGTAACACCATTTCGGTAGAAGCAGTCCATCAGTGGCACCCAGTAATGTTGACCAGGTGCTGACCACAGTCCATAAAATTCACTATCACTAATCACACTGTTCATCAGCAGAAATTAAACATGTCCTAGTGGCACCAATCATGTAGAAAAAGTGCAAATAACAGTTCGTATTATTCCCTATCACTAATCACACAGTTCATCAGCAGAAATTAAACATGTCCAGGTGGCATCCACCATGTTGAAAAGTGCTGCACCATCACTAATCAGACAGTTCAGGCATGAACAATAGTTTGAATACACATACAATGCTTTTACACTAAACATACAAATCATAACAAACACACAAATGATATCAGATAATTGTCCTATTAACTATTACAATACACAAATACCAGTAAACCTATAATATTTATGGGTGTCAGTGCAAGCCACAACAACAAGTAAAATAATATTTAGGAGATAGGTTGGGATCACTTCTCTGGGATTATAAAAGGAAAACACACAAAACACACTCACTCATCTTTCATCCACATTTAGTGCTACTGTGTAGTTGAATAGTGTTAACTGTGTAAATGCAATTCTGTCAAAATTTTATGTTCATCATGTGTATCAAGTAGTAGTGGCAGCAATGTATAACAGTCAATAATAGTTAGTCAACGTCATAGTCATCATGTCAAGACCAATGTTTGCCAAGCCAGATCAAAATGTACGGTTGCTGAACAACTGTCAGTGAGCCAAGATATGCAAATACTTCCTC
Organism: Schistocerca nitens; assembly: GCF_023898315.1. Lineage (NCBI taxonomy): Eukaryota > Metazoa > Arthropoda > Insecta > Orthoptera > Acrididae > Schistocerca > Schistocerca nitens. The sequence continues at coordinate 584,326,353 of NC_064614.1, read as the reverse complement.
TCTTCAAAAAAAGTATATACTGCTTAGTGATTTAACAAAGTGTGTGTGTAGACAATCTTCCTTCTACTTGAGTGTTCTAGTCTGCCATCTTTATCCTCCTTGTTCCATATAGACCAACAAAAAAATATGCTCCTCACTTACTTCACCTCTTATCCACCAAAACTCCAATAATCATCAGCATCACATAATCTCAATACCTCAATCATACCTCTTCAGTACGTCGATATATATAACCTCATTGCCAATATCATTTCACTTCCATAACAACTCTTTCCTCTAGTCAGTCTCCTCGAACAAGTGCAGACAAAATCCTAATGCAAACCTCAATTCATCATCTCATACAATCCGAAGACACAATGTCAACACACAACCTCTCGTGTAATCCATCTGATCCAAATCTGCTACTCATTATAAATTATAAGATACATTTTGTTTACCTTGTCCATCATTAAATAAAAGAAATGCGTACATGACCTCTAACAGACTTAGTTCGAATAACTCTCAGTAATTAATTACGATTACGGAGTGTGAATGATCATAATATTTCACAGTGTGTACACCACTTCAAGAATCATGGCAGAAGCAAACATGTGGAGTATTTCTTGTGTCAAGTGTCACTTCCTATTTCAATTACTCACGAAAAATGCAGTGTAATAACTGTCGATGGTCTAAACCCAGTGTTGGTATGTCATGTCCTTATCTTCCTTCCTATTAGCATAAATTTATACAGCTTCCATAAAACCTCCAGCTCATGTGACTTCTATGCAGTTTCTTGTACCAATGTCGTTCGTAGAGTTATAGCAGTTCATTTTCTTATCTTAAAAATATAAGGCACTGAGCGTAAGCAAAACATGCAATAGCGAGTAAATATACCAGTAGAGAACAGAATGTCAACAAGTGGATGCAGCACAATCCTTACGAGGCTCTGCCAAGCGAACAATCTACAATTAATACAATAGTGTAACCTAATCTTCATGTTTGTACACTGTACATCAGCATTGCTATATTCTAAATTGAAGAGTAGTTATGACAACAAAACAGAAGTGTGTAAATATGCAATCCATACGCACAGCAGCAAACATATATCTTACGTAATAAACAAGTCATTAGCATCATTCAGCATAAGCAAATAGATGTTCATATGTAATCTTAATAAGTAAACATGAAGGCGCAAGCAGATAAATCACAAAGTGTAACCTACATACCTAACTACAGTCAGCACAATTAATCAGGTGAGAATTATAATTTAAATAAATAAGCACAGCAGGCACATAATAGAAAAATATGACATCAGTGAAAAAGCAGTGCAGCCAAGCGATGCATAATATATACAAATAACAAGCCTGTTCATTAATCAATCATCGTCAAAATCAGTAAATGTACACAAGCACGTCGCTTCACAAGTAAATTCATAGAACATGAAATTTAGCACAAGGTATGAGTCACGTAATCGCAAGCAGCAAATTACATCTAAAGTACGTACCTAAGTGGAAATATGTTACCTGAAAAATAAACTCAATTAATAGTTACCCTTTTTAGTTTATTACTTTTTTTTTCTTCGAAATTACATTCTTCCTGAAATTTTCTCCATAGCAAGTCATCTTAACGTCGGACACGCACAGAATTTACCTGAAGGTCTTAAATATTTTACACAACCGTATCCTGAAAAGTACTGAACGTTAATAACATAATTTATAGTCACCATAGCTTTATACAGAATTTAGTCGGAGAAATTAGACTGTGTATTTGTTTACGTCTGTCAGTGCATTCGCACTGAGCGCTCGATGAGCTGTAGGCGCGTGACGTAGAAAGTGATTGTTTGCTGTCAACGACTGCCTTGTGCGGCGCGCAGACTTCACTGTTGCTTTGAGTACGCGCCGCCGCCAGAACACGGCGCGGTATCCTTGTATTCTCTGCATGTTTACATGTAGCTGTTAGTTTCTCTAAAGTATGTCATTCCACAAAAATTTTTACGTTCGATATATGATGTATTCCCTTAGAGCGCCGAGATTTAAGAGTTTCTACTTCAACAGTGTTATCATGAATAATTTTGCGAATCCTATATGGACCGTTATAAAGTAGAAAAAATTTGCGACATAAGCCTTTTCCTTTATGAGACAAACAGTGAGACTTAATTAACACCTTTTGAACAACTGACAAAATTTTTAAACGACCAGGACGTTTCGCTGATTTCTCTCTTCTAGCAGCCGCAGATGCAATATTTTGTAGAGCCAGGTTGACAACTTCAGAATGCCGCAGTTTTCGTAAAGGCGGAAAAGGAACGATTTCAGAAATGCGATTTGTTGGTACTTTATTTTTTAATATCAATAAAGGCGGTAAAGAAGTTGAGTCATTAGGGAGTTCATTCAGAATGTTTTGAAAAATATGAAGATCCTGATCCCACGTTCTGTGATTCTGATGACAATAAAGTCGGCACAATTTATTGATTTCCTTCATCCATCTCTCTGAAGCATTAGATTGAGGGTGAAAAAGTGAAATAAAAATTGGTTTAATCTTACGACGCCGTAGAGTACGAAGCCAAATTTTAGAGCGAAACTGTGATCCATTATCTGATATAACCTTATCAACATGACCCACTTCTTTAAGAAAATGTTTGATGAAAGCGTTAGATACTGAACGAGCTGTTGCTTTGCGTAAAGGTGTAAAACACACATATCTTGATGTTAATTCCACTGCTACGAAAATACACGCAAAACCATTAGTAGAACGAACCACTGGACCGAACAAATCGACTGGAGCCATGTCCTTTAATTTCGCTGGAATGATAGTAAACAACGGTGCTCTGTGAGAAATAATTGGCGGCTTAGCCTTTTAACATAATTTGCATTTGGCAAGAACAGAACGATTACGTTTTTCCATATTACTGAAGTAACAATTTTCTCGTAATTTATGAAAGCATTTTCTGGGACCAAAGTGTGCATAACTGAAATGTGTAAACGAGGTGTGGCCAAATCATCCAATCTAACAAAGCGTCTAAGAAAATTACAGACACCAAGGAAACTACGAACATCACGTTTTGTGGTAGGAACAGCGTAATTACGAATAGCGTCTAATTTTTCTGGATCAAGAAGAATACCGTCTGTAGAAATAATGTGACCGAAAAATTTCACCTGAGAACGACCAAATTCAGATTTTTCAAGTTCACTGTAATGCCAACTCGTGCAAAATACGTAATAATGAATCCAAAATTTTGTTGTACTCACTCCAAGAAATCTCAACAAACACTCCTCACTACGACATCTCAGCACTGACTACCACGAGTTCTCCCAAAGCACTGCCCACTACGACATCTCAATAATCACTGCCAGTGGAGGCGGCGGAACAATACTCTCTAGCGCGATCTCTGGCGCTGTGGCTCAGTGTAGCCACCTTTCAAGATAATCAATCAAGCCATTGCGCGCGCAAATTCAAGTGGCCCGTCAGATACAATTAGTCAGTCGTTCTCATAGCACAGATGGTAGCGCACGAGACTGCTCACGATTTCGCTCGCGTTCGATCCTTACTACCGTCCCACGTCCAATTTTTGTTTCGCATTCTTGTTCACTTTTAGGAAACCACAAGAGTAACACGTTTGGCAACACAGTTTCTGGTGCGCCCCTTGGATTTGGGCGCGCAACGGCCTGACTGGCTAACTTCAGTCGGAAACGGCACAACGGACCGAATTTTTTTCTGAACTATTATTTCTCAGCACAACCTACCCTGCAAGATCGTTACAAGCTGTTCCGACTGTTTCTGACCGCTCTATATATTTGCATTGCCTTCTCTATTTTTAAGCTGAGAGCATGTTTCTTCCACAAAAAAACATGCTACTTTTTCGACGTAGTCCACTATTAGGTCAACACATCTTGTTGAGAGCTCAGTGGCACTCTGGGAGTTCTTCAAAGAAACAATCTGGGGCTACCATTACTCTTCATTTAACTCAAATCGCTTTCCAGCACATTTATTTGTGTGGGAATGTGCGGAAATCTGGTGAATAAGTTGATGCTCCAACAAATCATGTTTGAAATTCCTCGGTCTTCCTATTGCCTAAACACATTTCATATCCCGTAACTTCAGTAAATGGTATTTCCTGATGACATATCAGCCTGCAACCCGGACAACCACTCGTCGCTCACTGCTACCCAACCGAGGATGGTGAACTACCGTCTCCAGAAGCCACCACTCAGCTCCGCCACCCATCGCAGTGAGTATTTATCCCCGGCCATTACAGAAAGTGTAAATCACTACGCACAGTGTTCGCACTACCGAACAAGTGTCCGAACGTTACAGGACTTTGGAGTACGGTCTGTTCAAAAATGGTGCAAATGGCTCTGAGCACTATGGGACTCAACATCTTAGGTCATAAGTCCCCTAGAACTTAGAACTACTTAAACCTAACTAACCTAAGGACATCACACACACCCATGCCCGAGGCAGGATTCGAACCTGCGACCGTAGCAGTCCCGCGGTTCCGGACTGCAGCGCCAGAACCGCTAGACCACCGCGGCCGGCTGGTCTGTTAATGAGGACATGTACTCCTGTACCTGTGTTCGCTTAGACAGCGCGAATCTGAAAGTGTAAGCTTCTTCCACTGCCTGTATTTTGAAACATACGAGGTGCGACAATAAAGTAATGAGACTGATGTGAAAAAAAAATGTTGCTTACCGTTTTAGTCAAGTTTAGTGTTGTCTCCTTCAAAGTACGAGTTTCCTTCTGATTGCACACACTTTTTCCAACCCTTCTGCCATTAATGGTAACATTTCTGGAACTCATCTTTTGTAATATCCTCCAAGACCCTCGTCACAGCTTTTGGGGCAACTTGTGTTGTTTGAAAATGGTGTCCCTTGACCGCCGTTTTGACTGTTGGAAAAAGAAAAAAGTCGCACAGAGCGATATCTGGTGAATAAGGTGGCTGAGGTAGTATTGAAATTTGTTTTCAGGTTAAAAATTGCTATACTGACAGAGCAGTATGGGATGGCGCATTATCGTGATGCAGAATCCAATTATCAGCAATGTTGGCACAGACACGAAGAACTCTTTTATGAAGTCTTTCTAAAATTTCTTTGCAGTAATATTGGTTAACTGTTTGTCTAGGAGGCACTCACTCTTTACGCACAATTCCCTTGGAATCAAAGAAGCACACAAGCTTGCATTTCACTTTTGACTTTGACATGTGAGCTTTTTTTGGTCTGGGTGATCCCTTTGAGCACCATTGCGAACTTTGGCGTTTTGCCTCTGGATCGTACTGAAAAAAACCAACTTTCATCACCAGTGATAACGCGGCTCAACAATTCTGGATTGATTTCCGTTTGCTCTGACAGATCGTTTACTACATTATTCCGTGTTTCTCGCTGTTGTGGTGTGAGATTTTTGGGGACCATTTTTGCACAAATCTTTCTCATACTAAGATCTTCAGTTATTATTACACGAATCGTTTCTCGATTGATGTTCAGTTCTTCTGCAATCATTTTCACTGATAATCTTCGATCAGATCGTACAAGTTCACGCACTCTGGCGAAGTAGATATCCATCAGTGAGGTTTATGAACGTCCACTGCGGTCTTTATCTTCAACATTCGTTCTGCCTTCACTAAACATTTTATGCCAACGAAAACTTGAGCTCTTGACATAACCTCCTCTCCAAAAGCCTTCTGAAGCTTACCGTAAGTTGTCGTAGCATTTTCACCCAATTTAACGCAAAAAGAAATGGCATACCATTGCGCAATATTATGCAGTTCCATTTCCATGACGAGAGACACAAACACGTGTTAACTTATTACAGCACAACTCACGACTGAGCAGTGTGCCGCTTGGACTAGAAGCGACTTATAGACCAAGGTCAAAGATATTGTGCCTACGCAAGCATGCAGGGTTGCCACATCTTGCAAAGAAAACCAGTCTCATTACTTTATTGTCGCACCTCGTATACCATCGCATGATGTTGTTTGACCATTGTTAAACAAAAGGTTGATTTTCATGTTCGAAAGTTGCTTCATACAGTATTCTGATGTAAAGCTAAACACAGACAACAGTTCATCAAGCCGTATCATGAAATATGGCGAGTCTGACCTTCAAGGTGCTGGTGTTTATCAACGACGTTACCTTCAGCCGGACACTGTAGCTGAGGGGTTCTAGGCGCTTCAGTCTGGAACCGCACGACCGCTACGGTCGCAGGTTCGAATCCTGCCTCGGGAATGGATGTGTGTGATGTCCTTAGGTTAGTTAGGTTTAAATAGTTCTAAGTTCTAGGGGACTCATGACCTCCGATGTTAAGTCCCATAGCGCTCAGAGCCATTTTTTTGTTTTGTTTTTTTGTTACCTTCAGTCCCTAATGCGCCGATACATTTAGACCCAACTTTATGTGCCTGACGCTGTTGGAGGTTATCTGAAATTCTTTGTGTGCGGTGCGAGGTGACAAATTCTTACCACTAAATAGAAAAAATAGCTAGTGAATCAGGAACGTTCTCTATACAGCAGCAGCACAGAACGTCGTAGCGTCGTTGCATTGGCACTCACTTCCTTGTTCCTGGATGGAAATTCCACGTATTTTTTTACTTATTTATTAGCTTATGTACTTATTTATTTTGAAGATGATGTACGAGTACATGACAGATACCCCGTAGAGTAGGTTGATTTGCGTCAAGCTGTGAAACTCATAGTTGAACTAAACACCCCAACACAATTATCCGTTTGAATCTGTGTTCGTCTGACGTATTAAACCAATTTTCAAAAGTTAAGTAACGGATGGAAGTATCCAAACGTGCCGTGCCCTTTTTGAGGTAATCGACGTGAAGTACGTTCCTAACCTGCAAACACAGTGACGGTACAGCTAAGCTGCCTGACAGTTTCTCGAACAGGAACCCAAGGAAAGACACTGTTTGATGAACCCTCGAAAGCACCGTATTCCACTTCGCCCACACACGTGAATTGAGTTAAAGGTTAATCTTGTGGATGTAACTGAACAGCAAAGGATATACCACAATCGCAACACTGAGAAGAATCAAATTCAGGCGATAATCTGAATTTATTGTGCTCCAAATGTTTACATTTGCTTTAGCAGACATACAGTTCCACTGACACTAGCCGAGAAAAGAATTCAAAATGAATATTTTTACACACTGCGTATGGGGTTGAGAGGAATGGCAAAAAAGAAGTGCGAGCAGTGATTGTGTCAGCGGAATATAATGGGGTCTCACCTAGCCTTCACTACGTAGGCGGTAAAATCTGCAGGTGTAGCTGCAGACTGCCGGTCGGTGTTTTATCTTCCGATCACGTATATCGCGAAGGTAATTCACGCTTGCCGAACGATAAACGTCACAGTCTATATGAGAGGTTGTTACCACTCCTCTGTGTGCTTGCTTGAATCACTACAAGATTTTCGCCAGCATAGTATCAATCGCAATGGACATCCTACTAAGTAACGACTACACGACGCGAACGTTTCGTGTGCTCCAGAAAACTGTCAGAAGCGAGCGTGAGTGATCTTGCAGGGACTTTTTTAAATAACGGATCCCAGCAAGGAATAGAATACCATCGTGATTTGCACTTTTTTGTTGCCATCGTAAATGGAAGAACCTTAGAAAACTGGACAACTTGAACACTCGGATTCCGAGGAAACTCTGCAGATCTTCTGGGCTGCCATTGTATAGCAGGTTTTGACCACCAACTACCTCCTAGCACAGATATCCTTGAGTACAATGCCTCAACCTCCATACAAAAGAACCTAGTTAACGGTCAAGGCTATCTTGTTGAAAATTAATAATTATAAATAGAAAGATATTACATCTTACTAAAAACATCCAAAAACATTCCGTACCATACTAATAACAAGATCTAATGCACGTGTCACTCTCGTCTCGATAACACACAGAACATCGTCGCATGTATTCAGCATTTAGGTATTGTCTATAAGAACGTACTTGCGAAACTAAAATTACTGTTCATTTCAGTTAAGTGTCCTCGTATTTTGTTCATAAAATTACACTGAAATCAGCACACTGTTTGAGTGTCACGCTACTCACTATTAAAATCATTAGAGTATGGTACACGCAGACGACAATGAAAGGTGTCAGAAATAACTGACGGCATAGCCATGTAAGAAGGAGTAGACGGAACAGTGTATTAAACACTGATGATTGGAAAGCCTTGTGCAGGAAGAGTCCTTTACTGAACTCTGAACGTACGAAAATGCGAAACAAATTTCTCAGTAAATTTCTAAAATTAATGCATGTGACTGTGTGCGTCGACTTGATTCTGTGGAAGACACATTTGGCATGATTTCACGCCAGACGTCACATCAGAATGAAGTCGGTGTCCTTGCACCATGATAGGCGAGGCGATTTAACGTTCCAGAAAGATTATTTTCCAGAGTTCTATTTGGGATGCTGAAGGGGTGTTTCTTCTTGACCATTAAATAGCAAAGAGTAAAATGCTACTCATACGTTTTGTAGCAACTGAATGAAAAAAATACGTGAGAAGTGAACTGTATGAAATTAAAATAAAAAGTAAAAAACACATTTCATTAGGGCAGCGCACAAGCTACTCATATGTTTTGCACAAGCTGAATGAAAAACATAAGTGAGGAGTGAACTGTAAGAAATTAAAATAAAAAAACCACCTTTCATTAGGGCAGCGCACGAGCCCCAAAGTGTGCTTTGCCAAGGAGAAAACTGGAGAACTTCATATACTGAATGGTGTGCTTCGTTTGTTAGGTGTCCGTCATTCTCATGATATGCCGAGAAATTTCACTCGATGTTTCTGCATATCATGTACTATGTCAGATACGAGTTTGGTCTCTTATCTACTTTCCAGTCTCCTTATGGGCCTTAGGGATTCTTCTCTGCCGGCCGTAGCGCCCGAACAGTTCTAGGCGCTTCAGTCTGCAACGGCGCGACCGCTACGGTCGCAGGTTCGAATCCTGCCTCGGGCATGGATGTTGTGATGTCCTTAGGTTAGTTAGGTTTAAGTAGTTCTAAGTTCTAGGGGACTGATGAACTCAGATGTTAAGTCCCATAGTGCTCAGAGCCATTTGAACCATATTTTGATTCTTCTCTGCAGTTTCCAGATATTTTCTATTGCTCCTTCCCGATTCGTAACCAACGTGTCTGATGCGTATAATAATAATAAAATAATGATATAATATATTATTAGTATTATTTAAAAACTTCATTTTCAATGCAGTGCAAATGAAAGTTTTGTAATATTGTTTTTCGATGCCAGTCATAGATTTTACAGTACAGTTATTCATCTCACCCATGGAACTACACGTGTTCTAATTTCCAGCATTTTTGTTTAGGGAAAAGCCATCTAGCAGTGCCCTATGATAAAATACTGATCATAAAAACACAATATGAATGTAATCATTACGCTCTAAGACACCGATCAAACATCCTGTTGAATAGCCACTTCTTTTTATGCACATATTGATTCATCTTTGTTCGTGATCCATCACTTACATTACAAATGTGGAACACGTGTTCTTACAGTCTGGTCCTGACGAGCGATTGTCATATTAATGTCACGGGTTGTGTAGTGCGTGGTACCATGTACTCACAAAAATTAAGGCCTGGAGGCGCCGGGTATCGATCCCGGTACCTCTCACATGCTAAGCGAGCGCTCTACCATCTGAGCTACGCCCCCAGATACAGCCTGAGCGGCCTGTCTTCACATTTTGGTGAAACGCTGCGTGCCGGATTTTCTCCGTTGCGCCTAGAGCCAGTCGTACTGGTGGGGAGGTGGAGTAAAAGCCAGAACGCTGGGCAGGAGAGCGGCAGTAGCCGTCCAGTCACGACGCCCTGCAGACGGCTCTGGCTCCGCTACACTTTCCGTTCTGAAGATCCGTACTGTAGGGATGGATGTTATCGCTCAAAAAACCGGTTTACGGTTGTATGAGTTATTTCCACGCCATTTTAAGTGACATTAAAACCACTCAAAATAACGATTTCTGAAGTAACCGATTCCTGAAATAACCGATTTTCGGTTTTTTGTTGTTATTTCCTGTAGTAAATGTAGAAATTGAACAAAGATTAAAAAATTTTTACGCTCTCAGTTTCAAGATACATGGACTTAAAATATTAAATTAAAAAGGCAAATTAAAGAAAACTAGTACGTCCACAGTTCACTGCTTTTCCCGAAAAGTGATAAATGGTTGAATACTACAAAAAATAACGACTCTCCTACTCATTGTAGTTTTTTTGGAAATCTGCTCAAAAATCATGCTGTAATCGGGGACCATGCCACTCTTTGGACACAACGAAAAGTTAGTACAAAAGGATGAAAAACTGAGTTTGAACACAGTTTTTTCGCGTATTTTTGCCCGTTTCAAGGTCTACAAGCAGATAAAGGCTTATTATATAGCCATAGGCAGAAGGTCAGTTAGTTTCTATTTTTATTGCGTGCTATGAATGAATTGTTAAGTTTCTGATTTATTGCTGTTGCCATAATTTCCTTCTTCCTTTATTTCGTAGAAATGGGAGACAAATCTTTAATCTTTTAAAGACAATGAAGCATTGTACTTTATAGCTATGTCACTTCATAGAAATATTTCCAGACTAGGATTGGTGCCACTCTCCGATACGAAGGATATCCGGCGACGACAGCGAGAAACTGTCATAGCGACGATGTCGCAGCAAGTCTTGTTACTCCGCACGTACACGCGTATCTTAAGCCACAACACAGACGGTAACTGGGCCATTATTGTCCCAGCAATGCTGTACCAGTTTTTATGGTGTGTGTATGTTGCTCGTTTCCGTCAGCATTGTTAATAAGATAGTACTGACCGCTTTTCCTATTTTGTATAATAACATATTTAAAACGAATGCAAATTTTACGAATAAAAATTACTCCTTTTTTAAGAGAAGGTTTATTTAAAAACGAAAAAATTTTAGAATTACTGCTATAGCTAACTGATATTTCGGTTGTTTTTCCCGGTTATTAACAAAAAATTTAAAAACTCTTACAACCGAGGCAAAAAAATACCGTAAAATAGCTGTTATTGAGAACTAAAGTACCGGTATCGGTTTCAGCCGTTCGGTTTCTCCCAATCTTGACTCGGGGTAGACAATGGTCTCTGACCTGTGTACTCTACAGGAGTTGCTCCATTTGTCGAAGCTGCTGTTCGTTGCGCATTGTGCATATGCTAGCTCACGCTTTCATACACACGATCCACAAACCCTGGCCCGCATCCGTGGAGCACGACAGTCGACGTTACTAGTTGCAAACATAACTGTTTCTTTCAGATGTTGTTGCAGTCGGAGAAAAACGGTATGTAATGGACTGAGGCAATCTGAAAAACGTTGTCTAAAAATGTGTTGAGGAGTTATACCATTACGTATCGTATCGTAAAGTGGGAGGCTGAGAAAGTGACTGCACATTTCTGGACATGGGTTCTCTATAGAAATTTTATCTTCTAAGTCTCCTCTATAGTCCCTCAAACCCTGTAACAGTAGCCGGCCGCGGTGGTCTAGCGGTTCAAGCCGGCACGGTAGCTAAGCATGTTCGGCCAGAGGGTTACGTGCCCTCTGTAATAAAAAAAACTGAGTTAATCGATCCACAACGATCTTCAATGGATGTCTTATGACGTCCGCCCCGAGCAGATGCAACCTACAAAAGCGAACAAAATGAGATTAAAAAAAAAAGAAAAAGCGGTTCTAGGCGCGCAGTCCGGAACCGCGCGACTGCTACGGTCGCAGGTTCGAATCCTGCCTCGGGCATGGATGTGTGTGATGTCCTTAGGTTAGTTAGGTTTAAGTAGTTCTAAGTTCTAGGGGACTGATTACCACAGATGTTAAGTCCCATAGTGCTCAGAACCATTTGAACCATTTTTTTGTAACAGTAATTGTGAAACACACTGTGTACACTACTTGAATGTACTGAGTAATTAATCAGTAGGTTAGGAGGAATAAGTGATTTTAGATAGTTATCTTGCCTTTTCTTTTTTACTCTGGAACATTGTTCTTTTTGTAAAAAATACGTCACCTTTTTCGACGCTCTGTTTTTTCTAGTACATATATTCCGCCTGTAAAATGAGACTTTGGAAATCGAAGTGTCCACCTACAGCTGCCATCTCCTCTTCATTTGGCTCAAATCGCTATAGAGCTACAAATTTCGTTACATGTGGGAATCGGCATTAATCTGGTGACTCTTGTGGATGGATGCTCCAACTTATCGTGTTTTAAATTTCTCAGTTGTTTCACTGCCCAACCACTTTCAGATCAAAAGCATTGTCTTGAAGTAAGATGATTTTTTTCAATCATTTCATTTATATTTTTTTACCTTTTTGGTCCAGATGACTTATGTAAAATTATTACCATCGCAATGTGAATGTGAAGTAATTACCTATCTTCATTGACGGTACTCGCATTAGCTGACTACGTGTGCTGTATATGTTTACATAACTTTTGTTAAATAAGTGCGCTCACTGGTGGTTTGGCAGCACTTTTCAGCCTCTAGTCTTTCAAGTGCGAATTGATGTGATTGTGACCCGTTGGAGATATAACAGCAGAGCCTCTGAGTTCTTGCTCTACCTTTTTTGAAGTTCGTTTTTGTCACAAGATCGTAAAAATCTTTAATCGAATTTGTGTCTAATGTCACTCACACATTTCTATGGCATTTAATTGTCAACGGTGAAGATCCTATTGGATAGACACGATCACGTGCGCATATGTCCTCAGCAGTAAGTAGATGTGCTTGAAACTGCGTATAGCAGGCTGTTACATATGGCTTGTATTCTAGGTTCTCATTTTTCTAAGACTTACGTTTAACTAATGTTTAAGCATGTGTAAATTGCTAACTACAGCATCTGAAACGTGCTCAATCTGAAGGCAGCAGCGTCTTCAGGCAACTGAATTCCATTCTGTGGTTGCATTTGTCCTCTTTTCACACTGGTCTTTGTGATTCACTAACTTAAGTTCTCTTTGTAACGCCTTTTCAGGCGTTTGAAATGAAATCTGGTCTTTGGATTTCAGAATCATTGTAATTTATTAATGTAATCCACTGATCGACAGGATTAACAGTATTCATGAATCGAGCAAAAAAGAAGAAAAGCATTCTTTCATTCGTGCTGTCTTAAGTTAATTACACAGGAAAGTATCACACATTAAGTAAACACTACCTTATTTGTTCTAAACAAGTGAACTCTGTGATCGTAGAGCGAAGAAATGCGTAAGGTTTTCTGTGTACAATACATTCCATATTGGCAAATTCGCTATGAAAACATGACATTCTAATAAGAGATTTTGAATTCATTATTGCAATGTGATGCAGAAATATCCTCATGTTGTCGGGCTGAGGAACATCCAACGTGTCAACAATGAGCCAGGTGGGTATCTGTTATCGCACGGATAATTGTAATTAAAACTTACTGTTCTGTGCTAGTGATGTTACGGTTGAACGAGGAGCGAAATGAAGGATGGTGGTGGGACATAATTCTAGCGTGTAGTGTACACTAGGGCCGGTGAAATTTTCAAAAAATTGGGAAACCGATATAGCGATATTCAAAATGTCATTATCGTCCCTCGATACATCGACGATAAAATATCGACGTACCGGCCTATAAAGATTATGGCTGCACATTGTAAATATACTGCCGGTTTTAGATCTGCATATTTAAGTATTGATTTATTGATGGTTCAAATGGCTCTAAGCAATCTGAGGTCTCAGTCCCCTAGACTTAGAACTACTTAAACCTAACTAACCTAAGGACATCACACACATCCATGTCCGAGGCAGGATTAGAACCTGCGACTGTAGCAGCTTCGCGGTTCCGGACTGAAGCGCCTAGAACCGCTCGGCCACCACGGCCGGCTATTGATTTATTGTTAGCTATTCTGTATACCAACAAGCTAACTGGCTGCTTCTCCCCCTTAGGGCAAGAATTGAAAGGAAAACGATGCACGTTCACGCTTGGCGATAACCACTTCCGTAACAATGGTAATTGCAGGTAATGACACAATAAAAGATGGCCCATGGTTCTGTCGTTTGGTTTCGTCACATAGCGGTTTTGTTTGGAACACTTTATGCAGACTTCCCTGGTTTTTCATTTCTGCAAACGCTAGCGACCTAGTAGTTGTGTCAAAATTGCGTGGTGCAGTTAAACGTTGCAGTTTCTGTTGGTAGCGCCGAGCGTCAGCATGTCACCACACAAGTCTTTACCCGTCGCAAAAACAAATCTTGTAATTTAGATTACGGTCACCGTTTTCAGCAACTATTTCTGAAGAATGCCGATGTGATGAAATAGAGCACTAGTTCCGTTTAGCCGGCCGCGGTGGTCTAGCGGTTCTGGCGCTGCAGTCCGGAACCGCGGGACTGCTACGGTCGCAGGTTCGAATCCTGCCTCGGGCATGGGTGTGTGTGTGATGTCCTTAGGCTAGTTAGGTTTAAGTAGTTCTAAGTTCTAGGGGACTTATGACCTAAGATGTTGAGTCCCATAGTGCTCAGAACCATTTGAACCATTTTTTTGTAACAGTAATTGTGAAACACACTGTGTACACTACTTGAATGTACTGAGTAATTAATCAGTAGGTTAGGAGGAATAAGTGATTTTAGATAGTTATCTTGCCTTTTCTTTTTTACTCTGGAACATTGTTCTTTTTGTAAAAAATACGTCACCTTTTTCGACGCTCTGTTTTTTCTAGTACATATATTCCGCCTGTAAAATGAGACTTTGGAAATCGAAGTGTCCACCTACAGCTGCCATCTCCTCTTCATTTGGCTCAAATCGCTATAGAGCTACAAATTTCGTTACATGTGGGAATCGGCATTAATCTGGTGACTCTTGTGGATGGATGCTCCAACTTATCGTGTTTTAAATTTCTCAGTTGTTTCACTGCCCAACCACTTTCAGATCAAAAGCATTGTCTTGAAGTAAGATGATTTTTTTCAATCATTTCATTTATATTTTTTTACCTTTTTGGTCCAGATGACTTATGTAAAATTATTACCATCGCAATGTGAATGTGAAGTAATTACCTATCTTCATTGACGGTACTCGCATTAGCTGACTACGTGTGCTGTATATGTTTACATAACTTTTGTTAAATAAGTGCGCTCACTGGTGGTTTGGCAGCACTTTTCAGCCTCTAGTCTTTCAAGTGCGAATTGATGTGATTGTGACCCGTTGGAGATATAACAGCAGAGCCTCTGAGTTCTTGCTCTACCTTTTTTGAAGTTCGTTTTTGTCACAAGATCGTAAAAATCTTTAATCGAATTTGTGTCTAATGTCACTCACACATTTCTATGGCATTTAATTGTCAACGGTGAAGATCCTATTGGATAGACACGATCACGTGCGCATATGTCCTCAGCAGTAAGTAGATGTGCTTGAAACTGCGTATAGCAGGCTGTTACATATGGCTTGTATTCTAGGTTCTCATTTTTCTAAGACTTACGTTTAACTAATGTTTAAGCATGTGTAAATTGCTAACTACAGCATCTGAAACGTGCTCAATCTGAAGGCAGCAGCGTCTTCAGGCAACTGAATTCCATTCTGTGGTTGCATTTGTCCTCTTTTCACACTGGTCTTTGTGATTCACTAACTTAAGTTCTCTTTGTAACGCCTTTTCAGGCGTTTGAAATGAAATCTGGTCTTTGGATTTCAGAATCATTGTAATTTATTAATGTAATCCACTGATCGACAGGATTAACAGTATTCATGAATCGAGCAAAAAAGAAGAAAAGCATTCTTTCATTCGTGCTGTCTTAAGTTAATTACACAGGAAAGTATCACACATTAAGTAAACACTACCTTATTTGTTCTAAACAAGTGAACTCTGTGATCGTAGAGCGAAGAAATGCGTAAGGTTTTCTGTGTACAATACATTCCATATTGGCAAATTCGCTATGAAAACATGACATTCTAATAAGAGATTTTGAATTCATTATTGCAATGTGATGCAGAAATATCCTCATGTTGTCGGGCTGAGGAACATCCAACGTGTCAACAATGAGCCAGGTGGGTATCTGTTATCGCACGGATAATTGTAATTAAAACTTACTGTTCTGTGCTAGTGATGTTACGGTTGAACGAGGAGCGAAATGAAGGATGGTGGTGGGACATAATTCTAGCGTGTAGTGTACACTAGGGCCGGTGAAATTTTCAAAAAATTGGGAAACCGATATAGCGATATTCAAAATGTCATTATCGTCCCTCGATACATCGACGATAAAATATCGACGTACCGGCCTATAAAGATTATGGCTGCACATTGTAAATATACTGCCGGTTTTAGATCTGCATATTTAAGTATTGATTTATTGATGGTTCAAATGGCTCTAAGCAATCTGAGGTCTCAGTCCCCTAGACTTAGAACTACTTAAACCTAACTAACCTAAGGACATCACACACATCCATGTCCGAGGCAGGATTAGAACCTGCGACTGTAGCAGCTTCGCGGTTCCGGACTGAAGCGCCTAGAACCGCTCGGCCACCACGGCCGGCTATTGATTTATTGTTAGCTATTCTGTATACCAACAAGCTAACTGGCTGCTTCTCCCCCTTAGGGCAAGAATTGAAAGGAAAACGATGCACGTTCACGCTTGGCGATAACCACTTCCGTAACAATGGTAATTGCAGGTAATGACACAATAAAAGATGGCCCATGGTTCTGTCGTTTGGTTTCGTCACATAGCGGTTTTGTTTGGAACACTTTATGCAGACTTCCCTGGTTTTTCATTTCTGCAAACGCTAGCGACCTAGTAGTTGTGTCAAAATTGCGTGGTGCAGTTAAACGTTGCAGTTTCTGTTGGTAGCGCCGAGCGTCAGCATGTCACCACACAAGTCTTTACCCGTCGCAAAAACAAATCTTGTAATTTAGATTACGGTCACCGTTTTCAGCAACTATTTCTGAAGAATGCCGATGTGATGAAATAGAGCACTAGTTCCGTTTAGCCGGCCGCGGTGGTCTAGCGGTTCTGGCGCTGCAGTCCGGAACCGCGGGACTGCTACGGTCGCAGGTTCGAATCCTGCCTCGGGCATGGGTGTGTGTGTGATGTCCTTAGGCTAGTTAGGTTTAAGTAGTTCTAAGTTCTAGGGGACTTATGACCTAAGATGTTGAGTCCCATAGTGCTCAGAACCATTTGAACCATTTTTTTGTAACAGTAATTGTGAAACACACTGTGTACACTACTTGAATGTACTGAGTAATTAATCAGTAGGTTAGGAGGAATAAGTGATTTTAGATAGTTATCTTGCCTTTTCTTTTTTACTCTGGAACATTGTTCTTTTTGTAAAAAATACGTCACCTTTTTCGACGCTCTGTTTTTTCTAGTACATATATTCCGCCTGTAAAATGAGACTTTGGAAATCGAAGTGTCCACCTACAGCTGCCATCTCCTCTTCATTTGGCTCAAATCGCTATAGAGCTACAAATTTCGTTACATGTGGGAATCGGCATTAATCTGGTGACTCTTGTGGATGGATGCTCCAACTTATCGTGTTTTAAATTTCTCAGTTGTTTCACTGCCCAACCACTTTCAGATCAAAAGCATTGTCTTGAAGTAAGATGATTTTTTTCAATCATTTCATTTATATTTTTTTACCTTTTTGGTCCAGATGACTTATGTAAAATTATTACCATCGCAATGTGAATGTGAAGTAATTACCTATCTTCATTGACGGTACTCGCATTAGCTGACTACGTGTGCTGTATATGTTTACATAACTTTTGTTAAATAAGTGCGCTCACTGGTGGTTTGGCAGCACTTTTCAGCCTCTAGTCTTTCAAGTGCGAATTGATGTGATTGTGACCCGTTGGAGATATAACAGCAGAGCCTCTGAGTTCTTGCTCTACCTTTTTTGAAGTTCGTTTTTGTCACAAGATCGTAAAAATCTTTAATCGAATTTGTGTCTAATGTCACTCACACATTTCTATGGCATTTAATTGTCAACGGTGAAGATCCTATTGGATAGACACGATCACGTGCGCATATGTCCTCAGCAGTAAGTAGATGTGCTTGAAACTGCGTATAGCAGGCTGTTACATATGGCTTGTATTCTAGGTTCTCATTTTTCTAAGACTTACGTTTAACTAATGTTTAAGCATGTGTAAATTGCTAACTACAGCATCTGAAACGTGCTCAATCTGAAGGCAGCAGCGTCTTCAGGCAACTGAATTCCATTCTGTGGTTGCATTTGTCCTCTTTTCACACTGGTCTTTGTGATTCACTAACTTAAGTTCTCTTTGTAACGCCTTTTCAGGCGTTTGAAATGAAATCTGGTCTTTGGATTTCAGAATCATTGTAATTTATTAATGTAATCCACTGATCGACAGGATTAACAGTATTCATGAATCGAGCAAAAAAGAAGAAAAGCATTCTTTCATTCGTGCTGTCTTAAGTTAATTACACAGGAAAGTATCACACATTAAGTAAACACTACCTTATTTGTTCTAAACAAGTGAACTCTGTGATCGTAGAGCGAAGAAATGCGTAAGGTTTTCTGTGTACAATACATTCCATATTGGCAAATTCGCTATGAAAACATGACATTCTAATAAGAGATTTTGAATTCATTATTGCAATGTGATGCAGAAATATCCTCATGTTGTCGGGCTGAGGAACATCCAACGTGTCAACAATGAGCCAGGTGGGTATCTGTTATCGCACGGATAATTGTAATTAAAACTTACTGTTCTGTGCTAGTGATGTTACGGTTGAACGAGGAGCGAAATGAAGGATGGTGGTGGGACATAATTCTAGCGTGTAGTGTACACTAGGGCCGGTGAAATTTTCAAAAAATTGGGAAACCGATATAGCGATATTCAAAATGTCATTATCGTCCCTCGATACATCGACGATAAAATATCGACGTACCGGCCTATAAAGATTATGGCTGCACATTGTAAATATACTGCCGGTTTTAGATCTGCATATTTAAGTATTGATTTATTGATGGTTCAAATGGCTCTAAGCAATCTGAGGTCTCAGTCCCCTAGACTTAGAACTACTTAAACCTAACTAACCTAAGGACATCACACACATCCATGTCCGAGGCAGGATTAGAACCTGCGACTGTAGCAGCTTCGCGGTTCCGGACTGAAGCGCCTAGAACCGCTCGGCCACCACGGCCGGCTATTGATTTATTGTTAGCTATTCTGTATACCAACAAGCTAACTGGCTGCTTCTCCCCCTTAGGGCAAGAATTGAAAGGAAAACGATGCACGTTCACGCTTGGCGATAACCACTTCCGTAACAATGGTAATTGCAGGTAATGACACAATAAAAGATGGCCCATGGTTCTGTCGTTTGGTTTCGTCACATAGCGGTTTTGTTTGGAACACTTTATGCAGACTTCCCTGGTTTTTCATTTCTGCAAACGCTAGCGACCTAGTAGTTGTGTCAAAATTGCGTGGTGCAGTTAAACGTTGCAGTTTCTGTTGGTAGCGCCGAGCGTCAGCATGTCACCACACAAGTCTTTACCCGTCGCAAAAACAAATCTTGTAATTTAGATTACGGTCACCGTTTTCAGCAACTATTTCTGAAGAATGCCGATGTGATGAAATAGAGCACTAGTTCCGTTTAGCCGGCCGCGGTGGTCTAGCGGTTCTGGCGCTGCAGTCCGGAACCGCGGGACTGCTACGGTCGCAGGTTCGAATCCTGCCTCGGGCATGGGTGTGTGTGTGATGTCCTTAGGCTAGTTAGGTTTAAGTAGTTCTAAGTTCTAGGGGACTTATGACCTAAGATGTTGAGTCCCATAGTGCTCAGAGCCATTTGAACCATTTTTTAGTTCCGTTAAAAATTATTTTTTAACGCAACTGGCTTGCTATTTCTCCACATCGGAAATCTTGTTATTCCATTCACACGGCCACCCCCCAGTGCAATCGGACTACTTCTTTGTGCAGCCTATACTTGCTTCACATAGTCAGAGAGATACTGGACGTGACGGGAGCTCAAAAAGTAATCAGACACCTTCACCCAGTGGCAGTATGTTCTTCTACAGTTCCAAAAGAACTATTTCATATATTTACCGAAAATTGCGAAAAAAATATAAAATAAAAATATCGGCACGCGATATTGCTGTTTCGATATCGCTATATCGATATATATATGGGAAAAAATATTGCCGATATATATCGATATCTTTTGGAAAAAGTGTAAATATTTTATCAGCAGCGCTAGTGTATACCTCACTACATAGGCTCCACAGCTTCGGCTCATCGAACGTGTGTATCACGACAGACAGAGTTCTCATTACTGAAAAAGTGTCCAGACTTTAACACAGGACCTGGGAACGTGGTCTGTTCGTGGGGATATGTACTCCTCTACCTCTTTTCACTCGGATAGCGCGAATTTGAAAGTATAAGTTTCTTCCACTGACTGTATTTTGAAACGTATACCTCCTGGAGGCGATATTTGAACATCGTTACAGTGCGTCGATATATTTACACCCCAAATTTGTGAGCTTGACGGTACCCCTTTGTTTTGGATGACGTTGCGTACGATGAAAGACGACCGTAATTTTCATAACTATACTGAAGAAAAGCACTAGAGGATCAGAAAAGGTTGCGGGACAGCAGCAGTACAGATCATAGCGCCGTTGCGTTGGGACTTCCATCCTTACAGTAGATGCAATTTCCATATCTCTTTTTACTTATTTTACGTACTTGATTATTTATTTTGAAGATGATATATTTGACATATCACCCGAAGAGTAGGTTGATCTGCGCCATACGTGAAGTCCCATAGTTCAACTAAACACCCCAAACACAATTAGCCCATTTGCATCCACGTATTAAACTGATTTTCAACTGGTAGGTAACCGATGGCTACAATTAAACGTGGCGTGCTTCTCCATCGACGTGCAGCAACACAAGTGACGTTACAACGAAGCTGCCTGACAATGTCTCGTATTTGACCCTCACCGACAAGCACGATTCGAGCAGTGAACTGTCCCATTTGTTAATCAAGGTATATCATGGGGGTGTAGGTGAACAGAAAGGTAATACCACAAACGAAACACTAAGAAAAGCCAAACTTGACTCCATAATTTGAATTTGTTGTGCTTCAGAAAATATACATTTACATGAGCAAACATACATTCTCCACTGGAATTCCGGGGTCTGGAGAACGTGAACTAGTAGCCATATCATGCTTCAGTTATTAAGGACGGCATCAGCCGAAAAAAGAGTTCACAGATTAACGGAGACACTATAGGGTTGAGAAGAGTGGTATAAAGCACTGCAGATAATGAAGGTGACAGTGAAACATGGCAGCTTGTCACCTAGCCGGTAGGCGGTAAAATCTGCACTTTAGGCTACAGACTGCAGTGCGGCGTTTCATCTTACGATCGCGTTAATCACGAAGATAATTCACGCCCAGAGAGTGATAAATGTTACGATCAATCTTAGATGCTCTCACTAGTCCTCTGAGTGCGTGAATCCTCAATGCAAGTCTTCCGCCAACATACTGTCCACTATAACCGACTTCCTGCTAAGCACTGACTACCCGACGCGGACGTTTCGTGTTGGCTGCTTCGAAAACTGTCGAAAGCGAGAGACTGTGTCCTTGCTAGAACTTTTTCAAATAATCCCTCCCAGCAAGGAACTGCGCAGCATCGTGGTGTACTCTTTTCTATTGTTATGGTAAATGGAAGATCCTTAGAAAATCGGAGCACTTTTACACGAGAGTTCTGAGGGAACTCTGCAGATCTTCTAGGCTGCCGTTATACAATTGGCTGTAACCGCGAACTATCACTTAGCAGAGATATCCTTGAGCACAATGCGGCCTCCTTCATAAAATGAACCTACCTAACCGCCAAAGCCATCTTGTTGAAAATTAATAATTATATAAACTGAAAGGTACTACATCTTATTAAAATCATCCATAAAAACTCCGTACCAAACTACTAACAATACATATGACTCTCTCTCGTCATCGTTGTATACATGGCGAGGCATTTAAGTTTTTGGAAATATTTAAAAACTACAAACCGGATTAAAAAAGATTGTTATTCGATCCCGCCTGCCCCACTCCACGCGGACGGGAGCGGCGTCAACTTCGAAATCTTAAATAGGAACCCTCATATTTTATTGTGCATTCGGTTTCTCTGGGGAAAAATACGTAACTTGAGCATTTAACTTTTTTTTCTTTAGGTTATAGATGGCACTGTAATCGACAAAAATAGGAATGGGTTAAAAACCACTGAAAAATGGTAACATCTCAAAAAATACACATCAGACAAAGCCCAGGAGGTGAGAAAGGCTGGCCGGCCGGGGTGGCCGAGCGGTTCTAGTTGCTACAGTTTGGAACCGCGCGACCGCTACGGTCGCAGGTTCGAATCCTGCCTCGGGCATGGATGTGTGTGATGCCCTTAGGTTAGTTAGGTTTAAGTAGTTCTAAGTTCTCGGGGACTGATGACCTCAGCAGTTAAGTCCCAAAGTGCTCAGAACCATTTTTGAGAAAGGCTCTTATTCAAAAATCATAATGACAAACCAGTTCCATAGCAAAAATGCTTGATTACTTATACATATAAGGCGTCCACAATTAATGTTCGAGGATCAAAACGCTGTAGAAAGAGACCCACTGCTCAGTTGACGTCAAATGTGAACAGCATGTTTATGACGCAGGAGGAAACGTCGTGAATCCGAAAAAGATTTAACAAAAATTTTACCAATTGGTGACGCCCTAAGCGTCTCACGACGGCTTACGACGAATATGATTTCAGTTGCACATTCTACCATCCGTACTTTTCTATGTGCCTGACTGGACAAGTTCGGCAGTCAACAGTTGTGGCACTGTTAGTTAGGTAAGCCAGCCCATCCACCACGACAAGTTCGTACCATATCAGATGGGAGAAATTAGTTTTTAATTGTCCTGGGGCTAAAACCCCCATAAAAATCAAAATGACACCTGTTTTTGATTGTTCTGGTGCCGAAAACGGCATAAAACCCAAACGACATCGGTTTCTACTTTCTGCGACTTTGGTGCAAGACATGTTCAGTATGCTGTCCACCGTTTTCTTCTACAAGTTGAAATCGACAAACAGCATGTTTCACATCAGATCGGAGTGTCTCGGGGGTCACGTTCAGAATGCGTCGCGCAATGCGTGCCTTCAATTCAGTTACTGTACATTCGTAATTGGAACACTGAACAAATCTACTTTCAGATAACCCACAGTCAGAAGTCACACGGAAAAGACCAGGGGATCAGGATGGCCAGGCTGTAGGAAAATAACGGCTGGTAATTCTGACATTTTCAAAATGAAACTTCCTGGCAGATTAAAACTGTGTGCTGGACCAAGTCTCGAACTCGGGACCTTTGCCTTTCGCGGGCAAGTGCTCTACCGGTAGAACACTTGCCCGCGAAAGGCAAAGGTCCCGAGTTCGAGTCTCGGTCCGGCACACAGTTTTAATCTGCCAGGAACTTTCGTATCAGCGCACACTCTGCTGAAGAGTGAAAATTTCATTCCGGATTTCCAAAATGCCTCTGCAGCAGCCGCTTCACTGGCTGTGCAGTCCGCGGAGGAGTGCCATCTTGCATAAAAATGATCCTACCCACATATCCACGTTGTTGAGAAGTTGGTATGACATTGGTGCGCAGAAGACTCCCGTAGCGAACAGGTAACAGGAGCCGCAGGACTCATCTCCTAAAAAAAAAAAAAAAAAAAAAAAAAAAAAAAAAAAACGGCCCTACGACGAACGACGCTGTCAAACCCTACCACGCAGTCACCTTCGGTGAATGATGTGATGCAGGTTGGTGTGCGGGTGGACTTTCCGTTAACCACATTCTGCAATTCTGCGTGTTGACATGTCCTTGGAGATGGAAATGGGTTTCGTCTGTCGACGGAATGTTCCACGGCTAATCATTATCCACTTACATGAGAGCAAGGAATTCCAGAGGGAACGTTTGTATTGCTGACAGAGCAGCAGGAAGCAAATCTTGAACGTGGGTGATTTTATATGGATAGCAATGCAGGATGTTTCGTAGGATTTTATGCACCGTGCTCGCAGGCGTGTCCCAACGTTCGGGCAACTCCCCGTGTACATAATGTTTGTTTGCACACCAACGCCCGGTCCCTCCTGCAGTGCTGCGGCCATATCTTCGTCAGATGACGGATCAATTGATTCGCTTCCTCTGCGACACTGCATGTCAAAAGAACCTGTCGTTTCGAATTGATTGATTGTTTCTCCAAACCCTTAGCAGACATAGGACTAATGCCTTTTTTCATACGTTTGACTGTGCGGAACTTCAGCAGGTCTCCTGGCGCTCAGTCGCCATTCGTGTAAAAGAGCTTAACGCGCGGTAAGTAGTCCTTTATAGTCAGTCATGTCAGACATTTCGGACGCAAACTGGGGAACGGCCGTGTGCAGCGCGTCTGTTTGTGTGCATATTATGAGGCTTACAACGCCATCTGTTGATGAAATTTGCGTAATTTTTTTGTCGGTGACGTTTACCCTTGCTTCAGTAATATGCTGTTCAAATTTGGCGTCATTCTGAGCAGTGGTTCTCTTTCTACAGCATTTTGAAACTGTAACTATAATTACAGATGCCCTGAATTTAAGATTCCAAATCTGATCCCCTCCTGCACCTTGGGTTGTGACGGATGTGTCGAGGTTGGTGCCATTTGATGTTCCCCTTTGAGATGAACCATTTTTATTACGACGTTTTTGTAACTCGATTTATAGTTTTCCAGATGTTTCCAAAAACAGATTTATATGCCTCACCCTGTACATTCAGTATTTAGAGGTTGTCAATTAAGAATTTGCTTATCAAGCTAAAATCAGAATTCATTGCAGTTCAGTGTCCCTATGTTTTGGTCATACTATTATATTGAAATCAGAAATATTTTGGGTGCCACGCTACTCACTGTTAAAATCATTACTATGTGTTAGATACTGATCAACGATCCAAGGCGTAAGAAATGACTGATACCATAGGCAATAAGAAGAAAGTGTACATGAAATGGCGCATGAAACATTGACGATTGGAAAGCTTTGTCATGGATGAGTCAGTTGTTGGATTTTGGCCGTCACAAATGTCTCAATAACATTTCGGATGTTCTAAAAATAATAGATCCGCCTTTGTGCCGACTTTATTCTGTGGAAGATACATTTTACATGATTTGACGCTAGACTTCACATCAGGATAAGGTCGGTGTCCCTGCATCACAAAATGCGAGATCTATTTAAAATGTCAGAAAGATTATTATATCGTGTTTTTTTTTACGATTCAGAAGGGGTGTTTCGTTTTGACTATTACATTGCAGGCCGCGCGGGATTAGCCGAACGGTCTGAAGCGCTGCAGTCATGGATTGTGCGGCTGGTCCCGGCGGAGATTCGAGTCCTCCCTCGGATATGGGTGTGTGTGTTTGTCCTTAGGATACCTTAGGTTAAGTAGTGTCTAAGCTTAGGGATTGATGACCTTAGCAGTTAAGTCCCATAAGATTTCACCCACATTTGAACATTTATTACATTGCAAAGAGCAAAATAGTACGCTAGTGTTTTGTATCAACTGGATAAACAATACGTGAGAAATGACATGTATTGAAATTGAAATAAAAAGAAAGAAAAACACCTGTCACTAGGGCAGCGCGCAAGCGCCAAAACGTGCTTTCCCAGTGGAAAAACTGTGGAATTTGATGTTCGAATTGTTGGAACATTCATCGCATTCATTAAATTAGGCACTATCTGATTTGCACCTGTTCTTTCTTTTGTGACTGTAAAATGTTTTCAGTCGAATGAATGTCTTGTTGCAGCCATAGATGGGCTCGTTTTTAAATTATTGAGGGTATTTCATTATCGTGTTCGCGGCCGCAGGAAAATGCGAGTTTTTGTCATCAAACGAGTTCATTTTATTGAAATATATCATCGTCATTGGTAGTATTTCACACCTGGCTTTCCGTTCGCGTCAAGAAACGTAGTCTACTTGTACGCTTTGGGTTATTTCTTTGTTTGACACTGTTGAGTCTGGTCTAATCCCATACTGCTTTGCAGAACTATACAGTTTTGATGTTAAGCACAACGCGATGTAGTACTACCACTGTTGATTAAGATGCAAGTAAATGATACAAATAAACATTGCCAGTACTTCACTGTGACGTGTTCAACATAAAGAAATGTGTAGTTCTGCAAAGCAGTGTGGGATTAGGCCAGAATCAAGTGACAAACGAAAATATAACCCAAAAAAACGTGCAAGCAGTCTTTCCTGATGCGAAAGAAAAACCAAGCATGTAATACCACCACTGCTGATGTTATAGTTAAATGAAACGAAATGCGTTTGGTGCCATGAACAATCTTTTTCTTATAGGTGCAAAAACAGAATTAAAATACGCTCAATAATTGTAAAGCAAATACGGAAAATTTGTAAAATATCCAGAATCACTTTTCGCTTATGAAACATAGTTTCCGAATAGGAGGAACCACAGTCCTCATGGGGAGGCACCCTGAGAATAAAGGGCAAAACCTGCAGCTGGGCTGTGAGAATGGACGGCTCGTCCTGCTATCCGGGTCAGCGCTCTGCCTTGGAACCTCTCCAGTTACTCCGCCTCCCACTGGCTCCACACGCAACGGAGAAAGTCCGGCACGCAGTTTGAACTGTAGTCCAAGACGTTTTCTGTTGTACCTGGGGGCGTAGCTCAGATGGTAGAGCGCTCGCTTAGCATGTGAGAGGTACCGGGATCGATACCCGGCGCCTCCAGCTTATATTTTTGTGAGCTCGTGCTTGTCACCATTACACAACCTGTAGGTTATAAATTTAGTGATCGGCAGCACCATTTAATACCTCTGACGCCAATTATGTTTGTAGTCATTTTTATAATACTAATACAGTAAACAATGAAGTGTTGCTAAGGAAAAAATCTTCTGAAAAGGTGAGTGCAGCTGTAGTGCCGGTTTGCTTTCGCCACGCGAGGCGTGGCGGGGGCGAGCTGTATCTTCCCGACACACGGGGTGTGGTGCGGCTTACGCGTACGCCCACAGTGGCTCAGCAGGCTCAGGAATTTCAATTCCGTATATATTATTTTTAGAACCGTAGGTATACAAATACTTGTATTGTATTTAATATTTTTCTTTTGTTGGAGAGGGAGTGTATTTATTCGAAATATGGTTAAGATTACCAACAACAACGTACTTTTATTCAATAAGTGAGGATATACACAAAATACACATTGGTATTTTTTTACAAAACTAAGCTATGTGTAATGGTTCAAATGGCTCTGAGCACTATGGGACTTAACATCTGTGGTCATCAGTCCCCTAGAACTTAGAACTACTTAAACCTAACTAACCTAAGGACATCACACACATCCATGCCCGAGGCAGGATTCGAACCTGCGACCGTAGCGATCACGCGGTTCCAGACTGAAGCGCCTAGAACCGGACGGCTACACAGGCCGGCTAAGCTATGTAAGCTACTACTATGTCTAAACTAATCGTAGGTTTTGTTTTATTAAATTATTAATGAATACAAAATAGTGTAAATATTTATGACACTAAGTAGGATGTTTCAGCAAATTGAATATATCTTTATTCTTGTAAACTTTATTACAGTTAAGTTTTACAAATGTTATGGGTCAATGATATGAAAGGTTCGGAAGCCTGGGACAACAAACAGTCTTGGTTCTTTTGGACAAAGTGAGCAATGAAATAACGCGGATACTCTGACTTTTTCTTCGTTCCAGCAGAGTTTACACCGCCGTGGTATTGTTTCCCCGTTCGAGTCTTTGGGACAGGGCTCTGGAAACTGAACTTTGTTCAGAGATTTTGCGATTGGTATAGGTTTTGTGCCTCTGACCAATCCGTCGATTACGGACAGGCAGAAGTCCAACAGATTCATTGGCTTGGCATTTCCTCTCTACTTGTCACACAGGGTGGCCCATTTAAGTGCTTCAGCGCAGGAATTTCTGGAGTAACAACAGATATTGAAAAGCGGTTTTCGCAGGTATAGATGTAAGGCAGGAGCCCATGAAAGTAAATACTATGAGGCATTCTAAAACGTAAGCAAAAATTATTTTGAACGCAAACTTACGGTTTTTTAAATGGATAGCCTGTATTCTTTCTTACAGAATCAATAACGTGAAAAATCACAAAAAGAGTGGCATTGATTGTGTAACAACACGTCAATTACATCCCAAGAAATCGCAATCCGAAGTTAACGCTTGAAGTAAACGGAACACGCCGCTATTGCACATCCCGAGACGCAAGCGTGAACTCCACGTTGCCCGTAATCGGGATGTGATTGACGTAACACGATGCTGCTAACGCTGTACTTATTATTATTTACTGGAAACAATAGAAATGTACAGTCACGCGCAATGAGAAATAAGGAAAGGGTTTCCTCAAAAATGGCTCAAATGGCTCTGAGCACTATGGGACTCAACTGCTGAGGTCATTAGTCCCCTAGAACTTAGAACTAGTTAAACCTAACTAACCTAAGGACATCACACACATCCATGCCCGAGGCAGGATTCGAACCTGCGACCGTAGCGGTCTCGCGGTTCCAGACTGCAGCGCCAGAACCGCGCGGCCACTTCGGCCGGCAGGGTTTCCTCGTTTGTGCTTTATTGATCTTTACTACAGTACTAGAATGGACATATTGATAACTAAACATCGAATATCACCTGCCAGAGTAAACAGAATTAATGGCTGACCAAGGATGTAACAGGGGTAAATTCTAGTTCTGCTTAATTGTACATCAATTCCATAATCGTACATGATTGGTACAGGACGTGTCACTGAACATTTTTTGATGATTACGTTATAATTTAAGTTTTGTAAATAGTGAAGCGATTACACAGATGCACAATTGTGCCTGCAAAACAGACATACGTCTCGTCAGAAACGCACAAAATGTACGCCGGCATGCAATCACATTTCCCACAGGAGAAAACCTACAACGTATGTTCTAAGAGATCGCCATTTACATGGCAACTCCGCTGTGCACGCTCCAACATTGATTGACCCACTGCTGTGAGTGTTTCTGGCGTTACTGCAGAACATGCAGTGGTTATTTGGGATTTCATGTTGTACATTGCTGTTCGAAGCTTCTGATACACCGCATTTTTCACATGTCCCCAGACAAAAAGTTCATGGATATGAGATCCGGCTACCGCGCTGGAAATCTATGAACTGGACTGCCCCGTCCTGTCCATCGATTTAGGAAATGTTGGTTTAGCACACTGGCTGGTACTGATCCGTAGTGTGTACGTAGGTGAATAACAAACGCAAGAGTGTAACCGTTTGTAAATATCAGTATTTGTGACAGGAAACCCTATAAGTAGTTTTGGTCCTCGTGGTAACAGTGAAAATAAGATTACGTGCGTCAACGACATCGCTATTACGACCAACGTACTGTTCATGATTGCATTTACGGATATGCTACAGCGGCGTGTTTCGTTAGTTCGAGCGTGAACTTCGCTTTACGGTTTCTTGGGATGCAGTTGATGTTTTGTTATGCAACCACCACCATTATTTTTGTGATATTTCACGTCATTGATTGCGTAAGAAATAATACAGGGTATCTATTTCAAAAAACATAAGTTTTTGTTGAAGGTAATATTTGCTTACTTTTTAGAATGTCTCATAGTATTTACTTTCGTAAGCTCCTACCTTACATTCATTACCACGATAGTAATTTTTGAGTATCTGTTGTCGTTCCAGAGATATTTGCACTGAAACGTGTAAGTGGTTCAACCTGTATAGTAATTGCGAATTGATGAGCATTACTTGCAAAACATGTAATCCCAATTTCTCGTACCACCTGAGAGTTTTTCGGCACGTCGGTTGATATGAAGGCAGTTGGTCCTGTGGGTATGCTCCTTTCACATACTTATTGTGTTCAACAATAACTTGCGGTTTCCTCGTGACAACACCTCTCTTTTTCCATGTCTCCACTAAATCTCCCGTGGATTCCAAGATATTCACAGGACATCTCCCTTATCTTGCCATTTTGCAATGCAGATTCCTTCCTTTGTATACACTAAGATTGATTGTCCCCTCTTTAACTTCCTTTTTCTCACTTCTCTGGGGGTTACCGTGCCTGTTTGGTTGGTGTGTACCAGTAAAGTAGGTTGTGGTACGCAAGAGCGACTGTGCCAAAGCTACAGTACTGTGGTATCTGTCCGCTTACGGGCTATGACCAATATTTCCTTTTCCTGCTGTTAGACTGTCTACCACTTTTTCAGAGAGTCTCTTCCTCCCTGTTTCTTTGTCGTCAACAGGGGCCCGTAAATTAATAGCTCTTGCTAAAAACCAAGTTCTATCAGGACGTGTAATTTGAAACCATATTTATGTTTCTTATTTTTTTTATGTACTGCCTGATCGTAATCAGCCCTTCCATAGGAAGAGAGGTCCTTTCCCGTGGAATGTACGAGTACTTCCTCCGCCCTGTCATTAAAATATTGTAAAATTGGTCGAATTTTATGTATTTTATCAGATCCGACGTCATTGATGGTATCACAAAAGTGTAAAGCTCTGAGCAGTAAAAAATACCTGTTACGTGACATTGCGATCCGAAAAAATTCTCTCTCATAGCGATAGTCAATTTTCCAATAGTCACTAATTCTACTGAGGCGAATGAAGCCAGTATGAAAAAAGATGGCCAGAAATACTTTTAGTTCTCCAATTTCGGTATCCTTTCATCGCATGATTCTGGGGCGTGGGCTCTCAGAGTCGGTAAAAAAACAACCGAAAAGAACCTATGGCGTCAATTGACTCTGGCTCCATTTTGAGAGCTTGCACCTCAGTAAGGGTAGCGACTGCCTCTCTGATCGTTGGTTTTACCACTTCGAACGCTCAGCTGGAACGGGTATGACTTATACAATTTACTCGTGTGGCTCAGGTTTAGAAGTCTCTACTCAGTCATGCTCTGGCGTCTCTCCTGGTTCTAACATTTCTTCTGCCTCCTATTCAGAATCAGCATCAATTGAGGAGCTGTGCTCCATGTCGTCGACTGAAGGAGAGAAGGTAGTTCTGTGTGTGTCGTATCTATCTCCTTTGTCTTTTAGCCGCCTGGTCTGCAAAAAAGCAACGGGTAACTATCAAATTAAAAATATACTTCCATATTAATAAAGTAGAATTATTATTTTCTTTTCACCTCAGTGTATAATATCTAGCAAAAAGTAGCCAAAGTTTCATATTTTGCATTCATTTCCGGTCGAGCTGGTAGAATGAGAAGGTCTAGGTAAATCACAGGAAAAAAATTCATCCTCGCAATCAATTAAAAAAAAAAGTTAATTGTCAGAGATGAAGTGGAGAACAAGGAATGCTGAGAACATTGCGTACATTCCTCGTCAGATAATCTCAGAATATTTCATTGAGAAAAATAAAAATTATTGAACATGAAGTGAAAATTCTACAATGAAATTATGATATGGAATATTAGATATGTATTGAAAGCTCGCAGTGACTAAGATAATAAAAGACAAAAAATAACACGATGGGTACACATTTTAAATTATACTTATTACAGATCTACCTTCAACAGGAAATAATTTCCTCTTATGTCCAAGCCTGTTTTGAGACATGTTTAGAAAAATAAAATTTGTATGTAATTGCGCTGAAAATAATTTCATAGATAAAGAACTATAAACTGAAAACAAATGCACTTACCTGCAGATGTTTCACTACAGAATGGTAGAAAGATAAACCAGTAGCTAAATCGCAACCGACGTTCACTGCAGAGTGCCCGGGACGGGGGCACGGAACGTCTTAGAAGCTCCCTTGAATACGACTCCGAACTGAAAGAGATGAGCCCCAACAGCTTTTCATTACCAGTTGTTCTACACCGGCGAGTTTAGTGAGCTGAATGAATACTTCATCCCCTTTGCGACGTGCTAAATGAAACGATTTCGTAAGATGCATGTTACGTCTCTCACTTGAGCAGGTAAGTGGTTGTGGTGGAACGCTGTCAAGAGACGATTATCCTTCCAAAGCGTGAGGAACGCTTTGAGAAACATAATCCTTCCCTGTTTCCTTTTATTTTTAATGTTAATTTGTGAGGCACAAATGAATTATACGTAGTCAGTAATAGAGAAATGCATCCTATCAATCTTCTGAAGTTTCTTTATCTCTTAGAGTGTAACAGCGACAGTGAGTTCATTAGGAGCATGTATTGCTGAGGCCATTTTCATAAGTGAAGCATCTGCTTTGTCAACCCCTGTTGATAACGATGTGTAACTCAGGCGGCCAAGCCTCAGCGTGCCCTCTGACTCACGTTTGCAAATTGAATTCCATTCTCTCTGAGAACGAGTCGTTGAAAAGCATCCACATTTGCATGCTCCTCAGCTTTTCAGTGCTAATAGATAGTCACATTTTGCGATTTTCGTAAGAATACTTTCGAAGATCCCATCATAAATTATAGATTTCACACAAGTGTACTGTTTCACACTGGCTCAGTATTTCTGTGCCCTGTTGATGCATAACGAATGTTGATGCATAACGAATGTTGATGCATAACGAATGTTGATGCATAACGAATGTTGATGCATAACGAATGTTGATGCATAACGAATGTTGATGCATAACGAATGTTGATGCATAACGAATGTTGATGCATAACGAATGTTGATGCATATTGAATATAGGTCTCAAGAGATTTCTTTTGTGACGACATCGTGTTATTGAGTGACAAGTTACGTACCAGTAATGTATGACGTCACACTGGCGGTATATTTTTACATCCGTGTTACCTTAATATTCCGTCGGTACTTGGTAGAACAAGATTATAATAAAAACTAGCGCTTTTCATTTATTATTTTACATCCAATATTATCTTCCTTCCTCTGGCAATATATTCTAAAATTACATTTTCTGCATGGTTATGAAATTGTACTGTCGTTGCGCTGCATGCATCGTTAAGTGTAGAAACGCATGCAGAATTTATGTTAGGAAAAAGGAATTATCCCCTGGAGAGTTTGAGATGCGGGAAGTCGGATGTGGAAAGGTTTGTGAGATTTAACGTACCTGTCAGGTTTGTTCAGCCTTGGTCACATTATTTCACTACAATTACATTCAATTGTTAGACACATTCTAGTTCACGTATTATTTTAATTGATGTTCGGATATTTACGTTACATTATGTACCTACATCATTTATTTTCAGCTTAAATTAATATCACTGCCCCCCCCCCCCCCCGTTCAATAGCTGGACGAAATTTTCAAGCATATGGAACATCAATGTAAAAGAATTTGCCCTTGTGCCCAGTGTAATTCCATAAAATAGTTCTTGTAGGTATTTCCTTCAGTAACAAACTGAGAGACTCAGATGAGGTGATCTGATAGCTCAAGGAATAGGACCACCTCCATTCTCCAGGCAGTGCAGTACCATCGTTTATGTGAACCTTCAAACAACATGAGGCGCCTGTACAAGCAACGTTTCTTGAGATACACAGATACACAGAAGGTAGTGTCTAGCCACAGCCCCCCACCCCCCCCCCCCCTCAATGTAAATTTAATGGAACATCACTCCATTTCCGGATAGCGCCGACACTAATGCACCCCACTCCATTGTCGCGAGGGCGTTTATCCGATTTCATCACTATTTTTCGACGCTGTTCGTTGCTTGGACAATCGTACTACATCGGTCATTCTTTTTGCCGAACATTCTGGTTGGTATTATTATGGGGCATGGCTTGAATTTCTTTCTTGTTTTATGAACATAATTTCTCGATTCTCGTTATTTTGATACCTTTAGAAAGTCCTGTCGTGTCAATCGTTACACGGTCCGCCTCCGTAGCGTTACCGCCTACCACGCAGGGGGCCCGGGTCCGATTCCCGGCAGGGGTCTGGGTGTTGTGTGTTTCTTTTCTTCATCACTGACTCCCAAGTCGCCGATGTGGCGTCACGTAAAAAGGACTTGCAATACGGCGGCCGAACACCCCGAATGGGGCCTCCCGGCCAACAATGCCAAACGATCATTTCCATTTCCAATCGTTACACGCATTTTTATTCGCAAGGGAAACCAGCAAAATTTTTCTTCGCCGAGTGGTTACAACTAATCTGAATTAAAATTCGTGTTTGTCCAGACAGCAAACCGAAAAAGAGTGAGTTCACACTGCGTGGATCAATACTTTCGGTAAGTCACGATTACCAGATAAAGCATCACAGAGGGCACTCAGTGCCTGTCATACCCCGAAAACGAACTCGGGCCGCAAACTATTGCGGACGCGAAACAGGACACCTCGCCATGAGCGCTCCTTTCCCTGGATCTGAGTCTGAAGTAATTCACTATGCTGCATCATTTTGCTGTAAATCTTTATGAACAAGTTAAACCCCGTATGTTGAGGCGAGCTTCACAATTATTTGTAAAAAGAGTTCGAGTCACATACTAGCTTTTATTTGCAGTGTAAAACCAACAGTCCTCTAGCGGCCACTTCTATCACTTTTATCATTTTCTCGACTGATAAAATAATGACACACATGCTTGAAAGTTGAAGAACAACGACGTTTTACAACTTGTCAATATTTCCAAAATTTACGTTAGGTTATGCGTACTCTTGCTAACTGAATATGGCCGGACCCCTTACAGCCACGTCACAACACGTTCTCAAACAAGTTCCACTCTGTTGTCTCATGTGCGAGACACTAAATTACAAACGACAGGTCAAAATAAAAGGTGGATGCAGAGCGTAACACGTCAAAGTCTTCAGACTGAGCACACGGTTAATGTCTCTCAAGAAACACATGAACTATGTGATCAGACGCATCTAGCCTAATCTCTGCTGGGGACATTTTTAGTGAGATATATGAATGTCTCTGGAGGAATGGCAGCTCATTATTCCTCAAAAGCCGAAACCGGAGAAGGTAATGATCTTTGAAGCTAGTCTGTAAAGAAGTCGACGCTCTCGGGACTGCGCGGAGGCCAGTCCATTTCAGGACTGTTGTCCACAAACCATTGCCCCAAAGACGCTCCTTGACAGCGTGCATTGTATCTTGATACAATCATCGACTCCGAACTGATCCTCCGTTGCATGCCGTACAAGGTGCTGTAACATGTGTTCGTATCGTTCCCCATTTATTGTTTTCTTAAGCGCAATAAGGGAACCACATTCTAACCGCGAAAAAAA
Source organism: Schistocerca nitens (assembly GCF_023898315.1). NCBI lineage: Eukaryota > Metazoa > Arthropoda > Insecta > Orthoptera > Acrididae > Schistocerca > Schistocerca nitens. The sequence goes on along the minus strand of NC_064614.1, from coordinate 584,291,361 downwards.
AAGCTGTATTATCAGACAACCTCTTCCTTACTTCACTGTTGGCACTACGCGTGATGACAGGTAACATTCTCTAAGCATTCGCAAAACTCAAGTCCTTTCCTTGGATTGCCAAGGCGTTCATCCGGCCAAATCATTCGTTTCCAGTCGTCCACTGTCCGGTAGTGTAGTTCCCTGCACCACCTGAAGCGTCGCTTAGCCATCACTGCAGAAGTGTGTGGCTTATGTGGAACTGCCCGATCACTGTACCACATCCCTGTTATCTCCATACGCACGGTCAATACCGTCACTGCGCGATAGCGATGGAAATGTTACCGATGATGGTGCCACTAAAGCGGAGTTACTAAATACAGTTTTCCGTAATGCCTTCACGAAAGAAGAGGAAGTAAATATTCCAGAATTCGAAACCAGTAACAGCTGTTAGCATTAGTGACATAAAAGTAGATATCTTATGTGTTGCGAAACAACTCAAATCATTTCAGAAACGCAAGTATTCCGGTCCAGATGATATACCAATTCCTTTCAGAGTATGCAGACACAATAGCGCCTTTCTTACCAATCATATATAACCGCTCACTTGACGAAAGGTCTGCTCCTAAAGACTGGTAAGTAGCACAGGTCACACCAACATTCAAGAAAGGAAATAGCAGTAACCCATTGAATTACAGACCCATATCACTGACCTCGATTTGCATTAGGATTTTGGAGCATATACTGTACTCTAACATTATGAATCACCTTGAAGAAAATGACTTATTGATACATAACCAACACGGATCCAGAAAATACCGTTCTTGTACAACACAGCTAGCTCTTTATTCCCGTGAAGTAATGAGTGCTGTCGACAAGGGATCTCAGATGGATTCCATATTCCTAGATTTCCAGAAGGCTTTTGATACCGTTCCTCACAAGCGACTGTTAATCAAACTACGTGCATATGGAGTATCCTCTCAGTTGTGTGACTGGATTCGTGATTTCGTCTCAGAGAGGTCACAGTTCGTAGTGATAAACGGTAGATCATCGAGTAGAACAAAAGTGATATCTGGCGTTCCGCAAGGTAGTGTCGTAGGCCCTCTGCTGTTCCTAATTTATATAAATGATCTAGGTGATAATCTGAGCAGCCCCCTTACACTGTTTGCAGATGATGCTGTAATTTACCGTCTAGTTCGAAAACGGTTCAAATGGCTCTGAGCACTATGGGACTTAACATCTATGGTCATCAGTCCCCTAGAACTTAGAACTACTTAAACCTAACTAACCTAAGGACATCACACAACACCCAGTCATCACGAGGCAGAGAAAATCCCTGACCCCGCCGGGAATCGAACCCGGGAACCCGGGCGCGGGAAGCGAGAACTCTACCGCACGACCACTACCGTCTAGTAAAATCATGAAACGATCAATTCCAATTACAAAATGATCTAGAGAGAATTTCTGTATGGTGGCAATTAGCAATAAACAAAGAAAAGTACGACGTCACCCACATGGGTACTAAAAGAAATCCGATAAATTTTGGGTATATGATAAATCGCACAAATATAAGGGCTGTCGATTCGGCTAAGTACCTAGGAATTACAATTACGAGCAACTTAAATTGGAAAGACAACATATAATGTTGTGGGGAAGACTGCGCCACCAAAGAGACAGCCTACATTACACTTGTCCGCCCTCTGCTGCAATATTACTGCGCGGTATGGGATCCTTACCAGGTAGGATTGACGGAGGACATCGAAAAAGTGCAAAGAAGGGCAGCTCGTTTCGTGTTATCGCGTAATAGGGGCTAGAGTGTCACTGATACGATACGCGAGTTGGGTTGGCAGTCACTGAAACAAAGGCAGTTTTCTTTGCGACGCGATCTATTTACGAAATTTCTATCACCAACTTTCTCTTCCGAATGCTAGAATATTTTGTTGGCACCCACCTACGTAGGGAGAAATGATCATCACAATAAAATAAGAGAAATCAGAGCTCGAACGGAAAGATTTAGGTGTTCCTTTTTCCCCCGCGCCATTCGACTGTGGAATGGTAGAGAAGTAGTATGAAAATGGTTCGATGAACCCTCTGCCAGGCACTTCAGTGTGAATTCCAGAGTGACGAGGTAGATGTAGATATAGACTGCTGGTAGCACTTCGGAAGTCACGAGTGATTCCTTCAGCTGATTTTTTTAGTCATCCTCTGCAACGTTCGACGGTCCCTGTCCATCGGTACACCACGCCTGCCTGGTCTTTGTTTAGCTGTTCTTCTTGCTTTGCGTTTCCGTTCCACCATCACATCAGCAAGAGTAGACTTGCTCAGGTTTAGAATCCATCCCTATTGGATTTGTTAATTACGTGACATCCAGTGACTACGCCACGTTCGAAGTCACTGAGGTCTCCTGGCTGACCCCTTCTTCTGTTTGCGCCTCTCTAATGATAACACAATAGCCCCGCCTTCTTTTGTACTGGCGAGTCCGCCCCTCGTGACGTCTAGTGGTCAGTTTCACATTACGTAATGGTTTCGAAATACGTTTGATCAGATAGCGTATTTCAGAATCGTCAAAGGCTAGTGACGAACTAAATATTTACTAACTGCCGTTTTCTGTCATAAAGTTATATAATGCAGGCTGTATAACAACGTTCCTAATGAGACGTCAAAGAAAATAAAAACCATCGTGCGATACAGCCGTCAGTAGTAAAACGTCATAGCTCCAAAGTAAATAGTAAAAGGCAATAACCTGCTACAGTTAACTGACCTTCGTATACTGACATAGATCTGTCTATTTGTGTGGAGTGCACCTTTTTTTTCAGAATGTTGCAGGACTCTTTTCAAAATGCTGCGAACTGTGAGATACCACATGCACAAAAAGTTAATCACTGCTTCACAGACTTGTAAGGTGGCAGATTTTAGCACCTTACATGATATTTATTCAGAAAATAATATGTGACAAATACCATGCGGACAGAGATAGCCTCCGCGCGTGATTAGCCGAGCGGTCTGAGGCGCTGCAGTCATGGACTGTACGGCTGGTCCCTGCGGAGGTTCGAGTCCTCCCTCGGGCATGGGTGTGTGTGTTTGTCCTTAGGAAAATTTAGGTTAAGTAGTGTGTAAGCTTAGGGACTGATGATCTTAGCAGTTAAGTCCCACAAGATTTCACACACATTTTTTTACCGGGTGAGCTATCCGGGCAAGACTCATGATGAAAATAGCACACACAGAGAGATTCAGTCTGCTGACTTATTTATAATTGTATGATGTTTAGTTAAAAAAATATTTAATCTAACGGATGTCCCTGAATTGCGAGGAAAGACAGGTATTCCAAACACAGTCTCTTGCGTTGCATGGCGGTAGAGTCGTAGAGAGATAAAAATGCATAAATCCTTTCACTGTAATTAAAATAATATGATTCATGACTTAAAGTTTTCTTACTCATATTTGTTAGCACACGTCATTTAATTAAGCCAACTAAATAATTTCTTTGAACTCTTAGTCTCTCTCTCTCTTCCTCTCTCTCTCTGCTTCCCTAATTAGAATCCTATAAACAGTTAATTTCGTCCATGACAGATCCGGAAAGAAAAAGCTTACTTTTAGACCAGTACAATTCACAAGACTGAATACAGTTTGATATTATCTTTGATTTATTTTGTCTCTTTTCTCACACCCATTCACCGATAGGAGAAATTGAATAATAATTTCTCCACCATATTTGTATTACTATTGCACATACCGCCGTACCTACGAACTTGGATGTTGTGGTAGATTAAAGTTCTTTAGGTTAAATAACGAGTGATGGCAAACAGGAAAACAGATGCGTCTGACGTACTTCAGTGGCACATTGGAACAGAACTTCTTCGTAAAAGGTGCACAAAGCAAAGAAGACACAGATGACTTATAATTACCATACGTGTTCTACGTAGTCTTTGGCTGAAACTTCTCATTGATATTCTCTGTAATATTACCGATCAAATCTGTAGCTACGATGACGGCGGGACAGAGAGTTACGTTCTGCGCCCACATTGCTGGAAGAAAACAAACCATTTCGTTTCATTAATTTGATGAATAACTGCACACATCAAAAAAAGTTTTGCATCACCTTGGTTCCGACAGTTTCGGAATCTGTACAGAAAATTGGAACAGAGATCAACATCAACATCGTTTCAGCTCTTTTTATTGCTCACGAAAACCACACTTTACATGTTTTACCACCATACAGCGAGACCTTCAGAGGTGGTGGTCCAGATTGCTGTACACACCGGTACCACTAATTGCCAGCAGCACGTCCTCTTGCACTGATGCATGCCTGTATTCGTCGTGGCATACTATCCACAAGTTCATCGAGACACTGTGGGTGCAAATTGTCCCCCTCCTCAACGGTGATTCGGCGTTCATCCGTCATAGTGGTTGGTGGGTCACGCCGTCCATAAACGGCCCTTTTCAATCTATCCCAGGCATGTTCGATAGGGTTCAGGTCTGGAGAACAAGCTGGCCACTCTAGTCGAGCGCTGTCGTTATTCTAAAGGAACTCATTCACAAGATGTGCACGACGAGGCGCGAATTGTCGTCCATGAAGACGAATGCCTCGCCAATATGCTACTGATATTTTAGCACTATCGATCGGAGGATGGCATTCACGTATCGTGCAGCCATTACGGCGCCTTCCATGACCACCAGCGGCGTACGTCGGCACCACATAATGCCACCCCAAAACAGCAGGGAACCTCTACCTAGCTGCGCTCGCAGGACAGTGTCTAAGGCGTTCAGCCTGACCGGCTTGCCTCCAAACACGTCTCCGACGATTGTCTGGTTGAAGGCATATGCGAAACTCATCGGTGAAGAGAACGTGATGCCAATCCTGAGCGGTCCATTCGGCATGTTGCTGGGCCCATCTGTACCGCGCTGTATGGTATCGTGGTTCCAAAGATGGAACTTGCCATAGACGGCCGGAGTGTAACTGCGCTTCATGCAGCCTATTGTGCACAGTTTGGATTGTAACAAGACGTCCTGTGGCTGCACGAAAATCATTATTCAAGATGGTGGCGTTGCTATCAGGGTTCCTGATAGCCATAATCCGTAGGTAGCGGTCATCCACTACAGTGGTAGCCTTTGGGCGGCCTGAGCGAGGCATGCCACCGACAGTTCCTGTCTCTCTGTATCTCCTCCGCGCCCGAATAACATCGCTTTGGTTCACTCCGAGACACCTGGACACTTCGCTTGTTGAGAGCCCTTCCTGGCACAAATTAAGAATGCGGACGCGATCGAACCGCGGTCTTGACCGTCTAGACGTGGTTGAACTACAGACAACACGAGCCGTGTACCTCATTCCTGGTGGAATGACGAACTGATCGGCTGTCGGACCCCGTCCGTCTAAAAGGCGCTGCTCATGCGCGGTTGTTTACATCTTGGGGGGGGGGGGGGGGGTGGTTAGTGACATTTCTGAACAGTCAAAGGGACTGTGTCTGTGATACAATATCCACAGTCTACGTCTGTCTTCAGGAGTACTGGGAACTGGGATGATGCAAAACCTTTTTTTGATGTGTGTATTACCGCAGATGACTGTTGGAGTTAGTTTTGAAATGTAAAAAGATACTTGATTGAGTGTCAAGTATACGGAAGTGACTGAATACTTAAAATCTTATTCTACGACAAACTGCTCCTTTTCAGATATACTGCGAGATGAAGATGGGTTATCAGCACTTACAAATGGCTATTAGCACTTATTTATCACACGTTTTCTGTCATCAAAACTGTCTGTACTATTGATCTGTGTAAGTGACAATATGAAATCACTCTCGGAGTCGATGTTTCGGGTTTCAGATCTTTAAGAAATTTCTACCACGAAATTTAGCCGACGTTGGGAAAAGAGACGATGACGTGTCATTTACAGAGTGTTTCAAAAATGACCGGTATATTTGAAACGGCAATAAAAACTAAACGAGCAGCGATAGAAATACACCGTTTGTTGCAATATGCTTGGGACAACAGTACATTTTCAGGCGGACAAACTTTCGAAATTACAGTAGTTACAATTTTCAACAACAGATGGCGCTGCAAGTGATGTGAAAGATATAGAAGACAACGCAGTCTGTGGGTGCGCCATTCTGTACGTCGTCTTTCTGCTGTAAGCGTGTGCTGTTCACAACGTGCAAGTGTGCTGTAGACAACATGGTTTATTCCTTAGAACAGAGGATTTTTCTGGTGTTGGAATTCCACCGCCTAGAACAGTGTTGTTGCAACAAGACGAAGTTTTCAACGGAGGTTTAATGTAACCAAAGGACCGAAAAGCGATACAATAAAGGATCTGTTTGAAAAATTTCTACGGACTGGGAACGTGACAGATGAACGTGCTGGAAAGGTAGGGCGACCGCGTACGGCAACCACAGAGGGCAACGCGCAGCTAGTGCAGCAGGTGATCCAACAGCGGCCTCGGGTTTCCGTTCGCCGTGTTGCAGCTGCGGTCCAAATGACGCCAACGTCCACGTATCGTCTCATGCGCCAGAGTTTACACCTCTATCCATACAAAATTCAAACGCGGCAACCCCTCAGCGCCGCTACCATTGCTGCACGAGAGACATTCGCTAACGATATAGTGCACAGGATTGATGACGGCGATATGCATGTGGGCAGCATTTGGTTTACTGACGAAGCTTATTTTTACCTGGACGGCTTCGTCAATAAACAGAACTGGCGCATATGGGGAACCGAAAAGCCCCATGTTGCAGTCCCATCGTCCTTGCATCCTCAAAAAGTACTGGTCTGGGCCGCCATTTCTTCCAAGGGAATCATTGGCCCATTTTTCAGATCCGAAACGATTACTGCATCACGCTATCTGGACATTCTTCGTGAATTTGTGGCGGTACAAACTGCCTTAGACGACACTGCGAACACCTCGTGGTTTATGCAAGATGGTGCCCGGCCACATCGCACGGCCGACGTCTTTAATTTCCTGAATGAATATTTCTATGATCGTGTGATTGCTTTGGGCTATACGAAACATACAGGAGGCGGCGTGGATTGGCCTCCCTGTTCGCCAGACATGAACCCCTGTGACTTCTTTCTGTGGGGACACTTTGAAAGGTGGCTACACTGAGCCACAGCGCCAGAGATCGCGCTAGAGAGTATTGTTCCGCCGCCTCCACTGGCAGTGATTATTGAGAACTCGTAGTTGGCAGTGCTTTGGGAGAACTCGTGGTAGTCAGTGCTGAGATGTCGTAGTGAGGAGTGTTTGTTGAGATGAGCTAGTAGGCAGTGCTTGCTGAGATGTGATACTGAAAAGTTCTTGTTGAGATGTGATAGTAGCGAGTCGGTGTGGAGAGATTGTAATGTCTAGAGTGCTTTTCATCAATATAAATTAAGGTAACAAACTACTTTTCTTTTCTTTCTCATTATTTCAGTGTCCTGAATAATGCGTCATTACAGGTTCAGTCAACAAAGCATCTGGCTTGTGTTCTTGTATTAGAGTGTAATTCTGGTTTTCTTGAGTAATTATGGTATTTCTATTTTCTTTAATTAATTCAGTATAAATGATATTTAAAATTTCTTGTGTTGTTGAAAAAGAACCGTGCCAGATGCGTACGTTGAGTCATACTTCCACACACAGAACAGTTACACTTGTGCTTTGGTTTCGTAGGTTTTATAGTTGCTGGGGACTTAATTAATTAATTGTGTTAATACTTGAAAGACCAGGTGTACCGCCAGAATCCAGAAACAATTGAACAGCTGAAGCAGTACATCTCATCTGCATGTGAAGCCATTCCGCCAGACACGTTGTCAAAGGTTTCGGGTAATTTCATTCAGAGACTACGCCATATTATTGCTACGCATGGTGGATATGTGGAAAATATCGTACTATAGAGTTTCCCAGACCGCAGCGCCATCTGTTGTTGAAAATTGTAACTACTGTAATTTCGAAAGTTTGTCTGCCTGAAAATGTACTGTTGTCCCAAGCATATTGCAACAAACGGTGTATTTGTATCGCTGCTCATTTAGTTTTTATTGCCGTTTCAAATATACCGGTCATTTTTGAAACACCCTGTATGAGGAGCCTGAGTGTTTACTCCTTGTGAATTTAGAAAGTAATATTAAACGTTCCGTCGACGACAAAGTCATTAGAGACCGAGTTCTGTCTCCGATAGGGCAAGAAGCCTTTCGAAGGTGAACCGTCCTGGCTTTCGCCTTGATCGTTTTAGAGAAGCCACGGTAAGTCCATAGTTCTGTATCACAATAGTGGAACGCGGTTTCAACCGGTCGCCTCCCGAATTCGAGCCCAGTGTGGAAACCATTGCATCACGTGTCTTGGTCCGGAACCCTGCCTTAAATTCAAACCTCTCCGCATTTTCCTCGGAGACGAGAATATTGGGCACTCTATATGGTGATCCGTCCTTTAAGGTCTGCTACCCCATCGATGTTTACCAATACAAATTACTTTTGTAACAGCGTCTGCTTCATGCAGTTTCTCCCGTTTCACTATGACTTTCATCCATATCCTATTCAGGCATAGCTTTATTTTTGTTAGGGCTGCTTCTTCTGTCATGAAAATTAAGCAGGCATCTGACATATATTGATTCTCAACAACACCACCACCAACAAGCTACACTGACTGTGACGCTGCTGAAGAATGGTGTGAGGTATTGGAAATATTCACCATACTTGCGAACAAAAATATCCACTTTTTCTTTATTTACATGGGTCAATGTCTAATTTTCTATTGAAATTTATATTGAGAACACTGAATGAACTAAATCTCCTGTGATATGAACTTTGGCCGTTATTTTTTTACTTGAAGTTGAGATGTATTTATGTTTACTTACTGTCAGACGACCGAGCTCCTATTAAAATTTTCTCAAATCAGCATCCCGTGGATGTACTTCTGTTGTGGTCGTTTTCTACAACGTTGTAGGTTCACGAGGCCATATGATGTCTCAAATGATCTTACAGGTTTAAGTAACAAACAAAACTTCATTAATGTTGTTTTTAGCATTTTTAGCATTCAGAAAAAGTAAAAACATGTATTTGTTGCCCTTCAGTATGGACTACGATTGTTGCCATCACGTCATTACTCAGAATCGAAAATACACACCGTCATCTGAAGGATCAGTGAAACCGCCACATGTCACTGCCGCCACTTTGCTAATAACCAACTGCCACGGTAGTTAGTTTCTTAATGTAGTTGTGTGACGCCATTTTATGGCGTCAATCAAGCCATGCATCAGTATTATAAATGCGTTTTTGAATCTGGTTTATTTAGAGCATTCAAAATAACACAGCAGATGAATTCGCAATTGCGAATAATGACTGGCATTAGCTGTAGAATGGAATGACGACAATGAAAGACTGTGCCGGACCGGGACTCGAACCCGGATTTCCCGCTACGAGGTCTGTCCGTGGACCGTGGCGACATTCATTTTCTCTTACTGCAATAGTTCCGTCTCCTAAATTAATCATATAGGTAAAGAAAGTAGACAATGGGAAAGCTACAAATTGGTATTAGTCGATAACTCAAATTAACTCTGAACATATTTGCAAAAATAAGCCGTAAATGTCAGTTACTCCTGCCACAGTGTTTCATTGAGTTCACTCACAATAATGAGTGATTTGGCAAGGTGCCACCTATCGTAGGACAAATATTGAAATAGCAAATACAATAACACACAATGAAAACTAAACAAGACTACGTCCAGTCCCTACAGAGAGAGAGAGAATTACTCAAACGAGGTGACCCAAGAAAATGGAAGATATTAGCCACGAGTTCCGAAATATGATCACAGAGATAGGGGCATAACGATGGAGCTTACCGCACTGGTCTCTGTAGAATCGTGATGCTGAATGCTCACGGTTCTAACATCGTGATTGCACTGCAGCAACCAACATAAGTGCTACTAGTGTACTATCGCGAAAAATGCTTATCAGATTGGACTGCGATCACAAAAGCCTGCTCCCAGCGTAATGGAAGACAACCACTGTGCATCAAAACTGTGGTAACTTCCGTACTTTTACTACTGCTACTACTACTACTAGTACTACTACTACTACTACTACTACTACTACTTCTACTTCTTCTACTTCTACTTCTACTATCTGCAATTTGAAGACATCTACGGTCTGCATCTAGAGAGTGTTGTGTCCATATTTTTGTAAACTCAGGTGTCCAACCGTGTGTGCGTGTACGGATATAAAAGGATTCAAGGATTTCCGTGGCCAACACGACAGGGAGGTGGAAGTGGAACTGGTGCCACTGCCTCTGACCAGTGGGGCGGCACATCCATTTAGCGCACGAGTTGGGAGACCTGTCTTGGCGCCACTTCTCTGAAGATGGGAGGAATCAGTGCTCTTCTGCGTTGTCGTGGTTCCAACCTAAACTCGAACCTAATGCCCTCTAGCATTACGGATTTTCGCAATAAAGTGTACTTTCTAAATTAATTAAATGGTGAATGAAAATTATTTCGCCCCACCTATAAAATGGCTCTGAGCACTATGGGACTCAACTTCTCAGGTCATCAGTCCCCTAGAACTTAGAACTACTTAAACCTAACTAACCTAAGGACATCACACACATCCATGCCCGAGGCAGGATTCGAAGCTGCGACCGCAGCGGTTGCGCGGTTCCAGACTGTAGCGCCTAGAACCGCTCGGCCACTCCGGCCGGCCCCGACCTATAGATTGTCCTCCATGCAGGAAAGCCACCAGTGGTGTCCATTAGCTGGATATAATTTCTCTTAGTATTAATACAGAGAATTATTTAGTATGTCTTTCTAATTAATTGGCAATCAGATTGGGATTACTATCTGTGAACTCTGAATTTTGCAGTCAATTCAGATCTGTGACTGAAATTAAGAAATTTATTTCATTTGACTCCCTTGTGATGGGACTGTATTGGACAGCCGTCGTGGCTTAGCCAAGTGTGTTGCACCCGTATATCTTCGAAAAGTCTCCGTGTTACGACTACATGACCGATGATTCTGTGTGGGACTTGAGAAGAACTGTAGTCGCCCAGATGGGGATGTCTATACTGTAATTAATTTTTTGGAACATTAGAATATCTTTCTGCCATAATCTGTGTTCGTCTTTTCATCGCATAAAGGCGTCCTTTGTGTGAACATACAACCACGTGGCTTTATACAGAGTATAATGGGTAGATGTGCAGATATTTGTATTGGTGACTGAGAACAGTATACTGGATAACATTGCATTAGTATTTACTTCATTTGCAGACGAATAGTTGTAGCTGTTATGCATAGCATGTTTTAGATCTACATGTAGATACGGCAAGAGCAAGCATTAAAGCTTGTTTTCCCCTGGGCAGCAGGTCAGGTGTGGATGTGTGGACCCAAAACGGTTAGCCTATACTGACAGGCGTAGTCGATTTAGTGGTGCAATTACAATGCAGAAAAAATCAGGTATTAAATTATGTGACATGATTGTGGGAAGAGTGTTCAGTGCAGAGAAAAAACAAGCAACAAACTGATGTGTGTACATGTTATGGTACCACATATAAAAATATCTGCACTTACAGCCATTACACTTTGTATATTCGCACAATAGTGGGTTTCCCCATAAAACGTTTTCCAATTTAACCGTTTTGCTTAAATAAGAAATGCCGGCCGGTGTGGCCGAGCGGTTCAAGGGCGCTACAGTCCGGAACTGCGCTACTGCTACGGTCGCAGGTTCGAATCCTCCACTCGGCCATGGATGTGTGTGATATCCTTAGGTTAGTAGGTTTAAGTGGTTCTAAGTTCTAGGGGGCTGATGGCCTCAGATGTTAAGTCCCATAGTGCTCAGAGCCATTTGAACCATTTTGAAATAAGAAATATGCTTGTCTTACTTCGGTACACACTCTTCTGCTATCTTAATTTCAGGGAGTGCACATGGAAAATACGTTTGTCTTGCACAGGTTTCATCTGCAAAACGAGCCTCATTACACGTCCATTCATTAATGCATCAGTATTACTGGTAAAGTTTGAAAGCTATGTACGGGTAGAAAGCAGCATAGACTACTGTCATAGGTTGTGACAAATAAGCAACAATGTTCCTGATTAAGTTTGAAAGGTGCGTGTGGCTATCAAGAAAAGTAGACTATTCTAATAGGTAATGACAAATAAGGCCTGATACTATGAAGATGTATATTTTTAATGCCCAAGAGAACAACTTAGTAATATGATCTGACCGAAAAATGTGAAAATTGAAAATACTCGTAAGTAGAAAACACTCACATAGCACCCACTATCATAAATAAAGCGTAACGAAAAGAAATGGGGCCTACATATCTAATACATGTAAGTAGCACACGAATGAATAGGTTCGTAAATGCAGTAGATTGCTTTGAACATGAGTTGTCTTTCTGCTTATTGCGTCCAGTTGTGTAATGGGATTGTAGACCCTTCGTATGTCCACATAAATTCAGAATGCAGAAAATAGTTAATTATCAGTGATCAACTGCAGTCCTGATTCTCCTCGTATGCCGGCCGGTGTGGCCATGCGGTTCTAGGCGCTTCAGTCTGGAACCGCGTGACCGCCACGGTCGCAGGTTCGAATCCTGCCTCGGGCATGGATGTGTGTGATGTCCTTAGCTTAGTTAGGTTTAAGTAGTTCTAAGTTCTGGGGGACTGATGACCACAGATGTGCTCAGAGCCATTTGAACCATTTTTTTCTCCTCGTATATAACACTATTGGGTAAGTGAAGCGACACTGCACGGTGTGTCTCAGAAGCAATCAGCTGCCGAGCGCACGATGCACTACCTTCTATCAGCACTTGCAACATAATTACCATGCAGTGAAATCCTACTTATTGTGACTTACAATTCTCAGTGCCGGCTCTGTAGTTCGAGTAGCTATCCATCGCGTAGTTAACTTTCGTAAGACAACAAATTGACCACCTGCCAGCGTGGCACTTTGAAGTAGATCAAAGGTGAAGCCTGATACAGTTTTCGGTAAAATGAATTCATAAGACGTGAGATTTGCAAGTAATGTATTCTACATCCACATAGATACTCCGCAAGCCACCGTACGGTGCGTGGCGGAGGGTACCCTGTATCACTATTTGTCATTTCCCCTCCTGGAATGTAGTCGAATTAAGTCGGGTGATGTTGAGGGTATTAGATTAGGAAATGAGACACTTACAGTAGTAAAGGAGTTTTGCTATTTGGGGAGCAAAATAACTGATGATGGTCGAAGTAGAGAGGATATAAAATGTAGACTGGCAATGGCAAGGAAAGCGTTTCTGAAGAAGAGAAATTTGTTAACATCGAGTATAGATGTAAGTGTCAGGAAGTCATTTCTGAAAGTATTTGTATGGAGTGTAGCCATGTATGGAAGTGAAACATGGACGGTAAATAGTTTGGACAAGAAGAGAATAGAAGCTTTCGAAATGTGGTGCTACAGAAGAATGCTGAAGATTAGATGGGTAGATCACATAACTAATGAGGAGGTACTGAATAGGATTGGGGAGAAGAGGAGTTTGTGGCACAACTTGACCAGAAGAAGGGATCGGTTGGTAGGACATGTTCTGAGGCATCAAGGGATCACCAATTTAGTATTGGAGGGCAGCGTGGAGGGTAAAAATCGTAGGGCGAGACCAAGAGATGAATACACTAAGCAGATTCAGAAGGATGTAGGTTGCAGTAGGTACTGGGAGATGAAGATGCTTGCACAGGATAGAGTAGCATGGAGAGCTGCATCAAACCAGTCTCAGGTCTGAAGACCACAACAACAACAACAACAACAACTCCTGTTCCATTCGCAAATAGAGCGAGGGAAAAACGACTATCTATATGCCTCCGTATGAGCCCTAATTTCTCGTATCTTATCTTCCTGGTCCTTACGCGCAATGTATGTTAGTAGCAGTAGAATCTTTCGGCAGTCAGCTTCAAATGTCAATTCTTTAAATTGTCTCAATAGTGTTTCTCGAAAAGAATGTCGCCTCCCCTCCAGGGATTCTCATTTGAGCTCCCGAAGCATCTCCGTAATACTTACGTGTTGTTCGAACCTGTCAGTAACAAATCTCTGAATTGCTTCAATGTCTTCCTTCAATCCGACATGGTACAGATCCCCAACACCCGAGCAGTACTCAAGAATAGGTCGCACCAGCGTCCTATATGCGGTCTCCTTCACACATGAACCACTCTTTCCTAAAATTCTCCCAATAAATCGAAGTCGACCATTCGCCTCCCCTACCACAGTTCTCACACGCTCGTTCCATCTCAAATCGCTTTTCAACGCTACGCCCAGGTATTTAAACGACTTGACTGTGTCAAGCAGGACAGCAGTTATACTGTATCCGAACATTACAGCTTTCATATTCCTACTCATCCGCATTAGCTGACATTTCTCTACATTTAGGGCTAGCTGCCATTCATCACACCATGTGGAAATTTTGTCTAAGTCATCTTGTATCTTCCTACAGTCATTCAACTTTGACACCTTACCGTACACCACGGCATAATTAGCGAACAACCGTAGATTGCTGCTTACCATATCCGTCAAATCATTTATGTATATAGGGTACGACAGACTTCCCTGGGGCACTCCTCAGGGTACCTTGGCTCTGATGAACACTCGCCTTCGAGGACAACATACTGGGTTTATTTAAAGTCTTTGAGACACTCACATATATTGAACTTATTCCATATGCTCGTACCTTCGTTAACGGCCTGCAGTGGGGCACCGTATCAAATGCTTTCCGGAAATTTGCCTGTTGTGCTTCATCCATAGTTCTCAGAATATCATGTGAGAAAAGGGCAAGTTGACTGTCTCACGAGCGATGCTTTCTAAAACCATGCTGATTCGTGGGCATAAGCTTGACCTTCAAGAAGAAAGAAAAACTTTACAACCCCGTAGGGACATTCCAACCTACGGTACAATTCCAAGATTCAACCTTACAGACCAAAGTAACATCGTCTGAAATACGTGATTCTGATTCCTAGATAAATTACTCTTACATTTCAGAAGAGGTCAACATCTTTGAATTTGTAACAGCAATGACTGAGGTAAAGCAATAAGCGATGCAGTAACCAACTTCCAAACAGTGAATTTTCTTGATCATACACTAAATTTTCGAATAATAAAAGCTGGTTCTGATGTAACAAAAAAATGAATATTTGGGGTGAAAGGAATGCAAAGGAAACGGGATGGCAAAGGGATAGGAAGGAAGTAATGACTTCAAACCGCACAGGGAATTGCTGCAATGCAACGGCGAAAGTTGAAAATTTGTACCACACCGAGATTCCAACCCTGATGCTCCGCTTCTCTAGAACGGTTGCCTTATCTGCACCGTCCACCCAGACACGTTTTCCATCATACGCAAGTTCGCGGCTTCATGTTTGAGAAGGTGTTACAAGGTGGCCAAACAGAAGATCGGATACCAACGCGCGGAGTAATATGGAAACATTCAAAAACTAAACTCACCATGTAAAATTAATCGTTATCGCAGTAAATAAATTGGAGTTAATCTCAGCCGGTTCCTTACGCATTTCAGTGTCTACTCAACAGCGCGGACCTCGGCCAGACAAAAACACTTCCTTCAGTTTTTGAACGCAGCACGAAGTGCCTCTTCGACTGTATCATTCCAAGTACGAACAAGGGGTGACCAAGAGTAATGACGGACTACTTTCAAACGAGAAAAATCATTTGTCCCACACCCGCAAACGAATACGATTGGTCGAGAAAGCCGGCCGCTGTGACCGAGCACTTCTAGGCACTTCAGTCCGGAACCACGCTGCTGCTACCGTCGCTGGTTCGAACCCTGCCTCGGGAATGGAAGTATTTTATGTCCTTAGGTTAGTTAGGTTGAAGTAGTTCTAAGTCTAGGGGACTGATGACCTCAGATGTTACGTCCCATAGTGCTTAGAGCCATTTGAACCATTTTTTGATTGGTCGAGAGCAGTCCGATTCGCCAAAAACTGACGTTTGTCACAGTGGTCAAGCAAAGACATTGCTAAAGAGCTTGTATCGGTATATCGAAACTGGTAGAGCAAGATCTCATAGGTGACAGCGAGTACAGGCATCACGATGCAGAAAAATTCAAACTCTAATGTGAGGAAATGAAAGTGCCGAGTAACAGGAACCTCTCAAGTTTTATTGCACTGTTTTCTTCAGAAACTTTTCATTGAACTTCCCGTTGCGCTTCGAAAGCGCAAACGTTGTCATTAAAATTACTGAGTCAGTATTCGTTATCGGGGACTCGTGCCTGAAAATTCACTGAAAATCAAGGTAAAACCTGTTTCATAATTTTTAGGTGAACATTTATGTAAATACTTGAAGACGGCGGTAGGTTTTCTTTGTTACAGATATGGATGGTGTATCCTGTCGCACATGTCCAATAGAACATACAGCACATACATGTATAATTCTGTGGGGACGATAGTTGTGCGATGTAAAAGTTTCAGTGCGGATATAAAACCAACCTCGAACTCCTACGGGGAATCAAAAAACGCGGTCGAACTCCTACGGGAATCAGAAAATTCGAGCAGGGGGTTAATGGGCCGAGGGTGGTTGCTGCGCGGCGAGCGGGAAGCCGCGAACTTGCGTATGATGGAAAACGTGTCTGGGTGGACGGTGCAGATAAGGCAACCGTTCTAGAGAAGCGGAGCATCAGGGTTGGAATCTCGGTGTGGTACAAATTTTCAACTTTCGCCGTTGCATTGCAGCAATTCCCTGTGCGGCTTGAAGTCATTACTTCCTTCCTATCCCTTTGCCATCCCGTTTCCTTTGCATTCCTTTCACCCCAAATACTCATTTTTTTGTTACATCAGAACCAGCTTTTATTATTCGAAAATTTAGTGTATGATCAAGAAGGAACCTTTCATCTGAAGCTATCGATTAGATATAAATCTAGTTGTCTCACTAGATTTTAGATTGCCAAAATAATATGGAGAATGCTAAGTTTAGTATACAGGGTGAGTCACTAACTATTACCACCTAGAATAACTCCGAAAGTATGATAGTAGCTGAAAAGTTTGTGGGACAAATGTTGCTTGGGACAACGGGGGCCACAATATGACGTTGGTTTTTTGGTGCTAGGTGGGTCGCGTCAGAGATATGAAGGCAACTTCGCTTTTTTTTATATGGATGCTATAGTTTGGTACCTATTTTCTGATAGCGGCCACCGAGACGAATCCAATGATGTGTAACATAAGGTCTTTGAAGGTCAACGAGATCAAAAAGGTGGCATGAACGTCCATTTACAGAAGATGTCCGAAGTGATGACCATTGATATCAATGCAGTGCTGCAATCTTATTATGGATTGAGTGGTATTTCTTATCACTTCGGCTCTTATCGAAGCACATGCTCTGACTATTCTCTTTCTTATATCGTGCAAATAGTAAATATTCGCCGAATACGGCGTATTCATCTAACGTGCCATTGACATGTAAACACCATTTGACAGTTTCGCAGTACAACACTAATAGGAACGGTAAAACTAGTATCGGCGAATCAAGCGAATGTGAGTGATGTATTCCTTCGAAGAACAAGTCGATATGCTTCTCATTTACGGACAATGCCAAAGAAATTCAGTGAGAGCAAGACACTTATACACTGAAAGATATCCTCAACGCACTCACCCTACACGTCCTACATTTAAGTATGTGTATGAGACATTGAGAACAACTGGATCTTTAAAGCATCGGAAACATATCCAGCAGAGGAAAGTCACTAACTAGGAAACGAAAATTACTGTTGAAACTGTGGTTCGAGATCCTTGTGTTAGTTCGCGTCAAATCGAAAGGAAATCTGGCATGAGCCAGAGCAGTGTTGTTCGTGTTCTGCATCGTCATAAATATCATCCTTGCCATATCAGTCTCCACCAAGGATTAACTGATACGGATTGTATGCGTCGCGTTGAATTCTGCCGATGGGCTCAACTTCAGATTCAGAGGAATGACACAGTTATTCATTTGATCTTATTTACTGACGAGGCTACATTCACAAACCATGGAAATGTTAATTTCAATAACATGTATTACTGGGCAACTGAAAATCCATGTTGGTTGCGGAAAATTGCACACCAAAAACCGTGGTCGGTGAATGTATGGTGTGGGAATCTGGAGGGCCGAGTTATGGGCCCCTATTTCATCGAAGGGAATCTTCGTGGTAGGAAGTACACCACATTCCTGCAAGAATCATTAGATCTGTTATTGGAAGCAATACCTTTAGGAACAAGGAACAGAATGTGGTATCAACACGATGGGTGTTGTAATATTTTCCAATTCATTTTTGGCCACAGGTACAGTTTTATTAAGAGTAATTTCTATAAATGTGTACGCTGCCATTGCATATAGGCAGCTATCCTGGAACATCAAGCCTCACAGAAAAAATAATTAAGCATTGTGTTTAATTGGCTTATCGCGTAATATTAAAGAAAGATGTTTGTAATCCATCGTAAATAAGACGGATGTCTTCACGTTGGAATACGTATGATATTTCTGGCGATAGCGCCCTGAGAAAATTTAGCCGTGGCTGTTAACAAACATAAAAGAATTTTTAACAAAACATTTCATTAAATTATCAGAATATTCTCTTTCATTCAAAAAAAAAAAAATTACGCGATAGTGTCCGGCAGATTTTTCGCTGATGGCTAGACACGAGTTGCAGAGACAGTTCCCAAATCGTTGGACTGGACGCGGAAGAGATGCGTCGTGGCCGGCTCGTTCGCCAGATTTGACGCCTCTGGATTTTTTCTTGTCGGAATTCATAAAAGACATTGTTTATGAAGACATTCCAACTAAGCCTGAAGATATGCGAGAGAGAATTGTCAGAGGATGTGCTTCGATAAGTGCTGATGTGATAAGGAATACCACTCAATCCGCGATAAGAAGATTGCAGCACTGCATTGATACCAATCGTTATCACTTCGAACAGCTTCTGTAAATGGATGTTCATGCCACCTTTGATCTCGTTGACCTTCAAAGACCTTACTGTCACACATCACTGGGTTCGTCTCGATAGCATCCCATAAAAAAAAGTTGACCTTCATATCTCTGAAGCGACCACACCTAGCAACAAAAAACCAACGTCATGTTATGGCCCCCGTTGTCCCATGCAACCTTTGTCTCACAAACGTTTCACCCCGTATCATACTTTCGGAGTTATTCTTGGTGGCAATCTCCTGTATAACCTGGTAATAAAAATACCCGTATTAACTATGAGTTACTATAGGTATTTTACGTATTTCCATGTATTTACTCGTGATCACACGGCGTATGTGCTGCGGGCAGTTTCTGAAGCTCCACCTTGGCATTCGGGGCCGTAATATGTCGCTGGGGCTGCTGAAGCAATAAGCGCCCTCAATTTTCCGGCAGTTGGCCACGCCGCACCCCTGTCTGGCTTAGCGCCGCTGTTGTAGCTTCGCAGCCGGGCAAGCTAAACCGCCCGTGTTTAACTGCATTAATATTACCGCGTTAGTGGCTTGCAAGCGGTCGTTAATTCGCCGACGAATAGCTGGTTATTTGTAATACAATTATAGACACCACTAGGCTAGCTTTTCTCCTGTTGCTCCAGGCTCTGATCATCATCCCAAACGTTACACTAGGATATAAATGTTCTTAACACTGTATTTTCACGTATGTGGTGTGTAGTGTTTACGATGTATCGTCACAAACACTAAGAGGTTCCGTCGAGCGACGCCAGGCAAGTAGGGGTATGTGTTACAATTTTTTTTATTACGGGCTTTATATGGGTTAATATTCTAAAAATTTTTGTTTTGTATTGATTACATGACCCACGATCGAGTTCGGCAAGGTGTTCAAATACTGTTCTGACGACGCCGCAGCGGCTGGTAGCAGGCACACTACAGGGGCTAACAGACGGCTAGAGGAGGCAGACGACGTGGAAGAAATTGTCGAGACTAATTTTTAATTATCAAAAAGTCTTGGTAATAAATGAACATAAACTATATTTACTTCTGTGTCTGACGGCTGACTCTTAACATTAAAAAGTAGTGAAATATCAGATTTGAACGTGTTTGCGATTGAGTTGTACGGTACAAGTGCTGAGAAGACAACATGATTCAGTTGCGAGTATTGACTGACACCGCTATAATGAGCCTTTTTTTAAAACCTTCCGAACCTAGGGTGGAAAGTATGCGTGGGTGACCGACAAATGTTTACTACTGTTATGAATTTTTAAATCTATGGAATAGTCACCCACACTATCAGCTCATATTTTATAATTTTATTATTTTAAGTAATTAGATGATGGGAAATATTAAATTAAAGTAAAGTAAGTTTAAACTTCGATATTTATTTTAAAATTCATCAATGTTCAATAAACGGATAGCACATCTACGTCTGTCTCAAAACTAGTGCCTTATTTACTATTGCGAATTAGTTAAGGAAAGTGTTACTCAGATGGAGTTCAATTGGCATAAAACGTGATTTTCAAAGAATAGTAAACAAAGAATAGGAACAGGATGGGGTACCGCATTCAAGCAAGCACACAAAGATAGCTCAAGGGAGGGTAGCCAAAAAAGAAAAAGCACTCTACCATCACCTGTCCATTCTATTTAAGCAAAGAAATTACGCTCCTGGCGTAGTCGTGTACCGACTGGATAACCGCAGACTGGTATTGGGAGTTTAGGCGAAGATCTCGTGTTTCAGTATATCCACAATCTTAATAAAATTTTCTATAAAAAATCTTTCTAGAAATTGTGAAACAGGAAAACTGCTCGTGATAGTGATTAGTTAAGTTTGAATACGCGGATTATTATGCAAAAGAGAAGCTGAGAGCTAGTTTGTTATTACAGCACATGTTCCACGTGCACAAGTACATTTACAGAAAATGTGTAATCCCACAACGATTTTAATGTCGAAATCAAATCGAAACACATTATTTACAAAAGAAACTTCCGAACTGCGTTAATAATTGCATAGTATTGACCTGACGGCTCAAACAATTTTACGGGCACGTGGTACTGCTACTACAAAGCACACACCACGTGGATTGAACACAAAGAGAAATTATTAATTTGAACATGAGAAAACACTTAAACGCACATTCACACTAAACAGCGATGATTTTAATCAAAATTACGCCTCATGACAACGTACTTCCACTTTCCTTTATTGGAGTGGAAACAAAGCAACTACCGCAATACACTCTGAAACCAACACTGAAATCGCACTGCATCAAATGGTTCAAATGGCTCTGAGCACTATGGGACTTAACATCTATGGTCATCAGTCCCCTAGAACTTAGAACTACTTAAACCTAACTAAACCCCGCCGGGAATCGAACCCGGGAACCCGGGCGTGGGAAGCGAGAACGCTACCGCACGACCACGAGCTGCGGACCGCACTGCATCCCGATTTAAAATAATGTATAAAACATTTTCGATGTTGATTTGTAAGGAAAGTAATTAATAGTTCAGTTAGGCTGAAAACTTATGAATTTCAGTGTCCTTTGGACTCACCAAACACGCGCTTACCCGGAGATGTTACCATTTGAGAAACTGCCTGCAGACTGACTAGCGTGGTGTCCCACAGATACAATAGGAAGTGACCAGAGAGGTAGCTTCCTTTACCAACTTGACAAGGAACAGACAGAACCACACCAAGGAGGCAAACCTCTTAGCCTTAGAAATCGTATCTACCTACTCAGACGTTGGTCCTAATGTTCTTTAGCAGACAGAACTTCCCACCGAGCGTGCAACTACAAATACTCTCACTCAGTTATCCTTTCACACCAGAAGGGAAGGAGATGACAATATCTTAAGACATCGTGTACACTACATAAAAGAGGCGGATGTGGGTTTCATAGGAAACAGTATCATAAGAATTACAAATAAAAATGTATTTGAAAGTGTTCTGTGACAAGTTGTTCTTGGTTATATGTGAATATAACATATTCCACTGCTCAGTCTCCTCCCAGATAAATATAGAAATACCACAGTAAATTTAGAGTTGCAAATGTATGACATAAACAACAATAAATCGAGAAAAAAAGCATGAAAGGAATCTTAACAGATCTTTCACCGCTTTTTTTTTTCTTTTTTGAGACTTTCTACTTGCATGGAGACTAGCCAGGCACTTTAAAGGACCATTCTTATAGCTCAGTGGAAGCTATTAGAAGCTTAAATTGACAGTTAAATGACAAAGTGTTCTTACGCACAGAATGAGATCAGGAGTGCAACAGTGTCTCTGACAGTTACCATTGCGAAGGTTTAGACTGATTACTTGCACTCAGTATTCAACGCGTACTGAGCTCTAATAAAGGTTTACGAAGTGTTAATGCTTGTTAACAAGTATAATAGTGATTTGATAGTTGGAGGAAAATCAAAGAACGATGTTCCTATGAGTGTGAATTCTGTGCATATGAGATGCGCCTAGTGAACCGACTAGAAGTATTAACGACATGTAGTTGTTGGTGCCCTGTACGCTAGTTAGAATTATTGTTGGAGTGAGATTTTCATACTCATTATTCCGATTACCAACAGGAGCGTTATCTCTGACTGAAATTGTCAACTGACGTCAACAATGACATTTAAACTGTATTTACGACGTGTGAAAGTATTTGAAGTTAGTTATTTAAAACGATTACGTATTCAACAAAAGGCATATTGGTAAATACTTTCATTCCATAAGAGAATGAAAGAGAACATTGACAACAGATATTATCATATTATCAGTTGTCGACACATCGGTGAATGGAATCTTCGTTTGTTTCACAATATCTGTAACTCTTGCCGCGAATGTAATTCATCATTATACGTTAAAACTGTCCATGAATCTACTCCTCGTTAATGAAAAGGATCTCCTATTAAAGAATTGCATTTAATTAGAAGAAGATTTAACCTTCATGGAGATTGTAGCGGGTTCGTCTGAACTTCGGTTCTACTGTGATTTGCATCTACGGCGTGGGCACACGCGATCACAACAGCAATTACACGACATATAAAAGTCCTTATCCATAATTAATTCTTCGCAGGCAGCGTGCAGTTGACGTCAAGAGAGCAGGGACAGCGTAGTTGCGAGATAACAATTTCTCTATTGTTACGTTCTGTACTATTTGCATTTACTTCTGCGCTTCCCTTTTAAACAATATGGCGTGGTTGACAGCATTAAGAATGAAAAGCGAAAATGGAGGTCGAGATTCCGTTCCGTGAAAGCAACAGTTATTAGTTTCCTATTTGTATAAAACAAAGAAATGTGTTGTAAACTACATCACCGTAAAAACACGGCCAAAAAATAACAGAAATTGCGGTTGTTCTCAAAAAGAGCTTCGCTGACGGAGCACAAAGAATAAAGTGCGTTGGAAACAGGAAAAATTTTAATTGAGGGGGAAGCTTCTGTTATTAGACCGAAATATCTATGTCACTGCGAGAAGCCGTTAGGCTCTACAGATAACCAAAAAAGAAGCCAGTGAGCTGTTTGGCAGTGTGGAGCCGCCTGCGACTGCGCCCAGCGCCGTGGAGGACAGTCCGCTTTGAATAAGGAACGCCTTTGAAGTGGGAGGAACTAATTGCTGACACACTAATTGGCGCTGGACTAACGGAATGAGGTAACATCGCATTTGCGAGTTTATTCGCTTGCGCGGTACGTCTCCGCGCTCGTTTTTATTTGCGGTGTACTGTTTCTGTGGGCCCGATGTGCGCTCTCCGCAGCGGGAAGCAGTAACGTAAAAACGGTGCGTAAGAACTGCAGGCGTTTCGCACCAACACATACGCCGATAGGGTAACAATCATCTGTGCAAGTTAACGCGTTTCTCTTTCACACTTCACAAACGAGATTCGTGACGTGGGAAGATTAATTACATTGACACAGCCAGTATGTATGAAGGAACACAGTACATGAATAAATTACTCCCATTTTTGTGTAACGAACAACTGTTCTGCTGCACTTGTAAATCATGTTACCCGAGACGTGATTCACTATTACAATATAGTTGTGCTTCGCTTTCGTTCAGTCGCCCTTCTGTAGTGTTACTTATTTAGTGGTAAAACGTAAACATTATTCATAAATTTTATTTTTGAATATACTGACTAGATAACTGTATTTATTTTTTATTGATAGACCCTGCCCAATTTCGCTGTTCCTCGATGAGATCAAAACAGGTTGAAAAGTGAATTTGCAGTGAACTAACCGCTCTTTAGCTTACGGTCATTATTTTTCATTCGTGTTTATCGCTTCACCCCTTTTCTTAACTTTTTATCCATTGATCTAACGAGTAATTTGTTCGTTTCTGGTAAAACTGTTTAATATTTCTGAAATTTTATTTCTGAATCGTCAGTTTCGTGTAAAAAAATCTTACATTGTGTGTGTGTGTGTGTGTGTGTGTGTGTGTGGTGTGTGTGTGTGTGTGTGTGTGTGTGTGTGTGTGTGTGTGTGTGTGTAGGGTGAATACGTATAAATAATTTTTTCATTATGACTTAATTTGGTATTCAGCGGAAGGAGAAGGTTCTATGTGAGAAGCAATTGAAACTGAGTACACATAAAGTAATCCCGTGTGAACTCGCGTAGATTTCAAAGATATTGATTTCGAATCTGTACTGACACAGCACAAACAGCGAAAGGCAGCAGTATAGGCAATGAAAAAGGAACTGTCTCTACATAGTCCACATACATTAAAACTAAGTCGCTGGCTGTTTTAAATTATATAAGCAGTGTTTATGTAAAACCACTAGTCATGTAGTATTTCAATAAGCTTACTGAAGACAATTTGTTTATTATGTGAATTAGAAATGGAAGTTCTTGTAGCTGCTATTATAGCGACAAATTTGCTTGATAAATGCGAAATGTAAAAAAGAGGTGTTAGACGAAAGGAGCGTACAAATAACGAGAAAATTCCTAGATACTGTATGAGAAACTCTGTTGTAGTATAGACATAAAAAGGTTATCGATGGAAATAACGAAATATTTTCTGTCTCGGTTACTTGATTACTTTCCTGAGAAATGTATCGAAACAAAACGACAATATAGCAAAATAAACCTTTATTTGTCCAAAAATGAGCTCATCATGCGTAACTAGGAACAGCAGATGTATTTCTTTACAATACGTTACTTTCTTCCTACTTTGCAGTTCATTTACATTCATGAAAATCTTTAGTATGAGATCAGATCTGAATAGGGTGTACGTGGTAAAATTCGTAAGACAAGTAAGGTAGTTAAACATCTGCCCACGGATTTTACAGTCCCGTGAGTTGCGGCCTCTACCTCTTTCGAATGGGCCGTTATTTGATTGCTTCATTATTAGGCTTTTCCTACATTCGAAGTGGTTTCGAACACCGCAGACAGTCGCAAAGACAACCTTATTTACATTCGTATAAAGAGTTACTGACGACGCTGTTCGATCCATACACTGGATCTAGGACGAATTACTGAAACAAAAAGGGGAAGGAAGGTTAATGCTTAACATCCATTCGACGACGGCACGATTAGAGATTGGACGCACGCGTAGCGTGATAAAGGATGACGAAAGAAATCGGCCGTGGTCTTTTCGAAAAGACCGTCTTGGAATTCATCTTAACGCGTTTAGAGGAAGCATGAGTGGTTGCATGGGGATGTGAACCCCTTCCCATCCGCCCCTCTTTCCGAAGCCGCGCGGTCTGGGGCGTCTTGTCACGGTCCGCGCGGCTTCCCCCATCGGAGGTTCGAATCCCCCTCGGGCATGGGTGTGTGTGTCGTCCTTAGCATAAGCTCAAGATAGTTCAGTAGCGCGTAAGCTTAAGGACCGATGACCTCAGCAGTTTGGACCCATAACACCTTATCACAAATTTCCAAAATTTCCAAATACGAGTCTATTATTTTAACCATAGTGTCGAATTTCTCAGTAAATACTGAAAGAACTGTTGCGTTTTCGTACTCAATCACGAGATTCATCGATAGTTTACACAGTCGCAACGTGCGCTATTTTGTATATATTACTTGTGATCGGCTCTGTGTCATTATTTTAGTGTATAACGAGAAGTATACTTACTTATTATGTAATTGCAAAGTTTACATTAACTGTAAACTTAACCTGATTGCAGTATTGACCAATATTTTTCCTTTCAGTTAACATAAATGCACTTTTTAAGGTCGGCGATGCTTACTCAGTCGTGTTTACGTAACTAGTGAATACTCCTTCCTCTCTTTTCTAGCAGTGCAATCCTCTGACACCACAAACAGGATGTGATCAGTACTGTTTTTAAATTTACAGTCTCTCCTTGACACTGTTTGACATGTTTCGTTAATTTTCATGAGAACCTTGCTTGATAGTTAAAAGGTTTATAATTTAAGCAGCAACCAGCCACAAGTATGGTTTAAAAAGTTCATTCAACTTAAACCATTACCGGTTTCGGATGTACTACTATTCCATTTTCAGATGGCTCTTACAAGCTTCCTTTTTTGCTGCTGGGGCTTCGTTTTGTTTTCGGTACTGTTGTGGTGTAGTGGTGGATGTTTCGGTGGGACGACTTCGTTCCGTATTTGTGTTATACATTATACAGTTAACACATTTTTCCACATGGACTATGTAAGTGGTGTTTAATTTCCCGTAAACTGCTACAGCTCACTCCATTTTATTTTTTATGGCAGCATGCACGCTCAACATTCACGAAACGTGGCTTAGCTTGGCAGGAGTAACAGAAACAATCGTACGTGCTGCACTCTATACAGCTCTACATTCGCAATAATCTCGGAAACTGTAACAACAGAAATTAGCCATCCTACGTTTCCTTCAGCATTGTAAAATGTCACGTTGTCGAAAGGAGTACCAAAGACTATAAAAATGGCAACTCTGTACTGATATGGTAGATAGCGCACCAACCAGAGAGCTGATTTAGTGGTTAACTTTTCTTGAAAGCCAAACAGGCCCGTTGAGTAGTGCGTGGCCTCAGTCTTTCAGTAATGTATATTTCTGCTACATTTGTAATGACTACTGTTTTAGATATTTTCCTCTATTCCGATGTACTTTTCTATTTTCATCACAGCGGTCGCAAGTTATATATAATGGAAAGTCTACTGTACAGTTTGGTGTAGATATTTTATACTTTCGACCTGATACTGTATTCTTCCTTCGATTCTTGTTCAGAAACGCTGTGCAAATTCAGTACAACTTGAAAACAGTATCACAGTGCACAGACTAAATGTACCTAACGTTGTGTTACTTGTGATCCCTTAATAAAAAGATACTGATAATTATGTTACTCCTTATATTATGCGAGGAATTCAAGCATTTTGAATTTATCTGTTGCCGAAGACAATAACATTGCATCCGGGATATTTAATAACCTGGTATCCTCGTTGATTTTAAAATTCTGTAATTCAGAGGAAAAAAGCCGATGAGTAGCAATGGGATCGATAGGCGACGTCTTCAGATCAAAAGTCAGCGCTCAGCCATCCGAGCTATCCTCCTCTCGCCCCTCCCCAGTCACCCCCACCAACATGTTACCAAATGTCCACGGATCAGCACACTTTTCGCTGAAGCACTTTCCCTGCTCTGCTTTGCTCTGCTCGGAAGCGGTGCTACCAGCTGCAAGCCGGCAGGCATCCAGACCTGTTAAGTCCACAGCGTAAAGAAAGTCAAAGGACGCTTTCATCAGGTGGGGGCGTAGCTCAGATGGTAGAGCGCTCGCTTAGCATGTGAGAGGTACCGGGATCGATACCCTGCGCCTCCAGGTACCTGTTTTATTGAGCGACACTTCCCCAATTTATGATGTGCTTCCTCGTGTTGTAGAACACGTCAGGCGTTTTTTGAAAACTAATGTTTGAAGATATTTTTACTTCCAGTAGAGAGCAGCAAATACTTCAGAGTATTCACTGTGGACAGTATGCAGAAGACTGCTGTGCGGAACCCGTGAAACGAAGAAACGCTGTACAACATGAAATGTAAAGTCATGTATTGACACTCACATATGAACTGCTTGAACGTCGTGAGACGATTTGAGTCACCACGTGAGTCTCATTTCAAGTGAAACTGAAGATTGCACCAGCTCTACGGAAGTCTCCTGTTATAACATTGCCAATATTCAACGGAAACGGTTCTCTTGGTATTCCAGACTAATTACAAGAAGACACAAAAACATTTCATACGATAGAATATACAGTCAGTGCCAATAGATACCCCGCATAGTAACTAAATAAGTGGCAGGGGGAGGCACTGTATCGCAGATGGTTTCTGTAGCTGTGTGTTCGACGATCTGAACTCATATCTAGCTTCGGCTCGACAGTTGGAAGTCTTTGATGGGCTTAGGCATCACTGCATTATACAGTATGAAATACATACCTAATTTTCAAAGACGCAGAAACTCAATGACAGGATCTTCTGTTCATAGACCACCAACGTGGGATGGCTCTAATGTTGAGCCCCTGATTGAGTAAGTTATAGAGCGAGTAGTTATTGGTTGCATGCGAATTCTGCATTGTAGTTTCCACGGCACTCCTTCATAATAACAATAATAGGGGTAGCGTCTTTGATTAGTAGTAAAAACTTCCTTTGTCCTGCGTTCGAACCCCGCCAACGCTTAAATTTTGAATAAAAATAATCTGAATTGGCGGCCGAAGACATATCGGCATAAGAACACGCAGTCATTCTGCCAAACGGCCTTGTCAAAGAGGGCGGAAGAGTGAACAGAGGTTGAGGGCACTCTCTTGCCCTTGGGGTAGAAGAATCACCAATGATTAACGCCATGAGGATGCAGAAGGCAATGAAAACCAATGCATTAAACACATATACTGTGTATCCACAGGACATATTGCCTGTAACTAAAAAAGAATTATGATGGTCTCTTCATTGGCAAAAAATTCCGAAATAGTCCCCCATTCGGATTTCTAGGAGGAGACTGCCAAGGGGGAGGTGACCATGAAAGAAAGATTGAATAACCATCGAGAGCATAACGTTCTACGAGTCGGGGTATGGAATGTCAGAAGTTTGAACGTGGCAGGGAAGCAAGAAAATCTGAAAAGCAAAATCCAGAGCCTCGTTCTAGATATAGCGGGGGTCAGTGAAGCGAAATGGAGAGAAGACAAGGATTTCTGGTCAGATGAGTACAATATAAGGTAATATCAACAGCAGCAGAAAATGGTATAACGAGAGTTGGATTCGTTATGAATAGGAAGGTAGGGCAGAGAGTGTGTTACTGTGAACAGTTCAGTGATAGTGTTGTTCTCATCAGAATCGACAGGAAACCAACATCGATCACGATAGTTCAGGTACACATGCCGACGTTGAAAGCTGAAGATGAAATGATAAAGTATATTAGGATACTGAACGGGTAATTCAGAGCGTAAAGGGAGTTGAAAATCTAATAGTCATGGGGGACTGGAATGCGGTTGTACGGGAAGGAGTAGAAGAAAGGGTTACGGGACAATATGGGCTTGGTTCTAGGAATGAGAGAGGAGAAAGACTAATTGAGTTCTACAACAAATTTAAGCTAGTAATAGCAAATACTCTATTAAAGAATCATAAGAGGAGGTGGTATACTTTGAAAAGGGCGGGAGATACGAGAAGATACTGCGACGGGGCGGGGTCGTTCGGTGGTTCTTTTCGTCTCCATTACTCTCTCTCTGTCCCTTTCATCGAATAGTTCACCTACCTCTACATTTCTTCCTTCCGACGTCCCTTCACTGTGCAGTAGTAGATACACGCTAGACAGGGTAAAGCAGCGTTGATGAAACCAATACATAATACCTACTACACAGATTCCGCGTATCTCAAGTTGCAAATCAGTTCCTGTAAGTTCATTTTCACAGATTTCGGGCGGTAGGAGAAAGCAGTTTAATTGCAGTAAGCGTTTGAAAATTCTATTAACGTTTTTTTATTCATAAGGAAGCACATGAAATGGCTATCAAGTACGTTTTTAATAAGGCAAATGCTCTATTATTCCAAGTTCACTGTCTATACAACGTATTTCACACGGTCAAGCAGCCAGAATTCCTGCAAGTCCGACCCGATTAATTTTTGCGATCTAGCAGTGACTGACCCACCACTATTAGCGAGTTGAACATTCGGTCGGTTTCAGTGGTCTTGAAGTGCTCGTCAAAGTATTCCATAAAGAACACGGAATTGTCTCTATGACCAAAAGATCACACGCTTATAAAACTTCAGCTACTTAGTTCCGAAACTTCACACTTTCTTCAAAATATTCGCAACTTAAACCGCTTTTGTCACGACACGTTCTATCTGAAATGACCTCACTAGCTCTTCATTTTACATATTATTTTCGCGGAGACATCTAGCGTGGTGTTACTCGGAAAAAGGTTAGCGAGCGACTATCTCGATGCTCCTCTCCTCTCTGCCTATCTAATTATCTGCACGCGGGAACCGCTTAATTCTGATTGGCTATTGATCTGAATGATTCTTCCAGATCATTCTCGCGGCAAAACTTGCCTTAGCCAACCACTAATCAGATAGTCATTGACGTCATTACACTTCAAATTTTTAATAAATTGCTTAATAAAATAGAACGAAATGCAAAATATTCTCTAAATTAATATAGAAACTCATTGCGCTTCAGACTTTTATTCTGCTGCTCTCTTACAAAAGCAAGCACGCTTCGACATGCGTCATGAGCATCATGGTTGCAACACAATTTTCCCACAGTTCAGTTTTATAAGTTTTTACATAAAATGACATTAAGTTTTAACGTATGTCCTGCATACACTCTCTCATTCATTCCCATGTATTCACAAAAAAAGCAAGCATCAAGTTTGAATGATTTTGTATACTGCATAACGCAGAGTAATTAAAGTTCTGAAAAAATTCCAATTAAGTGATTTTATATACTGTGAGCTTTGTTATGACTTCAGATGATAATAAAAGGTATTTGATTATTATTCCTAACTGAGTTTTGAAACATAAATGTCGGTTTTAGGACATTTAAGCAATTTTCTCGATCTCTGTAACTATAATAGATAAAAATCTGAAATTTTGACAGTATCCCTTTCTTAATAACAAAGATTGTGTACCAAGTTTGAACAAAATTGGATGATAATTACTTTGTTTTATTTAGATTCGTAGGGGGTATGAATTTGCATAGCGACTGAATGTTACTTGAGACTCTTCTCAGGGCTGGTAACGTCAGCTGCGCTTTGAGTCAGAGCGAAGAAAAAACATAGCCATCCTGGAGCCATCGTGCTACACGGCTGCGTGACTTACTGCATCGAATGTTACCTCGTAACAACTTGCTACGTTACAATACCAGTTAGATTACATCATGGTCAGGCGAAGATTCCAAAATCAGATACTGGATTGTAAGGATACCAGGATCTCAAAAATGAGATCGACAGGAAGTGCAAAATGACTAAGCAGGGATGGCTAGAGGACAAATGTAAGGATGTAGAGGCTTATCTCATGAGGGGTATGATAGATACTGCCTACAGGAAAATTAAAGAGACCTTTGGAGAAAAGAGAACCACTTGCATTAATATCAAGAGCTCAGATGGAAACCCAGTTCTAAGCAAAGAAGGGAAAGCAGAAAGGTGGAAGGAGTACATAGGGGGTCTATACAGGGGCGATGTTCTTGAGGACAATATTATGGAAATGGAAAAGGGTGTAGATGAAGATGAAATGGGAGATATGATACTGCGTGAAGAGTTTGACAGAGCACTGAAAGACCTGAGTCGAAACAAGGCCCCGGGAGTAGACAACATTCCATTAGAACTACTGATGGCCTTGGCAGAACCAGTCATGACAAGAGCAAGATGTATGAGACAGGCGAAATTCCCTCAGACTTCAAGAAGAATATAATAATTCCAATCCCAAAGAAAGCAGGTGTTGACAGATGTGAAAATTACCGAAGTATCAGTTTAATAAGTCACAGCTGCAAAATACTACCGCGAATTCTTTACAGACGAATGGAAAAACTGGTAGAAGCGGACCTCGGGGAAGATCAGTTTGGATTCCGTAGAAATGTTGGAACACGTGAGGCAATACTGACCCTACGACTTATCTTAGAAGAAAGATTAAGGAAAGGCAAACCCACGTTTCTAGCATTTGTAGACTTAGAGAAAGATTTTGACAATGTTGACTGGAATACTCTTTCAAATACTGAAAGTGGCATGGGTAAAATACAGGGAGCGAAAGACTATTTACAATTTGTACAGAAAGCAGATGGCAGTTATAAGAGTCGAGGGACATGAAAGGGAAGCAATGGTTGGGAAGGGAGTGAGACAGGGCTGTAGCCTCTCCCTGATGCTATTCAATCTGTATATTGAGCAAGCAGTAAAGGAAACAAAAGAAAAATTCGGAGTAGGTATTAAAATCCATGGAGAAGATATAAAAACTTTGAGGTTCGCCGATGACATTGTAATTCTGTCAGAGACAGCAAAGGACTTGGAAGAACAGTTGAACGGAATGGACAGTGTCTTGAAAGGAGGGTATAAGATGAACATCAACAAAAGCAAAACGAGGATAATGGAATGTAGTCGAATTAAGTCGGGTGATGCTGAGGGAATTAGATTAGGAAATGAGACACTTAAAGTAGTAAAGGAGTTTTGCTATTTGGGGAGCAAAATAACTGATGATGGTCGAAGTAGAGAGGATATAAAATGTAGACTGGCAATGGCAAGGAAAGCGTTTCTGAAGAAGAGAAGTTTGTTAACATCGAGTATAGATTTAAGTGTCAGGAAGTCATTTCTGAAAGTATTTGTATGGAGTGCAGCCATGTATGGAAGTGAAACATGGGCGATAAATAGTTTAAACAAGAAGAGAATAGAAGCTTTCGAAATGTGGTGCTCTACAGAGAAGAATGCTGAAGATTAGATGGGTAGATCATGTAACTAATGAGGAGGTATTGAATAGAATTGGGGAGAAGAGGAGTTTGTGGCACAACTTGACTAGAAGAAGGGATCGGTTGGTAGGACATGTTCTGAGGCATCAAGGGATCACCAATTTAGTACTGGAGGGCAGAGTGGACGGTAAAAATCGTAGAGGGAGATCAAGAGATGAATACACTAAGCAGATTCAGAAGGATGTAGGCTGCTGTAGGTACTGGGAGATGAAGAGGCTTGTACAGGATA
Source organism: Schistocerca nitens (assembly GCF_023898315.1). Classification (NCBI taxonomy): domain Eukaryota; kingdom Metazoa; phylum Arthropoda; class Insecta; order Orthoptera; family Acrididae; genus Schistocerca; species Schistocerca nitens. The sequence goes on along the minus strand of NC_064614.1, from coordinate 584,258,466 downwards.
GAATAGCATGGAGAACTGCATCAAACCAGTCTCAGGACTGAAGACCACAACAACAACAACGATACCAAGGAGCAGATACAGACTCAAATCAAAATGTAGTAGTCGTGAAGATTAGGCTGATGTTTAAGAGATTAGTCAGGAAGAATCAATGCGCAAATAAGAGGAAATGTAGAATTACTAAGAAATGTTGTATAAGGCTATAGATACTGCAATAATAGGCATTTCAGTTGAAGAGGAAAGGTAACTGCAAAGAGACCATAGGTAACAGAAGAAATACTTTAGTTGATCGATGAAAGAAGAAAATACAAAAATTTTCAGAGAAATTCAGGAATACAGAAATACAAATCACTTAGGAATGAAATAGACAGGAAGTGCAGGGAAGCTAAGACGAGATGGCTGCGTGAAAAAGACGAGATGGCTGCGTGAAAAATCAGAAGCAATCTAAAAAGAAATGATTGTTGGAAGGAGTGAGGCAGCATCCAGAAAAGTCAAAACAAACTTCGGTGAAACTAAAATAAACGTCAGTAACATCAGGAGTGCAATGGGAATTCCACTGTTAAATGCGGAGAAGAGAGCAGGTAGGTGGAAAGAGTACACTGAAGACCTTTGAGGGTGAAGATTTGTCTGATGGGATAGAAGAAGAAACAGGAATCGATATAGAAGAGATAGAGGATCCAGTATTAGAATCAGAATTTAAAAGGGCTTTGGAAGACTTAAGCTCAAATAAGGCGGAAGGGATGGATAATATCCCATCTTAATTTCTAAGATCATTGGGAGAATTGGTAACAAAACGGCTACTTACATCGGTGTGTAGACTGTATGAGTCTGGCGATATACCATCAGAGTTTCGGAAAAATATCATCCACACAATTCCGAAGACTGCAAGAGCTTACAAGTGCGAGAATTACCGGACAATTAGCTTGGCAGTACACGCATTCAAGTTGCTGACAAGAATGATAAACAGAAGAATGGGAAAAAAATTGAGGTGGTGTTAGGTGACGATTGGTTTCGATTTAGGAAAGGTAAAGGCACCGGAGGCAGTTCTGACGCTGAGGTTGATAATGGAAGCAAGACTAAAGCCACGTTCATAGTATTTGTCCACCTCGAAAAAGCGTTAGACAATGTCAAATGGCGCAAGATGTTCGAAATTCTGAGGAAAATAGGGGTAAGCTATAGAGAGAGAGACGGGTAATATACATGTACAAGAGCCAAGACGGAATAATGAGAAAGGAAGACCAAGAACGAAGTGCTCGGATTAAAAAGGTTGTAAGATGGCGACGTAGTCTTTTACGCCTACTGTTCAATCTACACATCGAAGAAGCAATGATAGAAATAAAAGCAATATTTAAGAGTGGAATTAAAATTCAAGGCTAAAGCATATCAACGATATGATTCGCTGATGACATTGCTATAGTCTTATGTAAACCAAATTTTTTACACTTCGATGTGCTATTTAACGTCAGACGCTTACACTAGTCTGTCTAACATACGTTTTTGCATGTATTTTAAGGTTTTCAGCCCTATGTGACTTCCTCCATGTTCTTAGTTTTAGTAACTGTCCGCAAACAAAGACGTATATGTAGTAAAGTATGCATCTCTGATGAAGCTACAATCGATGTCCTAAATTTTAAACAGTATCGCTACACCCACACGGAAACAAGAGATTCAGTCATCGGCTGTGATACGTCTTTGGTTAGATAACATGCGAAATAATGCAATGGACTTTCAGTTTGTGCACTTAGTTAACAAATTCGTTGGTTATTTCCTGTAATGTTAACACATATATGTTCTATAGTCTCTCTGTCAACCAATAGTACTACTGTGTAATCTGCCACCCATATTAGTGAACTATAGAAGTAAACAAGTTTTTTGCTAACCTGGGTGTTTGAGATAAATTAATAGTAACTTTTAGTTACAACATCCCAACACAGGTATGTGCGACAGGTACTCATGTTACATATTTGGGTATTTATAATATGTATTCATACATATGGTATGTTCTTTAATATCTTCATGCCCGTTGCATTTTTAACCATTTCATTGAGCTGCTGCAACTGATAATAATTATGTACTTGACGGCAAGGAGCCTTGATTTAACCTGATGTAATGGTATTTGCTTCGTACATAGCTCACCTTAGTGTTTTGATATGTACCGTTTCTCATACATTTGTGTTATTATGTAGGTCACTTGAAAATGTTCGCTTGACGGAAACGGGTAGTCCATAAATAAATACACACTAGAGCAGCTTTTAAGGTTTTCGTTATGACGTACTTTAAGCTAACGATTGAGCCCGTTGATGTACTGAGGCATTAGGCTGCTCAGTCCAGAATTCATATATCTCTTGCCACTGTTTCGCCCTTGATTCCACTTCAACACGCCAAGTACCTTTATCAAGCGTGCAATACTAAGTATCAGAGGACATAAGTTTCCTTGTATTTTTCGAAGTGTAACCTACATGTTGAATAGAGGGTTGAGTTGTTTGGGGGAGGAGACCAGACAGCGAGGTCATCGGTTTCATCGGATTAGGGAAGGACGGGGAAGAAAGTAGGCCGTGCCCCTTCAAAGACACCATCCCGGCATTTGCCTGGAGCGATTTAGGGAAATCACGGAAAACCTAAATCAGTATGGCCGGACGCGGGATTGAACCGTCGTCCTCCCGAACGCGAGTCCAGTGTGCTAGCCACTGCGCCACCTCGCTCGGTCATGTTGAATAGACAGGGGGTTTATATCCTTCAGTAATATACAGTTGTCAGCATTCTATAGTTTTATGCCCAGCAACATAGACCTCACAGTATTATTGACTGATATGTAACATTGCAAATGCCTCAATTTCTATGGTATGAAATGTACATAGTTCCATGAATCAGTCAGAGCTGTTGCAACATCTCGATAAAGTAGTTGCTAATACCGACCGTGTTGAAAACAGTCGCTGCTCTGTGCGTACTTTCGCTTTTTGGAAGTGTTTCGGTATTTTGATGCATTTATGAAATAGTATAGGTGTCTATAATATGCGACTAATGCATTGAAACATGTTACATGTTCCTCAATCGACGTAGAACTCATTTTTGGTTTAAAAACAATGATATTTTAAAATTTTTGGTAATAATTTTGGAAAACAGCGATATTTTGCAATAAATTTTTTTATCCATTTTGCCAGATATATTTCGGGGGCGTTCAGATGTATTTACAATGTGTTATCGATTTCAGACTTAAATAACTTCATCTTCTAACATCTATTTATTGTACAGTCATATAGATCTTTGAAGATGCCGTTGTACAAGGTGATTCAGTTAAGCTGTTCACCAAAGATATTTCCAGAACCGTTGAAACTATCATAATTCTGCCTTTACTCAAATGAACTGTGAGGAAGTCCTCACTAAATAATGTATAGTTTCTTTTCAAAGCTATGTTAATTACAGAGGTATCTGTATCACCTTTGCTTTTAAATTTATCTATAGCAACTTCTGATGCTAGTTTCGTAATTCTAAGACGAATTCTGAGACGTTTCATTTTGTGAGAACACTCACTTTCTTGCTTATACGATGTGACGTATTTGCTTAGCTGGGAATGAAATCACGAACTTTCGCATGAAAGAGTAGTCGCTTTCGTGTTAAAGAAACGGCCAGGTGTGAGATGGATTCGCGCTCCTAGAGATCTGTACAGTCTTAGTTGGTGTATGCAGACAGTTCATTCATCCCGGGAATCGCGAATCTCGACGATTTTTGCCTGTTATCTACATTGATAACGCAAAGATCTCGGTCCCGGAAATTTCATGACTTTCGCGAATTTTTTAAGTTTGAAAACTAAGTGACAATTTTTTTTATATGATATACTTACAAACTAACAATTTTCTGATTATTTCCTTTATTTGAACTGTGTAACTTTGCATCTTGGCAGATTTCATGGTTCTAGATTAATGGGGGAACCGCATAGATTTTGATGCGTGGGTTCGCGAGTATCAAAATATCTAAATCTACATATATACTCCGCTAGCCACCAAGCGGTGTGTGGCGGAGGGCACAACTCGCGCCAAAATCATACTTCCCCCCCCCCCCCCCCCCCCTCTGTTCCAATCGCGGATCGCGCGAGGGAAAAACGACTGTCTGAACGCCTCAGTACGAGCTCTTATTTCCCTTATCTTTGAATGGTGATCATTGCGCGATTTGAAAGTTGGTGGTAATAGTATATGCTCTACATCCTCGGTGAAGATCGGATTTCGGAATTTAGTGAGCAGCCCCTTCTGTTTAGCGCGCCTTCCATCTGCAAGTGTGTCCCACTTCAAACTTCCTATGAGATTTGTAACGCTCTCCGATGGATAAATGTACCAATCACGAATCTTGCCGCTCTTCTTTGGACCTTCTCAATCTCTTGAATCAGACCCAACTGGTAAGGGTCCCATACAGACGAACAATACTCCAAGACTGGACGAACTGACGTATTGTAAGCTATTTCCTTTGTTGAAAGACTGCTTCGCTTCAGGATTCCACCAATAAACTGCATTCTAGAGTTCGCCTTACCCTTTACTTGTGTAATCTGATCATTCCATTTGAGATCATTTCGAATAGTCACACCCAGATACTTGACGGACGTTACCGCTTCCAAAGATTGAGCATTTATTTTGTACTCGTACATGAATGGGGATTTTCGCCTTGTTATACGCAGTAGGTTACACTTACTAATATTGAGAGATAACTGCCAGTCATTACACCACGCATTTGTTTTCTGCAAACCCTCATTGATCTGTTCACAACTTTCGTGTAGACCACGGCATCATCGGCAAACGGTCTCAGGCCGCTGTCAATACCATCAACCAGATCGTTTATGTAAATCGTAAAAAGCAGAGGACCTATTACGCTGCCCTGGGGCACACCTGAAGTTAAGCTTGTTTCCGTTGAAGTCACCCCGTTCAGGACGACGTAGTGCTCCCTGTCTGTTAGAAAACGTTCTATCCAACCGCATATGTCATCGGATAGACCGTAAGCGCGCACTTTTTGTGGCAAGCGATAGTACGTAACTGAGTCAAACTCGTTTCGAAAATCGAGAAATATGGCATCAACCTGGGAGCCGGTATCTCGAGCCTATTGTATATCATGCACAAAGAGGGTCAGCTGTGTCTCGCATGACCGCTGTTTCCTAAAACCGTGCTGGTTTCTGCAGATGAGCTTCTCAGAGTCTAGAAAGGTCATTATGTCTGAACACAACATATGTTCCATGATTCTACAACAAATCTATGTCAGTGAAATTGGCCGTAATTATGTGCATCCGATTTTCTACCCTTTTTAGAGATTGCTATGACCTGGGCCTTCGTCCAGTACCGTGGAACTTTCCGCTGTTCCAATGACCTCTGATAGGTGATGGAAAAGAATGGTGCTATATTTGTAGCATATACGGGGATACCGTCTGGGCCATATGCCTTCCTGGCGTCTAAGGATCTTAGCTGTTTTACAATCCCAGATACACTAAACACTATGTCAGCCATCCTTGCGTTTGTTAGATAATCTAAAGGGGGAATGATGCTGCAGTCCTCTGCCGTAAGCATGTAACACAAATGGTCATATCTTTTGATTGCATTGACTTATAAACTTCAGTTTTTACACCGCCAAGGAATAGTAGACGCTATTATGTGGCATAAATGCAACTTGATACGTCTATCCTTCCCTGAGAAAAGGGTCTTGACAGACAGACGGACGGACAGCAAAGTGATCCTGTAAAGGTCCCGTCTTGACCGATTGAGGCACGGAACTCTTAAAAACAGATAAATCCTAAATTCAAAATATTTCAGTCACTTCGAAACTAGTAATCTGATTTGGAGAATGAAACTCCGTTGAATTCGTATCTTTGAAAACTACGATACTGGTGTCATAAATTACTACAGTTCCACTCGAAAAAGGAAAGCTGCTACTGCTGTATCTGTAGTTAATCTTCTTCTCCTATTCTTCTTCCTTGCCTGGCATTCTACTGTGGGTTTTGGAAAGGCTGGTGACAGAAGGCGGCCGGATGGAGTTCCCGGGAAGGAGCATGTCTGTCTGCGTCTAGAGTAAATCTCATATGCATGTGTGAGAGCGTTTCTTAAATGTGTGCTTAGCGTGCGTCAGAAGCGAGACTTGAGTACCGGCCCACTTTTCACCATGTTGTATTCGGGAACCGCCTAAACACAATATCCAGTAACTCTCGTCGTTAAACCGCAGATTCGATTCGGGGGAGGCTCACCTCCCTGAATCCCGGAAGCGGCAGTTTAACGACCTCGGCTATCCGTGCGGGTTGTGTATAATGTAGCTTTGAGAAACTATATGTCGTTTAGCGAAAACGTTTTCACAATTCGTTTGGGTGAAAAGAGAATTACGATATCTAAAACGATTCCGAAAACATCGATAAAATATTGTACATATGAAGAGTAAAACTAAAGACAGCTGATTGGGATTTGTCAAACATACAGTATTAAGGGAAAGTGTGTGTTGTTTCGTAAAGGCCGCGTAAATGCTCTTGCGGTACATCCTAGAAACGTTTGGATTCGAGAAAACCTGTCCGTTATTCTAGGCAGACAGAGATGTTCCAAGGTTGCACTTCCGAAAGGCGATTCCTGCCAACGGACGGTATTGGGTGGTGAGGGGAGCAGAGACGGGGTTGGGCGGGCAGAAGGCTGTTGGGCGTAATCTGCTGGGGAAACACGCAGCGGGCCGCGGCCCGGCCTGAGTGGGTTGGGCGGCGCCAGCCCGCGGGCCAGACTTGCAGCCTCCGCCCCTGCTCCTACACGATCGCAGGACGACCCCGGTGGACAAACAACAAGGCAGCAGCGCCTCACAGCTCAGGCAGTGGAGGCTTCTCCCAGTGAAAGCTCCTCCAGACCGTCCGCTCTGCCCGCTGCCGAAGTTTCCGTTCGGGCCTATTCCGAGCAGATGGCATTCGGCTTCAGTTTTATATTTTCACATTTGTAACATCTAACCCATGCTTTTAGAACTGATTGGTGTTGTAACGAAAGAAGTTCAAGACTTTTTTGTCATATTGTTAGTCGGACGTAAAGGACCACGAAAAGTTTACAAGCGTTATGAAGGCTGTTCTCATTTATTGTTCTTTAGATTAAGCCAGACGTACCTAATCAATTTCGTGTGTCTTGCACGATATTCATTAGACGCTAGTGGTCAGTTTCTCATGTCGGAAGGCCTAGAATGTCACTATTGTTGTAGTGAATTTGTTTTGATTTTGTTTTTCGTGTGTCTGTATGCCCCTCTAGATCTTTTTTGACGCTTGTATACCAGGTTATTTCTCTCTTCAGTTTCCAGTCAAAGGTGTTGAAATGCGTTTTGTCCATTTGAAGTGTTAGTTACGTACGTGGCCATCCAACCGAACTCTGCATTTGTGCAACGTGCGTAGAATAAATTCCTTGTCTCTAATTTTTCATGTACTTGCCGATTTTGTAATTTGGATACAGTGAATTGCATAAGACCTTTCTCTTTTAATTCTAACTCCGTCAGTAAAGAGCTCTACGAAAGGGTAAGACATCAAATACTTCGAAATACTGGCTTTCCGTAAGCATTATTATTATTGTTATTATTATTATTTCGTGATAGTGGTGGTAGTAGCAGCAGCAGCAGTAGTAGTAGCAGGAATACGAGTAGGAATATGTCGCATATAACCAGAGGATCACACTTGCACTGCATTCTTTGATTGACTCTGTGTTTTTTTGTGACGAAGTATCGTATACGGTAGTATTTCAAGTTCTCTCCGAGACATTTCGTTAGAAACAGAGCACAAGCGATAATTGTCAAAGATGGTACAGGAAATCGCCAGGACCTGTCACAAGGAAATCATTTCTACTTTCGCATGATATATGGAGACTCTTCATTTCCCACGGGTGGCCTATAACACTCGCCTGTCGTGACACAAACTAGTGTTACCCTCTGGGAGGATTTTGATTTTTGACAGTGCGTGTGTCTAATGGATAAGGATATCGGACAGTAATTTTGAATATATTGTAATTTAACAGAAAAATAAACTGGCTTTAACTTTGAGGTTTCATACGAATGAAACAATAAACCGTGGCCAGCCCAATTAGGCACATGAATTTGAAATATTATGTTTAAGAAAATTGAATATTAGTTGTTGAAGTGACTTTCGTTAAGATTCCCTTTGAATAGCACACTGGATACACACAATACAGGGCAATCTAAGTTGTGGGTAGCAAGGCTACCATTAATCCACAACCGGTAATCATAGAAAGCAACATTGTACCCAACTCATAATAATAAAAGTTACAATCACGATCATTACGTGACTCAGTTTTCTTTAGTAGCAATAATATTCCAATTATCTTTCTAATATGAGAAAATTAAGGTGCGGACCCATAAACTAATACTGTCTCACTAATCAAACTATATGATCATTTCAGTAGTAAAATTCAATTCTGCTAAATGTAGTTCTTAGCCTCACTTGGAATAGTTTATGTTTTCAATTTAGCAAATTATTCAACACTGAACTCGATTAACTCCAAAAAAAAATCGTTTATGATAGTAATCAAGGCTAAATTGTGTTTCAAATAAGTTTAAATTATGTGCCTTTTTCATCAGCTGTGAAGCAGGTATTTTAGACAGTAACATTTACACAGTCTGGCACTGAATTTTAGCACATTTAATACACAGAAATAAATCACTAATTCTTTAGTAACAGGATACTCGATTTTCTGAAAACTTAGGAGGGGATCCTGCATAAGTTCATGATCAGGATAAAAATTATGGTTCTAAACCAGGTTTATAACACTTAGATTATTATTGAAAACACTCACACAAATTAACTGGTCCATGCTCTGATACATATCTGTATGCATGAAGCTGGTGGAGCAGTGGCGAAGTAAGGGTGGCAAGCAACGTGGCGGCTAACTGTACTCAACGGCTCTTAATGTTTGAATGCTCTATAAAATTTTTTCTTGGCGACGGATTTTTAACGTGTTAGAGTCATCCCTCATTGCAACAGCCAGTTCTATATCTGAGGCAAAATTCCTTGCAAAACGGCTTCCAATTGCCTCCCTTGTCACCTTCGATATGTACCGTGCAACGGCTAGCCACTGACTGCGTACCGTTAGCACCAGGGAGCCGCCCAATTCGACCGTCAAGACCACCTTTTACATCTCGCCAAGCGACTTCCGTTGCGGAGGGACTTCTCTACATCTTTTATGTTATACAATACAAGTGTCCTAAGCATGAACCAGCTTCAAATATACAATGTTTTCTTTATAAACATACATATATTATAAAACTTAATTATTTTAAACATTACTTAGTTTTTTCCATACATACATTACAAACTTTAAATTACCTGTCACAAATGAATGATTTTAGGTAACAAAGAACAAACACTTCATAATCACAGATACACAGTGACATAGTATAAACCTACTTCTAATCGATATAGGTGTTGACAGGCCCAGCATCAAAGACAGTCATGGGAGCTTCGCTTATCCATCCTTTTCCAATGGAGCTAATTCTGCATCTATAATAATATAGATGTTGACGACACTCCAATTTTACATTTAGTTTCTCTTCAGAAAATAGCTAGATATGCTCACCACAGAATAAAAAATTTATCTCCTCCGAATGGACTGGACCGAGGTGGTGTTGTGGTGCGGTGGAGAGGGTACATTTCTTCGGGGAGAGGGTGGTTGGCTTAGGTCAGTGTCCAGTCACCACTTACATGGTACAGTTTATTATTTTACAGTGTGACACACTGGGAAAAATGAAGTGACTGTCTTCGGATGTTCTTTTATTTACATGGGTTTTGCAAGTATACCACCTAGTCATTCCCAGACGAAAGCTGCAGTAGTTATGCTGAGATGAAAAGGCTGACGCATGTTACACTAGTGTGGAGATCTTCATTGAACCACTAAAAACCATAACAGCACGGCCACGCGCTGTCTTACGCCCGAACCGTCAATGATGTACATCTTGCTTTACAAGACAGTCACGTAAAGAATGAGACGAAACTCGAACGTAATCTGGCATCATGCGCGTGCGTCCCGGAGCTTCACAATGTGCCTCCCTGTGAGGATTAAATTGTTGAAAGATATTAGCGTTTTTCTTTCCTTACTCATACTCTAACGAAAACCCTTGGAGGAACTGCATCACATAGACATTTGGAGTGGAGTTGTAGGAAGGAGCCAGTGCTTGTTCCTACCAACAAAGTTTTCCTGACGCACCGCATCCTTTCTCCAAAGTATACCACAAAGGCTCAAAAATACTGAGATCTGTTGACTGTGGTGGATGACGGAGATGTGGCAATTCATACTCGTCCTCACGAAACCAGTCCTGGAAGATGCGAACTGCCTGAACAGAGGCCCTGTCATTTTGGAACACAGCATCAGCATACGGAACAAAATATTGTACCACGAGATAGACCTGATCAGCCAAAATAGTCACAAATCCTTAGCAGTAATGCGACTTTGCAGTACTATTGGGGCCCGTGTAATACCATGAAATGGCTGCCCATATCATCACCGAAACCTCGCCTTGTTTCACTCCTGGAACGTAAACTTGGCCAGAAGTTGGAAACATTGTGAGAAACGCTTATCCGACCAAATGACTTCCTTCCATTGCTCTATAGTCCAGGTTTCATGGTTTCAGCATCACGTTTTCCTGTCACAGGAATCTGCATCACTGATCAGCGGTTTTGGAATTCCAGCTAGCCCTGTAATTCCCTGCTTATGAAGCTCCTTTCATGTTGTTTTGGCGTTAACAGGGTTCGCGATTGTGACATTTAGTTCTGCAGTAACTTTTGCAGCTCACTTCCTTTTATTTTTCGTCATAATCCTCTTCAATGCCTGTCTGTCATGAGCAATAACACTTAGCGGATGTTTTTCCACTTTCCCTGTAAACAGTAGAAATCTTCGATATGGTGCCTTTTCAAACACCAAATAATTCGGATGTCTTTGTTGCGGAAGCACCTACTACACGAGCACCCAGACGACGGTTCTCCGGTTACCTTTATGTGGGTTACCGGCCATGTCGGTATCCCTGGGAACGAGGTTGCAGATGCCGCGGCCAAGGCTGCGGTCCTCCAGCCTCGGACAGCTTCTTGTTGTGTGCCTTCATCTGATTTTAGCAGGGTCATTTGTCAGCGCATTCTATCGCTGTGGCATGCCGATTGGTATACACTTACTGAAAACAAGCTTCAGGCCTTGAAACCTCTCCCCACGGCTTGGACGACCTCTTCACGCCCTTCTCGGCGGGAGGAGGTCGTTTGGCCCGGTTACGGATTGGACTCTGCCGGTTCAGCCACCGCCATCTGCTCACGGCTGCGCCGGCGCCGTTCCGCCCATGAGGGCAATTGCTGACGGTACGCCACATTTTAACATCCCGTCCGAATTTTTTAATACACTGCGCATTGATCTGGGCCTGCCATGTACTCTGGATGAAATTTTAGCGGATGACCCAGGAGAAGCTGCTCGCGTTCTTCGTTTTATCCACTTGACAAACCTGTCTAAGGACATTTGATTATGCCGTTTTCTTTTAATCCCTTGCCTGTTAATGTGCTTTTTATAGTGTTGTCCTTTTTAGTTGCTGTTTTAACATTGTGCCTCGCAGTGCATTCATAATTTAGTCTGGGCGCTAATGACCACTGTAGTTGTGCGCCCTAAAATCACAATAAAAACAAAAAATAAAATAAACAAAAAACACGAGCACCAACAGTGTGCCTACATTCGACTTACCTTTGCTCATACATAATGCACTCACTACTACACAGAACACTGTTCTCACCACGACAGACACTTGCAACGTATTGAAGACATTGCATAATGGCGTCGTTCGTGCTCAAATACAACAGCGCAACCTGCAGACTCGGCTAGCATCTGCATTTATATCCAGGCACGCATTTCTCTCAGTGCTTCCATATTTTGTCCAACCCCTGTAGCTTCACTGTCTATGTTCGACCGCACCTCCTGTGGGAAATATGAAATATCGAGGTGTTCTGTTGTTTCGTATAGGTGAATCTCGGAGACAAGGTTGTGTTTAAGGCCATACATCGCTCGTTTGTATGTGGAGCACGCGACTGATGTTAGTGCACGATCCTAAAGAGCGCTTCTCGGGTTGTACAAGGTTTGTCCACGAACTAAGTTTCGTTTTGTTGTATAGAACAAACGTGTACAGATGCAGAAAAAATATTTATTGTACAAAAGATACAACTGTTAAACTACTTTTCTGCATAGCTTCCGAAATTTTGTAGGCACTTGTCATAGTGTACCACAAGTTTTTGTACGCCTTCTTCATAGAAAGTTGCCGCCTGTGTATTCATCCATGTCGTAACATGTTCTTTCAGTTCGACATCATCGTTGAAGTGTTGACCACCAAGGACAGATTTTAGATGTAAGAAGAGATGAAACGGAGCTGTTCTAGGCGCTTCAGTCCGGAACCGCACTGCTGCTACGGTCGCAGGTTCGAATCCTGCCTCGGGCATGGATGTCTGTGATGTCGTTAGGTTAGTTAGGTTTAAGTAGTTCTAGCGGACTGATGACCTCAGATGTTATGTCCCATAGTGCTCAGAGCCATTTGAACCATTGTTAAGAGATGAAAGTCGCTAGGATCGAGGTCCGGGCTGTACGGAGGATGATCAAATGCGTCCCAGTGAAATTTTCCTCAGAGTTTTTTGTTCACATTCGCCCTGTTAGGTCGGGCATTAGCGCGGAAAAAAACAACAACTTTTGACAGTAATCCTCGGCGCTTGTTCTGTATTGCGCGGCGCAATTTCTTAATGGTCTTGCAGTAACCATGTGCATTGATTGTATGGCCTCGTGGTAAGAAATCAATCAGCAAAATGCCTTTTCTGCCCCAAAAAACGGTGCACAAGACTTTACGAGGTGTCAAGATTTGCTTAGGCTTAACCTTCGTTGGGGATGAAGTGTGCCTCCATTCCATTGATTGCCGTTTTGTTTCAAGGGTGTCGTAAACCATCGCACTGGGTGTTGTGTGCTGTCCTTAGGTTAGTTAGGTTTAAGTAGTTCTAAGTTCTAGGGGACTGATGACCATAGATGTTAAGTCCCATAGTGCTCAGAGCCATAAACCATCGCCTACTTCATTGCACTGCCCTTCCGTTGTTTTTTGTGTTGTTCAGTAAGAATTTTGGGTACCAAACGTGAGCAATGTTTTCGAAATTTCAGTTTTTCAGTAACAATTTCATGAAACAGTGATTGTGAGATTTGCGGAACTTCCATAGCAAGGGCACTAAGTGTAAACTTACGGTTGTGCGTACTCTTCTCTTCAGTTATGTGAACCAGTTTATCAGTAATCACAGACGGGCGTACACTTCGTTCTTCACCATGCACTTGATCACGTCCTTCATTGAACAGTCTGATCAATCTTCTAACCATTGAATCACTCATAGCATTTGTCCGTAAACCTCGCAGATTTGCCGATGAATTTCCTTTGGTTTAACTTTCTTTGCATTTAGAAAACGAATCACAGATCTGATTTCACACGCGGCGGCATTTTCAATTACGGCTGACATTATAAACAAGCACTACAAAGCACACATCGGCAGCAGCGATCTTAAAATGGCGTACATGTCTTCTCCTTGAGTCAGAGTAACTGCCGCGCATGCTCGGAACTGCGATCGTAGCGCTGCCGCGGATAGAAATAGAAGCGGAACTTACTTTGTAGACGACCCTCGTATTTCGTGTTACATTTGGGGAACGTGCTACATGCATGATGCCACAGTGGCACATTTTGGTGCTTATTTAAGACTTTATGTCTGGCGTTGGGAGACAATCTGAGTAGCCGCCTTAGGTTATTTGCAGATGATGGTGTCGTTTATCGACTAATAAATTCATCAGAAGATCAAAACAAATTGCAAAACGATTTAGAAACGATCTGAATGGTGCGAAAATTGGCAGTTGCCCCTAAATAACGAAAAATGTGAGGTCATCCACATGAGTGCTAAAAGAAATTCGTTAACCTTCGGTTACACGATAAAAAAATCTAATCTAAGAGCCGTAAATTCAACTAAATACCTAGGTATTACAATTAAGAAGAACTTAAATTGGAAGGAACACATAGAAAGCGTTGTGGGGAAGGCTAACCGCAGACTGCGTTTTATTGGCACGACACTTAGAAAATGTAACAGATCTACTAAAGAGACTGCCTACACTGCGCTTGTCCGCCCTATTTTAGAATACTGCTGCGCAGTGTGGGATCCTTTCCAGATGGGACTGACGGAGTACATCGAAAAAGTTCAAAGATGGGCAGCACGTTTTGTATTATAGCGAAATAAGAGAGAGAGTGTCACAGAAATGATACAGGATTTGGGCTGGACATCATTAAAAGAAAGGCGTTTTTCGTTGCGACGGAATCTTCTCACGAAATTCCAATCACCAACTTTCTCCTCCGAATGCGAAAATATTTTTTTGATACCGACCTACATAGGGAGATACGATCACCACGATAAAATAAGGGAAATCAGAGCTCGTTCAGAAAGATAACGGTGTTCGTCCTTTCCGCGCACTATACGAGATTGGAATAATAGAGAATTGTGAAGGTGGTTCGATGAACCCTCTGCCAGGGACTTAAATGTGATTTGCAGAGTATCCATGTAGATATATGTAATATGGTCAGTTATGAAGCAGTGCTTGTACCTTGCCGTGCAAGATCACTATGTTAAATCCTTGTCACTTTTGAGACGACTCCGGAAAGAGAAAACCAGTTGACACGGTTTGAAACGAGAGAGAAAATTGTATAATTTCGTCGAGATTTGCGAGGTGCTCTAGGGTTGTTTGAAAGAATTCGTAACTCAGTGCAGAGGTTATGGAGTACTGCATTCAAATGTGAAGACGACGAGTGTAACACGGTAAATGATGACATGTAACGTGCTGACGTCCTCGTAGTATCACATTCCTTGTTAAGATAGGCCACGGGTGAAATTTGAGGGCGCCGGCCGGAGTGGCCGAGCGGTTAAAGGTGCTACAGTCTGGAACCGCACGACCGCTATGGTCGCAGGTTCGAATCCTGCCTCGGGCATGGATGTGTGTGATGTCCTTAGGTTAGTTAGGTTTAAGTAGTTCTAAGTTCTAGGGGACTTATGACCACAGCAGTTGAGTCCCATAGTGCTCAGAGCCATTTGAACCATTTTTTGAAATTTGAGGGCAGTTATATTGGGGTTTCGTCGAAAAGTGTGTGTGTGTGTGTGTGTTTTTATGAATAGTGCAGTGACTTTTATTTTTTATTTATCTCATTCCCTAATGAGTAGTTGAAGGAGGGCTGTTAATAAAACTTTTTTTTTTCAGCCCAATACCCCAGTAGTGTGATAGTGAGCCGGGGATTACGGTTTTGGCATTCTTCTCATAACCAATGGCTCTGGCTCTGAGCACTATGCGACTTAACTTCTGAGGTCATCAGTCGCCTAGAACTTATAACTAATTAAACCTAACTAACCTAAGGACATCACACACATCCATGCCCGAGGCAGGATTCGAACCTGCGACCGTAGCGGTCACGCGGTTCCAGACTGAAGCGCCTTTAACCGCACGGCCACACCGGCCGGCTCTCATAACCAATGCAAAGCTCACGAAAATGTTGGTCGGAAATGGGAGAATGGAAGTATTTTCATTTTGTGCGACTGATTTTAGGAAGTAGTGAGAGAACGATGCTGATATTGTCGTGTAGTTAGTATAATTGGCTACTTAGTTCACGGTAGTCAGCCACTGTGTTAAAGCCTTATCGAACCTAACTGTGAGCAGATGAAACAACTAACAAGTTTCAGGGACGATATCCAAGTAATCTGTGTGATTTTCTGCTATTAAATGGCTGATGACTGATACCAGTCACAGCCGCTATGTTTTCCAGTACATTTCAGGGATATTAGTAGCAGTTATCAAGCAGCTTCATACCCAGCTACGTGTCGCAGTGCTTAAGGCATTAGATTTCGCTGTTTACTTTGTGTAACTTCAGCTGCCGAGAGTTTAAGCCTAGTCCTTCGTAGCAGCAATCGCTAGCCACTGACTCACGAACGCGATCGGAATAGACTCCCGTGATCCTGTGCCCTCGGGCTGTGTAGCGGCTCACCCGCTCGCCAGCCGAGTAAGCCAAGGCGGAGCGCGCCTGATTAAGCGGCGGCATGAATATTCAGGCGGCTCTGATCAACGGCGACCCTTCCTGGCTTTTTTAATTTGTGGAACACCGCCCGCAGCCCTTTACCTCAAGCACCGCCCGTGTATTACACGCAACACTCGCGCCGTGTCTTCTCGCTCGTCACCTCACAATGCGCTCCAGACCTCATAATGCTCCTCTGGGTTGTTTCCATCCAGTAGCACACGTCTGATCTACCACATTAGGTCAATGATAAAACATTACTTTCTCGCATTGGGAGACCCTGTTGAAATGTATACAGAGAATCCACATTCCAGTTGTCGCTAGAACTCTGGTAGAACCTTATGAGTATAATGAGAAAATGTAGTCTGTTTTGAAACGAAATAAAATCAGAAGTTTCGATCATCAACGCCTTTCTTCGCATGTCCAAGCTGATGAAACTACTCATTGAGCATTTTCGATATCCGGAAGGAGGCTGTTAATAGTCGGTTCACAACGGCAATTTATTTATTTTTTCATTGTTCTATGTGATGTGTTATAGCCAGAAGGGATTTAAACAAAATGAATCCATTAAATTCATTTAAAATGGGACCGGGAAAGTCACGAAGAATACCAGCGCTCCGAAGCGAATGACGTCTCAAGATTATGGAAGGAAGGAAGCAAAGAAAGAAAGAAGTAAAATTGGGGTTTTGCGTCTCCTTGACGACCAGATAATTAGTGACGGAGCACAAGCACGGATTCGGGATGAGTGGAGAAGGAAATCCGCCGTGTTCTGTCAATGGAACCATCCCGGCATTCACCTTAGCCTGTTTAGGGAACTCACGAGAATCCTAAATGTGGATGATCGGTCGGCAATTTTAACCGCCGTCCTTCCGATGGCGAGTCCAGTGCTCCACCTCACTCGGCAATAGTAGGGAAGAAGACTCATTGGAACGGGAAAGTATGAGCAAGAAGTGGAAAATAGGTGCTTTTCGAAATTATCTGGCTAAGGGAGAGGTTGACTCACTCTTTCAACTCCATTTGCATTTGAATGCGTATCTTCTTTAGACTTTCGTTTGCTTCCAGCTTGATCTGCTCTCCTCTACATACTCAGTACATCCAGTATCAGTTTACAGTTATATACTTTTACCAGCCTCTGCAATTTTTACCCGTATGCTGTTTGCCCGGCGAGGTAGCCGCGCGGTCTTGGGCGTCTCGTCACGGTGCGGGCGGCTCCTCCCGTCGGAGGTTCGAGTCCTGCCTCGGGCATTGGTGTGTGTACCGTCCTTAGCGTAAGTTAGTTTAAAGTTAGATTAAGTAGTGTGTAAGCTTAGGGATGGATGACCTCAGTAGTTTGGTCCCATAAGACCTTACCACAAATTTCCAAAATTTGCTGATCGTTCTAGGGGCAAGTTATGTATTTCTGCGTTCTGTAACTGGTACTCGACTAACCTTTCCCTTTTTCTTATCAAAGTTTTCAGTAAATCTGGCCTTACCCTTGGGTCCCCATGTGTGCACTGTAGTAACAGTGCGTAGTAGCTGTTGTGGAGATACGAGTGTTCGAATTGGTCACCATCGCACCGTTGTTGTCACCAGGACCTCTTCTGTCTCTTTCACATGAATGTATTATAAAAGGGAAAAATTCAAGATTCTTACATAAAGGTTCTCGAATGGTTCAAATGGCTCTAAGCACTATGGGACTTAACATCTGAGGTCATCAGTCCCCTAGACTTAGAACTAATTAAACCTAACTAAACTAAGGACATCACACACATCCTTGCCTGAGGCAGGATTCGAACCTGCGGCCGTAGCAGCAGCAGCGGTTCCGGAATTAAGCGTCGAGAACCGCTCGGCCACAGCGGGCGGCACGGTTCTCGAGCCACTACGAATATTTTCGAATGTTAAACGGATGTTTCGCAGTCTTTATCGCACTACGCCAAAATCGTGTGTTCCGAGGAGCTGAGCAACGCAGTAAAAATAAAAGAACAACTCATCGACAAAGTTTATCTGCTTATAGAGCAACTACGTAAACAAGAACGCAAACAGAGTATAATTTCAGGGGGAGAAAAAATATTTAAATCCATGGATACCATGATCAGCCAAAACAAAAGCATAAACTTCCCAACATAATTCTTAAATTTGCTCAATGTTCTCGGTATGCTCCCGCAAGTAAGCTTCTATACATTACAAAAGAGAAAATATTAACCGGAAAAGAGGAAAGTCAGTATTAATAAAACGAATTCCATAATAACAACTAACTTACCATTCTTCTTTAAAGGGCTCCGATTTATGATAAGATCAGGGTACAATATAACTGCCAATAAAGCACGTGGGCAAACATTCCACTGTTGCGGAATGAATGTATAAAGAATTGTGTGTCATGCAAGGCCAACTATACGTAGCGAGTTCGCTTACTGAAAAACAAAACTTATTCATCTTTGCACCCGAAACCAAAACAGCAAATGTTTTTAACAACTGAGAGCTGCCAGGAACGGATAAAACAATGACATCATCGGAAACACTAAATATTGGTAATACTCAATACGGTGTAGGAAAACCGTTGGCATTCAAAACAGCTTCCAGTCGTCTTGGACCTTTCCAAGACGAGAGGCTTGCAGGGCTTTCAGGTCAACCTTCCACCATTCTTCCCCCTAAATAATTCAGTTCAGCTATCGATGATGGAAGGTAGCGATCACGCATCATTCTCCCAAAAAAGTAGACCTCAAAGGCTCAATAATATTGAGATCTATGATGTTTCAGCGCCTGTGTTATTCCGAATTACGGTGCAAGGGAATATACATAATGGGTTTACGAGTACAAGTTGTAGAGACATGGTGGACAACATATGGACATCAAGGTCTCCACGTGAGTCGTGGTTGGCTGGCCAAATGGTAAGTCGACCGCTCACAATAAGCGGGATATCCGGGATCGAGTGGGTGCGCCACAAATTTTCGTTGCCGCCATTCAGTTATACACAGATGATGGTCGTCCATATTCGCAACTGCAAATACGTTTCAAACATTGAAATCTGCATATCGCTGGCCGGGAGATGTGCGACAGTTCGTTGTCGTGCGCACAACACCAACCCTGGACGTTGCGAGCCGAGTAAACAGGCGCTGCAACACTATTCAGAGCTAACATTGCACCGTGGGACGACCCGATCAGCCAGAATAGCCACTTAATCCTTAGCAGTAACGTGGCCTTGCAGAGTGACTATAGCGCCCATGGAATATCACGACATGGCTGCCCAAATCATCGCCGAAACCACTCCATATTTCACTCTTGGGACGTAAAATCTGCCAAAGTTGGAAACTGTGTAAAAAAGGACTCATGCCACCAAATGACTTTCTTTCGTTGCTTAAAAGTCCAGCTTTGATGGATTCAGCACGAAGTTTTGCTATTACGGGCGTTGGTATCATTGAAGAGCTGTTCCGGAATTCCAGCTGGCCCTGCGTTCCCTCTTTATGCAGCTCCCTTTGTGTTGTGGTTCTGGCAGAGTCCGCGAGTGCCGCATTCGATTCTAAACTCACTCTCGTTTTTCATCAGAATCCTCTTCCATGACAGTCTGTCACGATCATTCAACACACACTGCTATCCACTTTGTGAGTTAGCAGATTTTTTTCCTGCTTTCACTGGTATGCGGTGTAAATCTTCGATATGGCGCCTCTTAAAACGCCAATCACTTCGGCTACCGTGGTTACGGAAGTATTCACCAGACGAGCACCAACAATTTGCCCACGTTCGAATTCACTTAGCTCCGACATGACGCACCCACAACCTGCACAGAGCACTGTTCTGACCATGGCTGACTCTTACAACGTGTACGCTCGACTAGCATCTGCATTTATGTTAAAGGATGCATTTCTCGCGATGTTCCCATATTTTTGTCCAACCCCTGTAGCTAGTACATGTTAGACTTCAACCTCAGTGTATAGCAGTTACGACTCCGGTACTAAAGTCGTGAAAATATTCACCTTCTTGCACAGAATGTTCACTCATTGGGGAACAACAACGAGATCTGTCGACTGCCAATAAAATATTACGCAGTAAGCACACTTCCATAGCGCAACGCAATATATGATGGGATCTTTAACACGTCTTAAAGTAACTCAGAACTTTAAGGAAAACGTCCAACCATTGTAACACAAACCTGGAAGCATAACAGCGCATCCCCTTGTAGAGAATACGCATGCAAAGCAGATGTTAACTGAACTTCGTAATGCGTACCACCTAACAGCAAGAAGCATGAATCACAAAAGAAGCAACCTTCTATGTATTCACGATTGAAAAATGTTTCAAAGTTCTCTGCAGCTCAGATGTACCTCATATTGGCTGAAAATTGCATGCAAAGAAGAAGAAATGGTATCTGCTCAAAGCAGTTCGTAATATTATCAATTCTACTGCAGGCACTTTCTTTTTGATAAGCAGTGTTCGTATCGCTTACTGGAACAAATAAAGGATACCGTGCACCTACAGATACAAGCACTAAAACTCAGAAATGATTCCAGGAGGAAAATAATTAAGGAAAAACTTGAGACTGATTCCAATTACTATTCACGGAATGAGCATGATGGTTCACGAACAGCAGATAGATATGTCCTCAAAGACATCACGTGAAAATACAATTCCACATGTTCTCAATAACAGAATATTTACGCCATACGCCTTCATATCCCCATAATACTATCTTGTGAGTGGGAAAGAAAAATGGAAAGCGAATAATATCTCCTGACGGCTCGAAAATAAATACACCACTGGCCATTAAAATTGCTACACCAAGAAAAAATACAGACTATAAACGGGTATTCATTGGACAAATATATTATTCTAGAACAGACATGTGATTACATTTCCACGCAATTTGGGTGCATAGATCCTGAGAAATCAGTACCCAGAACAACCACCTCTGGCCTGGGCATTGAGTCAAACAGAGCTTGGATGGCGTGTACAGGTACAGATACCCATGCAGCTTCAACACGATACCACAGTTCATCAAGAGTAGTGACTGGCGCATTGTGACGAGCCAGTTGCTCGGCCACCATTGACCAGACGTTTTCAATTGGTGAGAGATCTGGAGAATGTGCTGGCCAGGGCAGCAGTCGAACATTTTCTGTATCCAGAAAGGCCCGTACAGGACCTGCAACATGCGTCGGTCATTATCCTGCTGAAATGTAGGATTTCGCAGGGATCGAATGAAGGGTAGATCTACGGGTCGTAACACATCTGAAATGTAACGTCCACTGTTCAAAGTGCCGTCATTGCGAACAAGAGGTGACCGTGACGTTTAACCATTGGCACCCCATACCATCACGCCGGGTGATACGCCAGTATGACGATGACGAATACACGCTTCCAATGTGCGTTCACCGCGATTTCGCCAAACACGGATGCGACCATCATGATGCCGTAAACAGAACCTGGATTCATTCGAAAAAATGAAGTTGTCCCATTCGTGGACCCAGGTTCATCGTTGAGTACACCATCGCAGGCGCTCCTGTCTGTGATGCAGCATCAAGGGTAAGGGCAGCCATGGTCTCCGAGCTGATAGTCCATGCTGCTGCAAACGTCGTCGAACTGTTCGTGCAGATGGTTGTTGTCTTGCAAACGTCCCCATCTGTTGACTCAGGGATCGAGACGTGTCTGCACGATCCGTTACAGCCATGCGGATAAGATGCCTGTCATCTCGACTGCTAGTGGTACGGGGCCGTTGGAATCCAGCACGGCGTTCCGTATTAGCCTCCTGAACCCACCGCTTCCATATTCTGCTAACAGTCATTGGATATCGACCAATGTCGCGATACGATAAACCGCAATCGCGATAGGCTACAATCCGACCTTTATCTCCTTACACGAGGCATCACAACAACGTTTCACCAGGCAACGCCAGTCAACTGCTGTTTGTGTATGAGAAATCGTTTGGAAACTTTCCTCATGTCAGCACGATGTATGTGTCGCCACTGGCGCCTACCTTGTGTGAATGCTCTGAGAAGCTAATCATTTGCATATCACAGCATCTTCTTCCTGTCGGTTAAATTTCGCGTCTGTAGCACGTCATCTTCGTGGTGTAGCAATTTTAATGACCAGTAGTGTAGATACTAATCCTGGGTAAATGGGAGAAAGACGCGTTCCGGACAAACGTTTAACCTCGGTCACAATGATAACAAATCTGCAAAGTTGGAAAGTCGTGTACGTAATACAGAATTGTGTCAATGCAACGGTAGCAAGCAACGTTCTCAGCCAGACTGCTGAATACTGCACCTTAGGAAGGGCCATCTCGGCAATACACAAGTCAACAATGTGTGGAGTAGAAAGATGTTGGCTACTAAAGACGGCGACCACGGCCGAAGAGCAAGTGCTTGGCACATGACCCTATTAGAACTTAAAACTAACCGCCGAACCACCTGATTGGTTGTGCGCGCGGAGTACAACTTGCAGGTAAGCATTATCATGCAACCAAAGATATTATTTCTCTAGCAGACGAGAGCTTTAAGTAGACAGTCTTTGAACCACGCGACTGATTCGCAAATAGCGTACTACTACATAATGTGAAAGATGCTTCTAACAGACAACTTCCATAATATATTATGAGTAAGGTATATACTACACAGAAGACTAAAGTTACTGCCACACATGCCTAATATCGTGTAGAGCCCCCGTGAGCACGCAGAAGTGCCACAACACGACGTGGCACTGACTCGACTAATGCCTGAAGTAGTGCTGGAGGCTATTGACACCAAGAATCCTGCAGGGCTGTCCATAAATACGTAAGAAAACGAAGGGCTGGAGATCTCATCTGAACAGTGTGTTGCAAGGCATCCCAGATATTCTCAATGTTCATGTCTGGGGAGTTTGGTGGCCAGCGGAATTGTTTAAACTCAAAAGAGAGTTCCTGGATCTACTCTGTAGCAATTCTTGACTTGTGGGGTTTCGCATTGTCCTGTTGGAATTCACCAAGTCCTTTGGAATGCACAATGGACATGAATGGATTAAGGTGATGAGACAGGATGCCTATGTACATGGCACCTGTCAGAGTCGTATCTAGACGTATCATGGCCCCCATATCACTCCAGCTGTGCACACACCATTACAGAGCCTCCACCAGCTTGAACAGTCCCCTGCTGAAATGCATGGTACATGGATTCATAACGTTGTCTCCGTACCCGTACGTGTCCAGCCGCTCGATACAATTCTAAAGGAGACTCGACCGAGAAGGCAACATGTTTCCAGTCATCGACAGTCCAATGTCGGTGTTGACGGGTCCAGGCGAGCCGTAAAGCTTCGTGTCGTACACTGGTCAAGTGTACACGAGTGGGCCTTCTTCTCCGAAAGCCCATATCGATGATGTTTCGTTGAATGGTTCTCGCTGACAATTATTGATGGCCCAGCATTGAAATCTGCAGCAATTGCGAAAGGGTTGCATTTCTGTCACGCTGAACGGTTCTCTTCAGTCGTTGTTGGTTCCGTTCTTGCAGGATCTTTTTCCGGCCGCAGCGATGTCGGAGATATGTTTTACCAGATTCCTGATAATCACAGTACACTCGTGAAACGGTCGTACCGTAAAATCCCACTTCATCGCTACCTCGGAGATGCTGTGTCTCATCGCTCGTGCTCCGACTGCAACACCACGTTCAAACTCACTTAAATCATAATAACCAGTCATTGTAGCAGCAGCAACCGATCTAACAACTGCGCCAGATACTTGTCTCATATAGGCGTTGCCGACCGCAGCGCCGCATTCTGTCTGTTTACATATATCTGTATTTGAATACGCATGCCTACACCAGCTTCTCTGGCGCTTCAGTATATATACCTGAGATGATTAATTGCAAATTTTTTTCCAAACAAGAAATCAAATGAAAAGAAAAAGAAAGAAGACCAAGCTAAACAGCTGTTTTTCAGCTGGTGTTAGCCTAACAGTTTATCTTATCATTTCTTTATGTTCATTATTATGTCTTTTATCTGGGTGATTCGTTGCAGGATGTCTTCATTCCTTACTCGTCCAATACACCAATGTTCAGCCATCTCCTGTGACGCCACACTGCAATTGCTACTAAAGTTTTCTTTTTTTTCTTCCCCTTTGTTTACGCTCTTCACCAATACACCAAAAATGGCTCTCCAGTTACATTGGCTTGTCTCAAGTATCTTTGGATGTTTGTGGGAAACCCTTTTGCTCTCTTCAAACAGTGCTACTATGCCTTTGTTGCCTTTTATTTATCTGTTTTACTTCACTTATACCGTAATTCGTCCACCTCTTAAAGAGTGGGTCTTATACAAGTTTAAAACTTAAGAATCGAGCACGTCAAAACGTTGCGCACCCCATACCTCAGATTTGACGCTGATTATGTCGTTTTTTTAACCACCGGCTAGCTCTCGTTCCGTTTAATGAGGTATCCTATTCAGTTCCCGTTAACTTTAGGCGATACTGCTCGTACGTAAGCATCCTGTCTGATAATCTGCACCCATTCATGTCCATTGTGCATTCCGACGGACGTGGGTAATTCCAGCAGGACAATGCGACACCCACGCGTCCAGAATTGCTACTGAATGACTCCAGGAACACTCTTTTGAGTTCAAACACTTCCGCTGTCCACCAAACTCCCCAGACATGAACATTATTGAGAATATCTGGGATGCCATGCAACGTGCTGTTCAGAAAAGATCTCCACCACCTCGTACTCATACGGATTTATGGGCAGTCGCAGGATTCATGATGTCAGTTCCCTCCAGCACTACTTCAGACATTAGTCGAGTCCAGGCTACGTCGTGTTGCGACACTTCTGCGTGCTCGCGAGGACCCTACACGATATTACGCAAGTGTACCAGTTTGTTTGGCTCTTTCGTGTAGGTACTCAGCAACAACGCAGCCTTCGCCTTCACTGTTCAACATTTTACCTTGAAGATTAAGGGAAAACACATGAGATATGTCGGCTGACGAAATAACTTTACACGGGAAAAACATAGAAATGATTCAATTTGCAGACGATGTGGCAGTTTTAGCTGAATTTACAGGTGGTCCATAGACCATAGAAACTATGAATAAGATATCAGAAACATGCAGTATGAACGTGGACAAAAATGAAGGTGAAATATTGGTGCTCAATAAGAAATTACATTTAGAGATTGTGGAACAACGTACTAACCTTACATGTCTAAGTACCAAAATAGCTGAATATGTTGGTAGAATTGTACCAGAGAAGACAACTTTAAGTAAAAACGTTCCCCCTCCATAAAAAACGAAAACATTACTAGGATCAGTCAAGGACGACTTAGCACTCCGAAAACCGGGAGTTTCCAGCATCCCTTACCAGTGCGGGAAAATGTATATAGGCCAGACCATCCGGACGGTACAGGAGAGATGTAGTGAACATAAACGCCATACAGACAACGCACAGCCGACTAAGTCCGCCGTGGCAGAGCAGTGCATCTCACATGGACATGACATGAACTACGATGGCACAAAGGTACTATAGCAGTCGAACACCTTGTGGGATTGTCTCCTCAAAGAGGCAGTGGAGATCCGGCTACATGACGAACTAATAAATAAAGACAGCGGTTTCCAGCTAAGCAAGGCCTGGGATCCAGCTTTGAGTATTGTCACCGCGACGGCAGTGTTCCGCAAGCGGCCATAGTCGCGGAAGGACTGCGGCCCATGATCTGTCGCGGGGCGCGGCATTTCCCCCACCACCCAGCGCCGCCCCTCCCCCACCACCGGCCGTGGACCGCTCGGAAGCGCCCAGACGGAGGCTGCGGGAGAGGGGTGGAGATTGTATAAAGTCAGCATCCGTCAGGGATCAATCAGACACCAAGTTCGCCTGAAGATGGCAAGACGTCGTTTTGCCGAAATATCGCGCCTTTTGGACGACGCTACCCGGCTGAATACCCGAGAAATTTTCAAGATTTCTGTACGCCGGGAAAACCTCAGCTCACACAAAAACGTGATGAATTTACTGGCCTTGAAAAATTTAACCTAAATTTTAGACGAACGGTGTGCAAACCCTCGATCTTTGTCCGTAATGGCTCAAAGAGATGGGAAGTATGATACCCCGAAAGGAATGCATTGCAGACATTCCAGACACAGTCTGGCGAGAAGATTGCTTAAGAACTTACTGGAGGAATGAATTACGAATGAAAAAATAGAAATAGTGTAGAGTTACATTGGAGTACTACACCGGTATGACCTCCACCTACTTTCGACATTAACGTCCAATAACCACTCTCAACGGCAAGTGGCGGTGGCAGCACTATCAGTGCCAGGGAGCGGGTGAGGGGGTGGGGGTTGGGGGGATGCGGAAAACAGTGCAGTCGTTGTCGTAATACGGAAATGGAGCCGCCACTCATCTGACGTCCAAAAGCCATGATCATTGGCATTCACGCCAAGGATGGCATTTCCGAAACGGCTGCGTGCCGCCGTCATTACAGTATACAGAGCACAACAAACCGGTCCTGAGGCGACTGTGGTATGCCACACGCCATAGATATCAGCAGCGGAGATGTGTACGGGCGACGTGCAACTGTTGAGCAACTGATCGCTCAGATGGTCCAAGGCGCTACCAACTGTGTCTCCTCAACGAAAGATCAGCAATCACTGCTGCCGTATAGGCCTCCGCTGCAGGCGCCCTGTTCGTGTACCTGCTGTTCATTGGCGACGAAGCCTGGAATTTGAACCCAAATCCGCACCAAAACGTTCCCTGAGTGGTGGTAGGTGGCCTTTTACTGGACAGATGGCAGCCATCCTGCAACAATCGTCGGAAGGATCCTGACCGGAGGAAGGAACATTACAGTTCTGAGGAATATTTTAATGGCACTGCCAGCGTTATCTAGTCATTCTGGAAGGCAGAATAGATGACCACAAACATGTATCTATCCTTGACGACCATGTGCACCTCTAAATGTAGTATGTTTTTCCTCGGCACGATGACGTTATCTACTGGACAAGGCAATGTGCCACACAGCTCACAATGTATGTCCGTGGTTTGAAGACATTATGATGAGTTAGCCGTGCTCCTCTTGCCTCCAAACTTTCGGAAGTTTAAACACAATCGAGAATCTGTGGGACCACCTCGATCGGGCTACTCGCCCCATGAATCCTCAATCGAGAAACCTAGCGCGACTAACTACAGCACCGCCATGGCTCCAATACCTTCCAGAACATCACAGGCACTCTTCGTTCACATCTCGTGCTCCAAAAGTTGGTTACTGAGGCTTCAGACAGGTGATCACGTTAATGTGATTGAACAGTGTACCAAAGATTGGAGAGACCGGTAATTAAACAAATATCTCTTACAGATATTTCCGTTTAATAACAAATACAGTATCAAGGAATGTGAAATACCGAGAAAATACACGAATTAATTGAAATCGTACTGCTCAGTTTGGCCAGGGTGGTATACCCTTTACCTTTCCTCCCACCGTTGATTCTCTTGAACTGCTGAACGGCTAGTGCGGACGATAGACGTCGTTTCTGTTAGGAGTGAGGAGTTTGTCGAGCCTGCGGCCGGAGTGGGGACGCGTCAAGCGTGGTCACGTGAAAGACACGAAACTGGATGTAACATTGTTAGTTAACATGGGAGAAAACAATGAAAGGATCACGTGTCATATTTTCCCGAGACATCCCATCTTGGGTTGTTCGGACGCCTGGTGCAAGTCTTTCTGACTGACACCACTTTGATGTCTGCCCCCGGGCCCGGGTTCGATTCCCGGCTGGGTCGGGGAATTTTCTCCGCCCAGGGACTGTGTGTTGTGCTCCTCATCATCATCCTATTATCCTCATCGACTGCAGGTCAGGCCGGCCTGAGTGGCCGTGCGGTTCTAGGCGCTACAGTCTGGAACCGAGCGACCGCTACGGTCGCAGGTTCGAATCCTGCCTCGGGCAAGGATGTGTGTGATGTCCTTGGGTTAGTTAGGTTTAATTAGTTCTAAGTTCTAGGCGAATGATGACGTCAGAAGTTAAGTCGCACAGTGCTCAGAGCCATTTGAACCATTTGACTGCAGGTCACCGAAGTGGCGTCAGATTGAAAGACCGGCACCCGGCGAACGGCCTGTCCAGCGGGGGACCCTAGCCATACGATTAAATAAGTAAATAACCACTTCGATAACCTGCGCGACTTTATGATGAAGATGAGACGAAATGATTAGGGCTATAGAAACACCCAAACCCCAAAGGAAGAAAATTTCCGATTCGTCTGAGAATCGAACCAAAGACCGTGCGATCTAGAGGCAGTGATGCTACCTGCTTTTTTCTTCTTTTTTAATGTTTCATCGGTCCTTTTTTGCTTTTTTTTAGTTGACTTTCGAGCCGTGCCCATTCAGCCATCTCAATAGTATGTGTAATGTCAATTATGTCCATACGAACACCTAATCCCCGAACGGAGAAAATCTCCGGCTCTGCCGGTGCTAGACCACGAGCTACGGGCAACAGGGAAGAAACGAAATTGTATTGCAAGTGATTTACGCAGAATGTTTCTCACTAGTTTTCATATGACTGGAAGAATTATCTTGGTAGTGGGCTTAAAGTATGAAAGGCAGAATTGTGATTTCAACAGTGTATGTGTAAGAATCAGCGTCTGTTATTTGATGATAAATTCCGAAAGTGTTGTGAAAATTAATCTAGAGTGCTATTATTCAGTACTTTCCCAGTTATTAAGAGTACCCGTTCGTCATAATGTCTTTAACCGGGATCGTTTTGGTTAGAGCACGCGGTCATTGAAGCGAGTATGGTAAACGGAGGAGACTTCCGCTACCAGTTAAACAACCTGAACGCCTAAAACTGATCAAATTTTGATAACAGTTTACTAGTAAAGAGATTACGAAGTCGAAGGCTTCAGTGCATTACAGTGAGGTGACACAAGTCATGGAACAGCGATATGCACATATACAGATGGTGGTACCATCGAGTGCACAAGGTATACAAGGGCAGTGCATTGGCAGACTTGTCATTTGTACTTTGATGATTCATGCGAAAGGTTTCCGACGTGATTGTGACCGCACGACAGGAATTAACACACTTTGACAGCGGAATGGTAGATGGAGCTGGACACATGGGATACTCCATTTCGGAAATCGTTAGGGAATTCAATATTCCGATATCCACGGTGTCGAGATGGTGCCGGGAATACTAAATTTTCAGGCCTTACCACTCATCACGGAAAACGCAGTGACCGACAGCCTTCACGTAACGACGGACGGCAGCAGCATTTGGGTAGAGTTGTCAGTGCTAACAGACAAGCAACACTGCGTGAAATAAGCGCAGAAAAAAATGTGAGGGATACGACGAACGTATGGCGAGATTCGTTGTGGATGGGCTATGGCAGAAGACGACCAACGGGAGTGCCTTTGCAGCATCGAGCGTGGTGGCGCAGTGGGGAAGCCGTCTTGATTTACGTTTTCTGTAATTTTTTCCGTAATTTCCCTAAATCAATTAAGGCAAATGCCAGGATGGTTCCTTCGAAAGGACAGGGCCGCTTTGCTTCTCATGCCTTCCCTAATCCGAGCCTTGTCTCTAATGACCTCGTTGTCGACGGTACGTTTAGCACGAATCTCCTCCCTTCTTCTCCTTTGCTAACAGCACGGCATCGCCTGCAGTGCCTCTGCTGGCCTCGTGACCATATCGGTTGGAACCTAGACGACACCGAGCGAGGTGGCGCAGTGGTTAGCACACTGGACTCGGGAGGACGACGGTTCAATCCCGCGTCCGGCCATCCTGATTTAGGTTTTCCAGGCAAATGCCGGGATGGTTCCTCTGAAAGGGCACGGCCGGCTTCCTTCCCCGCCCTTCCCTGACCCGACGAGACCGATGACCTCGCAGTTTAGTCTCTTTCCACAAATAATCCAATCCAATCCTTCACGACAGGAAAACCGTGGCCTGGTCATGTAAGTCCCGACTTGAGTTGGTAAGAGCTGATGGTAGCCATGGACGCAAGTTGTCAACAAGGCACTGTGCAAGCTGTTGGTGGCTCTATAATGGTGTGGGCTGTCTTTACATAGAACGGACTGGGTCGTCTGGTCCAACTGAACGACCAATGAGTAGAAATAGTTACGTTCGGCTACTTGACCATTTGGAGGCATTCATGGATTTCATGCTCCCAAAAAATGCTGGAATTTTTATGGATGACAACACGCATATCACAGGGGCCACAGTATTTCGCAACTAGTTTCA
The DNA here is from genome assembly GCF_023898315.1 of Schistocerca nitens. Taxonomy (NCBI): domain Eukaryota; kingdom Metazoa; phylum Arthropoda; class Insecta; order Orthoptera; family Acrididae; genus Schistocerca; species Schistocerca nitens. Next base: position 584,228,270 of record NC_064614.1, on the reverse strand, counting down.
GGAACATTCTGAACAATTCGAGCAAATTATTTGGCCACCGATCGAACATTTATGGGACATAACTGGGAGGTCGGTTCGTGCATGAAATCCTTCACCGGCAACACGTTCGCAAATGAAGGGCGGCTGTGGAGGCGGCGTGGCTCAGTGTTTTTGCAGGGGACTTGCAACGACTTTTTGAGTTCACCTGGAAAAAGGAGGTCCGACACGATATTAGGAAGTATCCCCTGACTTTTGTCACCTCAACGTATTACGCATGTAATCTTCAAATTAAAATTGACAACGTGTTCCAAACTGAAGATTGTGGGCAAAATTACTGCTGGGACATTTGAATGGAGGATACTATTTATCAACAGTCAGTACTTGAATTGACGGCTTCTCAGCTGTCCACTGGACGGTTCAGTTTCGCTGAGATGAAGATCAGCCTGAAGTGGAGTTCCTTGCCAGCCTTTCGTCTCGCAACGCTGGTGACGGCGGACGGCGTCTGTTAGACCCACTGAATAATGGATCACGACGCACGCCGCCACCTGAGCCATTGCGGGCTCTGGGGGTGGAGTATGGGGAGGGGGTAACGTTTTTCTGGCGGCCTATGGGAGGCTCTCAGCTTCTGCTCTCCTCTGTGGATCCCTTGCTTCCATAACGCGCCCTGTGACGCGAGACCGAAGTTAGGGGAGCCGCGGAGTGGGCTGTTGAAGGAACCTCTGCGAGGACGTTACCCCTCAGCGTGACGAGAAACCGAGACAACCCGACGCTCGCTGAGCGCGCTCTCTTGTATAAATGCGTAGACTGCCTCCCCCTCGCCATCTGCTGCGAACACCAGTGTGCACAAGTTTTATAAAAAAAAAAAACGCACAACTCCTTCGTAGGAATATTTTTTTCCACTTAGAGATATTTAATTCTACTCTTCTTCCAGGCGCTACCCTCCGCCACTCACACACACTTCTGGAATGTTTCAGCTCGCCATTCAGTCGTGGGCAGCTTCTTTCTGAACATCCTTAAGGTCTCAAAGAAATTCTCCTTAATGTCGTGATATTGACTGGAACGGCGTTGTTTCAACATTGATTTTAATTTCAGAAACAAGGGAAAGTCCTACGGATCGATGTGTGGCGACCAGGGTAAAACGGATGGATCTTAAAAGTAAGCGACGCGTCTACGACGAAGTCACTAGGGGACTGACTACTAGCTGTGATCCGACAAAGATAGTATAACTTTCTCACAAGATTTCAGATAAAAAACATGTAAATGATCTGCATGCACTTTCAGTGTTAAACACCCTATTTTTGAATGTAAAATTAACTTTTGTAAAGAACACTTTTACAGAAGAGTTCTTAACTTCACAGTCTATGGGGATTCATTTCATTCAGTGTCTTCATCACATACAGCGAAAACATCAGATGAATTCGCAATTGCGAGTGTTCAAATGTGTGTGAATTCCTAAGGGACCAAACTGCTTAGGTCATCCGTCCCTAGACTTACACACTACTTAAACTAACTTATGCTAAGAACAACACTCACACCCATGCCCGAGGGAGGACGTGAACCTCCGGCGGGAGGGGCCGCGCAGTCCGTGACATGACGCCTCAAACCGCGCGGCCACTCCGCGCAATTGCAATAATGACCACCATCAGGTGTAGAATGGAATGACGACAATGAAAATTTGTGCCGGATCAGGACATACAGAAGTTTGAGTCTGGGCGTGAGTCGTGCACGGATAGCCAAACAATAAGGAGACCCCTCGCGATAAGCGGGAATTCCGGCTTCGAATCCCAGTCCGGCAAAAATTTTCATTGTCGTCATTCCATTATACAGCTGATGGTGGTCACTAGTCGAAATAGCGAATTCATCTGATGTGTTTAGTAACGGCTGTGGTCGCCGGAGTACATCGCCATCAGAATAGCACCGGCACTGCAATATCGTACTTACAGTTAATCTCCGAGTCTCGATGATAAATAGGCGCGGAGTACTCAAATGATTCTTCTTTTCATTATTAATCAATTTTTCATCAAAACTATACAAACATCTACATTCATCAAACCTGTATCCAAAGCACTTGATAATAAAAAGAATCACAATGAAAAAACTCAGATGAAATAAACTCCGAACTCGTAACTGCCAAACTACCGAAATACGGACTACTTTCTGGCGCGCTTCTTACTACTACTACTACGTATGTGTATGAGCGCCAGAACAATCAGGATACCTCTAGTGTACTTACAGTTATTTTAATTATTTCTGACTTTCATATAAGTATAAATTTTAGCAAATCTTTTCATTGGTTAAAAGCTACAGGACTGGAAGCCTCTGGCTTAATGAACTACTAGAGGACTTGGATTCGGCTGGGATCTCTGATCTTGAGGTAGAAGATCGTTTCAAATTTTGTGCTATGGTTGAGTTTCTGACCCCACCACCTAGAGTCCCTAAACGTCGGAAGCCCCTTTCATAGGAGAGGAAGGAGAAATTATCAGCAGGGCTCAAAAGATATTGGGAACGGAAGAGAGCATCGAAAAAAAACTAGTCATAAGCGCTCCTTAGTGGGTTTAAATCAATAATAAAAAAATTTTATCAAAAATATATATTTTTCACATGTGAAAATCAAAGAAAAAAATAGTGAGAATGTATAGGTAAAATATTCACAATTTAAAGATGGAAGATTCCAGAGTGGGATGCCTACAAAACATTGCTTGCATCATGCAATTAACTGATTTTCCTTAAATAGTTTTTCGAGAAACTAACTACATTTTTCGTAATCAAAGATAGTTATTTGAATAATGAATGTAAATTTTGGTCTGGAACAGCTTAAATGAAATTTCATTATTTGTGTGACATTTCTTATGATTTTAACTACTTAAATGATAGAAATCTGTAATGTTTTCAAGAAACATTTGTCTTCAAAATTATGTTTCCACGAATATTTCTCTGTTTTATAATGAGATTAATAGGATGACACGCTTTGAAAAACACTATGATAACGTGTTGTGACTGACAAAAATTACCTACTTTAGTTATAAACAAGTAAGAAAGATATTATTGTTACGATTGTTCAAACGTATGATGTACCACTTCAGAAAAAAATTTATCAAGTATTACGAAACTAAAACAATATCAAAAGCGTGGAAAGTAAAAGTGGTACGGTACATATAAATTTATATGAGAAGTTAGCCTACTTCTCGGTATATTTCAGTAGGGAGGGAAATCGGAGTTTCTTCTGGAAGCAGGAAAAAAAAATGGTTCAAATGGCTCTGAGCACTATGGGACTTAACATCTGAGGTCATCAGCCCCCTACAACTTAGAACTACTTAAACCTAACTAACCTAAGGACATCACAAACATCCATGCCCGAGGCAGGATTCGAACCTGCGACCGTAGCAGTCGCGCGGTTCCGGACTGCAGCGCCTAGAACCGCGTGGCCACCGCTGTCGGCAAGACCAAGAAAAACCATCTGGATGTACTGTCGGGGTTTTAAACGACCGTTTTCCCAGATGCGAGTGCAGTGGTGTTGGTAAGGTGGCTGGTGGACTACAAACATCTGATGTTTCTTTCTGAGAATTTTCTTTCATATTCTTTTTAAAACTGAAGAATGGAGTTACCAGCATCGTCTGCACATCCTCTGGTGGTTGCACGATACTCGGCACGCTCCAAATTCTTGATTTCCTGAGTGTAACCGTCACCAGCTGAGTTCGGATGCCTTCCTGGTCGAGTGCCATCATCATTGACGATCACACTGGAACCAGGGGAAGCATTCGCAACAGTGAGTATCAAGTCTGCAGGCTTGATTCAAAAGTGCATTCGCGCAGCATTTCAAGTTGTGTCGTCCCTCTCGTGAGAAAGAGAGCGTACAAAAAGAAAAAATACGAAGAAAAAGGGGAGGCTACGGATTCTTGTGTCACTTTTCATTCAGAAAAGAATTTGGGAAACAAAAATATATATCTGTAATGTGAACGAATGTGGTTACGCGAGACGTTGTCACGAATACAGTGCTTTCAGTGGCTCAACGCTGGGACGCTTCGTTCACGTAAACGAAGAAAATTTCGTTTGATTTTTCCGATGCCTCATATCCACCGAGAACCAGTGGAATGCCTACGACGTTATGTGGAAAGTTTCACCGGACTACTACCGCAATCTCATACTCCAGGAAAGCTTAGGCGACGAGTGGCTTTATTTCTGTGAAAAAAATGTTGTCATGTGCAGAATGAAAATTGAGTGAATGTATTTGACTTTGACTAATGGTCTCTGTGACTTAGCTATCGGGCTTTTGAAGCACGCAGAGAGGTACCGCGCTGAATACCGGGTGTGCCAAAGAAATTGCCTCGGCCTTGGACTGGAACTGTGTTCACTCAGGCTCGTGACGACTATTGAGGAGCTGCTAGTAAAACAGTGTCATACAGTCGGGTCTCTTGTGTTTTAGTCCAAATGAAATGATCTGTTATAAGCAACACAAGAACGCTATGTTTTACAGTCTGTAGCAGCCGTGTGATTGTCATTTCATAATAATTACTACAGGATACTGAAGTATTTATTTAACTACCTGATTTCCTACTTCCGGCCCCACCCCCCAAATTCTCTTCAAATTCCCTCCTCTCTCTCTCTCTCTCTCTCTCCCTCTCCCTCCCACTCTCCCTCTCCTTCCCTCCACCCCTCTCTCTCCCGATCCTCATCTCCTTCAGTCTCTCACTCAGTCTCACAGTCCGTTATCTTCGACCACTGTATCACCACGATCCAGTGATGGGGTGAAATCATCGCCAGTAATAGACAAAGAATTATAGAGCTGAAATCGCACTGTTCATAAAAAAACCGTATTACGTAAACTGGGGAATAAATGACACTGATATCACCCCACCACCACCACCACCACCACCACCAACACCATCACCACCATCATCATCATCATCATCATCTCCAACCCTAATTCTTGTGCTTTCGACTCGGTCACCCTTTCATTTTACATGTCCGGTTCAGTTTTATACACATAGCTTCAGTTACTTCATATAATACCTTGCAAAACAAGAGGACAAAAACTATTCTAGAGGATACCTCTCGTTCTGTATTGACTTTTGCTGGAGATACAGATGACTCATTTGCGGGTCTACCCACGCACGAGAACTATGAATAATATGAAAAAATATAGTATTTTCTTCAGTGGAAAAAGGAATTCTGGAGGCGCCGGGTATCGATCCCGGTACCTCTCACATGCTAAGCGAGCGCTCTACCATCTTTTTTTTTTTTTTTTTTTTTTTTTTTTTTTTTACTCTCATTTTGTTCGCTTTTGTTCGTTGCATGTGCTCGGGGCGGACGTCGTAAGACATCCATTTATGTTCATTGTTGATCGATTGACTCAGTTTTTTTATTACAGAGGGCACGTAACCCTCTGACCGAACACGCTGAGCTACCGTGCCGGCATCATCTGAGCTACGCCCCCAGCTCTGGACGGAACTGACCTGCTAGCAGACACTTCGTACCGAACTTTCTCTGCTCCGTTTGGGAGACGGCCAGTCGATGGGTGTGGCCCTGGCAGTGGGCAGCGTTGCTTTGGCTGCCAGAAGGCGAACTCCAGTACTGTGTCTCAACTGATGGAAAGTGCCTCTGTGGTATCTGGGGGCGTAGCTCAGATGGTAGAGCGCTCGCTTAGCATGTGAGAGGTACCGGGATCGATACCCGGCGCCTCCAGAAAAGTTTTTACCAAGCGTTTCTCATTATTTACCAACCCTTTAATGGAAAGGTCTGATGTACCAATAAGAAAAGGAGTTCGTGTGATTACTGTGTCTTCATCTTAGGAACGAACCTGAGTTTAGAATGAAAACAAACCGAAAGCAAATGTAGGGGGGAGGAGTCGGAAGCTATGTGTGCATGATGGACAGTAGAAGTAAAGTTGCTTCCTAGTTAGGGAGGAAAACTACACGAGCTTGCTGGATTTTGTAAAATTTAACAATGGCTTATTTCAATATGACTTTCTAATAAGCTTTGACACGTGATACAGACTAGTCACATCTCATCAGAACAGACAGCGCTGTTGACGTTGCTAAATGTGAGTGTAACATCCACTCGTCCGTTGACAACTATTAGAAACTTTTGATCCGTCTCGAGGTAACCTGTGTGACAGGCCTCGCTTACTTATACTCTCAAGGATTACGAATCTGATCTCTCACATAGAATTTTGCGCTCGAACATTGTATTAACACTAGTTCTCGCGAAAAATGAGGCTGAAGTTCTTGTAAGATGGACTGCAAGTATAACTGGGCAAGATGCTGCAAGAGTTTAAGACATTCGGAACCAGCGGTGGTACAGATCGCCGCCCAGATGTCCATGATAGCCATAAAGTCTCGATTCATTTCTACGAAGTAATGAATATAATTGCATAATACGGGCGTTTCTGGAGTCAATCCGTGTACATACTTTCATTGCACTTAGTCATAGCCCCCGTCCATGTCGAAGCAATACTACCACCGTTGAATGGTAGACTTAAATACATTCGAATGCCTGTGTTGTGAAGTAGTCGACGCTGCATCCCAGACTTGAGCTCTTATCCTGGACATCTCTTACCTTTATGGATTTCCAGGATGCACCCTTAATAACAGGACACCAAATTGTGTTAACCAGTTTGTTGTAGGAAACAAGGTGTCAAATCAGATGAACCCGATGGTCATAGTCTTGCTGGAGCTCTGCCTGTCCATCTCTTAGTGAACGTTCGATTTAGGTTATACCCGTACTGTTAGAGCAAAACAATGGGGTGCTCAATCCTTTTGGAACACAACTGTGTTAGCAATGCCTTCTTGCTGGAACTGTGGTTCCAGGAAATGCTCCAACATATCAACGTGGATGTTTCCAGCAATTTTCTCTTACGCACAAACGATGGGTCAGTAAACTGCAGTCTTTGTGAATCCAAGCCACACATTCACCTTTGGTGTGTCTCTTTGCCATTTAGTGGCAGCGTCAGCTGGCTTCTTACCCCACAAGCGCAGCCGTGTTCGTTAACTTACCTTCAGATGCGGAATCGCTAAGCAAAACGTGCTACTTGAAGTGTTCGATGTATGCAACTCCTGTCAAATCGCAACACGCAGCTTGCGAACTGCTTAATCCTCTTGGACTAATTTATGAAACATCTGGATGTGGTACGCTTTATTGCTTTATCGCTAAATGTAGAACTTTGCAAATAGTTAATTTTTAAGCGTCTAACCTGTTTCTTCGTAGTCTAGCTTACGCATTCGAACTTGTTTCGGTTCCTTCTATGATTCACCAAAAAGTCTCTAGTGGAACATAAAGTTCTGCGATGCGTGATTCATCGGCAGCGTTCTCAGTTCTTGGGAACCTATTATCACATAAAGACTGTTTGGTCATGTTGGTGCTGGCTTGTGTGATTTCCAAGTGAACTCTTGTTGCAGTTACAGATAAGATAAACCGCGCAATTGAGCTCTAACAACAGCCACGCGTCCTTCTGTGCTAAGCAGACTTCTTGATTATCGCGAAAAAAGACAACAGGCCCACGTCAGCACAGAATTTTATTATGATTATTGGACATAAATGCAGCCATTATTTCTTAGAAATGGTCCAAGACGTCATGACCACCCTACGTTAGTTAATCTACATTTACATCTACATGGATATTCTGCAAATCACATTTAAGTGCCTGGCAGAGGGTTCATCGAACCACCTTCACAATTCTCTATTATTACAATCTCGTATATCGCGCGGAAAGAACGAACACCCATATCTTTCCGTACGAGCTCTGATTTCCCTTATTTTATCGTGGTGATCTTTCTCCCTATGTAGGTCGGTGTCAACAAAATATTTTCGCATTCGGAGGAGAAAGTTGGTGATTGGAATTTCGTGAGAAGATTCCGTCGCAGCGAAAAACGCCTTTTTTTTAATGATGTCCATCCCAAATCCTGTATCATTTCTGTGGCACTCTCTCCCATATTTCGCGATAATACAAAACGTGCTGCCATTCTTTGAACACTTTCGATGTACTTCGTCAGTCCTATCTGGTAAGGATCCCACACCGCGCAGCAGTATTCTAAAAGGGGACGGACAAGCGTAGTGTAGGCAGTCTCCTTCGTAAATCTGTTACATTTTCTAAGTGTCCTGCCAATAAAACACAGTCTTTGGTTAGCCATCCCCACAACATTTTCTATGTGTTCCATCCAATTTAAGTTGTTCGTAATTGTAATACCGTACCTAGGAATTTAGTTGAATTTACGGCTTTTAGATTATACTGTTTTATCGTGTAACCGAAGTTTAACGAATTCCTTTTAACACTCATGTGGATGACCTCACACTTCAGTTCAGGTTTGAGGCGAACGCCGGGACGTTCCCGTCTACCACATATCAGCCAATTTATCCCCACCGTGTCCAACGAATCTGGACTCCTTCCCTCATGACGGCCTCCTTCAAAGGGCTGTGAATCATCTCTGCTGCACAAAGTATAGGACGAACGCGAACTTCACTGACAAAATTTAGGTGTTTGTGTGGGTATACCTTCTGAGCATTTTGGTACAATGAACTCCTGGTCTACGGTGGTTGACTACAGAGTTCTTGCATTTCATTTGATTTCTTACCGTCATTTATTTTTTCATCTGCATTTCTGTGAAAAATGTGCAGATGTGGACGGCATGCGCTGTGTGTCTTCTTTGCAATATTTGTCACATTCGCGCACGGTAATAACTGTTGACAAGACTCGCCTCTATACCATGTTTGTTTTTCAGGCAGTGTCATTTTTACGTGAACGTCGCCGCACTCTCATGATGGTCTACATTTTGGACAGCAGTAGTAAGGGACAATTCTTCGTTTTTTACGAATTGCGCTGTGCTCTGACAGAATAGAATGAACATACTTCGATAAAACTAAATGTGTTTCGTCCAATCGATGTTACATTGCATTGTGTTTTGTTTTGTATATTTTAGTGAGGCTTCTCGCTGTTACACAGAAACCAAGGTTAATTGCGGCAACAAATCGAATAAAACGTAATTGCATAACTACTCTGTAACGAGTCACAGGACACCACGAATCTCTTATAATGAAATCAAAAGACAACCTACAAAATTTTGAAGGTTGTAACACCTCCGTTTTTATCCCGACCTGATCCGATCGAATAGCAGCCCAATATTTATTATTAACATGACAGTGAACCTAATGGGGCTGGTAATCGGAATTGACTGCTACGGAAGTTGTTACTTTCCAGTTCGTCCTGTTCAATACTATAATACTGAATGTATGGTAATAAGGAGCACCAACACAGTTTTACTAATTACGAACTTACATTCTTCTCAAAACCAAAAAGGAGACTGCCACTTCCTTCGTCATACATATCTAATTACGGCTAATCTCAGCACAGGCTTTCTTCATTTGCCATTATCGTCACACGCTAATCCATCACTGCATCCAACACTGCAATCCAAGGTTAGGCCGGCGCGGTAGATGCGAAACTAAATATCGGCTCTAGTAACGTCACTGATCACTTTTATAAAGATACTTCATCACTTTCCTGGTATTTATTTATTATTTAGGGGTCTAACCACGGCGATTGTGACACCCTTCTCGGTTAAAAACCCTGTATTTCAATAATGGCCTCCACACACGCACACACCATTCCCGCCAACCCTCTGGCGCATCTCGACACTCGCTCTCGCCACGCGTCACAATCGATCGTTCGCCGTAACGACCTGTGCCGAGTGCAAAGTTATAGTAAGGGCTTACGGACCCCATACAAGGTGCACTTAGGATTCACCCTGTATAACAAATTAGCAAGAGGTCATTAAGTGTTTTACTGCTTTCTGAGTAATTCAGTGTATAGCTGCAGACGATGTTAGCTGCGTTCCCAAAAAATGCGGTTAAACAAAGTACTATAACGTGAGTCCTGGTCGCATTCGTAGCCGTGGAGGCTATGGCCGCTCTAACGTCGCTCCTGCCAGTCTCACTGTCCTGGTTGAAATTCTGTCCAGTACGCAGTGTCTGAGTGAGTGGAATGAGGTCACGAGACGGTGTTACAGCGATTTGTCCTTCGCGTGAGAACGTGGAGCTCTGCGGTGCCTAGTTATTCCAGAGGAGTGCGCTGTGTCAGTACTGAGTTATATCCTCTTTATTTCCATACCGATTTTCAGAAACATAGCAGTAAGCAGCAAAATTGCTCACTAGTCGTTTATAATATACAGGCGAATCACAGTTAATAGCGAAAACTGATACTGGTGAAAATACTCGACAATAGAAGTAAGAACGTTTCGGTGAACATCGGTCTGGAGATGAGTTGTTAGCGACATAATAGCGAATGGGTGTTTACAAATCGCCACCGACTTCACTATGAAATACTGTCGTATTTAGTACAAACGTAATTTACACTTAAACTTTTCGATTGAGTTCCCATCTAATCGAGATCGAATTTCAGCCATGACCTAGCAGAAATACAATGCAACTTCAGTACGAGTTACCATTTACTGCACATTCTGACCTGTAATAGAAGATGTTTCACTTGTCGTCCTCCAGTTTGGATGCAATAGTGAAATCCTCTCTGCAGTGAGTTACAAAGTCTTTCAAATATCCCTGGATAACCTCGTAACGCTTGTCAATACTGTACGGTTCGCTGATCCAGTTCTTCCACCGTATCAGTGGCACTGGTTTTACGCTTCAATTTTGAGGTAACCCGCAGATACATATAACCAAAGGTTTGCGGTCTGGTGAAAGGTGCAGGCCCTGCTCGAAGAATCCATCTTGGTCCATATTAGTTCTTAGATATCGTGCTCCATCATGTGAGTGACACATTCCTCAATGGTTGCAAGGGAACATCGTGAAGCAATCCTGGGAGTATAAGCTGAAGGTATCCATCAGGTTTTCTTGGAAGACTGTATGGTACTAATCAGTGTACGTGTTTACGTCAAGAGCCGGCCGAAGTGGCCGTGCGGTTAAAGGCGCTGCAGTCTGGAACCGCAAGACCGCTACGGTCGCAGGTTCGAATCCTGCCTCGGGCATGGATGTTTGTGATGTCCTTAGGTTGGTTAGGTTTAACTAGTTCTAAGTTCTAGGGGACTAATGACCTCAGCAGTTGAGTCCCATAGTGCTCAGAGCCATTTGAACCATTTTTTTGTTTACGTCAAAGTGGAATCAGTAAGCATTAAAGATTCCTTATGGCATCCGACTGCAAGATAAATTACAATGCCTCTATGAATAGTTTCAAAGATTATGCACAGCGACTTTAACTTTCATTACCTCGTTTCTTACTGTAAATGAATGTCTTAATGTTTCATTAATTTATCTCTGTAAACTGATTTAGTAATGATCTCGCCGTTCGGTGTAGTCATAAAATAGGTCTTGTTACTGCAGATTCGCCTGCCTCCCGTTGCAAAGAGTCGCCGGTAGCAAGAAGCTGTGCGTTGTTTCCCTGGACCGCTTACGTGATTCGAGATGGATGCAAAATCGCTGCGCCTCCTGTTCCATACTTAATAAATGATCTGAAAATTATTTTCTACAAAATAGCCGGCCTCGGTGACCGAGCGGTTCTAGGCGCTTCAGTCCAGAGCCGCGCGACTGCTACGGTCGCAGGTTCGAATCCTGCCTCCGGCATGGATGTGTGTGATGTCCTTAGGTTAGTTAGGTTTAAGTAGTTCTAAGTTCTAGGGAACTGATGACCAGGTTTAAGTAGTTCTAAGTTCTAGGGGACTGATGACCTCAGATGTTAAGTCCCATAGTGCTCAGAGCCATTTGAACCATTTGATCTACAAAATAAAACTCGAGGAAATCACTCGACAGGGAATAATATTAGTCATTCCAGGGGAAATTTCAGGATAAAATTCAGACAATGTGTCCCGGTAAAAACGCAAATGTTCATAACAAGAATGAAGACCTGCACTATTATGTGTATTTGGTAGGCGGGGTACGCGTTTATTCATAACTTCACTCTCCATCAATCAGGTACTATGCCCTAACACATAATTGAACACTTCTAAACAGTCCGTAGCATGCGAAATTCAAGGCGATAGTGACTGATTCAGATAAACGCCGTTCGTTCAGCTGCGGTGTAGTATATACGCCTTTTCCTTCACTGAAGAATAAAATAATTCGTAACTTATCAAGCCATTATTTCCTTCTTTGACTCCTTCCACTCACACGTTTCAATAAGAGTCCCAACTTCACTAATACTCTTGAAAAGCGACGTAGCTGTCATCTGCCATTTAACAATTTTCAATCCCTTAAGTTCTTCTCTGCTATCTTGAAAGCATGCACATCAAACTGTCTTAGCTTCTTTTTCCGTCATTCGATCCGGCACGCTTCTGCTCTGATACCGTTCCCTAGTTCTTGAATAATTTATATAGTAACTACTCCAGCGAAAACTTTCACCAACGCATTGTGCCATGACGCCATAGCTCAGTCTCAGACAACTCTCTTTGTTACTCTGACACATCTTCGAAAATAGCTCCACTTCCTCGCCTTCTCTTTACAATGCTTCTTACTACACTCTTCTCCACACATCACAGTTCAAATATTGCTACCAAACACTTCTTCCGTATCCTATAACAGGAACCGTTGCTGCACTAACGTACTGCCTTCCACAATCAGCTGCCTTCTTGTTCATTTGCAGAACATAGATAATAGTTACGACGTGGCGGATATAGTACTACATTACATAACCAAAAAAATTTACATCGCATACATTGAATACATTAACATTACCCAAAAGTACAATAAAATTGATAAATTTACAAATAAAGCTTTCTACCTTTGAATTAATATTTATATTTGTATTAAAAATCGTCAAATGCATGTGTAATGGTTTCATGTTGGAGCCAAAGATAATTAACAAAATACAAAATACAGAGTGTAACGTGCGCGTGGGGCACAAAATACTCGTTAAAGCCTGTGCTATGGTAACTGAGCGGGGTTCACCTTATGAGAAAGGATTTTCGTATAGATATCGACCGCGTGTACCTGAATGGTGGCAAATCAGACTTACACCCACTCTGTAATAACAATGATCCGTCAAGCAAGTTCGAAATGCAACTACACGTCAGGATGGACCAAAAGCAACACTGAAGATGCTACCAATTTAATAATAATACGGTCGCCAGCCTAATTAGGCATTAACTGAGTTTCTTCCCTGTACAAGTTGGTGTATATTCATGCAAAACAACACGTAGTAACACTGCATAATATAGCAGAATTTTAGAACCAAAAAATCTATTGAACTGATAGTTTCACGTTCTGTACTGATATGGAAAAAACCATGAATACATAACACTACACTACAATGTCTACTAGAAAACTTTATACTAGGTTACCCTAGAAATATTACTTTCGTGCCACACACAAAATGTCAATTTTGATCAAGATAAAACACTGATAAATTTTGACTTTTATATTGACTTTAACTTTTGCTGGTCAAACCAATGTGGAGCACTTCAGAATTCAAATGAATAAAAAGGGGGGGGGGGACCCTGAAACTGTTATGATCACTATATTAAAAAAATTGATTACTGAAATTATTATGCGTTCAAGATTTCCAGTATATGAGTTACTACTCTTTTTATCTTATTTGCTGCTCATTTAAATACCTTTATATCTGTCTCGAAATAATTAAACTTCATTACTATATCAATATTAAAGTTATCTTTCAACTTAGTTAGACCTTCGTTATTCATTTACTGGTTCATTAACAAAACAGTTCTTTAAACACCATTCTAACATAGCTAGATCTGCAAGTAATTATTATTAACACAAAATTTAATTTTTCATTTCGGGACACTCGGATTGCACAACATTTGGAAAGGACCCTATCTAGGGTAGTTGTGAGGATAATTAAATGATGGGAAAGTTCTGGTAAAATTTAGGTTATTATTAGACAATTCATTCTATGGTCCATACAAATACAGTACTAAAAGTTTCAACCTGCTTGTATCGATGCGGCGGTTGGCAGGCGGCGAGATGGCGAGGCACAGAGCACACATACAACCGCAGCTATGGCTCTTGACGTATCGGCACTTTAATTCTTCATAGAGTCGCAATACTTTTCCATTTAGTGCCTATGGAATTTTGCCATGCTGTGTGGGCGTTGGAATGGCCTACCCGAGGTTCAGTGAAACTACGTCTTCCAGGAGAGCCTCGTCGCTCCAGAAGGTGTTGTTCAAACCAGTGCCAAACTCCAACTACAACAGCTGAGCCCGTTGTATCGTGCAGTGCCCGTGCGCATTTTCCCGCGCTCGCCTGCCATCCACCTTTTACCGCTCCCTGACAGGCCGGGTATTCACCCGAGGTTTTGCATTCTACATATCCTAACACATTGCCTATGTATGGACCAGACGCACAGTTACAATTTTAAACATCTTACAACAGTCTCAACATTTGTTACATTTCAATTCTATTACAATATTGCTTGACATTTGACATAAACATTAATATTCACATTGAAACTTGTTTACAGTTTTTTTAACACAATGACATGAAACAAAAAAGAAATGAAATCAGAACATCAATTACACTAGTTTATCGAAAAATCAGATGGAAAAAAAATTACTTATATGTACAATAGTACAACGTCGTTGTTGTTACAAGAGGACAAATATGTTCGTCTCAGTACAGTGAAACCAGTAGTCAGTACTCTTCACGATACATTCAGCGAGAAACGTTGCTGATGTAGTTATTCATGAAGAAAATAAAGATTTACATCAAATTTGAGATTAATTAGATGAGAACTTAATTGAAATATTTACATTTCAAATAGATTGGCACTAACAAGCTCACTTCGCAGTTATCTCGCAGTTGTGGAACCACGATTACCGCAATGTTTTTGTTTCTATTATTGTCTATATTCACGCATGTCCTGTTCGGCTATTAATTGTGCTACGCATCTGTATGCACGCTGAACGATATGGCTCACTGGGCCAGACACTGGACTCGTCCTGGGGCAATTGGAATCCATATATCCGTCTGACCAGCCAATTCAAACTTTTGTGGTTTCCTGAATAATGTAAGGTTTTCGCTGCGTTAATACAAAGTCACCTGCAGTTTTGTTACACATTCGTATCGAATCGAAGCTTATGCTCTTTCATTCTCACGACCTTGACGTCAAAGGAACGTAAATCTGATTTTCACTCTTCCTGTCCCATGTTGTTTTTTGTTATCTTCAGTCCGAAGCCGGTTTGATGCAGCTCTCCATGCTACTCTAATCTGCGCAAGGCTCTTCATCTCCGAATAACTACTGCAGCCTACATCCTTCTGAATCTGCTTACTGTTTTCATCTCTTGGTCTCCCTCTATGATTTCCACCTCCCCACACTTCTATCCAGTACTAAATCGGTGATCCCTTGATGTGTCAGAACTTGTCCTATCAATCTATTCCTTCTTCTAATCAGGTTGTGCCACAAGTTTCTTTTCTCCCCATTTGTATTCAATACTTCCTCGCTGGTTATGTGATCTATCCATCTAAGCTCAGCGTTCTTCTGTAGCGCCACATTTCAAAAGCTTCTCTTCTTGTCTAAACTGTTTTTCGTCCATCTTTCACTTCCATACAGGGCCACGTTCCATGCAAATACACCCAGAAAAGACTTGCTAACACTTAAATCTATATTCAATGTTAGCATTTTTCTCTCTTCAGAAACACTTTTCTTGCCATTGCCAGCATTCTTTTTAAGGTACTGTCAATTCCGTTGAGCTGCTGTTCCAAGTACTTTGCCGTCTCTGACAGAATTACGATGCATCGGCAAATCTCATTTTTGTAAATTTCTTCTCCCAGGACTTTTAATTCCTAGTCCGATGTTCGCTAGTTCCTATACTGCTTGCTCAATGTACAGATTAAATAACATCGAAGATAGGCTATAGCGCTTTCTCAGTTCCTTTTCAAACACTGCTTCCCTTTCATGCCCCTCGACTCTTATAACTGCCATCTGGTTTCTGTACAATTTACAAACAGCCTTCCACTCCCTGTTTTGTTACTCCTGCTGCCTTCAGAATTTCAAAGAGAGTATTCCAATCAACACAGTCAAAAGCTTTTTCTATGCTTACAAACGCTATTAACTTAGGTTTCCCTTTCCTTAATCTATCTTATAAGAAAAGTCCTAGGGTCTGTATTGCCTCAAGTGTTCGTACATTTCTCCGGAATGTAAACTGAACTTGCCCAAGGTCAGCTTCTACCAATTTGCCATTATTCTGTGAAGAATTCGTGTTAGTATTTTGCAGCCATGACTTATTAAACTGATAGTTCGGTAATATTCACTTCTGCCAGCAACTTTTCTTTTGAATTGGAATTATTATATTCTTCTTGAGGTCTGAGAGTATTTCACTTGTCTCATACATATTGCATAACGGAATGAGTTTTGTCATGGCTGGTTCTCCCAAGCCTATCGGCGTGTTCTGACGAAATGATGTCTACTGCCGGGGCCTTGTTTCAACTTAAGAGTTAAGGTGCTCTGTCAAATTCTTTTCGCAGTAACATGTCTCCCATCCCATCTTCATCTAAGTCATTTTCTGTTTCTATAATATTGTCTGCAAGTTCATCTCCCTTGTACAGATCTTCTACATACTCCTCCTACCTTTCAGCTTTCACTTCTTTGCTTAGGGCTATTTTTCATTTGAGCTCCTGATGTTCATTCAGCTGTTTCTCATTTCTGCAAAGGCCTCGTTAATTTTTCTATAGGAGGTATCTATCTTTCCCCTGGTGCTGTATGCTTCTAAATCATTACATTTGTCCACTAGCCATTTCTGATTAGCCATTTTTACTTCCTATCAGTCTCATATTTAGACGTTTGTATTCACTTTGGCCTATTTCATTTACTGTATTTTTAAATTTTCTCAAATTGTTGAAATGGCTCTGAGCACTATGGGACTTAACATCTCAGGTCGTCAGTCCCCTAGAACTTAGAACTATTTAAACCTAACTAACCTAAGTACATCACTCACATCCATGCCCGAGGCAAGATTCGAACCTGCGACCGTAGCGGTCGCGCGGTTCCAGACTGAAGCGCCTAGAACCGCTCGTCCACTCCAGCCGGCTAAATTTTCTCCTCTCATCAAATAAATTCAATATTTCTCATGTTATCCAAGGATTTCTGCTTGGTCTTGTCGTTTTACCTATTTGATCTTCTGCTCCCTTCATTATTTCATCTCTCAACGTTACCCATTCGTCTTCAACTGCATCCATTTCCTCTGTCCTTGTCAATCGTTGCCTAAGGCTCCCTCTGAAATTCTCAGTAACCTCTGGTTCTTTCGACTTATCCATATCCTATTTCATTAATTTACTACCTTTTTGCAATGTATTCAGTCTACAGTTCATAACCAATAAATTTTGGCCAGAGTCCACATATGACCCAGGAAATATCTTACTATTTAAAATTTTGTTCCCAATTCTCTGTCTTACCGTTACATAATCAATCTGAAACCTTCCGTCCATGTCTCTTCCACGTGTAAAACCTTCTTTCATGATTCTTAAACATGGGTTAGCGATAGTTAAATTGTGCTCTGCGCAAAATTCTATCAGGCAGCTCCTCTTTCATTCCTTTACCGCAGTCAGTATTCACCTGCAATGTTTCCTTCTCTTCCTTTTCCTGCTATCGAATTCCAGTCCCCCATCACCGTTAAATTTTCGTTTCTCTTAACTGTCTGAATAATTTATTTTTGTCTCATCATACATTTCTCCAATCTCTTCATGATGTACGGAGCTATTCGGCCTTAAACTTGTGCTGCTGTGGTGGATGTGAGCTCCTTGTCTATCTTGGCTACGATAATGCGTCCACTATGCTGTTCATGGTAGCTTACCCCCATTCCTATTGTCTTATTCGTTATTAAACCTACGCCTGCATTACCCCTCTTTGAATTTGTACATATAGCCCTGTATTCACCTGACCAGAAGTCCTGTTACACCTGAAATCGAACTTCACTAATTTCTACAATATCTAAATGTGACCTATCCATTTTCCTTTTTAAATTTTCTAACTTGCATTCACGATTAAGAGATCCAACATCCTACGCTCCGATCCGTATAACGCCAATTTTTTTCTTTTTTTCTCCCGATGAAATTGTCCTGAGTAGTCCCCGCCGGGAGATCCGAATGGAGCTCTATTTTACCTCTGGAATACTTTACTCAAAAGGATTCCATCATCATTTAACCGTATAGTAGTGCCGTATGCCCTCGGGAAAAATTACGACTGTAGTTTCCCCCCTCGCTTTCAGCCGTTCACAGTACCAGCACAGCAAGGCCGTTTTGATTGATGTTACAAGGCCAGATCAGTCAACATCCAGACTGTTGCTCCTGCAACTACTGAAAAGGTTGCTGCCCCTCTTCAGGAACCACAAGTTTGTCTAGCCTCTCAACAGATAACGCTGCGTTGTGGTTGCACCTACGGTATGGCTATCTGTGTCTCAGAGGCACGCAAGTCTCCCCATCAGTGACAAGGTCTATGGTTCATGTATCCCATACACACTTACATTTGGCTCATTACGCTGATAAAATAAACCTCTCTCACTGTATTGGCACATGACGCGAACGCTCATGAAAATGGTCGCTTTGGAACGCTAACCAGTGACTATGTCTCGGTCGGCTGGACTTTAAACAGAGTCTTTAGTGGTAAACGGCAGAAAAAAAATTTGAGAAACACTGAAGCTGATACACCACTCGTGTTCGGTGCTCGATGATTTTCGTTCTGTTGCGTAACTGCGTCACGTGAGCTGCGCTCGTGTAGGAAGCTAAGCGCGGAAAGTCAGTGCCAGAGAGTGAGCTCACAGTTACCGCAGTTCTAAATTCCGGCGCGTCCCGTCGGGGCGTGCAGCTAGCAGCAACTTGGATAATCTGCAAGCGCAGAGCGCAGCGCAGTTTGGCTCGGATACTTTTGAGACAATTACGTATAAGCGTGCGGTGGGCTGGGAGCAAGTTGTGCCGTAACCGGGCCACGGTTGCCGGAGGGCGTCGTCTGCTGCGCGGGTTGCAGCTAATTAGGGGTCGCCGCGGCGCGGAGTAGCAGCTCGCGGAGCCGACACGCTTTATTCTGCGGCTGTGCGTACGCCTCCGCAGCTTCCAAAAGAACACCCACTACGAAGGACTTCCGGTTCCGATTGACGCATTTCTCACGGTCCCGAAGTAACTTAACATGTGCGAAACTCTACAGATGTAGCACATTTCGCCTTCGGCCCCGCTGGAGAATTTGTTTCTTTGGGCTTAGGAGGATTGCGTTCCTCTTTAGGGTTAGAAACTTCTCTTACAGTTAACATTCTGAACGCCAGCGTAACACGATGCATCATAAGCGGCCGGGGAGTCAGCGAATTGTTTCAGAAATTTCGGCAGTGGAAATTATAAAATCTTTATCAAAGAAACTGCTATTTACTAAAATTGCAGAACTAGGAAGAGTCATAAATGAAGAAATTTCACGTATTGTGAATACACGTTGTAGTAGAAAGGGTTCACGACAACATTCGTCAACACTTTGGGGGTGCACTCGTGTGGACTGTAGTAAACAGACCATCCACCGCTTTCAGCAGTAAAGTCTCTGGCTGGACATCTAGTGGAACTGGGCTGGCATGACAATTTGGGTACATCTTTTCGTGTTAGTCTCACGCTGTGCCACAGTGTATTAAACACGGTGACTGATTATGTACTAGTTTCTTGGTAGCCCGTGGTCAGATGTTTTCTACGGGTAACAGATCTGGAGAACATGCTGGCGAGGGTAGTAGCTGATACCCTCTGTATAGAGGTTAGTCGAATACAACAGGAAAACCCTTTATTGCATTATGATGTTGAAAGATAGTCACGCAGAGGTTTTAATGATACGCTAGCAAGGAACTGATACTATTTAAATGACTCATTCTTTCGCTTTTTGGGGTGCCACTCGTATTTAATCTAACAGAACACAAGAAACTGTAAATTACAATTATTTGATAATTCACAGGTCATTAATAATTTCACAAGTTTTATCATAACATGTAAGCTTTCACGGCCGGCGTCTTCATTAATGAAAATTTCCGGGCTGAATTGCCGAGGTCCATATATAAAACTTCTTCTCCTTCCTGACGTTTCGTTGCCTCCTGCGGGCAACATCTTCTGAGGTGAGTCGCCGACTTGCTTCCAGCAACATCCAGATCAGTAGACGTACATGTTACATTGTTGTATTTGATACGAAAATCAATGGAAGAAATTTAGTGCCTTGTAAAAAACCGCAAAAGCTAAAACTGAACAAGGAAGAAATCGTATTACTGGCCTCAGTGATAGACTTTTCATCTAACGAAGCACTTGCTTCGCTCTGACGTTCTTCCGGGCCAGTGCTAATAAAGACCGCCGACACCTGAGGGCGGTGCGAAATTCCTGCGCCGAGTGAAAGAGGGGAGAAAAGGAGGAAAAAGGACGACGCGGGGAGAACAGGCCGGCGCTGACTTTGTTACGACCCCGGTTCGAAATTCCTGGGGCGGAATTAATATCGCGGCGCCTGCTGAATGGAGGTGTTAAAGCGCAATTTGCCTGCGAGCTGCGTCGGCGTCGGTTTTGGCTCGGTCGCTGGCGGCGCTCAATTTTCAGCGACAAGGACAGGGCACCGCCAGAGCAGCACTGCGACTTGATTAGCCCGGCCCCGCGACGCGTCATCCCTCTGGCGCCGACTGCCGCGCCGGTCGTGTCTTCCACTTCTTGTGCCTGGCAAATCTGCCGCCTTATCCAGCGACGGGCAGAAAGTTCCAAGCCTGTCACGGAACTTGAAGAAAATCCTGGCAATAACGCTGCGTATTAGCACACGCTGTGTTTATTCCACTGTACTGGCGCACAAAAGCGGCGAGTATCGGACTCAGCCCCTGAGGCAAACGAAGTACACTACTGGCCATTCAAATTACTACACCTCGAAGATGACGTGCTACAGACGCGAAATTTAACCGACAGGAAGAAGATGCTGTGATATGCAAATCATTAGCTTTTCAGAGCATTCACGCAAGGTTGGCGCCGGTGGCGAAACCTACAACGAGCTGATATGAGGGAAGTTTCCAACCGATTTCGCATACACAAACAGCAGTTGACCGGCGTTGCCTGGTGAAACGTTGTTGTGATGCCTCGTGTAAGGAGGAGAAATGTGTACCATCACGTTTCCGACTTTGATAAAGGTCGGATTATAGGCTATCGCGATTGCGGTTTGTCGTTTCGCGACATTGCTACTCGCGTTGGTCGAGATCCAATGACTGTTAGCAGAATATGGAATCGTTGGGTTCAGGAGGGTAATACGGAACGCCGTGCTGGATCCCAACGGCCACTAGCAGTCGAGATGACAGGCATCTTATCCGCATGGCTGTAACGGATCGTGCAGCCACGTCTCGATCCCTGAGTCAACAGATGGGGACGTTTGCAAGACAACAACCTTCTGCACGAACAGTTCGACGACGTTTGCAGCAGCATGGACTATCAGCTCGGAGACCGTGGCTGCGGTTACCCTTGACGCTGCATCACAGACAGGAGCGCCTGCGATGGTGTACTCAACGACGAACCTGTGTGCACGAATGGCAAAACGTCATTTTTTCGGATGAATCCAGGTTCTGTTTACAGCATCATGATGGTCGCATCCGTGTTTGGCGTCATCGCGGTGAACGCACATTGGAAGCCTGTATTCGTCATTGCCATACTGGCTTATCACCCGGCGTGGTGGTACGGGGTGCCATTGGTTACACGTCTCGGTCACCTCCTGTTCGCATTGGCGGCACGTTGAGCAGTGGACGTTACATTTCAGATGTGTTACGAGCCATGACTCTACCCTTCATGCGATCCCTGCGAAACCCTACATTTCAGCAGGATAATGCTCGGCCGCATGTTGCAGGTCCTGTACGGACCTTTGTGGATACAGAAAATGTTCGACTGCTGCCCTGGCCAGCACATTCTCCAGATCTCTCACGCCGGCCGAAGTGGCCGTGCGGTTAAAGGCGCTGCAGTCTGGAACCGCAAGACCGCTACGGTCGCAGGTTCGAATCCTGCCTCGGGCATGGATGTTTGTGATGTCCTTAGGTTAGTTAGGTTTAACTAGTTCTAAGTTCTGGGGGACTAATGACCTCAGCAGTTGAGTCCCATAGTGCTCAGAGCCATTTCAGATCTCTCACCAATTGAAAACGACTGGTAAATGGTGGCCGAGCAACTGGCTCGTTACAATACGCCAGTCACTACTCTTGATATACTGTGGTATCGTGTTGAAGCTACATGGGCAGCTGTACCTGTACACGCCATCCAAGCTATGTTTGACTCAATGCCCAGGCGTATCAACGCCGTTATTACTGCCAGAGGTGGTCGTTCTGGGTACTGATTTCTCAGGATCTATGCACCCGAATTGTGTGAAAATGTAATCAAATGCCAGTTCTAGTATAATATATTTGTCCAATGAATACCCGTTTATCATCTGCATTTCTTCTTGGTGTAGCAATTTTAATGGCCAGTAGTGTATTTTTGCATATAATATTTAAAAGTATCAGTCGCCAGGATACAGCCTGTATCCGAAGGTCAAAGCGAATTAGCTCTTTAGTGATGTAATGAGCAGTAAAATTCGGAGACGCGCTCTCGCGAGACGTACTTTTTTCCTTTTAAAATTTTCAATGGCGGCTTTATAGAGGAACAGACTGCAGTCGTAGACTGCAATAGAAGTATGTTTCCATTTTATTTAGTTTTTAAGAATGTTTTGCGCCTGCCGCGTTATACATTGGGACGCTACAATTAGCACGTGTGGATTACTACTGCCTCAGTGTAGGTCATACTCATGTCAATTAGTCTCGTGAAGTTGATATTTTAACTCCTCTTTCTGGAATAAAAAGCGCCGAACTACGCAAGTGTCTGAAAAATCGTAATCAGTCCACATTAAGTGCAATGTGGTCCGATATCAAATTCGTGTTTTCCTCTGTCACAGCAATAGCCACCTTCACAAACATTACTCGCTGAAGCACCAACTAAAATCTTTAAAACTCCACAATTTGAATAAATGAAAGAATAGAAATACTGCTACTTACTTACACTGCATTACGCTGTGGTGGCAAAAGATATGGGATATCTCCTAATATCGTGTCGGACCCCTTTTGCCCGGCGTAGTGGAGCAACTCGACATGGCATGGATTCAAGAAGTCGCTGCAAGTCCCCTCCAGAAATACGGAACCATGCTGCCTTTATAGCGATTAATAATTGCGAGAGCCGGCCACTGTGGCCGAGCGGTTCTAGGCGCTTCAGTCTGGAACCGCGCGACCGCTGCGGTCGCAGGTTTGAATCCTACCTCGGGCATGGATGTGTGTGATGTCCTTAGGTTAGTTAGGTTTAAGTAGTTCTAAGTTCTAGGGGACTGATAACCTCAGATGTTAAGTCCCATAGTACTCAGAGCCATTTGAACCAATAATTGCGAGAGTGTTGCCGGTGTAGAATTTTGTGCACAAACTGACCTCTCGATTATGTCCCATAAATGTTGGGCTTCATGTCGGGCGATCAGGGTGGCCAAATCATTTACTCGAGTTGTCCAAAATGTTCTTAAAACCAACTGCAAACGATTGGGGCCCGGTAACATCGTTGATTTGGAACCTGAACTCCATTAATGGCTGAAAGTGGTCTACATGTACAAGAACGTAACTATTTCCATTTCCATGATTGTTTCACTTGGACAAGAGGACCCAGTCCATTCCATTAAAACACAGCCGACACCATTATGAAGCCACCACCAACTTGCACAGTGTCTTGTTGACAACCTGAGTCCATGGTTTCGTGGGATCTGTGCCACACCCGTACCTTGCCATGAGTTGTTACCAACTGAAATAGGGACTCATCTGACCAAGCCACAGTTTTCCCGTTGTCCAGGGTCCAAATGGTGATGTCACGAGCCCAGGAGAGGCACTGTAGGCGATATCGTGTTGTTGGTAAAGGCTATCGCGTCGGTCGTCTGCTGCCACAGCCCATTAACGCCACATTTCGCCGCATTGTCCTAATGCATACGTTCGTAGTACCTCCCACATTGATTTCTGCAGTTATTTCACGCAGCGTTGCTTGTCTGTAAGCATTGACAACTCTACAAAAACGCCGCTGCCGTAGGTCGTTAAGTGAAGGCCGTCGGCCGCTGCGTTGTCGGTGGCAAGAGGTAATACCTGAAATTTGGTATTCTCGGCACATTCTCGACACTGTGGATCACGGAATCTTGAATTTCCTAACGATTTCCGAAATGAAATGAGCCATGCCTCCAGCTACAACTGTCATTCGCGTTCAAGGTCTGTTAACTGCCTAATTGCAGCCACAAACACGTAGGAAACCTTTTCACTTGAATCATGTTATTAAAAATAACAGGTCCATCAAAGCACTGTCCTTTTATATCTTGTGTACGCGACAGTGCTGCCATCTGTATACCTGGATATCGCTATCCCATAACTTTTGTGTATATGAACCATTCGATTTGTAGTGGTTCAGAATTGCAAATCGTCTTTCTCTCTTTATAACTCAAGACAATCATTCTTGTGCTACACCTGTTTTTAATGTCTCATTCTTATTCCAGAATCATTTTAAAGTCCATAAACTGACTCTGTAGCACATCATCTAGCACAATCCTGTGAACCCTCAAAAGCATCGAAAAATAGTTATATTTGTTGTTATATCCCTAAAGCCACTAGCAAATGTAATTTTTATAATTTCTTTAACGTCGCTTCACATTTAAACCTTCATGGTCCAGTACTACATCGTTTCTGGCATGAAAACGAAGTAAAACTGATATTAACTACTTCTCCCTCTCTTCCTACATAGTTTAAAGCATTTTACTTAAATTGCGTTTCATTGGTGTGCGGAAAAGAAATTATCTGCATTTTCAGCGGACACAGGAAACACGCAGCTTTAGAACGGAATTCGCGTGAAAAATATATGCGAAAAAGTGTTACCTTACGACTGTGTCGTCAACAGCGTGGATGCCGTACGTCTGCCATTAATTCAACACTTCAGCATTAACAGCACTCGCGATACGCTGCAGCCTTACCATGGAAATTAGTGTCATTTCCCTATAATGGGCTTCATCGTGATAATCAGTTTTCTGTTACCTTATCAGGTCTTTGGCGTCTTCATTTGTGGCGAGCGGTCGCTTTCTTTTTAATGGTGCTGTTGCATGTGCTGCCGTCCAGTAAATTACCCAGGATTTCAAATCTCTTCCTCTCTCGCTTCTTCTTCTATTTCACATAACTTTCAGAGACTATTTTAAGCTCCTTTCCCCTTCTCCTTTATTCACAAAAGTCAGCGTTGATCGCAAATCTATTCTACATGTTGTTGTTGTTGTAGTCTTCAGACCTGAGACTGGTTTCATGCAGCTCTCCATGCTGCTCTATCCTGTGCAAGTTTTTTCATCTCCCAGTACCTGCTGCAGCCTACATCCTTCTGAATCTACTTAGTGTATTCATCTCTTGGACTCCTTCTACAATTTTTACCCTCCATGCTGCCCTCCAGTACTAAATTGGTGATCCCTTGATGCCTCAGAATATGCCCTACCAACCGATCCCTTCTTCTAGTCAATTTGTGCCACAAACTCCTCTTCTCCCCAATTCTATTCAATACCTCCTTATTATTTATGTGATCTACCCATCTAATCTTCAGCATTCTTCTGTAGCACCACATTTCGAAAGCTTCTGTTCTCTTCTTGTCCAAACTATTTATCGTCCATGTTTCACTTCCATTCATGGCTACAATCCATGCAAATAGTTTCAGAAACGGCTTCCTGACACTTAAATCTATACTCGATGTTAACAAATTTCTCTTCTTCAGAAACGCTTACCTTGCCATTGCCAGTCTACATTTTATATCCTCTCTATTTTGACCATCATCAGTTATTTTGATCCCCAAACAGCAAAACTCCTTTCCTAATCTAATTGCCGGCCGCTGGTGGCCGATCGGTTCTAGGCGCTTCAGTCTGGAACCGCGGGTTCGCTACGGTCGCAGGTTCGAATCCTGCCTCGGGCATGGATGTGTGTGATGTCCTTAGGTTAGTTAGGTTTAAGTAGTTCTAAATTCTAGGGGACTGATGACCTGCGATGTTAAGTCCTATAGTGCCCAGAGCCATTTGAACCATTTGAACCTAATCTAATTCGCTCAGCATCACCCGACTTAATTCGACTACATTCGATTATCCTCGTTTTGCTTTTGTTGATGTTCATCTTATATCCTCCTTTCAAGACACTGTCCATTCCGTTCAACTGCTCTTCCAAGTTCTTTGCTGTCTCTGACAGAATTACAATGTCATCGACGAACCTCAAAGTTTTTATTTCTTCTCCATGGATTTTAATACTTACTCCGAATTTTTCTTTTTTTTTCCTTTACTCCTTGCTCAATATACAGATTGAGTAACATCGGAGAGAGGCTACAAACCTGTCTCACTCCCTTCCCAACCACTGCTTCCCTTTCGTGCCCCTCGACTCTTATAACTGCCATCTGGTTTCTGTACAAATTGTAAATAACCTTTCGCTCCCTGTATTTTACCCCTGCCACCTTTAGAAGTTTTTCCATTCGTCTGTAAAGAATTCACGTTAGGTTAGTGATTACGAAACGAGAAAAGTAAGGCAGAGTCGCTTCCTTCTCGCTACAATGCCACAGAGAGCATTGTAAAGCCATCGGGCCACATCAGTTTTTGTCTCTCCTGCTTCCATTTTTTCTATAGCCCTCCACAGCAGAGAGTCTGTAGGAGTCTTTTATGTGCCATACTGTACCGTTTCTGACTGTCTACATAGCGATGGTGGATGTGGGAATACGCTTGATAGGTGCGCTGACGTCATAACTGGCGTGGTTGTCCGTTGATCGGAGTGCCATCTTCCGTGCAGAGCACGATCGTAACAACCCTGTCGACAGTTTGTGTGATCATATCGTGAATTACACACGGGAATAGAAAATAGCAGTTTGTGGCTTTAATTTTGGACACCTGTGTATGTTGTATATAATTTTAAACAAAAATAGTGTACCCAAGAATGTGTATTTCTGTTTCATTTCTTGCCTTTACGGAAAGCAGGGAAGTTATGCTTATGTCTTATCGGCTTATGATTAGAATACTACTACAGAGTCTGAATCGTCTGAAACGATGTAATCCTACCTATTCGCAGGTTAAAAATATGTGAAATACTGTCACTGAAGCTACTATCCACACAGATGCAGCAATTAGAGAGGTATCTCATGCTGATACAAGTATGAATCTGAAATATTCTGCAGACGCAGGGACGTAAGAAGTGATAGTGATGGTGCGAGGGATCCTGTACTTATACAAACACAAACTACAGCCGCTAGAAGGTGCTCGTACTGAGATACTTACATAATCAGCATCGTAGTTTGAATAGATTAAAACATAAATTCGTAGTCATTAATTAAAATGGTTTCAAATAGCTAAAATGTGTCTAACGATACAACATAAAGTACAGTATGTAGAAATAAAATCCATACTTAAAAATCAGAGTAATAGGTGTAAGAAGTGATGAGGAAGGGAGATTATTGTTGTCCCCTAGGCAACGACGTCGTTAGAGATGAAACACGAACTCGAATTAAGGAAGGATGTATGCTGTTTCGCCGGCCGCTGGTGGCCGAGCGGTTCTGGCGCTACAGTCTGGAACCGCGCGACCGCTACGGTCGCAGGTTCCAATCCTGCCTCGGGCATGGATGTGTGTGTTGTCCTTAGGTTAGTTAGGTTTAAGTAGTTCTAAGTTCTAGGGGACTTATGACCTCAGTAGTTGAGTCTCATAGTGCTCAGAGCCATTTGAACCATTTTTGTGCTGTTTCAAAGCAACCATCCCAGCATCTGCCTGGAGCGATCTACGGAAATCACCGAAAACCTAAATGTGAACGACCGGACGCGAATTTGAACTACCGTTCTCCCGAATGCGAGGTCACTGTGCTAACCGCAGTGCTAACTCACTCGGTATGTAAAAAGTGTAGTCTACTAATCAAGAATCCTTTAGATTGACAAAGCGAGTAAAACACGACATTATGTAAAAAGTGAACACATGAAAGAGTAACTATTTAATTAAAAGTCTCAGTGGTCGTTAGCGAATTCAGAGAGCAGTGCAGCCGGCACCTCTCTGTGGAATGTTTAGTTTTCCTGTGGCGGAGTTCGCGGGAGGGGAAAATGTCGACTCGTGGCGCCGCTGGTGGTCAGGGTATGTGTCGTGTTCCCGTGACGAGTCGCAGCGGCGGCCGATGCTGTTTACATCAGTAAGTTCTTAAATAATTCCAAATTGACATTTAAGTTAAACTCACTCTGGTCACCAAGCAATGACTCTAGTTGTTTTCTGATCAGAGTTACGTGGGATGATCCTCCTTTGTTATCGCCAGAGCACTAAAGTGGGGAAATGTTACATTGCTACTGAACCATCGTAAATTTTACGACTCCTAACTTCATTCGAGGGAATTCATAATTTGTGGGTATCGTACTAGTTAATTACAAGTATTAGATCTCCAATGGTATGTTACATACAAAATAAGTGCAAAATGTCTTGTTTCATACTTTATAATGACAATTTTAATGCTCAAAATGTCACTGGCAAAGAAGTCGTACTTTGCGTTATGCACTGAGTGCAGGTTTATATAGTTATTGTAACTCCAAAAGTACGGAATTCTTCATACAAAACGGGCAGATTAATATGCTTCAGAGATTATAATTATGATATAAGCAAGACCTAGGCCAGTGTTTTGCACAAATTGCTCTTGAGCAGTGGTTAAAAAATGTTACAATTCCTCTTTCCTCCTTTGAGGTGGTTGTATGTTCCGCTGTTGCTGCGCAGGTGAAGTTCACAAAGCAGATCATTCAGTATGTTAGTGTCAAAACCATTCAGAACCCTCTTTAATGTGCAAATTTCAGTAGCAAAAGACGAGAATAGCACCGTAGAGGGGTCTATGTGATACAAACTAACACTATTCTAAAAAAATGGCTCTAAGCACTATGTGATTTGACATCTGAGGTCAGCCGGCCTGGGTGGCCGAGCGGTTCTAGGCGCTACAGTCTGGAACGGCGCGACCGTTACGGTCGCAGGTTCGAATCCTGCCGCGGGCATGGATGTGTGTGATGTCCTTAGGTTAGTTAGGTTTAAGTAGTTCTAAGTTATAGGGGACTGATGACCGTAGAAGTTAAATCCCATAGTGCTCAGAGCCAAGAGCCACATCTGAAGTCATCAGTCCCCTAGACTTAGAACTACTTAAACCTAACCAACCTAAGCACATCACACACATCCATGCCCGAGGCAGGATTCGAACCTGCGACCGTAGCAGCCGCGTGGTTCCGCCTGAAGCGCCTAGAACCGCTTGGCCACATCGGCCGGCTATCCTAACTCTGACTGCTTGATATTTCACCTAAGATGCCACAGTAAGACAAATTATAAGCAATTAGCCGACTCTTAGAAGACAGGCACACCATTATTAAACATTGCTAATATTTACATCATCGCCAGTGCCGGCAAACCGCTAGAGTCAGGCAAGTAATTCCGCTGTTGTTAACAATAATGCTTGTCATGGAGGTACTCGAGAGCACGATTCGCTCATGTGTCCACATTAGCGGAAACCGTGAAGAGATACCAACTGCAATCTTTTTATTAATCTAGGGTTAATATGAGTGCAGTCCAGTTGCTTGTTTGTCTTACCTTCACTAACTATCTCTGTTGTCGCACTGTTCTCTTTACCTCCTCATTTTTCGCCCTATTAATTCAACTTATGTTTTCTGGCTTTTGCCATGTTCAGATCTACCTATAGTTGATTTGATATGACATTAATATGAGCCTTCAAGAATAACGTAGATGCTTAAATGCACAATACCCTTCATATTTTGATGGAAGTGCTTTTAACTTTATAAATAAAAAACAAAAACTTTGCGTAATGTTTGTTTCTTTGACTTCCAAAATAAAAATACTAGTGAGATGCCCTCAACTCTTTCGCTGCATAAGTATTGTCAGCTTCACACCAGGTAAAAAAATCACAGCACCATTTCGAGAAATACGTACGTCTTTTGTTGTCAAAGCGTCTGCATGCTACAGCCGTCGGTACGGCGCCACGAGTCTCTCCGTAACTACCCACCTACGGCTGAAGTTGCTTCTTTTATGCTAGTGGCTTGTGAAGTCATTCCCATGTCATCAAACAAGCCCTACATCAGAAACACGAAGTGTCTGAATCAGATTAAGTTTTAGGTAATTTTAAGTTACGTTGACGGACAGTTATTCTGATGATTCAGTGCATCCAAATGACGCTGGGAGTTCCACACAAACTTCCCTTTCTGGTCGCATGCAATTGGTGTTTGTAATACAGTGACTGAACCGGGATGAAATGCGGGAGGGAGAGGGCTGGAATGACTAAAAACATATAATCAGCAAAAATCGCATGGAAAACGCCAAAGTAAAAATCAAACAGGATGTTATTGTGATGTGTCTTAAATGCTTGTTTGATCAGAGGATTACGAAACGGAAATTGCAATTTGTCTCCGCAAAGTATTACAAGAGTCATCGATGCATCTTTATCGCTGTTTTAAAAAAAGTTAATAGTAATTAAAATATCGTCTTCTGACCAAGCCGGCCGTTGTGGCCGAGCGGTTCTAGGCGCTTCAGTTTGGAACCGCACATGCTACTACGATTGCAGGTTCGAACCCTACCTCGGGCATGGATGTGTGTGATGTTCTTAGGTTAGTTAGGTTTAAGTAGTTCAAAGTCTAGGGGACTGATGACCTCAGATGTTAAGTCCCATAGCGCTTAGAGCCATTTGAACCATTTGAATCTTCTGACTAAAGCTGGTTATCACAATTCAGGTATTTTGCCGTTGTGATTCAACTGACATACATCAATTGTTCCAAAAGGCCTTTCTTCAAAAGTGTCAGTATTTAGACTACCAGTGTTTTCATATCAGTCTTTGCTGGATAAGTTGATGGAAGGCATCCCCACAAAACCTATTACGTCATTCTGAGTAAGGGATAGTTCTATCTTCCAGTACATGTTACTAAAGCCGGGGACAATTTCTAAAACATAAACCAGTTATGAAAACGTGAACTAAACGACAAAACTTAACAAAGGAAGTCCATCTAAAAACATCGGGATAATTTAAAGCTATTTTACGTTGTGGCCGAAAGCGTCTTTTATCTTACTTTCATTGCGTAGAATTTATGATAATAGTTTAGTGAGCAGTTTCCATCTCAACTAATTGCAACTGAGAATCGGTTGAGTAGTCGCAGTCGAGTTTAGATTTATTAAAAGAGCGTAGAGATCAACAAAATAACACTGTCCGGTCACATTAATGTGACCACCTGTTAAAAGCCTGAATAACCATCTTTTGCAGAGCAGACAGACGGCTGCGAGGCGTGTAGGAAGAGAATCAATGAGGTTGTGGAAGGCACCGACAGGGATGTGGAACTACGCTGATCCAGTGCCGTGGCAGACGTTTCACATCATAGATACCAACGGCCATCTGTCCGATGGAGCATAAAATGATAAGACCACCTGTCGCCACTTAGTGAACTTTCATTTGCGGCACTGGCTTTGCAAATTCCAGTCTTTGTCGCCGGGGAACAGCAGTCAGCAAGGAGGCATGGGTCAAGTCGCCTGCTGCGGTGGCCCATAGGCAACAACATTCGCTGAAAGGTCGTTGAGAATACACTGTTTGATAACCCTGGCTTCATCTGGGCGGTCAGCTGCTGAACAGCTCCACGTCTATTCCCTCGTGAACACCTCTGAAGCCGTCGTTCACCCTGTCATCCATTTTCCGTGGTGCCGGCCGGTGTGGTCGAGCGGTTCTAGGCGCTTCAGTCTGGAACCGCGCGACCGCTACGGTCGCACGTTCGAATCCTGCCTCGGGCATGGATGTGTGTGATGTCCTTAGGTTAGTTAGGTTTAAGTAGTTCTAAGTTCTAGGGGACTGATGACCATAGATGTTAAGTCCCATAGTGCTCAGAGCCATTTGAACCATTTGAACTACACTGTTTTCCGCGTGCCCCCCTCACCGCCGCTCTCCCCTCCCCCCACCCTCCCCCGCTCATACGTTTTATGCACGCTCCACTGCTCATGTTGCCACCACCTGCTGTCTGTGAGTGGTTATTGCACGTTGAAGTCTAACATGGAGCTTGATCACTATAATCCGACTGGATCTTGTATATCACAATGGCCACAACTCAAAAGCTTATCACGGGTTGTCAGCCGAGTGGCATCGTCGTCTCGTAGCAAAGTTTCGATGGAATGCGTCTCCATCATCTTCAGACGAAGTGTCGGGATATCGCTGCTCTCATCTATTACTTTCCCCTCTTTGGGGAAGTGTGAGGGGGAGTTTGTAGCCTTTCGGCTTTTACTCCCCTGTGTACTTGTGTGTGTGATTATTTCTGTACTTTTTGGTGTCTGTGAAATGTGATGATCGTTCTGTGTGAGTCTGGTACTTGCCTGAGGTTTGGCGAGATAATTGTAGTAATTTGGGTAGGAGCAGGATTTGGGAATGGATATTGGGATTTTCTCTTCGACTTAGTCGTCGAAGATCGTCATGATCGGGATATCGTCGGTCGCGGGCTTATATCTCTGCTGGACCACTCTCCGCCTCCCGCGGCCGGCCAATCACGCGCCCGCGGAATCGCCCGATGCGCCTGGATCGGCCGGTGGTGGGGGGGACGCGTGCGCGGGGTTCGAGTCCCGGCGTCCGTCTCTTGTCTGCTCCGTCCGCGGCCCTTGGTGGAACGGAACGTTCTTCTCTGATTTTCCTGATTGCAGGCTCCCAGGCTGTGCTGAGATGGTAGCCACTGTCGCGATTGATTAGGTTGTCGTGTAACCGTATTTCTATGGACTCTGATTACTGAGTCCCAAAATCCGTTTGTACTGCATATTTTCTTTGTGTCCTAGAAATCGAAGGTGTGCTTCTCGTCAATAGTATGTTCCGCCACAGCAGATTTGTTGGTCTGACCCAAGCGTACATGCCTGATGTGTTCAGTGCGGCGCTGTGAGATGCAACGCTGCGTCTGTCCTATATATTGCATCCCACATTCGCATCAGATCTTGTACACACCTGGTGCCGTCAGACCTAGTGGATCCTTGGTTGAACCGAGAAGGTCTTTGATTTTTCCTGCTGCGCGGAAAACGGTCTTCACTTTGCTTCTTGAGAATTCTCGCGATCTTGGACGTCGGAGGATCCGCGTATGGCAGGAAAGCACAGCCCATTGCTTCGTCTTCATCCGGTCTCTCTTGTGGTCGGTCTTCAGAGCTCTCTTTATTTGTGGCTCACTGTATCCATTTTTCTTGAGGGTGTCCTTTAGGTGTTGCAATTCTCCTGGCAAACTTTCCTTATCGCAGATGGAACTGGCCCTGTGCACTAAGGTGTTGAGTACAGCATTGCGTTGCGCAGGGTGGTGGCAGCTATTGGCGTTAAGATAGAGGTCCGTGTGTGTTTTCTTTCTATACACTGCGTGTCCCAGCGTGCCGTCCATGTTTCTTGTGACCAGGATATCCAGAAAGGGTAAGCTTCTGTTCTCTTCTATCTTCATGGTAAATCTGATATTTCCATGTATGCTGTTGAGGTGTTGATGGAACTCTAGCAGTTTGTCCCTGCCATGTGGCCAAACTACAAAGGTATCGTCAGCGTACCTGTAGAAGGCTTTAGGCTTGTGTTTAGCAATGTCCAGTGCTAGCTTTTCGAAGTGTTCCATGTATAGGCTGGCTATGCCTGGTGCTAGGGGAGAGCCCATAGCTACACCATCTATCTGTTCGTAGAACTTCCCACCACACTTGAAATAGGTAGTGGTTAGAGCATGGCGAAAGAGCTTGATGATGTCCTCCTCAAAGTGTTCTTCGAGTAAAGCCAGGGAGTCTTCTATTGGTACTCGTGTGAATAAGGATGTCACATCGAAGCTGACTAGTAGGTCTTCATTTTCCAGCCGCATTCCCTGTAGTACTTTCACAAACTCAGCCGAGTTTTTCACATGGTGTGGACCGTAACCCACCAAGGGTTTTAGCATTGTGATAAATGCTTAGCAATACCATATGTCGGCGAGTTAATAGTGTTTAAAATAGGTCGTAATGGGGCACCTTCTTTGTGGACCTTTGGGAGGCCATAGAGACGTGGTGATGCCGGTGCCCTCGGGTACAGCTTCCTGATGATATCCCGACACAACAGTGACCTGCAAGACCGTTGAGATGCTCAACAACTTGGAACTAGACACTTCCCTGTGCTACTTCTGACGATATCTTTGTCTCCGATAAACACTCGTCGTCCAAGACAACGTACTCCTGTTCTATTACTTGAGAAGTCGTCGAGCCACTCACTTATATGGGAAACTATTCCATATCGTGCGAGCGAGAAACTTCTGTACAAGCCCTTATTTCTCTGCAACATATCTCTGGTCTTCGTTTCATTTCGACTCATTTGTGTTGTTATTTCATGCACGGCCCTTCAGTTCCAGTACAGCGTAGCTTTGATCATTTGACGTGTTGCCATGGGGACATGAATGATGGTTTGTTTTGGTAGAGTGAAACTAGCAGTAACGTAGGTAATTAAGGAATTGTGGCGTTCTGTCTTGAAATTAATTTAGGAAATCATTATACTATCGCTCCAACCTCAAGTGGAATTGGAAAAGTAATGACTAACATTAGTACAAAGCACCTGCCGCCAGGCACTACACATTGGCTCACAGATACTACACTTACCACGACTACGCTATGGAAATGCTAATCCATCCCCCCCTCCCCCCCCCCCCCCCACACACATATATTTAACGAAGGTCAACAGAAGTCACCTACAATAGGAATGTAATATCCATTAATTAAGCCCCACAAAAGGCAACGCAGAAGAGCATTAAGATCAACGTGGATTCAGCACGATGGATATTAATCAATGGCACGAATGTTACGCTGAATGTGGCACACTCACCCCTACATTTCCATTAGCACACACACACTGCACGCATATAATCAATAGCAACGCGTTGTTATTGTTAACATAGAATTAATTAGAAAAGCGCTTTCAATAAACATAATGACCTGGCCACACGTGTGCTGTGTGCGTGTCAAGAAAAGGCAAATCGTTGTAAAAGCTGTGTTTGTACAATGCAGTAAATGTGCTTGTAATTTTAAGTATGTTATCGGATCAACTGGTGCATGCGTTAACTGAAATTATTTCAGCCATTTTCGTTAATGACGTCTGTCATTAAAATACCGGTCAAGCCACAAAGTGAACAGCTAGATTAAACGGGGGGAAAGAAAACTGAATACACATGAATATAATTCGTCTCGACATGTTCTGCACGTAAAGTGAGCCTGGGTGTTTCAGATACCGTAAAACGGGGTACTTTGAAGCAGTTTTCAACTTTAAAAGAACAAATTAATAATTTTAAAAATATACAAGGTGTACAACTTTGCCTCCACCGTTTGCCGACAGGTGGAGACAACGATAAGTAGCGGTCGAAAGAACCAGACCGCAGACGTCAGGCAGTTAGCGTGGACCTCGGTCAGCTTAACCTAATTCAGGCATTAGTCGATTTGTGTCTGCATCATAAAGTTGATCTTGATTGAAAATGTCAGTTTACTAAACTAATTCTCGTCATTTGCGGGAGGTGTTACTGTTTTGTTACAATATGAAGAAAACAGCGGCTGACTCTCATCGACGCTAGTAGTGAAATAACGTGTCGTGAGTGGTTTCAACGCTTCAAAATCGGTGATTTTAACGTCGTAGACCGGCATAGTGGTGGAAGAGAGAATATTTTCGAAGATGCTGAGTGAAGACTCGCGTCAAACACAAGAAGGACTGGCACGATCCATTTCAAAACGTCTCAAGGCTATGGGCATGATTGAGAAAGAAGGAACTTGGGTCCCGTGTGAGCTGAAACCAAGAGACGTTAAACGGCGTTTGTGTGTTTGTGAACAGTTGCTTCAGAGGCAAAAAAGGAAGGGGTTTCTGCATCGCATTGTGACCAGGGACGAAAAATGGGTTCATTGCGATAACCCTAAACGCAAAGATCATGAATATATCGCGGCCATGCTTCCACGTTACGGCGCCAAAATCATGCTCTGCATTTGGTGGGACCAGCTCGGCGTCGTGTACTATGAGGTGTTAAAACCAAGTGAAACGATCACAGGTGCTCGTTATCGAACGCAATTAATGCGTTCGAGCAGAGCATTAAAAGACAAACGGCCGCAATACAACGAGAAGCACGATAAAGTGATTTTGCAGCACAACAACGCTTGACCCCACGTTGCAAAAGAGGTCAAATCGTACTTGGAAACGTTAAAATGGTAAGTCCTACCCCACTCGCCGTATTCTCCGGACATTGCTCCATCTGACTATCACCAGTTTAGATCAATGGCGCATGGCCTGGCTGACCAACACTTCCGATCTCATGAAGAAGTCACAAACTGGATCGATTCGTGGATCGCTACAAAAGATGAACAATTTTTTCGAGACGTGATTTGTATACTGCCCGAAAGAAGGGGGAGAAAGTAGTGGCCAGCGATGGAAATTACTTTGAATGATACATGTGTAACCAATTTGTTTCATTAAAACCTCAAATGTTGGGGAAAAAACGGCGGAAGCAAAGTTGTACACCTTGTATATAAAAGTCAAAACTGCATAGGATTGCAAGTCTTGTGCTTAACTTTAAACTTGTAATGAGATCTGGGGCCTAGTTCATACTGTACAACATAAAAAACTTGGTCTTTCTGTTCACTCCATAGAGAGGGATGAATAGAAACAACAGTGTTATCCTTATTATTTTTTCTGCTTATTGGTTTTAGGGGTGAATAGGAACATATCACAATTTGTTTGGAATCTAGTAGAATAAGAAACAAAATTATCTTGTTCAAAAAAAAGTTTTGTTCAATACAAAAGCTAATAATATTGTGTGACTTGCGTTTTTTAATTCTGTTTCAAAAAAAAAAGTTATATCGCTAACGGCTATTTATTGTAACATTACATTGATGAACTTTGTTTGTTAAAACATTAAGTCACTTACATAATGTTTAAAAATGACGTCTTTGAATCTACTAGTCATACCCCCAGAAGCAATGAAGGGTTTTCCAACATCATATTCACTAGAAAATAACTCCTCATCTGTTACATCGTCTTTTTTTTTAATGAAAAAATATCAATGTAACCTTTGCCTTTTAATAATAAATTTTACATACATACAATTTAAAGGGGTTAAACAAGAAATTTGTGTCACAACTTGACTAAAAAAAGGGATAGGTTGATGGAACATATTCAATGACATCAAGGGATCATTAGTTTAGTAGTGGATTATAATTGTTATTGGGGGGGGGGGGGGGGGTAAAATCGTAGGAGGAGACCAAGAAATAAAAACAGTAAGTAGTTTCAGTAGAATGTAGGTTGCATAGTTATTCGGAGTTGAAGAGGTTTTCACGGAACAGAGTAGCACGGAGAGCTGAATCAAACCAGTCTTCGGACTGAAGGCAACAACAACAATAACAGCAGTTGAAATGATTGCTTTCTTTTTCGTATACTTTAATCACTGCACAATCTCCTTGGTTGAGAACAGTATCAGGGGTTTCTTCTTTTCCGTCAAATTCTTGGTCGTCGCCTGAAGAAACACTGATGCTTCTATTCACCCCACAAATTACGAAAGCAAAACCTTACATTTTTAATCAGTCGAGACACATGTCATATTAAAGCGTACTATAAAACTGAAGTTTTCGTTAATGAAATGGAATTGCAAATTTGATTACCACTCCGTTTTATGGTAAGTAACCTGGGTCAGTCTATGGTAGCATCTCCTCCAGAAGGGCTGAGATGTTACTCGTATCACTTGTCCTGCTCACGTGAGTTGTTGATTCGCGCACAGCCCTTCATTCCCAGCACAGACCGTTAGGTCAGTTATATCCATCGAAGCTTCTTCATTCAACGGTAGTTGTTCACACTTATGTACGATTTATTTCAGTAACTGGCGAAATTCTACATATATTGGGAACTGTGAAAGTAATTTTACTTTCAGATGTTACTGTTACGTAGCACGTAACACATGATAATCATCAATTACACAGTACATCCATGCATACCGAAATGAAACATAATCAAACCTATGTATCAGAACACAACGCAGGCCTTCGCGGCCAGTGTTTGCGATATTGTTGTGCCTAAAGTTTCATCATTCGCTGCTGGAAACTTCATAAGAGGATGTAACGAGTCAGAATACCGTTAAAGTTCAAACTCAGCGAGCTCTATTTCGCTGTTCATCTCAATTTTTGGTTTTTCATCTCATGATAATTGTTTTTCATGTGGCATTGTCACAGTCGTAGTTTCTGTACACAACACACACTGTCACTAATGGTGTGTGTGTCCTATCTGCAGTAAAGACACGTACGATCACGCTAACACCGCGCAAAGCCGACTGCCTTTATACCTTGTTCCACCTACCAGCAGCAGCACCGTTGATTTCCTGTTCTATACCGTACTACTGGCATCAAATGCCGTACCATTTGACTGAGTTTGGCTTTCCTTCTGTGGCATGTACATTGTGCACAACTATTCCAACCGGCAATGTTAGTTTTCCTGCAAATTTACCGTACCTCTATACTGATTTCCACTTCTGTATAAACAATTCGGCTTGCTGAGATTGTCTAAGTTTCCAACGGCTTTCTCACTCGTTAAAGATTCTGATGAAGTGTCCAGGAGTTGAAAACTTAATATTTGTCAGAGAAGTATGCCTTGGACCACGGGCTTATGCCCAAAAATAAAATATCAGCAATATCACAAACAGATCTGTGTTATAGTTAGTCAGCAAACCGTAAATGTTACCTTCTTAATGTAGGAAACATGTTCGCATAAAATAACTAAATGTATACCTTTTTGTAAACGCTATAGTTTTAATTTTCTTGTGTTTAAGAATGCGGTCGAAACAGTTGTAGACCTTCAATGACAATAAGTCAGTTATGAATTTTTCATTTAGTACATTGTCTACACATTTTCCATGATATCATTACGTCTACATCTCGTCTTATTAGCCAATTTCACGACCTGACAGATTAAAACTGTATGTCGAAACGGGACTCGAACCCGAAACTTTGTGTTCTGCGGGAAAAGCTCTCAACAACTGATCTATGCACGCGTAACATTTTATTCTATTTTTCCAAATGGGTCCATTATCCTGTGTTAAATGTATTTGTCGATATTCCTGATCTTTCATGTGTTATGTGCGAAAGCGTATCTTGTGTAGAAGTCCTCGCGAGTTCTTCTGAAATAGAACATGTAAAATTTCCTGGGATATTCCAGAAAGTTCTTTCACACTGCAGTGAAATTTGATGTATAGATAGAGGTCCGTACGCAAATTAAAACACAAAATTATGCACACGATTACGAATCTGGCTGATGCCATTTGGAAATGACGATCGCGCAACTCATAACTTAAATTTGGATGCCGGTGGCTTTCAAATATTCTGCGAGCAAGTTATACTTATATTGATGAAAACGGTGGAGTAAAACAGGAACCCTGGTAGGGGATGGGTAACCTCTCGCAACCAATTTCTTACACAAGTCTGATTGTGCAGTCGCGTGCTCGGAACATGCCAATATGATTTGGTTAAGGGGACATTGTATGTCCTATGCCGCCAATGTTAAATTACCGAATTTTGTGACCCATTATCTTGGAAACTATTTAGGAAACCAACTTACAATTTTCCATAATTATTCAATGCACCTTTCTAGATACACGGAACTAGAATTATTATTAAAATTGTATTGTGAGGCATGTTACCTTTTTTTTTTTTGAAACGTTCAATTTTTTGACAGAATTTTGTAAATAAATGAACATAAAAACAAAACATCTCAGGACATTTTAATTAGTCTAGTTCCCTATGTGTTGAATCTCACTCTTGGCATGCTGTGAAAATTTCATGTCTGTACCATCAGTACTTTTTTAGAAAACGGGTCATTTATTGCAAAAGATATTGAGATTTAAAACTTTTTATTGCAAATTCTTATACAGATTTACATTTCTGCGTCTTTTATGCACTAGAATTGCCCTGACCCATAGTCCGTTCTTCTTCAGTGTCACAACAGCCCAGTGCTTACAATTTTCCATGATTATTCATTGCACCTTTCTAGATACAGGGAACTAGAATTGTTACTAAAATTGTATTGTGAGGCATGTTACCTTTTTGTTTCAAACACTCAAATTTTTGACAGAATTTTGTAAATAAATGAACATAAAAACAAAACAACTCAGGATATTTTAATTATTCTAGTTCCATATGTGTTGAATCTTTCTTGCTTCTTTTGTCATTTGCTGAGCAGCTAACTCTGCTTCACATACACGAAGCTCATCCAGTTCCCGCAATCCTTTAACTGTGTTCTGTCCAAATCTTACCGCTAACTTCTCAAGAATCTTAAGTCTTCCATAGTTCCCACCATTAAAAGTTATTACAGCATCAGACACTGCTAACTTTAGAATCATAAGGCCAACATATACATTTTTAAGCTCACAGCACCACACAACATTATTGAAAGACTCATTCACATTCTGGATCTTCTCATGTAAACACTTCTTTAGTAGGTCATGATTTGCCAAATCTGTATAAATAGGTTTGATTGCCTCCATTACTGACAAAGGAAGATTATGTTTATGTGTAAATTCATGCAGGGTGCCAGAAACTTTAGCTAGCCTATATTTACACCAAGTGTTTGATGGAGGTGGACACAAAGCATGACATGGCTTTTCATCGGTTGATATTCGATGAAAGAAAGTGCTCCACACAGCTCTTTTCACCTTCTCTAAATTGTCACAGTTATCTCTAATGGCCTTACTATAATATTCCTGTAAGTTAGCTTGCTAAAAATAGCCGATAATCACACTAATTTCAATGAAAACTAGTATCAGAAACAAAGGACTGATTTGTTTATTCCTGATGCCAACTTCTGAGACGTAGCAGTAGACCTAAAACAAAGCAATTCACAGCCTTTTAGACTGAGTAGTTTCCAAGATATGACTGCTGAACTGTGGCAGTACATGCATAGCCGCGAAATTTGACAGTCACACGTCAACATTCAAACCATTATTTGAAGGTCTCACAATTGTCTGATTTTAATGTATTATACACCAAAATGTTCAGGAAAGTCCAAAGTACATTATGGAGTAGAAAATAGAAAATGTCAAATTTCAACGAATTTCACGTATAATGTCCCCTTAAGTTCCGCTACGGCCGTTGTGTCCTTACTGCAGTGTTCAGAAGTGATAATCTTTAACCGATATAGGTGAGCGGGGTAACAAACACCCTGTCCTAGCCTTATGCGAATGATAGAAGTAACATGACGTCTACGAAGCTGCACTAAGATGAACCGTAGTCGAGATCTTCGGTTGTGTGGCCGCCCATAGAGTGCTGAGAGTCATGCCGTTCACAGTTCCAAGCGTGATAAGCAGCCTTCCGTATCGTCGATGTGAGATCCGTGTAAGGGATCGGCGTTGGGCGTAACAGGCCTTCTGTAATACTCCTCTTTGCAAGGCGGTCAACAGTTTCATTATGAAGAATGCCATGATTTCCTTTAATCCAGAGTAATTGAACGGCAATGCCCAAGGTCTGCGCGTCTCTTACGGCCACCAAGACGTCCAGAACATACCTGTAGGTGTGTTTACAGGTGCAATGTTGCAATTTCTGCAGCACACTTTGAGAGTCGGTAAGCATCAGGATGAACTTGAATGTCCTGGTACCATAATGAATAGCTTCCTTGATAACTAGTAGCTCCGCCGTGTAGATAGAAAATTCAGGTGGGAGCGCAAACATTTTGTAGGCGCTACTAAAATAGCAAAAGAAGGCGTATCCCACACCCCCTCCAGGTTTAGAACCGTTCGTGTAGATGTGAGCGTACTGCGGTCATTGTATGCTGAGAAAATGCTCCAGTTCGCGAGTCATGTCGGTCTCCGTTCGAAAATCTGACGGCACCTATGACACTGGGGCTGGAATTAAGAAGAAACTAAATGAAAAACGAAAACAGGGGAGTTTTGTGTCCTGTAGAAGGAGTGGAAAGAGATGGCGCCATTTCTCGTATCTGCGAACTAGTAAAGGAGTTATGGTGAGTCGTATTCCACGAGGTGCCTGTGTGAGTTTCCAGAATCGACCCACCACCTTCAGAGAGGCACAATCAGATATTGAAAATCGACTAAGGAGAAAAATGTCTGACAACATCTGTCGTCTGGTAGACAACGGCATGACGGATGCTTCCACTAGCAGGGCGTTGATTTCATGGTTCAGAAAAAAATGGCTCTGAGCACTATGGGACTCAACATCTTAGGTCATAAGTCCCCTAGAACTTAGAACTACTTAAACCTAACTAACCTAAGGACATCACACACACCCATGCCCGAGGCAGGATTCGAACCTGCGACCGTAGCAGTCCCGCGGTTCCGGACTGCAGCGCCAGAACCGCTAGACCACCGCGACCGGCCATGGTTCAGAGGACAAGACGAATCACTCTATAACGTATGACGTCGAGCTTGCGCAAAGTTAGTTGCGTTGAAGTGCCGTAGACAATGCTACCATAAACAAAAACAGAACGGATCAAAACCTTATACAGAGTCAAGAGCATAATCGGTTCCGCTCCCCACCATATTCGGGCAAGTATGCGCAAGATATAACCTGTGTTAGCCACCTTGACGATGAGGTACACAATATGTAGCGTCCACGTGAGTTTGCTGTTGAAGTAGACTCCAAGGAACTTAGCATGTGCCCGAACGGAAATGTGTACGGGCCAGGATGAAGTTCGGATGAGAAGTTATTACGCCATTTCCTCGTATCACTAGGTGACAAAGTGAGCCCATTTTTGAACTCCCTTGTGGCTAACATTTCACATGCTTCGTTAAGCCATAAGCGTGTCACCCGAAAGTACGACCAGTGAGCATCCTACAGACGTCGTCCGCATACTGAAGGACTTTGATCGTGGAACTGAATAAAGTCTCTAGGTTGGCAACATACAGGGAATATAGTAAGGGACTCAGAATCCCGTCCTGCCGGAAGCCACGAGGCACTGGACTGGATCCATGCAACATACTGTCCTGATCGCGGATATGTACGGTACGGATACCAAGCAAACTGTGTATAATACGTAAAATCACCACTGGGAGATTCAGCAGTTGCAATTTGTTGATAAGTTCAGGTATCAGGACATTGTCGTACGCTCTCG
The DNA here is from genome assembly GCF_023898315.1 of Schistocerca nitens. Lineage (NCBI taxonomy): Eukaryota > Metazoa > Arthropoda > Insecta > Orthoptera > Acrididae > Schistocerca > Schistocerca nitens. The sequence continues at coordinate 584,185,265 of NC_064614.1, read as the reverse complement.
AAAAGTCAAGAAATAAGGCCGTTAAATATCCGTTAGTGAAGAATGTGTTTCCAACGTCCATCGCAAGCGAGGTAATATTATCATAAGTAGGTCTGCCCTTACGGAAGCCGTTTCGCGTCTGCGAGAGCAAGTTCTCATGTTCCAACGTCCATTCTAAGCAAAACGTGAGGAGAAGTTCGAATGTCTCACACATGCAGGACGACAGTACAATCGGGCGATACGATGTCGCTTGACCAGGATCTTTTCCCAGGAATGCTAGTTCCGCATGGTATTCTAGAGAACTTCTGTGACGTTCGAAGACAAAGAGCACCTATTGGCAGAAGTAAACCTGCGAGGAAGGGTCGTTATTCGTGTCCCGATAGTTCAACCAAGAGAACATTTTCCATCGACCTTCAATGGAATGCACGATCTGCGATTGCCAATAAAGGTTTCCTCCAACATGAACTTTGGACGCTGCTTAGACCCCATAAGATAGGGAAGAGTAGTCCACGTAAAAATTAAAAAAAAATGACGCCGAACACAGAGTCAAATCGACCGCTGAGGGTCTCTGTCCAGGTAATGGAACTAACGTAGGAGATTCATCATTGAGGAGGATAAGTTTGAATTCATCAATCACTATAGGCACCGCCCCCCTCCCCCCACCACCACACACACACAGTCTGTTGTGCGCGTTAAAATCCCCACAAAATAGTAATGGAGGTTCCAACTGCCAAACCAGTGCGTGCCACTCTTGAAGGGGAATATACGACCTTGGCGGGCTGTCAAGAGGCACGATGGTTAGGGGACCCATATGAGAAGAGAGCCTGGCTGCTATCGCTTGAGAGCTATCGATAGCCTCGTTGGAGATCTGTACTGAGGTGTGATACAGTCATCATTAATTAATAGGGCGACACCTCCTCGACCATCTTGCCTGTGTTGGCAATAAACGTGGTATCTTCGAAAGCAGACAACAGGATCTATGAGATGGCAGCCACAGCTGTCTTCCGCGTCCAAAGTTCATGTTGGAGGAAACCTTAATTGGCAATCGCAGATCGTGCATTCCACTGGAGGTCGCTGGAAAATGCTCTCTTGGTGGAACTATCGGGACACGAATAACGACCCTTCCTCGCAGGTTTACTTCTGCCAATACGTGCTCCTTGTCTTCGAATGTCACAGACATTCTCTAGAATACCCTGCGGAACTAGCATTCCTGGGAGAAAGAATATTGCGGAGAAATGGTTTATCCACGGGTTGGGGGATTTTTTCCAGAATGAATTTTTATTCTGCAGCGCAGTGTGTTCAGATTTGAAACTGTAATGAGTTGTGATCGTTGTTTATACTTTGCAGTAGCTTTTGCTGCAGTTTTTTTATGTGTAAATGATTCTATATTACGTGTGTGTTGCAGAGGGTCACTTTCTGTGATATACGGCCTCTGTAGGGGGTGATTAACATAAAAAATCTGTTTGTTGATAAGAAAAGTAAAAATTTCGTCTTCAAAATCGCTTGTTTTTGGTAATATGTGATTTCTTAATGTGTCGAATAAAATTAACGTAAAAATATGTCTAAAAGTAGTTTTTATTCGTAGTTTCTTCTCCTAAGAATAGCTGTGTGTCTTAGGATACTGAAATATCCTGCTTCCTTATTCTCAATCTTACAATGTTGCCAGAGAGCTGTACATTAATCAAATTACTGTTTGTTGTTATGGTCTTCAGTCCAGAGACTGGTTTGATGCAGCTCTCTAGCTAATCTATCCTGTGCAAGGTTCTTCATCTCCCAGTACCTACTGCAACCTACATCCTTCTGAATCTGCTTAGTGTATTCATCTCTTGGTCTCCCTCTACGATTTTTACCCTCCGAGCTGCCCTCCAGTACTAAATTTGTGATCCCTTGATGCCTCAGAACATGTCCCACCAACCGATCCCTTCTTCTAGTTAAGTTGTGCCACAAATTTCTCTTCTCCCCAATTCTATTCAATACCTCCTCATTAGCTATTGTTTATGAAATTACATTTAATTTAGAATCAGCAAATACCATGTTGTCAACAGATTTTTAATTTTAGAAATAATTTCGTAATTTTTATTGACGTGCTGCTCATCTTGAACCGTATTCCGATAACACACAGAATTATCCTTTGCCATTCTTCTGGATTACTAAGTGCAATATGTTGTGTGCATCTTGTCTATTGTGACTTGGATATGGGAATTGCTACGTAATATTAATTTCTATTTTTTCTAGGTAAGCACTTTATTGTGGCAGTCCACCTCATGGACTCTACGTCGTGAGCATTTTATCGACACAAAGGTAAGTGAATTTTCTGTGTCCTAGTTACAGTCATGAGTATTTGTACTTAGTTTTCTAAAGTATGATACGTTACTAACTTGAAAATGAGTTATTTCATATACTTCTCTGATATCTAGAGATACACGTTTACTTATAAAGCGTGGTCTCGTTTCCAATATACACAACGATGTAGTGGTCACAATAAAGGAACGTGAGGCAGAAGACGGCAATCTAGATTTCTGTGGCTTCTGTAGATGTTGAGTTAAAGTAAGTGCCAAGATGGTTTTTTGAAAGTAGTCCAGCCGTTTTCCTTTCCTTACTCTCCCCTACTCCAAGCGTGTGCTTCGTCTCTAATATTTCTTTCTTTCTTCATGCCGTATTCTGTTACATGCTTCGGTACCAGAGCAAATTCCAGTAGTGCGTACAATAACGAAGTGCCGATTAAATGAATACTAATATGTAGGGGAAGACTTGACTTACTTTTAAATCCCTATATGGGCTGAGCTTCTTTCTTTTGTGTCCTAACTTTTTTGTCTATGCATATCAAATGTCTGTGATTCTAGAACAGAGGAGCAGAGATAGTTTTAAATTATCTGACCTACGGAGTGAGCAGTAATCTGCGACTGTTTGCTGATGACGCTGTGATGGGGCGGAACGTGTCGTCATTGAGTGGCCAAACAAAATTTCTGGTTAGCGTGACAAATGCCAACTTGCTCTTAATGCAGAAAAATGTAAGTTGAGACATAAGAGTAGGAAAACAATCCAGTAATGTTCAAATACATTAGTAGTGAGTGTACTGCTCGACACAGTCATGTCGGTTAAGTATCTAGGCTTAATGATATGACATTGATATGACGATCAGCAGCTGTATGAAAGATTATTCCAAACTATTAGCTGCATGTGATCTACATGACATCAGCTACTATGAATGTGGATGTATTATCACTTGGGGTACGAAAATTTGTGCCCGACAGGGACTAGAATCCGGATTTCCCGCTTATCGCGAGCTGTCGCCCTAACCATTTCGGTTATCCGTGCACGCTCCCCGGCTCCATTTACACCCCCATTCTCACTGCCCACTTTCTTGTATCGTAGTCTGAAGAACGTCTCCCTTTATGCTCACAACATTGCTTGTTTCCGGCAGAGAGAATGACACTACCACAAGGAATCGAGACCATTTTTATCGTCATATGCCCCGTCTCGTCTTACGTATATTGTACTGCCATATAAGGAAGCGGACAAGGGCATATGGAGATTTGGATCCGGCCGTGACGCGTGCGTGGACAGCCGAAATGATTAAGGCGACCGCTTGCGATAAGCGGGAAAATCCGGGTTCGAGTCCCGGCCCTTCACAAATTTTCGTATGTCACAAGTAGGTAATACATCTACACCATTGCAGCTGAGTAATGATATGAAATGGAACGAGCACGAAAAAATAGTGGTAGGGCAGGCAAGTAATGGACTTCGGTTTATTGGGAAAATTTTAGGAAATTGTAGCTCATCTACACTCCTGGAAATTGAAATAAGAACACCGTGAATTCATTGTCCCAGGAAGGGGAAACTTTATTGACACATTCCTGGGGTCAAATACATCACATGATCACACTGACAGAACCACAGGCACATAGACACAGGCAACAGAGCATGCACAATGTCGGCACTAGTACAATGTATATCCACCTTTCGCAGCAATGCAGGCTGCTATTCTCCCATGGAGACGATCGTAGAGATGCTGGATGTAGTCCTGTGGAACGGCTTGCCATGCCATTTCCACCTGGCGCCTCAGTTGGACCAGCGTTCGTGCTGGACGTGCAGACCGCGTGAGACGACGCTTCATCCAGTCCCAAACATGCTCAATGGGGGACAGATCCGGAGATCTTGCTGGCCAGGGTAGTTGACTTACACCTTCTAGAGCACGTTGTGTGGCACGGGATACATGCGGACGTGCATTGTCCTGTTGGAACAGCAAGTTCCCTTGCCGGTCTAGGAATGGTAGAACGATGGGTTCGATGACGGTTTGGATGTACCGTGCACTATTCACTGTCTCCTCGACGATCACCAGTGGTGTACGGCCAGTGTAGGAGATCGCTCCCCACACCATGATGCTGGGTGTTGGCCCTGTGTGCCTCGGTCGTATGCAGTCATGATTGTGGCGCTCACCTGCACGGCGCCAAACACGCATACGACCATCATTGGCACCAAGGCAGAAGCGACTCTCATCGCTGAAGACGACACGTCTCCATTCGTCCCTCCATTCACGCCTGTCGCGACACCACTGGAGGCGGGCTGTACGATGTTGGGGCGTGAGCGGAAGACGGCCTAACGGTGTGCGGGACCGTAGCCCAGCTTCATGGAGACGGTTGCGAATGGTCCTCGCCGATACCCCAGGAGCAACAGTGTCCCTAATTTGCTGGGAAGTGGCGCTGCGGTCCCCTACGGCACTGCGTAGGATCCTACGGTCTTGGCGTGCATCCGTGCGTCGCTGCGGTCCGGTCCCAGGTCGACGGGCACGTGCACCTTCCGCCGACCACTGGCGACAACATCGATGTACTGTGGAGACCTCACGCCCCACGTGTTGAGCAATTCGGCGGTACGTCCACCCGGCCTCCCGCATGCCCACTATACGCCCTCGCTCAAAGTCCGTCAACTGCACATACGGTTCACGTCCACGCTGTCGCGGCATGCTACCAGTGTTAAAGACTGCGATGGAGCTCCGTATGCCACGGCAAACTGGCTGACACTGACGGCGGCGGTGCACAAATGCTGCGCAGCTAGCGCCATTCGACGGCCAACACCGCGGTTCCTAGTGTGTCCGCTGTGCCGTGCGTCTGATCATTGCTTGTACAGCTCTCTCGCAGTGTCCGGAGCAAGTATGGTGGGTCTGACACACCGGTGTCAATGTGTTCTTTTTTCCATTTCCAGGAGTGTATAAAGGAGACAGCATATTGAACACAAGTGCGAACTATTCTTGAGTACTTGTAGAATGTTTGGGGTCCCACCAGTTCTGATTAAAGGAGGATATCGAAGCAATTCAAAGGTGGGCTGTTACATTTGTTACCGGTAGTTTCGAACAACACTCGAATATTACGGAGAGGCTTCGTGAACACAAGAAGGAATCGCTGGGGGGAAAATGATGTTATTATCGCGGAGCACTATTAAGACAATTTGGAGAACCGGCATTTGAAGCTAACTGCAGAAAGATTCTACTGCAGCAAACGTAGATTTTGCTAAGGACCACAAAGATAACGTGAGGGAAATTAGGGCTCGTACGGAGGATTATAGAAATTGGTTTTTCCATCGCTCTATTTGCGAGTGGAACAGGAAAGCAAATGACTAACAGTGGTACAAGGTATCTTCCGCCACGTTCCATAAGGTGGCTTACGGAATGAATACGTAGATGTAACTGTAGATGTAGATGCTGTTTGAAAACCCAATTCATTGTTCAGATGTGGAATGTACTGAGGAAGGACAGATTCGCCAAGTAATTTACTGAATCACAGGAGCGTGGTGTGGTTTTGGTAACCAAATCTATTCTGTCGGACCGTGTTGTATATGCGTGCCTCTGGGTAACTGAGCCCCTTGTATTGACACGCTGGTTTTGGCAGAACATTCACCTGTTTTGTAAGTAGGCTGTTTAGGTTTTTTTATTAGTAACGCCACCTCTGTATGAAAATCACTGGCTGTGCTGTGTGCAGTCTGTGGCTGCTTTGCATTGTTGTAATACTCGCCATTGTAGTGTTAGGCAGCTGGCTGTGAACAGCGCATAGCGTTGCGCAGTTGGAGGTGAGCCGCCAGCAGTGGTGGATGTGGGGAGAGAGATGGCGGAGTTTTGTAATTTGTCATGAACTTCTATATATATGATGTTATCAAGGTAAATACATTGTTTGTTCTCTATTAATATCTTTCATTTGCTAACTATCCCTATCAGTAGTTAGTGCCTTCCATAGTTTGAATCTTTTATTTAGCTGGCAGTAGTGGTGCTCGCTGTATTGCAGTAGCTTGAGCAGCGAAGATTTTTGTGAGGTAAGTGATTTGTGAAAGGTATAGTTTAATGTTAGTCAGGGCCATTCTCTTGTAGAGATTATTTAAAGTCAGATTGCGTTGCGCTAAAAATATTGTGTGTCAGTTTAAGCACAGTCATTGTATAAATTTTTAAAAGGGGACGTTTCATATGTCGACCCTTAGCCAAGGATACCTCACTGGAATCTTCTGATTTTTTCTTGTAGTTTGTGTAATTAGTGTAGATTTTGTTTATTGCTAGCGCGTAATTGTAGAGAGAATCTCCTTTGTAGTTGCAGTCTTTCATTGTTGTACAGTAAAACAGTTGTGGCATGCATGTAGATTTGCACCAAGTATTTCGCAGCTGCAATTAACTACACTCCTGGAAATGGAAAAAAGAACACATTGACACCGGTGTGTCAGACCCACCATACTTGCTCCGGACACTGCGAGAGGGCTGTACAAGCAATGATCACACGCACGGCACAGCGGACACACCAGGAACCGCGATGTTGGCCGTCGAATGGCGCTAGCTGCGCAGCATTTGTGCACCGCCGCCGTCAGTGTCAGCCAGTTTGCCGTGGCATACGGAGCTCCATCGCAGTCTTTAACACTGGTAGCATGCCCACACAGCGTGGACGTGAACCGTATGTGCAGTTGACGGACTTTGAGCGAGGGCGTATAGTGGGCATGCGGGAGGCCGGGTGTACGTACCGCCGAATTGCTCAACACGTGGGGCGTGAGGTCTCCACAGTACATCGATGTTGTCGCCAGTGGTCGGCGGAAGGTGCACGTGCCCGTCGACCTGGGACCGGACCGCAGCGACGCACGGATGCACGCCAAGACCGTAGGATCCTACGCAGTGCCGTAGGGGACCGCACCGCCACTTCCCAGCAAATTAGGGACACTGTTGCTCCTGGGGTATCGGCGAGGACCATTCGCAACCGTCTCCATGAAGCTGGGCTACGGTCCCGCACATCGTTAGGCCGTCTTCCGCTCACGCCCCAACATCGTGCAGCCCGCCTCCAGTGGTGTCGCGACAGGCGTGAATGGAGGGACGAATGGAGACGTGTCGTCTTCAGCGATGAGAGTCGCTTCTGCCTTGGTGCCAATGATGGTCGTATGCGTGTTTGGCGCCGTGCAGGTGAGCGCCACAATCAGGACTGCATACGACCGAGGCACACAGGGCCAACACCCGGCATCATGGTGTGGGGAGCGATCTCCTACACTGGCCGTACACCACTGGTGATCGTCGAGGGGACACTGAATAGTGCACGGTACATCCAAACCGTCATCGAACCCATCGTTCTACCATTCCTAGACCGGCAAGGGAACTTGCTGTTCCAACAGGACAATGCACGTCCGCATGTATCCCGTGCCACCCAACGTGGTCTAGAAGGTGTAAGTCAACTACCCTGGCCAGAAAGATCTCCGGATCTGTCCCCCATTGAGCATGTTTGGGACTGGATGAAGCGTCATCTCACGCGGTCTGCACGTCCAGCACGAACGCTGGTCCAACTGAGGCGCCAGGTGGAAATGGCATGGCAAGCCGTTCCACAGGACTACATCCAGCATCTCTACGATCGTCTCCATGGGAGAATAGCAGCCTGCATTGCTGCGAAAGGTGGATATACACTGTACTAGTGCCGACATTGTGCATGCTCTGTTGCCTGTGTCTATGTGTCTGTGGTTCTGTCAGTGTGATCATGTAATGTATCTGACCCCAGGAATGTGTCAATAAAGTTTTCCCTTCATGGGACAATGAATTCACGGTGTTCTTATTTCAATTTCCAGGAGTGTAGATATTATTTTCAGTGTCATGTTAATGTGTTTTCTTATTTTTGCTCTTCAAATTGTGTTTTTCTGTGTTGTCGTGTGAAATATTGTGACAATAATGGCATGTGAAAAACGTAACACTAGGCTCCAAAGCAAACTGAGAAATAATAGTGACGACGAGCGTAGCTTGCCAGCACCACTGTGTAATGAATTAACAGACGTTCAAAGTAGTAATTTGGTAACTGTGCATAGGGAAATGGAGTGGGCGGCAAACACTGGTGTAGACAGCGAAACAATTAGAGAACAGGGAAGCATTATCGATCGATCGGTCGGCGACAGCTCGCCTCAGGAATCCGAAATGACAGGAAACAATCTCGCAAATGCTGTGGATTCAGGATTTGGGTCCTCACCGTTTTCTCAAATAAGTCAAGACACATTTTCTGCTTGTCAAAATGTGAATGTTGCCGGTGCAACTTCACTGCCGAAAAGCACTGAGGAACGTGTTTCAGACACCTGTGCATTGTTATTACAGTTAATGCAACAAATGGGACAAAAGCTTGAAAAGTTAGACACAATGGAACAAAATGAGAGACAAATACAGCAACAGCTACAAAAGTTAGACAGAATGGAACAAAATCTTCAAAAGTTAGACTCATTGGAGCAAACTCTTGAACAAACACGTGAGGATTTAACTACTGAGTTACATCCCATTGAATCGAAATGTCAAAAAGTGAGTAATGACGTAAAAACACAAATTTGTGAGCATTTCCAACCTATTTTTTCGCGTCATGAAAATGCATTACAGAATCACGAAGCAGCCATAAAAGAACTGCAAACCATTGTTCATGAAAATCATGAGACCTTACAAGCTAAATTTGACTCAGTTGCATCTACCGATTCGGTTACGCAACTTGCAAAAACTCAGGAAAACTTGAAGGACACAGTAGATTCGATTTCAACACAAATGGACAATCTGAAACTTGGTTCAGAAAAACACACTGAGGAAATGTGTTCACTATCGGAGAAAGTAGCCGAACTTTCGGATCAGTTCACTAACTTATCTACGAAGGTAGATGATAATCTGAACGACACAAAACCGGTAGTCTTTAATGACACAGAAGAGAGCGAACAAATTAGGAAACTGAAACAAAATCTGAATCAAATTAATACGCAACACCAAAGAGAAATCCGCGAAGTACAAGATCAGTTGGCACAAGTAATACAAAAATTACAAATTTCAGAGGACACTCGCGCTCCAACACGGGAAGAGGGACTTAGAAATACGGAAAAGACGCAAAATAATAACACAGGGCATTTCGGAAGTTATGAAAGAAATTGGCAAGGCGCATTGGATTTTGAGATGGAACCGCCGACACGACGTAACAATGACCGATATGCTACTCGCCGACACAATGATTTTTACTATAAGCTGTTAAAAAGAAAAAAAAAAGGCAGAATAACTTCAGACGCAACAGTTCGGCGCACAGTGACGATTCAGGGAGAAATTCTCCACCACGTGACGGACAAGGAAGAAATTATGAAATCTACCAACATGACGACAGACGATATATTCGTAACGACAGACCTGAATTGCATCAGAACTGGCGGGATTTAAACACGGCAGGGCCCTCTCAGCAAGGTGAATTTGTAGAAGTTAGGTCTCCAAATCCCAATAACGACGCGCGCCAACAAAGAGACAACAGACAATGACCCGCACCGCAGGCAGACACCTGCGCTGGCTGGCTCCGAGATAAATAACATAGACGCTAACCCTGAGAAAAATTCCAGTATTCTTTAACGACGTACACAGCATGATAATTGCATTATTCAAACTCTGAGTACTATGAAGAGTAAAGGATTGCACCACACTTCACATGTAAAACCGTTTATTGAAAGATAATCTGCTTTTTAACTTTGTCTTTGCCATATAACTTTTCACTTTAGATTTCTAGTATGCTTTGTCAGATTTAGAATCTGTTAACATACAACAATGTTGGAAGTTAAATATCCAATCAAGAACCAAGAGAACTTATTTAAACAGAAATTACGAATGCATTGTTATAGTGAACAGACGACACAGTGTTATTGTGTGTGTGCATTCTTGCTTGTTTGTTGCACTATTACGTAACGACTATAAGGCTCACATACTTAGAACATTTACCAGTACTGTTAATGAGTTTTTAATGCAACATTTTGGTTTATTTGAAAATACATTCTGAAATTAAAGTACTTTCTGAGAGATACCAGATGACACAGAGGTTAGTTTATGTGACAGCTACACGATTTTATCACGACGCTACTAATGAGTGACAATTTACAATGTTGCTTTTGCGGTGTATCTGTTTTATATCTGCACAGTTTTCTGAATTCTTCTGGAAAGAAAAACATGTTTTAGTAGTAACTCTTGTGGTATAGCAACAATGAGACAGCCTTTTTCGTGGCACAACAATACGTTACAGTACAGTACTTTCTTCATCACAACAATAAGCGTAACAACTGCGATATCTATACACAAAGCATTTCACTATTGTTTATCATGAGGTAAGTACATTGACTTCTGCAGAACTTAGCTTTCGGAGGACGATAAATACGAGACTTCCACAGAGATTATCTTACAACATGAAGCACAGTTTAGCACTACAATACACGTATTTGAGTGATTATTTTCGCACTTAAAACATTTTTTTTAAGATATTTGAAGTGCAATGATACAAAGAAAGTTTTCCGTGATACATGTCATTCCATTGCTGTAATCTGTAACACCTGAGGGTATAATTACATTAATCCTCAGGGGGGTACACGCCTACTTTGTGTACTATGTGTGTGGCTAGCACAAGGAGCCCTAGCTAATATGGTATTTGCCTATACAACTTTACACATCGGTACCATATTTCTCTAACACACAAATTACACAGCTATCTGATCATTTAACTGTGAGATAAACATTTTTTTTACTGCATTGGTGACAGATGTTTACGTAATTACACAGTTGAATAACTTCACACTTATGAAATTGCATTTTGTCTCTACTTTGTGAAATGTTCATATTTTTTCGTAACCATTGTGATACTATGAGAGCTTTGAATGATGTATTTGGTAAGGGAGCATGATTTTAAAGTACGTTTGAGGCAGATGACACTTTTGACATGAGCAGAGAATTTTTTTAGGTTTTGAAATTATTGGAGGAAGCTACGACGATTTTGAGATTTGACTGAGGTGTTATGATGTTATTTTTACGACGACAATGTATATTATGCTGTTGCGGTATGTTTATGATCAATAAGATGATGCTATATAAGGAATGTGATTACGTGTTTATATGTATATGAATAATGAATAGAAGGTAGGGACTCTGACTGGTGAAAAAGGATGTTGTAAACCGAGAATCGTACTTTAAGAGTTATGAAATGTGTGTAAATGCGTGAATGTATCAGAATGCCGGCGAAAATTTCTTGGACACTGTTATATTCATAGGATTTTGTTTCTACACATTTGCAACGTAAATTCTCGACCTGTGAAATTTTTATATAAGACTGTCACTGTAGCGGAAACTGCTGTCGTAAATATTTCCGTAAGAAAGTTAAGTGACCACCTGCACGTGCGTCGTGGGCACACAGCTGTGTCAGACACCTGGAGAACAAGCCATTAGTGTGTGCCAGAGGCGCAGGTGGAGAAGAAAAAAAAAGGGAGGCCATTAACCTCGCTATTGACATTTCTTTGTAGAAAGCATCGCAAATACGACACGCTCATTACTTGGAAACATATCGTACTTTGTGCTACTTACTGAAATGCCTAATGAAATGACTAGAAATAGTTTGTCTACACACCTGATTATGACTACTGTCTTTCTAGATGAGAGATTTTTTTACTAACTTATGAAATGTCACATGACTATTGAATGATATTTTTATGCTTTGCCTTTCATAGTTGCTTCTTTCATTTGATATCTAGTTTCTAGCTGTGTTGCAGCATGGGTTTTATAAAAAAAAATATTTCATTTGCTAATGTGAACACTTTCTGTCAACAGATCTATTAAATAATTATTTTATGACCCACATTCTTCGAAAAAGGAGCTCTTGGAATGGAAAGAACAATAAGAAGGGACTAATAACAGGAACTGCATACATAATTTTCTTTTCAACTACTTGGTAATTTTTTTTCCATAGAGTAAGTTTTTGTGATGCATCACTCTAGTGTTAAGATGTGACGTAAGTTTTAAACATGGCCATTTTTACTGTAATATTTTTTCTGCTTGAGCTATGTCATGTTTAGGTATAAGTTGCTGCTGTTTGCCAGGCATGTATTATTCTGTTAAGCCAGTTTTACTAATGATTTATTTTTATTGTTTGCTGCACATTGCCTTAGATTAGTTGTAATATTACAATTGCTTTGCTAATTTCTTAATGCTGCTTGCTTCGCAAATTTGCGTTTTTTTATTGCTGTTTATATTAATTGTTTTATTGCTGCACATTGCCTTAGATTAGTTGTAATATTACAATTGCTTTGCTAATTTCTTAATGCTGCTTGCTTCGCAAATCTGCGTTTTTTTTCATTGCTGTTTATATTAATTGTTTTATGTGATGCTGCATTGCCTCGTCCCTTGGTATATATATCTGAGCTCAGTAGATTTAAGTTAGCTTAAGAGGGGGTAGACTATATAAGAGAACAAGTTGTGATGAATTGGAAGAAATACATTGAAAATCTATAAGAAAATGGTTTGGCCAAAACAGTATTTTGAAAGAGGATATGAACAAAAAAGTAGGTTTTAGGGAACAACAGGTTTAGGTAGAATTTTCTTGGAAATAAATGATGAAGTAAGATAATGGAAAATAAATAATGAGGTAAGAAATATGTGAACATATATATACAGAAAGCATGCTTGAATAGGATTTGTTTTTTTGGTGGAAGCAAAGGTTGAAATAAGACAAAAGGTCTACAGAATGAAGTTTTGCGTTGGACTGCAGTACCAAATGATACACTGAAAACAAACCCTGTCCTTTCCTTTTGTGTTATCCCACTATGTGTTTGTGTACCCTTGTGTATTTGTTTTCTTCCTGTCTCTGTGTAGTTTCATAGAATTTTTTTCTTCTTCTAATACTAAGCTACATTCACTATGATGAGGAATGCTGTTATCCTCAAATATAATTGGCATTAATAATATGTTATTTTCTTTGTAGAGATGTTAGACATTATTTATCTGTTCTGTTTTGTTGCTCATGTGTGAAGTTGATGTTTCGAGGGTTATTCTGATCTTTTATGTATGTGCTTATGTCATTATTTATGTAACACTGATGTATACATTTTTATTCTTTTATAAAGCCTGTATTACTGCAAGTGTTCTCTGTATTGTTATGTTCCTTAATGATGTATTTTGTATCTTTGTAATTGTATTCTTATGTTATAAAATTGTAATTGACACCGGTTCGTCAAATTGGGTAACTTGTAAGTTACATTTCGCTGCACACGTTTCTATTGGTCATAGTATATGGACAATATGTGAAAAGTAGGGACTGTTAGTGTTTGCACGTGTGTTAATAATTCAGCAAGGGACTGGTTAACAGCATTGCTGGTTCTCAGGACAATTCAAAAACTTTGTGAGTGCACAAGTGGTGGTTATGGACTTGCTACATTATCCGCAAGACTCTTCGATGGTGATTGTGCACCTGCACAGTCGCAGCAGATGGCTGCTGGCCATCTCTACAAGGACTACAGTGGGTCTGCATCTTTGATGACCCACCAGTACCTTTATCTCTACCAGCACTACTGTGGGCCTGCTCTGTGATGACCTACCTACCAATATTCTTCAAAACTTCGACTGACTCTGCTGTGGGTTTGCTCTGTTGTGGCCCATTACCTGTCTGCATGTCGAGTCAGCACTGTCTTTCCGTTGGAAGGACAACACTACTTCTTCAAGACTGCATGGAAATCCACTACGTCTGTGTGTATTGTCTTTTACTGCTCAGACTTTGAGAAAAACACGGCAATTTTAGTGTGATCAACGATCAGGACTGTCTTTATGGACTGTGAGAAAATTTTAGCTTTTGACCAACATTGTATCAATAAGTGTGTGCATTTGATTTCTTTGCTATTGTAATTGTGAAAAATTTTTTTAAGAAATATGTATTGGCCAGTGCCCAACAAAATTTGTAAAATTTTTTGTGGGGAGCATGGGGGCTATGTAAGTAGGCTGTTTAGGTTTTTTTATTAGTAACGCCACCTCTGTATGAAAATCACTGGCTGTGCTGTGTGCAGTCTGCGGCTGCTTTGCATTGTTGTAATACTCGCCATTGTAGTGTTAGGCAGCTGGCTGTGAACAGCGCATAGCGTTGCGCAGTTGGAGGTGAGCCGCCAGCAGTGGTGGATGTGGGGAGAGAGATGGCGGAGTTTTGTAATTTGTCATGATCTGCTATATATATGATGTTATCAAGGTAAATACATTGTTTGTTCTCTATTAATATCTTTCATTTGCTAACTATCCCTATCAGTAGTTAGTGCCTTCCATAGTTTGTATCTTTTATTTAGCTGGCAGTAGTGGCGCTCGCTGTATTGCAGTAGCTTGAGCAGCGAAGATTTTTGTGAGGTAAGTGATTTGTGAAAGGTATAGTTTAATGTTAGTCAGGGCCATTCTTTTGTAGGGAATCTTGAAAGTCAGATTGCGTTGCGCTAAAAATATTGTGTGTCAGTTTAAGCACAGTCGTGTATAATTGTTAAAAGGGGACGTTTCAGTTTCACTACTCGAATGAGCGCTACGTTTCAAAAGGTATGGTTATCTTTCATGCTGAGTTTGCAGTAATTACTTGGCTGCGGGTGCCAAGTTTCGATGCAGATTAGCATACGAATTCTGGTCGCAACGGCCGGCGACGCATAGGCAGCTGCGACACGCAGCAGCGCAGAGTTGCGAACAGTGCCGGCGGGCTGGTGGCGGTGGCGGTCCGCGGGAGGGCGCGGCGGTCCGCAACTCTGGCCCTCTGGCCTCCCTGCGCTTTGCTCTGGGCAATGCGGGCAGCCGCTATTTGACTTGCCGGCGCAGAAACTGTGCTTCTGTGTGCTCTCGTGTGGCACGAATGTAAAGCGCGGAGCGGTCGCCTGCCAGACAATACGAATATTAGATGCTCTCAGTTCAGGTTTACTTGTGACGATTAGAGGAATACGGAACAAGCAGTGGGAATTAGTCGTCGTTCGTCTGTTGGTTGATCGTTCTCATTGTAATGTCTCACCATAATTAGGATTGATGATAACCTACAACTACGACGGCATTTTGTATAGATAACTTGGTGCTCCATTATCAGGGTTGCTGTGGATAGAGCGATATTTTGTCTCAGCCCGAAAGAACAGACACCATTCTGATCCTACAGCCACTATGAATCAAGCCAAAAAATAATTAAAGACATGTCTGAAACAACAGACACCACATACACTGACGAGCCAAAACATTATGACGACCAACTTAATAGCTTGTTTGTCGGTCATTGGAACAAAATATACCACTGACTCTGCGTATCGGGGTTCAAAAAAATTGCTCTGAGCACTATGGGACTTAACTTCCGAGGTCATCAGTCCCCTAGAACTTAGAACTACTTAAACCTAACTAACCTAAGGACATCCCACACATCCATGCCCGAGGCAGGATTCGAACCTGCGACCGTTGCGGTCGCGCGGTTCCAGACTCTAGCGCCTAGAACCGCTCGGCCACCCCGACCGGCTATCAAGGTTCCGACAGTTTCTGGAGGTCTACGGACAGGTCATGTAATTCGGAAAAAAATGGGTCGCTGATTTGCGTACGCTGTGATGGCGCCCGATAGCGATTCAGAGGGGTTCCATACGATTTACATCATGTGACTTTGGTTGCTGAGACATCAAGGTGAGTTCACTATAATGCTCACTGTACCATGGTTCTCGCTCCGAGAAACGGATAATTATACTGCTGAAGGATGGCATCGCCGTCGTAGAAGACATCAAGCATGAAGGAATGTTGGTGGTTCGCAGCTTATCCTCGATTACTGCCACAGGCCCAATCCAAGTGCAGGAAATCACTACCACCAGTCCCATCCAAGCGCAGGAGCGTAATACTGCTCCCACAAGCCTGCGTTCGTGGCGCGCTGCACGTTTCGAGCCCCCGTTCACCTCGATGAAGACCACCGACCTTATGTAGCAAAAATGTGATTCACCAGAAGAGCCAACATATTTCCAGTGACGGATGGTCGAATCCCGGTTGTCCCGTGTCCACTGCAGTCGTAATTGACGATGGCGTTGGGTCATCATGTGAACACGTAGGTGTGGTCTGCTGCGGAGCGGCATGTTCGACAATGTACGATGAATTGTGTGCTCCGTGCGTGCGCCAGTATTGTGCTCTTGCGGCAGAGTTGCCACAGATTACCATCTATCCTACTTTGCAGAGCGGACAAGCCACCGAACCCCGCGTTCTGTGAAGAGTCGTGAACGTCCAACCACTTAGCGCCTAGTGGTAGTTTCACAGTTCTTCCACCTCTTTCCGTAGATGCTCACGACAGTAGCACGTGAAGTTCGACCAACTTCACCGTTTCCGAGACACTCGTTCACAAGCTCGGCGTAATAATAATCTGTCCTTCGTCAAAGTCGCCTATCTCAATGTATTTCCCCATTTGCTATTTATATCTTCGCTAGAGTGATCCCCCGTCCGTGCCTGCTCCGCATCACGTGCTAGCAACGCCGCCAGGGGGCAACCGACGTAGTGATGGGCAGTGGTCATAATGTTTTGGCTTATCAGTGTATATGTAATAAAGGCGATGACGGCCGATGATCCCTCCAGTGCAGATGCACACCAAGCTCTGGCTCATACGGGAATCCGAGAGATGCCGTGAGTAATGAGGTAAATTATCAGGGACACTACGTCAGTAGTTTGTGGAATAAGTTGAGAATTTGGGTCTCGTGGGAGATGTGCTGGAGTAGTCCGTGCTGTTGTACTGACCACTGTGTCCGGATGGCATAGTGGTCGGCGCATCTACTTAGTAAGCAGGAAAAGCAGATCGAATCCCGGTCTGGCAAAAATTTCCGACTTGCCCGTTTGATTCAAATCAGTGCCCACTGGCAGCTAATGTCTTTCATTACTTTATGTCTTAATGAATGTAGTTTAGTTCCCCGACGAAACACAGTCAAAAAAATTGACTCATATTCTTGAGGACCCATATTCAAATCTCAGTTTGTTCAGACAGTTTTAAATGTGCTTTGTTTCTCTACAGCAGGGCCGGCCAAGAATTAAGTTCGTTAGCCATGATCTGCCACAGGTGCCGTAGCGGTCAGGCTGTCTGCACATTTACCCGACGCCAGGGAACGCTGTCTGAGCGTGAGTAGAGGAAAAGTGCGACCGCATCGCATTTAAACGATACCGCAGCCCCATTGCATATCACTCGGCTTTGTATTTCACGTTTCTCAACAACATACAACACAAACAAAACAAATTTTCAATATCAGTTAATTATTTTTGGCGTGCTGGAGACATAATTTTTATCTGGTACAAATTGTCGGCATTAGGACAGATACAGAGAATTTTTCAGATTTTCGCTCTCATGTTCCGATGTAACAGTGACATATGTAGTTTCATAACCGGAAAAGCATCTTTAACGCACGTACACACATACGAGTATGTTGATCGAAGTATTGTAGCACTTTTAAACCTCATTATGGAGACGTAGAAACTCTACCTGAGAACAACAATGTAGACATCGTGGACAGTTTTATGTAAAAGATCCGCCTTTAGAAAGGGAATTACCTTGCGGACCAGTCAGTCACACCTACACATTCAAAGGGCTGCTTTTAATTGAAACCAGAAACGGTCTCGAAAACAGCTCGAAACAAATGTACTATCTGTAGTGCTCTCAAAACGTTTAGAAACTACCCTTGTAATTCTGAAAAGGCTACAATGAATTCTTGAACCCTCGCGTTTCCCCTAACACTGTGTGCTTGAGAAACTGACCTGTTTCCGCCAGAATTGTCCCTTATACAATGCGATTCTTTGTAAGTTTTTCCTCACGCTGGAATATATTATTGTCGCGGTGGCAACTCCACTTAAAATGCGAGGTCTACAATCCATTCCGAATGTTCTGATTTTCTTTTCTGCATTCCTTTATCCTAAATAAATTCAACAACAGCGGGTTTTAAATCGAAAAATCGTTTCAGGCACGCCCCTTGGCTTAACCAACGTGCGCTGCCGTAATATATAACGACTTCATACACGACGTTCAGTTCCATCGAAAACTATTGCAACTGACAATGAAACAATGCGTGCAACTTTATGAATTTTACTATTCGTAAAGTCAATTTGTTGACGTGCTTTATGCCTGTAAATTTAGCATACAGTGCTTCTCGATGTGCAGAACAATGAATCCCGTCTGTTGATCTTTGTAAAGTTTTGCTCTTTCAACGTCAACTAAATCTTTAAGTTGTTTCTGTGTGGTATTGTAATGTTGTTTCATAACTAATTTGCAGTATCCGTCCGCTATGTGACTGCATAATAGATTCCAGAATTATCTTCCCTTTCTTCTGTCATTCATTTCAGTTTTGAACTCTTGTGACCTATATCGCTTTTTATACAAACAGCCACTGGACCTGTGAAAGTCGTTCATACCACGGACAAACAGCGACGGGTAAAGAGCATAGACTCCACGATTCTGCCGAAATGAAGAAAGTTGTGTCGACCGAAAAAGTCACACCGCATTACTAAATGAAATCTCGCCCCGTGCCGGCCCTACTCTACAGGGTGTCCATAATTCGTATTATAAACTTAGAGTTTCTAGAAGTGGATCTTAAAACAAAAAGTGGCCCGTTTATGTCACAAGGGAAACAAAATCAACTCTACTTCCTATTAATAACTTTAAGTTGATATTGGTCGCTTTAACATACACTGAAGCGACAAAGTAAGCATACGTATTCAAATACAGAGATATGTAAACAGGTAGAATACGGCGCTGCGGTCGACGACGCCTATATAACGCAAGTGTCTGGCGCATTTGTTAGATCGGTTTACTGCTGCGGCACACAGCATCTCCGAGGTAGCGATGAAATGGGAATTTTCCCGTACGACCGTTTCACGAGTGTACCGTGAATATCAGGAATCCGGTAAAACATCAGATCACCGACATTGCTACGGCCGGAAAAAGATCCTGCAAGAAAGGCACCAACGACGACTGAAGAGAATCGTTCAACTTGACAGAAGAGCAACCCTTCCGC
The DNA here is from genome assembly GCF_023898315.1 of Schistocerca nitens. Classification (NCBI taxonomy): domain Eukaryota; kingdom Metazoa; phylum Arthropoda; class Insecta; order Orthoptera; family Acrididae; genus Schistocerca; species Schistocerca nitens. Next base: position 584,166,026 of record NC_064614.1, on the reverse strand, counting down.
AAGCTGTTGCAGATTTCAGTGCTGGGCTATCAACAAGTGTCAGCGAGCGAACAATTCACCGAACCACCATCGATATGGGCTTTCGGAACCTAAGGCCCACTCGTGTATCCTTGATGGCTGCACGACAAAAAGCTTTATGCTTGGCCTGGGCCCGTCAACACCGACATTGGACTGTTGACAACTGGAAACAAAATGCTGAAATGTGTGTGAAATCTTATAGGACTTAACTTCTAAGCTCATCGGTCCCTAAGCTTACACACTACTTAACCTAAATTATCCGAAGGACAAACACACACACCCATGCCCGAGGGAGGACTCGAACCTCCGCCGGGATCAGCCGCACAGTCCATGACTGCAATGACCGAGACCGCTCGGCTAATCCCGCGCGGCAACTGGAAACATGTTGCCTGGTCGGACGAGTCTCATTTCACATTGTATCGAGCGGATGGACGCGTAAGGGTATGGAGACACCCTCATGAACCCATGTCAGCAGGGGAATGTTCGAGCTTGTGAAGGATCTGTAATGGTATGGTGCGTGTGAAGTTGGAGTGACATGAGATCCCAGACACGTCCAGATACGACTCTGACAGGTGACACGTACGTAAGCATCCTGTCTGATCACCTGCATCCATTCATGTTCATTGTGCATTCCGACGGACTTGGGCAACTCCAGCAGGACAATGTGACGGCCCACACGTGCAGAAGTGCTACAGAGTGGCTCCAGGAACACACTTCCAAGTTTAAACGCTTCCGTTGACCACCAAGCGCCCCCCCTCCCCCAGGCATGAACATTATTGAGCATATCTGGGCTGGTTTGCGACGTGGTGTTCAGAAGAGATCTCCACCCACTCATACTCTTACGGATTTATGGACAGTCCTGCAGGACTCATGGTGTCAGTTCCCTCCAGCACTACTTCAGGCATTAGTCAAGTCCATGCCACGTCGTGTTGCGGCATTTCTGCGTGCTCACGGGGGCCCTACACCATATTAGGCAGGTGTACCAGTTCCTTTGGCTCTTCAGTGTAGCTTGGAAGTCTCTTGGGCATGTAGCGATTGGATTGGTCATTGCACAACGAATTTTTGCCGTCTTCGTGAGGCTTCTACAGCTGTCTAACGCCGTTATTTTGCTGTAAGATATGCGAGTAACATGGATTTCCGATTTAAGAGTTTTGTTTTACTGAGCGATTGCTGCTTGTTCTTGTGTGAACGCGTCGCTGTTGAAACTGTGAAGTTGGGAACTTGGTTCGCCCCCGGCCAAAGCCTTAGTAAGTAATATAAGTGTGGAGCCGCAGGTGCGGGTCTAAGGCGTCCGCGTGTGGCCCGCAGCTCTGTATGGCCACTGGGGACGCGTCCGTCTCCATTTCAGAGTTGCGTCGCGCTGTTTGCCGGGGTCGCAGCACAGAGCCCAGGGCTCCAGGCTGGCGCTGAGCCGCCGGCTCCGGCGCAGATGCGATCTGCCAAGCCGAGCGTTTAGCAAGAGGAGGGGACAAGCTACTGGCAAGATTCTGGCAACAGCAGGGTCGTTAGGCTGTCAGGTGTAGAGGTCACTAGCTCTGTTTCGCAAAGGTAGCACAAAAATTCAACTTCGGTCGTCTTAGGATGGTCTATATCTGCAGGGTGTTACAAAAAGGTACGGCCAAACTTTCAGGAAACATTCCTCACACACAAATAAAGAAAACATGTTATGTGGACATGTGTCCGGAAACGCTTAATTTCCATGTTAGAGCTCATTTTAGTTTTGTCAGTATGTACTGTACTTCCTCGTTTCACCGCCAGTTGGCCCAATTGAAGGAAGGTAATGTTGACTTCGGTGCTTGTGTTGACATGCGACTCATTGCGCTACAGTACTAGCATCAAGCACATCAGTACGTAGCATCAACAGGTTAGTGTTCATCACGAACGTGGTTTTGCAGTCAGTGCAATGTTTACACATGCGGAGTTGGCAGATGCCCATTTGATCTATGGATTAGCACGGGGCAATAGCCGTGGCGCGGTACGTTTGTATCGAAACAGATTTCCAGAACGAAGGTGTCCTGACAGGAAGACGTTCGAAGCAATTGATCGGCATCTTAGGGAGCACGGAACATTCCAGCCTATGACTCGCCACTGGGGAAGACCTAGAACGACGAGGACACCTGCAATGGACGAGGCAATTCTTCGTGCAGTTGACGATAACCCTAATGTCAGAGTCAGAGATGTTGCTGCTGTACAAGATAACGTTGACCACGTCACTGAATGGAGAGTGCTACGGGAGAACCAGTTGTTTCCGTACCATGTACAGCGTGTCCAGGCACTATCAGCAGCTGATTGGTCTCCACGGGTACACTTCTGCAAATGGTTCATCCAACAATGTGTCAATCCTCATTTCAGTGCAAATGTTCTCTTTACGGATGAGGCTTCGTTCCAACGTGATCAAATAGTAACTTTTCACAATCAAAATGTTTGGGTTGACGAGAATCCGCATGCAATTGTGCAATCACGTCATCAACACAGATTTTCTGTGAACGTTTGGGCAGGCATTGTTGGTGATGTCTTGATTGGGCCCCATGTTCTTCCACCTACGATCAATTGAGCACGTTATCATGATTTCATACGGGATACTCTACCTGTGCTGCTAGAACATGTGCCTTTGCAAGCACGACACAACATGTGGTTCATGCACGATGGAGCTCCTGAACATTTCAGTCGAAGTGTTCGTACGCTTCTCAACAACAGATTCGGTGACCGATGGATTGGTAGAGACGGACTAATTCCATGGCCTCCACGCTCTCCTGACCTCAACCCTCTTGACTTTCATCTATGGGGGAATTTGAAGCTCTTGTCTACGCAACCCCGGTACCAAATGTAGAGACTATTCGTGCTCGTATTGTGGAAGGCTGTGATACAATACGCCATTCTCCAGGGCTGCATCCGCGCATCAGGGATTCCATGCGACGGAGGGTGGATGCATGTATCCTCGCTAACGGAGGACATTTTGAACATTTCCTGTAACAAAGTGTTTGAAGTCACGCTGGAACGTTCTGTTGCTGTGTGTTTCCATTCCATGATTATTGTGATTTGAAGAGAAGTAATAAAATGAGCTCTAACATGGCTAGTAAACGTTTCCGGACACATGTCCACATAACATATTTTCCTTCTTTGTGTGTGAGGAATGTTTCCTGAAAGTTTGGCCGTACCTTTTTGTAACACCCTGTATATGTACCACATCTATATAGTACTCCGCAAGCTACTACACTGAGATGACAAAAATCATGGGATAGAGACATGTACATATAAGGACGCGATAGTACCGCGTACACAAGGTATAAAAGAGCAGTGCATTGGAAGGGGGGGTCTGATACTTGTACTGAGGTGGTTTATGTAAAAAGGTGTCCGACGTGATTATGGCCGCTTGGCGGGAATAAACAGGCTTTGAACGCGGAATTATTGTTGGAGATAGACTCATGGGACATTCCATTTCGGAAATAGTTGGGCAATTCAGTTTTCTGAGGTCCACAGTGTTAAGAACGTGCCGAGTATACCAAATTTCAGCCATTACTTCTCGCCACGCACGACACAGTGGCCGACGCCCTTCGCTTAACGACATATAGCAGCGTCGTTTGCGTAGAGTTGCCAACAGACAACATACCCCTACCCGTTAGGATAGTGCGGCGAAATCTGGCGTTAATGGGCTATGGCAGCAGACGGCCGACGCGAGTGTCTTTGCTAACAGCACGACATCGCCTGCAGCGCTTCTCCTAAGCTTGTAACTATATCGGTTGGTTCCTAGACGACTGAAAAACCGTGGCCAGGTCAGATGGATCTCATTTTCCGTCGGTAAGAGCTGCTGGTGGGGTTCGAGGGTGGTGCAGACCCGACGAAACTAGGGATCTAAATTGTCGAAACAGCCCTGTGCAAGCTGGTGGTGTCTCCATAACGGTCTGGGCTGTGTTTACATGGAATGGACTGGGTCCTCCGGATGTTCGGCTACTTTGATACCATTTGCAGCCATTCATGGACTTCATGTTCCTGAACAAAGGTAAAATTTGTATGGATGACAATGCGCCTTGTCACCGAGTCACAATGGTCTGAAGAACATTGTCGACAATTCGAGCGAATTATTTATCCACCCATACCGACCGTCATGAATCCCATGGAATATATATGGGACGTAATAGAGAGGTCAATTCGTGAACAAAATCCTGCACCGGCAACGCTTTCGTAATTAGGGACGCCTATAAAAACATCATGGTTCAGTATTTCTCCAGGGGACTTCCAACTACTGGTTGAGTCCGTGCCACGTCGAGTTGCTGCATTACGTCGGAACTAAGGAGTTCCGACACGATATTAGTAAGGATATCAAAGACTTTTCTCACGTTAGTGTATACAGTGCATGTCGGAGGGTACTGACGTGCCCCTATATCTCGTATCTTATTCTCGTAAACCCTACCAGAGATATTCTAAGGCGGCAGCATATGGCCGTATAGTTTTCTCCGAATACAAGTCTCCTAATTTACGGAAGAGGTTTTAGCAAGAGGTGCGCCTTCTTTATATAATTATTTCCTTTTAAGTTCTCCTGTTATTTCTGTTACACTCTCGTATGGGGTAAATCAACGTATTACGAACCTGTGAATTAGTTCCATGTCTATTGCCGTACCTAGTTGATAAGTCCATAAATATGACTTCGATTTTCCCACAACCCTTGCAACAAATATCAGTATTCCATTCACCATTCCAAATACAGATTTTGTGTGATCGCCCCGTTTCATATGGCTTCTTAGTATTACCCATACATACTTTTACTATGGCCAGGCCTCAAGACATTCACTATTAATCCTGTGATCAGATACTTTCTCGTACTTTCTCTTTCTTGTAGGCATTATTGTGTATTTATCCAAACTGAGAGAGCTGCCATTCGTTATAACGAGTGAAAATTTTGTCTGATCCAATCTCTATTTCCTCATCATCCTTTAACGCCTACATTTTTCTGTTGACAAAAACATCGTTAGTGAACAATCTTCTAGTGCTGCTGGTTCTATCTCACAGAACACCTATGTATATTGAGAACATTACAAGTCGTATTCTGCTTCCTTGGGGATCGTCAGAAGTTGATTCCATTTCTTTTCAAAATTTTCCATACTCAAACCAATAACAGATCCTTATGAGTGTATCTTACTAAGTAGCCGATGAACTAGTACGCTGTCGAACGTCTGTCAGAAATACAAGGTGTCCATAAATTAGCTTTACAGCTCAAGACCTCAGCAATTTTAAAACTCTACTAGATATTAACAAATTATATTCAACATGTCATAAGATAACTGATAAAGCTTTTGTCCTTCCATATGACGCAATTTTGCCGCAAAATTGAACTTGAAAACCTGATAAAATGTGGACGCCACAGGAGAAAGGGTAGTGCGTGGTTTGGTTCATACAGACGACGCCCGGTACCCAAGTGCAACGAAGCTGTGGAAAACAGTATGGAAGGCAACCACAGTCGCTACCAACTATTCGGGCTTGGAATACGTCCCTTATGGAAAAAGTTTGTGTTCTCGATTAAAAAGGGGGCTGGTCGCTCATCCGTTTCAGACGCCAATGTGGACAAGATACGGCAGGCGTTTGCAAGGTGTCTGACAAAATCAGTGCGTACGGCGGCCAGCGAGTCGGAACTGAGACGATCAGCATTGACAATATTTTGCATAAGATATTTCTGCTACATTCCTAAAGGTACAGCTGCTTCAGTAATTAAAACCTACGGACAGGCCTGAGCGCGAGCAGTTTGCGATGGATATGCTAGGCAAGACAGTTGTTGTTGTTGTTGTGGTCTTCAGTTCTGAGACTGGTTTGATGCAGCTCTCCATGCTACTCTATCCTGTGCAAGCTTCTTCATCTCCCAGTACCTACTGCAACCTACATCCTTCTGAATCTCCTTAGTGTATTGATCTCTTGGTCTCCCTCTACGATTTTTACCCTCCACGCTGCCCTCCAAAGCTAAATTTGTGATCCCTTGATGCCTCAAAACATGTCCTACCAACCGATCCCTTCTTCTAGTCAAGTTGTGCCACAAACTTCTCTTCTCCCCAATCCTATTCAATACCTCCTCATTAGTTACGTGATCTACCCACCTTATCTTCAGCATTCTTCTGTAGCACGACATTTCGAAAGCTTCTATTCTCTTCTTGTCCAAACTACACTCCTGGAAATGGAAAAAAGAACACATTGACACCGGTGTGTCAGACCCACCATACTTGCTCCGGACACTGCGAGAGGGCTGTACAAGCAATGATCACACGCACGGCACAGCGGACACACCAGGAACCGCGGTGTTGGCCGTCGAATGGCGCTAGCTGCGCAGCATTTGTGCACCGCCGCCGTCAGTGTCAGCCAGTTTACCGTGGCATACGGAGCTCCATCGCAGACTTTAACACTGGTAGCATGCCGCGACAGCGTGGACGTGAACCGTATGTGCAGTTGACGGACTTTGAGCGAGGGCTTATAGTGGGCATGCGGGAGGCCGGGTGGACGTACCGCCGAATTGCTCAACACGTGGGGCGTGAGGTCTCCACAGTACATCGATGTTGTCGCCAGTGGTCGACGGAAGGTGCACGTGCCCGTCGACCTGGGACCGGACCGCAGCGACGCACGGATGCACGCCAAGACCGTAGGATCCTACGCAGTGCCGTAGGGGACCACACCGCCACTTCCCAGCAAATTAGGGACACTGTTGCTCCTGGGGTATCGGCGAGGACCATTAGCAACCGTCTCCATGAAGCTGGGATACGGTCCCACACACCGTTAGGCCGTCTTCCGCTCACGCCCCAACATCGTGCAGCCCGCCTCCAGTGGTGTCGCGACAGGCGTGAATGGAGGGACGAATGGAGACGTGTCGTCTTCTGCCTTGGTGCCAATGATGGTCGTATGCGTGTTTGGCGCCGTGAAGGTGAGCGCCACAATCAGGACTGCATACGACCGAGGCACACAGGGTCAACACCCGGCATCATGGTGTGGGGAGCGATCTCCTACACTGGCCGTACACCACTGGTGATAGTCGAGGGGACACTGAATAGTGCACGGTACATCCAAACCGTCATCGAACCCATCCTACCATTCCTAGACCGGCAAGGGAACTTGCTGTTCCAACAGGACAATGCACGTCCGCATGTATCCCGTGCCACCCAACGTGCTCTAGAAGGTGTAAGGCAACTACCCTGCCAGCAAGATCTCCGGATCTGTCCCCCATTGAGCATGTTTGGGACTGGACTCACGCGGTCTGCACGTCCAGCACGAACGCTGGTCCAACTGAGGCGCCAGGTGGAAATGGCATGGCAAGCCGTTCCACAGGACTACATCCAGCATCTCTACGATCGTCTCCATGGGAGAATAGCAGCCTGCATTGCTGCGAAAGGTGGATATACACTGTACTAGTGCCGACATTGTGCATGCTCTGTTGCCTGTGTCTATGTGCCTGTGGTTCTGTCAGTGTGATCATGTGATGTATCTGACCCCAGGAATGTGTCAATAAAGTTTCCCCTTCCTGGGACAATGAATTCACGGTGTTCTTATTTCAATTTCCAGGAGTGTATTTATCGTCCATGTTTCACTTCCATACATGGCTACACTCCATACAAATACTTTCAGAAACGACTACCTGACACTTAAATCTATACTCGATGTTAAAAAATTTCTCTTCTTCAGAAACGATATCCTTGCCATTGCCAGTCTACATTTTATATCCTCTCTACTTCGACCATCATCAGTTATTTTGCTCCCTAAATAGCAAAACTCCTTTACTACTTTAAGTGCCTCATATCCTAATCTAATCCCCTCAGCATCACCCGATTTAATTTGACTACATTCCATTATCCTCGTTTTGCTTTTCTTGATGTTCATCTTATATCCTCCTTTCAAGACACTGTCCATTCCGTTCAACTGCTCTTCCAAGTCCTTTGCTGTAGCTGACAGAATTACAATGTCATCGGCGAACCTCAAAGTTTTGACTTCTTCTCCATGAATTTTAATACCTACTCCGAATTTTTCTTTTGTTTCCTTTACTGCTTGCTCAATATACAGATTGAATAACATCGGGGAGAGGCTACAACCCTGTCTCACTCCTTTCCCAACCTCTGCTTCCCTTTCATGCCCCTCGACTCTTATAACTGCCATCTGGTTTCTGTACAAATTGTAAATAGCCTTTCGCTCCCTGTATCTTACCCCTGCCACCTTCAGAATTTGAAAGAGAGTATTCCAGTTAACGTTGTCAAAAGCTTTCTCTAAGTCTACAAATGCTAGAAACGTAGGTTTGCCTTTTCTTAATCTTTCTTCTAAGATAAGTCGTAAGGTTAGTATTGCCTCACGTGTTCCAACATTTCTACGGAATCCAAACTGATCTTCCCCGAGGTCCGCTTCTACCAGTTTTTCCATTCGTCTGTAAAGAATTCGCGTTAGTATTTTGCAGTTGTGACTTATTAAACTGATAGTTCGGTAATTTTCACATCTGTCAACACCTGCTTTCTTTGGAATTGGAATTATTATATTCTTCTTGAAGTCTGTGGGTATTTCGCCTGTCTCATACATCTTGCTCACCAGATGGTAGAGTTTTGTCATGACTGGCTCTGCCAAGGCCATCAGTAGTTCTAATGGAATGTTGTCTACTTCCGGGGCCTTGTTTCGACTCAGGTCTTTCAGTGCTCTGTCAAACTCTTCACGCAGTATCTTATCTCCCATTTAATCTTCATCTACATCCTCTTCCATTTCCATAATATTGTCCTCAAGTACATCGCCCTTGTATAAACCCTCTATATACTCCTTCCACCTTTCTGCCTTCCCTTCTTTGCTTAGAACTGGGTTGCCATCTGAGCTCTTGATATTCATACAAGTGGTTCTCTTCTCTCCAAATGTCTCTTTAATTTTCCTGTAGGCAATATCTATCTTACCCCTAGTGAGACAAGCCTCTACATCCTTACATTTGTCCTCTAGTCATCCCTGCTTAGCCATTTTGCACTTCCTGTCGATCTCATTTTTGAGACGTTTGTATTCCTTTTTGCCTGCTTCATTTACTGCACTTTTATATTTTCTCCTTTCATCAATTAAATTCAATATTTCTTTTGTTATCCAAGGATTTCTATTAGCTCTCCTCTTTTTACCTACTTGATCCTCTGCTACCTTCACTACTTCATCCCTCAGAGCTACCCATTCTTCTTCTACTGTATTTCTTTCCCCCATTCCTGTCAATTGTTCCCTTATGCTCTCCCTGAAACTCTCTACAACCTCTAGTTCTTTCAGTTTATCCAGGTCCCATCTCCTTAAATTTCCACCTTTTTGCAGTTTCTTCAGTTTCAATCTGCAGTTCATAACCAATAGATTGTGGTCAGAATCCACATCTGCCCCTGGAAATGTCTTACAATTTAAAACCTGTCTGTCTTACCATTATATAATCTATCTGATACCTTTTAGTATCTCCAGGATTCTTCCATGTATACAACCTTCTTTTATGATTCTTGAACCAAGTGTTAGCTATGATTAAGTTATGCTCTGTGCAAAATTCTACAAGGCGGCTTCCTCTTTCATTTCTTCCCCCCAATCCATATTCACCTACTATGTTTCCTTCTCTCCCTTTTCCTACTGACGAATTCCAGTCACCCATGACTATTAAATTTTCGTCTCCCTTCACTACCTGAATAATTTCTTTTATCTCGTCATACATTTCATCAATGTCTTCATCATCTGCAGAGCTAGTTGGCATATAAACTTGTACTACTGTAGTAGGCATGGGCTTTGTGTCTATCTTGGCCACAATAATGCGTTCACTATGCTGTTGGTAGTAGCTAACCCGCACTCCTATTTTTTTATTCATTATTAAACCTACTCCAGCATTGAAAGGAGGATATAAGATGAACATCAACAAACGCAAATCGAGGATAATGGAATGTAGTCAAATTAAATCGGGTGATGCTGAGGGGATTAGATTAGGAAATGAGACACATAAAGTAGTAAAGGAGTTTTGCTATTTAGGGAGTAAAATAACCGATGATGGTCGAAGTAGAGAGGATATAAAATGTAGACTGGCAATGGGAAGGAAATCGTTTCTGAAGAAGAGAAATTTTTTAACATCGAGTATAGATTTAAGTGTCAGGAAGTCGTTTCTGAAAGTATTTGTATGGAGTGTAGCCATGTATGGAAGTGAAACATGGACGGTAACCAGTTTGGACAAGAAGAGAATAGAAGCTTTCGAAATGTGGTGCTACAGAAGAATGCTGAAGATAAGGTGGGTAGATCACGTAACTAATGAGGAGGCATTGAATAGGATTGGGGAGAAGAGAAGTTTGTGGCACAACTTGACTAGAAGAAGGGATCGGTTGGTAGGACATGTTTTGAGGCATCAAGGGATCACAAATTTAGCATTGGAGGGCAGCGTGGAGGGCAAAAATCGTAGAGGGAGACCAAGAGATCAATACACTAAGCAGATTGAGAAGGATGTAGGTTGCAGTAGGTACTGGGAGATGAAGAAGCTTGCACAGGATAGAGTAGCATGGAGAGCTGCATCAAACCAGTCTCAGGACTGAAGACCACAACAACAACAACAACCCTGTAATCACCTGACCAAAAGTCTTGTTCCTCCTGCCACCGAACTTCACTAATTCCCACTATATCTAACTTTAACCTATCCATTTCCCTTTTTAAATTTTCTAACCTACCTGCCCGATTAAGGGATCTGACATTCCACGCTCCGATCCGTAGAATGCCAGTTTTCTTTCTCCTGATAACGACATCCTCTTGAGTAGTCCGCGCCCGGAGATCCGAATGGGGGACTATTTTACCTCCGGAATGTTTTACCCAAGATGACGCCATCATCATTTAACCATACAGTAAAGCTGCATGCCCTCGGGAAAAATTACGGCCGTAGTTTCCCCTTGCTTTCAGCCGTTCGCAGTACCAGCACAGCAAGGCCGTTTTGGTTAGTGTTACAAGGCCAGATCAGTCAGTCATCCAGACTGTTGCCCCTGCAACTACTGAAAAGGTTGCTGCCCCTCTTCAGGAACCACATGTTTGTCTGGCCTCTCAACAGATACCCCTCCGTTGTGGTTGCACCTACGGTACGGCCATCTGTATCGCTGAGGCACGCAAGCCTCCCCACCAACGGCAAGGTCCATGGTTCATGGGGGGAGGCAAGACAGACTTTTATGAAAAGCTTTGTTTCTCCGGTGAGGCCACGTTTCACGTATGCGGGAAACTAAATCGCAATAACGTTCGTATATTGGATTCACAGCATCCTCATGTTACACGTGAAATGGAAAGAGATAGTCCCAATGTAGATGTTTGGTGCGGACTGATGCACAACTGCATCATTGGCCCATTCTGCCATCAACGGTGGTACTTACCTGTTAGATGCTACAGGAGTTTGCTGTACTACGATTGGAACACCTGTAACCTAATGTTCTCTTGTTCCAGCAGGATGGGGCACCACCCCACTGGTCCCTAAATGTCCTTCAATATCTAAATGTAAAATTTCCCGATAGATTGACCGGACGAAATGACCCATTTCAGTGGTCGCTAAGGTCCCCTGACCTCACGCCACTAGACTTCTTCCTGTGGAGTTTTGTAACTGATCTAGTGTACTGAACCAAGGTTGGAGACCTACAGGACTTGAAGACAAGCATTCACAGTGCATCTGAACATGTCACCATGGAGATCGTCACTCTTACGTAGAGAGAAATGTAATTCCAACTAACTATTATCCATGCCACCAAGAATGCACTGACTGATGTGTATGAATGAGAAAACAAAACTTTATCAGTTATTTTATCAAATGTTAAAAACCATTTGTTAATGTCTAGTATAGTTTTAAAGGTATTAAATTCTTGAGCTGTACACATAGCTTACGGACACCCTGTGTAGCAAGACGAAACCCAGCTGTTGACCTGCATCTGTTGTTTATAGGACAGTGTGTATTCAAGCTGTGTTTCATGCAGCTGGTTTTCGCTGAATCTGTGCATATTCATTCCCAGAACGCTATTTCCTTCCAAGAACATCATAGCGTTCGAACGTGGAATATTCTGTAGGATCCTGTAAGAGACATGCTTCAGCAGTACTGTTCTGTAATTTCGTGGACTTGCATTTTATCTTTTATTAAAATAGGAGTATTTCCGCTCTTTTCCAGCCATGTGGGACTGAATTCACTGTCAAAGACATTCTCATAAATTTGAGCTGGGAAAAGGACTAATTGCGCTTCGCATTCTTTATGAAATCAAACTGCGGCTCCGTTAGGGTTTGGTGCCTTACTCGCTTTAAGTATTGTTAACTACCTTTCCGTACCGGGAGTGCTTGTATCAGTATCTACAAAGGTAATTCTGTAAGTATGTGACGTTTAGTTGCAATCGGTTCCAGAATGGTAGTACGGCTTAGTGCGGTCATCAACTGCTAGAAGGCACTGTTCTCTTTACTTGTGACGAGTTTCAGTGGGCTCACATCATTTAACTAAGCGCTCTTGTGAAGTAAACATAGCTGCGCCACTTTCCATTTGTATCAATGAACAATAGCGTTAAGTGATCCCTTTTTTGTGGTCTGAAGGTGCATCGAGAGATGATCCATAGAAGACTTCCAGCACGACAAGGGGGTAATGTTTTACCACAACGAAGTTGTTAGAAGTGAACTGAACAACTTAAACGCAGCTGGAAAAGTGAAGGAGGAAGAATGTGCAGGATGTCCAATCACATCCATTACTGATGCCGCAATTGAGCATGTCTGTAATCTGATTTAGAATAACTGATGACACACTGTTGATGAAGTGGCAAACCAAATACACATTAATCATCGTTCTGTATATGGGGTTTGTAACACGCTCAGATTCCTAAAGTAAGTGCAAGATAAGTCTCAAGACAATAAAGAGCACAAGCGCAATCATTTGAGAACATGTCTATAGCTACTGGACCGTCATGCTACTGAATGTGAAACGAAACATCACTGGGGATGAGACATGGGTCCATCAGTTTCTGCCAGAAGGCGAACGCCAGAGTATCGAATGAAAATACTCTTGATCTCCAGTCAAAAATACATTCAAGAGCTGATCCTCTGTAGGAAAAGTGATAATCGTAATTTTGGGAACACACAGGGACCAGTTCTGGAACTTTACCTGGAAAATGGGTCAGTGGTAACCTATCAACGTTACAGTGAAAGATTCATAACGAGCTGAAGCCTTTCATTAGAAACAAGCGCAGAGGTCTATTTTTTTCATCACAATACGCCTCCACTTACCGCCGCTCTCATCGTTCAAATTCTCCAGTATAGGCATTGCAATGTATTAGAGTATCTTGTAAGTGTACATTCCTGATCTCGCCCAGTCGGACTTCCATTTACTTTAAATATGCTTTGAAGCCGCCGACTCACCCTCGATGAAGGGGTAGCTTGCAACTCAACCGAATTATTTTCTTCGTCATGGGATATTGGAAAGCTTGTGCAACTATAGGCAAAATGCATTGAAAAGTAGTGCTTGTTGAAAAATAATGCCATTGTACGTTTTGTGCTGTGGATATAATAAACTAGGTAAACATTTTGCTGTAACGTTTTGACTTCCTCTTATTACTTCCGAATCTGACATAGGCCTGATGCCCACTCCTTCCAAACCGAGGTCTAGTGTTCTGCTCTACTTGTACTGATAAGTTCTAAATTTTGGGGTTCTTAATTATTTACTTTGCTTTTTTAAAGACAACGGGTGCTTCAACACTTCGATGTGCATGCATTTCATTAAATGAAATTGAGAATTGAATACAAAGGTTGCTTTGAATACCAAAGTGCTTGTTAGTGATCTTGGAGATCGCATCCTTCTTCAGTATCAAGAGTAGAACGCAATCTATTGCGTCTACTGCGGGACGTGCGATGAGAAAAGCAGTAACAGTTGCCACAGCTGACTGTCCCATGAACTTCTAGATACATCTTGAGCCAAAGGAAACAAAATCGTAACTATCGTAGGACCTCATTCACGAAGCTGAAAATTACAGGTAATATATTAATCTGTTAGTTGCAACGAAAAATATCCGGACTCAAGGTGATGCCTCAAGGACCGATACAGATTACTAACAAATAATATCCACAATTGTCATACCGCTTTCCAGACGTCATTTCACAAACCAAAATTAAGGAATTTCGTCAGTTAAGGAATTTCGTCATCGTTCATTTGCAATAATACTGAAAATATGAGTAATGCAAATTTCAAAGCCAGTGTTATTCAAAATCAATTGCAAGCACTGAAGCACAACGCACTAAGGTCGTGCATTGTTCCTGTCGAGTTCTATGCTAAATTTGCAAAGTGAATTACATCCAAAATTTGTAACAGATTTCTTAATGAGATTTAAAGAAAGATCGTGTCATAGTCCGCAGCTCGTGGTCGGGCGGTAGCGTTCTCGCTTCCCACGCCCGGGTTCGATTCCCGGCGGGGTCAGGGATTTTCTCTGCCTCGTGATGACTGGGTGTAGTGTGCTGTCCTTAGGTTAGTTAAGTTTAAGTAGTTCTAAGTTCTAGGGGACTGATGACCGTAGATGTTAAGTCCCATAGTGCTCAGAGCCAACCATCGTGTCATATACGAAAAAAGAGCTACAGTTGTAAACTGCTCATCTCTGATTATAGTAGAATTACGTGATATAACAACATACTAGCAATGACGGACCCCCAAAAATTGAGTTAGAGATTGACGTTATATCGATTTTGCCAGTAAGGCCACGAGAGTAAAATATGCTAAATTTTTTAGTCTGAGACGCTAAACGAAACTTTTTTCCTGTTCAGTTTATTTTAGAATTCCATTACGTTAGTGCGGAGTGTCTGTACAGAAAGAAAATAAGCGGTCGGTGCAGGAGCGAAATGTCTGAAACATTTACATTTATAGTGAACTAAATTAATGTGAAATTAAAAGTGCTATCACATCACAGAATAAGAGGCAGTTGATATTCGCTAAACTTTTATTAAATCTACATGAAAGCATACTGTCGCTTCTGAGCGCACGCAAAGTACACAGTGTGCAAAATGTTTCATCGGCGAAATTTGTTTAAAATATGAAATGCAGATTTATTTCGACTCTTATGTGGTGGTTCATTTTAGATTAAGTTACATTTCTGAACAGTGCTGTTCACTCACAAACTACGAGGACTATCCACAAAGTACATTACGTTTTGGAATTAAAAATAAATAAAGTATTGGAATTTTTTTTATTATATACAGATGAAAGCCACACTTAAATACTACTTTTCTACATAGTTGTCATTTAAATTAAGGCAATTATCGTAGCGAAGGACGAGCTTGGAAATTCCTTCGTCGTAAAATTCGGCCGCCTGCGCCTTCAACCACGTGGTTACCTCTTCTTGAAGCTGTGCGTTGTTATCAAAACGCTGCATAGTCAACCACTTCTTCATTGCTGGGATTAAGTGGAAGTCGCTCGGTGCCAGGTCGCGACTGTACGGCGGATGAGGAAACAACTCCCACTTAAAAGATTCGAGAACTTCACGAGTGGCATTTACCGTGTGGGCCCGGGCGTTGACGTGAATCAGCAAGATCTTTGAGCCCAACTTTCCCCTGCGCTTGTTTTGTATTGCTCTTCTGAGGTTGTGCAGAGTTTGGCAATACCTTTGAGAGTTTATTGTAGTGCCTCTTTTCAGGAAATCCACAAAAATCACACCTTTTCTGTCCCAAAAGACAGTCGCCATCACCTTCCTTTCCGACATTGTCTGCATGCATTTCTTGGGTTTTTGGGGGGAATTTGTGTGCCCCCACTGCATTGACTGCAATTTTGTCTCGCAGTTCACATGCTTAACCCGTGTTTCGTCACCAGTAACGATGCGATCGAGTAATGAGTCGCCATCTTTCTCGTAAGCGTCCAACAACGTTAACGCTGCTGCCATTCGCTGATTTTTGTGATTCTCTGTCAAGATTTTTGGTATCCATCTTGCACAAAACTTGTGGTAACCAAGCTTTTCGGTAATGATTTCGTGCAACAAACTTCGTGAAATTTGTGGAAAACTCATAGAGAGTTCCGTTATTGTGAAATTACGGTTTTCGCGGACCGCGGCATCGACTTTTTCGACAAGTTCGGCAGTCACTATGCTGGGTCTTCGTCTTGAGCGTTAGTTCGGCCATTTTTAAATTTTATGACCCGTTGACGCACTCCACCTTCAGTGATTATGTTGTCCCCATACACTTCACAAAGCTGCCGATAGATTTCTATCGGTGTACAGTTTTCTGCAGTCAGAAACCTTATTACAGCACGCACTTCACACTTCGCGGCATTTTCAATTAACGCTGACATTTCAAACTGTCACAGTAATTCAACGGAGTACAGCACGAACCTCTCACTAGCACGGCAGGATGCCGACTGAGCGGCGGAATGCCATGACACCAAGATGGCCGCGCTAGCCCCGCCCCTAACGGACACAAACGAAAACGTAATGTACTTTGTGGATAGCCCTCGTGTATCTTCCTACAGTTGTTTTATTGGTTTTCGTTGGTATAATTTTTTTTTCCTGTGGGTATTACACCTATCGATTTCGACTGATTGAGACTGCATTTAGACTAGATGATGTATAAAGAGTCAGCGATGTTTGTCGCTGAATATCAGTGGGATAATTTCGTTGAGAATGATCCAGTCGCCACTTTACATGCACCTGTAAGCCAACTAAGAGTATGCGTAAATTAACGTACTTCGGAGCTTAAATTTTTATCCACTGCTGTTTTGAAGCGATTTACTGACGAGTGTCGGGCTCTGCCCATCACCAGAAATATCAAAAATAAGAACAAAGTCTGCATGTAGAGCATGGAGTCATGTGTATCATTTATCAGTATCGGAACTTGAGTTAAGTTCAATAAATCAGCATCTGAACAGCAAAGTGAATAGTTATTTTAGCGACATATCCATCAGTGGATAATCATTCAAGTTTACATAATGGTCCCATGCCTTTTATGCGACTTCGTATCCCACTTTAAGTACTTTGGACCAATATGTTTCGTTTCATCGAGAAGCTACATGCCTTGTCCGTCGTGAAAGTGATTCACTTCGTATTTTTGTGACTGTTCCTTCGGAATAAGATCCTATTAGGGGAAGCATGTGTAAACATTGTCAAGTGCTAAACCAGATTTACATAAAAGATGACGAACCAAAGAAGAAGCGAAATCACAAATAACTGTCAATAATATTCAAAAGTAATCGCCATAACTGTTAACACATTTACCACACGGTGAAACAAGATGATTAATGACTTCATGAAAAAAATGTTTGCTGTAGCCTACGGAACCGTGTAATTTCGTTGGGGGGATCGGGATTGTGGTAAGGATGTGTAAGGGTTTCCCAGAGAAATTTCTGCAGAGTAGTCGAAACAGCGTTAGTAACATGAGCGCGGAAATTACCCTACATCAGAATTATGCCGTCTGTCAGCTCCCTGCCCATTGAGTTCCTGGGATACGGCGCCACGATTAACGCATTGCGGTACGTGGACACTTTGCAAAAACTGAAGAGCGCCATCGCTTCGAGGAATGTTGACGGACAGTTTGTTTAGCCCTTTCAGACGTGGATTTTTTCTGGAGGAATGAAAGTGTTTCTTTATGCTCCAGTACTGTCAAGCGATTTTTTAATGGTTTTAGATGCATAATTTATACAAACACTTGTACCCATTTTCAATATATACTTTTAACATTTGGCTTCTTTTTATGGCCTAAAATAAATAATTTTGAAATGTTCACTGTCGTAATAAATAAGCCGATAATTTAATAAGTACCATGCAAAATAACACTAAAAATATTCAGTTCCACAGTGGAGTACAGCTAACCAACAACTTGCGTGAATTCTGGCAATCACAAGCTGCTGCGTTCTGCAACGTTCACGTGCTGATATTTTTACAGCGGTGCTCAAAAGATGGGAATACTTGTGCATGATGAAAAGATTGAACATTCCCATGTATGTACATGAGGTTACCATTGAAGAAAAATATTTCTGTTGAGCTGGAAATAGAAATGAAGTCCCATGCTTCTTGACAGAGCGTAGTGGAACGATGTGAGAGACACGCACCACCGTACTAGGCAAGGTCCTAGTGGAGGTGGTTTGCCGTTGCCTTCCTCCGACCGTGATGGAGATGAATGATGATGATGAAGACGACACAACAACACACAGTCATCTCGGGGCAGGTGAAAATCCCTGACCCCGACTGGAATCGAAACGTTTTTTTTAACAATATCATACAATCTTGTAACGATGTACAAAGATGACAGTGAGGTATAAAACTTATGAATTTCGTCTGTTGTTTCAATTTTTTCCAAGTATTAAATTTTCCTTTTATATTTTGCTTTTGTTGTTTGGCTTCATGTCAAGAGTTCATGGCATAGTTCCTCAGAGTTATTTGCTTGTATTCTGGTTTAGGTACACAGTTCGCTGCAATCAATGTCAATTTCGTTAATTTTCAGGCGTGGCAGTAAATACAGTAACAATAATGGCAAAATTACTGTACAAATTATTACAAAGAAAGGGTATTAGTTTTAGCAAAGGTTACATGAGAGGCTTGGAGCGAAGAAACACAACACATATTAATGTCACACAAAAATCAGAAAAGGCAAGGAATTTAAATACGAGAGCACTAATATACACAAGAAGGGACGAAATTAAATGTGAAGGACTACAGGGGTAGATGAGTTCGGCACGATTTTGAGTTTCGTCGAATCAAGTTTAATGGGAGAGAGTGGCACAGATTTGAGATTAGCACTGCTGTGGGGAGAAATCACTGTGTATCACTTTTGTATGCACAATCACTGGGGAACATTGATTATTTTTGTGCACTTCACTAGGGCACTGTTGCGGAGAGCGGTTGAAGGGGGAGGGGAGGGGTGGGGGGGGGGTGCGGTCTGCGGCTGGCCGCTGGTCTCCCTCAGCTGTGCCTCCGTTTGCAGCGGGCGGGGCGACGACCTCACGCGGGCGGGATGGCCTTTCTGAAGGCCGCCTCCAGGCCTATCCGTAGAAATTTCATGAATTCTGGTCGGTAGCTTTTGGACACCATGGATTTTCTGTTTTCTTCCCATAGGTATGTGAGACATTCAATTTTGTCTTTGTGCTTGAGGTCTATAACTGAGTGGACTGTTTGGCCTAGGATCCATGAAGTTGTTGTTTTATTTTGTCTCGGAAAGGGTTTTATGTCTGACGCGGTCAGCAGCTGGCGTCTTATGTTTGCTGGTACCGTTCTGTTTATTAGCGCTACCATTTCTTTACAGGTATCCCATATTGTTGCTGCGTTGCCGCATTGGAAACGGTGCTCTAGTGTGTCCCTCTGATCGCACGTGTGGCATTTCTCCGACGGCCTTAACTTTATTGCAGCCAGTCTGGCGTTAGACGGTATTGTCTCGTTTATAACTTTGTACCAGGTGGATTTTATCTTCGCGTGAAGTGCGCTTTCGTTCAAGTTTTTCCACACTTGTATCCAATCTGTATCTGGTTTTTGGCCTCTTTCCTGTTTCTCTGTGCTTCCCCTCGTAGTCCTGTACAGCGCGGTCCATTGATCGTGACCGGGCCACATATCTCACGAAATAAGTGTCAAACGAAAAAACTACAAAGAACGAAACTTGTCTAGCTTGAAGGGGGAAACCAGATAGTGCTATGGTTGGCCCGCTAGATGACGCTGCCATAGGTCAAACGGATTTACCATGCGAACTGTGATGCCGTCTGGGTAGTTCTCTGCAATTACACTCGTGGGATGTATCAGCAGCGCCGCGCTTTTACGTTGGAGGTCGACGAGGTCGGGACCCCGTGCTCGGGAAGCGAGAACGCTACCGCGAGCTCTGTTGCAGCTAATACACACTAAATATTAATGTACACTGTTGTGACCAGAGGATCTGAAAGGGTTAGACTGTGCTCATAAAGTTTCTCTGGGAAGCCCTTATACATCTTTGATACAGTCCCGATCTCTCCCCATGCGATTTCCATATGTTTGAAGCCCTGAAGAAAGACGTTCGTGGCCGTCCATTTGCTTCGTCCGCAGAGGTGCACGCCTGGGTACAATAATAGTTCCGTGGGCAAACGCAGACATTTTTGCATAAAGGCACTAACCGTTATGTCTCACAGTGGGACAAATATAAACATCAGGACACAGGGGCAAGCAAGAAGTGAAAGGACGGGAGCGTAAAACATACCCGTACGCGAAGGTACTCCACCTTGCGGATATGCTCACGTTTCCGTAGTCCATTGCTCCGGGTATTCGTTTTCACGTTTCTTTATGTGCCCTTGACGACCAGGTATAGCTACTCCTGACCGTCGAATAGATCCAGAGGGTCCAGTGGGCTTGTGGTTGCACCCGACAACACAAGTAGGTATTTTGTATGTCCATCCTTCTGGTTGGAGGTTTGAGGGACTTTGACTGTCCACTTATGTAATAACACGGAACACCTGCAGTCGTCCTTTTGATGTTGTTATTGTTATGGCTACCAGTTTCAGTGCTTCAGTGCATCTTCTTCAGGCCTTAACTGAGTTAGCACACTGGACTCGTATTCGGGAGGACGACGGTTCGGTCCCGCGTCCGGCCATCCTGATTTCGGTTTTCCGTGATTTTCCTAAATAGCTCCAGGCAAATGCCGGGATGGTTCCTTTGAAATGGCACGGCCGCCTTCCTTCCCTGTCCTTCCCTAATCCGATGAGGCCGATGACCTTGCTGCTTGGTCTCTTCCCCCAAACAACCCAACCTCAACCTTAACTGATGCTCTGGGGGTTTATTCCAATCTTTCACGATTCCATCAGTGGCCAACATATATGAACTGGTTTTCGCAGACTAACTGTAACGACGACGTTGTGTCTCCAACCGTCAACTACTGGTTTTCGCCGACAACTTGTACCCAAGGATGTTGCGTGTCCAACCATCAACTACTGGTAGTTGATGTTTGGAGACACAACATTGTTGTCACAGGTATTCTGCGAAATCCAGTTCATAGATGGTGGCCGCTGATGGAATCGTGTAAACGATTGGAGTTAACCCCTTCAGCGTCAGTTAAGGCCTCAAGATGGTGCACTGAAGCACCGCAGTTGGTAGCCATGTAGTAAATGACATCGAAAGGACGGCTGTAGGTGTTCATTTTATTACATAATTAGTACTTGTCGTCTTAGGGTGATCAAGTTGGACGCCAGTTACGGAACATTGTCGTCATCATGGTACACGCCGGTTTCCAGACAATATAGATGCTTCAGTACAGTTTAAACTAAATGTACTGACATCCCCAAGCGTATGCTGACGATGTATCCAAATCCAAGGAGAAGCTAGTGCGAATTAACGAATCCTTGAGACTGTAATGAACTAGAATATCTTCTTGTAATTGAATCAAGTGTGTATTACCTCCGAGTTATCTCGGATCAATTCGCTGCAAGTTGGTCACTAAAGCCAGAGTATTTTTGAAAGCCGAGGAAACAAAATTGTTACGGAATACATGCACCTAAGACCGCTGTTGACAGACGACACGCAACGCCAAACTGGTATCAGAGTGGTCAAAAATGGTTCAAATGGCTCTGAGCACTATGGGACTTAACATCTGAGGTCATCAGTCCCCTAGAACTTAGAACTACTTAAACCTAACTAACCTAAGGACATCACACACATCCATGTCCCAGGCGGGATTCGAACCTGCGACCGTAGCGGTCACGCGGTTCCAGACTGAAGCGCCTAGAACCGCACGGCCACACCGGCCGGCCCAGAGTGGTCCTCCAAACCAAGCTGAGAATCGATGTTACTGTTGTCCAAGACAGCTGCTCTCTTCCCGAACGAAATCCTTGGTCTGGTAGCAGTTACGTAATGAGCACAATAGCGAGTTCGACTACAGTTAACATCGATATACAGTCACTTAAATAGGTGCAATCAATGAGGATGAAATCAGTGAAAAGCGACGACGTGAAATAGTATCAGTCAATCTATTAAGAAATGCCGAGCCTGAATTCTGTTTCCGATTGAAGGAGGCCATTCGATAGACCAAGAAAGCACTGGATGAATCTCTTTGATCAGAATTGATCGATCAGTCTAGTTCAACTACTTCAGTTCGTCTAGTGAGAGATCAAAAACTATTTCATTGAAAATTCACGACAGTACCTACAGCACCGCCATTGGAGATTTGCCTCTGAATTGTTTCGACGACTTCCTATAATCCGGTGCGTACCCCAAGCACTCGAGCAGCAGTAACGGTCCGCCGAGATATTTAAACGACGCAGGATGGAGATTATTATATTTATGAGATGAGTAAATGCCAAGGAAAGACAACTTTTGTCTGAGGCAGAGGGAGAGGGGGGCACACAGATGATTTGTCGCTTGTGTGAAAAAATGATCTCCAACCGGCCCTGCATTTTTGGGAGGTTGTCAAACAACCCGGAGACCTTTGAGCTGTGCCCCCCTCCATAGCGTATCCCAATGACATAGTTGGCAGAGGATGGCGCGGCGGCAGGTCTGCATGCGTCGTTCTCAGTACCTTCCCACAGAGCCGGTGGATATCACATGTCTTGTACAATTTATTGTCGTGCGGTATACAATTATCGTTCAGCTCCCTGCTGCAGACGTTAGTTGCTTCGTTTTCCGTTGTAGTGCATAGTGCCCAAAAAAATATAGTACTGGAGGCGCCGGGTATCGATCCCGGTACCTCTCACATGCTAAGCGAGCGCTCTACCATCTGAGCTACGCCCCCAGACAGTATTTAGTGTGTTGAAGTGCTGTTAAATGGAGTTACTTCGGCTGAATGGCCAGTCCGGTTTCACAATGCTTGGCTGGACCGGCTCCAAGTGGAGCAGAGAGAGTTCGGGTGCGAGACTTGGGATACCAGTCAATCGGTGAAGTTTTTCCGGCAACTGGGGGCGTAGCTCAGATGGTAGAGCGCTCGCTTAGCATGTGAGAGGTACCGGGATCGATACCCGGCGCCTCCAGGGATACGTTTTACTATCCGTGATGACACTGCTGCAAGCTATCGTGGACATTGTCCGTAAAAGTAAAATTGTCTAGGAGGCTTCCGCTGCAACTTCTCAAACATCTTGTCGTTTCGATGCGATGCTGGAATCTTCTCCAGGAGCTATATCTTTCATGCAGGTTGTTGGAGGCTATGAATAGCTTGTGTGGTGTTCGCATATGAGAGAGAGATTTCCGCTAGCTGTTCCTGCAAAACTGCAATTACTGAATACACATTCCTGATACTGTCGTTGGTAGGCCGTCGTTATTGCTTAATTACTGATATCTGACAGAACTATATGGTGGGATGTTAACAAAACATTCGAGAAAAAAAAGTAATTTTATGCTGCCAAGCTGGGAGTTGTTAATATTCTCTCCGGTATGGCATCCGGCCAATTATTGCTTGGTGGCTGAAAGCCACTTATCTACAGTTCGTTAACACCAATATACAGTATGTTAAATTATACTCATTTTTACAGGTTGCTACGACTTTCCGTCTGTAAATGTTATGTGAGCGTTGTTGCTATAATGCAAATCGTTACCACCGTTTTTACGTGTTTTCACGTACCGCATTTTTCTTACATTCTTTCAAACGTTTACATTCTTTCAAACGTGCGTGGAGTACATACGTTATCTTATCGTCTTCCCAATATCATCTGTATAAGCCCTGTCGCAATCATACGCCACTTCATAAACTCCCGCAGTGTGAAGATTGTAAAGTGGATTCATGACAGGTCGAGCATGATCTTTTCCTTTCTACTGACTGGAAAATGTAGGTTTTGTATATGTATGTGTGTGTGTGTGTGTGTGTGTGTGTGTGTGTGTGTGTGTGTTTGAGGTTTACGGGCGCTAAACAGCGAGGTGAAGTTTTGTATAGCGTTTCTCAGAAGAATTTTACGTACCGCTCCGTTACACTAGACACATACGGTGACATTAAACAGCGAGGAGGAGGCTCTCCTTCTTTCTTATTTGCGCTTTTAGTAGAATGTCGTTTGTTGATGATATCTATGGAAATGACTTACAACAATTAGTCAACAGTGTCTTCCATAAGAAAACCACACTCGATTGCAAACTAAAACTAAAAGCTCGACCAGATAGTGTTTTCTAAACTGTATGCTTCTAAAAAGTTTCTCAGTGCGAAATGATGATGATGGTGATGATGATGTTTGAGCCGGCCGTTGTGGTCGAGCGGTTCTAGGCGCTTCAGTCTGGAACCGCGCTGCTGTTACGGTCGCAGGTTCGAATCCTGCCTCGGGCATGGATGTGTGTGCTATCCTTAGGTTAGTTAGGTTTAAGTAGTTCAAGTTCTAGGGGACTGATGACCTCAGAAGTTGAATCCCATAGTGCTCAGAGCCATTTGAACCATTTGATGATGTTTGGTTTGTGGGGCGCTCAACTGCGCGGTTATCAGTGCCCGTACAAATTCCCAACCTTTGCTCAGCCCAGTCTCGCCATTTTCATGAATGATCATGAAATTATGAGGACAACAGAAACACCCAGTCATCTCGAGGCAGGCGAAAATTCCTGACCCGTCGGGAATCGAATCCGGGACCCTGTGCTCGGGAAGCGAGTTAGCGACCGCGAGACCACGATCTGCGGACAATGCGAAGTGAGGTCTAATTATCTATTCACGTTAGTAGTCTTCCAGTATACTCTGTCTAAACGTATTTCAGATTTTCTGTAAGCATCAGGGGACAGTACAGATTTTCCACTTCCAAGGTGAAGTTGATTTTAGATTGGATATCACTCAACGAATTGTGAGCTCTATGATGCCTATCGGTTAAACTCAAACTTCTAGCCGGGTAAAGTAACACATCTGTTGAAGATTCTAGACGTGTAACTGAGAGACCTAAGTATTCTGGAGTTGAAAGCAGCTCTGACGACTGTTAGGCTTAGAAGGGCAGGACTGATTGTAATGAACAGTAGCTGACCCCTTTTCTAAATCATTATGACGTACGCAGTAATTACTAATTTGTAGCTTTCTGAACGTAAGAGTACATAAAACGGTTTTACGCACCGTCTTCGACGCTGTGCAGTACGCTACCAGTGTTCATAACACTGTTCGTACCTCGATTTCACGTTTTCAGAAAGTACTATCTGTAGGTCTTTGAAGCCCGCAGAGACACTGTAATTTATTGTAGCATAATCCACAGGAAACATACAACCGCAGTGAAATGAAAGGCCAGCGGGCTCAAATACATGCTGCAATCGATGTTTTCTGTGGTTCATCCCTGTGGTTTTGTCACGAAGACCAGAACCAGTTATTACATTGAAACCCGTTCTGAAAAAATTCGCTGCTTCTCCAGACTCTTTGCTGACTGTATAATGTAGGGCCCTCACTATTCCGCGCTCTAATAGAAGCTGTCAGCGATGGCGAACCAGGATTGTTGATTACCTATTTGCGGCACAGACAAGAGGGGTATCATTTTATTTGTGACTGTGAAAGCAGTCCATTGCAGGCCATATAAAAAGTTGGTGCCCAGGGTGTAGTAGGTTCGGCCCGAGCCAGCGAGGCGAGCGGACCCTGCTGGCGTGTGCGCCGCTACTAAGGCCGAATGAAAGAGCTCACGAAGAAGTGTCTTGCTGAGGTGTTGGCAAATGTAGCAAATTGTCGCGTTGTTATTGCAACGAATGAAAACATAAACTTATAAAACAACAAGTTCCTACATACAAGTATGCACCACAAAATGTACTGGAGAATGATGAATACAAATTATACGGGAACAGAACCATTATAACAGATAAAACAACGCCACATAACAAACCTGACATCATACTCACCAACAAAAAGAAGAAATTAACAGAACTAATCGAAATATCCATACCCAATACAACAAATATACAGAAGAAAACAGGAGAAAAAATTGAAAAATACACCCAACTGGCTGAGGAAGTCAAGGACATGTGGCCTCAGGATAAAGTTGACATTATACCAATCATATTATCAACTACAGGAGTCATACCACACAATATCCACCAGTACATCAACGCAATACAGCTACATCGAAACGCATATATACAACTACAGAAATCTGTAATTATTGATACATGTTCAATTACCCAAAAGTTTCTAAATGCAATGTAACATATACCGTACAGTTAAAAGGAAGTCGCGCTTGATCAAGGACAGCGTCACTTTCCACTTTTAACCAGACATAACGTCTGAGAAAGGAAAGAAGGTAATAATAATAACAAACGAATTAGGGACCCGGCAGTACCAGGTAATGCCAGGACGACTGCGTTGACAGTTGCCGTGCGGGTGAGTAATCAGAAACCACGGTCGCGAGGGACAGCTGACGAACGTACCTGGTCGGACTAGGTGATGCTCTTGGATCAGCTCGTGAAGGAATACATGAAACAATTGAATAGGCAGTGTGGGTATTAATAATGACTGGACATGCAATGCTGCTCTCTTATAAAATCGGTTTAGTACATTATTTTACAGGGTTTTTTTAATTTGCACACATAACACATACACTGCAGGAAAAAAATTAGTATACGTGGAAAGACGACGTCGATTTTGAGTTGATGATCCACTTGAGGGATAGCAGATTTACTGATAATGATTTCAACGTAGTCTGCCGACAGGTGGCGTAGTGGTATAGCTACCAGAGCGCAGTCTGTGTCTACCCCTTTGTAGGGAATGCTCGCAGCCAGTAGGCTCAGTGTGGTGGAAGCAGACACCATGCCAAGGAGAAGCACACGTGTTTCCTACAGTCACCTGAGCGAGTCTGAAAGGTATCAAATTGCGACCATCCGAGTGGCAGGATGGTCCTCTCGGAGAACTGCCACCCAAGTTGGATGATCTGCGCGTCAGTTGTACAACGACGCTGTTATCTCTAATCACGCGAACATCCTTACGTACGTAGACGATGTTCTGGACATCCACGCAGCACATACGCCCGCCAGAATCATCGTATTGTAAGGGCAGCAGTGACGTGTCATACTTATACCACAACACAGGTACACTATGTGATCAAAAGTATCCGGACACCTGGCTGAAAATGACTTACTAGTTCGTGGCACCCTCCATCGATAATGCTGGAATTAAATATGGTGTTGGCCCAACCTTAGCCTTGATGACAGCTTCCACTCACGTTCCAAAACATCCCAAGGGTGTTCTATACGATTCAGGTCAGGACTCTGTGCAAGCCAGTCCTTTACAGGGATGTTATTGTCGTTAACCACTCCGCCACAGGCCGTGCGTTATGCAAAGGTGTTGTATCGTGTTGAAAGATGCAATCGCCATCCCCTAACTGCTCTTCAACCGTGGGAAGCAAGAAGGTGCTTACAACATCACTGTTGACCTGTGCTGTGATAGCGTCTCACAAAACAACTAGAGGTGCAAGCCCCCTCCATGAAAAACACGAGCACATCATAATACCACCGCCTCCGACTTTTACTGTTGGTACTACACACGCTAGCAGATGACGTTCACCGGGCATTCGCCATATCCACACCCTGCCATCGGATCGCCTCACTGTGTACCGTCATTCGTCACTCCACACAACGTTTTTCCACTGTTGAATCGTCCAATGTTTACGCCAGGAGGCGCGTGGTTTGGCATTTAACGGTGTGATATGTGGCTTATGAGCAGCCACTCGTCAATGAAAACCAAGTTTTCTCGCCTCCCATCTAACTGTTATAGTAATTCCAGTGGATCCTGATTCAAGGAATTCCTGTGTGATGGTCTGGATAGATGTCTACCTATTACGCATTACGACCCTCTTCAACTGTCGGCGGTCTCTGTCAGTCAACAGACGAGGTCAGCCTCTACGCTTTTGTGCTGTACGTGTCCCTTCACGTTTCCACTTCACTATCACATCGGAAGCAAGGACCTAGGGATGTTTAGGAGTGTGAAAATCTCGCGTACAGAAATATGACACAAGTGACACCTGACCACATTCGAAGTCCGTGAGTTCCGCGGAGCGCCCCATTCTGCTCTCTCACGATGTCTAATGACTACTGAGGTCGCTGATACGGAGTACATGGCAGTAGGTCGCAGCACAATACACCCAATATGAAAAACGTGTCCGGATACTTTTGATCTCATACACGTCAACACGAACTGTTGGAAACCGGTTATTAGCCGGCCGAAGTGGCCGTGCGGTTAAAGGCGCTGCAGTCTGGAACCGCAAGACCGCTACGGTCGCAGGTTCGAATCCTGCCTCGGGCATGGATGTTTGTGATGTCCTTAGGTTAGTTAGGTTTAACTAGTTCTAAGTTCTAGGGGACTAATGACCTCAGCAGTTGAGTCCCATAGTGCTCAGAGCCATTTGAGCCAAACCGGTTATTAGCAATGTGACTACGGGTAAGCAAACACCTAACCCGTCTTCCACGCACACCGTTGCATCGACTGTTGATATTTTTAGAAACATCGCGAATCCGATAAGTTGATATTTAAGAAAATATCATTATCGGTCCTCTATAAATCGCAAAAAAAGTATCCAAATATTGATATATCGACGGAAAAAATCGACGTACCAGCCTATAAAAAATGCAAATACACTGCCGGTTTTAGAGCTGTATACGAGTATTTAAGTATTGGTTTATTATTAGAAATGAACTTAATCAAAAAGCTGCCGCGCGGGATTAGCCGAGCGGTCTCAGGCGCTGCAGTCATGGACTGTTCGGCTGGTCCTTGCGGAGGTTTGAGTCCTGCCTCGGGCATGGGTGTGTGTGTTTGTCTTTAGGATAATTTAGGTTAAGTAGTGTGTAAGCTTAGGGACTGATGAGCATAGCAGTTAAGTCCCATAAGATTTCACACATATTTGAACAATCAACAAGCTATCAGTCTGCTTATCCCCGTTAGAGCAAGAATTGAAAGGAAAACGATGCACGTTCACGCTTGGCGATAACCACTTCGCTAACATTTTTTTAACGCAACTGTTATGTTTTTTCGTCCCCACGGAATTCTTGTTAATCCATTTACACCGCCACCCTGCAGTGCAAACGGATTCCTTCTTTGTGGCACCTGTATATGCTTCTCACAGTCAAAGAGAAAGACTGGAGCCGGCCGGGGTGGCCCAGCTGTTCTAGGCGCTACAGTTTGGAACTGTGCGACCGCTACGGTCGCAGGTTCGAATCCTGCCTCGGGCATGGATGTGTGTGATGTCCTTAGGTTAGTTAGGTTTAAATAGTTCTAAGTTCTAGTGGACTGAAGACCTCCGATGTTAAGTCCCATAGTGCTCAGAGACATTTGAACCATTTTAGAAAGACTGGACGTTATGAAAGCTCAAGACGTAGTAAGACTCCTTCACACAGTGAAAGTAAAATTATGTTCTACTACAATCTCAAAACAATAATTTGAAATATTTACCGAAAATTGCGAAAAAATATAATATAAAATAAAAGTATCGGCACTCGATATCGCCATTTTGATATCAATAGATCATGTAAAAGATAACGCCGTTATATATCGATGTTTTGTTTCTTGGAAAAAGTATCGATATAACGGTATAACCGATCTTACCACAGCCTAGCACAACTGCTTCGGTCCAAATCTCTCTCCAGACAGTTCAAGATTCGACTGTACAAAACCCTGATCCAGCCTGTTGTTCTACATGGCTGTGAGACATGGAGTATCCGGAAACAGGACTTCCATAAGCTCCTTGTCTTTGAGAGAAAAGTGCTTCGGAAAATCTTCGGTCCGGTTCTGGATGCAGATACAGGGGAATGGAGGATCAGATACAACCAAGAGCTTGAGGAACTATACCAGCAGCCCAACATAGCAGGAGCTGTCAAAGCCAAACGAATGCAGTGGGCTGGCCATGTGGCCCGGATGGAGGATCACAGATGGCCTCGGAAGCTCCTGGATTTCACACCTACAGGAAAGAGACCGCCAGGGAGACCCAAGAAGCGTTGGGGAGATGGACTCCGTGAAGATTTAAAACAAATGTCAATAGATGTGGACGAATGGCGGATAGCAGCAATGGACAGAATACAGTGGAGGAGGAAACTTGTAGATGCGTGCGGTCCACTGGGCCTGATCACGTAGTAGTAGTAGTATAACGGTATCGTAGCAACAGCCGTAGCATCGACGTGCATGGCTCGACTGGCGGATCACTTGGCAGATGGGATGTCGCGTCGTGGTCTTCACCGATGGAAGCACATTCTGTCTGCATGCAAGTGATGGTCGTTTGTGTGTACGACGTAGACCTGGTGAGTGACGTTTCGTAGAGTACATCCGTCCAAGACACACTGGCTCCACCTGAGACCCTATGGTCTGGGGTGCGATAAGCTAGAACTCTCGTTCACCTCTGATGCGTCTGGAGGGGATGCTAACCAGCGCTCGGTACCTCTTTTGCCGTTCTTGAAACAGGAAGGTGATGTGTTGTACCAACAGGATAATGCTTGCCCAAACACTGCCTCTGAAACGCAACGTGCTTGCAAGACGCGCAGAAATTTCCTTGGCCGGCATGAGCTCCCTACTTGTCTCCAATAGAGTACGTGTGGGATATAATGGGACGAGAAGTGACTCATGCGACTTGTCAACGAACAACTCTTACAGAATTACGTGATAACGTATCCCACAACAGTATTTGCCATCTGTACGATCAGAGTCAGTGCCTGCATTGCCTCCTGTGGAGGCTGCACCACGTACCAATGTTGGTCTTTCAGCGTGGGTCGATGCCTTGCACTTCAGAAACGCTTGTGCTATTGATGTGAAAATGTAATCATTTCAGTTACTTCGTATGCGCTGTTGCAACAATAAATCGTGAGTGAACTAGAAACCTCTGAAAGGGTGTACTAACATTTTTCCGGCAGTGTATATGGGTAAACCTATACGACCCGGATCTGATAGGGACTTTCGCTTTTTACTAACCATGAGTTGGTGACCCTGCTTGTTGGTTTAAACACGTAACATTCTTATAGACTGACTGTCTTTATCAGCTTATACAGAAGCATGTAACATAACAGAGCCTAGAAATCACCTGAGTGCTCATGACAGGCAACTAGTGAGTATCACAGTAGCGCAAACACACATAATCCTCATGTGATGCTTCTATACACCAATTATACCGCCTATGCAGCTTGGTACTCGGCGACGTAGTCTCTACACCGATGTTATTGGCGTTCACATAGGCTAGTCCGAGGCTGCCGTTCTCACTGGAACCATATGCATTTATGAGTGCTTGTACTTACCACCATCTGCAGGACTCACAGAAAACGAGGAGTGTCCTTAAATTAATCACTCTGTTTCACATCTCTGCCAGATCATCAGAGGTGTGGCACTGTGCAATTTCAAATGTTTTCCAACTTCAGCTTATGTGTACTACTTAACGACTAACCTGCGTGAGCGTCCTATGCATCTTACTTCAATAATTCGAGTTTGACTGATAGGCATGAGGCTCATGTACATGTCTGTTCTGGCCTATATTCACATAGGAACCTATAAAGTCTGCTTAGTTTTAGTTCTTTCAAACCAAATCCTTATTTTCTTTTCGATTAATAGAAGTACGACCTTCAGCACTCGTGAGACCATTGTCTACTGTCACACGCAATGAATCGTCACATACCCCAGCACGAATCGGCAGTGTACAAAAATCGAAAGAAATACACGGCAAACAAGAAAGAGAACAGATTAATATGTTCTTGCAAAGTCGCAGTAGCTATAAGCAAGTCGTATAGCTAAACTGTAATTATGACCTATGGTTCCCGCCCAAGGACAGTGCCTAGCGCCTATATGTCGGCGAGATGATGTATCCCAGAAAATTAACCGTATCCTTTGCAAAATTCCATTTTTCGAAGTTGACAACGACCCCATTATTTACGAATTTTCCCTATAATTGTTGTGTCAGTTTAATATGTTCTTACCAAGTCGCAGTGGCTAATAGCAAGTCGTCTACGTATACTGTAATTTTGTCAAATGGTTTCGAGCCAAGGAAAGTGTTTAGTGCCGTCATGAAGTCCCCTAGAGCTAATATTTAGGCAAAAGGGCAGTACGTTAAATGGGTATGAACCCCCTACAAAAATAGAGGCGGTGAACTTGAGTGAATCCTCCGTTAATCTCGCCTCCCAATAGAAAGAGTGGAGTCTATCATGGACAGAAAGCATACTCCTTTGAATTTTACTAAAGTTTTATTGATGGTTCTTGCATCCAAAACCTGGCATATACTTCCTCCAGACTTCGACAGGGCTAACGACGGACTGCTGTAAGTTAATTAGGATGTGTCTATAATATCCCGTTGCAGCATCTTTAGAATTTCTCTATTTATGACCCCTCTTCTAGCCCACGGGATGGAATAGTCATATAACAGTATGTTTTATGGGAAACCACCTCCATGTGATACTGATGTCCCTCACTTACTCCAGGTCTACTGGAGAAGACACAAGCATAACATGATAATAGGCTTGCTAACTCGAGTCAGTTTTGTGAAACAGATGCAGGACTAGAATAGTCAAAGTGACTGCATGCACTGCACCCGCGATTGTGTGGTTTTTGCTCTAACTCCTAGGCAGAATCTGCGATGATGTACCATAGTTTTAATTAAATTTAAAACAATATTTCTACCATCCATTATCAAATGGCACTGGCTGCTTGGCAGGTTGTTCTTCGCATTCCTTCCTCACAGGAAGTCTATACCCAACAAGCCATTCACAGTTAAGCCTTTCACGACGAAAAGCGTGCAACTAATGGCTCCATCCTCAAATTTAACATTAAACTATGGTTACTTATCTATTCTGTGGGCTCTGCCCTCGAATAGCAACAGATACCAAACAATACTGCAGTGGTAGAATGGGCACTTTCAGACTGTCGCTAATTCTCTTAAATAAATTACCAGCAAAGACATTCATGCTAGTTCCTGTGTCAAATATAACGAGGGCTGGAATTCCGCCCACAACTGCCTGCACAAGTTGTTGCGCAGGTTCTGTACACAACTCAGTTTCATCACTGATCTCTTGCCTGATACCGATGTTCTCATTATAAGAATTCTCAGTGGAAATGGTGCTGCAGTCCAGTCCTGCGACTGTCATCAGGGAGTGCGATGAAATCGCATCTAGTCTGTCGCTTCGTTTGTTGATGAGGGGCGTTCCTCTATCACCTCTACTACGCGAATGTTGCGGTTTTTAGGCGGTGGCTAGTTCTGTGGAGGTCCCGCATTGGTCACCAGTCTGTTGTTATGTTAGGATGTTGTGGCGGTAGTGGACCCTCTTTGTTTGGGCGCCAGTGGTTGCCATAATTCGAGTGTCATTAGTTACGGTGGGATCCATTGCGGTTTGCATGAACCTGTTATTATTATTCCTCGTTCGCCTGTGAAAATGCGGTGAGTTCTGCATGTTTACATTATTGTTTTGATTTACAGTCCCGGCCTGCGGCTCCGCACCGTTGCCACGATAGCCGTTGCTGCACTCATGTTTATTGGCGTTGTCACTGGAATTTTCTGGCTCACGCCACCTTTGCCATTAGAACATATAAAGTCGATCGGATACAGGACCGAGAAGAAATATTCCAGATTACAATCTGGTATAGTAATTAACTTTTCACGAATGTTCATGTGTAATTTAGCCTTCAAAATCCGCAACACATCTTTGTGGGCTACCGGATCATCCCATTGGCGAGTTTTGTTAATATATTGAGCGAAGTATTTCTTCAAGGTACCTGACTTAAGGTTGCATGTTTCTGTGTTAAAAACCACTTTCCTAACTCGTTCTTGTTGCTTCGTGACCAGTACCTGGCCAGGAATGTTTTCTCACACTGATCATATGTCATGCAATTCTCAGCATTTTCAGTCGCCCATAGGGCTGCCCCGCCCTGTATATACGCTGTGGCGAACTGAGTCTTCTGTCTTTTGCTCCAAGACTTCGACAATACTCCCCTAACGAGTGAGGAGAGTTCTTTTTTGGTGAGAATGCCTGGAATTGGCGATGCTTCAATAAACTTTCTTCTAAAAGTATCGCCATCACAGCGGTGCTATTCCCATTCATTCAGGTTGCTGACTAACTTATCTTGCCTCATTGTGGTATATTTGTTGATTGGGACCGGTCACCAAATACATTTGATGGGTACAATTAGGAAACGCTGACCCGTCATACGGCGGTCGTTTCATAGCGGTGAGCACGCGATGTAGCTGAGTGAACTAAGCAGAAACGGTGTCGCACCATTCTGAAATGTTTTAGCACGTACTTTATTTGTTGTAACTCACACCAGATACATTGTCGGAAAAAATTCGCGACACCAAGGAGGAATTGTACGACATAAACGAAAGTTGGTAGGTGTCGGTTGGTTGGGGAAGGAGACCAGACAGCGTGGTCATCGGTCTCATCGGATTAGGGAAGGATGGGGAAGGAAGTCGGCCGTGCCCTTTCAGAGGAACCATCCCGGCATTTGCCTGGAATGATTTAGATAAATCACGGAAAACCTAAATCAGGATGGCCGGATGCGGGATTGAACCGTCGTCCTCCCGAATGCAAGTCCAGTGTCTAACCACTGCGCCACCTCGCTCGGTTTGGTAGGAGTGTTTCTACATGTGAAAAATGATGTCTGTTCAAATTTCGCGCTCATGAGGATGCAAATCAGGTTTGCTTTAAATACACGCTGTAACGGTCGTCAGCGTTAGATGCCGTCGAGAACTGACGTGGTGAGTTGATGTTAGTCAAGAATGTCTTTAAGGCGAGAAAGAGGCTGTTATCAGCATCTCACAGAATTTGAAGAGGTCGTGTAATATGGTTGCGAGAAGGTGGGTGTTCATTCCGCGATAATGCAGAAAGATGTCACAGGAATGTAGCCACTGTACATGACTGCTGGCAGCGGCGCTCACGAGAATGTACGGTCGCAAAAAGACCGGGCTGCAGACGCTCAAGCGACACTACCGAGAGGGAAGACCATCGTGTTCGGTGTATAGCTTTGGCGCGTCGCCCAACATATCCTGCAGCAATTTGAGCAGCACAAATTAACACACTTTGAACGCGAAATGGTAGTTGGAGCTAGACGCATGGGACGCTCAACTTGATGAAACGTTAGGAAATTCAATATTCCGAGATCCACTATGTCAAGAGATTATGGAGAGTACCAAATTTCAATCATTACCTCTCACAACGGACATTGCAGTCTCTTAACGGCCTTCATTTAACAAGCGAGAGCAGCGGCTTTTGAATAGAGTTGACATTGCTAACACTGCATGAAATAACCGCAGAAATCAATGTGGACGTACGATGAACATATCTGTTTGTAACCTCCCCCTTACTAATCGACCTATCCTGCTTGCGATGTAAAATATGACCGAGGATCGCGTGTATACCTAATGGAATTTTTCTAATTGGATAAGGTATCTTTCCCGAAGAAGTAATACCAATAAGTAGGGGGAAAGTGTACAACCGATCTTTCTGATAGAAAAGTCTACTAAAAATAAAAAAGTAATTAAACCGAACAGGGCTACAATTTGGAAAAATGAAAGTTATTTTGTGCGTTCACTCACGAACAACGCTGTACAGAAAAGGGGTACCACTGATCATGAATCCAAAAGTTACACTAATGAACGAAAAGGAAATAATTACGGTCGCCAGCCCACTAGAGCGATTTACATCCAAAATCCTGTACAAGATGATGGGAAAGAAAAACATTTATTATTAAACACTGACGTGGCAACTGAAGGTTTCACGTTTTTTTGACACTAATTTTAAGTGAGTATGTAATGATAAAGAAAACTGAGAAGTCACTTTTACGTTAAGTTTGTCATTAAATTTTGAAAAAGGCACTCGAGTAATGATTTGAAAATATCCACTTAAACTGTATGTTAGTATTGAACTTCGTTATGTGAGCAATGACTTTCAGAGACCTCAACATAACGTCATCAAAGAAATTTAGAGAAAGGGAAGTACTTTTTACTTTGCAGCTACTTAGTTTTCAAACTGAATTTCATATTATTGTCTGAACAACTGAGCCTTTTCTACTGACTTGAACAGAATTAAATACTAGAATACGTACCAAACCAAACAACCATGTGCTCCAAGCTATATGTAAAATAAATAAAACTTCCGCACTCTTAATTTGTGCATTTTCTTTAGATTTGGACTTTTTCCAGTGACAGATTCTCAAACTTCGGTTAGTATATAAGGAAAAAAGGGAACAAGAACCCTGCTTGGTAACAATGTCTGGGGGCAATGAGGACACAATCGCCCTGAATTTAACTTATTAGTATTTCAATAAAGTTTATTAATCAAATCACATTGAGTTGTGCTGCTGGGTCAGCCGTTAATACTTTCTGCCAGTGAACAGTCGTACTTCAGTGCTGTGCGTGCGACGAAACTCGGAGCCGACGACGAATCTGTGTTGCTGCAACTGCTGCTGTTGTTGTTGACGGTAGCATCTTGTGGGGCCACGGCTAATTACAGGAACGGGCAACTGTAATTAATACAGCCTTTTCCGCTCGTCCACTGTCCTTCCTCCTGCTACTAGTCATCTGGCCGGCGCGCGTACGTGATGCCGCCGAAATGGTACTCTCTACTGCGAGAGCGTTAACACCACACTTTCGCACACCACAAGCGCTGGAACCCGTCTCTCGCTCTCTCCGCGCGCTCTTCGCAACAACCCACTACCCAAAGATTTTACAACGCACAAGCACTGCTATTATCTTTGCTTTTCGATGCAAATAACAACCCCTTCCGCTTTTTCCCAGAACATATTAGTTTCACAGTAAACACAGATAAATACAATAAAACGTCAGCATACTTCTACTTAAATGTACACATATAGTGACGCAATGTCCTTACTTATTAAAAGAAAGCATTTAAATTACAAAATTATCTATCGGTAGCAGCTGCCATGCATCCTGCATTTTCGGTGTTACATGTTATGACAGTACGCATAATTTGGCATTAATGGGCTATGGCAGCAGAGTGCCTTTGCTAACAGTACATTTCCTGCAGCACCTATCCTGGGCTCATGGCGATATTGATTGGATCCTAGACAACTGGAAAACAATGGCCTGGTCAGATGACCCCCGATATCAGTTGGTAAGAGTTGATGGTAGTGTTCGAGTGTGGTGCAGACACCACCAAGCTATGGTCCCAAGTTGTCAACAAGGCACTGTGGAAGCTGGTGCTGTATTCATAATGGTGTGGGCTGGTGTGGAAACCGCTTGCAGCCATTCATGGACTTCATGTTCCCAAACAACTATGGAATTTTTGTGGATGACAATGCGCCATGTCACCGAGCCACAATTGGTTTTGGTTGGTTTGAAGAACATACTGCACAATTCGAACGAATGATTTGGCCGCCCAGATCGCCCGACATGAATCCCATCGAAAATTTCTGGCACATAATCGAGAGGTCAGTTCGTGCCCAAAATCCTGCACCGGCAACACTTTAGCAGTTGTTGTTGTTGTTGTTGTGGTCTTCAGTCATGAGACTGGTTTGATGCAGCTCTCCATGCTACCCTATGCTGTGCAAGTTTCTTCATGTCCCAGTACCTACTGCAACCTACATCCTTCTGAATCTGCTTAGTGTATTCATCTCTTGGTCTCCCTCTACGATTTTTACCCTCCACGTTGCCCTCCAATGCTAAATTTGTGATCCCTTGATGCCTCAGAACATGTCCTACCAACCGGTCTCTTCTTCTCGTCAAGTTGTACCACGAATTCCTCTTCTCCCCAATTATGTTCAATACCTCCTCATTAGTTATGTGATCTACCCATCTAATATTCAGCATTCTTCTGTAGCACCACATTTCGAAAGCTTCTATTCTCTTCCTGTCCAAACTATTTATCGTCCATGTTTCACTTCCATACATGGCTACACTCCATACAAATACTTTCAGAAACGACTTCCTGACACTTAAGTCTATACTCGATGTTAACAAATTTCTCTTCTTCAGAAACGCTTTCCTTGCCATTGCCAGTCTACATTTTATATCTTCTCTACTTCGACCATCATCAGTTATTTTGCTCCCCAAATAGCAAAACTCCTTTACTACTTTAAGTGTCTCATTTCCTAATCTAATTCCCTCAGCATCACCCGATTTAATTCGACGACATTCCATTATCCTCGTTTTGCGTTTGTTGATGTTCATCTTATATCCTCCTTTCAAGACACTGTCCATTCCATTCAACTGCTCTTCCAAGTCCTTTGCTGTCTCTGACAGAATTACAATGTCATCGGCGAACCGCAAAGTATTTATTTCTTCTCCATGAATTTTAATACCTACTCCAAATTTTTCTTTTGTTTCCTTTACTGCTTGCTCAATATACAAATTGAATAACATTGGGGAGAGGCTACAACCCTGTCTCACTCCCTTCCCAACCACTGCTTCCCTTTCATGTCCCTCGACTTTTATAACTGCCATCTGGTTTCTGTACAAATTGTAAATAGCCTTTCGCTCCCTGTATTTTACCCCTGGCACCTTTAGAATTTGAAAGAGAGTATTCCAGTCAACATTGTCAAAAGCTTTCTCTAAGTCTACAAATGCTAGAAACGTAGGTTTGCCTTTTCTTAATATTTCTTCTAACATAAGTCGTAAGGTCAGTATTGCCTCACGTGTGCCAATATTTCTACGGAATCCAAACTGATCTTCCCCGATGCCGGCTTCTACCAGTTTTTCCATTCGTCTGTAAAGAATTCGTGTTAGTATTTTGCAGCTGTGACTTATTAAACTGATAGTTCGGTAATTTTCACATCTGTCAGCATCTGCTTTCTTTGGGATCGGAATTATTATATTCTTCTTGAAGTCTCAGGGTACTTCGCCTGTCTCATACATCTTCCTCACCAGATGGTAGAGTTTTGTCAGGACTGGCTCTCCCAAGGCCGTCAGTAGTTCTAATGGAATGTTGTCTACTCCCGGGGCCTTGTTTCGGCTCAGGTCTTTCAGTGCTCTGTCAAACTCTTCACGCAGTATCGTATCTCCCATTTCATCTTCATCTACATTCTCTTCCATTTATATAATATTGTCCTCAAGTACATCGCCCTTGTATAGACCCTCTATATACTCATTCCACCTTTCTGCTTTCCCTTCTTTGGTTGGAACTGGGATTCCATCTGAGCTCTTGATATTCATACAAGTGGTTCTCTTTTCTCCAAAGGTCTCTTTAATTTTCCTGTAGGCAGTATCTATCTTACCCCTAGTGAGATAAGCCTCTACATCCTTACATTTGTCCTCTAGCCATCCCTGCTTAGCCATTTTGCACTTCCTGTCGATCTCATTTTTGAGACGTTTGTATTCCTTTTTGCCTACCCAAGGATTTCTACTAGCCCCCGTCTTTTAACCTACTTGATCCTCTGCTGCCTTCACTACTTCATCCCTCAGAGCTACCCATTCTTCTTCTACTGTACTTTTTTTCCCCACTGCTGTCAATTGTTCCCTTATGCTCTCCCTGAAACTCTCTACAACCTCTGGTTTAGTCAGTTTATCCAGGTCCCATCTCCTTAAATTCCCACCTTTTTGCAGTTTCTTCAATTTTAATCTGCAGTTCATAACCAATAGATTGTGGTCAGAGTCCACATCTGCCCCTGGAAATGTCTTACAATTTAAAACCTGGTTCCTAAATCTCTGTCTTACCATTATATAATCTGTCTGATACCTTTTAGTATCTCCGGGATTCTTCCATGTATACAACCTTCTTTTATGATTCTTGAACCAAGTGTTAGCTATGATTAAGTTATGCTCTGTGCAAAATTCTACCAGACGGCTTCCTCTTTTATTTCTTAGCCCTAATCCATATTCACCTACTATGTTTACTTCTCTCCCTTTTCCTACACTCGAATTCCAGTCACCCATGACTATTAAATTTTCGTCTCCCTTCACTATCTGAATAATTTCTTTTATCTCATCATACATTTCATCAATTTCTTCATCATCTGCAGAGCTAGGTGACATATAAACTTGTACTACTGTAGTAGGCGTGGGCTTCGTGTCTATCTTGGCCACAATAATGCGTTCACTATGCTGTTTGTAGTAGCTTACCCGCGCGCCTATTTTTTTATTCATTATTAAACCTACTCCTGCATTACCTCTATTTGATTTTCTAACTATAACCCTGTATTCACCTGACCAAAAGTCTTGTTCCTCCTGCCACCGAACTTCACTAATTCCCACTATATCTAACTTTAACCTATCCATTTCCCTTTTTAAATTTTCTAACCTACCTGCTCGATTAAGGGATCTGACATTCCACGCTCCGATCCGTAGAACGGCAGTTTTCTTTCTCCTGGTAACAACGTCCTCTTGAGTAGTCCCCGCCCGGAGATCCGAATGGGGGACTATTTTACCTCCGGAATATTTTACCCAAGAGGACGCCATCATCATTGAACCATACAGTAAAGCTGCATGGACAGCAATAGAGGCAGCATGGCTCAATGTTTCTGCAGGGAACTTCCAACGCCTTGTCGAGCGCGTGCTACGTCGAGATGGTGCAGTAAT
Organism: Schistocerca nitens; assembly: GCF_023898315.1. Taxonomy (NCBI): domain Eukaryota; kingdom Metazoa; phylum Arthropoda; class Insecta; order Orthoptera; family Acrididae; genus Schistocerca; species Schistocerca nitens. The sequence goes on along the minus strand of NC_064614.1, from coordinate 584,125,777 downwards.
CGAGCAAAAGGTATCGCATGGCTTTTGTCACTTCTGTGTAAAGTGCCGTCCGTTATAAGTGCAATACCGTGAACGCGGTGGTCAACAAAGGTTAAAGTGGCAAGAAGTGTATGGCATGTTTGAATCTGCAGTTGGCTGGCATTTTAGCGTAACCCTCTCAAAGTAGGTTGTAGTACACCTTTTACATTCTGGGAAAGTTTAACCATAGGATTGCTCGGTCAGAAATCGCATCTGAATGTGGCTTGTTTATGAGAATATCGTGTTATTCCTCGTGTAGGAAGAAAAAACGTCTACCAGCAGGTACCACAATCCGATAGCGGCAGGATCGTGGCCTGTCGGGACTCCGGTTTATCGTTCCGCGATGCTGCAGCTGACGTCCGTCAGCAATCGACAACTTTCATGCGAATATGGAATGCTAGAGTGCCACACTCAGCGCTACGCACGGTCATAGGGGCGCAGAGCGACTAGCACGCTAGAGGACAGACATGTTGGTTCTGCCGTGCAGGATCGTATCGCCACTTCATCTACCTCCAGTCAGGAAATGGCTTTGTTTGGAGCAAGACAAAGAATCCACGCGGAAAGCGCGATTGCTTCTGGAGCACCTCGGAAGGTCAGAACGCCGACCACTGTTGCGGCTTGTCTTGACGCAGCAGCAAAGAGAGACGCATCGACCATGATGCACACAACGAGAGCACAGGAGTGGTGCGCTGTCGTTTTCCGGATGAGTGCCGATTCTGCGTACAGCACCACGATGGTATGTGTGCGCGGCGGCTCTGGGGAGAATCAACGTCGTCACATTAATTTTATCCATATTTTGCAGCTGCAAACGTGACTCTATTCAGTACACTGGAAGTAAGAATTAGAAAACGCCTTCAGTCATGCATTTTCGTGTTTTATTAAATACACGAGGTATTTCGGATCCTATAGGTTCATCATAAGGTGTAATCGTCTTAATACTTGATTTACGAGGGTTGTCCAGAAAGTAAGTTCCGATCGGCCTCGAAATGGAAAACACAGTGAAAACCAGAAACGTTTTATTTGCAACAGTTAGGTACACCTTCCACCTACGTACTTCTCTACATAGTCGCCGCTCCAACTTCGAGTGTTGTCGTAGTGTGGTATCAACTTTCCAACATCCTCGTCATAGAAAGTAGCCGCCTGTGCTTTCGGCCAATTATCTGCACTGGTCTGCAGCTCGTTGTCTGTGGAAAAATTCTGTCTTCATAGCCAGCGGTTCTTGTGAACAGAGATGAGACTCAGGGGGAGCCAATTAAGGACTGTATTGTGGGTGATCAAACAGTTCTCATCGGAAACGCTGCAGGAGCGTCTTCATTGCCCCTGCAGTGTGCGGCCGAGAATTGGCATGAAGAAGGAACTGCTCGACAGTTGTGTTATGTGGGCTGCATGACACAGGCGAAATCTCTAACCAGGCCCTCATATTTTGCGGGAGACGCTATTCCCTACGCATCTTTACTTGCTCACTATTCATTCAAAACTGAAAAGAGCGACGCGACACGATCGACGGGCATACTAGAGACACTTTTCAACACATCTGTGCAAAGCTTTGCCGTATTTTCCCCGTGGTTTCCACTTCGCGACCGATTGGAACTTACTTTGTGGACAACCCTCGTATTTTTGATCGTGAATGAGGTGAAACGCATGTACCTGTCATAAAAAGGTTTGATGTTAACTTACCAATTTCGGAAGTCAAATGCGAAAAATATGTGCGAGACAGTCGAAAAATAAACAGTGTAAACGTACCACAAAATCCAATAAAAGCATTTCTAACTTTCTAACACCATGATACATTGGTTTCTTCATCCTGTTTATGCATATCACTTCGCTCAAGAGGCACATTCGTATACACATTTTTGTAAACACTTCACAGATCTTGTGCCACTCGAATGATGTGATATGCAAGAACAGGGAAGAGAAACCAAAGTATGATGATGTTAAAAGGTTACAAAGGCTTTTCTTGGATTGCGTGATAAGTTTACACTGTCTATTTTTCCACTGTTTCGCATCTATTTTCCGCATTTGACTTGTGAAATTCATAACCTAACCTCTAACCTGTTAATGACAGGAACATGTGTTTCACCTCATTCAAAAAAAAAAAAAAAAAAAAAATATTGGCTCTGAGCGCTATAGGACTTAACTTCTGAGGTCATCAGTCTCCTAGAACTTAGAACTACTTAAACCTAACTAACCTAAGGACATCACACACATCCATGCCCAAGGCAGGATTCGAACCTGCGACCGTAGCGGTCGCGCGGTTCCACACTGTAGCGCCTAGAACCGCTCGGCCACTCCGGCCGGCACCTCATTCAAGAGCAAAAATAAATCATGTGTTAAGACTATTTACACCTGATGATGGACCCACAGGTACCGAAATGCATCGTGTATTTAACAAAACACGAAAATTTGTGATCGCAGGTGTTCTTTAATTCATACTTTCAGTGTCGTCACACGACATTCATCATTGTCGTTTGCACCTCGCGTCATTGCTGTTTCGGTTCGAAAGCAGACTATCGTCGAACACCTTGTTAAAGAGAAAAATTTGCCGATGTAAGTCATCTCAGACTTCGTCATAACAGCGATTATTTATTTTTTCAAATGGATCCCTACAGCTGTAGCAGCCCCATTCACCAAGTGAAATGTATGTTTGCCTAGCATGACTAAAGGGCCTTTTACCGACTTCTGAATTTAAAGAAGCGACTGCTGTAGATTACTGCCCACATTTATTTCAGTAAGACGTGTGTAGGTAGCCAGGTTAATCCCGTGGTCAATTGTTTGGCATCTGAAGACGTGACTTTAAAGTCAGGAAACTAGTTGTGAGCCAATAAACATCAATAGATTTTCTCGCGCCAGCTGTTGCGGTTATTTACCTATTCAAATGTTTTAATGAGTGTTGTGATAGGAGATGATAGCTGATTCTGTCACTACGAGTCTGTAACAAAACGCCAAGTAAAGAAACGCTCAATTTGGATTTGCCATTACAAAAGGAAGTTAGAGAGTACGGTCTTATGGGACTTACGGATAAGCTGTGAGTACCGTATTATAGGATGCAGAACATTGTAATCTCTTGTGAGTCAAGACACTTCGGAAACTTACTCATGGAATCACGGATAAAGTCTCACAGAAGATGAAGTGCAACCACACACTTCTCACACCGTTCTGAAGAAAATTTGGGTGCGAAAAATCTTACGTCCCCTCCCTGCAGTCCCTACTTCGCTCTCTCCGACTATCTATTCGGTTCTGTGAAGAAACTCCTGCGAAACCAACAGTATGAGACTCTGGAGGACACCCAGAAAGATGTGAGAGTTGGGTTGTTTGGCGGGAGGAAACCAAACAGCGAGGTCATCGTCTAACATTCTGCGTGGTGTCTGTTTGTTCTATATCGTGCCTCCCTACCACTTTCGCGCAACGACGCTCTGAGCGTGTTTTTTAGGGAATTGACTAGTTTGAACCTGGAACCTGTTGCTGGTAAGGAGACGCCAGACCACACATGACATGTAGAATTCAGAAGAGTTCAGTGAGACTAGCGATGATATAACCAAATACTTAATGATTTCAGCGTCAGCTCCACTGCACTCCCTTTAAAAGAATCTTAATACTAACTAAATTTAGTGGAAGGGGTTCAAGGCTTTCCTATTTTTAGTTAGCTGGTAAAATAACGTCGAAAACGCAGTTAAGTTTACCACTGGAAATTTTATTCTACTCACAAAACATTGTTTATACATTGCACTATTGATAAAAGGAAATGTTTTAATACAGGATGGTAAAAACTAACTGCGTTTAACAAAAATGTGAACGAATATTCCCTGAATGGGTTTCCAAGTTCTACAATGGATCGAAGGATGACCTATGCCATATCACATCTATAATCTAGGTTTAAATTAAGTTTCACAAGATAGAAAATTATCAAAATGGTCTACAGTGACCCTCAATTATCTTTAATTACTTATCTAACTTGTCGTAAATTACAGTGGCTGATGTGGCTTCTCAATAACTATATAACAGAAAAATCATCGCGTTTCAGATTTTTACTTCAAGTGGCAAATGTGAACACCATGAGCTTTAATTGACGATCGACACTAGTATTACGCAAAAAGGGGATGTAACAGATGAGACTTTTGCAGTTCTGAGTGAAGCCTTATGCGCTCAAAAATGCGGCATCGTGTGCGTTCATTACCTTGTCGGTGTTCGTCAGGGGGCGGCGGGCAGCACAGCTCCGCTCACCTCGCTGTCTCGGGAGTAACTCTCCTCCTAACTTCTCCTTACTACCATTTACCGAAGTTGGTTTAAAAAAAAAAAAAAAAACTATCTGGCTGTGTTTTCACCTGACCAATCAGGGTCTCAATGTTAACCTTAAGCTCCGCCTACAAAAATTCTGTCTATCCAATGAGAAACGTTATACTTTTTGTGGGGGGGCAATGTTTTTAAAGTTTGCAACGTAACAGAGACGCGAAAAAGTCTCACGCTAAAACTTGCAGCTGGTGTGGCCCTTTTAGCGTTATCGTAAGATCTATACTGTTCTTCTGGAGGGCTCTAGCTTTTAACATTCGCTGGTTCAAATGGCTCTGAGCACTATGGGACTCAACTGCTGAGGTCATAAGTCCCCTAGAACTTAGAACTACTTAAACCTAACTAACCTAAGGACAACACACACATCCATGCCCAAAGCAGGATTCGAACCTGCGACCGCAGCGGTCGCGCGGTTCCAGACTGTAGCGCCAGAACCGCTCGGCCACCAGCGGCCGGCTAACATTGGCTGGGGGGTGGTCTTGAGGTAACAGAGACGCGAAAAAGTCTCACGCTAAAACTTGCGGATGGTGTGGTCCTAGCGGTTAGCTGGCGACGTGGGTGTCCGTCCGTCCCTTATCGTAGGGCCTTCCAGCTTAACACGGTTCTGCTCTCGGCTTCTGTTCTCGTTTCTCCCGTCGGAACTGCGTCTGTCCCACGGTGGGAAGGTATGACATGCATTTAGGCATTCTTGTGTTAGTCTATGGTATTCCATTTGCTCACTCGTTACTCGTATTACTTTGGTTAATTTAATGTCACGATTTATTCGGAGCTATGTGACATACTACTGGATTTGCTTATCATGTCAGGGTTTTCATGGAAGGTGTTGGATTTGCCTGACACCTTACAATCGGTCTCATCGGAGTAGGGAAGGACAGGGAAGGAAGTCGGCCGTGCCATTTCAAAGGAACCATCCCAGCATTTGCGTGGGGTGATTTAGGGAAATCACGGAGAACCTAAATCAGGCCGAAAGCGGTGAGTCTCTGTCTCCGGACAGAAGAACGGACTTGCACTGTAAGCAGATTTTACGACTTAGCGGGTGATACGACAAACATGTGCAAAGAAATCGGGACTACACTGATGGAAGCCGGTCGGGGTGGTCGAGCGGTTCTAGGCGCTACAGTCTGGAACCGCGCGACCGCTATGGTCTCAGGTTCGAATCCTGCCTCGGGCATGGATGTGTGTGATGTCCTTAGGTTAGTTAGGTTTAAGTAGTTCTAAGTTCTAGGGGACTGATGACGTCAGAAGTTAAGTCCCATAGTGCTCAGAGTCATTTGACCCAGTTGAACACTGATGGAAGTGGGAAGTGATACACCGTGAAGCACCAGTCAGATACTTACAAAATTTAAAATTTTGTGGAGGTGTTCATCATGTCTCGCCTATTAAATAATTAAACATACATTCCATTCGAAAATGTTGTTCATAGCCATCATGAATATGAGATGCGCGTCCTACGGGCACGAATACACTCTAGTATTCGTTGTGACAAGCAAGCACACAGATTGCGAATATCAGCTCGAGGAACCTCTTGCCATGCCTGAAACAATGCCGCATTATGTCATGAAAAATTACTTGCTGGAGAGCCACTGCATCCCCGACCTGCTCTATCGGTGACAGATCGGGAGCGAGAGGTGTGTAGGCCAGTAAGTTATTCGTATATTCCTCAAGGCGTTTGTGGTGTGAAATCGTATGGCATCTTGCATTATCCTGTTGGAATATGCAATTTTGTTTCTTGGTCATGAAGCATATGACAAGAGGTTCAAATGGTTCAAATGGCTTTGAGCACTATGGGACTCAACTGCTGAGGTCATTAGTCCCCTAGAACTTAGAACTAGTTAAACCTAACTAACCTAAGGACATCACAAACATCCATGCCCGAGGCAGGATTCGAACCTGCGACCGTAGCGGTCTTGCGGTTCCAGACTGCAGCGCCTTTAACCGCACGGCCACTTCGGCCGGAATATGACAAGAGGGTTTACCACTTTGCCACTTACTAGTGAACAATCATCCTCCATCCAACAATTACCAAAGCAGTTCTGTTGTGATATCCAATAGCTCGGCGCACCATGATTCCTCAACTTCGAGAGGCACTGGTCCCAAGAATCGCTGCTTCCTGCGATCTCTTATCAGGTCATCTACGAACAGTGTGTGTCGATCTGACTACCACGATCAGAAAAGAGACTCGTCGCTGACCACCACAGAGTGACTCAGTCAGATCTGGTTGTACTGCGTGCAAGTCTCTGTTTGTGGTCCCGCGTTAGCGTTAGCGTTAAACGACCCATGGCAAGTCAAGATCTCAACCCAGATTCCCGTAATCTGTTCTCGACTATTTGTAGCGATACTTTGCCTGTAACCTCTAAACAAATTTGAACTGTTGTCCCATGTCTGTTCTTCACATCCAGTGAAACAACACTAGTATCTTCTCATTGTGTAGTCCTTCTGCTGCAATGAGCCGAACGTACGCGTATTGTCACACCGTTGTCACCATTCTATCTCGTCTACGTTCTTTCTGCAGCATTGCACGATAGGCAACTATCTGTACGATCTGTCAGTATGATGCTTCCATACCCGTCATGCTAGTGATACGATGCTTGCCAAAGTCCGAAATATGATGGTAAAATGTGCATGTACGTCCTTTGGGCTTGCTTTGTTGCGATCTTCGCTTCAAAAATTCAGTTAACGTCACACACATCTAACAGCCTTCATGAACTGTGGGAATAGCTTCTCTTTGTACCGAGACCACATAAGGATGAAATTTTGAAGGACTTGTATTACAGGCGTGGAAATATTGGAGTATCAGTTTGGTAGCGTGCGGTCAAACGTACTCGTGGCTTATCTCTTTTCGTTTCCCTCAGTGAATGTCGAAAAGTGGAAGAATAATCTTTAGATGATGTATGACGGGTAGTTGCAAAGTTGTAATGATCATCCCAAAAATGTCGTTAGGGAATTATTTTTTTGTTTGCTTGCAGGTAAATGCCTACAGTCGTGGTACACAAAATGGCCCACCTCAGTGTGTACCGGGATTGGAGACATGTGCTTTAGGAAATAAGAAAAATTAAATACACTGTATTTTTTTTCGAGGTTATAATGAAAACGTCAACTATCCAATGTACAAGGTTTGCCTGAAAAATAAAATGCGTTGTTCATGGTTTCAGTATGAAACTTGCATATTACCCCCACCATTATTAAGAAGTTTCCCTGTGATTCCACGATACATACGGTTGTAATTATAAATTTATTATGACTACTATAACAAAAAAATTATTTCGAAGCTGTTTGAAACTCGTTGGCGTGTTACCGAAAAGCATGGAGTATTCTTTTAATTACAGTGACCACTTGTTTAGCTTCGGAGAGTTGTATTAATGGGAATTGCCTCTGGCAAATAAATGGCGAGGAGAGCCTCCAGTGAACGGATCAAACGCGATTACGGGCAATCCAATTGCGCGGACATCTGGCTCGCCGCCAGCGCGGCTCCGCCTCCCTGCGGGCTGCCTACACAGCGCGGCGCAGAACACAGCTGCAGCTGCAGCCTTAACGTGGCTGCCGGTGGCCAAGGCCGCTACGCTTTATTCCCGAAGGTAATGTTCCGCGTGCAAATCCTCGCTAGTTAATACAAGAATTCGCACTGTAGCTCCTGTAGCTTTAATGACTACAGAACTGAATTATCGTTTTCGAAAGCAGCTCTTGCTGATGCTGTCCTCAAGATGAGAATTGGGACTGTTGCTCTGTGTGACGGGGAAGCAAAATCATTGTGTAATGTGACAGTGATCTCAGTAATTGAAACATAAAATATTTTCAAAAAAATATCAAACTACTCTCGAACAGTGGCAATAAATTATACACATCGATACACGAAAATTCATAATAAATTTAAAATATTTACGCCATTTTCAGCATTAAACGTATGTAGTTAAAAAAAATTTCCTGCTGGGCCTTAAAATACCACCACCAAAAAGGATAGCAAATAACTAATTTTTTTTTGGAACGCCACAAGGATTTTCACGCGCTTTTTTCATTCACTTCGAGGTTGATTATCTAATTAGAGGGAACTAACGGTGCCAATTCCTTGGGCAATGTTTCTATTCAGGTGTATCGAAAGGCAGTGACTGGACAAACTGCAATCTTTCTGTATTCATTTCCTTTCATGTAACGTGGTGCTGGAATGACTGTTTTCTGGATGATTTTTGTGTACAAGTGGGAAAGCACAGCGTGTTGGATTTGAGACAGGTAGGGCAAAGGAACCTACAAAAAGAAGCGATTCTTTTCCATCAGCGCAGCCTGGTGCCTCATGTGGCTGTCCTTTTTTAAATCAGGATCCAAGGGTAGCTGTCTATTGTGTATTTGCAACTTGGGCCCTGCCCTGTGGCCGAACTGTGACCAGGACACCACGCTATCAGCAGGACAGTATTGCTTGCTCATGTACACTGCTGGCCATTAAAACTCCTACACCAAGAAGAAATGCAACTGATAAACGGGTATTCATTGGACAAATATATTATACTGGAACTGACATGTGATTACATTTCCACGCAATTTGACTGCATAGCTCCTGAGAAATCAGTACCCAGAACAACCACCTCTGGCCGTAATAACGGCCTTGATACGCCTGGGCAATGAGTCAAACAGAGCTTGAATGGAGTGTATGGGTACAGCTGCCCATGCAGCTTCAACACGATACAACAGTTCATCAAGAGTAGTGACTGGCGTATTGTGACGAGCCAGTTGCTCGGCCACCATTGACCAGACGTTTTCAGTTGGTGAGAGATCTGGAGAACGTGCTGGCCAGGGCAGCAGTCGAACATTTTCTGTATCCAGAAAGGGCCGTACAGGACCTGCAACATACGGTCGTGCATTATCCTGCTGAAATTTAGGGTTTCGCAGGGATCGAATGAAGGGTAGAGCCACGGGTCGTAACACATCTGAAATGTAACGTCCACTGTTCAAAGTGCCATCAATGAGAACAAGAGGTGACCGACACGTGTAACCAATGGCACCCCATACCATCACGCCGGGTGATACGCCAGTATGGCGTCGTCGTCGAACTGTTCGTGCAGATGGTTGTTGTCTTGCAAGCGTCCCTATCTGTTGACTAAGGGATCGGGACATGGCTGCACGATCCGTTACAGCCATGCGGATAAGATGTATGTCATCTCCACTGCTAGTGATACGAGGCCATTGGGATCCAGCACGGCGTTCCGTATTACCGTCCTGAACCCGCCGATTCCATATTCTGCTAACAGTCATTGGAGCTCGACCAACGCAGCAACAATGTCGCGATACGATAAACCGCAATCGCGATAGGCTACAATCCGACCTTTATCGAAGTAGGAAACTTGATGGCACACATTTCTCCTCCTTACACGAGACATCACAACAAAGTTTCACCAGGCAACGCCTGTCAACTGCTGTTTGTGTATGAAATGGTTCAAATGGCTCTGAGCACTATGGGACTTAACATCTGAGGTCATCAGTCCCATAGAACTTAGAACTACTTAAACCTAACTAACCTAAGGACATCACACACATCCATGCCTGAGGCAGGATTCGAACCTGCGACCGTAGCGGTCACGCGGTTCCAGACTGTAGCGCCTAGAGTGTATGAGAAATCGGTTGGAAGCTTTCCTCGTGTCAGTACGTTGTAGGTGTCACCACCGGCGCCAACCTTGCGTGAATGCTCTCAAAAGCTAATCATTTGCATATCACAGCATTTTCTTCTTGTAGGTTAAATTTCGCGTCTGTAGCACGACATCTTCGTGGTGTAGCAATTTTAATCGCTAGTGGTGTATTATTGAGAGCTATCTGTAGATAATCATCGCTCGCTTTCCTGAAGAAACATAGCTTGCACAACATAACGGTCTAGCTTTATGGCTTGCTTTCCAGATTCAGAGGACCTCTGATGCGATTAGTGCCGGGTGCAAGAGAAGGCGTTCTGTCATGTGATTAGTGTTGTAGCATGATGCACTGTCTTGGCGGGATTTTGTGTGATGTTGAGCCAATGTGTACGCATTTTTCGCTATTGGCTGGGATGCAATGTATGGTGGGAAATGTTAAACGGACGCAGAAATCAACGAAAATCTGAGGAGTCGATGGTTTTGCGCATAGGTGAGCAGATCGGAAAGGACGTGGAGCTTAGCATATCAGCTGGGTATGTTGGAGATGGAGATCAGCACGCGTCTTAGGAGATGAATGGAGTCCAGAGTTGCGGCAGCAGCAATGCGACCTCGACTTCTCTACGGCAGAGCCATTGGCACAACAGTGGCGTTCACTGCGGTTGGCTGTGAATAATTACAGCGCGCATAAGTAGCAGCATTGGCGTGATAGGGCATTTCTTGGTCCGCACTTGCTGACATCTGTACGATCGTCTGTTTCAGGTCCATCATTTCTGTATTAAATGTTCGAGCTCCTTGATTAACCAAAAGGTTTACAGTCTCTGTTTTCGTTTGAGGTTAATGAACTTTAAGGTTCATGTTAAGTCCATAGGAGCATTAGAATGACATGCTTTTGTCATTCAGTCAGGTAACTCTGAAAATCGACATAAATCCACTAACTAGAATTTATTCGGGATGGATCCTTAGCAAAGGGCACGGCCGACTTCCTTCCCATCCTTCCCTAATCCGATGGGACCGATAACCTCGCTGTTTGGTCCCCTTCCCCAGATCAACCAGCCAACCAACTAGAATTTATTTGTGGAATCTGTAAAACGAGAACTTCATTCCATGCTACTTGAACACTGTGTTGTAGTTCATCAATTACAGTGTTTGGCAAATGGTGTTGCGCCAGACCTTCGGAAACTCAAGCCCAAGTGGGCAAAAGACATGGAGAACGTGCTGAAGAGGACAATGGTCGATAATCCCTCTGTATCGATGTAGGCAAGGACAGTGCAAGCAACAAGCGGTCTTGCGTTACCTTGTTAAAAAATAACGTCACAAAGACCTCGAGGACAGGACTGAGCCACTGGCCTTGACATGTCAGAAATGTAACTGCTGATGTCAAAATTACCGGCTATGCGAAGTAGAGATGATCATGTTGTGTACTCAAAGATACCGTTTCATCATCGGCCATTTTTAGGACCCCGTACCTCAACCGGTAAAAACGGAATCTTTATAGAATCACTTAGTTGTCCGTCTGTCTGTCCGACTGTTAAACCCATTTTTCTCAGGAATGGGTAGACATAGCAATTTGCAATCTATCTCGCATACTAAGGTTTACGGTTCCTTGGCAGTGGACAAAGTTTAAGCTCCTAACTCAATGCAGTCAAAAGATTCGACCATTTATGTCATATATTTTGATGCTCGCAAATTCACTCTTCAGGGTACTTCCCGGTGGCCTAGAATCGTGAAATTTGGCAGAAGCAAGGTTGCACGGTAAAATAAAGGAAAAAGTTAGAAAATTGTAAATTTGTAATTTTTTCACACGACAAAATATTTCTTTTGTGATTCGTAATCTGACTTCAAACAAAAAATTAGAACATTATCGGAAGTCTTTAAATTGCCAGGACCGATATCTTGTCACTGTCAATGTCAATAACAGGCATAAGTCGTAGAGACTCTCGGTTCCTGGGTTGGGTGAACTGTCTATAGAAATAATTAAGTTTTGTACGGAACCTTCAGTGCACGAGCCCTACTCGGACGTGGCCAGTTCTTATGACATTGTTTGTATTGTAGTTGTAACGAAGGGTTGCTCACGGCTTTCAGTATTACCCTCGTATATTAAGATCCACGCCCTTTATAAAAGTGTCTTGGATCGCTTTTCAGTAGATACGCAATAACGAAAAGAACTTTATGCCAAAACTCTTTTATTGTCTTCATTGCAAAGTTCTTCTAAATGTTAAAACTGCTATTTGTGTACAGTTCGGGAATTTGTTAGGAAAGAAATGGGTGTGGATTTATAGGAAACATCAGTGTGACGCATATCAGTAAACCGTTAATTATTAATTTACTTCCTCATTCTTTACCATTTCACAAATGGTTATTGAAATCAGTCAACAGCGCATAGTCATCAGGATATAGACACTTTGCTGTTAGAGTAGCCATTGTTTACTATGCCTGCCCAGGTTTTTGCTCCCTCTTGCTTTACAGCTTTTATTTTGGAAGGCTGTCTGTCGATCAGTAAGCGTGCTTGTATTGTAGTGATACCAGTTTCTTCTGTTGTCTACATAATTGCTTATGCTACAAATTTTTAAGAGCTTCTTAATTTAACCATTCCTGTGATTCACTTTTTGTACATACGGATAGTTGATTTGCATGTAAGGTCGGTAGAGTAGCCGTTGACTACAATACTTCATCGTCGTATGGCCTCTAATCTGAGAGAGAACGATCTCAAGACGTTTTACGTGCCTTGGGTCTGCATTTCGCTCATTCCCTTGTTCCGTTGTTCATACGGTTCATCCCTTTATTTACCGGAAGTGTCATTAAAGTGTAGTTATGTATTTAAAGGCATAGCAAAAAGAGCGCAACATACGCACTAAGAATTTTTATCTTGAGGAGCGTGAATTACTGTCATTTCCTCACGTTTTATTCTAAAGCCAGTTTAAGACTGTACACCGTACACTGACATAGCGTTACACAAGCACTAGCCTCCACATGTGAATGCGGGTGGCCGTGTGCTGAGTTGTGCCTAGATAGCTCAGTTGTAAGAGCGTTGCTTGCTAAAGACCAAGGGCTGGATTCAACTCCTTCTCGGCACACAATGTTTATCTGTCGGGCAATATCATAACAGTGGGCACTGTTACAAAGCTCAAAGAATATGATTCTAAACCCCAGTTTACTTGTATAGTAGTCATAGTGTCACGTACGTTGGGAAAGTTCCTTTTGCGCATTCTACTACGTCCGTGCATTCTTTCCACTTTTCTGTTTTTAAATGGTACCCATCTTTCATACTTCGGTACTATTACGAAAGGCGTAAAGTAGAATACAGAAAAGATGTGAATTTAGAATGCCAACCGGCCGGCAGAATGCCAACATCAGTGGTTTTCCAAGGAACCTATACTCCGTTCACAAAGAAACGAGAGCTCCGTAGTTCTGGCTCGACAGAAGTCGGTAATAGCCGGTCGACTTCGTCCTGCTGTTGTTTTGCGTCCTGCCGCTGCTGACCTCAGCTGTCTAATACAGAACCTTGTGTGTGTAGCCATTTCGAAGTAATTGTTGGGCTGTATCGCAAATTAATACTCCTCTTGATCAATGACCAAGCGGTTTGTGGCCCTTATGGGCAGCGCCAGATACTCTTTCCACAACACGGGGAAGGGCAAGGGGTAATACGTTATGGAGTAGAGGTAGAAAAATAATTGATATGCCGCCGAACGTTGCGAGCAGTTATATAAGAAGAAAGAGTTGCGCCGCCCGCTCTTTCAGCCGACGACACGTGCAGGGACGTCCACAGGTGCAAGCTTCATCACCGTGAGAAGAATTCGAAATATTTGCAAAGATAATCCCTGGGAAGTCACCAGGAACTCCTGGGACAAAGATGTAAATTTCATTTCAAAATTTTCTACTCGATGCTGCTTTTAAACTGCCTTCCCCTTTATGTGAATTTCTTTAAAATGGTCATTGTGTTTGTGTGTCTCATCTACAACTACACCTACAACTGTACTCCATAAGCCACATTAGGGTGTGTGGCGGAGGGTACTTTCTGGACCACTGTCACTTCCCCTTTTCCTGTTCCAGTTACGTATGGTTCGCGGGAAGAACGATTGCTCGTAAGCCTACGTGTGGGTTCGAATCTCTCTAATTTTATTTTCATGGCCTTCTCCCGAGATATACCCTTATCTATTGCAGGCATTCCTGGTAATGTTTCTCTTGCCAGGAGAGGTCCCCAGGCGTAGGACCGACTGTTGTGTGTGTCAGGATCCCTGGTATTATATGCCTGCAGTCTTTTAGACTGTTGGGGCCTGGTTTGCGAGTAACCAACAAAACAGAATTTCTGTGATCCATTACATGATCAAAGCTGCAATAAAAAAAGTTAAAACGTTAATCAGCTGGTGTAATAGAACGGATGCATGATATTACACCTGGGTCCATAATTCACACAACCGTGTGTGATTTAACGTATCCTGTAAGTTTCTGCTATGCCTCTAACTCAATTTTTACTTTCGTAGACGCGCAATACGTAACAGTTGACAGTCGAGACAGCGGCCAGCAGGCGTCGCTCTTAACGCCGCATGGAGCATGAACTGGCGTGTGCGTGAGGGTAGTGCCAGCGCGGTCTGTTCCCCTAGCACCGCCCCTCACCCCTCGGCAGACAGCGTGCTGGAAGTCGGTGGGCGGAGCTTGCTTCTTCTGCTCCCCGCGCCCTCTTCAGATTTGATGCCTCTCCTTGTGAGCAAACTACAAATATCACCTGGTTCGTGACACGAGCGCTAGTTCAGCCGCGCAGCGTGTTGTCGTCAGACCAGGTCACCGCCAACCGGAGCGGTGAAAGTAGAGGCTAACGGCACGGTAGATGTCGCTCTCCTGTATATCTGCTACGTCTGGGGGCGTAGCTCAGATGGTAGAGCGCTCGCTTAGCATGTGAGAGGTACAGGGATCGATACCCGGCGCCTCCAGTAATAATTTTAAGTACTATTAATGGCCTCTAAATGATACAAAAGTAAATGTGTTACTAATTAAATTGAAGGGCATATCGAATACGATGAGACGCACGTATAATGACATTTTCTGCATGTACATTTTTAACATTATCGATCATCTTGTGACTAGTGTTCCTTTTCAGATCTCTCTTTGCAGTAAAGTGTTCAAAAGAAAAATATGAAACTTTTTTGTTTAATGAGCCTGCGAACAAAAAATACCACGATTTCATACCATCTGGTATCTAAAATTAAGTATATTAGATTTGTAATCAACACACACATCTGTAATCACTGTGTAATATTTCCTCTCCCGAGGTCACTCTTTCGAAGCCCGTGCAGGATCTGCCACTGAACACGTTGCATGCTGACCTGACCACGCTGTCATAAATAGCCCTAAGGTGTCAGTCATTCTCCGAAATCTTTAAAGTGCAACGCACCACGTGCACATTGTATGTATACGAAGAAGAAGTGGACCTTATCGACCAACAAAAGAAATGTGCGGTACTTCAAAAAATGGTTCAAATGGCTCTGAGCACTATGGGACTTAACATCTTAGGTCATCAGTCCCCTAGAACTTAGAACTACTTAAACCTAACTAACCTAAGGACATCACACACATCCATGCCCGAGGCAGGATTCGAACCTGCGACCGTAGCAGTCTCGCGGTTCCGGACTGCAGCGCTAGAACCGCACAACCACCGCGGCCGGCCTGCGGTACTTCTTATCCACCTTTGATTGCCGTCGCAGAAAACAGTTCGAACTGCTTGACAGTCGCCTTGTTAAACGCATACCGGCCAAACAGAAAAAGACCGGTAAACATAGCAAATATTCCTTTCAAACTAAAACACCTAAGGAAATATTTCTTGCAATAAGGATATGTACTAGAAACAGACCATGACCCAAGCGTAAGGACAACAAGAAAGCTTTACGCAGAAGTGAGAGGAGAAAAGCGGCGAAACAGAATTGAAATAAGAACAAAAAAACCTTAAATGGAAACAAATGTTGCAAAACTTGGACCAAATTGCATTAAATATCAAAGTTAAAACAACCTGGTATAAGGTAATAAACGAATCGTGTAAAACTTGCAACCATCAACCTAAGAACGATTGACAAATGCTATAATTGTGACTCCAGTAACACTTTAGAACATCGCTTCCAGCTCGGGAACACAGCAAGAATATGCTAAGCATGCAAAGAAATGCTAGCGCTCATCAACAGAACCGCTCCGTTAAACATAAACTTAGAGCTGCTGACCGCACCGGACCCAAAACTTTTTCCCAAACAAAAAAGGCTAAGCACCATATGGATTTTAGGCCTAAATGTGTATTCAGTAATCGAATTAAAGCACAAAAACAGCATAGAATACCTGTCATACTTATGCGAGGGGGAAAAACATGATTTCCAAAAGATAGCGGTCAGAATGCAGGAACTTCTTGCAAAAAGCCTCTCTCACAGGCAGGGGCCAAGCTGAGGTAAGGTCTGTGTCTCCACCCACGCCCCTCTTGCACAGTACCCTCCCCTGCAAAACATGCAGAGGGCAGTGATTCAGTCTCGTGTGAGCTTTATTTTGTTTTAGTGCCATCGGATGTCATCGCCAATGCCACTAAATAGTGAATATCAGAGAAATGAGAAATCAGAAGGTAATATTAATATTCTCTCTCTGCCAAAAACAGTATCAAATAATCAACCAAAAATTAGAGCTTAATGAATTTACATATGCTTAAATTGACCTGTGCTAACGATATTACTACGCTAAAACACACCCATACAAAAAGCTAATACTACTCTTAAACCTCGTGCCTAATCACTACAAACATGAGGTGACTAATTTAAACTATTCCTCGGTACGTGTTTCCTCATATTCCCTTTATTTAGGTCTCATTATGTATCACAGTCTCCGTGTCAAAGTCTTAGTTATGTTAAAATTGTAAGCCGTATTATAAAAAAAAATGTTCAAATGTGTGTGAAATCTTATGGGACTTAACTGCTAAGGTCATCAGTCCCTAAGCTTACACACTACTTAACCTAAATTATCCTAAGGACAAACACACACACCCATGCCCGAGGGAGGACTCGAACCTCCGCCGGGATCAGACGCACAGTCCATGGCTGCAGCGCCTAAGACCGCTCGGCTAATCCCGCGCGGCCCGTATTATAACCTTAAGTGTTTATTTGCATTACCCCTATGATAAATGTCTGTGTCACCTTTTCCATATAAAACTAGTAACAGTAGAATCTGTCAACCTACTCTCTTTTTCTGTATTCTAAAAAATATGTATGCTAATAACGTAAAGTTATTTACTTGTTGACGTCAATCGGCAAACAAAAAACTCATACACAAAGAAGGAAGAAGTGAACAAACCTAACTCGAAAACGTCACAAAAAGGCTGAAAGCATTCCAAAAACAGACATAAGGAAAAATATCCTCAAACCAAAAAGAAAATGAACTCTAAAACACCCGAAACATATTCAGTGGAAATGTAATAAAAGAGAGAAGTTCAAAAGGATAAACTGAAACGAAAAATAATGTTACACTCGTTAATAATTTTTGCTACTTGCATGTATATACTAAAGTAAATAAAATTTGATGACTTTTAAAAAAAGGGTAGATACCCGGTAGTACATTTTATATCTTAATTTACAAACAGAACACCAACGGTTACTGGAGTGTTTGTTGTGGAATTTCACTGTTACGTCATTGGTTCTATGGTATTTAATTGTAAATAAATCTAATGGCCAACTCCTCAACTAACTGACGCTATGCAAATCCACCACCTTGTAACGGAAACTGGCTTCACATGTACATCTAAATCTATACTCTCCATATTAATGGTAAAGCACATAGCAGAGGTCACTTTATACGGTGTCATATATTATGGCTTTTCCCATTCGGTTTGCGTATGGAACTTAGGAACAATGACTACTTTTGTCTGTCTTTGTGGGCTGAGTATCTTACCGGTCTGTGGGCAAGAGTTTCGGATGGAAACTGAAGAAATCATAGATAAAGACGTACAGACATAATTTTCTAAGAATGACTTCGAGAGGGTATTTGTCGTTTTTCTATAATTAGTTCACATTTTTAACGTTTGTATTACAGTCGCACGCGAGGCAGTCAGACGTACGCACAATCACTTTTCTTGATATCTCACCTGTTAGTCTGACTTGATATGGCCCATACACTTGAGAAATATTCCTGTATAGTCCGTAGAACGGTTTTCACTCAGTCTCTTCCGCATACAAATTATTGTTCAAATGGTTCAAATGGCTCTGAGCACTATGGGACTCAACTGCTGAGGTCATTAGTCCCCTAGAACTTAGAACTAGTTAAACCTAACTAACCTAAGGACATCACAAACATCCATGCCCGAGGCAGGATTCGAACCTGCGACCGTAGCGGTCTTGCGGTTCCAGACTGCAGCGCCTTTAACCGCACGGCCACTTCGGCCGGCTACAAATTATTGTTCTCCCATGCCATATCAGCGAATCGAAATCTACCATTTACCACGTCTACGGCTAGCCTATGTCCCATCACAGAAATAATGAATTTGTGAAGGACTTACTTCGACCAAACTTTGTGATTCGTCTGTGGCAGTCAACATGCCATAGATGGGCGTAGTTTACTGACACTTCCCGTGGTTCATAATACGAATCACTTCCCTAATCAAAGGCAGTGTGTTTGTGTAGCAGGCGTAAGAGCGATTATTACATAGTTACACCTAACGGTCGATCGAATGTTCGTGCCGCATTGCAAGAAATATTGATGAAGCAGCTGATCTGTTCGTCAGAATCAATTACATTTTTCTTTTGCTATAATGTAATTCCCGTCAGTAGTTTGGAGTAAACATTTGCAATCCATTTATATACGTTTTAGCACGACATTGGCATACTGATTTCAGAGCCCTCTTATTTCTTTAGCATAACGTGTCAACTAAGTTACTGTGTCGTATCTATAGGTTTTGTACACTATGTTTGAAATATTATCTACAATTATGGAAAACCTATCCTTTCTAACATTAGGAAAGGGTCCTCCGAACGTACCGTTCTCGTCCATGAACCATGCCATTTGCTGTCACTCCATTAAGCACTACGGAGAGGTTTGGGATTCAGCACGGAACCACGCAGTTTACGAAAATACTGTATTTCACCGTAGGCTGGGAGAGCAGCAAAAGTTTTCTCAAAAGTCTAACTGGAAATGTTCCTTTTTTCGGGCGCAACAGCAGCTTTCCTTAACGAAATGTGTGTTGCGTCGTAGTTGGCAGTTCAGCGTTGGTGGCTGCGACGAGTACGTATAGACTTGACCGTCGTGGTTTTGTTATTCTCAACGATGGTACAGAAGGCATCAAACCTAGTATCGTCAGATGGCCTACACTAACACCGAAAGGACAGCCGAGCTTAACGCAGTTGTTCGCCGGATATATGACTGCCAACGTTATCATAAATATCCTCATTCCACTGGACTCGTGAAAGCATTACAAAATTAAACACAGACGATTGGTCCAAACTACATTAATCACAAACTGAACGCTTGCACCTCTTCCCTTGATGGCCAGACTCACTCTGGTGGTAGGGTTCGAACCGGCTACGTCAGAATTAAGTGCCACTGCACCAGTGTGCATTACCGATTGCGACAACGGAAACGAGTTACCGTATAGTACGGTAGCAACGAGCAACACACAGTAATTCGCCACATTTTGATAATAAGTAATATCGAATATCGATTTCCTAATGTCTTGGAGAGGAGTGAAACGAAGGAACGGCAGAAAGTAAGAAGAAAAGTTCTTCCTTTTTTAAAGCGCGTGAACTGTCAGCTACTGCCCACCTGTTTCTGTGTTTTCAACACGGAACCGAGAGAGTAAACTACAAAAAAAATGTGTTTCGCCTTCTTCCTGAACAATACAATTTACTGCTTCCATTCATTACGAACCAGCAACAAAACCCCACGCTTTGAAAACAGGATCCGAGCCTGCCGGCTGTAATTTATTTTCTGCGTCGTTTTCCTTCATCAGTCTACGTGAATGCAATGTAATTACTCGCGCGAGGCTACGAGCGATTTCCTCAGTCGTTGTGTAAACAAAGTTCCTGGTCCCTCTCTAATGAGCTCTCTATAGACCTTACCGAACAACCTTTCTTCTCCAGAGAGGTTTACTGAAAACTTCCATTAAACTGAAACCTTGGGTTTTACATTAAAGCTTCATACGCAATCAATAATCATCAATTTTGTTCCATTCAAGCGTGGATGCGCTTAGCCTAAGTAGATTACATCCAATAGACGACAAAGAATCTCAGTAATTAACTGTCTTAAAAACTTGCCATTTGATGCCAAAGATATAGGAGGGTAGAGATACTCGCTAATAAAATGTTCTAACAAAATAAATACGTTCATTAAATTTCGCTCACTGTCAAAAAAGGAACAGTCTTGTGTAGAAGAAATTCTGTACACTTACGTACCACCAGCTGGTATTCGAATGATTTGAACTGGAAAAAATTTTGAAGGCTATAACGGCCAGCATACTGCAATAATGTTTCCACAGTAGAACGTCACAAATATCCTCCTAGTATGATATGTTTCATGAGACAAGATTCTGATACCGTCTTCGAACACGACAATGTTCTTCCGTACACAGCTTACAACGTACCTATGGGTTATTATCCAGTGTATAAAATGGTTTTTGTGGCACGTGTATTTAACGGTCAGTGATTAACAGAAACAAGGCATTGAAGATAAATGCTTACCAACAGAATATAGATACAACCTGTTCGTTATCGTACGAGTGTTTACTGTATACCACAACGCTCGAAATAAAAATAGTAGTAAGTTAAATTTTCATTGTAGTTACCCGTAATTTTTATACCAAAATTGCTTGAATGAATTTAGATTGCAGAAAAAACTGTCGACAGGTCCAAAAAGTGCAAAAGTTAAATTTGGTAAGTGACTCTGAAATCACGCAAGTACTGGGCACGAATGAATATGCGGTAACTGAAAAAACGCTCACTCGCGAGCTAGACTAAGGACTTTAATTTTCGATGCAATGATGGTCAATAAAGTTTCACAGAAAAAGTTCATGCTTTGACTAAAGTCACCCTATGTTCCAAAAAAGTTACTTACGCTGGCATGCCCATTACACAGCTATAAAAATCCTGGCTGGATCGTACTTCGTGAGGAGTTGCTCGTGGTGGGATGTAATTCTTATCACGTAATACATTATTAACGAGAGTCTTTCCTTGATTAGCGAGCAGCTTGAATAAATTTGGACGACGCAATATTGTTCATTAATTCCAAAATCTTCTTGCGACCTCGGACTGTGCATATACACGTCCTCGCTTACTTATACTTTACCTCGCCAAATATTATAACACTATTTCCAGTAAAATCGCCATTTGGCATTTGCTCGCCAACACGCACGTCTGTATTACACCACACATGCTTCCCAACTCCACATTGCCTTCACTCGTAGGGCTGCACGCCCTCGCGCCACCGATGTTATTGTTACATGAAAGATATTCTTTGTGTTTCGTACAATTTACATTTTCCTAACATTGCCAGCGTGTTTTACATAACGATTTGACATAATTATTTCTTACTTATTCTTTCAGCATACATATATTTGCATAAACACTAATTACCGACAAATTTCATAAATACATATAGCCACAAAAATAGTATTGCACTCATGAAATCAAGTATCCGAAAAATACGCGAGACACTAGGTTGTAGTGTTAAAAGCTCTTGTCTCTGTGAACTGCCTGCATAATGTTAAAATACTCTATTGATCAGCAAGACCCAACTATCAGTTCCCAACGGAACATGTGAGGGGCTAGCTTGGACGTCAGCTCCATCCCACAGCCGATATCCAGTGTATCGGTGTCCAGTTACAACAGTTGTGTGTCGACTTGGTGCAGGAGATGATACATTGTGTTCAAGAGTAGCATCACATATTTGTAAAAATGAAGCACTAACAAAATTTCAACTTGGTTTTCAGAAAGGCTTTTCAACAAAAAAATGCTATATATGCTAACACTGATCAAATATCAATTGTATTGACTAACCGAATATCAGTCATTGGGATATTTTGTGATCTCTCAAAGGCTTTTAATTGTGTGAATCATAAAATTCTTATAGATAAGCTTAAGTATTGTGGTATGAGCGGGACAGTGCACAAATGGTTTAATTCATATTTAACTGGAATAATGCAGAACGTTGAAATTAACACCACAGATAGGCTGCAAAAGTCAGCAAAATCCTCTAGGTGGGGAGGTATCAAGAATGGTATACCACAGGGTTCACTCTTGGGTCCCTTATTGTTCTCGATATATGTCAATGACTTGCCACTCTATATTCATTAAGATGCAAAGCTAGTTCTTTTTGCTGATGATACAAGTATAATAATCACACCCAACAAACAAGAATCAGCCGAGGAAATTGTAAACGATGTCTTTCAGAAAATCATTTATTGGTTCTCTGAAAATGGACTCTCACTAAATTTTGAGAAAACACGATATATACAATTCAGTACAGTAAGTGGATTAACGCCATTGATAAATATAGGCTATGAAGAGAAGTCTTTCAGTAAGGCAGAATATTCGAAATTTCTGGGTGTGTGCACTGGTGAGAAATTGAATTAAAATAAACACATCGATGATCTGCTGAAATGGTTAGGTTCAGCTACTTATGCTGTTAGGGTTATTGCAAATTTTGATGATAAACATATCAGTAAATTAGCCTACTACGCATATTTTCATTCACTGCCTTCATATGACATCGTATTTTGGGGTAATTCATCATTAAGAGAAAAAGTATTCATTGCAGAAAAGCGTGTAATCAGAATAATAGTTGGAGCTCACCCAAGATCACCTTGCAGACATTTATTTAAGGAACTCGGGATATTCACAGAACCTTCGCAATACACATCTTCACTTATGAAATTTGGTATTAACAACCCATCCCAATTCAAAAATAACAGCGAAGTGCATAGCTACAACACTAGAAGAAAGGATGATCTTCACTGTTCTGGGTTAAATCCGACTTTGGCACAGAAAGAGGTGACTTATGCTGCCGCAAAAATCTTTGGTCATTTGCCATATAGCATAAAAAGTCTGACAGATAGCCAAACAACATTTAACAACAAATTAAAAGGATTTCTGAATGACAGCTCCTTCTATTCAATAGACGAGTTTTTTGATAATAACTAGTAACTGTAAAAAAATTATTTAGTGTAAAGAAAACTTACGTTAAAGTGACACGTTCCACATCATTACGAAATGTCGTATTCATGATCTGTGGAACAAGTATTAATGTATGTATGTACAGTAGTTGTATGGTATCATCCGCAGCCGAATCAGTGGACGCATACAGGTTCAACGGTATGCAACATCCTACTGACATGAGACTAGCACTGTGCTCTAACTACAAATTTCGCCGTTCATTTAATTTGGTGAATAACTTAAATAAAACCACGTCACATCAATGTGTGAAGTTTCATTTCATTTTCTTTTCTCCTCGGTCTGGGTTCTTAACTCGTTTGTATAGAATCTCGCTACGGTATTTCTATCGTAGACATGTAAATCGTCACAGAAGTTATTCGTGAAAGGAGAAAGAAAGATAACTAAGTATCAACACTATGCTGTGAAAATTAGTGGTTAGTGAACTCTCTTTGTGCAGCAACAAGTGCATCTTCGAGATCCACTACGAAATGCTTTCGAAATTTACGATCTATGGAAACAGTTACACACTCCCTGCCATCGTTGGATAAGCAGCTGCCAGCAGCAAGTCGTATACTCTTAGCTCACTTATTTGCTACATAGTTTAATTCTTAATTTCTTTGCGTGTTTTTGGGTACTTGCATTGTTTAATTCATAAATTTCGGGCGTATTATAGTATTTTCGAGTTGTAGCATCGTGTTTTAGTACCTGAATAGTGTAAATTCGCGTAGTCGTTTGTCTTCTGTTTTTGCTTTGAACGGCCAGTGTCGGTTGGTATCAGTCGGTGTGCTCCCTGCCGCCGTTGGATAAGCAGCTGCCAGCAGCAAGTTGTATACTCCTAGCTCACTTATTTGTTACATAGTTTCGTATAGGAGGTGTAATTTCGAGTTTTAGTTACTGTAATCGTAAATTCAGGCAGATTGTAGCGCAGTTGTTAGGCATTTGTACAGGTTAGTTCATACATTCTTTGCGTGTTTCACTTGCGTTATCTAGGCACGGACTCGTGATTCAGTAACTGTTGTTCAACATCGATTAGAATGGACAGGGACTGTGATTGCTGTGTTCGGATGAGGGCTGAGTTGGCATCCCTTCGCTCACAGCTGCAGGCGCTGACTTCGGTCGCGCAACTTCAGGCTGTTGCCAATGGGCACCACTGTGGGGAGCCGGACGTGGGTATCACGGGGTTGTCAACCTCGTCCCGTCTGTCCCCAGATCGGTCTGCCGCTGTGGTTGCCCCGGTTGCTGTCCGCAGTGGGGCTGAGCCTTCGCCTGTGGTTGATTGGGAGGTCGTTCCAAGGCGTGGCAGGCATCGAAAGACGTCCCCGGAGGCTGATCAGAAAGCCTCCCCGGTGCGTCTGACAAACAGGTTTCAGGTACTGTCTCTATTTGAGCCAGATGCAGCTGCCTGCCCTGTTTCAGAGGATGATTCTCAGCCTTCAAGGTCCGGGCAATCACAGAGGGTGGGCTTATTGGTAGTTGGGAGCTCCAATGTTAGGCGCGTAATTGGGCCCCTTAGGGATATGGCGGCTAAGGAGGGGAAGAAATCCAGTGCGCACTCCGTGTGCATTCCGGGTGGAGTCATTCCTGATGTGGAAAGGGTCCTTCCGGATGCCATGAAGAGCACAGGGTGCAGCCAGCTGCAGGTGGTGGCACATGTCGGCACTAATGACGTGTGTCGCTTTGGATCTGAGGAAATTCTCTCTGGATTCCAGCGGCTATCTGATTTGGTGAAGGCTGCCGGTCTTGCTTACGAGATGAAGGCAGAGCTCACCATCTGCAACATCGTTGACAGAACCGACTGCGGACCTTTGGTGCAGAGCCGGGTGGAGGGTCTGAATCAGAGGCTCAGACGGTTTTGCGACCGTGTTGGCTGCAGATTCCTTGACTTGCGCCATAGGGTGGCGGGGTTTCGGGTTCCGCTGAATAGGTCAGGAGTTCACTACACTCAGCTGGCGGCTACACTGGTTGCGGAGGCTGTGTGGCGTGGACTGGGCGTTTTTTTAGGTTAGAAGGCCTCGGGAAAGTACGGGGTGGGCTGCAATCTCAAAGGGTGCATGGAAAATACAGGACGTGCTTGGATCAAGGAACAGTCGGAATTGTAGTTGTAAATTGTTGTTGTTGTGCTGGGAAAGTCCCTGAGCTTCAAGCGCTAATAGAAAGCACAGAAGCTGAAATCGTTATAGGTACAGAAAGCTGGCTAAAGCCTGACATAAGTTCTGCAGAAACTTTTACGAAGTCTCAGACGGTGTTCAGGAAAGATAGATTAGGCAGAATTGGTGGTGGAGTGTTTGTGTCTGTCAGTAGTGGTTTATCTTGTAGTGAAGTCGAAGTAGATACTCCGTGCGAATTGGTATGGGTGGAGGTTATACTTAACAGCAGAACTAACTTAATAATTGGCTCCTTCTACCGATCCCCAGACTCCGATGATATAGTTGCTGAACAGTTCAGAGAAAATTTGAGTCTCGTAACAAATAAATACCCCACTCATACGGTTATAGTTGGTGGGGACTTCAACTTTCCGTCGATATGTTGGCAAAAATACTTGTTCAAAACCGGTGGTAGGCAGAAAACATCTTCCGAGATTGTCCTAAATGCTTTCTCCGAAAATTATTTCGAGCAGTTAGTCCACGAACCCACGCGAACTGTAAATGGTCACGAAAACACACTTGACCTCTTAGCCACAAACAATCCAGAGCTAATAGAGAGCATCATGACTGATACAGGGATTAGTGATCACAAGACCGTTGTAGCTAGGATCAATATAGTTTCTTCCAAATCCACCAGAAACAAACGCAAAATAATTTTATTTAAAAAAGCGGATAAACTGTCACTAGAAGCCTTCCTAAGAGACAATCTCCATTCCTTCCGAACTGACTATGCAAATGTAGACGAGAAGTGGCTCAAATTCAAAGATATAGTAGCAACAGCAATTGAGAGATCCATACCTCATAAACTGGTAAGAGATGGAACTGATCCCCCATAGTACACAAAACAGGTCCGAACGCTGTTGCAGAGGCAACTCAAAAAGCATGCGAAGTACAGAAGAACGTGAAATCCCGAAGATTGGCTATAATTTACAGACGCGCGAAATTTGGCACGGACTTCAATGCGAGATGCCTTTAATAGGTTCCACAACGAAACATTGTCTCGAAATTTGGTAGAAAATCCGAAGAAATTCTGGTCGTATGTAAGGTACACAAGCGGCAAGACACAGTCAATACCTTCGGTGCGCAGTGCCGATTGTACTGTTACCGACGACTGTGCCGCTAAAGCGGAGTTATTGGACGCAGTTTTCCGAAATTCTTCACCAGGGATGACGAATGGAATATTCCAGAATTTGAAACACGAACAGCTGCTAGCATGAGTTTCTTAGAAGTAGATACCTTAGGGGTTGCGAAGCAACTCAAATCGCTTGATACGGGCAAGTCTTCAGGTCTAGATTGTATACCGATTAGGTTCCTTTCAGATTACGCTGATACAATAGCTCCCTACTTAACAATCATATACAATCGCTCGCTCACCGACAGATCTGTACCTGCAGATTGGAAAATTGCGCAGGTCGCACCAGTGTTTAAGAAGGGTAGTAGGAGTAATCCATCTAACTACAGACCTATATCATTGACGTCGGTTTGTAGTAGGGTTTTGGAGCATATACTGTATTCAAACATTATGAATCACCTCGAAGGGAACGATCTATTGATACGTAATCAGCATCGTTTCAGAAAACATCGTTCTTGTGCAACGCAGCTGGCTCTTTATTCGCACGAAGTAATGGCCGCTATCGACAGGGGATCTCAAGCTGATTCCGTATTTCTAGATTTCCGGAAAGCTTTCGACACTGTTCCTCACAAGAGACTTCTAATCAAGCTGCGGGCCTGTGGGGTATCGTCTCAGTTGTGCGACTACATTCGTGATTTCCTGTCAGGAAGGTCGCCGTTCGTAGTAATAGACGGCAAATCATCGAGTAAAACTGAAGTGATATCAGGTGTTCCCCGGGGAAGCGTCCTGGGACCTCTGCTGTTCCTGATCTATATAAATGACCTGGGTGACAATCTGAGCAGTTCTCTTAGGTTGTTCGCAGATGATGCTGTAATTTACCGTCTAGTAAGGTCATCCGAAGAACAGTATCAGTTGCAAAGAGATTTAGAAAAGATTGCTGTATGGTGTGGCAGGTTGCAGTTGACGCTAAATAACGAAAAGTGTGAGGTGATCCACATGAGTTCCAAAAGAAATCCGTTGGAATTCGATTACTCGATAAATAGTACAATTCTCAAGGCTGTCTATTCAACTAAGTACCTGGGTGTTAAAATTACGAACAACTTCAGTTGGAAAGACCACATAGATAATATTGTGGCGAAGGCGAGCCAAAGGCAGGTCACTTAGAAGATGCAACAAGTCCACCAAAGAGACAGCTTACACTACACTCGTTCGTCCTCTGTTAGAATATTGCTGCGCGGTGTGGGATCCTTACCAGGTGGGATGGACGGAGGACATCGAAAGGGTGCAAAAAAGGGCAGCTCGTTTTGTATTATCACGTAATAGGGGGGAGAGTGTGGCAGATATGATACGCGAGTTGGGATGGGAGTCATTAAAGCAAAGACATTTTTCGTCACGGCGAGATCTATTTACGAAATTTCAGTCACCAACTTTCTCTTCCGAATGCGAAAATATTTTGTTGAGCCCAACCTACATAGGTAGGAATGATCATCAAAATAAAATAAGAGAAATCAGAGCTCGAACAGAAAGGTTTAGGTGTTCGTTTTTCCCGCGCGCTGTTCGGGAGTGGAATGGTAGGGAAATAGTATGATTGTGATTCGATGAACCCTCTGCCAAGCACTTAAACGTGGATTGCAGAGTAATCATGTAGATGTAGATGTAGGGAGTTCAACTGCTCAGATATTTTAAATTTTTTATTTTACTGAAATGTCCTGGACGGCATTATACTCTGCTCGGTTTGGCTTTCAGCGGTAATGGAAGCTGCGCCCCTGTACAACGGAGACCAAACGTTAGTGGAGGACACTATATCGCATAGGCATATTTTGAATTGTACGCATACTTTGGATCACGGGTCGAAAGAAAATAAGGACGTACCGCCTTCAACAACACCATGCCTAGTAATGCACTGCGGTGTGTAAACCAACCTTCAGGTGATAAGAGCTTCACTTACTTATGTTTTAAAGTTGTCTTTATTATTAGCGTTAGTAGGATAAAAGGGTCACAGGTAATGTTTGTAAGTAACCATGGAACCCAAAAAACTGCACGTTTTTTTACTGTATGTAGCTGGCAATTCAGTTTTGGAGAGCAATGTATATGGCAGCCGGTATGCGGTCCCTGGGCACCTTGTTCATTGGGTTGCAGTTTTAGGACAAGCGGGAAAAAGAAAAGAGGTAGAAGAGAGAGGACGAGGTAGGAGGTGGTACAAGAAGAAGAAGAAGAAGAAGAAGACGAAGAGGAAGTGGATTGGAATGCACTGAAATGGGAAGGGAGTAGAAATGAGTGAAAAGGAAGTTTTAGCATATTCGGATTGAACTGCGTTCAGCAACAAGTCCAGAATTGCGTTCGTTGTTTTGTTTGTTGTGGCTTGGCACTGATCACCAGTGAAGCAATGCAAAAGAAACCGTTTCATTGTTCCAACCAATGCGATGTTGGAATGGGTGTTGTTGGGTGATTTGAATACCTACATATTATAAAAATGGTGCGTGTGTGCGTTTGCGTGTTTTCCAGATCTCCCCCTAAAATAATGCACCGATTTCAACCAAACTTGGTACACATTACACATAACCCTTACAGTTGTGGTAAGAACCACCTACCAATCATAGTTGATGAGATATGATGTCATAAACAATGAAATACCTTAAAAATTGGCACATCATGTGCGACATTTAAATTTATTACGTCTGTGGTACTATCTCAAATAAATTTCGCAGACAGCACCCACATACGCAGCTAAACGCACCTCCAAAATTATGTCATGGTACCACAAATAGTTCAGGAGATATGACGTCAGGAAGACTAAGATGCGTGAAAAACTGCCACGTTGTGTGTGACGTTTAAATTTATTACTTTTTTTGCTAGTAACTTTATTCGCAAAACATTTTGCAGACTGCATCCACATATGCCGCTGAATGTACCTATAACACGAGTATATTGTACGACAAATAGCTCAAGGGCTGTGACATCATAAACACTAAGTTGTTTGAAAAAATGCCGCATCACGCATGAACTTTTATTACATTTATTCTTTGCTACTAAGACACTCCTACAGTCGAGTCAGCGTAAGTAAATTCCTAACACCTTCGAGCGCTTTTGACAGCTTTTAACTGCGAAGCACAAACGGCTGTAAGCGAAAACAATCGTCATCCGTACAATTACGAAAGGGAATTGCCATAGAGACGTTTACAAAATCGCGTTGTAGATGCGCGAAGCAGTACGGGAACAGTCCAGGATATTACACTACAAACCCTGTTCCCTTTTTGTTTTCACCTCTAATAGAGAACTGACAAAATGGATACGCGGGCAATGCCGGGTTGGCAGCTATTTTGTAGAACTGTTGAAATGTGTACCTTCCATTTAATTGCGAAGACGTGTTGATTTTAACACAGGAATAAACAGGCTAAGCAGCGTTGAGGATTACCCAAAAATGGTGGGATAACGGCGCGGGGGGGGGGGGGGAGGGAATAAAGTCAAATTCTGCCGTGGGTCACAGCCTAAAACAGTTGCAGAAGGCTTACTGTCAGAATAGCTGCAGCGCAGGTGAACTGCCTAATCTGTGTCATCTACACAATACTGTACAGTCCGTGGAAGATAGCACGAAGTGTCAGTATTATCGGCTTCCTGTCCTGTCCCACACGCCTCTTGGGCAAGGGAAAAATGCCTGTCTGGACACGTCTGTACGTGCCGTTATCTGTTCGATCTTACTCTGGCACACTGGACTCGCATCCGGGAGGATGACGGTTCAATCCCGCGTCTGGTCATACTGATTTAGGTTTTCCGTGATTTCCCGAAATCGCTCCAGGCAAATGCCGGGATGGTTCCTTTGAAAGGGCACGGCCGACTTCCTTCCCCGTACTTCCCTAATCCGATGAGACCGATGACCTCGCTGTCTGGTCTCCTTCCCCAGACAACCCAACCCAACCTTACTCTGGCGGCCCCTCCGGGATGTGGCAGTATAATGGTAGCGATTAATTGACTGTTTATGAAAAGAGCGCGTACGATGAGACTAGGCTTACCCAACACAACATAAGCTGTGACGAGGAAATCCAGCTTATAACAAGATCCTCGCAGATTACGTCATACCTGATGTTTTCCCAATACCGACTCTCACGATATTTTTAAATAGCTGTTTGCTCTGGTTAGCTTGCACTGGTGCTAGTTATTTTGTTTTATGTTTAATCCTGTTATTCGGAACGACGGAAGTTGAAGTTCTATCGTCTCGTCCAAGACGAGATCATTAAAGGCTGTGCACAAACTCGAATAGGCGGAGCATTGAGAAGCAAATAGACCGTGTTCTTCCAAAGGCATCGTAGAACATAATTCAAGCGGTTTAGGGATTTCCAGAATGCGGGTTCTTCATGTATTTTTAATCACAGAAAAAGTCACACGGAATCATGTTTCAAATA
The DNA here is from genome assembly GCF_023898315.1 of Schistocerca nitens. NCBI lineage: Eukaryota > Metazoa > Arthropoda > Insecta > Orthoptera > Acrididae > Schistocerca > Schistocerca nitens. The sequence goes on along the minus strand of NC_064614.1, from coordinate 584,095,093 downwards.
TGAGGGAATGACTCACAATTTTCATTGTTGATGTCTCAATGTATTCTGAGGTCCACATGCAGAGTCATTGTCGCGATGAAGCAGCAGCTAGTCCTTGAGTCCAGACTTTTTCTGTCGTATTAGCTGGAAAACAACGAGGGCATACGTGGTCAGAATAGCTGCAGCGCAGGTGAACTGCCTAATCTGTGTCATCTACACAATACTGTACAGTCCGTGGAAGAGTTCTGAAACAGCTGTTGCTTCATGTTCCCACTGTACTGGAAACTCTGCCGTAGCAGACCATTATTTAATCTATCGATTTACGTTCGCCGGCCGAAGTGGCCGTGCGGTTAAAGGCGCTGCAGTCTGGAACCGCAAGACCGCTACGGTCGCAGATTCGAATCCTGCCTCGGGCATGGATGTTTGTGATGTCCTTAGGTTAGTTAGGTTTAACTAGTTCTAAGTTCTAGGGGACTAATGACCTCAGCAGTTGAGTCCCATAGTGCTCAGAGCCATTTGAACCATTTTTTGATTTACGTTCGACAATAACGTCTTTCGTCAGGTAAATAAACTGTATTTCGAGTAGCACATAAAAATGAAGGACGCGCAGTTGTTTCAGTGAATCCTGTGGACTACAGCTGAGTATGACGCTGAATACAGCCATCGCCAAATTCAAAGTGATCCACTTAACGAAGACTTCAGACAATGTCTTGTATTATGACTGTATCGCTTCCCATCTGTACAGCTATATTTCGTTCGCCTTGTCATTTTGATACGTTGTGTAATCTTTAACTTGTGCTTCTTGGAATATTATGTGTCGACGCTTTGAAGCGCATTAATGATCTCAACAGTGCTGCTAACTGTACGAAATTTATCAACTTTATATTCGTGTGTGATACTTGCCATTTTGCGTATTGTATACATCAATAACTGTTATATGATCCTGATGTAATGAGATCCTTTTCAGGAAGTATAAAAACGGCAATATTCTGAAACTGTTTAAACATATAAAATAATATATTAGTATGACGGCCAGAGTATGGCGTTGTTAATTTTTTTTTTTAACTGCCATTGTATGGAAGACAGGCAGGAATTGTGCGGGCAGGTGCGTAGTAGCCACCGGAGGGTTCAGTCGGTAGAAAGCTGTGGTCAACAGAGACCTGTAGACCTCCATAATGCTATTAGGCAGTTTCAGAAAGGTGAATTATGGACAGCATGTATGTAATGTTTTGTTGAGTGAGCTATGGAGAACGAAGAGGCAAAATTGAGAGCTTTACACGTACTACATATTAATAACATCTGCAGGTGACAACTGCTCCGTGTAGTGGAAAGGCTTCAAGCATTTCGAGCTCATGTAACTACACCTTATTTAGTGTCAAGAATATAAAGCAATACAATGTCCAATATGGGTGTGTGGCGTTAAAAAACCCTATCCTACAGTCCAATTTCTGTTTACTGTGGACAGGCCTCAGATAATTATTTAGGGTAACTGTACGTGTGTTATAGTTAAATGCAGGAATTGTACCATTCTTATGATTTTCACTATTTACGGGTCATTTCGTGAAAACTGAAGGTTTTGCTACATCTGTAGCACTGCCTGTTCCATATTTTAGTCGCCGGCCGGAGTGGCCGAGCGGTTCTAGGCGCTTAAGTCTGGAACCGCGCTACCGCTACGTTCGCAGGTTCGAATAGTGCACAGAGCTATTTGAACCATATTTTAGTCGAAAATCAACAAGGCTTGCATCATCAAACCTTCGCTGTGTATTGTTCATATTCTGGTCTATCTGTTTCTTATTGTAATGTTAATGCTTCAATGTAAATTGCACAAATGTTACATCCTTAACCATAGACTGACCCTTTCACTGTTCCGGCTTCATTATGTAACGCAGTGTCTAAATATCTAATTTCCACTGTGGCTTCTTTAATCAGTACTGACACATTCCACTAATGTGACGTAATGAACACATTCCACTAATGTGACGTAATGAACAGGCCGGCCGCGGTGGTCTCGCGGTTCTAGGCGCGCAGTCCGGAACCGTGGGACTGCTACGGTCGCAGGTTCGAATCCTGCCTCGGGCATGGATGTGTGTGATGTCCTTAGGTTAGTTAGGTTTAAGTAGTTCTAAGTTCTAGGGGACTGATAACCACAGCAGTTGAGTCCCATAGTGCTCAGAGCCATTTGAACCATTTGAACGTAATGAACAGTTCGTTATTGGAAGCAACGGCATACAGGTTTACTAATTAACCATTATAAAGCCACCTTGCTCAATAGTGGAGCAACATTAATGAAACAGAGTTGTTAATGTAACTATGGTCACTCTGTGAATGTCTGAATGTGTATGAGTAGGAATTTTCTGAAATGAAAGAGAGATAGCGAAAGAGTCATTTGAATTAACTGAATTTATTTTCAGCCTCCTATCAACTTGTCTGTACAATGGTAGTCAACTGGAATTTGCAAAAATTAGTACGGAAGGTTCGTATTCACTATTTGTTCATTCTGTGAGTATTATAATATGACGATAAGAACAGCGTTGTGTGCGGTGGTAATCAATTCTTTCTATTAACAGTCCGATCGCCGTGTATTTTAATGAAAAGATCCATTATCCGGCGGGATTTGTCTAAATGTGTGTCTCCGCAGAGCATTATTGAAACGTAAGACAATGTTGTACGACGAAAATCGTGAGAAGTAAACTTGTTCTATTACGACATGTGCAAGTTAGCGTGCAATCTTAATTATACTCGAATTGAGTAATTGCGAAGATAAGTTTAGCGTTATAGTGTAACAACTGACATGCCGTCACAGCCGGTACCGCAGCTATAAAAGGACAGTGCAATTAGCCATATGGCAGAAAAGTAAGGCGTTAAATATTCATTCCTAATTACATGCAAGACTATGTACCTTTGCGTGTGAATATTGAAGTCTCAGAGATTACAAATGACGCGCTTAGATGATTTCGTAACGACTAACTCGTTCTCGCTTCCCACGCCCGGGTTCCCGGGTTCGATTCCCGGCGGGGTCAGGGATTTTCTCTGCCTCGTGATGGCTGGGTGTTGTGTGCTGTCCTTAGGTTAGTTAGGTTTAAGTAGTTCTAAGTTCTAGGGGACTTATGACCACAGCAGTTGAGTCCCATAGTGCTCAGAGCCATTTGAACCATTTTGAACGACTAACTCTTTAAAAGCACTGTTGCTGCCGAGACTGCGCTCTGCAATCAGACCCATATGTATCCAATTAGAAATAAGCAACTAGCATACATTCAAAGGCGGATAGCGAATGCTGCGACTTACCTGTCTGCTAAACATAGTGTGAGATGTTCGTAATATTCGAGGCTAGATCACTCAAATATCTCCCCGTATTTATATCCTCTTCGTTTTTGTCCTCTTTCTGCGTGTTTCGGCGTAATTTTTTTTAATATTGCAGAATATATTTGTCATTATTAGTAATGTTAGGAGAAAAAATTAACGCGTTTAATTCAGAACTCACACTATCGTATCACAGCTTAAAAAGAGTTTACATACACACATTCTTTTCTGTCTGACCATGGAGGTAAAAAAAGAAGAGATGGCACAACAGACTTACGCTGTACGTTGTTTTGAAGTCAGAGAGAGCGGCGCGTGCCGCCATTTTAAGTAGCCCAAAACATTATCAGTCTATTGTTTATGATTGCTTCTTGCTCGTTATTTCTATCGGTACATTCAACAACTGTTAAAAATACTAAAAATTACGGTGCTTACTTGAATAACGTAGTGTCAGGAATCCAATTTCGAACGTTTTGATTTCCTTGAATGCGTGTTTGATCTAGTAATACGACACATTTAACATCATTAATGTAACTTGTTTTTGTAGATGGATTTCGTATAACAAAGAATAGAAGGATATTATGTGAAAAGGATGCTTTCGTAATGCATTTTATTTCACTTGTACTATATTTGTTTCGATAGCAAATGAAACTGGAACTCGTAAACTAACGCTTGTTTGCTTAGTGGTACTGCTTCTTGTTCGGTACATGTTGAGCTTTCAACTGGTATGCACAGCATTTTTAATGTTCACGTTTGCAAAACACTTACCTACGTGTTCTTTGTTAGTTCATAAACGTGTGCAATGAGGAAAGAATCAAGACATGCTATCGCATCTTGTGCATGCCAAAAAAGTGAACGATTGTTGAAACGCCAAAGAAACAGAACTGCGTAGAAGTATACCTCCATGCAGAATAGAGTTTTTGTTTTATTAGATTGTCAGAGCGTTAGTTTCATTGTAGTTTACACATCTTCTCACTTTGACGTCTTACCTACGACACATCATTCAGTGTGTGGCCAATAATAGCAATTTACAAAGTGAAAAAACGATATATTGTTTTTTAAATATCGTCCAGCATTGTGGAATTCTATAAATGTTGTTACGGTAATAGTCTCAAACGCTTAAGACCCAAACTGTTTGTTTCTTTTCTCGGAATGATTCCCAGTAGCTCTGTCAGTTTTTTTAAGGAATAACCAAATATAGCACAATTGGAATTTGCGTCTACTTTGATCACCTGCTTGATTTTACTTTTGAATTTCATATTGAGGTTTTCAAAGTATATATGCTTCGTAATATACCAATAGTTAGTTAGTTTCATATTCCACGGTTCATTTGTCCGATAAATCGTAATGATATGGAACGAGTCATTAGACACTGACATAAATTTTTTTGTAGATATGCCTCTATGCTGAGCATTTATTAATTTTAACGGTTTTTAATTGAAGACAGACATATCTTAGTCCGTAATTCCTATCCATCACAATTTACACATTACATTAATAGATAATTTTCCGCGGAATATGAGGAGTAGTCAAAGAAAAATGTTTTCATTTTAATTTCAAATTTTATTTTGCTGTGTGTCAGGCATTTTATATCAATGAGTACGTGACCAAAACGTTTGGTTGCAGAACTGTGAACCGCTGCTTGTACTACAGAAAATTCAATGTGGCGTAATGAATGTGATTTTTCTTCTTCTAGTATTGTAGCTATGTACATCATTGTTGCTGTTGAAATGCAGTGTATTATTTACACAAACTTCCTGTGGCAATAACTATACTGTGAAACGGATAGAATGCTACTCAAGGCAGGCACGACGAAAAGACTGTTCACATAAATTTTCAGCCAAAGCCTCCGCCAGGAAGGAAGCATACACATTCATAAAGTCATACACACTAAACTCACGCACACATGACCGCTGTCTCGGATGTTCCAGGCTATTTTAAGGGGGAGCAAATGTGAACAACGAATAATAATTATCGACGAGAGGAATTTTGGGCATGCGATGCTGCCCCAACAATCAGCGCGGTTACGTACCCATGCGTTGTACTGGAACAAAACCGTTGATACAGCGTGGCTAGGATGTCGGAGCGTTTGCGATTTGGAAGGCAATGAAAAGCACAGGAAAGAAGAGACAGAACGGACGCTGAGTAAAGTAAGCCAATTCGAAAATCAAATGACAGAAATGAAACCACTACAATAAAAGCAAAGAGTGCGACAATAATTCATGTATACAAAAGAAAATATCGCTTGAACGGCTCCACTTATGAATGAAATGTGATTTCTTTGAACTTTAGATTACGATCAGAGCGAATAGTACACCCATAAACAACGCAATCTGGCATTTTTGATGAAACAACTACGTCTCCACACAACCAAACCACCCATCACTGTCGAAACTGGACACGGGCAGGTCGGAGTGACGTCACGGGGAAGTATCACCGTGGTGAGCCATGGAGGTATGAATGCGGTGAACCTAATATTTTGTGGGTAGTTAAGAATGGCGGACATCGGCTTCAGGTTTGTGACGTAATGACACCTCCCTTGTGTTTTTTTTAACCTCCATGTTTCTGACAGTGAAACTCGTTCTCTGACTGCAAGCATCAGCATCAAAGAGGCAGAATACCATAGCGGGGCAACCGTGAAGGTAAAAACATGAAGGAAGTTGTCATTAAGTCACAAACTTGAAGTCGACGTCCACCATCTTACATAGCCCCAAATATTAGGTTCTCCGCATTTATACCCCCATGATTCACCGCAGTGGTACTTCCTCATGATGTCACTTTGACGTTGTCATGCCCAGTTCCAACCGTTTGGGATGTCTATCGACTTTTGTGGTAGAATCCCAACTAGTATCTGGTGATTTCATTGTGCGGAGACGTAATTGTTTCACCAAAAATGCCAGTTTGTATCATTTACGGGTGTATTAATCTAAAGTTTAAAGGAATAACATTCCATTCGTATGTGGAGCCATTCAAGTAATATTTTCTTTTGCATACATAAATTATGTTTGCGCTGTTCACTTTTATGCTTTCCTGTGTTTTTCATTGCCTTCCAAACCGCATACGCTCCGACATCCTAGCCACACTGTATCAACAGCCACGTGTCCGCTCAACACACGGATACGTGGCCGCACTATTGGGTGGTGCAGCACCTCATGCCCTAAATTCCTCCCGCCGATAATTATTCGTTGTTCATATTAACTCTCTCTTTAAAAACGATTCTGGCTAGAACAGCCGGAGACAGGGTAATATACACTCCTGGAAATTGAAATAAGAACACCGTGAATTCATTGTCCCAGGAAGGGGAAACTTTATTGACACATTCCTGGGGTCAGATACATCACATGATCACACTGACAGAACCACAGGCACATAGACACAGGCAACAGAGCATGCACAATGTCGGCACTAGTACAGTGTATATCCACCTTTCGCAGCAATGCAGGCTGCTATTCTCCCATGGAGACGATCGTAGAGATGCTGGATGTAGTCCTGTGGAACATCTTGCCATGCCATTTCCACCTGGCGCCTCAGTTGGACCAGCGTTCGTGTTGGACGTGCAGACCGCGTGAGACGACGCTTCATCCAGTCCCAAACATGCTCAATGGGGGACAGATCCGGAGATCTTGCTGGCCAGGGTAGTTGACTTACACCTTCTAGAGCACGTTGGGTGGCACGGGATACATGCGGACGTGCATTGTCCTGTTGGAACAGCAAGTTCCATTGCCGGTCTAGGAATGGTAGAACGATGGGTTCGATGACGGTTTGGATGTACCGTGCACTATTCAGTGTCCCCTCGACGATCACCAGTGGTGTACGGCCAGTGTAGGAGATCGCTCCCCACACCATGATGCCGGGTGTTGGCCCTGTGTGCCTCGGTCGTATGCAGTCCTGATTGTGGCGCTCACCTGCACGGCGCCAAACACGCATACGACCATCATTGGCACCAAGGCAGAAGCGACTCTCATCGCTGAAGACGACACGTCTCCATTCGTCCCTCCATTCACGCCTGTCGCGACACCACTGGAGGCGGGCTGCACGATGTTGGGGCGTGAGCGGAAGACGGCCTAACGGTGTGCGGGACCGTAGCCCAGCTTCATGGAGACGGTTGCGAATGGTCCTCGCCGATACCCCAGGAGCAACAGTGTCCCTAATTTGCTGGGAAGTGGCGGTGCGGTCCCCTACGGCACTGCGTAGGATCCTACGGTCTTGGCGTGCATCCGTGCGTCGCTGCGGTCCGGTCCCAGGTCGACGGGCACGTGCACCTTCCGCCGACCACTGGCGACAACATCGATATACTGTGGAGATCTCACGCCCCACGTGTTGAGCAATTCGGCGGTACGTCCACCCGGCCTCCCGCATGCCCACTATACGCCCTCGCTCAAAGTCCGTCAGCTGCACATACGGTTCACGTCCACGCTGTCGCGGCATGCTACCAGTGTTAAAGACTGCGATGGAGCTCCGTATGCCACGGCAAACTGGCTGACACTGACGGCGGCGGTGCACAAATGCTGCGCAGCTAGCGCCATTCGGCGGCCAACACCGCGGTTCCTGGTGTGTCCGCTGTTCCGTGCGTGTAATCATTGCTAGTACAGCCCTCTCGCAGTGTCCGGAGCAAGTATGGTGGGTCTGACACACCGGTGTCAATGTGTTCTTTTTTCCATTTCCAGGAGTATATATATGTGTGTGTGTGTGTGTTTTGCTTCCTTTCTGAAGAAGTCTTACTTACATGAACACTCTTTTCGTCGTGCCTGTCTATTGCTCGGCCTGTTAGTAGCAGTCAACCAGATTCACAGTGTAGTTATTTCCTCGTGAAGTTTGTTGCGAATAATCCGTTGCATTTCAACAGGAACAGTGATGTACCTAATTACAATACCGGAAGAAAAAAAAACATTCATTATGCCATCAAGGTTCTCTGCAGCACAAATTAGGGTTGACAATGCTGCAACGAAAAGTTATGATCACTTACCCAGTGATATAAAAGTCTCGCAGACAGCAAAGTAAAATTTGAAAGTAAATTGAAAACGGTTCTCTTTAACAACTCTTCCTATTCTGCAGAAGATTATCTATTATTCGAATGTGTAAATGGTGATGACTAGGAATTACTGACTAACATGTCTGCCTGTAATTAAAAAAAAAACTAATAAATGATCAGCATGGATGCATATTTCCAACAACAAAAAAGTTTTATTGAATGACTCGTTCCACATCATAACGATTTAGCGTCTAAATGCTACGTGGAACATGAAACTAACTGACTATTGATATATCACAAAGCATGGTATAGGCTTATATGCTCTGAAAACCTCAAAATGAAATTCAGAAGTGAAATCGAACAGAGATCAAAGTAGACGTACATACCAATCGCGATGTGTTTGGTTGTTCCTGAAAAACTGACGGAGTTGCTTCCGACAAATATTCCGGGAAAAGAAGCGAATCGTCTACTGCTGGAAAGGAAGTCTTATATGTTACACAGGTTACTCACTAAAAAAATGGTTCAAATGGCTCTGAGCACTATGGGACTTAACATCTGAGGTCATCAGTCCCCTAGAACTTAGAACTACTTAAACCTAACTAACCTAAGGACAGCACACGCATCCATGCCCGAGGCAGGATTCGAACCTGCGACCGTAGCGGTCGCGCGGTTCCAGGCTGAAGCGCCTAGAACCGCTCGGCCACAGTGACCGGCTATCACTGCTAAAAAAAGAATACTTACTTAGATGTTGAAGCAAAATACATTTTACGGGATCCAAGCTCTTGAGTTCATTCCCTTTATTACATTCATAGTATTGCACAATGCTGGAGCATGTTTAGAAAATTATATTGTTTTTTATACTTAAACTGGTGTTACTGGTCACACACCGCACGACGCACCGTAGCTTAGATTTCAAAGTGAGAAGATGTGTAAACTTCAGTGAAACTAATGCATTGACAATCTGATAAAACAAGAACACTCTTCTTCATGAAGGTATATCTGTACGCAGTTCTGTTTCTTTGACATTTCAGTAGTCGTTCCGTTTGTTGACACTCACAAGATAAGATAGCATACCTTGCTTATTCCGTCATTGTACACGTTTATGGGCTAGCAAAGAACACCTGTATAAGTTTTTTGCAAACGTGAACATTAAAAATGTTGTGCATCGAGTTTGGGCCTCAGCGCCCTTGCAGCAATCAAACCTTCTTCAGTAAGCAATGGCATTACAATCGCTTCAGCGGTTTGCATTTTACGGCCTCCGGCTGGATTGTTTTTGAATGACATTAATATGCTTTACAATGTACGACGTGAAACGGTGTGTAACTTAAATGTTCCCCGTCTGACCAAGGGGAGTCATATACATGGTGATTTTTTTCCACTGTGTACAAACTCAAACGATTGATCGATGAGAGGCTACGGAACAAAAAAAGTCTAATGAACTTATGTCAGGAAATGCATGGTTTCCATGCTAAAGACCATTTAGTCAATCATACGTCGTTACAGAGACTGCGGTCTAATTCGCGCTGTACCATGCAGCCTCACATACAGTATGTGTTGAAAGTGATTTCCCTGTGCCTCAACGCATGCGTGTACACGCCATAGCATGTTCTGTCTCACACGTTCACATCGGTCAGGCTGCATCCGAACAGTGTCGAAGGCAGCATGAATACGCTGCTCCAGTGTTTCCACATCTCGAACAGGCTGTCATACGATGCTTTTGAGATGGCCCCATAACCAGTAATCGCACGGGTTGAGATCTAGTGATCTCAGTTCATGCTGTGACCGAGCGGTTCTAGGCGCCTCAGTCCGGAACCACGCGACTACTACGGTCGCGGGTTCGAATCCTGCCTTGGGCATGGATGTGTGTGATGTCCTTAGATTAGTTAGGTTTAAGTAGTTCTAAGTCTAGGGGACTGATGACCTCAGATGTTAAGTCCCATAGTGCTTAGAGCCATTTTGAACCATTTTTGAACCCTCGTTCGATCCATCGACCAGGGAAGACACGACTGAGATGCGTCCAGACGTTAATGACGAAGTGGGCTGGAACGCGATCACGTAACAGCCACATAACTCTTCGAGTCATCAATGACACTTCTTCCAATAGGGGAGGCAAAGTCACCGGCAAGAAACGCCGATAGTTCCGGCCTCTTAGGACGTGGAAGGAGACTGTTCCCAAAATACGGTCGCCAGTCATCCCCACCCACACATTCCGTCTGCACCGATGCTGATGATTCGCAGTCACCATACCATGGGAGTTCTGCATACAAGATACCACTCCGCCTAAAGGTGGCCTCATATTTGAACAGAGTGGATAACACAAATCCCGGAATCGTAGTTGCCTGGTGAAGAAACCAGGAACAAAATTGCTCCAGATGCTGGAAGTCTGTCGCTAGTAAGCCCTGCACACACAGTAAGTGATAATAGTAGTAACAGTTGTCATTGAGAATGTTCCACACGGTCGTGTGGCTTACCCTGTACTGGTGGGCCAACTGCCTGGTACTGACATAGTGTTAATCACATTTTCCTCCAAATCTGGTGTCCGAAAATTTCAGGTGCGTCCGTCATGATTTCCTGCTTCCTGAAATGACGCTGCCGGCCGGTGTGGCCGAGCGGTTCTAGGTGCTTCAGTCCGGAAACGCGCTGCTGCCGTCACAGGTTCGAATCCTGCCTCGGGCATGGATGTGTGCGATGTCCTTAGCTCTAAGTCTAGGGGACTGATGACCTCAGATGTTAAGTCCCATAGTGATTAGAGCCATTTGAGCCATTTTTTGAAACGACGCTGTCTCAGACAAAAAGTGAAACACTGTTGCTGTGATTGTTGTCGGTGGAGATAGGTCTCCTGATAGAACGTTGCTGCCCGCCGCCGGTTGCCATTGGCCTCTCTGTAAGTAAACACCATGTTGGCAAGCTCTCGATTCGAATACGGAACCACTGTGTACAATGCCGTATCACATCCACTATGTGATGAGTCAGCAAGAGAAATGAATCGGACACGACATTGCCAGTTACTACGGCAAGAGAGGCGCTAGGGTCTGACGTGCGAGGAACAGTACTACCCTCTAGGAGGAAACCATGCATTCCGTAACTGCGGCTGCATGGTACAGCGCTTATTCGACCGAAGTCTCTGGAACAAGGTCTGATTGAATAAATGGTCTCTAGCATGGAAGCCATGCATTTCCGGCCGCGCGGGATTAGCCGAGCGGTCTCAGGCGCTGCAGTCATGGACTGTGCGGCTGGTCCCGGCGGAGGTTCGAGTCCTCCCTCGCGCATGGGTGTGTGTGTTTGTTCTTAGGATAATTTAGGTTAAGTAGTGTGTAAGCTTAGCAGTTAAGTCCCATAAGATTTCACACACGATTTTTTTCATGCATTTCCGGACATAAGCTCATTACAACTTTTTTGTCCCTTATCCCCTCACCGATCAGTCACCAGAGTTTGTACATGGTAGAAAAAAATCGCCATTTATACATATTATTCAAATGCAAACGTACTAAACGTCGTAAGAAGCAAGCCGGTGGAAATTTGCATATGCCGCCTTAGGATAACGTAATGAGACCCTCAGCAGGCAAAATGATGCTGACTTTCAGTTTCGTTGTCCTATGTCCGATACTCATCGAATTCTTTGAGCACGGTAAAACCATTAACAGTGACGCGTCGTGTGAGACACTGAGACTCTGTGGCCCGCGCAAGTCCATCAAGAGTGAACGGCCTGGGCCGCTCACGGAGGGGGTGATTCTGCTCCACGATAAAGCGCGTCCACACGACTTTCGTAAGATAACGCGAAGTGTAATGGCCAAGTTCAAGTAGTGAGAGCAGCATGGGCGTCTATCCTACAGTCCAGACATCTCGTCCTACTAGGAAAAAAGGAAACAGTGCGGAGGAGAGGCTGCTGTCAGAGCCACAGGAATTCTGGGAACAGGGAATACTTCGGCTCGTGAAAGAGTGTGATAGTTGTGCTCAGGCCTCTGGTAACTGAAGAAAGACAGTGTTTTGCGTACCTTTCCTTTCGAATACCCCTCTTACAACACTATAGCCGGCCGGTGTGGCCGAGCAGTTCTAGGCGCTTCAGTCTGGAACCACGCGACCTCTGCGGTCGCAGGTTCGAATCCTGCCTCGGGCATTGATGTGTGTGATGTCCTTAGGTTAGTTAGGTTTAAGTAGTTCTAAGTTCTAGGGTACTAATGACCTCAGATGATAAGTCCCATAGTGCTTAGAGCCATTTGAACCATCTGAACAACACTATAACGTACGTAATTAAAACTTGTATTTCCTTTTACATCATGAGTAATTTTTGTCGATGTATCGTCATCCACGAAAGATACAAACGGTTGTAATCGTTATACACTACTAGCCATTAAAATTGCTACACCAAGAAGAAAAACAGATGATAAACGGGTATTCATTCGACAAATATATTATACTAGAACTGTGATTACATTTTCCCGGCGGGGTCAGGGATTTTCTCTGCCTCGTGATGACTGGGTGTTGTGTGATGTCCTTAGGTTAGTTATGTTTAAGTAGTTCCAAGTTCTAGGGGACTGATGACCATAGATGTTAAGTCCCATAGTGCTCAGAGCCATTTGAACCATTGGATTATATTTTCACGCAATTTGGGTGCATAGATCCTGAGAAATCAGTGCCCAGAACAACCACCTGTGGCCGTAATAGCAGCCTTGATACGCCTGGGCATCGAGTCAAACAGAACTTGGATGGCGTGTACAGGTACAGCTGCCCACGCAGCTTCAACACGATACCACATGTAGGATTTCGCAGGGATCGAATGAAGGGTAGAGCCACGGGTCGTAACAAATCTGAAATGTAACGTCCACTATTCAAAGTGCCGTCAATGCGAACAAGAGGTGACCGAGACGTGTAACCAATGGCACCCAATACCATCACGCCGGGCGATACGCCAATGTGGCGATGACGAATACACGCTTCCAATGTGCGTTCACCGCGATGTCGCCAAAGACGGATGCGACCATGATAATGGTGGTCGTCGAGCACAGCATCGCAGGCGCTCCTGTCTGTGATGCAGCGTCAAGAGTAACCGCAGCCATGGTCTCCGAGCTGATAGTCCGTGCTGCTGCAAACGTCGTCGAACTGTTCGTGCAGATGGTTGTTGTCTTGCAAACGTCCCCATCTGTTGACTCAGGGATCGAGACGTGGCTGCACGATCCGTTACAGCCATGCGGATAAGATGCCTGTCATCTCGACTGCTAGTGATACGAGGCCGTTGGGATCCAACACGGCGTTCCGTATTACCCTCCGGAACCCACCGATTCCATATTCTGCTAACAGTCATTGGATCTCGACCAACGCGAGCAGCAATGTCGCGATACGATAAACCGCAATCGCGATAGGCTACAATCCGACCTTTATCAAAGTCGGAAACGTGATGGTACGCATTTCTCCTCCTTACACGAGGCATCACAACAACGTTTCACCAGGCAACACCGGTCAACTGCTGTTTGTGTATGAGAAATCGGTTGAAAACTTTCCTCATGTCAGGACGATGTAGGTGTCGCCACTGGCGCCAACCTTGTGTGAATGCTCTGAAAAGCTAATCATTTGCATATCACAGCATCTTCTTCCTGTCGGTTAAAGTTCGCGTGTGGAGTTCGTCATCTTCGTGGTGTAGCAATTTTAATGGCCAGTAGTGTAATTATTTGAATTGCATTTTATTGTTCAAAGTACGGAGATGTGGTTCCTTCTTCTTGCTTGTGAGATAAAGTAAGTAACAGGGCGCCATAAAAGTGTGGTGCAGACGGTGGGCGGCACTAGTTTTGTTGAGGAGGAGGGCGGGCCCCGCTGTGACCCAGAACGTTCCGTGGCCCCCGGCCTGAGGGAGAGGTACTCACTGCCTGGCGCCCGACGGCTGGCTGCTGGACCCTCTTATCGTAAGTCGCGTCGCCCCCGCGACAAACAACAGCAATAAACCGGCCGCACCAGCTACGTAGCAACGACACGGCACTGCACTTCCCTCCCAACTTAGCGCGCGCAGCGAAAGGATCGGCCCCCGCAGTTTCTCCGCGTCTTATCGTGCCCGGGCAAACAGCTCAGCAGCCGACTGCCGACTGAGAGAGCTGCGGAAGCTGGTCACGTCGCCCGCACTCTGGACAGTAACTCCCAGTTATGCCCCCGCAGATGTGTAACTCGCGCAGAGCGGTGTATTGGGCGCGCTAAGTTTCCAGTTTATTGGCCCCAGTGGAACTTGAGACGGAGCTATCTCGGAGAGTTTGTTGCGCTGCTAGACAGGAAAAGGAATTGCTACCGACCCGTCGCACTGAAGAATGGTTTATGAGAGAGAAGGGGATGTGGGGGCGGGAGATTGAGAGACAGAGAGAGACCACCTCCCTACCTACAGAGGAAAAATTATGATTCATTTTAACCACTCTAAACTTATTGTTGGTGTGACTTTCTGCTCTGAAAGCAGGGCTAGTGTACGATATTTACACCGGCAACGACTTAAGTACCAATAGGGTGACACTCATTCCATAAAAAAAAAAAAAAAAAAAAAAAAAAAATCTGAACGTAGAGGAAGCGGTAGATGGGTGACTTTCCTAAATTAGGCTACATTCTTATAAAGAGAGAGCAACTTGATGTAAGATAGTTGGAATGGCTGCACGAAAATTCATCGCGCGGAAATTCAAGTCTGAAAAATGGACCGAAGTTTTTAACTACAATTCAAAGGAATGAAATTTTTAACTACACTTTAAACGTCTAAATCTATGCCTGTAATCAAAGGTGGCAGCAGTAGCAGTGCAACCAGGGGAGGCTCGTCCATAATGGCCAGAGGGGCCCGGCGCCACCACAATTTTGTGATGTAAATTTATTCTGCGTATTTTTTCAGTATTATATGAAATTAATGCTTTCAGCATGACATGATTTTGGCGTAGTACGGGTGACAGAGACCAGAGGTAATCAGGAACGGTTTCCATTGTGCCGTTGCAGAAGCACACGATGTTACTTAGCTGCTCCTGCCTCACCTTCCCACCACTCCATCGTTCCCCAGAGACGAACCTGTTTTCCTTTCCCCACCCTGTGCAGCCGATGGCTGAGGGCCAGCACATGGTGGCTAATACTCCCTCCAGACAGCCGGCTCCATAAACTGCAGTCGTAGTGACGTGACCCAAGTCCTTTCCTGTGCTCCAACTCACCCCATGCCGTAGCATAGCTTTGGTATACCTCGAGCGGACCCAGTCGACTGACCAGCTGACGAATACCCCTTCCTTCCCCACACGTCAGCCAACCCTGCTGTGGCTGTCTCATTATCACTCAAAAAAATGGTTCAAATGTCTCTGAGCACTATAGGACTTAACTTCTGAGGTCATCAGTCCCCTAGAACTTAGAACTACTTAAACCTAACTAACCTAAGGACATCACATACATCCATGCCCGAGGCAGGATTCGAACCTGAGACCGTAGCGGTCGCGCAGTTCCAGACTGTAGCGCCTAGAACCGCTCGGCCACCCCGGCCGGTCATTATCACTCACCCACCTGTCCACACGCGTACGCTCGCTCTGTTTGGGACTAGCCGACTTGGGCCAGTAGCCCGAATGTTCATCTACACCACTTAACGCACCTTCCTGTAGAGTGCAGATCATCACGATATGTTGCAAACAACAAAAGTGGCCATGTCTCAGTAGTGTTACGTATTGTGGAGCTGTGTGGTTGAAACCCATCTATTTTTACAGTGCTTTTGAAGTTAATAAAGCAGATAGTTTGCTAAAAACGCCCTGTGATTTACTAAGTATGGAACAGTAGCTAGAAATCAAGCGGTTGGGGGAACATCAACCAAAAGACTTCTCAATGTCTCAATTCGATGGAAAGAAGAACACTACTTTCTGCAATACATAGTTGTGCAAAAATTGTGTGTTAACAGTGAGCGATGAGAAACAAATGTTATTTTGTTTCTATTGTGTGCTATGTGGTGAAGGATTGCGGACAACAGTCGGCTGTAAGCATCTAAAGCATTTACGTGATCGATGTAGCACATGAGGAGAGTGGGACACATTTAGAAAATGCTTCTAAATACAGAAGGTTTGGTACCATCAACATTGCTGCTCAGACTGATTCAGCGTATAAAACGTCAGTTCAGAAACATAATGAATTAGTTACGAAGAATAGACACAAATCAGAGTTATAAAGTGCTTAGTGTTAAGTGGAACTGATGAGATAGCACTAAGGATTCAGCGCTGGAGAAAGTCGGAACGGTCACCAACTGCAAACGCAGCCTGTCGACAGTGCGAGGAACGCGCCTGGTGGGCGCGTACCTAGTAGGGTACGCCATGAAACGGCAGCCACCGGGGGAAACAGTGGAAGCGGGCGCGGACGGAAGACTGAACATCTGGCGACCAACCGAGACGGTCGCAGCGGGAGCGGACGGCGTAGGGAACGCCAGACACCGTCCAGGCATAAATACGGGACACTGTCAGCCTGTTGTTCAGTCACAGGCAGAACCTGATGAAGACGCCAAGGTACGACGTCGAAATATTGTGTTAGAAAAACGTTGACCACCGGCAGTACACACGGTTCAACGAGATGTCACAAAATCGCCGGAAAGTCTAAGAAATTACAGTGCAGTCGTTGTCGGATTGCGGAAACGGAGCGATTTATCTGACGTCCAAAAGGACATGATCATTGGCTGTCGGGCCAAGGGTGGAAGCATTTCCGAAACGGGTAAGTCTGTAAACTGTTCTCGTGCCGCCGGGGTTAAAGGATACCGTGCATGGCAAACTGGCGCTATCCAAAATCGGCGCCTAGGCAAGTGTGGTACCCCATGGGCCGTAGATGACAAAGGTGAACGGCAACTGGAGAGACGTGTGCATGCAAATGGATGTTCAGCTGTTGAGCAACTGATCGCCCAGATGAAGCAACGGGCTACCAGCCGTGTTTCCTCAACTACCGTTGCTGCATATGGGCCTCTGCAGCACGCGCCTGGTTCATGCCCTCATGCTGACTGCTGTCCATCGGCGAAGTCTGAAATTTGCACCGTAGTACTGCAGCTGGACGTCCACTGAGTGACGACAGGGGAACGGTTTCGTCGCAGTCCCTGGGTAATCTCGTCATTCTGGAATGCACAATGGATTAACCCAAGTATGCATATATCCTTCAAGACCATGTCCGCCCCTACTTAGTGTTTCCTCTGCACAATGGAACCTACCATCAGGACAATCTAACGTATCACACAGCTCGCGGTGTACGTAAGTGGTTCGAAGAGTACTAGAACGAGTTTAGTGTACTCCCCTGGCCAACAAACTCCCCTAGTATAAATCTGCTCGATAATCTGTGTAACCATTTCGATCGGGGTGTTGGCGCCATGGATCCTCAACCGAGAAACCTAGCGCCGCTGGTCACAGCACTGGAATCGGCGTGGCTTCTTCACAACCCTGCCGGTACCTTCCTGAACCTCACTGACATCCTTCCTGCGCGTCTCGCAGCGGTCCTCGGTGCGAAAGTTGGTTATTCTGGCTATTGACAGGTGCACACATTAGTGTGACTGGAAATTGTACATTCACTAAAACTTCCAAACTGATTGTAAAAGTTGGTGCAGAGGTTTTACCGCTACTCTGTTTACCACTACATTGATGGTGAATATTGTAATTCTGATCGCTGTGATGAGACGGAGTATAAATTTACAAAACATCTTAATCCGATGTAACGTTTCAGATACGTAGGCGTATAAATCCAGAAACAAACCCCCATTTCTTGCAAATCCGTCGGTTTTACTTCAATTATTTACGAAAAAGAAAAGAAAAAGAAAGAAAACCTGTATTGTATTGTATGCAACCGGCGACCTAGAAACGACGGAGAGGCTTCGTCCCCGCCGTAGCCCTCACTGGTACACAGCCCCACATCGGGCTACAGCAGTCCACTCACCCCACTGCCGCCCCACACCGAACCCAGGGTTATTGTGTGGTTCGGCCTCCAGTTTTTGCTCGCATGGAATTGCACAACGAATAGCCGTGGAACATTCTGTGGACAGACGAAATCTATTTCAATCGCCGAAGACATGTGAAAACGTAAAATTACAGAATATGGGCAACAGAAAATTCTCACGCATGTCAGCCGGTTCCACTTCGATCTGCAAACACGGCTGTGTGGCTCGGGTTGACGCCATCGTTTATCGTAGAGTCTCATTTCCGTGAGTGGGTGAGTCCTACGGATCCCTGTTACCTGTATACCGTGACTGGTAAACTCTATGAAAGTCTTCTGCGTACCAACGTCATTCCAACTCTTCAAGAGTGTGGATATGTGGGTGGCATCATTATTATGCAGGACAGTGCTCCTCCACACGTTGCACAGCCACTGAAGCGGATGCTGGAGAGGCATTTCAGAAATGCTAGAATCATCAGTAGTCTGACCGTCCAGATCACTTGATCTTAATGTGTGTGACGTCTGGCTGTGGAAAGCGCTCCAATTACGAACGTAGCTGAAGTAAAGGCACGCATTGCGCAACGTATTCTGAATGTGACCTCCGAGACACTCGGATCTATTGTGGAAGATGCTGTTTCTCGATTTCAACTTGTGGCAGAAAACGCTGGGCGGCATATTGAACATGCTTTGCGCCAGTCTCAAGCCAATTAGATGGTTCAAAATGGCTCTGAGCACTATGGGACTCAACTGCTGTGGGCATAAGTCCCCTAGAACTTAGAACTACTTAAACCTAACTAACCTAAGGACAGCACACAACACCCAGCCATCACGAGGCAGAGAAAATCCCTGACCCCGCCGGGAATCGAACCCGGGAACCCGGGCGTGGGAAGCGAGAACGCTACCGCACGACCACGAGATGCGGGCAAGCCAATTAGAAACCGATCTCATTTTACTTCTTATGCAATTTTTAACCCCAGGACAGTTAAAAATCGATGTCATTTTACTTTTTATGCGGTTTTTGGCCTCATAATAATTAAACACTGGTTTTTCCCATCTAATGTGGTACCATCTTGACGTGGTGGAGGGGCTCATCAAACTAACTACGCCACAACTGTTCACGGCCGAACTGGGGCAGTCGTTCACATCGAACAGTACGAATGGTGTAATATGCAATTCAAACCGTAGCCATCGTATTGCGATTAATCTGTCACTTGTAGCCGACCACATTTATGTTAAGACGCTTACAGCGTCATCTATTGGTAAAATTTTAGTTAAATTTGATTTGCTTCATGACGATTTTGAATCCGCCAGTAATCAAAGGAAGACAGATCTAGTTGAATTAACAATTGATTATCAATCAAGTACTTACTGTGTTCAAGAGCATTCGTAACTACAATTGTTCAGATAGTATTGCACTACTAGTGCAGACAATCAGCTTAAATCAGAAGTGATTTAAAGTGAAATTCATATTTTATGACAAAAACATGCTGACTTTTATGTAGTCAAAAGTAGTATTAGAAACTTATGTTATATTTTATAAATGATTATGTGTGTACGTCTGCGCAACATTTGTACCGAATAATCGTTGTTACCATGCATGAAAGTTACAACGGCGTTAATTTGAGACGGAGTCATTTGCAAAGTAAAAAAGTAAGGAATGATAATCAGTTTCGTCACGATTAGGTATTTTTTCAAACAGTTTTTTTTTTAATTTACGTAACACAGTACAATTTCCACAGTGTCTTGCTAGTCATTGCTTATTGTTGGTGAACATTAAGGTAACTAACACCGTTGCATTCCAAATTAACGTTTTTTTGTGTTCATGCTACATTTGTCTTATATATGTAAACTAGTGCCTATGCATTTTGTACAGTTGTGCTTTGTCTTTCTTACACGATATTTACGTAGTTTCAAAGTTGATGGTTCAAATGGCTCTGAGCACTATGTGACTTAACTTCCGAGGTTAGCAGTCCCCTAGAACTTAGAAGTACTTAAACCTAACTAACCTAAGGCCATCACACACATCCGTGCCCGAGGCAGGATTCGAATCTGCGACCGTATCGGTCGCGCGGTTCCAGACTGTAGGGCCTAGAACCGCTCGGCTCCACCGGCCGGCGGTTTCAAAGTCATTACAATCATTTACCAAAATTAACTTTTGCTCTATTTTGGAGCTGGCGACCGTGTTATTCTGCAATCTAAATTCATTCGAACCTAATGGAATTCAAGATTATGGCTAATTATAGCGAAACTTTAATTTATTACCTTTTTTACATTTTTTGCATAGTAACAAACATTCGTGCGCTAGGGTTCAGATTGTAACTATCTATACTCTATTGGTAAGCACTGATCTTTGGATTCGATGCCTCGTTTCCACAAACAGCGGAACATTAGGTACACGTGTCAACGTATAGTGCCGTACGGTACAGGTACTTCACAGACTCCCCCTCCCTTCGTCATATGAGTCTTAGAAAGGTCCATACCTTATACTGGCGGCGAGTGAGAGCTCTAGTCTCAGCTTTAACCTGTGACACAAGAGAAAATTCTAACGTCTTCCCGTATCATTCAAACTGTTTTCGAAAGCACCTTAGCTAAACTAAAAGTTCTCACGGCCCTTGTAAACACCTTTGGCGTCGCCAAGTCTGGCGAGAACATTTCTTCCTACACAGTCAGTTCTCGGTTGGCGCGAGCAAGTCTGTTGTGGTCGTATCCTTCATCGATTTGAAAGCTGTTTCCTTGCGACCGGTGCCAGCCTGTCAGCCAGAGGCGTAGCTCCACCATTAATCAGTGAAGTGTCCTCCACCGTGCGTTCCTATGACTCAAATCGTGACTGATTCCTACCGAATTTGAAGAGCACTCGTAAGCCCGCTCGCCAGAGTGTTCCGTATACATTGCTTGAAGATCGCTGTTGTCAGAGGACACAGCAGGCTGCTGTATCCTTCGAGGCACGTGACTGAAGTCAGAATTCCGTCAGGCGAAAACAATACATCACTCAAAAAAAGAAAAAAAAACTGTTATTTCAATAAAGTCTGACATGCTCATTCCTTGCCCTGTAAAGAGGAATATCGAATTATCTCTAGATTCTATTAAAATGAACTTATTACTACGGTGATTGCAACTTCCTCGGCACTTCTATATCAACACTGAAATTAATGATGGAAGACAATCTTAAACGACTTCAAATCACAGAAGGCGGATGTTGCGTTCAAAAGCGCAAGTAGTGAGACACACACGCTAGCATTTCCCTGCAGTCCCTTCACGAATTTCCTTCTTTGTCGTCGTTGTCAGATTTGATTTTCATGCTAGCTGGATTAGGAAAGAAGTCAGGAGTGCAGACCAGCATTATCATTTATCAAACTAGCAAACCTAAAGAATACAATATCACGCTTCTTTCCGAGAGGTTGGTTATATTTTCAAACATTTAGCAAGTGGGCAAAATCAAATGAACATGTTAGAAGAGAAAAAAATGTTCCGGACATTCATCCAGAACGTTTTGAAGAAGAGAAAAGTGCGTGCAAAGATTGCCCTCCACACCTTGACTCTTGAACAAAACCAACAACGCGTGGACACCTGCCACGACTTGATTGAAGTACAAAACGCAGATAGTTCTTTTCTGCAAAAATTAATCATCGTGGGTGGACAGACTTGGTATTATCAATATGAACCTACCACTAAACGAACCAGCGGAAAAATTCAGATGAAGGGTCAACGCTTTGACGATATAACTGGCATTCAAGTCAGTGTGACGCTCGAGTTAACATTCCGAAGAAGGAAAAATGGCTCTGAGCACTATGGGACTCAACTGCTGAGGTCATTAGTCCCCTAGAACTTAGAACTAGTGAAACCTAACTAACCTAAGGACATCACAAACATCCATGCCCGAGGCAGGATTCGAACCTGCGACCGTAGCGGTCTTGCGGTTCCAGACTCCAGCGCCTTTAACCGCACGGCCCGAAGAAGGACATTTATGACTGTTTCACATGGTTGTGTGAACGTTCAGCGCGTTGAACACCTGAAGCAATAAAACTACACCTTAATGTTTATACATTTTTTATTAATGCAGGCCGGCTAGGTGGCCGAGCGGTTCTAGGCGCTTCAGTCTGGAACCGCGTGACTGCTACGGTCGCAGGTTCGAATCCTGCCTCGGGCATGGACGTGTGTGATGTCCTTAGGTTAGTTAGGTTTAAGTAGTTCTAAGTTCTAGGGGACTGCTGACCTCAGACGTTAAGTCCCATAGTGCTCAGAGCCATTTTTATTAATCCAGTCTCGAAACTTTTCGGGCTGATTGGTCATAAGACGACCGCGTGACTCCCGCAGTTCAGCTGGTCGATATATATATATATATATATATATATATATATATATATATATATATATAGCCGAAGGGTTTTTGTGTCTGTAAGGCAATGGCCCCGGATTTAGAATTTTGCTCTTACCCTGCCGTTAACGCTTGGCTTTGCGTATCCCCTCCAAAGTAACTTCTCTCTGTACTGCATTAACCCGAGCACCTTCACGTTTATGCGTACACCAGCGCTAAAAGGGATCGAATATAGTTTTTCATTTAAATGTTTACTCGACACTACAGAAGTGAAGTCACAATCGCAGTACATAAAATTTTTCCTTATTAAAAAAAACTGTACTCAGACTATGGCTTCGCTATTGTAGTGTCAAATATAACCATTTAACTTATATTATAGTCACACACCTTACGACAATTGTGTCGGAATATAGAAGAGTTGTGCACTGCTGTTCGAATGCCCTTGTTCGACTTTTCTTGACCGAGTTTCCTAAATCGTTTACACATTTGCTGAGGAAATAAAAAATAGGATGGAAACTTCAAAATTCCTAGTTGTTCATGTTGATGAGATTTTAAACTGGAAATTTTGGAACTCCTAAAGCCACTTAGTTCCATCACATCTGCACGTAGAATCATTGCAGATACTGAGGAGAGAGAAATTAGTAAGCTGACGCATTTTGCATGTTTTTATTCAATAATGTCATACGGAATAATGTTCTTGGGTAACTCATGTTTAAGAAAGATAGTCTTCATTGCTCAAAAATCGTTCTTAAGAGTAATACATCGTGCACACCCACGCTCATCATGTAGACATTTGTTTTAAAGGGATGCGCGTTCTGACTACTACTTCACAGTATGTTTATTCTCTCATGAAGTTTGTTCTAAATAATGCACTCCTGTTCAAAAGGAACAACGGCGTACATAATTACGATATCAGACGGAAAAATTACATTCATTACTGCATATTAAGGTTGTCTTTAGCAGAAAGACGGGTGCGCAGTGCTGCAATTTTTTATAGCCTACCCACAGATATTAAAACGTATGACACGTATAAAAGTAAAATTTGAAAACAAACTTAAAAAGTTTCTTCTTGACAAGTCCTTCTAGTCTGTAGAAAAATGTCTATTACTGTAACGTGTAAACTGTGGTGGGCAGGAATTAGTAACTCAGATCTGTAGATATTTGAAAAAAAAAAAAAATCCTGTACAGATGTTCAGTACTGAAAATTAAGGTATGACGTGTATGTGAAATGACTCGTTCCACATCATTACGGTTTATCGTGCAAATGATACATGGAACATGAAACTACTGAATTATTCAGCTAGGCAGCACCACATTACAGGCAGCAGCTCAGACCTTTACCTCACTGCTGGTGAGCGACGTATAGAACCATCACTTGAAGCGACAATCTTGGCTTATGAACAGAATTTAGGTAGCGTTGCTCCAGACTACCTTGTGCTATTATGCTGAAATGTTCATCGTTTGCATGTCTGGCTATCGAGTATTTAGTATTCGTGGTAATTTAATGTTTGTTGCCCGCTGTCTTCTTCGATGTGTCGCAGATTTAGTGGTAAGCAGTTTAGTGAACTCGAAGACCCGCCAGGTTACTTTTTTTCACTAGCTGCTTATTTTTTACGACCCATCGTCTAATTTCTTATGGTGGGTCGTATGTTGCCACTTAGCCGCTGTGACTGGGTCCGGGGTCCGGAGTGACTGAAAGTAACACCACACCCGCTCCCGTCCCCACTCACAGCGTTGCCCGTGTCCCGCGACGTGTAGTCGGACTCTATTTGTTTACATCCATTTGATATCTTTTTTTGTACAGCATTAGAAAAACTTATAACTAATACAAAATCAAGTGAGATATTAATAAACAAAACGGTATTAAATATTTAGAAAGAAGGAAGGGAGAGAATTGAATAGAGAAGAGATAGGTATAATATTGCCCGTCACCTGGTTGTGGGCGGCGGCCCGGGTCTTGGAATGACCCTCAAGGCGCTGGCTATCGCTCACCTTGCCTTTAACACCTACCATCCTAGAAACTAACTTAATTAGAAGAGATTAGGGTACGTTAAAGCTAGAAACTAAGACTAAGACCTCCATGTCCAGCCTGCTAAACTATTTACGATATACAATGGAGAGGTAACTGATTTTATGCTTGGCTCAAAGTTGCTAATGAAAGGGTTCTTGTGGTAATAGTAGTAAAGGTAATGAGGCTAACGGTTTGTGTTGAGCCTACAAGGCTCCTAGTAGAGTACATCAGGCGCAAGCACTTCCCGGCCCCGCCGACAACACGATCTGAACGGTGGTTTTCCCCGATCTACCATAGGTATCGGTGGGGTTGGGCTCAAAAGAGAGGAACCACAACTAAGATCCTTCCATCCAGGCCGTGCGCCGCCTCTTGCCAGAAGTTATTAGTGTAGTGGAGGTTGTGGTATAGGCTGTGTAGCTTGGTTGTACAAACAATTGATGCTGAGCCAATGAGACTTACAATGATACGTGGTGTGGCAGCTGGCACCTTCCGGCCCCGCCGCGGTGGTCTAGCGGTTCTAGGCGCGCAGTCCTGAACCGCGCGACTGCTACGGTTGCAGGTTCGAATCCTGCCTCGGGCATGGATGTGTGTGATGTCCTTAGGTTAGTTAGGTTTAAGTAGTTGTAAGTTCTAGGGGACTGATGACCACAGATGTTAAGTCCCATAGTGCTCAGAGCCATTTCTGAACCTTCCGGCCCCGCCAGCAACACAGCCTGAACGGTGGTTTCCCCCGATCTACCATAGGTATCCGTCGGGTTGGGCTCAAAAGAGAGGGACCACAATTACGATCCTCCCATCCAGAGTGTGCGTTGCCTCTTAACGGAAGGCGTAGGTCCCTTGAAGAGGTACCTAGCCTGTGTGCCAGCTCCGGCTCGTGGCTGTCCAGACGAGGTGCCGCAGCCTGGAGCCAGCAGTGAGAGTCCAAACAGCTGTCCTCCGCGTGGGCGCGCTGGACTGCCAATAGCAGCAGCAGCAGCACCAGGGACCGCTAGAGCGGCGGCACCTGCGGCGCTGAGGCTGACGGGAAATCCATAGGCGGCCCTTATCGGCGTTGTCGCGAGCACAGCACGGCAGAGGCCGGCCACAAAAGGCCTCCCGCTATCCCTGGTCTGCCGCCCTCTACGCGATAGTCAGAGCCTGCTGCCGCCGTCTCGGGACTCTTGTTACCGCAGCCGGCTGAACGTGGCACGGAGGTGGCCGTCCTGTCTTATCTCCCAAGTGCTCTGGTAGTGAACAGCGAGTTCATTCAGCGGGGACACTTCAGAGGGTGGTTACTGTGCCCAAACCCAGCGTGAACAGAAAGATGTGCATTTCAACTTATTGAACACCTAGCAGATCGATAGCCGATTTTTCATTTTGCAGGAAGCTAATAACAAACATATTTAGGCCGATTCCTACAGCGGACATTTTGATTCCCAACGTTTGCCATCTTATTTTTCCATAGCGTACGGGTTGATTCCTATAAGGTGTGTCGCGTCCCGGCACAGCCTCACTATACCAGAACGAAGTAAGTGCGAACTGCGTAGCGCAATCAGGACGTTAACGACAATCGGTTATAAATTACTGTCAACCTTTACAGGGTGTTACAAAAAGGTACGGCCAAACTTTCAGGAAACATTCCTCACACACAAATAAAGAAAAGATGTTATGTGGACATGTGTCCGGAAACGCTTAATTTCCATGCTAGAGCTCATTTTAGTTCCTCGATTCACCGCCAGTTGGCCCAATTGACGGAAGGTAATGTTGACTTCGGTGCTTGTGTTGACATGCGACTCATTGCTCTACAGTACTAGCATCAAGCACATCAGTACGTAGCATCAACAGGTTAGTGTTCATCACGAACGTGGTTTTGCAGTCAGTGCAATGTTTACAGATGCGGGGTTGGCAGATGCCCATTTGATGTATGGATTAGCACGGGGCAATAGCCGTGGCGCGGTACGTTTGTATCGAGACAGATTTCCAGAACGAAGGCGTCCCGACAGGAAGACTTTCGAAGCAATTGATCGGCATCTTAGGGAGCACGGAACATTCCAGCCTATGACTCGCGACTGGGGAAGACCTAGAACGACGAGGACACCTGCAATGGACGAGGCAATTCTTCGTGCAGTTGACGATAACCCTAATGTCAGCGTCAGAGAAGTTGCTCCTGTACAAGGTAACGTTGACCACGTCACTGTATGGAGAGTGCTACGGGAGAACCAGTTGTTTCCGTACCATGTACAGCGTGTGCCTCCACGGGTACACTTCTGCGAATGGTTCATCCAAAAATGTGTCAATCCTCATTTCAGTGCAAATGTTCTCTTTACGGATGAGGCTTCATTCCAACGTGATCAAATTGTAAATTTTCACAATCTACATGAGTGGGCTGACGAGAATCTGCACACAATTGTGCAATCACGTCATCAACACAGATTTTCTGTGAACGTTTGGACAGGCATTGTTGGTGATGTCTTGATTGGACCCCATGTTCTTCCACCTACTCTCAATGGAGCACGTTATCATGATTTCATACGGGATACTCTACCTGTGCTGCTAGAACATGTGCCTTTACAAGTACGACACAACATGTGGTTCATGCACGATGGAGCTCCTGAACATTTCAGTCGAAGTGTTCGTACGCTTCTCAACAACAGATTCGGTGACCGATGGATTGGTAGAGGCGGACCAATTCCATGGCGTCCACGCTATCCTGACATCAACCCTCTTGACTTTCATTTATGGGGGCATTTGAAAGCTCTTGTCTACGCAACCCCGGTAGCAAATGTAGAGACTCTTCATGCTCGTATTGTGGATGGCTGTGATACAATACGCCATTCTCCAGGGCTGCATCAGCACATCAGGGATTCCATGCGACGGAGGGTGGATGCATGTATCCTCGCTAACGGAGGACATTTTGAACATTTCCTGTAACAAAGTGTTAGAAGTCACGCTGGTACGTTCTGTTGCTGTGTGTTTCCATTCAATGATTAATGTGACTTGAAGAGAAATAATAAAATGAGCTCTAACATGGAAAGTAAGCGTTTCCGGACACATGTCCACATAACATATTTTCTTTCTTTGTGTGTGAGGAATGTTTCCTGAACGTTTGGCCGTACCTTTTTGTAACACCCTGTACATCGGAGATGAGAGGGAGAGAATCTCCTTGGTTTGAAGCAAATAAGTTTCCTGAAAGTAGGTTACAGAATTGCAATAGGCAGAAAAGATTGGTTAGTTTCTATCAAGTTTATTCTCACATATACTTACGTGAGATGTTGGACCATAAACCCCTTAGTAAGGTTCAGTCTATTTATTCGGACTTGCTACTTCAAAGCTAATTGCCGGTACATATAAGAAACAAGTACAAAGCAATCACTTGTTCTTGGTTAGCACAGAAATCTCTCTAAGTAATTGAGACAAAGACTGACAGCCTCTGTTCAACACTATTCCAATGAAACTCTAAAAATCCTACTTGACCCGCAGTTCCTGAGTGTCCACCAGAGTCTATCACCGTCTTCTCGTAGTTGAAGTCTTTATCAGCTGTGTCGGCTGCTATGGGCCTACTCGGCCCCGCTGGCGTCTCGCTACAGAATCTCCAACCTGCCGGCACTGGCTGTGAATCTGCATCTGAATCTCTGCCTCTAGCTATTCCGCTGCCTGGCCTTTTATTTCGTTTCTCATGTACTTGGGTGCACACATGAGTTAATTTGCTTCACACGACCCTTTCATTTTTAAGTGATCGGATTGCACAAAAATGCCTATGGTTCCACACGGCACTCTCGTTTCTAATTAGTCCGCTTGTGCAAGAATGGCTTCGGTTCCACACGACTCTTTCATTTCTAGCTGCACACAACTTAATTTGGTTCCACACGAGTCTTTTCCGTACGCGACTGACACTCTCTCTTGCTGTATTATCGCCCTGGTGTTTGCTTCTTCCATTGCGCAAGTTTGATTCATGCTGCTTCCTCTGGCAGGAAGTCAAACAATAAGTTATTTGATCTACAAGCCATACTTGGCAGCCTTCGCCGCTTATCTTGTCCGTACGTCCTGGTGGACTATTTCTTAATGTCGGCTGGCTGTTTGCCTATGGAGCCTGGACTCTTATTATGGTCACAAAAACAAGAATAAAAATTAAAATTTTCTACGGTCACAACACCTCCCCCCAAAATTACATTCATGTGCACTTATCCAAAGTGACATGAATACCTGTAAAATATACACTCCTGGAAATGGAAAAAAGAACACATTGATACCGGTGTGTCAGACCCACCATACTTGCTCCGGACACTGCGAGAGGGCTGTACAAGCAATGATCACACGCACGGCACAGCGGACACACCAGGAACCGCGGTGTTGGCCGTCGAATGGCGCTAGCTGCGCAGCATTTGTGCACCGCCGCCGTCAGTGTCAGCCAGTTTGCCGTGGCATACGGAGCTCCATCGCAGTCTTTAACACTGGTAGCATGCCGCGACAGCGTGGACGTGAACCGTATGTGCAGTTGACGGACTTTGAGCGAGGGCGTATAGTGGGCATGCGGGAGGCCGGGTGGACGTACCGCCGAATTGCTCAACACGTGGGGCGTGAGGTCTCCACAGTACATCGATGTTGTCGCCAGTGGTCGGCGGAAGGTGCACGTGCCCGTCGACCTGGGACCGGACCGCAGCGACGCACGGATGCACGCCAAGACCGTAGGATCCTACGCAGTGCCGTAGGGGACCGCACCGCCACTTCCCAGCAAATTAGGGACACTGTTGCTCCTGGGGTATCGGCGAGCACCATTCGCAACCGTCTCCATGAAGCTGGGCTACGGTCCCGCACACCGTTAGGCCGTCTTCCGCTCACGCCCCAACATCGTGCAGCCCGCCTCCAGTGGTGTCGCGACAGGCGTGAATGGAGGGACGAATGGAGACGTGTCGTCTTCAGCGATGAGAGTCGCTACTGCCTTGGTGCCAATGATGGTCGTATGCGTGTTTGGCGCCGTGCAGGTGAGCGCCACAATCAGGACTGCATACGACCGAGGCACACAGGGCCAACACCCGGCATCATGGTGTGGGGAGCGATCTCCTACACTGGCCGTACACCACTGGTGATCGTCGAGGGGACACTGAATAGTGCACGGTACATCCAAACCGTCATCGAACCCATCGTTCTACCATTCCTAGACCGGCAAGGGAACTTGCTGTTCCAACAGGACAATGCACGTCCGCATGTATCCCGTGCCACCCAACGTGCTTTAGAAGGTGTAAGTCAACTACCCTGGCCAGCAAGATCTCCGGATCTGTCCCCCATTGAGCATGTTTGGGACTGGATGAAGCGTCGTCTCACGCGGTCTGCACGTCCAGCACGAACGCTGGTCCAACTGAGGCGCCAGGTGGAAATGGCATGGCAAGCCGTTCCACAGGACTACATCCAGCATCTCTACGATCGTCTCCATGGGAGAATAGGAGCCTGCATTGCTGCGAAAGGTGGATATACACTGTACTAGTGCTGACATTGTGCATGCTCTGTTGCCTGTGTCTATGTGCCTGTGGTTCTGTCAGTGTGATCATGTGATGTATCTGACCCCAGGAATGTGTCAATAAAGTTTCCCCTTCCTGGGACAATGAATTCACGGTGTTCTTATTTCAATTTCCAGGAGTGTAGTTACAAAAACATTTTAACGTCTGTTGGTTATAATTACACTGTCATCCGTGTGCCTCAGATGTCTTTCATATATGACCATTTCCTCGTCTCTGTTTACTGATCTTAAATGTATTCGATTAAGTTCGGGTGTCTGTACTACTGTCCTCAATGATACCACAACATTTCCCCTTCCATTTTTCACAGACTTAGGAATGTCTACCAGATGTAGAAGTATGAAACCGGAATTCGCTTGCAATAATTACACGTCTGTTGTTTGAAACTGATACACAATATTTTACTCAAACTAATCGCCACTGCTAGTTATACGTTTCTCCCACCTCTCTGGCAGTCTATGAATGCCACGCAAAAAAGAAAAAAAGGCAGTTCTTCTTTTGAAGCGAACCAGTCAGCGAGTCATTTTCGTACACTTTCATACAAGTTGAAGCGTTGTTCAGCGAGAGCGAGTCCCAGTCATGCAAATAGATGATAATCGGACGGAGCCAAGTCTGGAGAATAAGCCACATGCCTACTATTTCCCAACTGGACGCTTCGATCGTTTCCCTGACCTGTCTTGCCGTGTGTGATGGGGCGTTATCACGGAGCAATATGACCTTGTGTTGCCTTTTTCCATATTCCGGTCTTTTTCACATAATGCTCGATTTAAATCGATCATTTGCTGTTGGTAGCGATCAGTGTTAACCGTTTCAGCAGGTTTTAGCAGCTCATAAGAGATGACACCCTTCTGATCCCACCAAACACAGAACATTGTCTTCTTTCCGAAGCGATTTGGTCTTGCAGTGGATGTCAATGGTTTGCCTGGATTCACCCATGATTTACGAGGATTCTCAAAATATGTCCAGTTTTCGTCACCTGTCACTATTCGATGGAGAAACGACTTCCTTTTGTTTCTCGAGAGCACCATTTCAAAAGTGGTCTTTCGATTTGCTTGCTGTCTTCTGGTTTCATACTTCTACAGCTGAAAATGTTTGGCTTTTTGATATTTCATAATGTAAGCAAAGTTGCAATATCAACCATAAGTAACAAAATTATGGAAGTGGGAGAAACTTGTGACAGATTTTCGAAGATGTTCTTGCCTGGTAGTGGTGGAATTAGACAGCTTTTCAATTTGTTCTTTTATGCAGTTTTGTTTGACACGTTTTTTTTCTCAGGGCCGTTTCCTTCTCGCTTCTCATTTCAACTGAAGTTTCAGACCGTTTAATGTGTCTAACATATGGAATACGTTGGGATAGGAAGAGTAAAATTGAGCGTTCGGTTTGGAGTGGCATGCCTCACAGCAGTTAGTAGTTCGTTCAGAAAAATTTGGAAATTTGTGGTAAGTTCCTATGGGACCAAACTGCTGTGCTGATCGGTCCCTAGGCTTACACACTACTTAATCTAACTTAAACTAACTTACACTAAGGACAACAAACACAACCATGCCCGAGGGAGGCCTAGAACCTTCGACGGGGGGAGCCGCGCGAACCGTGGCAAGGCGCCCAAGACCACGCGGATAACCCTCGCGCCAGTCCGTTCAGAACTACCGCTGAAGTCAGTCCACATAACCGGTGTAAAGTCGCTATCTGCAAGAATATAAGTATGAAGTGAATAATGAAAAAAGTCATCTAGATGTTCACTATTAGGTCTGCGGGACATGATGTCTTCGACGATGCAAATTTCAGGTTGATCAGTGCACTGGAGACACACTCCAAACAAAGTTTTGACAAGTCTTCCGATTTCGGATTTCTTTGATTCAAAACCGTTTGATAATCCTAAAACTGAATATTTCTCCACTATGTCTACACGAGATGACATCTGCAGCCCTTTATATTCGTTCGGTGCCAAACGTAAGCAATTCCCTGGTGAACTGCCGTCTCATTGTCAACGTATGTAATGTCGGATTGGTGTAATTCACAGTTAACGATAAAGTTTCGTTATATGTTTCATTTTTTTTTTTTTTGCTTAGGAGCAAAATAAAGAAAAAAGAAATAATGGGTAATAGTTTTTTTCATTTACCCCATGAATTATAAATTTGGAGGAACAGCTTAGGGGCGACTCTTGAAGGTCCCATCCACAAATAAATTTCTCGTTCTTTCAGAAAATTTAAATTTCTTTGGCATTAGAAACTCGCAGTATTCTTTTCAGTGTCTTTCACAAATAAAAAAATGTTCTCTCTTGGTCGTGTGGAAAACATGTATCGTCAGAGCTTCATGTAATTCTGGTAAGTTATTGGGGAATTTCGGAAGTATGCGTAATCCAGCGACATTAATGTTTTTCATTATTCGAACCAAATCCTGAGCTGTGAGAGTGTTGACATCACGAGGCGTTCACACAAATTTTCATTAGTCTTTCTCCTCACAATATTACAGACTCTCTTTCATGATTGAGTTCTAATTACGAACCGAAAATCCAATTTAAATAATTTAATTTCACAAAACACTTTCATCTTCTCCTCGTACACTAGGATCTATAAACGCCATCGACGAGACACTTACGGAAACAGAATTTATAACCGAGAACACCAAGATTTTCCTGCTCTCTTCAGTTATCATTATACCAACCGCCATCACTCACTCACAGTACACTGACTACTAACAAGTCTGACTAACCTGTCTGCGCGGCGGTAGAATGGATTGGCGAAGCACCGCCAGACAACGTGGATGTTATTGTTCAGCGAACCTACCAAAAGTGGGAATCAAGCCGTTCACTATTCTACTGCAGGGTGACGCAAAGCGGCAGCAGCGTGTGTTTATCCAAAATACTGTGCCATCATATTTAACTGTTTTCTGGTACACAGAACGCACTTACAACTAACTGGACGCAAACAATGATACCACAAACAACACAATAAAGAAAATGCAGGAACCGGCAGATATTCTGTACACGGCCGTACATGGTGTATTCTACTGCCGGTTATAATGTACACTAGCAGAATGAACGTCTGCATCTCCATCCATGCACTAAAAATCACTATGAAGTTCATGGTAGAGGGTACTTCCCACTGTATGACGTGTTAGAGTTCCTTCCTGTTCCCTTCGTATAAGGAGCACGGGAAGAAAGCTGAAATGCATCGGTGTACGTTGTAATTAGTCCAATCTTGTCTTAGGGATCACTACACGAGTGATATGTGTAAGGTTACCAGCTTATTTTTGGTATTCAGTGAAAGTTATGTGAGCTCTCTTTGTATTCGATGTCTCATACTTCACATTTGTACACAGGATATTTTTGAGACAGGAGGTTTCAATAGCCCGTATGTTAAGCCATAGAGGTTTTGAGAACAAGCGATGTGATTCTTGGTTGTCAGTAGCACGATCGTGGCCAGCCTGACATTCTGTGAGAAGTAAGCGAAAGAGTCAAATGTCGATTACGCTGCTGAGTGGTCTGGAAATAACTAACAGAACACACAGAAGCAAACGCAGAGGATGTTGCTTTTCGGAAATGTTGTTGTCGTGTTTTTCAGTCCTGCGACTGGTTTGATGCAGCTCTCCATGCTACTCCATCCTGTGCAAGCTTCTTCATCTCCCAGTACCTACTGCAACCTACATCCTTCTGAATCTGCTTGGTGTATTCAGCTCTTGGTCTTCCTCTACGATTTTTACCCTCCACGCTGCCCTCCAATACTAAATTGGTGATCCCTTGATGCCTCAGAACATGTCCTACCAACCGATCCCTTCTTCTAGTCAAGTTGTGCCACAAATTTCTCTTCTCCCCAATCCTATTCAATACCTCATCATTAGTTATGTGATCTACCCATCTAATCTTCAGCATTCTTCTATAGCACCACATTTCAAAAGCTTCTATTCTCTTCTTGTCCAAACTATTTATCGTCCATGTTTCACTTACATACATGGCTACACTCCATACAAATACTTTCAGAAACAACTTCCTGACACTTAAATCTATACTCGATGTTAACAAATTTCTCTTCTTCAGAAACGCTTTCCTTGCCATTGCCAGTCTACATTTTATATCCTCTCTACTCCGACCATCATCAGTTATTTTGCTCCCCAAATAGCAAAACTCCTTTACTACTTTAAGTGTCTCATTTCCTAATCTAATTCCATCAGCATCACTCGACTTAATTCGACTACTTTCCATGATTCTCGTTTTGCTTTTGTTGATATTCATCTTATATCCTCCTTTCAAGACACTATCCATTCCGTTCAACTGTTCTTCTGAGTCCTTTGCTGTCTCTGACAGAATTACAATGTCATCAGCGAACCTTAAAGTTTTTTATTTCGTATCCGAGGATGTTAATACCTACTCCGAATTTTTCTTTTGTTTCCTTTACTGCTTGCTCAATATACAGATTGAATAACATCGGGGAGAGGCTACAACCCTGTCTCACTCCCTTCCCAACCACTGCTTCCATTTCATGTCCCTCGACTCTTATAACTGCCATCTGGTTTCTGTACAAATTGTAAATAGCTTTTCGCTCCCTGTATTTTACCCCTGCCACCTTCAGAATTTGAAAGAGAGTATTCCTGTCAAAATTGTCAAAAGCTTTCTCTAAGTCTACAAATGCTAGAAACGTAGGTTTGCCTTTCCTTAATCTAGCTTCTAAGATAAGTCGTTGTGTCAGTATCGCCTCACGTGTTCCAATATTTCTACGGAATCCAAACTGATCTTCCCCGAGGTCGGCTTCTACTAGTTTTTCCATTCGTCTGTAAAGAATTCGCGGTAGTATTTTGCAGCCGTGACTTATTAAACTGATAGTTCGGTAATTTTCACATCCGTCAACACCTGCTTTCTTTGGGATTGGAATTATTATATTCTTTTTTGGAGTCTGAGGGTATTTTGCCTGTCTCATATATCTTGCTCACCAGATGGTAGAGTTTTGTCAGGACTGGCTCTCCCAAGGCTGTCAGTAGTTCTAATGGAATAGTGTCTACTCCCGGGGCCTTGTTTCGGCTCAGGTCTTTCACTGCTCTGTCAAACTCTTCACGCAGTATCATATCTCCCATTTCATCTTCATCTACATCCTCTTCCATTTCCATAATATTGTCCTCAAGTACGTCGCCCTTGTATAGACCCTCTATATACTCCTTCCACCTTTCTGCTTTCCCTTCTTTGCTTAGAACTGGGTTTCCATCTGAGCTTTTGATATTCATACAAGTGGTTCTCTTTTCTCCAAAGGTATCTTTAATTTTCCTGTAGGCAGTATCTATCTCACCCCTCGTGAGATAAGCCTCTACATCCTTACATTTGTCCTCTAGCCGTCCCTGCTTAGCCTTTTTGTACTTCCTGTCGATCTCATTTTTGAGACGTTTGTATTCTTTTTTGCCTCTTCATTTACTGCATTTTTGTATTTTCAAAAAAATTGTTCAAATGGCTCTGAGCACTATGGGACCGAACATCTATGGTCATAAGTCCCCTAGAACTTAGAACTACTTAAACCTAACTAACCTAAGGACAGCACACAACACCCAGCCATCACGAGGCAGAGAAAATCCCTGACCCCGCCGGGAATCGAACCAGGAAACCCGGGCGTGGGAAGCGAGAACGCTACCGCACGACCACGAGATGCGGGCTTTGTATTTTCTCCTTTCATCAATTAAATTCATTATCTCTTCTTTTACCCAAGGATTTCTAGCAGCCCTCGTCTTTGTACCTACTTTATCCTCTGCTGCCTTCACTACTTCATCCCTCAAAGCTACCCATTCTTCTTCTACTGTATTTCTTTCCCCCATTCCTGCCAATTGTTCCCTTATGCTCTCCTTGAAACTCTGTACAACCTCTGGTTCTTTGAGTTTATCCAGGTCCCATCTCCTTAAATTCCCACCTTTTTGCAGTTTCTTCAGTTTTAATCTACAGGTCATAACCAATAGATTGTGGTCAGAGTCCACATCTACCCCTGGAAATGTCTTACAATTTAAAACCTGGTTCCTAAATCTCTCTCTTACCATTACATAATCTATCTGAAACCTGTCAGTATCTCCAGGCTTCTTCCATGTATACAACCTTCTTTTATGATTCTTGAACCAAGTGTTAGCTATGATTAAGTTGTGCTCTGTGCAAAATTCTACGAGGCGGCTTCGTCTTTCATTTCTTCCCACCCAATCCATACTCACCTACTACGTTTCCTTCTCTCCCTTTTCCTACTACCGGATTCCAGTCACCCATGACTATTAAATTTTCGTCTCCCTTCACTATCTGAATAATTCTTTTATTTCATCATACATTTCTTCAATTTCTTCGTCATCTGCAGAGCTAGTTGGCATATAAACTTGTACTACTGTGGTAGGCGTGGGCTTCGTGTCTATCTTGGCCACAATAATGCGTTCACTATGCTGTTTGTAGTAGCTAACCCGCACTCCTATTTTTTATTCATTATTAAACCTACTCCTGAATTACCCCTATTTGATTTTGTATTTATAACCCTGTATTCGCCTCACCAAAAGTCTTGTTCCTCCTGCCACCGAACTTCACTAATTCCCACTATATCTAACTTTAACCTATCCATTTCCCTTTTTAAATTTTCTAACCTACCTGCCCGATTAAGGGATCTGACATTCCACGCCCCGATCCGTAGAACGCCAGTTTTCTTTCTCCTGATAACGACGTCCTCCTGAGTAGTCCCCGCCCGGAGATCCGAATGGGGGACTATTTTACCTCCGGAATATTTTACCCAAGAGGACGCCATCATACAGTAAAGCTGCATGCTCTCGGGAAAAATTACGGCCGTAGTTTCCCCTTGCTTTCAGCCGTTCGCAGTACCAGCACAGCAAGGCTATTTTGGTTAGTGTTACAAGGCCAGATCAGTCAATCATCCAGACTGTTGCCCCTGCAACTACTGAAAAGGCTGCTGCTCCTCTTCAGGAACCACAAGTTTGTCTGGCCTCTCAACAGATACCCCTCCGTTGTGGTTGCACCTACGGTACGGCTATCTGTATCGCTGAGGCACGCAAGCCTCCCCACCGACGGCAAGGTCCATGGTTCATGGGGGGATTTTCGGAAATATGATTTGGTAAAGATTGATTTGAAAAGGATGAAGGTCTTTAGGTAATGTCGTCGCTCGCATGTAATTTATCATGAGTTGAAGTTCTCCAGTTTAAATACCTTGGATCACGTTTCAACAGTAAAATTCCATAACAATGGATATAAATGAAAGAATAGCCTCAGGGTCAAGATGTCTGTACTCACTACGCAATCCACTGAAAAGTAAATTTTTGTCAATCACCACAAAGATGAAGATATGAAACACTATCATCTGGCCCGTAGTACTGTACGGTTCAGAAAGCTGGAAAAAGAATGAAAGAGAAAAACTGAATGTTTTCGAAAGAAAAGTAATGAGAAGAATCTGGGGACTTGTGTTGGAGAATGGTGTATGGAGAATTCGAAAGAAAAACGAAATTTATCAGTTAATGAAGCAACCCACTACCATCCAGAAATTAAAAAGTAGGAGACTGCAATGCGCTGGACATGTGGCTAGAATGGAAAACAACAGCATCACCAAGAAAGCACTTGAAGGAACTCTCCAGGCAACAAGACCATTGGGCCGACCCCGTACAAGGCGAAAAGATGACCTAGAGAAGGACATCGCAGTATTAGGAATTTGCACAGGGTGGAGAGAGGCTGCGAGAGATAGAAGGCGGTGGAAGCTAATCTTTGATGCAGCGTGTGGTCTACAGGGCCTGTGATCGCTGAAAAGAGACAGAAGAAAGGCAAATTTTTAACAAGATTTTTCTTTATACGTTTACGTCAGCTAATATGACTGTCGAGATGTTATTAAACAAAGTTATCTGCTCACGAGCTTGGACTGAGAGTCATAGATTCACCACCCCTTCACCATTTCATTTACTAATTTCATGCCAGAGTCATATTTTTTAAAAGAATTGATTTTTGTAAAGGAATGAGGCCCGTAGTATTCATCTTCTGGATTTGCAACTGTTGTATTTTTTCCACGTTTTCAGTTAAAATTATTGGAAGAGAAGATTTTCTCTTTTCAGTCATTTGGTAAATCGAGTTTCTACCGCCGTCTACTTACGAAAATTTTATCGCCCTGTTGGAATACCGTCACTGAAAGCAAAGCATGATGTGCTTAGCATAGCTGTTTTTCCTTGTATTGCTTTTTTATTCCTTTAGATGGTATGTTGCTGCGCTGCATTTTAATTTTCACCACTTTCCAGCAGTCCGAGTTTCTGTGGCCACAAGATCAGTCATGAAAATTTGTTAGGACCCGTTCAAGACAATAAGATTAATTGCAGTTAAACCTTACAATTTAAAATTATCATCAGGGGGAATTTAGTGAAGTTCAGTTTCAATTTCGCGAACATAAAATTATAGGGCTCTTTAATATAAAGCATTTTGGACACTTATTCTTTCAAAATTCGATTTGTAATTTTATGTAGAATTTTTATTGTTACTTTTGTTTGTTGGTGCTGTAAGGCAAGCACCGTGACGTCACGCATTGTAGAACTGTTCACTGCACTGCAAAATAAAGGATTTTACAGGATGTCTTATTTAATGTACAATTTCACATTTTCTAATTATATTGGTAATAGTTAATTGCAACACAATATACAGTTTCAGCCGAATTTGGCGACTCAGTTTGTCAACGTTTACGTAAGCACACCTCTTGCATTGTTGAAATTCATATTACAACACAGACACACATGAAAGTTTAAGACTAGAAACCAGTCTATATGCAAAACAAAAAACAACATTAATAAAACGAAATAGTTGTAACGGGCAAACCGCGACGACCTAAAATCGCCAATAACGAATTTAGGTTAAGGACTGGATCTCAGTGTTTGAATCATCATTCACCATTTATTGCACACAAAATGATTTCAGAATTAATTCAAGCAATAAACTTTAGAAGAAAATATAAAGGTTCTTTAAACTCGAAAAAGATTTACGATTTTAAAATAACAGTTCAGCAATATAAAGCTACCAGACAGAAAAACAATAATTTAATTTAAAGGAACTTCACAACAATGCATTACAGGACAATAGATCAATAAGTAACCCTTCATTTCACACAAACCAATTAACAATAGTTTTAGCAATTAACAGAGGGTCAAATGTTTGATAATTCCCATGATTTATTTAGAACAGGTAACAAGTCCCAAGGGGCGCAGTCGCACTAATAATAATTCGCCCACAGAAGGAACAAGATGGTGGAAATAAAGGGCAAGAACTCGATCTAGGAAAACGAGAGGACCATAACCCCTGCTTATTAAAATAATTTTGAGCAATACGTGATAATAGCATTTAGCTTGGAATCTCTTATTGAATATAAGGGGCGAAA
The DNA here is from genome assembly GCF_023898315.1 of Schistocerca nitens. Lineage (NCBI taxonomy): Eukaryota > Metazoa > Arthropoda > Insecta > Orthoptera > Acrididae > Schistocerca > Schistocerca nitens. Next base: position 584,055,795 of record NC_064614.1, on the reverse strand, counting down.
TTTTTCATGCCCACTAGCCGGCCGGTGTGGCCGAGCGGTTCTAGGCGTTACAGTCTGGAACCGCGAGACCGCTACGGTCGCAGGTTCGAATTCTGCCTCGGGCATGGATGTGTGTGATGTCCTTAGGTTAGTTAGGTTTGAGTAGTTCTAAGTTCTAGGGGACTGATGACCTCAGAAGTTAAGTCCCATAGTGCTCAGAGCCATTTGAACCATGCCCACTAAAGTTTTTAGGAAAGAAGTCTATTAACATATGAACCTGTTTTCTTTTAAAATATAAGAACCTTAAAAATATATGAATCTCAGTATACAACCCAAAGGTATGTTTATGAACAAAATTAAAACGCTATTAAACCAAAGACTCCAAAATTATGGAAAAGACTCTGATAGTACAAAACAAATACATCTTATCTTGCATATGAATTCTGTGCACGGGGTGGGCTCCAATAACACCGTCGCACACGGCGGTAGACACAGGTAATGCCTCGCTAGCCATACCGCTCGACTGCTGGCGGAGGGACAAACAGTGTACTGCTAGACTACGGACGTGCGAGACAAAGATCACAAACCCCAACCAGCCTTGAGCACTCACGCTCGCGCGTAGCAGTACTAGGCTTTTAAGCAGTCGAGTTTAGTGCAGACATCTGGACGACAGAGCATTAAATTAGAAAGACCTCAACCGCGTGCACACAAAATCAAATTAACACAACTACGCCCAGAACAGCTCAGTGAACCCATAAGTACGGTGACACAGTTTCAACTGAGTGTACAAAAATATAAATCACGAACACCTGTGGGCTATTCCCAAATCAAGTGACCAGCCGAAGGAAATTTAAATCTTACAACGCTTGGCTCAAAACCACATCAAAATTGTCATAAGACTAGTTCACAAAATATCCAATTATAAATCTGCCTTACAGTCATTGGTTATCCGGTGCATAAGCGACTTCCAAAACTCCCCAGAAAACATAAGGCGGAATAACAAAGCAGTCGAGTACACTTCTGCGCGGCAATACACAGTGTTGTCTCGAAAAAATTGAATGCCAGTACTGAGAGAGGGTAAAACAACAAATACCCACAATTATCACAGATTTTCAAGATAACAATGTCAGAGAAACAATTAATTACTATTCAGCACCACTGTGAACGAAACGGATCGTCACACCGAACCGTGCAGTAAACTATGATTGTGAGTTCAGAGTTCAGGAGCAACGAACTCCCGTTAAAACAGCTTCAGGGTAAACACACCTGCAGATATAGAGGCCCGAAAACATTTTCAAATAAAACGAGGTCAGTACAGGAGAATCAACTTAAAACATTTTCAAGAGCCAGCATAAATTCTCCAGTTGGCAGATAAGTGAACCAGGTCCACATAGCTACAGCCGTAACCGCCCCTGAGCGCCTAGGCTCACAGCTAGTCCACTGTTGTTGTTGTTGTTGTTGTGGTCTTCAGTCTAGAGACTGGTTTGATGCAGCCCTCCACGCTACTGTATCCTGTGCAAGCTTCATCTCCCAGTACCTAGACCTACTGCTACCTACATCCATCTGAATCTGCTTAGTGTATTCATCTCTTGGTCTCCCTCTGCGATTTTTACCCTCCACGCTGCCTTCCAATGCTAAAAATTGGTGCTCCCTTGATGCCTCGGAACATGTCCTACCAAACGATCCCTTCTTCTAGTCAAGTTGTGCCACAAATTTCTCTTCTCCCCATTCTATTCAATACCTCCTCATTAGTTATGTGATCTACCCATCTAATCTTCAGCATTCTTCTGTAGCACTACATTTCGAAAGCTTCTATTCTCTTCTCAGCTAGTCCACAACACACCGCAAGTACTGCCACTTCGACAACAACGCAGCGAGACGCTTGATGGGCTCCTCCTATCCGCACCCATCTCCGGCGACCCGTTCACTCCCTGCCCGTGTGCGCCACTTCTCTAGTCGCAACCGTCGGCCAAAGATCAAAACAGAGGGCAAAGGTCGGGATCCGGAGAGTCGCCACAGCTCATGTTACGTACGTTGGAGACAGTACTGTCGTATACTCCCCATTTCCGTCCATACTGATTACTGAAACATCATAAATACACTTCCGTGAGGCAGTCTATCTTAAAGACGCTGCCAGTTCAGGTTTTTCAGAATTTCCGTCATGCTTTCCCACGACTCAGACAAACCTGCGACTGTTTGTGCTACCCTTCTTTCCATACCTTCAATATGCCCTGTTAGCCCCATATGGTGTAGGTTCCATAGACTGGAGCAATATTCTACGACGGAACATAGGAGTGTTTTGCAAGCAGTCTCCTGCATTTTACCACTATTCTGGCATTGCACCGAAGTCTCCTAGTACTGAATGAATTCACATGTTACAGTAACAACTAGTTGTTTATTAACTGTGGACTTAACTGAGCCCAGCTTTAGAGAACGAAAGTCCACAGTAGAGTACAAGTCACAATACATCTTGACGATGTGTAGCGGCTGCTCGTTATCACAAAGTCCACGATTGTCTGTATTGCTGATGAGCCGGGTGGCGCTGAGAATGATACGCGGCATTGTACCACGTGGCCGTGAGCTCCTGGACTATAGAGATTAAGGTCTGGTCATCAGGAGCTACTGACAGACGTCCAGCGGCTGATGATTCCGGAAAAGGCGTGAGGTGGTTCTGTCTGGTGTGCAACGGCAGGCGTTTGGGTCCGAAGCGTAGACTCGAGGCTGCCTGACGGGGCGAACCTCGCTGTGGAAGAGCGGAGAGCGTCGACCTGAGTACCAGTCACTGGACGATTACATGTACACCACCGTGGTACACAAAACACGTCAGAACACTGTTGCAGAAGCAAAGAAAAAAAGCATGCCAAATTCAGAAAAACGCAAAATCCCCAAGACTGGCTAAGTTTCACGGAAGCTCGAAATTTAGTGCAAACGTCAATGTGAGAGGCTTTTGATAACTTCCACAACGAAACATTGTCTCAAAATATGGTAGAAAACCCAAAGAGATTCTGGTCGTATGTAAAGTACACCAGTGGCAGAAAACAGTCAATACCGTCACTGCGCGATAGCGATGGAAATGTTACCGATGACGGTGTCACTACAGTGGAGTTACTAAACACAGTTTTCCGTAATTCCTTCACAAAAGAAGACGAACTAAATATTCCGGAATTCGAAACCAAAACAACTGTTAGCATGTGTGACACAAAAGTAGGTATCGTAAGTGTTGCGAAACAACTCAAATCACCAAAGAAAGGCTAGTCTTCCGGCCCAGATGGTACGCCAGTCAGGTTCCTCTCAGAGTATGCAGACACAATAGCGCCTTTCTTAGCAATCATATACAACCGCTCACTTGACGAAAGGTCTGTTCAAATGGTTCAAATGGCTCTGAGCACTATGGGACTCAACATCTTAGGTCATAAGTCCCCTAGAACTTAGAACTACTTAAACCTAACTAACCTAAGGACATCACACACACCCATGCCCGAGGCAGGATTCGAACCTGCGACCGTAGCAGTCCCGCGGTTCCGAACTGCAGCGCCAGAACCGCTAGACCACCGCGGCCGGCCGAAAGGTCTGTTCCTAAAGACTGGAAAGTAGCACAGGTCACACCAATGTTCAAGGAAGGAACTGAATTACAGACCCATATCACTGATCTCGATTTGCAGTAGGATTTTAGAGCATATACTGTACTCTAACATTATGAATCTCCTTGAAGAAAATGACTTATTGATACATAACCAACACGGATTCAGAAAATATTGCTCTTGTGCAACGCAGCTAGCTTTTTATTCCCATGAAGTAATGAGTACTGTCGACAACGGATCTCAGATCGATTCCATATTCCTAGATTTCCAGAAGGCTTTTGATACCGTTCCTCACAAGCGACTATTAATCAGATTGCGTGCATATGGAGTATAGTCTCAGTTGTGTCACTGGATTCGTGATTTCCTCTCAGAGAGGTCACAGTTCGTAGTGATAGACGGTAAATCGTCGAGTAGAACAGAACTGATATCTGTGTGACTGGATTCGTGATTTCCTCTCAGAGAGGTCACAGTTCGTGGTGATAGACGGTAAATCATCGAGTAGAACAGAACTGATATCTGGCTTTCCGCAAGGTAGTGTCGTAGGCCCTCTGCTGTTCCTGATTTACATAAATGATCTAGGTGATAATCTGAGCAGCCCCCTTAGATTGTTTGCAGATGACGCTGTAATTTACCGTCTAGTAAAATCATCAGACGACCAATTCCTATTACAAAAATATCTAGAGGGAATTTCTGTATGGGGCGAAAAGTGGCAATTGGCACTAAATAAAGAAAAGTGCGAGGTCATCCACATGGGTACTAAAAGAAATCCGATAAATTTTGGGTACAGCATAAATCCTACAAATTTAAGGGCTGTAAATTCGACTAAATACCTAGGAATTACAATTACGAGAAATTTAAATTGGAAAGACCACACAGATAATATAGTTGTGGAAGGCGAAACAAAGACTGCGCTTTGTTGGCAGAACACTTAGAAGATGCGGCAAACCCACTAAAGAGACAGCCTACATTACACTTGTCCGTCCTCTGCTGGAATACTGCTGCGCGGTGTGGGATCCTTACCAGGTAGGATTGAAGGAGGATGTCGAAAAGGTGCAAAGAAGGGCAGGTCGTTTCGTGTTATCGCGCAATAGGGATAAGAGTGTCACTGATATGACACGCGAGTTGTGGTGACAGTCACTGAAACAAAGGCTGTTTTCTTTGCGGCGAGATCTATTTACGAAATTTCAGTCGCCAACTATCTCTTCCGAATGCGAAAATATTGTGTTGACACCCACCTACGCAGGGAGAAATGGTCATCATAATAAAATAAGAGAAATCAGAGCTCGAACGGAAAGATTTAGGTGTTCCTTTTTCCCACGCGCCATTCGAGAGTGGAATGGTCGAGAAGTACTATGAAAATGGTTCGATGAACCCTCTGCCAGGCACTTAAGTGTGAATTGCAGAGTAACCATGGAGATGTAGATGTACAGTGTCACTTGGACCCCTGAACGCGCGGCCGCCTATAGGTGCCTGCGACTGCAACGCTATTTTCCGATACCTGCGCACCAGGCGTCTGCGCGGCTTGCGCCCCCAGACGCTGTGGTGGCTGCAGGAGGCTTGGTGGTAAACAGCCCAGCGAATCACCTGTTCACAAACAACCTCCCAAGGTAAACGGGGGCTGTACCTATCCCGCGAGGCACATGCGTGAGTTTGGCGACCTTACCGAATGGACATTCCGTTGAGCAGTAGCTTCTCTAACCGGCACTCAATACGAGCAAACCAACTGCGACTTTGCCTGATGTTGCTCATATCATAGATAACTGGACTGTGCACGGCTCTGTTTAAAAAGGATAGCTAAGTGGAGGCGCACACGACTGTTTTCATACCCAGTAGCTAACTCGCAGCCGATAATAGCCTGTAGCGGTGATCCTGCAGTCGAAAAATCTATGTATTGGCTAGAATTGCGAATTGATCAAATAAACAGACATATACAATAAAATACAAATGAATAATTAATAAAAAGGATTCTATTGTAACGTTTGAAGCTAATATTAGAGTAGTATGTTGAATAATGTTTGTTCAAGAAACAACCTCAAGTAAGTGGTCCAATGATAACCAGTTATATTACAGACAGAATGATAAACTTGTTAAATGCAGTTAAGTTACGTTGAGAACGTTGCGAGAATGGTAGCAGGCTCCTCAAACTAAACAGCCATCAAAAACACGCGAAAAACTAAGTCCACTTTGTGATCACAACACATGAAACATCAGTATGACGATTAACAAATTAACACATACGAGATAACGTCTAGCACCTCATACTCCGTCTGTTCTCAATTCCGATATTTAAACGGAAAAGTCAGAAGTTCTGCACTGAAGAACATTCAGAGCTCACACTAGTTAAAGTCCCATCGAAAGTTAAAGGAGGAGGAGGAGGAGGACATTGGTGTTTAACGTCCCGTCGACAACGAGGTCATTAGAGACGGAGCACAAGCTCGGATTAGGGAAGGAAGTCGGCCGTGCCCTTTCAAAGGAACCATCCCGGCATTTGCCTGGAGTGATCTAGGGAAATCACAGAAAACCTAAATCAGGATGGCCGGACGCGGGATTGAACCGTCCTCTTCCCGAATGCGAGTCCAGTGTGCTAACCACTGCGGAAAGTTAAAGTATTTTAATAGTAACTGTTCCCGAAAGAACAGATACCACTGATGACCGTGCAGCTTCTCTAGACTGAAGTGATTATTAAATAGACACCCTAGCTGCAAACAGGCGTTGAAAATGTGTGCCCCGACCGGAACTCGAACCCGCGATCTCCTGCTTACATGGCAGGCGCTCTATCCATCTTTTTTTTTATCTCCCTGTCTACTTTTTTGTGGAACAGGAAAGCAGGGTAAAAAAAAGAAGCAATCTTTATTCGTACAGATGTGCTGTCCAAGGGATAAGAAAAGTATCGAGACAGCAAAAACCATAAAATCAACGTAAAGGCCGCCTTTTTTTTACATGAATAAAGTAAATGACAATCCTAGTCACGGGCGGGAGTGAAAACGAAGTTATTATCTGCATCACAATCCCTGCAGCCGGCCGAAGTGGCCGTGCGGTTAAAGGCGCTGCAGTCTGGAACCGCAAGACCGCTACGGTCGCAGGTTCGAATCCTGCCTCGGGCATGGATGTTTGTGATGTCCTTAGGTTAGTTGGGTTTAACTAGTTCTAAGTTCTAGGGGACTAATGACCTCAGCAGTTGAGTCCCATAGTGCTCAGAGCCATTTGAACCATTTGAACAATCCCTGCAGCACGTGGTGTCGCATCATAAATCTGGCAGAAAGCCATATATGTAATCTTCATCATTTCTGCCATTGCGGGCGGCATGTATTTCTCCTGCGTGGACCACTCGAAAGACCATTATCTGAGGCGGTTTCGGTGTTTACGATCGCCTTTTTTTTCACGTTAACATAATCCAGTCATAACTGGCGCCAACAGGTAGGGGCCAGTTGTCTTCTCAGTGTGCAGTATGCCAATATATTTGAACCGCGCAGTACTGTCTGTAGTCGTTCTGCTGCAGGAGTCTTCTCATTTCTGCGAGCGCACACTGGTACGGGACTTGGTAGATTAATCTGCCACGAGTTATGAGTGTAATGGGCAAACATCTATTAGGCGCATTATGAATGTACTGGTGTGGACATGTTGGGAATGTGGGTCTCACGGGGAGCGTGCAAGGGATAAGTCCCTGCAGGCACGCTATCCTCTGTGCCCATCGTGGCTGAGATCGATAGAGCGTCTGCCATGTAAGCAGGAGATCCTAGGTTCGAGTCCCAGTCGGTGGACACATTTTCAACATGTCCCCAATGATGTACATCAACGCCTGTTTACAGCTATGGTGTCGATTTAATTATCATTAAAGTATTTAAATGGCCGTTCACCGCCCAGAATCTATCACCTACACGATCCAATACCACACATTACCACGGACAGGTCTGCCTTCTTCCAGAACTAACGTAAAACTGTCGTCTTCAAGATATCGACGTAAAAGTGCCCGCATCGCTTGAGCGCACCACTCGAAAAGTTTGTCTCTCCACTTGACTCCAGCACTGTTCACGACTGTCTGCTTCTCCACTAGCTGAATGCCGTTCCCGCTAAAAATACATCTTTCATATGTTATACAGACACGGTTCTGACTAAACTTGACCACTTTTCGCACTAAATTAATCTATTACAATAATATTTAAATAAAGAAATTTTATAAACATTCGGTCGCACTCAGACCATTTACAATAAATGTAAATAATACTTCGATACGTAAATAAGCTAGTATTCTTGCATAAGTGCACATATACTCAGTGACAACAGAGTGACATTAAATATTGTTTAAGCAATTGTTTGTCTGCTTGCCAGAAGCGTCTTTTGACCCCCATTTCAGTAGTGGCAACAGCTAACACACCCGGTGACCATTTGATATCAAAAACCGCGGTTAAATTAAGACAGTGACAAAATAGTAAAACAGTTACTTAATAACTACACTAGTATGATAAGACATGAAGTATTCATGTTGCATTCAGTTGCTGTGTTATTTTGGAGAATACAATGTTTTGGCAGACATCCTCTATTATTTGACTGTGACTTATTATAGAATTTCTAATAGGTATAAGAAGCCATTTCAGGCAGGCTTACACTCCGCCATTACTGGTGCATCTTCTGTCCTTCTAATGGACCGACCACTGTCCACAAGTTTTGAAGTTAACCCATTTTCTGCTATGTGCTCCCCGCATTTTTACCCAGGCTTACCAGAACAGTCGCTTCTGCTGGCATGCCTTCCAGTACACGCCAGTTAGCCTTCAGCTGCACGAAGATATCCATCTCCTTCCAATTGTAGGTAGCCGAATAACTCGCCTACCTATGCACAACGTCACAGAGTTGTGGCCGAACATTCACGGGCCAGCGCTGTTTGTTCTGTATCTACCTTCACTTACTATTGAACCTAAGATCGTTCTGTTTTTATGTCCAAACCAGGTAATTGTATAAATTGACTTACACCAATTGTGACTCGCTGACATTTTAGTCACAGGATACTACGTTTAATTCACTTTGGTAAGCACATAATTTTATAATGCCTGAATAGTTGACGCAATGTAGGCATTATTTTGAAACTGTATTCAGATACTATTTGATGTTCCTCAGCATTTTTTCAAGATGTACCTCATTAAAGAAAATTCTACTGCCTACAAAAAGGCTTGAGAGATTACAGTGGCCCGCATCTCGTGGTCGTGCGGTAGCGTTCTCGCTTCCCACGCCCGGGTTCCCGGGTTCGATTCCCGGCGGGGTCAGGGATTTTCTCTGCCTCGTGATGGCTGGGTGTTGTGTGCTGTCCTTAGGTTAGTTAAGTTTAAGTAGTTCTAAGTTCTAGGGGACTTATGACCACAGCAGTTGAGTCCCATAGTGCTCAGAGCCATTTGAACCATTTAGATTACAGTGGAAACAGCTGCACCTGTTTTGAACTAATGTGAGAATTTGTAGGTGTCAAGTCCGAATGCAGAATGATGTTACAGGATGCTTTTAGCCGAACTGAAATTTATTGGTTAACTGCTGTGTTTGGGTTCGCAGTAGCTCACGGATTTACAGGGTCGAATCTTGAGTAGAGAGCACCCGGAAAGGACGATTTGGGAAGGAGATATTTCCAGTAAGGAAATACCTGGCAGACATGCTTTTGTACTAATCGCACACTGGTATACAGTTTTTTGAGTGGTACTTTGCGATGAGATGAGGTACCGCAGTGGCAGAGTTGGGCCTGGCCCGGAAGAAAGTTAGCAGGCAGCGACACATCACTGGAGTTTAGATGCAGCTCTCGCCGCGAGAGACTGAGCTTGAAGTTGGACAGTAGTAAATTTAGAACAATACACACACCTCAGCATGCGAAATAGGTTACCAGTCCAGAACGAAGTTTCACCCTGTGCTGATATGAAACTTCCTGGTATTTCGAAACTGTGTGCCATAGCGGGACTCGAACCTGGGAACTTTGCCTTTGGCGGGCAAGTACTCCACCAACTGAGCTACCAGAGCACGATTCACGACCTATCCCCACACCTTTACTTCCACCAGTGCCAGGCAAAAGTACGAGATTCGAGTCACAGTCCCGCACATAGTTTTACTCTGCCACGAAGTTTCAGATTACCACTCTGTATTTAAATTTTTCCCGCAACCCTGCTTCAGTGTTAAGAACGTGCAAATTTCATATATGTTTTCGATATGATATCTGTGTTAACAAAATGATACAGCAATAAATTACTGAAATACCAAGCATCATTACACTAGATTTAGGTTTTATTATGTGCCCTCTAAATCTTTGACTTATTCAAATGGTTCAAATGGCTCTTATCACTGTGGGACTTAACTTCTAAGGTCCTCAGTCCCCTAGAATTTAGAACTACTTAAACCTAACTAATCTAAGGACATCACACACATCCATGCCCGAGGTAGGATTAACTTCCGGCTTCCTTCTCGTTGTCAAAACAAATGGCATGCTTGGTACAAGCGTACCATAAGGCTGTTTAGCCAACAATCCTGTAGTCTCAGCAATACTCCACGTCTTCCAAGCCAAAATGTTAGCATCTGGAAAAGCTTCAAGGCCACCATAATCTGCCTGGTTGCCCCATACAACAGCCAGTGTGAGCCATGTACTACCTCCAAACACAGCCTGAACATCACAAGTGAAGTTCAGATGCAGTCCACGAAAAACATTTGGACCACCAATAAATTGCTGCTTATTAAACTGCCCCGCCAAGTCAATATCAATCGCCTTCAAACTGCGATACACAGGTACGCTGCGCCGCCAAGCACGTCGCAGAGGCATTGCTGTGGCACGTTAACACAAGTTAGTGGTCGCGCGGTTGCAGACTGTACTTTGACTTATTAATATATTTTCATAACGATGAAACGCTGCATAATTTTAAAGTAGCAAAAGTTACAAACTTTTAACTTAAATTTTGCAAGGAATAATGTGTTAAACTGTAAAGGATTTAGTGTCATTTTAATCCACATTTGACCGTACTTTCTATGAATGTGCTCTTATTTAATCTGGTCTATTGCTTCAAGAGCTGTAATATTGTAATTGTAATAGTGCACATCACTGATGTGAGCGCGACTTGGAAGGGAGGTGGCGACAGCAGCAGTCGTTGGTAAGGAGGCGAACAGTAGTAGTGAGGGAACGTATTCTGTGGGAGAACATGGAGTGTACAGACTACGTGGTCAGACGCGGAATAGGAAGGAGCTCCGGTATTTGTGATGTACTCGTACTGTAACATAGTTTTTTGGCGACGTCTGGGCGCGTAGAGAGGAAACATTACAGACTTGAAAATTTTCGCAGATCTAATCTACACAGGTGTTTTGTATTATTTATTTATTTGTTTCTTATGTAGCATGACCATATTAGAGCCTTGAGGCCCTGTCTTTCATTTGACCGGGAGCAAGACATACAACGGATACTACGAAACTTCCCAATAATAATAATGATAATAATAACTGACGCTAATAACAAGAAAAAAAACAATAGTAATTATAACAGTAAAGGACACTTTGAATGATATTGATTAGCTTAGTACATTTGAATTCATGTTTAGTATTATCATAATGGGAATGGATGAAGGAAGAGGAAGGAAGAGGAGAGGATTGAAATGACAGTGAGAGTGGCTGTTACGAAAAAGCAGGAGCTAAATACAGGAGGAGGGATAGGGACAGGTTCTGGGGGACGACGACTGACGACAATGAGTTGCACAGAATGGTAGAGAGTTGGAGTTGGCCATCGTGATCGAAGCTGAACCATTAGCTGTCTTCTGAAGTTTGGAAGGAAGTTAATTTCTCTGATATTTTGAGGAAGATTGTTTCAGAGTCGGGTTACTGATACAGAAAATGATATCGAGAATATCGTAGTGCTATGTTATGATACAGAGAGAATTTTACATTGTTGAGAACGAGTATTTCTACTGTGCTGTTCAGATAATAAGAATTGAAGACAAATAAGAGGGAGTCTAATGACTGAGAAGACGATAAAATAAACATAGAGTACAAATGTGTCTACACTTACCAGCACATAGCAACGATAATTGTTCGTAAGCGTATTTTCGCATTTAACACCATATTTGTAAATATTAAAGTTTTAAAGGCAAGGGAAGATAGACATTACGAAATATGACATTGAACTTCCGTTTATGTATTGTGTGGGATACCTGGGTAGTACTTATGGAGTTATCTGCCCCCTGCGGTTACTGAGTACGTATAATTGCTGCTGTATCAGAGTACCTTTTATAGTTAAATAAATAATTATCTTTTACATGGGAATTGTGAAGTGTCGCGTAGCTTATTGTGAGCATTTTCATGTCCAACTACCAACCAGATAACAAGTCTGCAGGGAAATTACAAACTTATTATTACCAAAAAAACAGGAACTGTTTTTCACAGGTACACGATTGCTGAAGATTGAACCACGAAGAGTTGTGTAAATGTGGTTGTGCATTCAAGCTCACCTCGTTGGCTGCATTTCGTAAATTAGCGTGGCACGTCGCAGTCTGAAGCTACTGTTAATATTGCCTGCCAGGACATTAATATGCAGCACGAACAGAAAGTGTCACAGCACTCTTTCCTGGGGCACGCCTAAGGTAATTTTATATTTGTCAGTGACTCTCCATCCAAGACAACTTGTTGGCGTACTCCATATCAAGAAATCCTCAATGCAGTCACTAATTTCGTTTGATACCCCATATGATTGTACTGCCGTTAATAAATGTTGGTGTGAGACTGTGTCAAATGCTTTTCGGAAATTAAGAATATTGCATCTGCCATATTAACTTAATCCATGTTTTGCATGCTGTCACGTATCAAAAGCACGAGTTGGCGTTCGTATGGCCAGTACTTTCATATTACATGCTGGCTGGCATGGAGGTGGTTATGTTCGAGATATCTAATTACGTTTGAGCTCAGAATATATTCTAAGATTCTACAACTGATGGATATCGAAGGTATTGTACGGTAGTTTTCTGTATAACTTCTGCTGCCCTGCGCTTTCTTCCAACTATTGGGCACAGCATTCGTTCGAAGGATGAGCTGTGTATTACAGTTAAGTACAGGGGCTAACTCAGTAGCAAATTCTGTTTAATTTTAGCGATTTCAGCTGTTACTGAACGTCTTTGACGTTTATATCTGCAGTACTCATCCCTGCGCTGTGCGAGATAGAGCAGTATCACTGCATCCTCCTTTGTAAAGGTGCATTTGAAGACGGACTTCAGCATTTTTAATTGTCTTGTGTCAGTTCCTGTATCATCAATGACTGTCTAGACACTACCTTTGGTGCCACTGGCAGCCTTTACATATCACCAGAATTTCGTGTGGTTTTGAGAGATTTCTTTCAATAAGATTCCGATTCGGGTGTCGACGAAGATTTCTCAGAATCCCTATTTGACAGCCATCAGTTCAGCTCGCCTCTCTCTATAGCCCTGTGTTTTGTTTTACACCTACTGTGCAGTAGTCGCTCTTTCTTTAGATATTTCATGAACTGGTCTACTAACTAATGCGTGTTATAACTGGAACGCTGATATCTACACCAACATCTCGGTTCAGTGAACATTCAGACGTCGCTCCGCCAAACCTGGACGACAACCGATCAGTAATAGAGGCTGGAACAAAAGGCATGCTCCACACTCCCAATCCATACCGACTCTCCACGCACATGCTTGAAGTCTCGCAGACTGATGGGGAGGGGGAGGGGGGTGTGGAAAGCCACACCCTGGTGGTACACCTGCTTAAAGTAATGTGATCATTCACTGGGAGAACACTTACTCAAATGCATGCTTGTCATTACTCGATGCACCGTCCTCATAGTAATCTCATGTTGGTTGAAATTATTTTTATGTCACACTTCCATTAATTCTTGTCTCACAACACTCCTGTAACTTTAGTCATCAGTCTTTCGGCTGGTTATCATGCACTTCTCTTCGTATCGCCTACATCTAACATCCTTATTTCATCTCTTATTCTTTGTCTTCTCCTACATTTTTCTTCGTTTTTATCATTACAACGCGAAATTAATTAATCTTGGATGCCGTCCAATTTCTGGTAAGAGGCTTGTTTAGACTCGTTTCCTTGATTTTCATTTCTCGTATTTTTTCGGCAGTTCTCTTTCAACTACTTCACTTTTATCATTATTTGATGCCAGTACATTTTAAATACTTCCAGTTCCTATCAGGAACTCATTCCTCAGCTTCATATCAATGGTTCGTAAGAGGTATGACTATAAAATAACGGGACTGACTGTCAAAGAGTAAGTACGCGTGCCCCAAAAGACGAACGACCAATAGCTGTTGAGCCCGAAGCTATCTCAGTCGAATGAGACATCTCTGTTGTTGGTAGACAAATCAGTGTGACCGCGGTCTTTGTATGCGTGAGAGTTGTTATTTTGTTTTGCCGGAAAAATAATAAGTGTAACAAAAGAGCAAAGAACTGCCGTGACGTTCCACACGAAACTTTGAAAACTCGTACTGAAATATATGGGGAAGAGTGTTCATCATCTGCGCGAGTTTTTCAGTGGTTCAGGCATCTCCATGGTGGCCGAGAAGACGCTGAAAGTGATGTACGCCATGGACCCCACTGAACTTAAAAAACGAATGAAAATATCGAAAAAGTAGATAATCTGATTCGATCTGACCGTCGATAGGTTATTCGACGTATACTGACACTAGTAATTGACAAATAATGGGTAAGTCAAATTTTAACCAACCAAATTAACGTGAGAGAAGTAGGTGCGAAACTGTTGCCGAAAATACTCGTGATCGAACAAAAAGAAGCTCGTGAAGATGTTTGTACTGACACTTCGAATACCACAGAAAATGAGTGATAACATGTAAATAATTTTGTTTTTTCGCTTTAGATCCAGAAACTAAGCTCAAATCCATGCATTTGAAGGTCCTAACTTAACCGAGGGCAAAAAAAAAAAAAAAAAAAAAAAAAATGGTTCAAATGGCTCTGTGCACTATGGGACTTAATTTCTGAGGTCATCAGTCCCCTATAACTTAGAACTACTTCAACCTAACTAACCTAAGGACATCACACACATCCATGCCCGAGGCAGGATTCGAACCTGCAACCGCAGCGGTCGCGCGGTTCGAGACTGTAGCGCCTAGAACCGCTCGGCCGCCCCGGCCGGCAAGGGCAAAAAAAGAAAAACACCACGCGAATTGTGGACGATGTAGTTATCGCTTCTGCATCTGCATTAAAAGGAACAAGATATCAGTCCGTTTAAGCAGTGAAAGAAACGCGGCTCGCATCATCAAGGGGCTCACAGACGAAGACTTCAGCAATGTTTCCATCAATGGAAAATTTGCATAGACCGTTTTAGCAAATGTGGATGGGAGTGTATTGAGGGTGACAATAACAAAATATGTATGTTTTAGAAATAAAATGTTTTGCAGCAATAGTTGTGCCATATTATAGTCATTTCTCGTAGAGTTATTTTGTGGGAGATTCCTCTCCTGTGCACTCATTGAGGTTAAGATAGTTGTTGTCCTCCTTGTTCATACATCCAGCTTGATCTTACTTACTGTTAATCCACTTTTCGCCAGAGGTGTTAACCCACTTGAACATTGGAGCTTATCCCCAGCGCACTACTATTGCTCTTTCGCAGTTTTACCTCTTTTTTTCTTCTATCCTACTATCGTAGGTGGAAACGAAGTTTATGATTACTCGCATTGGTGGTAACGCAGAGACCGGCGAAACGAAACAGGCGGTCCCGATGGTGACTAACAGCGGAGATCACGAGGTGACTTCATAACCAACACAAGACCAGAGCGTAACCGATTCCTCTAAGCAAATACCACATCAAGGGCAAAAAGTCAGTCACAAGACGTTACTCAGGCAAGGTAAAAATACTCTGCTATCCAATGACGCGTGCATAAGGTTTCAATGACTAGCGTAGGACTGGCCGCAATCAGCGGGCTGCGGTATGTGTGTAAACGCTCGCCAGGGGGCAGCGCCGCCTCACGTACTTACCACGACGCCGTCACCTACACCCCAACTGTCTCTCACGTCATCTCTCTGTCAGTATCGGGCTAGGCGGCGAATCCGAAATGCTTTTGCACACTAAATATTTCTTCATCGCTACTCCAGCAGCAATGGTGCTAAGCTGCAACTTAACACGAATTTGCCTTTCTTAACTTCCGCTTTAACTACTTCCCATTGGTTTTTGTGCATATTGTAAATTACCCGTTTCACTCTGTTCTGTTACCTCACTCCCCAAAGAGTTGTACACTACTGGCCTTTAAAACTGCTACACCACGAAGATGACGTGCTACAGACGCGAAATTTAACCGACAGGAAGAAGATACTGTGATATGCAAATGATTAGCTTTTCAGAGCATTCACACAAGGTTGGCGCCGGTGGCGACACCTACAACGTGGTGACATGTGGAAAGTTCCCAACTGATAACTCATACACAAACAGCAGATGATCTTCGTTGCCTGGTGAAACGTCGTTGTGATGCCTCGAGTAAGGAGGAGAAATGCGTACCACCACGTTTCCGAGTTTGGTAAGGTCGGATTGTAGCCTATCACGATTGCGGTTTATCGTATCGCGACATTGCTGTTCTCGTTGGTCGAGGTCCATTGACTGCTAACAGAATATAGAATCGGTGGGTTCAGGAGGGTAATACGGAACGCCGTGCTGGATCCCAACGGCCTCGTATCACTAGCGGTCGAGATGACAGGCATCTTATCCGCATGGCTGTAACGGATCGTGCAACCACGTATCGATCCCTGAGTCAACAGATGGGGACGTTTGCAAGACAAGAACCATCTGCACAAACAGTTCGACGACGTTTGCAGCAGCATGGACTATCAATTCGGAGACCGTGGATGCGGTTACCCTTGACGCTCCATCACATACAGGAGCGCGTGCAATGGTGTACTCAACAACGAACCTAGGTACACGAATGGCAAAATGTCATTTTTTTCGGATGAAACCAGGTTCTGTTTACAGTATCAAGATGGTCGCATCGGTGTCTGGCGACAACGCGGTGAACCCACATTGGAAGCGTGTATTCGTCATCGCCATACTGGAGTATCAGCGGGCATGATGGTGTGGGGTGCCATTGGTTACACGTCTCGGTCACCTCTTGTTCGCATTGACGACACTTTGAACAGTGGACGTTACATTTCAGATGTGTTACGACCCGTGGCTCTACCCTTCATTCGATCCCTGCGACACCCTACATTTCATCAGGATAATGCACGACCGCATGTTGCAGGCCCTGGACGGTCCTTTCTGGATACAGAAAATGTTCGACTGCTGCCCTGGCCAGCACATTCTCCGGATCTCTCACCAACTGAAAACGTCTGGTCAATGGTGGCCGAGCAACTTGCTTGTCACAATACGCCAGTCACTACTCATGATGAACTGTGGTATCGTGTTGAAGCTGCATGGGCAGCTGTATCTGTACACGCTATCCAAGCTCTGTTTGACTCAATGCCCAGGCGTATCAAGGCCGTTATTACGGCCAGAGGTGGTTGTTCTGGGTACTGATTTCTCAGGATCTATGCACTCAAATTGCGTGAAAATGTAATCACATGTCAGTTCTCGTATCATATATTTGTACAATGAATACCCGTTTATCATCTTCATTTCTTCTTGGTGTAGCAATTTTAATGGTTCAAATGGCTCAAATGGCTCTGAGCACTATGAGACTTAACTGCTGAGGTCATCAGTCCCGTAGAACTTAGAACAACTTAAACCTAACTTACCTAAGGACATCACACACATCCATGCCCGAGGCAGGACTCGAACCTGCGACCGTAGCGGTCGCGCGGTTCCAGACTGTAGCGCCTAGAACCGCTCGGGCACTTCCGTCGGCCAGCAATTTTAATGGCCAGTAGTGTAAAAGTTTGTTCCACATTGCACTGTCGAAGTCCCACCGTTGTTCCTCAAACACTAGGGAGGCAGTCTGATTTTAAATAGGCTTTTTTTCCTTTGATAAGTGCAAAGCCAGAATTACCTGTTACATTTTCTTTTATGCCTATGGTGCCTGTTCTTTCGGACAGTTCTGGCAATACCGGCCATGACCTCCTTCTTCTGCGCGGATGCACACACATTCCCCGAACTCTTACGGGACTTGGTAAGAATGTCTTCCATGAGTATTGAGTGTGTTGGGGTGGGACACTACGAATGTAGTTTGTGGACATACAAGGTGAGAATGTGGGTCTCGTGGGAGGCTGCGCAAGATATTCCCTGCAGTCGCACTATCCTCTGTGACTTCGGTGGCTGAGATGGAAGCCGGCACGGTAGCCCAGCGTGTTCGGTCAGAGAGCTGGTTGGCCTCTGTAATAAAAAAACTGAGTGGCAGGATCAACAAACGAACTTTAACGCATGTCATGTGACGTCCGCAACGACCAAACCAGCGATTAAAAAAGATAGATAGAGAGTCTGTCTTGTAAGCAAGAGATCCCAGGTTCGAGTCCCGGTCGGCGCACACATTTTAACGTGTCCCCGTTGATATATATCAACACCCGTCAGTAGCTGAAGGTGTTAATATAATTCTAATTTTGTTACATTTTCCTTTTGTTTGAAACGAAACTAATCTTCGCCCATAATTTCTTCAATTTTTTTCTTTACTCTTCTATGTATTATTCTGATCTCCAGTTTACATGTTTATGTGACCGACCATCTAATACTTCTCACATTCCTATGCTCCTACCTTTTCAGTAATGCGATGAAAACGTTTTTCTAGTAATCTGAGGGCAAATAATCTATTTCGTTGATTTCCTTACATAGACTCAAATAATCTTGCAGTTCTTCAATAACGCAGAAATTTCAGTAGCTCCGAAAGTAGATCACTAACTTCTTCCAGCTACTCTGAATTGGGGTCATTCAGTTCTCTGCCAACTGCTGATAACATTATTGGATCACTCATTTCTTCCATCCAACTTCTACTTTCTCATCACACGTCGGGAGCATTCTTCTATATTGTGCAGTGCTTCGGCGTTCTGTTCTCATCTCTATGCTCTTTCTTCTGCATATAAGAAATATTTCCCATCTGGAGTACCCGTTTTACATTTTACTTCTGCGAAGCTACTTTTGGTTTTCTAACGCCGCGACTATTTTCCCCATATTTTGCAACCTTTTCGCATCGCACTCTCATCCATTTTAATGTACCCTGTTCACAATTAAACATAATTTTTTTCCTGGCTACCCACTTCATCTTATAATTCTTGTAATTTCTTCTATCGTTTATAGACTGGAGTAGCTCCAAAGTTATGTGTGGATTCAGAACTTCTGCTTTCACTGTACCTGTAGTGTCCTGTTTTGTGTTAATTATTTACTTCTTCATTTCATCCCACTCCTCTACTTCAGAGGTACCGATGCATTTACGTGGTCCGTTGGTCATAGCCTAGCAAAGTTTCGGTTCTGTCTTTTCTGTCCTAAATTTTCAGTAATTAATCAAATTTTTATTCCCTTCATTTCAAGCTTACTGTTCAATAGTACTAGATTTAGAGATTAGCTTATGCCGGCATTAGACTTAGCTCTGTAGTACAAATTTTTTGTCTTTTTTTTTTTGTCGTCAGTTCTCTGACTCGTCTGATGCTGCCCACTACACATTCCTCTCCTGTGTCAACCTCTTCATCTCACAGTAGCACTTGCAACCTACATGCTCAATTATTTTCTGGATGTATTCCAATCTCTGTCTTCATCTACCGTTTTCACCCTCTACAGTGCCCTATACTGCTATAGAGGCAGTTAATCCCTGATATCTTACCGGATATCCTGTTATCCTGCCCCTTCTTTTGTCGGTGTTTCCCATATGTTCCTTTCGTCTCCGATTCTTCGGAGAACTTCCTCACGCATTACCGTATCAGTCCACCTAATTTTCAGTATTCTTCAGCCGCGCGAGGTAGCCGCGCGGTCTACCTGAAAACCTCGAAATAATAATAAATGTAACTCCACTAATCACATACCCAACCATTAAAGTTCTACCTGAATTACAATTATAACATGCAATAACATGAAATAAAAACACGTGAAATAAATTATCAATCCTTTTACAAAACATTTTCTTACCAATATTTTTTATTTGAATACCCGGCTATGTTCACCTTACCATTTTTTTAAGAATTCCGGCGCTTTTATGTATTTTCAATACTTCTTTGTTAAGGAAAATAGCCAACATTTAACTGTGATAATAATCTCTTACGAAATCTTGAAATTACTTCCAGTGAATTACATCTTTCCACCTTCTTTGAATATTCGCGTTTTTCCCTGCAATGTAAGTATTTTAGGTCCTATAAAGTGGACAAATGGAAAAGAATTAATAACGATTTTACTCCTAATAATCTACTATTCTATTTCCATTGATTGAAAACAATCGTTATAAAACCGTAATCATAAATTACTATTTATCAATTTCACGAAGCATTTTATTTTTATTTAGACCTATACATTACGAAACATGATTCTTTGAACACTGCGATTTTGCACTTCCTACATGGGCACGTTGTATGTCGTCTTGTAGCCTTTCCTGTTTGCTTTTTTGCTTTGGCTGAGCGTACTTCGCACATTCTCTGAAGTCTTAATTCAGTTGGTGGAGGTAGAAATTTTTTCAAGGAAATACTTTCCTGTAGATAGCCTCCTCGAGTGGCCCTCTAAGGAACCTTATCTGGAAGCGTCTTCGCACGTGGGTAATTCTGTACAGAATACTATTGTGAAAGTAGACAAAGGCATCATCTCATTTTTTACTTTATTATGGAGAATGCATACATTCACTGGTCATATTAGGAAACAATGAAACGCAAGTTTCCACCTCCCCATTTGACTGTAGTGTTCACAAAAGCACTGTACGACATCCTCTGATGAGACAGAACGGCTCCGACTTTTGTTCTGTTTGAGAGGTGGCATGAGCCCCCTCTCATATTTCTATCTTACGATTCTCCTCTCTAGTTGCATGCGGTGGAAGGTTTGCTTTTCCTTAACACGCGGACTTCCCACGCAGCGTCTCTCGTCACCCGGGTGGTCCGGTGACAGGCGGGCTCTGTGGAACTGGAGAGAGTTAAGCCGACGTGTGTGAGGCAGTCGAGTGAATGCTTTGCAGACGCCGACATTGTCAAGAGACACGCCCGCTGGGGTGTGAAGTAGCGGCTGGGCTAGAGGTTCCGTTACTTCGGAGAAACTTTGCGAAAACACTTTCTGGAGGGCTACCAGCGAGGTGTGGGAATGACTTGTGTACCCACGCAGTTGTGGCGGGAAAATTCCCGCACTTTCTGCAAAATCAGCACAGAAATTGGCGCCAAGAATCTCCATTGGTGGAATGGTAGTGCTCCGGCAATGGAGTGGAATTTCCGCCGGTTTTCGAGTTGCTGATTGGAACGTAACCACGGCCACTGTCGTGGGGGCGGGAATGTTCGGGGTTCGGCCTGTACGGGTGCTCTGGGTAGTCGGCAGTCGCCTTTCGGTCGAGGACGTCGAAGCAACCAGCCCTCGCCTGCGGTACGCCAGATCGTGTTCTGGGAGATAAGAAGACAGTTTGGTAATGTACGTCCGCAGCACCGGCAGATAGGGATTTTCCTAGGTGATAATCAGAGCTCAGCAGAGCGCGCCTGTTCATCCTTTTCTAACTTTGTTCTGTCTTGACTAGCAGCAATTACTGTGGGGTTAGCTGTGTGTCCCTCTCGAGATTAGAGTGGAAAGGAATTGGCTCCACATACCACTTCGTCTTAAACCTCACGATCTAAGTTAGGGACAACTTCACCTTTATAGCGTTTGTTTGTGTTTCCAATTCGAGCCAATTTAATGTATTGTAAATGTGTCATGTGTTTTGGTTTAGTATTTTGTGTTTAGTCGTAATAAATCATATTGTTATTTTGCACAGAACTCTCATTCTGTTAATCGGTAGAGTAAACCTATCATTCCTCACTAGGTTAATGAAACTTGCCTTTATTTAACTTATTTATCAAATTAAATTATTGCAGGGGCCAAACTCTTTTCTACTCCACTTGCAGGGCTGCTTACAGTCAGTGCGCGTATATTTTTTTTCATCCTTGTGCAACAGCAAAAGTCGGAGTTAGAATAGGGGGGGCTTAGAGCATCATTTACAGATGTAGATTCAAGAATTTAGTGTTAAATACACTGCTAGCCCCGGCACCTCGCATGTTCAAAAAATGGTTCAAATCGCTCTGAGCACTATGGGACTCAACTGCTGTGGTCATTAGTCCCCTAGAACTTAGAAGTACTTAAACCTAACTAACCTAAGGACATCACACACATCCATGCCCGAGGCAGGATTCGAACCTGCGACCGTAGCAGTCGCACGGTTCCGGACTGCCCGCCTAGAACCGCGAGACCACCGCGGCCGGCTTTTTTCCTGTTGTATGCATTTTCAGCAACACAGTAGAGACAGATCGAGCCCGTCAATGTAGGTGATTTCACATTTAAAAACGGCAGGAAGCGTACCTCGTCAAATAACGGGATCGGTAATCTACCGAAATTCCCGCATCCTGTCAATTGATGGGACTCGCACTTAAAGTGTGAGCTGTCTAAATAAATTACAGCGATAGTCACGAACGTAATGCTACAAGTGTAAGCTCATAAACCTTGGTAATGTCATCTGTTTTATTAATCACTTAGTGATATTTTAAAATGAGAGACGGAGAGGTTTTCTCTTTATGTTGCGATATATTTTAGCTTATTATATAGAGTGATTCAAACTGAATGGGACAAAAAGAAAGTATTCCTGTGACTACAGTAATGACTTTATTTCAGAAATACACGTCTAGACTGAAATGTTTACTCTGAGTCTAGGTTGGATACAATAAAAGAAAGGAAAGGCGTCGTTGTTGTCCATTTCTGGCGTTTCTAGTCAAAATGGTGGCATCTGCGATATAAAAGGCGTATTATGTCATGGAATATGCAAAAACTTCATCCATGATCATTCTTCAAAGACGTGTTCGGACCACGTTTGATAAAGTGATACGACACCGTCACAACAGTGCTAGTTACGCAAAGCTTTTCGAGGATACATAATGCTTACGCAAGAAGAAAACTACATGACAACCATTCGTCGAGAATGAAATGTTGAAAAACATTCGTATGATTTACAAAATAAGCCCCAGAAAATTGATGCTTCGAGACGTGAATTTGTCGCAGCCAACAGTGTGGCTAAAATGATTGGAATGGCTCTGAGCACTAAGGGACTTAACATCTGAGGTCATCAGTCCCCTAGAACTTAGAACTACTTAAACCTAACTAACCTAAGGACATCACACACATCCATCCCGAGGCAGGATTCGAACCTGCGACCGTAGCAGTCGCGCGGTTCCGGACTGCAGCGCCTAGAACCGCGTGGCCACCGAGGTCGGCTCAACAGTGTGACGCCCGCATCTCGTGGTCGTGCGGTAGCGTTCTCGCTTCCCACGCCCGGGTTCCCGGGTTCGATTCCCGGCGGGGTCAGGGATTTTCTCTGCCTCGTGATGGCTGGGTGTTGTGTGCTGTCCTTAGGTTAGTTAGGTTTAAGTAGTTCTAAGTTCTAGGGGACTTATGACCACAGCAGTTGAGTCCCATAGTGCTCAGAGCCATTTGAATCATTTTCAACAGTGTGACGGGTGTTAAGCAAGCACCTGGAGTTCATGGGTTACAGGCTAAAACCAGCTGAAACAAAGACAATTATGCACTAATTTTCAAGCACTGATGGAGGTGGATGGTTTCACAAACAGGCTTGGGTTCTCTGACAAAGTAACATTTCACTCAAGTGGAGAAGTGAACAAGCATGATTTGAGAATACGGAATGCAGAAAACCCACGTGCCTCTCTGGAACGCGAACGTGTTTCTCCGAAATTTAATGTTTTCTTCGCCATAAACAAGCGCAGAGCCTTTGGTCCTTTCTTCTCCGCAGAATCAACGATTGAAGGCATAACCTATCTCGACATACTTTATCTATGGCTGTTGCCTCACTTGACAGATGAGGTACCTGACTTCATATTACAGGAGAACGGAGTCCCCCCACGTTGCCATAACCTCGTACGAAGTCACCTCAATGAACTTTTTCCATAGCACGGGAATGGTCGTGCCATAAATGTTGTGTCCCCCATGTCGCCTGACGTTACACCAGCTTGCGTGTTTCCTTTTGAGGATGCGTGAAGGACATGGTTTACGTACTCCCAGTTCCACAGGACTGATTAACTTCAGTGATCGAACTACGCTGACATGGGTGTGGCAGGAAATGCAGTCCCGATTAGAAGTCTGCCGTGTCACAAATAGAACCCACATCGAACATCTGTGGATGTCCGTAGTAACTGTGAGAATGTCTATTTGTGAAATAAAATCATTACTGTAGGCACATGAATACTTCGTTTTTGTCCCATTCATTCTGAATCAGCCTTTATTATCTATCATTTCAGTATTTATATAGGTTTTTCGTTTTGATGTTTAAGACTGACGAACGACGGGATAATAATTTTCCGTGTTGGATAATAACCTTGTTAATCTTCCCACTGCGTACATAATCCGTTCTCACGATTATCAAATATTGTGATATTAAGTTATATCGCACGAGCCTCCTTGTGAGATAGGAGCAGAAAAATGTTCAGTATTTTCCATTATAACCATATTGATTAGTATTTGTTGAAACTGTATTCGAATCAGCTACAACCAAATTAAAATAGTGAGAGTTATGAGCCTTGGCTGAGGAGAATAGTAGTGTTTCACGTACACAATTGGTCACACGAAAATCTGTAGGGGTCTCACATACTTCCGATGCACACTTTTACCGTAATTGTGAACGACTCTACACCAACAGTATTGCCGGGCAGATTCTTCGAAGAGCAAACAAAATATGTACCTGGAGGCGCCGGGTATCGATCCCGGTACCTCTCACATGCTAAGCGAGCGCTCTACCATCTGAGCTACGCCCCCAGCTGGTACCCTAGTCCTGGCAAGCGGCAGACTGCTTCAGCCTGAACTTTCACTGCTCTACTGACACGCGTTCCGCGGCCGGCTGCAGCCGTTCAGCTTGCAGAGTGGGGACGCGTCGACAGACGGGAGTATGTGGTAGACACTTTAGAGTGGCAGCGTAGATGGACTCGCCTAGCCTTAACATATAGTAATTTTTCAAAGACCTGGTTCATTATACGTGACGGAAGTGTTCGGCGTCAAGAGCGCTCATATCATAGGTTGTAGGGCGGGGGGGGGGGGGGGGGGGGGGGTAAAAGTAAAGCTTTAATTTGTTCGCCGTCTTTCCCACGCGAGCCTGGCAAGTAATTTAGTGGTCAGTCAGAAAGCGAAGGTAAAAATACTGATCTTAGTTTTCAGTCTGCACAGCCACATTCTGGCCCAGCCCACTGAAAGAACAGTTTCTATCCTCCTATTTCTTTGCGGGATCTGGATTTTGATTTTAAATAAAAGTATAAAGTTCCAAGCAAATTATATTCCACAATGTTTCTCCCATACAACACTTGGAAATTCACTATTTTCAATTGAAAGCAAGTCTTTCTATTCTGCAGCACATTTAGTAGCCCGCCGTTGTGGTCGAGCGGTCTAGGCGCTTCAGTCTGGAACCGCGCGACTGCTACGGTCGCAGGTTCGAATCCTTCCTCTGGCATGGATGTGTGTGATGTCCTTAGGTTAATAGGTTTAAGTAGTTCTAAGTTCTAGGGGACTGATGACCTCAGAAGTTAAGTCCCATAGTGCTCAGAGCCATTTACTCAAAGCCATTTGAACATTTAGCAGTTCAGAGGCGACCTCTACGGTACGTTTCTAGCAGATTGTCTTTCACCCTGACTAAAATTACTCAATGAAATATTGCAATAAATGTTCAAAAATTATAGCTCGCCATAAAAGTGGAAATAAAGTCACCACTTGCCACGCGGAATTGGCAATTCACACAGACGGCACACTATCAATTACTCTGGTGAATTCTAAGCGATCCAGGACGGTGTACTGTCCTCGCGAGTTCAGTATCCGTTTTTACCGCAAAATACGCGCTTTGTCACAGCTCGGCTCTGACGTCATCTGAGGCAGAGCGCGATCCGACGTTTGACAGACGTGGATCTTACCGTAGCTTAGTGCGAACTGAACATTACTATTTCCTCTCGGGTTGTATTTATATAGGTGCCGGAGCGGACGGCTGAGGGAACATCTATTGTCTACGGCTATCTGCATACTGCAGCAGCCTCCAAACGACCGCTATCTTGGGCACATAATCTTTAATATCATATTTATAAATTACTTCAGAAATCTCTTAATTTTTATTTGTATTCAGTTATTTTGTTTGAAATCACCGAAAAAGTTTCGGCTCGCCAGAATGAAAACTTTACCTTCTAGAATTTTTATAGTGGAATTAACGGTACATCGTTACCTCTGAACCATATCTTTGCTAGAACTTATCTCAGCTGTTATTAATACTACAACTCTCAAATTTGGTATGGCTGTATCTCTTGGTATGTTTTATCATCCATTTTATCCAAAATTCTCTATCGTTAAAATCATAGGTACTTAATCTACAACAATTGGGTGCATTGTAGATACAAAATTGGTTGTTTACTTAATTACTCAAAAATTAGAAGAGGTAGATTAACGTGTTCTTTCAGTTATTATTTTTGGGGTGAACTGAAACATAAAACATATTTTCATGTTTCTAAGTCCATGATTTAGCGCCTCTGATATTTCCTAAAAACGCGGATTTCAGTGTTAATTTTTGTTTTACGGTTTTTGAAACCTGCACCACTTATTTATGAGCTCTAACTGCACCTTCTGGCCAAATTCTGGCTTTCTAGCGTCATTATTTAGCGCCCTTTATTTTTCTCTTAAAACTGCATTTTTACGTAAACTATTAAGTCTAGAACATAAAAACTAGGTATTTGGAACATTATAACACTAAACTATATTTTAACAAAATTTTAAACATAACTTTTGATTTCTATTTTCATACTTAACTGTGGTGCAATATTTGCACGCTAGCGCAGACGCGTTAAGGTGACGTGGCGCTACTAGCAGTGAGATGAGGCAGGTCCCGGCAACACTCGCTCGCCTCTGTATCTCGCACATGATACAGCGCTTGGCTTGCTTCAAAAATGTTCCAGTTCAGACCCGGTTAGAAACCTGTGGAATACCGACTTTTAAATCACTTTCTTGAAAGCAGTACACCTGGCTATACTGTATTTTTTTTTTCCTTTTTCTGAGAGCTTGGGGGGGGGGGGGGGCGTGGGCGTGTTAGGCCCTCTAGCACATTGGTATGATCGCCCTTGCCGACAGTTCACTCTACAACGTGTGGTCCAGTACCTCCGAACAGAGGCAAATACGAAGTCATATTTTAGCATCGAAGACTTCTGTGTGAGTTTGATGTATGGCAAAGATTTGCATTTAGCCTAGTTGTCAGTGGTTCGAGCAGAGGGTAAATCTTATAATAAATCTTTCAACTCTGCTGTATTATTCAAGCGACAGTAAACAGTGTGTAGTTTTCCAGGTAACGATGCAGGCAGGATGAGACCGAACTGTACTGTCAAATTTTCGGAGATAGAGGGGGCCTTTGGTCTCCGGTGATTCGGTAGATAGCGATTTCTTAGTTTCAGCGGAAACAAATACAGTGTATTATTTTCATTAAGTTCAGCTCTTCCATCCAGTATTACCTCCAGCTAGTGTAAGGCTCCACACAAGGCCTGCGCTTCAAACCAGTATACTCGGCTACAAACATCAGGAGGACTTACCATAATTTTACTCCCGTGGACGAAAATGCACTTTATAATTCTCGTGAAGTTTCCTTACTGAAAGAATAACTTTGACGATCGCTGTGAATCACCAACGCCTTATGTCAGTAATTAGTAGCACAAACAAACAGAACATTCGCTCCCTTAGGGCCCATGATTCGCCTCCTCCATCCGTGTGAGCTGCTGCCCGATGAGCTAATAATATAGCTTTCTCGATAGCAAAAGTAAAGTAAAAGAAAATTTTTTCGAGACAATCAAAATATGTTTAACATGATCTGTTACTACTACGTGATTGACTACATCTGGCACGTCATACACACCTTTCTAAGTGAAAACGTTGTATTATGTCGAAAACTTTTATATTGAACCTGCAAGTACAGCCAACTGTAACGTGGATTAATTAACAACTATATTAGGTAGGGGTGTACAGACTTGCTGGTACCGCGGGTCGCTAACCCGCTACTGCGACTACGTAAGCGTCGCATGTTCAAAAATATCGAGCCGTAGGCAAGTTATTCCGAATTGGGATCCGTCTGCCCCAGTTCTAGCTAGATTGGACTCAAAAGAAGCATGTTACTCAAGGACCCGCTCGCTCCATTTCGGAACAGGGGCGGGTCGCATCAGATCAATGGAAGATCGCATGCTGCCCACGGGCCGCTGTCTATGCGTCCCTGATCTGTATGGTCAGTTTTAAGGTGATACTACACTACAGCATAAATAAACAAGTTTATTACGAACGTAGTTATATGAAACGCAGTTCTCACATCATACATAACAGGAATCACAGCACATCAAAGTATAGAGGTATGGACGGCGAGTTTGCTGGGAATTCGGCGGGCGATTTATCGTCATAGGTCTTATTATTTCTCCTTGCGCTCTCAAACATTGCAACCAAAATTATGGAACCCCTTTTTCGAAACCACTTAATTGCCTCCCATTGCGTAGCAGAAGTTTCAAATTTATCTCAAAGGTGCCTACATCCTTCCTCTGTAATCGTCCAAAATCGTGGCGCTCTGCAACATCACCACCGGGCTCGACGAAGCTCCAAACAGCGAGGTGTACACACTAGAGAAGAAAAAACCACAGTTCGAATGTTCACGTAACGTGTAAGGTGGATTAATGACGTCACATTGGCATGAAATTACACCACAATTCTGCCCAACACCAGCGTGGAAGTAACACACAATGGAAAGATCGTCACAGCCCCTCTTGCCAGCATTTCGGCCCTTCTTTTGACGCCTCTGCGATGGAGGTCAGAACCGCGGCGCGCAGCGTTGAAATCGCGCGGTTTTCTTATGGGTGGCCGAGGGAACCATCTGACACATCGTCGCTTGAAATTGACAAGAACAGACATCAGGAGATAGCATAAAGGGCTTCAATGACACCGTCACTTTCCTTGAGTCGTTTTACACATTTCGCAGTCGCAAAACGACAGTTCTCAGTGCGACGAGCAACAGGACGACATTCTTGTCGACTGACTCCTTCTGGGCGGTTGAACGATTCTCGACGGACATAAAGGGGCTGCAACCCCACTGGAAATAATCACACACTTTCGGAGTGGAACACCACCGCAATTTTTGCTCTCGTGTACATGTTTGAACCACTGGGGACCGTTCAAAACCATTTTCACGCGATCCGAAACAGTGAGGGGTGCATTGCTTTTGCAGCCCTTCGGTTTCGTGTCTTCGAGTGACGTGATCACCATGGCACACGCGTGAATAAAACGGCAGAGAGACCCTCTAACCCCCTCCCCCTCCCAGTTTGGAACAATGTTCGACGGAACCCGCCCACTTATTAAGAATCTTAAAAATGCGAATTTACATAGACAATCTGCGAAATGGTCAGTAGTTCTAGGCGCCCGGAGCAAGCAACTGCAATCTGATGGGTGTCAAGATGCTGCTTTCGAGGTTGTCTCTCAAAATGCACACCTTTTAAAGTTCTCAATAAAGATGGCGGGTGTCAAAGGGTCCCTTTGCCGTTTTATTAACGCTGTGTCAATGACGCACCGCCAGCCCCTCCTCCATAATCAAGCAACAGGCGAAACAAGAGGGCTGAAAAATGTATGTTCACCCGTTTCTGCTTCGGATCACGTTAAAATTTCGTGGATTGGTTTTCAACGGTCTCAACTTGAGATAGCTTAAATGATAGGTCCCAGCTCAAGTACTGCTGTGCGAAGGCATGTTATCGGTGCTTCAGCCCAGCTATTATAGTTCGCCGAAAGAATTAACGAAACAGTTTTTCGAAGTTAACAGGATATTCTTCAGTGTGATTTAAGATTATAGGTTAATTTTACTCTCTTGAAAATATCACAGGCCAACGAAAAAAATATTTTTAAAATTTTTTTACTTTGATAGCTCATCTTTATAGATTTTTATGAGCTGAATCCAAATCTTGCCGTAATATTTGTTTTTTTGCATCACCCATAGTTTTCGAGCAGTATGCTTTTCACTATATAGTATAAAACTCCTATGCTATACGGTAAACGGGGAAATTAATGAAACGCTCTGTTACAACATAAGCATGGTTTGTATTTACAGTAAGCTACTTAAAACAATATGTGTTAATAGAGGTTTCACTTGTCAGGTGGAACTGGCTTGTATTTTATTTCTCTTTTTTCTTTGTAGCCTCTTATGTAGCTTTTTCTACGATGAGTCGCTTGCTGAACATCTTGGTGAAGTGACGAATAGTAATCCACCATCATGTTGGTGTTCCAGCGGCCTTTGTAGCGTTTTTCCATCACTTTAATGTCCTGGTGGAAACGCTCGCCTTGCTCCTCACTAACATCTCCCAAATTGTACATTGTGGATTCAAAGTTCACATCAAACATCAATTTACTAATGTGAGGTCCGACAAAGACGTCTTCTTTTAGTTTAGCTTCTGAAAGGTGTGGAAACTTTTGGTAGATATAGTTAAAACATGATCCATCTTTAGGCAGAGCCTTTACAAACTGTTTCATTACGCCTAACTTTATATGTAGAAGTGGTCGAAGTACGTTTTTTGGATCTACAAGGTCTCTACGCAGAATGTTCTTCTCACCAGGTTTTACAGATCCCCTCACAGGCCAGTTCTTTCTGCACCAGAGTTGATCCTAGCCCTACTGTCCCATTCACATAAGAAACATGGAAATTTGATAAAGCCACCTTGCTGACCAAGGACCATGCATGCTACTTTTAGACAGCCACATATCATCCAATCATGAGCAGAATAGCATATTTTAGTTAGCACTGTTTCTAGGTTGTCATAGCTTTCTTTCATATGTACAGAATGTCCTACAGGTGTAGATGCATATGTTACCATTGTGTCACAAAACAGCATTTAAACTAGTTTTGGATAAATTAATAAACAGCTTCCAGTCTTTCTTTTTCTATTCTATACCAAACTCATTCATCAGACCCGGAATGTCAGCAGTACACTAAATCACCTTCTCGTTGAAAAAACTTGGAAAATTGCTGCTCTCTCTTTCTATATATGTATATGCTGGTTCCAACTGCCAATAAGTTCTTTTCTTTTAATCTAGAGCCAAGAAACTGAGCTTTTTCTTTCGCTAAGCCCAGGCCCATAAACAAATGGTTAAGCTCGGTCTGAGTAAACAATTTGGGCTCTAGACTTTCTGTATTACAATGGAACTGATCATCATCTGGTTCATGTAAATCAGATTGTACATCAGAAAATATTTCTGTTGGAATAGAATTTAAATCATGTGGTGGTTCAGGAACCAGCAAATCTACATCATGCCCTAGTGGTCGAATGGCGGACGGAAGGTTAGGGTAGCTTATTACATTCTTGTTTTTCGAATTATGACCAGTAATATCAACACTGCAGAAGTAACAATCATCGGAATGATTTCTTGGCTCCCTCCATATCACAGGAACAGCAAATCTAAAGGCTTTTTTCTCCTTTTTGGACCGTTTTCTCAGATCTTCAGCACACACATAACATACCTTATGTAGCCCCCGAGATTAATCTTGATCACCAAGTTTAGATCCAAAGTATGATATGTAAACCTTTTTCACAAAGTTTGTAATGTTTCTTTGGTGTTTTTAAATCACAGCTTCACCACAAATATAACAAAAACTGTCAGCAGAGTTTTTACAACCACGATTAGACATTGTACTGAGAACATGTACAGGAAATGGGAAAGTGAGGTTAGGTTGAGAGTAAACAAAACACCATCTGTTAACACAAAAATAGAATCGACCTTTTTGGCAGCAAATGTTTT
Source organism: Schistocerca nitens (assembly GCF_023898315.1). Taxonomy (NCBI): domain Eukaryota; kingdom Metazoa; phylum Arthropoda; class Insecta; order Orthoptera; family Acrididae; genus Schistocerca; species Schistocerca nitens. The sequence goes on along the minus strand of NC_064614.1, from coordinate 584,024,364 downwards.
TGAGCAGTGTTACCAACGTCATCTACATCCATTACACCTCCTTCTTAAATTATTTCAACTTTATAAAAGCTGTTAAATTCTTTAAAAAATCGCTTAATTTAGTAAATGTAACTGTAAAATGTGAAGAAATGGTGGGTGATGCAGTTTTTTAAGTATCATATTTGGATTTCCCACCCCAAAAAACATAAGAATAAGGTATTTTCAGCAAAAAAGTTTTTCCATCGTTGGTCTGTGTCTCGATCAAGCCCGTCACCACGTTAACACCGGCAGCGCGTTCGATTCCTCGCACACCCTCTACTGGGGTTCGTGTTAGACTTCTTTCTTCTATATGACAAAGTTTTGTATTCCTGGTCGCTCCCGACCTGCTCAAGCCAAAAGTCCACTTTGCGCTCCACAATTCACACTCTCCGACTCTAAAAGCCGTTACGAAATCCTATCTACCACCACTTTCTCCCGAACCCTCAGGAAGTTTGATTTTTCTAGTTGGAATCAAAATGTCACCAAATTCACCTTACTGTCATATTTCATCCGTGTTTCACACTTAGCGTAGAGTTTAAACTGTTTCTAAGTAACATTCCTAACCATAGGCTCTGCATCATTCGAACGAGCAACAATATTTGCTACGTCCTGGCTCCTTCTATGTAGCACATGAAAACACTGAAGCGTGTTCCAATGAACCGTATTTTCTAATAATATCTCGTGAAATCTGAACATTTTAACAAAATGACATCTCAAAGTGACAAAATCTGTACGTAAAGATACTTCCCGCAAAGTAATGTCTAGCACCCATAATACAGGACCCTTACCCTTATGAATTTGGTGTGAACTCACCATTGCACTGACATTACGACAGGGCTCAGTAAAGAAACAAAGGATATGAAGCTTGATTTTCACGGTTTTTCGCAATACAATAAAACGCTGCCTGCCTCTATTTATGAAAATTTCGATATTTCCTCTTTGTTCCATTAGCCTTTGGTCCATTAGTCAGGTAACTAAATTTCAGTAATCAATAATTTCGCAGTTTCTCTTTCCTCTGGCGCTGCAAGTGCAGATACACGTACAAAGAAATAGTGGGTTAGTAATAACGACAAATAATCGTTTATAAAGTAACATAATTTGGAACTGTGGATAGAAAATCTATTTACGTTTTGCTCGGTCCTGCGTAGAACGTACAAACTCACTTTTCCCAGTTGTAACCGATACCCCACCCCGCATGTCAGTTCACGAGTTGATCGACAATAGCGCGGAAATACTGGTTACGTTTGAAAAGACAATTGCGTGCAGAAAATTTGTTGGATAACGAGATATTCGTCAGGAGTGCTGTTCTACTTACTGTCGGAAATTGCGTTCTCAGTCCTGTTGCAAAAGCGAATGGCAGTGTGTTACAGCAGAGCGAAATGACGCACATACGGTTCGTCCTTTGATATGCCGTGTTCACAACTGATGTGCTTGTATTCGTATTCGTTTAGCAACAGCGTCGTGTACCTACATGCATTATCAATATTTACAATGTTGTTCTATTTTGTCATTAGATTTCTTTACCCGACACTGTGTTCAGTGTTCTGATTTGAGTAGAGGTGAGAATATATCTCACCATGTAAACTTCGTATAGAAACTGTATTGTTGGTTATATATAAACCATATTTTCATTCATAGCAATCATTATATATCTCCAGGTCTGAAAAAGTCCTGCAGGATAACTTGAAAGAGCAGTGACATAGCCTATACAGATACTATTGTAGTAAACGCCCTTATGCTGTGTTTGACGCAACTCTTTATTCCTGCCGCATACAGGAGCAGACCTGTTGTGTTCATGTAGACACAGCTAGCTGCTGCATCCCACAGCATCGATGATCTGCCTTATATTCTCAAATCTAGGTCTGCTCCTGTAATAATTTCGCTACACCATTCCTTGAGCTTTTGTCTTCAGAAATGACTTACGTCATAATGTGTGCCCATCTGGCCTCTCTTTTGTTTCATTACCTTCTCATTAGACTTTTATCTCGTTGGCGCATTGATGGATGTCTTCATTCCTTAGTCGATCAGTTCACTTGATTTTCAACAGTTTCCTGTAGCACTATATATATGGCTTATGATCATTTCGTTTCTATTTTCCCTATTGTCAGAAGTTCGCAAACATATCGAACTCTCGTCCAAACATAACTTTTCATCATCCTTTTTCTGTTTTCGCGTTTTATAATTTTGGATCTAGCAGCTGTTCTTTTTATGGGAAATCTTTTTCCCTTTATGCTGTTCTGCGCTCTATGCTCCCACTGTAATTAAGGTCTCATCTCCTTTGACGTATCTTTTTAGTCCATTGATACTGTCACATTATTCTTCAGTTTAATTAACATTCGTATCTCTAGTTGGCATGTGTAATGTATGATTATGATGTCTGTGGGATAGCCATTTAATTTGACAGTCAGTTGTATTTCTGGTTAGTGCAGGTAACCCTTTACTGTATTGTCGAGTCCTTTGTTCATAAGTATTCATGTTCCTGCTCTACCAGTTGTGTCCCAGTGTGAATAAATTATCTTCAAATCTCGTTCTCTTCTGCCCATCGTATCATGCTGATTTCTAAAATATCTATAGACATACTTCCTGTTTTACACTCAGATTTTCTAGTTTTCATTCTGCCTTAGAGTTCTAACATTCCACCTACCTCCCTAATTAGCAGACGCTTTTGGTTTGATAGCCCTCTCGAGTAGCTCCTGCTGGGATATGCGAATTGATGATTATTTTACCTCCAAGATACCTGACGCAGGGGAAGCCGTCAAGGAACTTTTAGCAGAGAACTCCCTTTTCTTTTGAATGGTAACGAGGTGGTTTTTCGTCGATTTCCATTTCGCAGCACTGCATCCTTTAGGCCTTCCAGCCACGCGTCCAGGTGTCATCACAGCAGTCTCCTCTATTTCCGCCAACTGTGAAAAGTGGTGGGACTCGAACCTTCCTCCAGGATGAAGCTTCTCTGCGTACCAACTCCATCAGAGAAAGTTGCGGCTGCTGCTACTCCCAGTGACTTGCATTGGTAGTTGCTCCCAATCGCCTGGCAGACAGTTGCATTAATCATCGTAACTCTGCGAAGAGGGCCTAACGTGTTACTACCAGCCGGCACATCTACATCTACATCTACATCTACATCTACATGATTACTCTGTAATTCACATTTAATTGCTTGGCAGAGGGTTCATCGAACCACAATCATACTATCTCTCTACCATTCCACTCCCGAACGGTGCGCGGCAAAACGAACACCTAAACCTTTCTGTTCGAGCACTGATTTCTCTTATTTTATTTTGATGATCGTTCCTACCTATGTAGGTTGGGCTCAACAAAATATTTTCGCATTCGGAAGAGAAAGTTGGTGATTGAAATTTCGTAAATAGATCTCGCCGCGACGAAAAACGTCTTTGCTTTAATGACTTCTATCCCAACTCGCGTATCATATCTGCAACACTCTCTCCCCTATTACGTGATAATACAAAACGAGTTGCCCTTTTTTGCATCCTTTCGATGTCCTCCGTCAATCCCACCTGGTAAGGATCCCACACCGCGCAGCAATATTCTAGCAGAGGACGAACGAGTGTAGTGTAAGCTGTCTCTTTAGTGGACTTATTGAATCTTCTAAGTGTCCTGCCAATGAAACGCAACCTTTGGCTCGCCTTCCCGACAATATTATCTATGTGGTCTTTCCAACTGAAGTTGTTCGTAATTTTAACACCCAGGTACTTAGTTGAATTGACAGCCTTGAGAATTGTACTATTTATCGAGTAATCGAATTCCAACGGATTTCTTTTGGAACTCATGTGGATCACCTCACACTTTTCGTTATTTAGCGTCAACTGCCACCTGCCACACCATACAGCAATATTTTCTAAATCGCTTTGCAACTGATACTGGTCTTCGGATGACCTTACTAGACGGTAAATTACAGCATCATCTGCGAACAACCTAAGAGAACTGCTCAGATTGTCACCCAGGTCATTTATATAGATCAGGAACAGCAGAGGTCCCAGGACGCTTCCCTGGGAACACCTGATATCACTTCAGTTTTACTCGATGATTTGCCGTCTATTGCTACGAACTGCGACCTTCCTGACAGGAAATCACGAATCCAGCCGCACAACTGAGACGATACCCCATAGGCCCCCAGCTTGATTAGAAGTCGCTTATGAGGAGCGGTGTCAAAAGCTTTCTGGAAATCTAGAAATACGGAATCAACTTGAGATCCCCTGTCGATAGCGGCCATTACTTCGTACGAATAAAGAGCTAGCTGCGTTGCACAAGAACGATGTTTTCTGAACCCATGGTGATTTCGTATCAATAGATCGTTCCCTTCGAGGTGATTCATAATGTTTGAATACAGTATATGCTCCAAAACCCTACTGCAAACCGACGTCAATGATATAGGTCTGTAGTTCGATGGATTACTCCTACTACCCTTCTTAAACAGTGGTGCGACCTGCGCAATTTTCCAATCTGCAGGTACAGATCTATCGGTGAGCGAGCGGTTGTATATGATTGCTAAGTAGGGAGCTATTGTATCAGCGTAATCTGAAAGGAACCTAATCGGTATACAATCTGGACCTGAAGACTTGCCCGTATCAAGCGATTTGAGTTGCTTCGCAACCCATAAGGTATCTACTTCTAAGAAACTCATGCTAGCAGCTGTTAGTGTTTCAAATTCTGGAATATTCCATTCGTCTTTCCTGGTGAAGGAATTTCGGAAAACTGTGTTCAATAACTCCGCTTTAGCGGCACAGTCGTCGGTAACTGCACCACAGTTGATCCAAAGATTTGTTTAAGGCAGGGTGAAGAGATTTCCAGAAGTTAAAATGAATCGACATTTTGTGGAAACTTTTGTTAATACTAGACCTATATAGCAGATTTGTGTTAAATACATGGTTTATCCAACAAGTACATAGATCATCGTACTATTTTTTTAAAATTCGCACTAAAAAAATTATCAAAATAACTTGCTTTATTAATCGAGTAAATATTTTGTTATTTTATTGTTGCCACATACAAACACACTATATCACAATATAACGATGTCTTTAACTAGGGTAGAAAATGATTATTATTTACATAGGCTACTTATTTTTCAATCTCAATTGGCCTGGAAGTTTCGCGGTAGGAAGTTTCTGAAAAATATTTTTTGTTTTATTTTGCAGAAGAACTATGACATTCAGGAGATTTTGATATTTTCAGGAATTTTAGTTGTAACTGAACCTCTGCGTTTCATGACTTCATAAATCATTCGTAATAGAGAACACTCTATCCACAGTATTATTAGTGCCAGGTAGAGTCAGCATAAACGCAGTAATGAGCTGCTAATTCTTGCACCAGTTATCTTGAGATGTTTCGAAGTTGAAAATGATAGATACCGTTGTGCTTGGTTTAATCAGAGAGTGTGTTTTCTCTATTCTTTTCGTGTTATCACATTTTCTCTTCAATTGATTTACTATACGTTACTTAAAACATGTTACTGCAAAATATGCACATTTTATGTTCAAAAACGGTCAATGAAATACGGGACAATACACGTCCCATAAGTATTTCATCGGGACAACGGTAGCTTAAGCTAGAGAAGGGACGATCCCGTAAAATATGGGAAGTCACCCTAGTTCAAAGGTGGTGTTAGTACTCCAACACTATCGCCTCATTGTAGGTCGCGGCACACACAGTTCTGTTTGCCAACGGAGGGGTCAGGTTAGGGAGTCCGTGATACAGATGTTGTATCATTAAATCCTTTGAAAATAGTGTGTTAAATATAGTATCAGCACGCGTACGGTAAGAGACTTATAAAGCAGAAATATAGTCTGCAGGATGTTGCAGACCTACTGTACTCGCAGTTAAACTGAATTATCACACAACACATGTTGTCAACGGACGTTCCCTATATTTACAAATTCAGCAATACATGATTTTATCCAATAACTATCGAACAGACGTGTAAAACTTCATTAACTCTGACAAAAGATGTAATTAGTTAAACTGTAACTTGGGTAGTACTAAATTATCGGGCAGAAGACATCAGTTTCTACTGATTGCTCAGAGAACAAAATGCGCACGGCGTCCCGATTATGCGCACATCGTAGCTAATGTTTGATGCATTGTTCTTTGCTTTCAGAGAGATTATCAGTTGTTTTCTGATTCTGCGAGCGTCCCTTATGCGACGCAGTTCCAACTTGCGGGAAGCAGTTAATTATGAATGCCTATTCTACTTTATTTATTTTAATAATTAAGGAAGGCGTGCCGGCCGTTGTGGCCGAGCGGTTCGAGGCGATTCAGTCCGGAACCGCGCGACTGCTACGGTCGTAGGTTCGAATCCTGCCTCGGGCATGGATGTGTGTGATGTCCTTAGGTTAGTTAGGTTTAAGTAGTTCTAAGTCCTATGGGACTGATGACCTCAGATGTTAAGTCCCATAGTGCTCAGAGCCATTTGAACCAAGGAAGGCGTTTATCGGAAAACGATGCAGCATGATTTATCAACCTATATAAAGTTATAAACAATCACAAGCGAACAACAAACAAAGATGTTAAATTAGCTACAGATTTCTGAATTAAAGTGCTAAATCAGAACACAAACTTCCGCAGGCCTGTAATAAGGATGAGAAGCTAATTTAAGATGTAATGAGGAAATAAAAGCGGTTTCCACTAACAACTGTGTGGTAAATGTGGCTCTTTGCCATGTTACATATGAATTATTGCAGCGTACACGCAGTTGCTGAAGTGAGGCACGGTATCTCTTAGTAGATATCTCTAGTAGGGCAACGGACTTCCGATGTCCAGTGTCGATCAACAATTTAACGTCGTGTTTTCCACACCAAAAATCCAGCCTCTAGAGTGCGTGAAACACGCAACAGGGGAGGAAAATATTCATCTACGGTTTTACTTGAAAGCTGCCTCGATTTATGTGCCAATTATGTATTCGCTTTTCACGTGAAAATTGAGAAATTTTGTCGTCTGTGTTAGCAGGACGGCTTGGAATCTCATTCAGCGGAGAAGGATTGTCTTCAGTGACGAGTCCCGCTTCGATTTGAGCCCCGAAGACCAGCGAAGATGTGTGTGGAGGCGGCTCGGACAGCCGTGCTATATCAGTCTTACTGTCGCTCGCGTTATGGCCCGATAGCCAGGAGTGATGGCCCGGGGTGCCATTACTTTTCATATCAGGATGCCTTTGGTTGTCATCCGCGGTACCCTTACAGCACAACGGTACGTCGATGATATTCTAGGCCCCGTTTCGTTCCTCTTCATGGCAAGCCATCCTGGGCTTACATTTCAGGAACATAATGCCTGCCCTCACACGACGAGTGTTTCTACTGCCTATCTTCGTGCTTGCGAAAACCCATCTTGGCCGGAAAGGCCGCCATATCTCTCCCCATTTGAGAACGCTTGGAATACTGTGGGCAAGGCCCTCCAACCAGCTTGGAATTTTGACGATCGAACGCGCCAGTTGGACAGAATCTGACATTGTATTCGTCAGGAGGACACTCAGTTACTCTATCCATTCCAAGCCGAACAAGTGCTTGCGTAAGGAGCAAGGGTAGCCCGCCCGGTTAGCCGAGCTGTCTAACGCACGGCTTTCCGAAGCGGGAAGGAGCGCCTAGTCCCCAGCACGAATCCGCCCAGCGGACATGGGTCCAGGTCCGGTGAGCCGGCCAGTCTGTGGATGGTTTTTCGGCGGTTTTCCATCTGCCTCGGCGAATGCGGGCTGGTTCCCCTTTTTCCGCCTCAGCTACACTATATCGGCGATTGCTGCGCAAACAAGTTCTCCATGTACGCGTACACCACCATTACTCTACCACGCAAACATAGGGGTTACACTCATCTGGTGTGAGACGTTCCCTGGAGGGGTCCACACTGGGGGCCGAACCGCACAATTACCGTGGGGGGGGGGGGGGGGGGGGGCTCGGCAGAGGGGTGAAGTGGACTGCGGTAGTCGTCGTGGGGTTGTGTACCACTGCGGCTGCGGCGGGGACAGAGCCTCTCCGTCGTTTCTACGTCCCCAGTTCACATACAATACCATACAAGGACCAAGAGTGAACCAGCGCGTTGTTGACTTGGTCACTTTATGGCTTTCTTTCTCTTGAATAGCAATATTTTTAAATTGAAATAATCTGTTTCTCTAGTCCGCCTGCTTAGCTGCGGGGGTGACGTGCTTGCCTCCCATGCAGCGGGCCCAGGTTCGATTCCCGGCCGGGTTGGAGATTTTCTCTTCTCGTGGACTGGGTCTTGTGTTGTCCTCATCATCATTTCATCCTCATCACCGGCACGCAAGTCGCCCAGTGTGGCGTCGACTGAAATAAGACTTGCACCTGGCGGCCGAGCTTCCCCAGATGGGGCCTCCGGCCAACAATACCATAGGCTCATTTCATTTGTTTGTCTGTACATATACACCGCGTATACCGATTTCCATCTCATTCGTGTAATTCCTTCGTGGTGCGTCTATTTTTTTAATTTTTTTTATTTTTATTTATTTATTTATTTAATTTTTTTTGTCTTAGAGTGTATTAAATGGAGAGGTCGTCAGTTGAAGAAGGGAGCCGAAATAACTGATTATCCGTAATCGCGTAAGATAAATAAAGATCTCGAGAGAAGATTCCAGTCCTGTTCGCGCATAAGCATACCTTCAGGGCGTGCAGACATTACGGCCAGCCTAAGCCACTGTGGTTAGCAGCCCCTTGCAGGCAGCAGGGAGGGGCGCAGCTGCTCGAGCCGCTGCTCATCCAGCCCGCCCCCTCGTTCTCCTCATTTCCCGCTCCGCCGCCGCCCTCGCGGCGCCAGCCCGTGCCTTGAGACGGCGCGTGCCCTGAATGAGCAATTAGCGAGATGGGCTCTCCTGACTGGCTAATCCCAGAGGCCGGCCCAGGCCGACACGTGTATCTCGCTGCCGCTGTCCTCGGCCCGCCTGTGATTAACTGACTCTGTAATTACCGTGCCAGGCCGCGAAAACAACTCGCCCCGTGGCAGCGGCCAAACCGAGTGTGGCACGCACCAAAGTCATGAGCTTTTCCTTTCAGGAGTTGGGCCACTAAGCCGTACCAAGTTCTCAGTTTTTTTTCTTACTTTCTTTGCTCTTTCCCATTTCTCTTCGAGGATAAGGCGTACGCAAGAAACTTCGTAATATGGCAATGACATGTGGCAGCGTGTGGTGATATGGAACCCACCCTATGCAACCCTTAACAAGCGTGCGGGTGTTACTCGTAACGCGCACAGCAGAGAGACTGTTTCGAATGAAACATGATGCACACATATTACCCTTTCGAACCTTTAATAGTGTTTTTTAAGAAACTGTGCAATTTTTGGGTTCATTATTTAACTCGAAATTAATTTCGCTCCCCCGCCTGAAAGACCTACGAACAAAGGTTACAAGCTCCCGTCTCCTTGGAGATTATATGGGTTAATTAATAATTACTATGTTACATTCCTCTTGTTTTAGTTGACCGTGTATATCGAGACTTCATTCATTGTTAAATGCAATGGTGTGGTACTAACTGATGGAGACGCATTAAGAACTGGCAAAATTTAATTTATTTCATTTATCACACTGCACAAACATAAACACACTATTATTCAAACTGTGTGCCACTACTATTAAACATAGAGATAAATCCTTCGCTACGCAACCGCCTTTGGCTCACGCAGCGTACACCTTCCACAGCCTCTCAACAACTGCCTCTGCTAACGACTCTGTGCGCCACTGGGCATTGTCGCCCTCCAAAGAACAACCACAGATACTACACACCAGCACCCTCACAAGGTCTTCCAGTCATTGAATATTTTGAAATGCCTCAATAACGAAAAGTGTGAGATCATCCACATGAGTGCTAAAAGGAACTCCTTAAACTTCGGTTACACGATAAATCAGTTTAATCTAAAAGCCGTAAATTCAAGTAAATACCTAGATATTACAATTACGAACAACTTAAATTGGAAGGAACACACAGAAAATGTTGTGGGGAAGGCAAACCAAAGACTGTGTTTTATTGGCAGGACACTTAGAAAATGTAACAGACCTACTAAGGAGACTGCGTACACTACGCTTGTCCGTCCTCTTTTAGACTACTTCTGCGCGGTGTGGGATCCTTACCAGATAGGACTGACGGAGTACACCGAAAAAGTTCAAAGAAAGGCAGCACGTTTTGTATTATCGCGAAATATGGGAGAGAGTGTCACAGAAATGATACAGGATTTGGGCTGGAAATCATTAAAAGAAAGGCGTTTTTCATTGCGACGGAATCTTCTCACGAAATTCCAATCACCAACTTTCTCCTCCGAATGCGAGAATGTTTTGTTGACACCGACCCACATAGGAACGATCACCACGATAAAATAAGGGAAATCAGAGCTCGTACGGAAAGATACAGGTGTCCATTCTTTCCGCGCGCTATACGAGACTGGAACAATAGAGAATTGTGGAGGTGGTTCGATGAACCCTCTGCCAGGCACTTAAATGTGATCTGCAGAGTATCCATGTAGATGTAGATGTAGATGCCTTAGCAAAAAAACATGGGAAGCTGATACGTACCGCCTCCTGCAGTTTTTTAGGGGATTTGTTCGATCACGTTTAGATCCTACCTACCTCAAGATATTAGATACTGTTCACCATGAACGCATTCAGATATCGACTGCAGCGTTTCGGAGCAGGCTAGTTCCAAGTATGTGTGCAGAGGCTGGTGAACAATCACTCAGGAATAATTACTATTAAAAACAGTCTTGAGTAGCGATTCTTCAACAGAAAGAGGTTCCTACTCAGTGGTCTGAAGATGACCACAGTAGTGGTTGAAACCGGTCACCTTGTTAAATAAATCGTGATCAAGACTGTTTTTAATAGTAATTATTTATAAGACATTGATCACTGCTGTGCCCATAATGTATTCAAAAGTAAATCACTCAGGATTCGGCGACGTATCCTTTTGGCTCGACAAGCGCGGAAAATCTCAGCTTCACCTCTGTCATTGGCATTTAGTTCAGTGGTCCAACCCACATTAAACGGCTGTTCATGTATCGGCCCTATGCGACCAAGGCATTTGGGAAACGTGATACAGACTGTCTCAAGGATCTGGATCTATCAACTATCAAAATAAAGAGCCAGGGATGGAACGCATCGCCGCCTTGGCGTCTTCAGAGGCCCAAAGTGATTTTAAGCTTGACACAGTACAAGAGAACTTGTACTGCAGATCACGTTTTTACAACTTTGTTTTCGTCCATTTCAAGTACGTATCACAGTTTTATCGTTGTTTATGCAGATGGATCCCAGTAAGAGAAAGTCGTCGGTTGTCCTGCTGTTTTCCCTGATAGGGTTTATAAAGTGCGTCTTACGGAAAAATTTACAAATTATGATGCGGAGTTATATAGCATTCTGATGGCACTGGAAAGGGTTCACTGACATCACCGTACAATGTTTCTTTCTGCTCCGACTGGATTAGTGCACTGCAAGCAGTTCACCAAATGTATCCAGCAGTAGACCAGCTGATTCATCTCGTCCGTGACTGCTTACAGCGGCTCCAACATCGTGGCAAGGAGGTGATCTTTTGCTGGGTACCTGGCCACATCGGGATACAAGGAAACGACATGGCCAACAAAGATGCAAAGGAAGCATGTCGGGATGGCGCTGTCCACGAATGTCCCATACCGTTGTACGCCATCACCTCATTTTTTGACAGACTTATCATGCGTCGGTGGGAGGCTGAATTGTTGCAGGTGACACAAAACAAACTGCAGTCGCTCACATCGACCACAAAGGCACGGCAGACTTCGTGTCAGCCTTACCGCTGGAAGAAGGTTCTGCTTACCAGACTGCGCATCCGACAGAGCCCTTTAACACATGGTTTCCTCCTCCGACGGGAGGATCCAAGCCTTCGTCCCCACCCATGAGATCAGCATGCTGACTTCGTCAGGGCGCTGATGACAATGATGTCGAGCACCCCCTCATCTCAGATCATCATCATCATCATCATCATCATCTAATAGTGTCAATACTTCATTGACAAACATTAGTTAACCGACCGCAGTTATCGGATACCATATAGCCCATGTTTGGAAACGCAAGTACCTTTGAAACTAATAGAAGGGAAATGGATTCAATTACCGTTTAACTAACGTCACTCTTGGGAAGCTACTGCATGCAGCTACATCTGCGCCGTTGTTCCCAATCTAGGTGTGGTTACACTCTGGAGACAAATAACTTTTATGCCTGCTAATATTAAAGATAATTTGATTACGGTTCTGTCATGACTCCATATTATTTTAAAAAATATGTGTTAAAACAGTTTTGTTAAACTAACATTTATTCCGTCGTCACCACCAATATTCAGCCATATGACCTCCGTAACTGTGTAAAGGTTCCCTTACACTTTTCGACGCATTACTGTCTCCAGCGTTAAGCACGCACATTGCTCCTGCCTGTTTTGTAGCGTGATCTATGCATATTCCATTGGGTCGTCGTGTAAGACTATTTTTATCTCCCAAAATGCAGCGAAGAATTTTATTGGTCTGTCCATAATCCATTCGCAAAGCTACATGTTTCGCTCAGCTCATCAATTTTATTAGAAAGTCAACATGTAGACTCAACTCAGCCACAACCAGTCACAATGAAAAGCAATGATTTTTCCGCTTGTAAAGGTACAAGCCTTTATCACCGAAATTATCTTATCACTAGAAACAGCACTGCATTGAAAGCGTTGATAAAAGTTGAAAGGCGTCTAGTCTGAGACACATTTCATGCCGTGTAATAGTGCACGGGTCCATAGGTCCTTGCCTGACTCATACATCTGTAGTTTCTTATCTACAGTGGTGGTTTCTGTGAAAGAGTACAAGAGCACCCTAACTTTTGTGACCGTATGGATTTATTGGTAATTTATTTTTGAATGCTGTTAAACGTAATGTAGATGAGGTAATCTGAAATACACGGCACTACTTCTACTGCGCTGTGCTACGTATTACGCCTCTAGACCCATTGAAACTTGGCATCAGGGTGACGAGCACATCTTCACTTGTGCACATTTTGAGGAGTTTCTGCGCAAGCGTAACTGGCGTGACGTAATTGCCTTACGAACCAAGTGCATATGGATTTGATATACAATCTGCATAGTTCACTCCGTGCACTGGTAGCCCTTACCACTCAGCTACAAGTTTACGTCAATGCCACCAGATGGTAGCACATTGCAGCAGACTTTTATCTACGTTCGGTTGCATAAATCCCACTAGGCGGTAGGACACTCCACAGATATGCGAATTTACTCACTGTACAGTAAAGTTAAATCATACATCGGTATATGTTGTAGTTACGCTGATAGAAAAACCTATTTTGTGAGATTCTGAATGAGCTATAGCACATTAAGTTCTCGATTTTATCCCAGAGTAACCAATATGAGGCGCTGAGAACCATAAAGCTCATGATCATCGATGTGTGAGACTTTAATATTTATTCATGCTTCTGACATCCGTTGATCTTATGGTGGGTCGGTTTAACTGTACTTTAGGCCCACAGTGTACATACATCTGAGCATTCACGAAACGCTGTGTCATTGGTTTCTTTGATACTCGTTTAAATATGAGAGTTCGAAGACTGTCTTCTTTTGGCCCTTACGGGTCTCAGCGCCTCATTTGTATTATACTCAAGTGACCTTGTTGGTTGATACTACTACTTGAATTTAATCATTTCCTCAAACGGTAATTTGTATTTGGATTGGTTGTCTACTGTGCACGAATCGGCTTTACTGCGGAGTGTCAGCACGAACTCTGTTGAACCTGTGTTGGGAAACGAAAATAGCCAGGAAAAGTTAGCCGGAAAGAAACTAGGGCATTTCAGAGCATATCCGTTGTCTGAGGAAGTGACGAAATCAAATAATCATGACTACAAGCGAACATTTAGCAAAGAAGTGTATAAAAGCGTAAGTTGTTGTGTGGATGAAACGTAATAATGCCTGATTTTCAGCCCAGAAGTTAATTTGTTAAATAATACGAGAATTAGGAATCTTGTACGTTTGTCCGAAAAAATAAAAAAGCACGAAAACTCCCTCTTACACAAAAATGCGGAAAGCAGAGTAGCGAAAGCTTAAACATTATTTCGTTCTTGCCATAAACTGCACTTAATTATGTAGAAAACAACAAAATTCCACAAAAACAATTCTTCCTTTTTTTAGACAAGTTATGCATATTATGATTATTATTTCTCTCCCCTCTCAGACGCCACGTCTGGTCAAAGATTGAAAGTGACGCGGACCTTGATCAAGCGTGACTTCCTTTTAACTGTACGGTATATGTTACATTGCATTTAGGAACTTTCGGGTAATTGAACATGTATCAATAATTACAGATTTCTGTAGTTGTATATATATGTTTGGATGTAGCTGTATTGCGTTGATGTAGTGGTGGATATTGTGTGGTATGACTCCTGCAGTTGATAGTATAATTGGTATAATGTCAACTTTATCCTGGTACCACATGTCCTTGACTTCCTCAGCCACTTGGATGTATTTTTCAATTTTTTCTCCTGCTTTCTTCTGTATATTTGTTGTATTGGGTATGGATATTTCGATTAGTTGTGTTAATTTCTTTTTATTGGTGAGTATGATGTCAGGTTTGTTATGTGGTGTTGTTTTATCCGTTATAATGGTTCTGTTCCAGTATAATTTGTATTCATCATTCTCCAGTACATTTTGTGGTGCATACTTGTATGTGGGAACGTGTTGTTTTATTAGTTTATGTTGTATGGCAAGTTGTTGATGTATTATTTTTGCTACATTGTCATGTCTTCTGGGGTATTCTGTATTTGCTAGTATTGTACATCCGCTTGTGATGTGATCTACTGTTTCTCTTTGTTGTTCGCAAAGTCTGCATTTATCTGTTGTGGTATTGGGATCTTTAATAATATGCTTGCTGTAATATCTGGTGTTTTATTGTTTGATCCTGTATTGCAATCATGAATCCTTCCGTCTCACTGTATATATTGCCTTTTCTTAGCCATGTGTTGGATGCGTCTTGATCTATGTGTGGCTGTGTTAGATGATACAGGTGCTTGCCATGCAATGTTTTCTTTTTCCAATTTACTTTCTTCGTATCTGTTGAGGTTATGTTATCTAAAGGGTTGTGGAAGTGGTTATGAAATTGCAATCGTGTAGCCGATGTATTTATATGAGCGATTGCTTTGTGTATTTTGCTAGTTTCTGCTCGTTCTAGAAAGAATTTTCTTAAATTGTCTACCTGTCCGTAATGTAGGTTTTTTATGTCGATAAATCCCCTTCCTCCTTCCTTTCTGCTTAATGTGAATCTTTCTGTTGCTGAATGTATGTGACGTATTCTATATTAGTGGCATTGTGATCGTGTAAGTGTATTGAGTGCTTGTAGGTCTGTGTTACTCCATTTCACTACTCCAAATGAGTAGGTAAATGTTGGTATAGCATAAGTATTTATAGCTTTGGTCTTGTTTCTTGCTGTCAATTCTGTTTTCAGTATTTTTGTTAGTCTTTGTCTATATTTTTCTTCTAGTTCTTCTTTAATATTTGTATTATCTATTCCTATTTTTTGTCTATATCCTAGATATTTATAGGCATCTGTTTTTTCCATCGCTTCTATGCAGTCGCTGTGGTTATCCAATATGTAATATTCTTGTTTAGTGTGTTTTCCCTTGACTATGCTATTTTTCTTACATTTGTCTGTTCCAAAAGCCATATTTACATCATTGCTGAATACTTCTGTTATCTTTAGTAATTGGTTGAGTAGTTGATTTGTTGCTGCCAGTAGTTTTAGATCATGCATGTATAGCAAATGTGTGATTTTGTGTGGGTATGTTCCAGTGATATTGTATCCATAATTTGTGTTATTTAGCATGTTGGATAGTGGGTTCAGAGCAAGGCAGAACCAGAAAGGACTTAATGAGTCTCCTTGGCATATTCCAAGCTTAATCTGTATTGGCTGTGATGTGATATTATTTGAATTTGTTTGGATATTAAGTGTGGTTTTCCAGTTTTTCATTACTATGTTTAGGAACTGTATCAATTTAGGATCTACTTTATATATTTCCAATATTTGTAGTAACCATGAGTGGGGTACACTATCAAAAGCTTTTTGGTAATCAATGTATGCATAGTGTAGCGACCTTTGTTTAGTTTTAGCTTGATATGTCACCTCTGCATCTATTATCAGTGCTCCATTGCAACAGCGTTTTTGTTCTTCATTTACAATTTTGTTCTGTGTTGTATGTGTCAATAATTTCTGTGTAATGACTGAAGTTAATATTTTGTATATTGTTGGTAGGCATGTTATGGGGGCGATATTTAGCTGGGTTTGCTGTGTCTGCTTGATCTTTAGGTTTCAGATAAGTTATTCCATGTGTAAGGGTATCAGGGAATGTGTATGGGTCTGCAATGTAACGGTTAAATAATTTAGTTACATGTGAATGTGTTGAGGTGAACTTCTTTAGCCAGAAATTTGCTATTTTTTCTTTTCACGGGGCTTTCCAATTGTGAGTAGAATTAATTGCTTGGGTGACTTCATGTTGCAAAATTATCACTTCAGGCATTTGTGGTATCATCCTGTATGTGTCTGTTTCTGCTTGTATGCACCGTGGATGCCTGTTATGTTGTACCGGGTTTGACCGTATGTTGCTCCGAAGTGTTCCATGTCTGTTAAGTTTGGTGGATTGTCTATTTTAATGTGTGTGTTATCTATTGTCTGGTAAAATTTCTTTTGGTTTGTGTTGAATGTTTGGTTTTGTTTCCTTCTATTTTCACTTTTTTTGTATCTTCTAAGTCGTTTGGCCAATGCTTGTAATTTCTGCTTCTTTTCATCTAATTGCTCTATCGCTTCTTGTTGTGAGATTTTACCTAACCTTTTTCGTTTTTTGTCTGATATTTCATTTCTTATAAATTGTGTTAGCTGTCTGATGTCTTTTCTCAGTTTTTCTATTATGATCTGTAGCCTGTGTTGCCATGCTGGTTTTGTAGGTTTCTTCTGTGTGTTGGTTGGTTCTGATCTCTGCCTAGTGTGTATATTTAGTGTAGTGACTGCTCCTATATAAACTAGTAATTGTAACTCTTCCATAGTTGTATTTTCATTTATTTTGTTGTGTATGATTGTGTTGATAGTTGTTATTGTTGTTTCGACTTGTGGGTTATTTGGTGGTCTATGCAAGAATGGTCCAATGTCTGTATTTGTGTCTTTGTATTCTATATATCTCAACTGAAATTTTTCTTCTATATCTAACATGTGTGTCACTTCATGTTATATTTGTGCTTGTTCTGGTGGCTGTCTTAAGATTTCGTTTTCCTCTGATTAATTGATGCGTGTTGTTCTTTGTTAGTTTGCTCTGGGATGTTTGAGTCCATTTCTGTATTTTCTTCTTCTTCTGATTGCACATTATTTTGTTCCGGTATTTGTTGTAGCCCGGGTTCCCGGGTTCGATTCCCGGCGGGGTCAGGGATTTTCTCTGCCTCGTGATGGCTGGGTGTTGTGTGATGTCCTTAGGTTAGTTATGTTTAAGTAGTTCTAAGTTCTAGGGGACTGAGGACCATAGATGTTAAGTCCCATAGTGCTCAGAGCCATTTGGTATTTGTTGTACTTGTTGTTTGATGTTTTCTAATTCTGACTGGGGTATCCTGTTATTTTTGATTATTACACTAATCTGATCAGCTAGTCGTTGCTCTGTTAAAAATTTTAATTCTGGGTATCTGGTAATAAATTTTGTGTATACTTGTGATCTGTATCCAGTTGTGTTGGTTCCTAAGTTTGTTGCTTGGTAATAACAGAACATGAGATGTCGGTTAACTTCATCTGACCATCTCATCCTCTGTCTTTGTTTTCCTTCTAGAGTGGTTGCAGGAATCATGTCCTGCAAAACACCTCTATTTGGATTTAAATCATTTTCCGTGTGGCTGGCTGTGTCGTTACCATTGTGGACGGGCATAGGGTTCAAGCGTCGTCCCCGACCATGACAGCGCTTGTCCGAGGCTTCATTAGTTCTGTCCTGAACCAACTAATCACACTAAAAGGGGGGTTAGCCCTATTAGTGGTTTGTTCTTTTCGTCGCCTTTTACGACTGGCAGAACATACCGAAGGCCTATTCTTTTCCCGAGCCTCCACGGGTATTATTATTATTATTATTATTGAAGTTGAATAAATATGTTGATAAGCATAACTGTTATACAGCAGATGTCAGTAATTTCGCACTCGCATATTTATCTGAATTTAAAAGTTTGTGAACACCTAGCTTGCATACGTACGAGCCGCTACTGCCTATCCGTCTCCTAGGGTAGGACATCTCCACGTGAGAACTATGAGTTATGTCTTAGCAAGTCGTCAGAGTTCTACAGGACTAAGCCACGACTAGCAGACAAAGGGTCACTATTCTCCCTACGGTCTTGCCTCTCGCTTACTGCTGTGCTGTCGCCGTGCCTATTCCACCTCCTAGTACAGACACTCGTCTTGTGACAGTGAACCGGGCACATTCAGCCCAGTTCATTCTAGATTATTATCCGATGGTTACTGCTTTGCACGCTTAAACTGCATTTATGTGATTGTACGTTGTGTGGTTTACAAATTATGCAGCAACAGATTCTTTCCACGATACATTTTTGCCGTAGAGGGTAACCTGGGAAATAATTCATCCACTTAACTTTTCAGAACATGCAGGATCCCTATGAAATCTTACTTCCGTCATTAATTTTTTTTTCAATTGCAGTTGCCTATCTTTATAACATGGCAGTCGGGATTTACTATGAAAGACGTTAATTGATTGAAAATACAGCCGCGAAGAAGTCGGGCTATCCGACGCTGAGTTATAACAGAATTTCAACATGCGCGTTAAAATTATTCCATTTTTATGTTTACGTACGGACGATTGGTAATTAGAATACAACAAAACTGCTGTGACAAATTAAAGGCTGACATGAAGTAGCTAACGGTGTGTAACACAGCTTCACTGGATCACATAATTTAATAACGTGTTAACTACAATAATAATTCACTCTATCATGCACGAAAAGTAAAATACTATTCAAGGATGAATCAAAATGACTATTCATACAGTGAAACTAGACCAGTTACTTAACTGAATGGCTTACTGCAATGGCTGGAACATTGCTTGAGTGCCAAAATAAATTGTAATGAAAGACAGTGAAAATAGTTGAGAAAAGAATTCAGTAGTCTGAGTCTGAATACAAACTGTTAGAGACTTAACTTTAAATGTAATTATTCTTTACGCTGATTTTTGCTGTGACATCGCTGTTCACTGGGAGGTAAATAATTTACATATCCTTCCTTGTTTCTTTTAAAGCGATTTTACGTTAATTATCGCACACTGGCGCATCTCTTCTTTTAGTTGTTGTTGTTGTTGTTGTTGTTGTTGTTATGGTCTTCAGTCCTGAGACTGGTTTGATGGATCTCTCCATGCTACTCTATCATGTGCAACCTTCATCTCCCAGTACCTACAGCAGCCTACATCCTTCTGAATCGGCTTAGTGTATTCATCTCTTGGTCTCCCTCTACGATTTTTACCACCCACGCTGTCCTCCAATACTAAACTGGTGATCGCTTGATGCCTCAAAACATGTCCTACCAACCGATCCCTTCTTCTGGTCAAGTTGTGCCACAAACTCCTCTTCTCCCCAATTCTATTCAATACCTCCTAATGAACCATGGACCTTGGCGTTGGTGGGGAGGCTTGCGTGCTTCAGCGATACAGATGGCCGTACCGTAGGTGCAACCACAACGAAGGGGTATCTGTTGAGAGGCCAGACAAACTTGTGGTTCCTGAAGAGGGGCAGCAGCCTTTTCAGTAGTTGCAGGGGCAACAGTCTGGATGATTGACTGATCTGGCCTTGTAACATTAACCAAAACGGCCTTGCTGTGCTGGTACTGCGAACGGCTGAAAGCAAGGGGAAAATACAGCCGTAATTTTTCCCGAGGACATGCAGCTTTACTGTATGATTAAATGATGATGGCGTCCTCTTGGGTAAAATATTCCGGAGGTAAAATACTCCCCCATTCGGATCTCCGGGCGGGGACTACTCAAGAAGACGTCGTTATCAGGAGAAAGAAAACTGGCATTCTACGGATCGGAGTATGGAATGTCAGATCCCTTAATCTGGCAGGTAGGTTAGAAAATTTAAAAAGGGAAATGGATAGGTTAAGGTTAGATATAGTGGGAATTAGTGAAGTTCGGTGGCAGGAGGAACAAGACTTTTGGTCAGGTGATTACAGGGTTATAAATACAAAATCAAATAGGGGTAATGCAGGAGTAGGTTTAATAATGAATAAACATATAGGAGTGCGGGTTAGATACTACAAACAGCATAGTGAACGCATTATTGTGGCCAAGATAGATACAAAGCCCATGCCTACTACAGTAGTACAAGTTTATATGCCAACTAGCTCTGCCGATGATGAAGAAATTGATGAAATGTGTGACGAGATAAAAGAAATTATTCAGGTAGTGAAGGGAAACGAAAATTTAATAGTCATGGGTGACTGGAATTCGTCAGTAGGAAAAGGGAGAGAAGGAAACATAGTAGGTGAATATGGATTGGGGGGGAGAAATGAAAGAGGAAGACGCCTTGTAAAATTTTGCACAGAGCATAACTTCATCATAGCTAACACTTGGTTCAAGAATCATAAAAGAAGGTTGTATACCTGGAAGAATCCTGGAGATACTAAAAGGTATCAGATAGATTATATAATGGTAAGACAGAGATTTAGGAACCAGGTTTTAAATTGTAATACATTTCCAGGGGCAGATGTGGATTCTGACCACAATCTATTGGTTATGAACTGCAGATTGAAACTGAAGAAACTGCAAAAAGGTGGGAATTTAAGGAGATGGGACCTGGATAAACTGAAAGAACCAGAGGTTGTAGAGAGTTTCAGGGAGAGCATAAGGGAACAATTGACAGGAATGGGGGAAAGAAATACACTAGAAGAAGAATGGGTAGCTCTGAGGGATGAAGTAGTGAAGGCAGCAGAGGATCAAGTAGGTAAAAAGACGAGGGCTAATAGAAATCCTTGGGTAACAGAAGAAATATTGAATTTAATTGATGAAAGGAGAAAATATAAAAATGCAGTAAATGAAGCAGGCAAAAAGGAATACATACGTCTCAAAAATGAGATCGACAGGAAGTGCAAAATGGCTAAGCAGGGATGGCTAGAGGACAAATGTAAGGATGTAGAGCCTTGTCTCACTAGGGGTAAGATAGATACTGCCTACAGGAAAATTAAAGAGACCTTTTGAGATAAGAGAACCACTTGTATGAATATCAAGAGCTCAGATGGCAACCTAGTTCTAAGCAAAGAAGGGAAAGCAGAAAGGTGGAAGGAGTATATAGAGGGTTTATACAAGGGCGATGCACTTGAGGACAATATTATGGAAATGGAAGAGGATGTAGATGAAGATGAAATGGGAGATAAGATACTGCGTGAAGAGTTTGACAGAGCACTGAAAAACCTGAGTCGAAAGAAGGCCCCGGGAGTAGACAACATTCCATTAGAACTACTGATGGCCTTGGCAGAGCCAGTCATGACAAAACTCTACCATCTGGTGAGCAAGATGTATGAGACAGGCGAAATACCCACAGACTTCAAGAAGAATATAATAATTCCAATCCCAAAGAAAGCAGGTGTTGACAGATGTGAGTATTACCGAACTATCAGTTTAATAAGTCACAGCTGCAAAATACTAACGGGAATTCTTTACAGACGAATGGAAAAACTGGTAGAAGCGGACCTCGGGGAAGATCAGTTTGGATTCCGTAGAAATGTTGGAACACGTGAGGCAATACTAACCTTACGACTTATCTTAGAAGAAAGATTAAGAAAAGGCAAACCTACGTTTCTAGCATTTGTAGACTTAGAGAAAGATTTTGACAATGTTGACTGGAATACTCTCTTTCAAATTCTGAAAGTGGCAGGGGTAAAATACGGGGAGCGAAAGGCTATTCACAATTTGTACAGAAACCAGATGGCAGTTATAAGTGTCGAGGGGTATGAAAAGGAAGCAGTGGTTGGGAAGGGAGTGAGACAGGGTTGTAGCCTCTCCCCGATGTTGTTCAATCTGTATATTGAGCAAGCAGTGAAGGAAACAAAAGAAAAATTCGGAGTAGGTATTAAAATCCATGGAGAAGAAATAAAAACTTTGAGGTTTGCCGATGACATTGTAATTCTGTCAGGGAGAGCAAAGGACCTGGAAGAGCAGTTGAACGGAATGGACAGTGTCTTGAAAGGAGGATATAAGATGAACATCAACAAAAGCAAAACGAGGATAATGGAATGTAGTCGAATTAATTCGGGTGATGCTGAGGGAATTAGATTAGGAAATGAGACACTTACAGTAGTAAAGGAGTTTTGCTATTTAGGGAGCAAAATAACTGATGATGGTCGAAGTAGAAAGGATATAAAGTGTAGACTGGCAATAGCAAGGAAAGCGTTTCTGAAGAAGGGAAATTTGTTAACATCGAGTATTGATTTAAGTGTCAGGAAGTCGTTTCTGAAAGTATTTGTATGGAGTGTAGCCATGTATGGAAGTGAAACATGGACGATAAATAGTTTAGACAAGAAGAGAATAGAAGCTTTCGAAATGTGGTGCTACAGAAGAATGCTGAAGATTAGATGGGTAGATCACATAACTAATGAGGAAGTATTTAATAGGATTGGGGAGAAGAGAAGTTTGTGGCACACTTTGACTAGAAGAAGGGATCAGTTGGTAGAACATGTTGTGAGGCATAAAAGGATCACCAGTTTAGTATTGGAGGGCAGCGTGGAGGGTAAAAATCGTAGAGGGATACCAAGAGATGAATACACTAAGCAGATTCAGAAGGATGTAGGTTGCAGTAGGTACTTGGAGATGAAGAAGCTTGCATAGGATGGAGTAGCATGGAGAGCTGCATCAAACCAGTCTCAGGACTAAAGACCGCAACAACAACAACAACAACAACAACAACAACAACACCTCCTAATTAGTTGTGTGACCTACCCATCTAATATTCAGCATTCTTCTGTAGCACCACATTTCGAAAGCTTCTATTCTCTTCTTGTCCAAACTATTTATCGTCCATGTTTCACTTCCATACATGGCTACACTCCATACAAATACTTTCAGAAACGGCTTCCTGACATTTAAATCTACACTCGATGTTAACAAATTTCTCTTCTTCAGAAACGCTTTCCTTGCCATTGCCAGTCTACATTTTATATCCTCTCTACTTCGACCATCATCAGTTATTTTACTCCCCAAATAGCAAAACTCCTTTACTACTTTAAGTGTCTCATTTCCTAATCTAATTCCCTCAGCATCAACCGATTTAATTCGACTACATTCCATTATCCTCGTTTTGCTTTTGTTGATGTTCATCTTATATCCTCCTTTCAAGACACTGTCCATTCCGTTCAACTGCTCTTCCAAGTCCTTTGCTGTCTCTGACAGAATTACAATGTCTTCGGCGAACCTCAAAGTTTTTATTTCTTCTCCATGGATTTTAATACCTACTCCGAACTTCTCTTTTACTTTACTGCTTGCTCAATATACAGACTGAATAACATCAGGGAGAGGCTACAACCCTGTCTCACTCCTTTCCCAACCACTGCTTCCCTTTCATGCCCCTCGACTATTATAACTGCCATCTGGTTTCTGTACAAATTGTAAATAGCCTTTCGCTCCTTGTATTTTACCCCTGCCACCTTCAGAATTTGAAAGAGAGTATTCCAGTTAACGTTGTCAAAAGCTTTCTCTAAGTCTACAAATGCTAGAAACGTAGGTTTGCCTTTTCTTAATCTTTCTTCTAAGATAAGTCGTAAGGTCAGTATTGCCTCATGTGTTCCAACATTTCTACGGAATCCAAACTGATCTTCCCCGAGGTCCGCTTCTACCAGTTTTTCCATTCGTCGGTAAAGAATTCGCGTTGGTATTTAGCAGCTGTGACTTACTAAATTGATGGTTCGGTAATTTTCACATCTGTCAACACCTGATTTCTTTGGGATTGGAATTATTATATTCTTGTTGAAGTCAGAGGCAATTTCGCCTGTCTCATACATCTTGCTCACCAGATGGTAGAGTTTTGTCAGGACTGGCTCTGCCAAGGCTGTCAGTAGTTCTAATGAAATGTTGTCTACTCCCGGGGCCTTCTTTCGACTCAGCTCTTTCAGTGCTCTGTCAAACTCTTCACGCAGTATCATATCTCCCATTTCATCTTCATCTACATCCTCTTCCATTTCCATAATATTGTCCTCAAGTACATCGCCCTTGTATAGACCCTCTATATACTCCTTCCACCTTTCTGCTTTCGCTTCTTTGCTTAGAACTAGGTTTCCATCTGAGCTCTTGATATTCATACAAGTGGTTCTCTTTTCTCAAAAGGTCTCTTTATTTTCCTGTAGGCAGTACCTATCTTACCCCTCATGAGATAAGCCTCTACATCCTTGCATTTGTCCTCTAGCCATCCCTGCTTAGTCATTTTGCGCTTCCTGTCAATCTCATTTTTGAGACGTATGTATTCCTTTTTGCCTGCTTCATTTACTGCATTTTTATATTTTCTCCTTTCATCAATTAAATTCAATATTTCTTCTGTTACCCAAGGAGTTCTACTAGCCCTCGTCTTTTTACCTACCTGATCCTCTGCTGCCTTCACTATTTCATCCCTCAAAGCTACCCATTCATCATCTACTGTATTTCTTTCCACTATTCCTGTCAATTGTTCCCTTATGCTCTCCCTGAAACTCTCTACAACCTCTGGTTCTTTCAGTTTATCCAGGTCCCATCTCCTTAAATTCCCACCTTTTTGCAGTTTCTTCAGTTTTAATCTACAGTTCATAACCAATAGATTGTGGTCAGAATCCACATCTGCCCCTGGAAATGTCTTAAAATTTAAAACCTGGTTCCTAAATCTCTGTCTTACCATTATATAATCTATCTGAAACCTTTTAGTATCTCCAGGCTTCTTCCATGTATACAGAGTGTTACAAAAAGCTACGGCCAAACTTTCAGGAAACATTCCTCATACACAAATAAAGAAAAGATGTTATGTGGACATGTGTCCGGAAACGCTTAATTTCCATGTTAGTGCTCATTTTAGTTTCGTCAGTATGTACTGTACTTCCTCGATTCACCGCCAGTTGGCCCAATTGAAGGAAGTTAATTTTGACTTCGGTGCTTGTGTTGACATGCGACTCATTGCTCTACAGTACTAGCATCAAGCACAACAGTACGTAGCATCAACAGGTTAGTCTTCATCACGAACGTGGTTTTGCAGTCAGTGCAGTGTTTACAAATGCGGAGTTAGCAGATGCCCATTTGATGTATGGATTATCACGGGGCAATAGCCGTGGCGCGGTACGTTTGTATCGTGACCGATTTCCAGAACGGAGGTGTCCCGACAGGAAGACGTTCGAAGCAATTGATCGGCTTCTTAGGGAGCACGAACATTCCAGCCTATGACTCGCGACTGTGGAAGACCTAGAACGACGAGGATACCTGCAATGAACGAGGCAGTTCTTCGTGCAGTTGACGATAACCCTAATGTCAGCGTCAGAGAAGTTGCTGCTGTACAAGGTAACGTTGACCACGTCACTGTATGGAGAGTGATACGGGAGAACCAGTTGTTTCCGTACCATGTTCAGCTTGTGCAGGCATTATCAGCAGCTGATTAGCCTCCACGGGTACACTTCTGCGAATGGTTCATCCAACAATATGTCAATCCTCATTTCAGTGCAAATGTTGTCTTTACGGATGAGGCTTCATTCCAACGTGATCAAATTGTAAATTTTCACAATCAACATGTGTGGGCTGACGAGAACGAGAATCCGCACGCAATTGTGCAATCACGTCATCAACAAAGATTTTCTGTGAACATTTGGGCAGGCATTGTTGGTGATGTTTTGATTGGGCCCCATGTTCTTCCACCTACGCTCAATAAAGCACGTTATCATAATTTAATACGGGATACTCTACCTGTGCTGCTAGAACATGTGCCTTTACAAGTACGACACAACGTGTGGTACATGCACAATGGAGCTCCTGCACATTTCAGTCGAAGTGTTCGTACGCTTCTCAACAGATTCGGTGACCGATGGATTGGTAGAGGCGGACCAATTCCATGGCCGCCACACTCTCCTGACCTCAACCCTCTTGATTTTGATTTATGGGGGCATTTGAAAGCTCGTGTCTACGCAACCCCGGTACCAAATGTAGAGACTCTTCGTGCTCGTATTGTGGACGGCTGTGATACAATACGCCATTCTCCAGGGCTGCATCAGCGCATCAGGGATTCCATGCGACGGAGAGTGGATGCATGTATCCTCGCTAACGGAGTACATTTTGAACATTTCCTGTAACAAAGTGTTTGAAGTCACGCTGGTACGTTCTGTTGCTGAGTGTTTCCATTCCATGATTAATGTGATTTGAAGAGAAGTAATAAAATGAGCTCTAACATGGAAAGTAAGCGTTTCCGGACACATGTCCACATAACATATTTTCTTTCTTTGTGTCTGAGGAATGTTTCCTGAAAGTTTGGCCGTACTTTTTTGTAGCTCCCTGTATAACCTTCTTTCATGATTCTTGAACCAAGTGTT
Organism: Schistocerca nitens; assembly: GCF_023898315.1. Lineage (NCBI taxonomy): Eukaryota > Metazoa > Arthropoda > Insecta > Orthoptera > Acrididae > Schistocerca > Schistocerca nitens. The sequence continues at coordinate 583,997,805 of NC_064614.1, read as the reverse complement.
ATCTATGATTAAGTTATGCTCTGCGCAAATTTCTACCAGGCGGCTTCCTTTTTCATTTCTTAGCCCGAATCCATATCACCTACTATGTTTCCTTCTCTCACTTTTCCTACTACCGGATTCCAGTCACTCATGACTATTAAATTTTCGTCTCCCTTCACTATCTGAATAATTTCTTTTATCTCTTCATACATTTCATCAATTTCTTCATCATCTGCAGAGCTAGTTGGCATATAAACTTGTACTACTGTAGTAGGTGTGGGCTTCGTGTCTATCTTGGCCACAATAATGCGTTCACTATGCTGTTTGTAGTAGCTTACCCGCGCTCCTATTTTCCTGTTCATTATTAAAGCTACTCCTGCATTACCCCTATTTGATTTTGTATTTAGAACCCTGTATTCACCTGACCAAAAGTCTTGTTCCTCCTGCCACTGAACTTCGCTTATTCCCACTATATCTAACTTTAACCTATCCATTTCCCTATTTAAATTTTCTAACCTACCTCCCCGATTAAGGGATCTGACATTCCACGCTCCGATCCGTAGAACGTCAGTTTTCTTTCTCCTGATAACGACGTCCTCTTGAGTAGTCCCCGCCCGGAGATCCGAATGGGGTACTATTTCACCTCCGGAATATTTTACCCAAGAGGACGCCATCATGATTGAATCATACAGTAAAGCTGCATGCCCTCGGGAAAAATTACGGCTGTAGTTTCCCCTTGCTTTCTGCCGTTCGCAGTACCAGCACAGCAAGGCCGTTTTGGTTAGTGTTACAAGGCCAGATTAGTCAATCATCCAAACTGTTGCCCCTGCAACTACTGAAAAGGTTGCTGCCCCTCTTCAGGAACCACACGTTTGTCTGGCCTCTCAACAGATACCTCTCCGTTGTGGTTGTACCTACGGTACGGCTATCTGTATCGTTGAGGCACGCAAGCCTCCCCACCAACGGCGAGGCCCATGGTTCATGGGGGGGGGGGGGCTTCTTTTAGTATCTCCATATAAAGCCACGTTTTAAATATTCTTCCATATGTATTTCATCTATCGTCGTAGAATTGTCACAGCAGCACACAGAGCACACGCCATTGCCACAACGAACTTCCTGTCAGATATGTTATGATAACAAAAGACTCTAAGTGGCGCAGCTGTCGTACTAAGACAATAAATGTTTTACATACTTTGTTTCTTGTTAACACACATTCTACTTCTCAGTATAGTTTATCTTTTGAAATAATTCATTACACAAATAATATCTGCAAATACTAAAGTGCTCAAAGAGAGATGACAATATTAATGCAAACAATTCTTACTTTACTAACAGATGGCACTACTGGTTACAATAGCAGAACAGTGGCGCATACTTTGAAATATCATACATCGTATTAAGAAATATCCTACATCGGATTATGCCGGACTCTGAATGAACATTAAATTCATAGTTATTTATATGACTCTGGGGTGCATTTGTTGCACTGTAACCCAGCCCCTGGTCAGATAGCTCATAACATCTTTCTTGACCTGGTGTGGTGGCACCATTCTGCCCACACTAGCTATTACCATTGTGCAAAAAAGGTTTTTCCATGCACGAATAGCCCGTATCACAATCCTTTTGCGTACATGTTGCTATAATCTGTAAGTCGGTATAGTGCGCTTACCAGCCAGCGGTAGCTAATGCTCTTCTTCTTGTGCCGCAACTGTGTTCCACAGCAGAGCGCCTATGCCCAGGTGACTCAGGCCCAGCTCATGTCAACCGCAGTATTGAGGGAAGACTGCTGTGGCCGGGAGACGACCCTCTGCCCTCTCGCAGGGATCTCGCAGCGTCAGGCACAGCGCTTGGGAGGCGAGCCACTGCTCCCTGGCAGGGGCTTGGCGGCGGTAGGTGTACATGGGCAGGTGTCCAGTGCTCCATGTCAGCTTTCTTACAAGTTCCTACAACGCCTAGGTAGTGACACTACATATGCAATGTGTATTGCTATGTTAACATAATTGTTATGATGGAAGCATGTGCATTCGAAGGAAGTGAAAATGAGTGCTGTTTCACTGTGAGTACCGGAGGCTACAAGTAACTCAACTACGAACTCACGTCCATCACAGATAAATCTAAATCACTTAATTTTCATTACAGTTATAACAGTTACGTCATCGACTCCAATATGTTCCCTAACCCATTGCTTGCTTTCCCCTCTCTACGAATGAGTCACATGGCGCATGTGTAATTGCTTGCTGAGCAAGACTTCAGTTTGAACGGTTTCTGAATGTCAGGTCCGTGTCTCACTGCCGTAGGCAAAACTTTTAATGTACACCAACTGCGAATTTTCAGTTTTAGGTACAGTGGAAGCTTTTCCTTCCAAACTCTTTCCAGTTAACCAAAACACTCAAGGCGATTTGCACCCTTATGTTTATTTCTTTTTCTGCCCATTCAGTCGTAATTGTCAGCACTTGCTATCAGTAATAAATTGTGTTTCACTGCTTTGGACAGTCGACAAGGAAATGCTTGGGATCTAAGACTATTTTCAGTCAATGGAGGGATATCGTCAGACAGTGAAGTGTGAAACAAATTACATTGTCTTGGACTCTGTGGTCACACTATCTTGGCTTCTAGCATTTTGTGGAATAGTTGGTGTCAAGTATCCATTATTATCGGTGCAGGCCTTGTGCTTGCCATTTCTATTCTCCACAAGTTGTAGGAGTGAAAATAGATTTTCGACTGTGACAACAATGAAACCAAAATGAAGGAGGCGAACGAACTTGGATAATGATTTGTAATATAACGTGCTTGACCCAAATCGGATATAAAAATGGCAGTTACAAGTAAACAGCACCTACCATGACAATGTATAAAAAATCCTACAAACACACATTAGCTTTATTTGTTAAATAAAACTATATTTTATTTATCTTTCGTCAGTTTAATAATTTAAATGTTGACATTCCCCTAAAGTTTAGTTTGGTGCTTAGCTTTGCTGCAGTATTGTCCAATGTGTAATCTGAACCACAACACTGCGACGACGGCGCCAGAGATTGACAAGTATAGGACTGTGATTCATGCAGCCGAATATAAGTCACAAGTTACGTCGCAGAAATGAATAGTTGGTCGAGAGGTCGCAATACTCGAACACAGTCTTAAGTGAGACAGTGTTTCTTGGGAGCTCGACCTGAAAGGGAAATAACGATTTGTGCAACGACTAGACGTCAGATACAACAGACTGGCTAGGTAATCATCATCGTCATAAAATTCTATGAGTTCATCTAACGTCTTGTCAGTATTACGACCGCTTTCAGCAACACATACCAAAAACTACAGTTTTTAAATTACTGTTATTGGCATCCACGCAAGCCTGGTTCGTAGAGTTATTTCACCAGTTCTCTGGCAACTCTGAATCTGACAGCTGTAATAATTAACGTCAGCTACTTACGCCATCGACTTCAGCGGTGGTCTCATAGAGACCGACTCTAGGCCAGCTTCACACAACAGTGTTCTCCGAGCAGAGCCGGTGCTATAATCATCGCGTTCTCCGTCTGATAATAAAACAACAGCCGTCTTCCACGATCTCTCCCTGCAGTTTCTATGACTCCCTAAAGCATGGGCGATTTAAATGTTCTATCACTGTGTGTATCCTCCAGAGTGACAGAAAAACTGATTACAAGCCACTCTTGTACAATTTAATGGATTAGAGACACTTGCTTACTAACGTGTAGCCCCGAACCACCCAGAGGAGTCCATGATATAGACTCCGTAAGATACTGGTATTTTTGGAGAGCCATACAATCTCTTGACCACGCACCTGCCGTCAAAGATTCGCGCAGGCCGTCGGAGCTATGACCAGGGGGCGAATATATTGCTGGAAAGAATGCCAAATGTGCTAAAGAGCATTCAGGACAGGTGACTGAGGTGGTGACGGGGAAGTGAAAGAGAATGCACATTGGCGTCCTCAACCCAGTGGCGTTCGTTCTGACGAATCGTTCTGACAGAATTCGCGACCAGTAAGGCGGTACTTTGTGTTGCAAAGGTAGAGATCGCCTGAGGATTGCTGTTGGTGAAGGAACGATTGTGTATCAGCAGACAGTAGCCTTCTCTATCTACCGTTGTTGAAACAATACGGCAGAGTTAAGACGGGCCTACTTCAATCTGTATGAAAATCTCTTACATGACAAGTAGTATGCTCTTATGTACGAAATGTACCTTCACTTATCGATTCGCGTGTAGTGCGATTGTCTGTTCGCCATTACAAATAAGATCTTCTGGATGACATGGGTGCTCACCAATCTCTGACTGTTGTCCAGGAATAAGTACGAGGTTTGGAACTTTAATAGTGGCAACTATTTATTTACAGCTCGTACAAAATAGATACGTGTTTCAAAGTTTTACTGACCTTCAAAGTAGTCACCATCATTGTGTAGAGCCCATTGCCAGCGATGTGGAAGTCGTAGGATGCTCTTAGCAGTGTCAGTTGTGTTGACAGTGCGCGAGCGGTCTATTGCCCGACGAACTTGTTGCAGTTCTGAATAGAATGCCGTGAAGTGTTTCCTTAAGTTTAGAAATGGAGTTGAACTTACGAGGGTTTAAGTCAGGGGAGTGCAGTTGGTGGTATAGCACTTAGCAGCCCCATCAGTCACACAAATCAGTAACAGCTTGCACTGTACGTGCTTGAGCATTGCCCTGCAGAATGATGGCCGGGTCCTGCAGAAAGTGTCATCACTTCTGTCTCTAAGCTGGTCGTAGATTGTGTTCCAAAAATGAACAGCATAGAGTCAGAAGTGATGACACTTTCTGCAGGACCCGGCCATCATTTTGCAGGACAATGGTCAAGCACGTACAGTGCAAGGTGTTGCTGATTTTGACTGATGGGGCTGCTAAATGCTATACCACCTGCTGCACTCCCCTGACTTAAGCCCTCGTGAGCTCAACTCCATTTCTAAACTGAAGGAAACACTTCACGGCATTCTCTTCAGAACTGCAACAAGTTCGTCGGGCAATAGACCGCGTTCGAACTGTGAACACAACTGGCACTGCTAAGAGTATCCTACGACTTCCACATCGCTGGCAATGGGCTATACACAATGCTGGTGACTACTTGGAAGGTTAGTAAAACTTTGAAACACGTATCTATTTTGTACGAGCTGTAAGTAAATAGTTGCCACTGTTGAAGTTCCAACCCTCATATTTCATTAGCCTTTCCCTGCGACCAGTTCTGACTTTCGACAGTGAAACATGCGAAAAACATTCAAAAACTGAAGGTTTATCAGCAAGGTAGGCTGAAATATTGGAAATGACATGGAGGCATTGTCGAGCTTTCGCTGATTTCCTTCGTCTTCATCGTTACGTGATGTTTCAATACGCTGTTAGGTAACTTTGTTGGCGGAATTATATCATGGAGACGTCATGGGGACATGAAACTTCCACATGCTATAAGAGATAATGTATTTGAGTGAAGAACACTGATGGCGATGGTGCTCTCGTTAGATGGAGGATGAGATAATTCGGTGAACATAAGCCAGCGGCCTACTAAAATATCTGCTGATGATGAAGACGGAGGAAGTCGTCGAACTCTCGAAACTGACGGCAAGACTTCCGCGAAGCATTTGTTCTAAAGCAGAAATTATTAGTTTGAAATATATTTCCGATAATGATACATCTCAATGGAGTTTATTCAGAGCTCGCGTGCAGAACGCGTAATGTAAACGAGGAAGCGGTCGCCTTTATCTGTGGACACGGTAATTTTCTCGACGGAGACGTGCACACAAGATAAAAATACTACATAAAACTGTTGTGTAGACGTTCACTTTCGTAAGTCTAAGGTAAATAATTTTCAGTGTTCTCTGGACTTGCTTAAGGTAGGAAAATAGCCAAATTGCTTTAGTAATCAATCTGATATTGCTTTGTCTGGCACTCGAAAACAAATCTGAGCAGTGACTCAATAGACAATATTGTGTTAGTTATTAGCGTGTGGAATGAAGTCCTTCCTGACGGAAACAGTGTAGAGGGGATAGAAAGCACCTGCGAACGGAAACTAAACCAGCCCGCCTTCACTACTAGTGCAATAATTAGCAAAGTTCGTGGAAGCTTTATCTCGGTCTGTTTAATTAAAATGGCCGATACATTCCGCCCTCTTTCACAGAGATTGGATCGCCTCGTTGCGGCCGTCGCTGGTGCACGCAGAAGAAAAGTTAGTTACGCCGAAACTTTCCAAATAAAATGCTGCGGTTTTCGATTTGTGGGACAGCTGTGGCAGAACACGGAATTCGGAAGGGCACAGCTATTACCAATCTCCGCCTGTGCATGATACGCCGCTGTACGGCCTGTCCAGACTAGCCACAACCGCAGTCGACAGAAGTTAGCCCAACTGTCCCACCACTCCGTCGTTAATTAATCTTTGATCTTCCTAAACATTGAACCTCTAGGATTATCCCAGCCAATAGCGGTATATATTTATTTACTTTAACTGTGGAAAAGCTTCGTTACTTTGGCAAAATAGCATCTAATTTGCTTAACTGATAATTTACGAATGCTTGGGGGAGTCCCGAAAGGTAAGACTCTAACCTAGATATATATGCGTTATTTCAATGTAATGCCACGACATTTCAGTGCGCTCCTGTTCTTTATTCCAGTTGTAAAAAAAGTTTGTTCCCAATGTCCTAAAAAACTCTGCTCTTGTGGTGATAATTCTTTAATGACGCAAACATAAGTCAGTTGAGATTAAGTCTGGAAGATCAGCTGTCCCCGTGGCTGCAAGACCACACTGTGAATGGTACTGTCGCAACGGACTCGTTCTTCGCCACGAAATTGACTGATTTCCAGACAAAAAGACGAAAAACACCCAGAAGGCTAGGAGGAGACGAAACTTAACGAGCTGAGAGATTATGGGACGTTATTTCAGCGATTAACAAATAGAGACAAATTTACAAAGAACTGGGCACTTATCAGTATGACACTGCGCCCTCTCCGGCTTGCATGGATGCACTGATTCGGTTGGGAAGGGGGTTATAAAGCCGTTACACCTTCTCCTGACCTAGGCTGGCCTAAACCTATTGTCACGAATCCTTGATATCTTGGATACTGCATCAACTTCCACTCGATACGGAACCGATGCGCACAACCACTGTAAGTTATTATAAGGAAGAATAGGAACACAACGATCAGTCACAGTCGTATTGGCTTTTTTGTTATTCTTGAATGCCCAGATTCCTGCTACAAACAGCCATCTCAGTGATAAAATACAAGGAAATCACAGAATCGGAATTGATTCACGTAAAACAATAAGTAAAAACTACATTATTCAGTATAAGTGATCCATTTTGGACAAAATACTGTTGGAGTGAGTTGTTATCCAACAAACGTCCAAGAGTACATGTCACAGTACGACTTTATTGGTGTACAGGGTGTAGGAAACTGAGGTTGTTGTTTACAACGATTACAGCAGACTCACTTAGCATCATGTAGTATATGTAACGTCTTACATATTGCAAAAAGTAGCTAATCCTCTTTTCCGATATACTGTTTTAAAACCCATTTTTATTAAATAAAATCAGAAAATATATTTTCATATTACATCAGAAATACATCAAGAAATGCCGATTTACAATGTGTTTATTCATATCTTAGTGGTTAAGTGATCCACCAAATCTTAAGCAAAAGATCATTAACTGGTTCATACAACTGTGTCCTACAGAAGAGAACTAATATCGGAATGTTGGCCTGCCTTAAATATGACAATACTAGGCATGGTAGTATGTGAGAACATACCTTATTATTATCATTAGTGGATCGCTTTGTGTTACATTTTGTTAGAACTATCCAACAACGGTTTTACCATCGAACAAGTAAAACACCAACTATTAGCCTTAGGGACCAAGTATAAGCCAGTGTGTTATATTGTTCTTTGAAAGTTGCGCACCACAATTGGAGTTACATGTGCTATTTGGAAAGTAAGGTCCGATCGGTCGCGAAATGGAAATAACTCTGAAAATATAAAAAAAAATATTTTATTTGGAACAGTTAGCTACATCTTCCAAATACTTCTCTACACAGTCGTCGCTCCGACTTAAACATGTGTCGCAGCTTTTTAACAGCTTTCCATTACCCTCGTCATAGAAGGCAGCCGCCTGTGCTTTCTGCCAATTCTCTACGCTGGTCTGTGGCTCGTTATCTGTGCCAAAATGTTGCCAGTGATTCATGTGAGCAGAAATGAAACTCAGCGAGAACCAATTACGGATTGTATTGTGGGTGATCACACACATCTCATCGAAAACGCTGCAGGAGCATCTTCACTGCCCCTGTAGAGTGCGGCAGAGAAGTATCATAAAGAAGTAAACGCATGGCAGTTATGTTATGTGGGCTGCATGTCATCAGGCCCTCGTACTTGGCGGAAGACACTGTTTTCTAGATAGCTTTACGTGCTCACTGTCCACCCAGAAATGAAAAGAGCAACGTGACACGATCGACGGGCATACTAAAGACACTGCTCAACACATCTGTGTGAAGCTTTCTTGAAGTGTCACTGTGGTTTCCATCTCGCAGCGGGTCGGAACTTACTTTCCGATTTTATTAATTGTACCTGGTTAAAATAGTGGTGGTGGTGGTGGTTAGTGTTTAACGTCCGGTCGACAACGAGGTCACTAGAGACGGAGCGCAAGCTCGGGTTAGGGAAGGATTGGGAAGGAAATCGGCCGTGCCCTTTCAAAGGAACCATCCCGGCATTTGCCTGAGACGATTTAGGGAAATCACGGAAAACCTAAATCAGGATGGCCGGAGACGGGATTGAACCGTCGTCCTCCCGAATGCGAGTCCAGTGTGCTAACCACTGCGCCACCTCGCTCGGTGTTAAAATAGTCTTGTCATGTTGATCTTCAGTATTTTACTATGATGTTAATAGATCTTATAAACAAAAAGTTTTTATGCAGTTTTATATTTCCTTTAAATTAAATATTTAGCTTATCGCTTAGCCACTACAATACTAGCGACTATGCTAGATTTTAGCTTTTGACAAATTCCAGTTAGTATGTAACTATTGTACAGTGAGGGCCGATACTGAATGGATTTATTAGTATAAAGTTTGATTTTTATTTTTTCACTTTATGTTCATCAGTGCCTTCTGCCTGGTGGTACGCTGCAGCGTCTGTCACGTTGCCCAGAACCGGATAGAACCACCCTGAAACTCAGGTGTTGAACCACCAGCAGCTATACTCACGTGTTGCTGACGAGGTAACGCTACCGAACTGCGCGTCTTACGACCTGACCGACCAATAGGGAGGCTTGGAGGGGGCCAAGTGGGGATGGAACCGCGGCCAGCTGCCGGGAGAAGACACGCCGTTCGCTCTCTTCTGGTGGCAGCTTCCAAACCGATCAGACGCCCTCCTCACCTGCTCTCTTGGGCGGCTGCCCATTCAGTCTCGGCGGCTTCTCCAGGCCTGCCTTTCCTTTTACAGCATTAAAACTTCGTACAGTTTAAACTATGTTTTATTCTTCACCTCAACGGGTGCCTACTGCTTTCCCCTCCTGGCCAATCCTGACGCATTAACAGTATTTTTATCAAGATAATCTTCAAAAAGTTTTTAATTGTTATTTCTAATGTGATGCAACTATTCTGTAAAGGGCGGTTGTATGAACCAATTAATGATATTTGCAGAAGATTTGGTGGATCGCTTCACTACTACCATATGCATAAACACATTGTAAATCTGCGTTTGTTGATATATTTTAAAGGTAATATGCGAATATACTTGCTGATTTTATTGAATAAAAATGACTTTTAAACTACAGTATCGGAAAGGAACTGGGTTAACTAGTTAATGGAGTATAGAAGGCGTTACTTATACCAGATAACGCAAACTAAGGTTGCTATATGTGTTGTAACAACCACCTTAGTTTCCTTCTGTCTGTACGGCAATTAAGTCATGTGGGGACATGTACTGCTGGGAGTTTGTTGGATTATAAATAACTCAAATGGTATCTTGACCGAAATGGGTCATTTCTGTTGGATACTTATTGTTTTATGTAAATCAGTTCTGTATCTATATTTTGCTTGTATTTTAGCACTGAAGATGCCTATTTATAGATGAAATCTGGATATGCAAGAATAAAAAAGCCAACAGGATTGTGACTGATTGCTGTGTTCTTACCCTTTCTTTTCTTTAATATTGACGGAGTTGATAGCCAGGTTGGTCCCACACATGTTCTTTCATGTAACGAGCCTAGGATGTTGTTGGTCACAGAAGTACTTCAACCTCACATAGATATGTGCCATGTCCTGACGAGGATTGCTCTGCTGATAAATGGCACCATGATACTGTCAGATGAGGACGTAAGATGCCCTTGACTTACTACCAGCCATGATATGACTAAATGGTCTCCACACCATGACGCCAATAGTAACATCGTTGAAACTTCCTGGCAGATTAAAACTGTGTGCCCGACCGAGACTCGAACTCGGGACCTTTGCCTTTCGCGGGCAAGTGCTCTACCAACTGAGCTACCGAAGCATGACTCACGCCCGGTACTCACAGCTTTACTTCTGCCAGTACCTCGTCTCCTACCTTCCAAACTTTACAGAAGCTTTACAGAGCTTCTGTAAAGTTTGGAAGGTAGGAGACGAGGTACTGGCAGAAGTAAAGCTGTGAGTACCGGGCGTGAGTCGTGCTTCGGTAGCTCAGTTGGTAGAGCACTTGCCCGCGAAAGGCAAAGGTCCCGAGTTCGAGTCTCGGTCGGGCACACAGTTTTAATCTGCCAGGAAGTTTCATATCAGCGCACACTCCGCTGCAGAGTGAAAATCTCATTCTAGTAACATCGTTATTTCTCTCAAAATGTTGCATGAATGGGACCTCTTGCCAGATCGTCTCCATACTCGGCGACAATGGCCGTCTGGGATAGTGAAGATCTGTTATTCGTCTCTGAGCTCAATCCGACGCCATTCATGAGCAGTCCACACTTCCCAAACACAGGACAGGAGATCTTTAGTCCAGTTGCTACGAATCTCTGACCAGTGGTGTATGGAGCCTGTTGCTTGTTTTCAGATGGCAGGCGCAGATGTGAAGCTGTTAGGAAGTGCTTGGTGCACAGTACAGCGATGCTGCTATGTGGTGGTCACACATTGTCGGCTGGAATCTTGTCATCGAGAAAACCTGTCCTCAGATTCCCATGCAGTCCAATATTTGGCCACTGTCGCAACTGAATGCTTCCCAGATATGGATATCACACGGTTCGATCACCGGGCCAAATGAGGAACCAAAGTGAGGCCCCTTTCAAAGTCTGTCATTGCTGGTAAGGCTGTCTCAAACGAATACATGGCATCTCTGTGTCTTTCACAGTTGTCACTCAACATCTGACGCTGTTCATACCCCTTGTATACCCTACCAGGCCTGGTAACAACATTAATTACAAACAATGCTTATGCACTCTGGTGACTGTTCTACTTGTAATGGGCAATTGCAACTCTAATCAATTAAATACCCATTGATGGTGTGTGTGTGTACGAAATTGCAGTGACATCTGACCATGTCCTCTGGGTGCTTCACATTTTTGCTTGGCAATGTACATGATGATAACGATGTTTCCATGCTGAAGAGAGTCTATCATAGCAGTACCCTTGCAGTTCCAGAAAACTGAGGTCATAATCTCGAAAGGCATATTGCCATGAGCGAGAAGTTTTCTGCTTTATCAGCAAGAGACCCCAAATTTTCTTTGTGACTAGGTGGCATACCATATCAATAGCAGTAAGAATAAGGGGCACTTGCTTATCACTGATCCTCCTAAAATTTACGTGGTTAATGAAAATAGCTCATCTTCACGGCACTCACGTCCATAAAGGTACTTTCCTTGCAGCTTCACAGCAATGCTCCATACTGCAGCATTATCCTTAAAATGTGGTGCAGTTGCTGCAGTATCAAATTTTCCAGAGACAATGAGACCGGATTGTCCAAGAGTATGTGTAAACAGACAAAGCGAAAAGTGTGCCTGGCGATACGTTTAGCATTGTGGCATGTTACTTTTTGAACAGAAATTCGGTGTAGTTTTAATGCACTGTGGGTCAGTGAATAATGGAACAGGAAGTACAGCCTTTTGGCGTTCGCATTATGCTCATATCCCAGCTAGGAATACAGAAGAGAAAAGAACATAGAACTCTTGGCTATACAGGAAGAAAATAGTGAGGAATTTACATTTCATAGCCGACGAAGTCATTAGAGAAGAACAGGGTATATTGGTATCCAAACATTTCGAAAATGCGTTGAGATATTTTTTAGCACACACTCCAAGTGACATCGTAGAGGGACAGTTTTTCCCAATCTGCTACTTAACATCATTAATTAGCAATTATTCAGATGCTGATACACGATCCATTTAAACTATGAATGCTGCTAGAAAGGAGGCACCAGTGACAGCAGATAGAAGCATTAATCTTTTTTTCTTTTTTGACTTTGTACAGTGATGAGTCCAGCAGCTTTTTTCCGGAACTCAGGACTGGTAGCCAGCTACCAGAGCAGATAAGGGCTTGAAGGAACAGCGAGGCAGGCAGACAATAAAAACCTTTTCGCTGAAAGACAATAGTCAGATAGGCACGGACCGTATGGTCCAAGAACAGAGCACTGTTTTTTGTGTTTTAGCAGGTGCAAAAATATATGGGAGTTGCCGAGTGAGTGGCAGGGCAAGATACAGCGCCCAGCAGGTTTTACACTTTCAGAAAGCGAGAAACTTTATGAATACCCTTAGAAAAGATAAAATCTACTATGTCAGGAGAAAAACATGACATATTCAGCAAGGGAGATAGTTGTTGTGAGCCGAAGGACGCTATAGGTGTTCATGTCTAAATTTTGCAAGGAAACCTACGACTGGCTCGCAGCAATTATTTTGGTATAGGGAATGAGACTCTCAAATGCATACGTGCAAGCATTTTCACTGAGGAAAATGCAAAAATACACACACAGTGGGAGAGCATTTCTGTCTGCTGCCCCTATCTATCAGAGAATTCCGAGGTGCGAGTAATCACGACAATGTCGTTACAAGTGAAGTTGTAAAATTTTTTTGTAAACTTCTTGTTGGTTGGAGCTTAGGGCATGAAAGAGTACAATTCCTTTTGGGACGGCAGGTACAGGTGACTTCGTCGCAGTGTGTCAGAGACAGAACAGAGATATCTTCACTTTACATGTAATCACAGATACCGGGACTGAACTTAAACTTCTCAGCCATTTCTACTGGCGTCCACTGCACATGAGCATCAATATCACCTAAATGGCTCGAATCTTTCCTACTCCTTCATAAGCAAAATTTGGATACGATGATACAACCCTGACAGCTGCTTTGTCAGCTGCGAAATCCAAGACAGCTTTTTAAAAATGTATTTGAAGGTCTTCCAAAAGCTCAACATTGGATCATCGCAATTCAAATCTTCTTGGCAGTCAAACTTGTTAACATACCCTTTCGAAGAAGATTCAATTTTAAAAAAGCCATATGGACGGACTTCTGCAGGGGATTACACTAGGGGATTAACAACATCAATTCTGTACCTGAAAACTACACACTTTTTTTAGAAATTCTCCGTGAAGTGTCAAAAATGCACATTCCAAGAAACTATAGTCATAAATTCATACGAGGACGGCTTGTGGGTACCAAAAACATCTTAGCGAAATATGAAGAATTGTATTCAAGACCATTTCAGTGACGAGACAATAGCTTGTGGCACAACTTCTGACAAAACTAAGTGAAACAAGGCAAAAGAAATGGCTCGTAACCTTGGAGAGAATGAAAATGTCACATGGCAGCAAAACTGCATAGAATCTAATCAGAAAGCTTAATGGGAACGCAAAAGAAAGCAAAGAAATGGCTAAAGTGGCGTTTAGTCAAATATGCACAGTGATTACTACTGAGTGGCAAGCCCAACAAATAGATGTAAGAAAAGGAGGCTACAACGTGATACCAACACAGAAATCCACTTCTCGTCTCCTTTCATATTGAGAGAGCTCAATGAGGGTAGGAACTCTATGAAAAATGGAAAGGCGGCTGGTACCTAAAGCGTCTCGCATTGAATGCCAAAAATGTGATGTTAAGTCTATTTAATCACTGCCAAGAAACCTTTAAAATCTCTAAACTATTGAGGAAATCCAAGGTAATAGCGCTGATACAAGAAGAAAACGAGCCTGACTCACCAAGCAGCTATCGGCCCATATCCCTTTTGTGCCACCCCTTCAAACGGTATGAAAGACTGATTCTTAATTGAATCAATAACATAATTGATTCAAAGTTAATAACGCAGCAATCTGCCTTCAAGTAAATCTTGTACTGGCCAGATCTTCACACACACACACACACACACACACACACACACACACACACACACAGAGAGAGAGAGAGAGAGAGAGAGAGAGAGAAGGGATAAGAAAATAAATTAATAACGGGCTTGGCCCCGGTCGATCTAAGTGCCGCCTACGATACAGTAAACCACTGAAAACTGTTAATCAAAAGCTATGATATTACTCGGGACCATCAACTAGTAAAAGTTGTGGAAAGCGTGCTGCAAAACTGACAATTGTACGTCACTCTAAAAGAGAGGAATCAGAAAAACGGCCTTCCTCAAGGAAATGCTGAGGGTACTGAATGATATCTGACCTCACTGAAGATGATGGTGTCAGACGTAGGGCTTCAGCATAGGTGGGGAAATAGGAGATGAGCACTGGCAGAATGGAAGCTATGAACGGGCCGTGGGACAATCCTGGGTAACTCTGTTGCTAAGAGCTTTGACTGCCAAACTTGTATCTAAGTGTCATTACGCTATATACAACAGTATTTATTCTCGATAGACACAGTGTAAAGTTGAGACATTTCACCGATGTGTCACCCGCACGTGGAGAGATGTATTATCCTACCCCTTACAAAGGAAGGGTACGTTGTTAATCGACAAATAATATTTTCGATCATGGATTCGTACTCAAGATTAAATTACAAATACAATGATGGTAATCACAAGGCGATTTCTCAGCCTTCTGGACCCACTAATATGATTCTTAGTTGCAGTACCACCATTGGACGGATGGAGCTGGGAATTGGGGGGGGGGAATTAATTTTAATATCAGCCAAACATTTAATTCAAGAAAGGCAAAATATGGCGTTATCAGTAAAGAACTTAACCACTGCATTCAAATTGGCGACGCAGACACGCAAGAGTGGGAGGAACCTTTTTCTAGTGGTAGTTGCACTCCCGGTTCCACCACAGAATCTCCATCCTAAGCGAGACGGAATCTTCCTCATCCCTCCAACTAAAAAGCCGCAGGAACAGCAAACACTGTCTCCCCCCTCCCCCCCCCCCCCACTCCTTCCTGCTAGGTTGGATACAGGAACTACTTTGCTTGGCGGACCTACTCCGCTATGTTGTCATGGTTAACAAATTTTATTAATGTGAGTGGTTGACTTGCGTCATGCCAGGAGGGCATCCAGAAGGGAGCCAGCGCTCCATATGAAGTAAGGCTTCCTGGTAAGACTTATAAGGACATGGCAATTTGGTAAAGGACTAGCGAGGACAACACCCTCATTCACCAAGGTGAATAACAATTACGGTATTACTGCTAGAATGTTCAAAAAAAGTTCTGGATGATTTTGGAGGGATTTCGGTTGCTAGGAAGACCTTCGATACCATCAGTGGAAAGTAACGCTGCGAGAGTAACTCATCCAGAAGTTCCTCAAAAATCAGTATGTAAGCGATAGAGCACCGGACCAAAAGGCAGTCGCTGTCATTGCTGTACGTTAGAATGAGTCATTACTAGAAGGCAAAAGAAGTAGTACTATAGCCAAGCCTCATAGTCACTACAGAATGATTCTTCGAAGCTGCTACAGTAAACTATGACAAGATGTACACATTCGAGAGAAGACAACTGAGTTGCCGATAAGTATCCAGCAACAGGTATTATCTTGAGTTTTATGCCTATTAGCAAAAATAAAAAAAAGTCTGTATAGTTTGTCTCTCGCATGCTAGCTCATATTTTCTGTGTGTCACAATATAAGAAGGTACAGGCTCTGTATCGCCCTTGTGTCCTAGACTCAATACGATATCGGATTGCGTAAGTCGCAACGAGTGGTATTTGGTATTTTCTGCGTGTCGGAATATTGGAATGAACAAGTACTGCTTCGCCTTTGTCTCCCACTGTATTTGACTGTGTATTGTGTATTAAACTGGGGACCTAGAAACGACGGAGAGGCTTCGACCTGTTGTAGCCCTCAGTGGTTCACAATCCCACAACAGGCCACAGCAGTCCACCCACCCCACCGCCGCCCCCCGCCGAACCCAGGGTTATGTGCGGTTCGGCCCCCACGGGAACATCTCATATCAGACGATTGTAACCCCAAATGTTTGCGTGGTAGAGTAATTATGGTGTACACATACGTCGAGACAGTATTTGCACAACGATCGCCGACATAGTGCAACCGAGTCGTGATAAGGGGAACCTGCCCACATTCACTGAGGCAGATGGAAAACCGCCTTAAAACCCATCCACAGGCTGGCCGGCACACCGGACCTCGACACCCATCCGCCGGGCGGATTCGTGCTGGGGACCGACACGCCTTCCCGCTCGGGAAGCAGCGCGTTAGACCGCGCGGCTAGCCGGACGCGCTTGATTAGTATAGCTGAAACGATAGCAAGCAGAGTGCTCGTCTCTGACAGCGAAAGGTAGGATTCAGGACACGTGACTCACTGGAAAGGACTAACATAAAGAGTAGTAGGGTTTAATCGTTGATGTTGAAAGACATACATTTATTTCAGTACATCTGTCATTAGAGACTATCGTATCCAGTAGATATGGACTTCTTTCATTTTTATACGCCATATTCATGATATTATACTCGGACCGATTCCTGTCTGAAGTAATCTATGGGGATATGTATTTTATTTAATGCTAATTTTACATCTGTGATCAGCAGCATCTGTTCCATGAACACTTCCTGACTTGCATGAAATCCATTCTGTTAGTTTGCCTGTGCTCTAAGGCAAATTTTCTGTTCTCGTAGAGCCTAGAAAAGGAGGGGGTGCACAATTGGCAGGCAGAGGACTATAGCAGGCGGATGAGGGGGAAATCGAAGAATAAGGAGAGAAATGGCGGCAGAGGATCCCATCTCTCTGCCTCTCTTGGCGTACGTGACTTTGAGTGCGTAGGTGGAACGATCTTCCCGTCGAATTCATGGATCAGCATTTCCACTAGTTGCTGAAAGTTCGCGGTAGACTCTTCGAGTTCTTTCTAGAAGGCCTGTCAGTTAAAACGAACGAAGGAGGGATCCGTAGGACGCGCTTTTGTTGCGAACCAATTGGACCGCCGCGTTGCGCTCGGAAGCTAGACCCATGATTGGTCGGAATGCGCGCCAAAAGTGCGTCCTCTCGGGGGGTTTTGAGGAGTGAATGCTGACACTTGAAGCCGGGACGAGCTACAGTCTGGACGTGTTAGAGATGCTGTGGGTCGGTGGGGACTAGCTGTGCAAATGTGCCACGTGGCAATGACGGTGAGACGCAACGCAGCTGCTTGCTTGCTGGCGTACTGCGTGTTAGTCACGATGAGAGTTCGTTCGTAGTCACAGTTCTTTGAACCGAACTCTACCCGAATCGCTAAAAACTTTGCGACGTGTGTCGTCAGTTAAATTTCTTACACCGTCCTGTTTTAGGTTCACCAGTACGTTGACTCTCTTGCTGCAATAACTGTTAGTCATATCCATTTTTCTCTGGCTCTGGTCTTGTCCCGAGCAAATCGGTTAATGAAATTGTAAGTTTATCAGCACTACGAGAATCTCTGTGAATGGGTAATAGAAATTTCCTCTCTTGTTTTTTGCCCTCAGCAACGCTTAACTCTGTTGCAGCATGTTCTATCACGCACAAGTTTATAAAAGCCTTTCCCTTGGTCCCACAATTAATAATTTGATCTGCTAAATTACTGTCAGGTCTTCATTTCGTGAGGGACATTAGCATTTTAGAACATTGCTTGTTACGCAGTTCAGATTTCTTTCATGTAAAATAACAGTTAATAAATTCATAGCTTTGAATTCAGTCTTTTACTTAAAGAGTCCCGTAGGCCATTCAAATGCATCATGCATCATGCAGTAGAGTTAGAAATATGTAAGGTACGGCTAAATTCGTGTGTTCGTTTCCATAAGGCCATACTGTACCGCTTGCTTCCGTTGCGTTAGGTTAAAGATACTGTTTTACGTGTTTTCAGGGCAGACATCCCCCCTATTTTAACTAACCACATTGTGACCATTACACTCATAGGTACGACACCATCACAGCGCATGCGTTAAAAGAATAATGGAAACCAGTGTTTAGGAATTACTGTCGCATTTTTGCCTGTTTTCAGCCACAAATCAGATCACTCCATTCAACCAAACACAAAAATAAAAGCCAGCACTTTATAATGTGCATAAATACAAAGCCACTGCAAGACACCCCTCCAGTTAAAGTTGAACTATTGGGAAACAAATTGTTCTTCAATTTGAATACTTCTTACAAAGCTGACAACTTATCTCCGATCCAAAATCGCTAGTGCTTTTATTACAGGACACTTTCTCCCTCTTAGTCCGTTGATGGTGACTCAGTAGAGCTCAGCCCACATTGTCGTCAGTGTACTGATTGCACCACGCAGGCCACACCTTCGTCCAAAGCCGGTGATTGGACTTGCGCCAGTATGCGACAGAGCTGCCTCAGAGAGCGTAGTACCACGGAGAGCTGCTCTCTGGTCCATATGGTGGAAGGTTCTTCGCGGAGCTCTTTTGGACGCAGTGTTTTGACAGAGCAGCTCGTACACAGAATCTCGTCATTGGTGGAGAAGATGCCACAATCACATTTATCATGAGCTGGCTTCAGTCAGTTTGGAATCAGTCGTGTTAAATTAACGTTGGGCGGCTCTCAAAGCCGCAATAGCGGCAGTGAGGGCCGCCATGAAGGAAGAGTTCGTCGCCTTCCATCGCCAGCTGCAGCAGCTGAGGAATGCGCCAGCTGCAGCAGCTGAGGAATGAGCTGGAGGCTGCGAAGTAGATGTCCATACCCGCCACCTCTTCCCCAGTGGGACGGAAGGCGGGTGTCGATGCAGCGTCGCAGGCCTGCGTCCTTCCCCCCTCCCAGCGCCTGCAGAAATGCGGGAGGTCGAGGTGGTGCTCATGGAATTAGAAACGCCTGCTCATTCTCCCAAAGGCGAGGTCGGACAGCAGCAGACATAAGAAGAAGAAGAAGGTGAAGAGACGCCTACCGCGGCAGCCCCACAGGAAGAGGCTGTGACGACGGAGGGCGCTTGCTTGCCACTCTCCGACAAGCATAGCGTGCAGACTGTCCTCAAGAAGATTGCTGAGTCGCTTCGCAACGATACCTATTCCCACGTTGATAAACCCTATCCCTTCACACCTCCTGAATTTCCTAAAACTTCCGTGCCTCAAAAGCCATTTGACTTCGGTGGCTCCAAAGGTCTCATTACCAGGAAGGAACTGAAAATTACCAATTCACATCCTGTTACTACCCTTGACTGTTGGTGGCACATTCTCAGTGTCGCAGAAAACTGCACAGAAGAGAGGAACAGATCCAGTCACCATCAACAACAAACCCAAAGGAACAGGAGGATCTGCAGTCATCTACACCAAACTCCTACACATACAGGACCAAGGGAAGGTCCGTAATTTACGGCGACGGCAACGGTCGTGCCGCGAGAGTGCACACACACGTACCTCGTCTGTGCAATTACACGTGCACGCTGCTTGCACCACGAGCTTTCTGCACATCACGCACACCGATGGCGATGGGGGAAGAACTACTGCGTTTACTCCCTTTTCTATTTTTACGAGCATCTCTCATTGGCAACCACTATAAATCATGTACGTTATTTCCCATAATTTTTCGTTCCAGTAATTAGTACACTCTGGGAGCTGCACGATCTTTATTTCTTGTCCACGTGTTTTTATTTTTTCTTGTTTTTCCAGCAGAGAACCGGCAACGTGACGAGTAATCTAAAATTGTAGACTGATGTCGTCGCTTCCTCCAACAAGGCTGTCTCACATTTAAATGTATTTATAAAAGTTCTACATATAATTATTCCATTAATTACTACTTGTCTGTTACTTGTTGGTGAACTAACATTGTTCCTTATTACGAGGGGCGTTCAGTAAGATATGCCACGCATTTTTCTTTCTCATTTGAAAAATGCGAAATCTGTTGCGGGACAATGTGGAATGTTCCCGCTTCAGCATCTATAGTTTCATGAAGATCCGATAGATGGCGACGCTATACGTACCCTTCAAAATGGAGTCTGTAACGGTGTGTTCCATGCAGAGTTATCTTTGAGTTTCTTTTGGCTTAAAATCAGAGCACCACAAATACAGGGTGTTTATAAATGAATATCTGGGTTTTAACGCTTTATAATATTTATTACATTAAACATACAGTTATGAAAGATATGTCAAATGAAAGAGCGTTGTGTTTGGCACCAGCGCGCAATTTTTCCGCCGCAATCAGCTAGAGAGCGGTAGTAGCGAAGATGGCGACTAGTGAACAGAATGCGTTTTGTGTTTTGCAGTTTGCAAAGACCGAATCTATAGTTACTGTGCAACGTGCGTTCCGGCTGAAGTTCTGTTGTGATCTTCCAAGTGATAATAAGAATCGTAGAAAGTACCATCAATTTTAAGATACCGGCTGCCTTTGTAAAGGGAAGAGCACAGGACGACCAAGAGTTGGTGAAGAGACTGCTGAGCGAGTGAGAAAGTCATTCACTCGTAGCCTAAAGAAATGAGTCAGTGTGGAAGGCTAGTCGTGAATTAAAAGTTCCCGTGTCGACTGTTAAAAAAGTTTTAAGAACATGCATATAACTACATCCTTACCGTTTATAGTTATTACAGGCTCTAAGGCCTGCAAACGAAATGTTGTTTCATGACGATGAAGATTTTCTGGATCATGTTGTGATAAATCGACGTTTCACCTTAGTGGACATGTTAACATTCACAATGTACGCATCTGGGGCTCAGAAAATCCTCACAAGGTGGTACAAATACAACGAGCTTCCCCTAAAGTGACTGTTTGTTGTGCTGTATCCCAGCGGAAAGTTTATGGGCCTTTATTTTTTGGTGAACCCACTGTAAACTGGCACTTCTTACCTTGATACACTAGAGCAATGGCTCTTCCCTCAGTTGGAAGAAGATGAGCCAGAGAACTTCATTTTCCAGCAAGATGGTGTGCCACCTCACTGACATAGTGAAGTACGTGTTTGGTTGAACTTCACCGTACCCAAGTGCTGGATAGTCCCAAGGGGCACAATGACAGGACTTGCTTTGCATGGCCTCCACGTTCACCCAACCTAACGCCATGCAATTTTTTCCTTTGGGGCTTCATCAAGGATCGTGTGTATGTGCCTCCGCTATCAGCAGACCTCCCTGAATTAAGAAACCAGATTGAAGCAGCTGTTGCTACAATCACTGAAGACACATTTATCAACGTTTGGGAAGAACTCGGCTATAGACTTGATGTGTGCCATGTGACAAATGGTGCTCACATTGACCATTTATAAGGTTCTTGGTAAAACTGTTTGAGTTGCTCTTTCATTTGACATATCGTTTATAACTGTAAGTTTAATATAGTAAATATTATAAAGCTTTAAAACCCCGATATTCATTTATAAACACTCTGTATTCACAGGCGCTTCCAGAATGTCTACGGGGACCTGGTAGTGAATAAAAGCACGGTGGGCGAGGCGTCTGTCATCATCGCAAAAAGGTCGCGCGAATTAGTCCGATCTGCTCCGTGCAGCCTGTCCCACACAGCAGTGGCTCTTGCTATGTTGAAACGTGCGGATACGATCGTACGAGATGATGGACGGATTACAACCGAACTCCTCCCTATACAAACGGACGTCTCTGTTGGTAAAGTTGAAACACTCGCCTACCAGTTGGGTTTATCTACACCTACATGCATACTCCACAAGCCACCGTACGGTGCGTGGCGGAGGGTACCCTGTACCACAACTAGTCCTTTCCATTACTGTTTCACTCGCAGATAGAGCGAGGGAAAAACGACTGTCTATTTGGCTCCGTATGAGCCCTAATTTCTCGTATCTTATCTTCGTAGTCAAAAGTGTGTGTGCCCCGCAGGGTTCCTCGCCGCCTAACGGGAGACCATGAAGAGCAACGAAGGACCACTTGTACCGAATTGCTTGCGCGTGACGAGGCTGCTCATGGCAATTTTTTTGCCGAACATCGCCACAGGCGATGAAACATCGGTTTATCACCTCGAACCGGAAACAAAATGGGAATCCATGGAGTGACGTCACACCACTTCTCCCCAGAAGGAGAAGTTCACAACCGCACCCTCGGCCTGTAAATTCGTGCCTACGGTCTTCTTGTAATTCTGTTTGATATCCTCCTTCATGGTGCAACGATCAACTCTGTGGTGTATTGTGCTATCCTCAAGAATTCGAAGAAACGACTTCAGCGTGTTCGTAGCCACAAAAATGCATACGAACATCCGCTTCTCCGTAACAGCGCAAGTCCCCACAAAAGTCTGTGCAACCGGTAGCTCACAAAACTTCACCGGACTGTACTTCATTTACCATACAGCCCAGATCTCGCACATTCCGACTGTCATCTATTTGGCCCAATGAAGGGTGTGCTCCGCAGGAAGCAGTACGTGGATGATTGGGAGGTAACTGATGCAACAAGACGTTGACTCCGACGTCGAACAGTGGGGCAGTACCAAGTGGGTGTACAGGCCCTCCCAGTACAGTGGCCTAAGGCCGTCTCCTTGAACGGAGATTGTTGAAAAATAGTATTTTTTAGCCAAAAGAGAGGGACATTAGAATCCCGAATAAAATCAGACCACTTAAAAAAAAAAAAAGTTGCTTACTTAATTGAACACCCCTCGTATATCGGACATTCTAACGGAATCACTTGCCTTGTGTTCGTCATCCAATGCTGCCATAGTCGGCGGAAAGATCCGTAGGCAAGATTTCTTTTATCTGCTGATAGGGAAGTGGTATCCGATAGGACAGCCAATTCAATGTAATAAATATCGATTTCATATCAATATATATTTCACACGTGCTACAAGAAATTAAAATCGACACTTGAGCCCTCGATACAACTGGCGATTCTTTACCTACCGGCTAATCGTCCTGGAAAGCATGACTTACCAAGCCAGCTGCAAAGCTATCTACATATTTAAAAACGTTTACGAGAGGATGAAATCAATATACAGATCTTAAAATTAAGAAAGCTTGAAAGTTAATTACGCAACAATTCTTTATTTGATGACTCACGCTATTAGGTTTGAAGACATTAAAATGTAATCTCTGCAACTGACGCAACCTGCGCTAATGAACAAGTAATGTTGGCAACGTCGGCATATCTGCTGCTTCGGTGACTTTTTGAATGGTTCAAATGGCTCTGAGCACTATGGGGCTTAACATCTGAGGTCATCAGTCCCCTAGAACTTAGAATTACTTAAAACTAACTAACCTAAGGACATCACACACATCCATGCCCGAGGCAGGATTCGAACCTGCAACCGTAGCGGTCGCGCGGTTCCAGACTGAAGCGCATAGAACCGCTCGGCCACATCGGCCGGCTGAAGCCGCATAAAGTACCATATAACAGTGTGTATCCGTGATCGATCTGAATGGAGGTACACAGGTGGTAATCAAATACCTTAACAGAAATGTACGCTGCGCAAGTCTATTGAAAGATTTGCGCAGCGCCAGTACTACTCTATAGCAGAAGCAAATGTGAAGTTATCTGGAATTACAGCGAGCGGAGCGTGCTATGACGTCATGACACACGGGTAGCGTTATCAGAGAGTGTTTTCTCACTACTGTTGAGTGCATGGTCGCGGAAAACACTGATAACATCAATAACGCCCAGTACAGCAGAATATTCGGAATAAATGTACACTTAATCTTCGTGAGGAATGGCCTCTCCCTTTAACCTATTAACAACTTGTATTCTCTGTGGGGAATAGTGCCGTTTCACGCTAAAAACCTCTGTTATTGCAATTTCTGTAGCTGACAATGCTAATAGCGAAAACACTATGTAGTTAAAACAAGCAGATATAATAGTGAAATACATGTAACTACAAACCCGTTGAAAGGCATTTCTCACCTTAGCACGTGTCGTCTCCATTATGTATTGCGTCATGGCGATGACACGTTCAATTTAGTGGAAAGTATAATGATATTTTTCTAACCACCGTCTTATGCGCAACTAACTTCTTTTATAACTGGGCCATACATTTATCATGTATACTGCGAGAGATCAAGGAACGAAAACAATCCTCTTTCGTATTGAAAACTCATTTGCGATAAACGAATGAAATCAAGGAAATCTGAATCATTACACAATTTAACATAAGTATCGCCAGAACTGTTTCGTTTCTGATGTGCACAGCAACGTGACAACTTCATGAATCTTCCTGACGAAGAGCAACTTCACTATCGTGACGACGTCTGTTCGGAGCTGGGTACTAAACATCCACAGCCGATGAACTGAACATAAACAGCTGACCGTTGGAAATCAGTGCGATGGTCGCAACTCTCACTTGACAGGAATCCCAACGGTTCAGCCGTCCATTGTGGCCGAGCGGCTCTAGGCGATTCAGTCTGGAACCGCGCGACCGCTGCGGTGGCAGGTTCGAATCCTGCCTCGGGCATGGATGTGTGTGATGTCCTTAGGTTAGTTAGGTTCAAGTAGTTTTAAGTTCTAGAGGATTGATGACATCAGATGTTAAGTCCCATTGTGCTCAGAGCCATTTGAACCATTTTGAACCAACGATTCATTTTTGCGTGACTTGCTGGGTCATGCTGTGTGTTCATCCGGCCAGTGCAGCGGCATGTCGACACTGAAAACCATTCACTAAGACATGTGTGGAAACGACAGGTGACATTCTGGTGCGACAGATAGCATCCTGATGGAAGTGTGGGATGAATGGAATTAGAGGCTAAACGTTTGTTCTGCAACAGTTAATAAGCACGTACAATATCTATAATGGAGAAAAGCTTCCATAGAGTCGCTTTCTCTATTATGATGTATTCTCTCCATCAGCACCGAGTGATGGACGTGTTTTGAAAGTGTCAGACTCGTTATTAATGACATTGTGTGTGTGTGTGTGTGTGTGTGTGTGTGTGTCGTGGGGATTGTAATAAATGAGAAGAGTAATTGATCCGAAAAGTTTTGTATAGTTCCGACAGGGACATTAATCGACGAAAGCTTTTGGAGGTCTATGAAGATCTGAACAGGCTTCCATCAGAGAGAATCGCGCGGAAGAAACGAGGCCGAGGAAGACAATTTGAGGAAGCCAGCACAAGCCCAGTAGAGAGCGTTTGAGGACCAGAAGAGTTTAATGAACAGTGACTGTAACATACACCAACGGTCTTATTAGATGGGTGCTGTGTTGTTTAAATTGTTGTCGGGTGTCCAGCAGGGTACAGTCATCTTGGTAACACGATATTTCGACAGCGTACCTTGCTGTCATATTCGCCTATTACCTGGTCGCGCGACGCGTCGGGTGGAGTGGTGGGGCAGACGGTATTGCCGAAGGCAGGGCGCGAACCCAGGTCCGTCAGTACTGCTGTAGCCTCCGTCGACGGCGGTAGTTGCTGTCGACCGGCGCTAGATTTTAGTTCGCTGAGCGGTGAGCCCTAAGCTTTGCTTAGCCCTAAGCTTTGCTTAAGGTGTAGGCACTGTCTCTGTTGATCAGCCCGTCGGCCACACGAATTTCAGCAGCTTCCTTCAGAACACAGTCCCAAAACGACGTGGTCTCTCTTTAACACCTCCATGCTTAGAGTTGACTCCTTTAAAGCCACACAGTGATCTGTAACCGCAGATTTTGTTGGTTGCTTACGTTCACTGTGTCTTCTCTGTTCCTTTCATGGTTCTTCGATTCTCCGCGCAATCTGCCCCACGTATGCTTTAACGCGTTTACATGGAATACGGTAAACACTTGGTTTATGGAGCCCCAAGTCGTCTTTTACCGTACCTAATAGTGCACACGTTTTTGCAGGTGGGCGGAAAACGCATTTAATGTTAAGTGGAGTCGGGATTCTGCCGATTTCATTCTGCACTTTGCCGGCGTATGGCAGTACACTATTGTCTCATCTTTCTCGTCGTGTTCAATTTGCTGGATTTGTACCTTCTGTCTGAAGGCACGTCTGATTTGCCCCGCCGCATCCATTCTTCTTGAATACGTTGTTAACGTTGTCTGTCTCCGTTGGCAGGCCTTCTTCGTCCAATATTGCAAGGGCCCTTTGTGCCAGTGTTTAGTAGCGCACTTTCACGCTTTGAAGGATGATGGCATCTGGCAGAATGGGGATACAAATCAGTGTGGGTGGCTTTCCTTTACACGCTGTGTCCCATAATACACTGGACAGCCAAAGAAACTGGTACACCTGACTAATATAGTGTAGGGCCCCCATGAGCACGCAGAAATGCCGCAACACAACCTGGCATGGACTCGACTAATATCTGAAGTAGTATTGGAGGGAATTGACACCATGAATCTTGCAGGGCTGTCCATAAGTCTGTAAGAGTACGAAGGGGTAGTGATCTCTTCTAAACAGCGCGTTGCAAGGCATATATACTCAATAATGTTCACCTCTGGAGCATTTGGCGGTCAGCGGACGTGTTGCAACTCGGAAGAGTGTTCCTGGAGTCACTCTGAATTTTGGGCGTTTGGTGTGTCGCATTGTCCTGCTGTAGTTGCCCAAGTCCATCGGAGTGCACAATGGAGATGAATGGATGCAGGTGGTCAGGCAGGATTCTTACATGTGTGTCACCTGTCACAATCGTATCTGAAGAATCAGGGGTCCCACATCACTGCACTGCACACGCCCCACCCCGTTACAGAGCCTCCACCTGCTGGAACAATCCCCTGCTGACATGCAGGGTCCATGGATTCATGAGGTTGTCTCCATACCCTTACACGACCATCCGTTCGATACAATGTGAAACGAGACTCGTCAGACCAGGCAACATGTTTCCAGTCATCAACAGTCCAGTGTCAGTGTCGTCCGGCCCAGGCGAGCCGTAAAGCTTTATGTCGTCCAATCATCAAGGGTACACGAGTGAGCCTTCGGCTCCGAAAGCCCATATCGATGAAGTTTAGTTTAATTGTTCTCATGCTGACACTTGTTGTTGGCCCAGCATTGAAATCTGCAGTAGTTTGCGGAAGGGTTGCACTTCTGTTACGTTGAACAATTCTCTTCAGTCGTCTTTGGTCCCGTTCTTGCAGGATCTTTTTCTGGCCGCAGCGATGTCGGAGATTCGATGTTTTACTGGATTCCTGATATTCACGGTTCACTCGTGGAATGGTCGTACCTGAAAATCCCCTCTTCATAGCTAGCTCCGAGATGCTGTGTCCCATCGCTCATGCGCCGACTATAAGACCACGTTCAAAATCACTTAAATCTTGACAACCTGCAATTGTAGCAGCAGTAACCGATCTAACACTTGTTGAATTGTATAGGAGTTGCCGACCGCTGCGCCGTGTTCTATCTGTTTACATATCTCTGTATCTGAACGCGCATGCCTATAGCTCCCGGGTTCGATTCCCGGCGGGGTCAGGGATTTTCTCTGCCTCGTGATGGCTGGGTGTTGTGTGCTGTCCTTAGGTTAGTTAGGTTTAAGTAGTTCTAAGTTCTAGGGGACTTATGACCACAGCAGTTGAGTCCCATAGTGCTCAGAGCCATTTGAGCATGCCTATACCAGTTTCTTTGGCGCCTCAGTGTATGATGTTAACTAAATTATGTCATCTAGCTTCCCACAGCTATTACGTAATAAATATCTTTTTATGTCCTGCCACATTGTTATAAGAATATGTTTCTGTGGCTCGAGTGATTCTGTAATTGAACGATTTGAGAGCATTACAACACCCAAAGAGAAACCCAGTACGAAAGAAACTTGGAAGGGGTATGGAACATTGTACCAGCAGTCACTGATACAGAATGGAAAGGCACTCCATAAACATGAGCTCATCAGCACCTTCTCTTTGCATGACGAAACAAATTGTTTTTACACCGAGCTCAGTCAAAAAAAATGGTTCAAATGGCTCTGAGCACTATGCGACTTAACTTCTGAGGTCATCAGTCGCCTAGAACTTAGAATTAATTAAACCTAACTAACCTAAGGACATCACACACATCCATGCCCGAGGCAGGATTCGAACCTGCGACCGCAGCGGTCACGCGGTTCCAGACTGAAGCGCCTTTAACCGCACGGCCACACCGGCCGGCAAATTTCAGCTCGTCAGTATGTCCTGCTAGTTTGTGCTGAATCTCGACTTCTACATACGTGATTTAGAATGCATGATAATTTCGGCCCTTTACTAATTCCTTCATGCCATGTTTCAGGAAGACAGTGCAGAGGAATGGTGTAGCCATTTTCGCAAGTGGCCGAGTGCCACTGCGTCACTGGCCTACACTATCGCCTGACAATCCACCCATCGATCTTGTATTGGATTTGGTCTGTCAGTAACTAGTTCACCATGGCAAAAACAGGCGATCCTTTGGGGCTCTAATGAAAATCACATGGGTGGTGGGGAGGGCGGTGGGGA
Source organism: Schistocerca nitens (assembly GCF_023898315.1). Lineage (NCBI taxonomy): Eukaryota > Metazoa > Arthropoda > Insecta > Orthoptera > Acrididae > Schistocerca > Schistocerca nitens. The sequence continues at coordinate 583,969,283 of NC_064614.1, read as the reverse complement.
TTGGGGGGGGGGAGGAGGGAGATTTCTTAATAATTGTAATGTTCGTTAAAAATAGGCTGATATTTCACATAAACGTTAATTTTCTAAGTCACCACCATTACGTTTAACTATCTCGCACACATCCATCTCACCCCGTCAATCCATCCTTCTCCCTCCCCGAGTCTCTTTACCTTCCCACGTGCCCTCTCTCTCTCTCTCTCTCTTTCTCTCTCTCTCTCTCTCTCTCTCACACCCACACCCACACACACACACACACACACACACACACAGGTGCAAGTGCTCTCATGCAGTGAGTTATCGATTTTGCAGCGGCGGATCAGCCAGACAACTACGACCAATTTGTAACTCCAGCAATATCTGACACAAACTGATGTTGCATTTACGGTCGGAATACATCATTCCGAAAAATCGCACTCGCTACATCTATTAAGAGGTTACTGAGTACAAGACCTTTTTAACACAGCTCATTAAAATAACACGCTGAATTAGCTCAATGTGCGTGTAGATTTACTGAGAAATTATATTGAAATTTGTCTCAGCGACATGAAGTGAATTTACATCTCATTACTGACCTGAGGTACGCATATTGTGTCGTGATTAAAACAACACGGCATGAATGATAAAATTTATCGCAGATTAGCAGTAATTGCTGAAAAAGTTGCACCCATCTACGTACTCTTTCGTTGCGAAAGTTCAGCAGGCATCAGCTTAAATATTTTACAATTAACTTAACAAAACTATGACAGTTTCTAAAACTTCGATTCAATTAGGCGACGCCACCGTTTTCCTCGAACTAACCTGTACGGAAATAAACATTGGCGAGTCTACGTCCATGTAGACTTCGCCCTCCGACAACGATCGGCGCTAATAACCATGCTGTTGACGGAAGGAAGAAAGGAGGAACGGGGTTTATCGTCCCGTCTAGGTCGAGGTCATTAGAGACAGAGTAAAACGCCTTGCAGGTGAAAGACTGGGAAGGAAGTCATCGGTATTGTGTAACGTGTTCAGGTTCTGTGTGAGTGACGGCCATTCATTCGCTGGGAAGTCAGACATTTTCCTGGGCTTAGTAGCGGACAAATATGGCTGGGGATATGCCGCCGGACCGCGGAGGTTCGCAACAGTAACGGTAGTCGTGAGACTGCGGGGTCACAGTCTAAAGGTTGGGATTCACTGCGAATGTGAATGAGAGTTTATCGTGTAAGAAATCAGTTTGGCAGTGAAGTGAAGATCATTTGCTCGAGAAGACGCTGCAGTTTGCAGATTCATTACTGCCATAGCCAGCCTTGAGTTGATAAAAGGAAAAAGGTGCAGATTCCGTGACCGTTTTCAGCAGACAAAGTATTATTTCCACCATCCTTGGGGAAGCATAGTGCGAGGGAAAGTATGTAACCCCTGCCTCATCGTGTTATTTATTCAGCGCTTTAGGACCTCCAATCCGTTTCTCACTTTGGGCAGTAATTACCTCTCGTGTCGCTGACAACTGTCATCGTGGGGCATAAGTCGACTACTGAACAACACCGAAAAGGATGCTTATAGTGGCCGGACGAAGGTTCGAATCCTGACTCGCGCCTAGATGTTTGTGATGTCCTTAGATTAGTTAGGTTTAAGTAGTTCTAAGTTGTAGGGGACTGATGACCTCAGAAGTCAAGTCCCATGGTGTTCAGAGCCATTTTGAAGATTATAGTGGCTGTGATGCACGTCATGTTTGAGGAAAGGAAGTTAAGCTCCACAGAGTCATTAGAAAGTTATTCCGTAGGACACCGATAAGATCACACTGCGTAAAAAAGCTTATTTCGTTAGCAACTTCCATCTTAAGTTTAAATCTGAATTATGCAGCTAAAGCTAAACTACTGATATCCAGAGCACGCTTTTCATAATACTTATATGGTGATAAAATCGCAATCTTATTGAACTCAACTGTCGAGGCAAGCTACCGGAATCCTTCACCACCAGCAGAAAGTCATTTATACATTCACTCATCATATATTACAAGCTCAATAATAAAATAACCCCAGTTGGTATGTTTTGTGACCTAGCCAAAGTGTTTGATTATGTAGATAACGTTAGTCTCTCAGAAAAACGTTATTTCTGTGGCACTGACAGCTTTATAGATAACTGACTTGAATTATCATCAACAAACACAATGTAAAAAGTGGAGATGAATAATCCAAACAGTTAAGAAAGTAAAATTTTTAGTGAATGCAGAGAAGTCATGGAGTACCAAAGCGTTTAATTTTGGGTCCACACCTACGCCTGAAATACTTTTCCACTTAACATTCATCAAGCAGAACTAGTATTTTGTGCTGATGAAAATGTTGTTAATAATAAACAGAGAGGAAGTAAGAGAGCAAATTGTTATTGACATTCCCTTAATTTTGAAAAAAAACCTTATATTCAAAATCAACAAATATTTATAGCATCATCTGATGTAGCAAAAAAGCAGTAAATATGGCACAATGCTCCAAATTTTCGAGCCGACACATTTATGAAAAAATGAACTAGAAGAAATATATTATTCAGATTATTGAGCTATTCAGCTAATTAAGTTCAACCACTAGTCTAAAATATTCTGCATGTTTTTTGTCAATAATGCCTTATGAAATAATTTCCCGTGGTAACTCACCACTTAAAAAGGAGGCACTGATTGCACAAACACGAGAAGTAAGAATAACATATATTATGTGCTGTTCACCCACTGCCATCTTGTAGATACGTCTTCAAGCACTTAAGCATTTAAACTACATTGACGTAAAAAATGGCAACTCCAAAAAATATGTAACGTAGAGAAATGAGATTTCGGAAATACATTCGTCTAGGTAATTTTTCAGTGATTAACATAGGAAGATCACAATTTAATGTAAGCGTGAAATAAAAACTAAACTCCGTCACAACAGGCTATAAAGGCACAACGGCGCCGACCGGCCGCCGTGTCATCCTTAGCCCGCAGGCGTCACTGAATCCAGATATGGAGGGGCATGTGGTCAGCACACCGCTCTCCTGGCCATATGTCAGTTTACGAGACCGAAGTGTGAGGTAAGCCAACCAACTTTCGTTTACGTCAAACAACTATTTCTTGATGTTGCGATAACTAGTGTAGGCACCTGCGTTGACCTTTAGCATGTGCTACAACAGGTATTGTATAAGTGTCGGTGCGGAAACTTCACAACATACCATATCTCATAAACAACTCGCACTAGGATCCTGCAACAAAGACCACTGACATTCTAATTGACCCTACTTGTAGTAATTTAATGTAAATAAAGTTTGTTCCATTTAAAAAAGTTCATGTTTGCACAAAAATACATGTTCTAAATATTATTACAGTTTGTTTACTGGCTAGCAATACGAGACCCTGACTACCAACTCATTCTGTGAAAATCGCACATCAATATCGCTTTTCATTTCCACAACATTCACGGGTCAAGTTGCAGGTGACTGATCCTATATAGGGTGAGTCACCTAACATTACCGCCGGCCGGGGTGGACGAGCGGTTCTAGGCGCTATAGTCTGGAACAGGGTGACCGCTACGGTCGCAGGTTCGAATCCTGCCTCGGGCATGGATGTGTGTGATGTCCTTAGGTTAGTTAGGTTTAAGTAGTTCTAAGTTCTAGGGGACTGATGACCTCAGAAGTTACGTCCCATAGTGCTCAGAGCCATTTTTGAACCTAACATTACCACTGGAAACACCTCCCAAACTACGACACTGAATAACCAATTACGCAGACCGAAAGTGAGGAGAGAGGCTGTTGTAATTGGTTAATACTAACCACTGAGAAATGCATGGAAGTCAGATTTTCATCACATACTCATGTTTTTTTTGTTTTTTTTTAATGGAAACCTGTTATTATTTTTAGCACAGCTGAAAATAGAAACAAATACTTAACCAATGCCGTCTGTTACATTGTAAAATGTTAAGTCCATCCGGAGTAATTTTTAACGTAATGTTGACGCTTGTAATCTCAGACGTTCAGTCGCGTGTTGTAACAAACAAGATCTGTAGGGGTAAGTTTCCGAAGACTACGATGTTTACGAGTTTGGATGTCTCCGTGTCTGCATGTAGCGCTTACTGGATTAGTCCTTGCACTCAGAATAACTGTAGAACACCGTGTTACCGGTCGCCTGTGATAGTGTACTGTACGCAAATAATAACAGAAGTACGCACAGTAGGAACGTGAGAAGGTCTCAAGTACAACAGTGTGTACGGCGTTGTAAGAGCTGTGAAAATGGTTTATTCTAACTCTAAAAAGGCAGAGATGATACTCACGTGTGGCGAGTGTAGACAAAATGCAGCTGCAGCCTGCGGGTTGTATGGAGAAAGGTGCCCGGACAGGTATCATCCAATGCGCAGCAGTTTTGAAAACATCTACAAGCAATTGTATGCAACAGGTATGGTCGTAACATGCAAACGGGTCCGTAACAAACCCATCACAGGAGAAACAGGTGCAGTTGGTGTGTTAGCTGCTGTTACCGTGAACCCACACATTAGTTCACGTGACATCGCTAGAGGCAGCGCAATGAGTCAGAGTAGTGTAATGCGCATACTTCGTCACAAATTCCATCTGTATCATGTGTCGCTGCATCAGCAATTACATGGAGATGACTTTAATAATCGAGTGAATTTCTGTCAATGGACATTAACAGAGAATGCGTTGCAGTTCTACGTGTTAAACGATGAAGCAGGTTTCACAAACCACGGTGCAGTGATCTGCCAACATTACTAGAGAATGCCCCGCTGGAAACGCCTAGACATGATGGTGGTCCTGCACATTGTGCAGTAAACACTAGGCTGACCCTTGACAGAATGTTCGACGGGCGTTTCATAGAACGTGGCGGACGCATAAATTGGCAAGCCCGTTCTCCTGATCTTCCACCTTCAGACTTCTTTCTGTGGGGTACGTTACAGGAGAACGTGTACCGTGATGTGCCTACAACCTCATAAAATATGAAGCATCATATTGAGGCAGCCTGTGGCAACATTACACCAGATGTACTGCGTCGTGTAAGACATTCATTACGCGGTAGATTGCAAATGTGTGCAGCAAATGATGGGCACCACTTTGAACATTTATTGGCCTTAAATGTCAGGACACACTCTTCTACATTGTGTAACTGAAAACAAAAGACAAATTTGTACGTTTAACTAAATTCTCATGTTAATGTACATTTCCTTCTAACAAATCTGTGGCGTACAGTATTCTTCAGAGAAAGAGACTAATAAAAATGTTACCATGTGGACTTAACGTGCTGTTGAAGTCTCTTCTGTACCTACGTTACATCACTGTTCTTTTTGTATCCCTAATTAATTCGGTTTTCTCCGACACACACGATTGAACTGCTGAGGAGTTACTCAAGCGTCAACTTTACATTACAAATTACTCTGGATGTAATTAACATTTTACATTGTAACAGACGGTACTGACTAAATATTTGTTTCTATTTTCAGTTGTGCTAAAAATAATAACAGGTTTCTATTTAAAAAAACATAAGTATGTGTTGAAAATCATACTTCCTTGCATTTCTCAGTGGTTTGTATTAACCACTTACACCAGCCCTTCTCCTCACTTTCGGTCTGAGGAATTGGTTATTCCGTGTTTGTTGTGGTTTGGGAGGTGTTTCCAGTGGTAATGTTAGGTGACTCACTATGTATATAAGGATCAATCACGTAAAACATACGCCGCAAATGTTGTGGAAATACATTATCGCTACTGGAATTCATCATAAATTATTCATCACAATTTGAGAAGAATAGTGAGATGTTCGTATCCACAACACTGGACGAAAAATATGACCTTTATCTCACACTATTGAAACTGTCACTCGCTCATATAGTAGTTCAGCGGCCATGACCAAAATTTTTCTTACTCGTTTGTCAAGAACATAAAATGTGCGCCAGATAGAAAAGCAAGCGTTAACACTAAAATCGTTTCTTCTGGAAAACTTCTTATATTCATAGAAGAATTTTTACATAAAAACTCCTAGCCTCTAAAACAAATCCTGGTTTTTAATTGTGGTTGCACGCGTAGAACTGAAAAATATGTTCATTAATGTCAACATTAATCTTGTGGAAACTAATTGTGTGTATATATCCTATAAACTGACCCGTTTCACATCATTTTGATACAAAAATTCCAAATTATATATGCAAATAGAAGTAATTAACTGACTGCCTAGGATTGACTGTTGGAAGTGTCGTTAAATGGCAACAGCGAATAGATTATGTACTGAAAGAACGTCGCTGTCATATGACTACGAACTGTGTGTGGAGGAGGCTTTTCATACTGCAGCCGTACAATCCAGTCAGCAGCAACTGGGGCGTGATTAAGGGACTGAGAAAATATATGCGCTATACGACGTGGGGTGGTCTACAATGAAAATGTGGAATGAGAACATCAATTCCAGCAGTGGTATGGCAAAACGGAGAATTTAACGGAAATACAGTTTATTTTCTTTAACCCTTTGTTGCTTGACGGTACTTAAAAGTACCAGTAAGTTTTGACTCTCATTATTTTCTCGTGGTGCAGTTTCGTGATCTGAGAGCCTGTCTGTACGTAACAGTAACTTTGCTCTACTGTTTCATAGATGTTATTGTGCAATACATAGATCTCTCTGGCGGTCAGAGCTTGAAATTGTTTTTCGCGCGCTGCTGTGAAAACAGAAGATTGTATGTGCTTGTTTCCATGGTATTGCCTGAATTTGTGCGCAATTTATTGAAACTTCCGTTGAGTTTTCCATTGTACGTACTTACCTTCTTTGTTTTTTTTTTTATAATAGTTTGAAGCATTACTTTATAAGTGAATGAGATAAAGTGGAAAATATAAGGCGGACTTATTAGTACCGTCAGGTTGTGCGAACACTTTATTGTAGCAACAAAGCGTTACCTCTCACTAGTTGTTCTGCCCACTTTTTCTCACACAGAAATCGGTAAATACAGTTGCCTGTGGAACAATTAGAACAAACAGGAAAGGTTTGCCAGGCAATTTACCTAAAGAAAAATGTCTAAATCAAGTCACAGAGAGTCATCTTTAGACCTAACAGTATTTCAATGGAAGGAAAATAAAGTAGTGTATTTTGCGTAAAACTTTCATGGCACTGAACAGAGAGCAGTGACAAGAAAACAGAAAGATGGAACTAGTATGACTGTACCATGTCCAGTTATTGTATGTGATTACAATAAAAACATGGGTGGTGTGGATCATGCATACAGATTACGTTCAACTTATGGTCTTGACAAGCGATCAAAGAAATGGTGGCAACGTCTCTTCTGGGGAGCAATAGAAATTGCTTTTGTCAATGCTTACGTCATTTTCAATGATCTACATGGGGCACTGCCACTGCTGGAATTCAGGCGTGCTGTGGCACTGGGGCTAATGAATGAACAGCGAGTGCCAAATCTCAAAAAGAGAAACTCTGGAAAAGATGAAATAACTCTCCCAAACAGAAGGAAGAATAACTTTTCTGTTACGAAGGATGTACGTTTTGGCAACTGAGGAAACCATTTTGTAGTGTTCAGTTGTAAAAGAGGACGATGCGAAATGTGTGCGAAAAATAAAATTCAGTCGAGACAACATTCACAATGTAGTACATGTAAAGTGTATTTGTGCTGCAATGAGAAAAAGAATTGTTTCCTACAATTTCATGAGGTATCACTAAATATGTGATATGTATATACTGTCAAAAATGTATAGCTAAGTTACTATGTATTGTGAAGTTGCTCTGCCGGCCGAAGTGGTCGTGCGGTTCTGGGCGCTGCAGTCTGGAACCGCGAGACCGCTACGGTCGCAGGTTCGAATCCTGCCTCGGGCGTGGATGTGTGTGATGTCCTTAGGTTAGTTAGGTTTAACTAGTTCTAAGTTCTAGGGGACTAATGACCTCAGAAGTTGAGTCCCATAGTGCTCAGAGCTATTTGAACCATTTTTTTTTTGAAGTTGCTCTAGAATAAATTTATGCGAAATTAAAAAAAAAATTCAGAAATATCCTATTTCTGTTAATTTTCTAATGTAAAAATATTTAATATTTATGTGGAATAAAGTACAAGTTATAAAAATTGGAGTATTTTTCTGCGCATGTTGTGATTCTGTCCATGGAGTCTGACGGTACTTCTGAGTACCAGGAGAGAAAAAAGTTGTGAAAAATAAAATAAAATTTTACAAAAAATCCTACCGTCATTTGAGGCCACAACAGCATAAATTCAGCAAAGAAAATGTTAAAAAGTAAATTTTTTCTTACGTCAGGAAACAAAGGGTTAAACAGTTTGGAGCTGATGCCACTATTCACGAAAAGGCGACAGGAGGAAATGCAATACACTGATCAGACAGAACATTATGACCATCTCCCTAAACAGCTGGTATGTCCACCTTTGGCACTGATAACTGCGACGACGTGTCATGGCGTGAAAACAATGAGGCCTTGGAGGGACATGGGACCACATCACCTAATTCCCGTACATCACTGGAAGGGGGACAATGAGATGTGACGCCTCGTTCAATCACATCCCAGATCCTTTCGATCAGGTTCAGACTTGGCGAGGAGGGCGGCCAGCACATCAATTGGAATTGGTCACTGTGTTCCTCGAACCACTCCATCACATTCCTGGTCTTGTAACATGGCCCAATATCTTGTTGAAAAATGCCACTGCCATCGGGAAACATGATCGTCATGAAGAGGTGCACGTGGCGTGCAATCAGTGTACCGTACTCCTTGGCCGTCATGGGGCCTTGCACGAGCTACACTGGACACATGGATGCCCACTTGAATTTTCCTCCTCACTCGCCGCCCGACCCGCAGTAAAGGTACTTACTGAGCCTTTCCGCTGGTTTTCTTAACATAGGACCAGAATCTCTATGAATTTTTGGCCACATTTCTAGAGAGTTTCGTTGTGGAAACTATTAAATGCATCTCGCGTTGAAATCCGCACCAATTTCGAGCCATAGTAAAACTTCGCCAATCTTGGAGATTTTGCGCTCGTCTAAATTTAAAAAATGGCTCTGAGCACTATGGGACTTAACATCTTAGGTCATCAGTCCCCTAGAACTTAGAACTAGTTAAACCTAACTAACCTAAGGACATCACACACATCCATGCCCGAGGCAGGATTCGAAACTGCGACCGTAGCAGTCGCGCGGTTCCGGACTGCGCGCCTAGAACCGTGAGACCACCGCGGCCGGCCGTCTAAATTATAGGTGCCTTTTTTGGTGCTCCTGCAGCAGCTTTCTATCGTGTTTTGTGTACCATGGTGGATCAGTTCCGTCTGATATTAATTTATTTGGCATGAATCTCTCGAGTGCTGTTGATACTATTTCTTTGAACTTAAGCCACATATGGTCTTCACTTACATAGTTTGGAAGGATTGGATACTGTCTCTTAGAAAGACGTCAACCGAAGTTTTAGTTGCTTTATATATATATATATATTTCGCGTTTAGTTTTGGCGAATTTCTTTGTTACGAAATTGAGCCTCGCTACGACTGTGTGTTCACTAATTCCTGTACCCGTCGTGATGCTCAGGATTATTTGTGGCTAAGAGGTCAAGTGTGTTTTCGTAACCATTCAGAATTTGAATGACCTCGTGAACAAATTGTTCAAAATAATTTTATGAAAAGCATTTAGAACAGTTAAGGAAGTTGTTTTCTATCTACAGTATGGTCCGAAAATGTATTTTTGTCAACATAATGAAGGTAGATTGAACTCACTGCCAACTGTAATTATATGAGTAGGGTACCTATTTGCGATGAGACTCGAGTTTTCTTTGAAATGTTCAGCAACTGTTTCATCTGAGATCGGGGGTTGGTAAAAGGAGCCAGTTATTAATTTATTCCGGTTGTCGAATATAACGTCTGTCCATACTAAGTCACAGGAACTACCTGCTTCAATGTCGCTTGTGAGCTGGAACACACATAACGTTATTTTTCCTTAAGTTGTGCTTCTTGTTTCTCTTTTAGTGGAGATCATTACAATTACGGCTTTTCCCTCCAAAACCTAGGATGCTTTCTCTGTGACCCTCTAAATACCAGAGCTAAACAATGTAGAACAACAACGTACGGTACAAGCATAGCATTCTGTATTACTTCATTTCCTTATTTCTAACATTTTAAAATTATACGTCGACTTTAGATGACATGTCAATCATAGATGTTCTTATCTCTGTTCATGAACGTACTTTCAGTCATGTTTTGAACATTGTCCAGCTACACTTTATTAACTAATGTTTCGCCGCAAGGGATATCGGATTTTGAGTAAATTAATATGAAGTATGTCGTCCTTCTTTTCAAACATTCACATACCCATTTCTTCTTTACTTATTGTTTTCTGGGCATGCAGTTGCAGTAATTAAAGTAGGCACAAATGATTAGCGTACATTCGCATTCTGTTTACAGCATTCCTTTCTTGTTGCTCCCATGGCGATGGACTGTTCGTATCGCAATCAGTAAGCGTGAAAGGAAGCTAGCGTACAGTCAGAGGATCTATATTTATACTTGGCAGAACTAATTACATACTGACATAATCATCGGATTTGCTTTCGTTCCCCGAAAGATATAAATATTTCGATTTAGGAAAAGAAGTTCTGTATTTCGCCAAGATGTCGAAGAAGAAGGTCCCTTACGTACTGGCTGTATCGAGTAAGATGTGGACACGGCGGTTTGAAAGCGGACGGAAGAAGTACGAGGAAGGGCGTCCCTTACCCTGAGGGATCGCTACCTGGCGAAGGGGCAAGTGTGGCAAATGTCCGGCGTGGCAAATGTATGGCATTCGCGTCAACGTCCAATGCCAATGGTCACGGTAGTGGTAGGGCATCACCCCACATTGCGGGTTGCCAACATCAAGGGCAGATATACTCTCAGGGGCAAACCTATTGTTCTCCTTTGATTGACAGGTCCTTAACCTATTGTTCTATTAAAAGGATCCTTCCTTTTGATTGACAGGTACTGAACCTATTGTTCTGCCCCCTCCCCCTCCCCCCCCCCCCTCAGGAAATTTACAACCCACGTCCTCCCCCTCCCTGCTACAGGTACACTTTCAGGTTTGAGTTATTCCAATAGTCCCCTATCACTCTTGTCAATTTGAATCACTACTTAATTAAATTGAGCAATTAATTAACCCCTCCCCTTCTGGTAAACACCCATCCCTATCTCTCCCCTCTCCCCTCTCTCTGCTACCTGAAAATTGGCTGCTCTGTGGTGGAGAGGAAGGATCTCATGACAAGAAATTCAAGGTATAATGTTTATTTATAAAAAATTCAGTTTTCAGGGGTTGGATTTGTCTTGGTCATCATTCTCTGCTTTTTGGGAAGATGCAGGTCTTGTAAAAAGTAATTACATCAATAGGTTTTCCTTTTTATATTCCTATTGCGCACGGAATACCATCATGAAATTACACACCACAGGTAATTACACAGTTAAAAATCTTTTGATCGCGAAGCACACACTGCCCGCCATCCCCTCTCCACTGGACCGCACAGAACGCCACTGCACACGCTCCCAGGAGTATACCAGTATATTTAATAGGATCGTAACATGTGCTCAATGCCGGCATGTAGACGGAATTTGTTTTCTATATACAGGAGGAGAGAGATGCGGTAAAAATTTTATCGAGTTCTCTATCGGATGAAGTTAGTGGAGCTTTTATAGATCGTAATTTTTCTCTGTTGGATGGTACAGAATAACTATGATAGCATGTTGGGGTGATAGACATGAATGGGCCCTGAGGGACGCGGATTGCTTCGGACTGCAGTACATGTATGTAGTTTGGGGACGCACCACAATGCAGTAGCAAAATCCCGGTCCTTCTCCCAGTTCCCGTACTGTCTTTTATACTACCTCGTCTCGTAGGAGCAGGCTTCGTTTGGCGCTGACCTTACACATCGTACTCCGTTGGCGGAGCTACGACAACATGTTCCCACTTCCGTCGAATGGTCAAAACACTGTCCTGTCGCACTAACTCAGATCACTCTGTTTCTCCACGGGTTGCAGCAGGTGGTTGATATATATAGCTCTCTCCCACTTCTACTCAGTTCTGACTTAAACTGGAACAATCACAAGCGCAAAGCTGCAGAAATGGCAGCAGCTGCAAGAGGCATAGGGACTGTCTAAAATTTTACTCTAGCAGATCGGTTCGAAAAAGGTGACTCGTTTCGAGATATGAGAGTGCCAGAAATATGATTCACTAGTGGCTGTAGTCATTAAACGACTTCTCCATAGGATCCAACGCAAGTATGTGGCTGAATGGAAAGATTTGATTGCAAATCACAGACATCATTTCTACTGGAAAGTGTAGCACTAGAGATCTGGAAAAGCTAGTGTACATTTCTTACGATCTCAATCAGCACACCATCTACTGTTCGTAATCCTTCTCAGTCAACCATCGCCTGTAACCCAGTGTATATATCACCGAGCCTCTGACGTGGCATCGAGACAGAATGCATTACAAGTACTGGAGAAATAGTTAGCGGTGGCATGAGGGAGTTTCAAATATCGGCTTCATACCATTAGTCGAATGACATTCTAAATTCGGTAATTTTATTACGAGATTACACTGTCAGCGACGTGGAACAACACCGTTGGTCTGATAATATACACTCCAGCTATCATCGTCTATATTCAGTGTCCTGGTATTTGTCTGGAAAAACCACTTCATTTGGAGGTGATGCAATACCACGTTTTATAAAGCCAGTATAGCTTTTAAAAAGGATACTTGTGAGCACCTGTAGAACCAAGACCGCTTGTGACAGTAACATGGTCTTCGCAATCGTGTGTTTTTGGCATCTACAGGCTTGTAAGATGATTAAGCCTCTCTTTCTAAGACACAGTGGTACCACTCGCAGGAAAAACTTATGAGACGTCCTCCGATCGCCGATTTGCCCTCACTATTGTTTCGTATCGCCAGCAGTCAGTTATTCGCGAAGTATTATACTTACTAGTAGGGCATGGGGTCGTCCACGACCGGCTAGGCTGTGGTTATGGGCTGCATTGGAAGATGGAAATGCCGTATAGCTAGAGCCTCCTGTCGGGTAGACCGGTCGGCTGGTGCAAGTTTTTCGAGTTGAAGTCACTTCAGCGACTTATGTGTCGATGAGGATGAAATGACGATGATAAGGATACACAACGCCCAGTCCCTGAACGAAGAAAATCATCGACCCAGCTAGGAATCAAACCCAGGCTGACCACTCAGCCACCAGGGGCGGACATGGGACGCGTTTACAGCGGCAGGTTCCTCTGTTGGCGCTGCACAGCAGCACGGTGAGTATGTGGGATGTATTTGACGATCTGTCAGTGCAATATGGCGATCTGTACAAAATAGTTTTGTCGCTGAAAGTCTCGTTTGCAGAAAAAAGTGGCAGACAGTGCTCCCACACCAGCAGCATCAGTAATTCGGCAGGTACATTCAGTAAGAGCCAATCAGAATACTCAATTCATTCGCAAGACGTCCTTCATGCTGGGGCGTAGGAGCCTCTACAAACTGGTTCGAACAATATGGAGGAAAGGTATCTATGGATAGTTCTGAGAAAGTATGTCTTCAAAGACAAGTTAAAGTAGACCATCCATCTCTGACAGAGATGCCATCACTCATCCACCACTTTACCATTAGGACATCTCCAGACCAGTAGTTGTAGGACACCGAAAATTCTTGCCATTTTTCTCTTCTGTAGGACAGTGCTTTGAATTCTGTTTGCGTAACTGTTCTGATTTTTCCGTCTGTGCGTAGACAGTGCTCTCTTTCCAAACAACAAGAATTCTTTTATGATTAACATTGTTTTCACCAGCGTGCACAGACATGATGAATGCTTTTAGCAGTGAGAACGTACACCATTTCTCAGATGTACACTGAAAGCAGGATGTCACTATTTCCGGGAAAGAAACACATGATGTCTCGTTAGGACCATCGGGAAGAATGGAATCGGTGTTATTCAGGGCTATTTCCGTAAACAGGTCCTGCTAGGACAAAAATTTCCACGCAGACAAGCTGAGACATCACGAAGGCTCCTGCACCAACAACAAAAGCGACCACTAACTATTTCTGCGATACTTTAAGATTTCCGAGAGGAAGACTTGGCTCTTATTTACATAGACATGTGACATCAGTACAACACTGACAACCTTTTAGCTGCGCCCGCGAGGGTGAGCCACTATGCAAACATCTCTCTCAGCGCTGGAGCCGCAGCTATGCGTCATCGAGCAAGCAACGGTGCCTAAGTGAACACGTATTGTGACAGGTATTTCTCAGGTGTCGTGTATGAAAGAGATGCCACCGACTCATGCTCGCGGGACCCAAACTGATACCTGCGCGTGGTTTGGCAGCTGACGGCCGCGTCGTCACTTTGTGTGGGCCGCCGGTGCATCCTGAGTCCTGGGAGCGTGTGCAGTGGCGTTCTGTGCCGTCCAGTGGAGAGGGGATTGAGGGTGGTGCGTGCTTCGCAATCTAAAGACTTTTAACTGTGTAATTACGTGTGGTGTGTAATTTCATGATAGTATTCCTTGCGCAATAGGCATAAAAAAAAGAAAAGTGACCGACGTAATTACTTCTTACAAGACCTGCAGCTTCCCAAACAGCAGAGAATGATAAGCAAGAGAAATCCAACCCCTGAAAACTGAATTTGTTATAAATAAGCAATATACCCTTGAATTTCCTGTCATGAGATCTTTCCTCTCCACCACAGAGCAGCCAATTTCCGGGTAGGGGAGGGGAGGAGAGGGGAAGAGGGGTGTGTGAGAGGGGAGGGATGGGGGTTTACCAGAGGGGGAGGGGTAAAATGATTGATCAATTTAATGAAGTAGTCATTCAAATTGATAAAGAGTGGGGCTATTCGAATAACACAGAACTGAAAATGTACCTGTAGCAGCGAGGGGGAGGGGGAGGGGGGTGGTGGAACAATGGGTTAAGTACCTGTCAATCGAAAGGAAGGATCCTTTAAGTAGAACAATGGGTTAAGGATCTGTCAATCAAAGGAGAACCATAGGTTAATGACCTGGAAATCAAAGGAAAAAAAAATAGGTTTGCCCCTGAGTGCATATCTGCCCCTGACGTAGGCAACCCGAGATGTGGGGTGATGTCCTTGTTGCCCTACTATTCACGTTCGCATTTCAGTCATAGTTGCCGATGCCGTGGCGTTAACATTGACACATGCATGGCTCTTTGGCTGTGGATGCCCTTCAGTAGGAGTGTTTGGTGTGCTGTGCATTCAGACAAACTTGTACTCTGCCCAGCATTAAAGTCTGATGTTTCGCCACAGTTCATTGTCTTTCCTGTTTTACCAGTCTGCCCATCCGATGACGTCCGATATTTTTAATGAGGGGTGTGCGCCCAACTCCACGACATCTGGGCATGATTTCACGTTGATTTCGCCACATGTTGAAGACACTCACCACAGCACTTCTCGAATACCCGGCAAGTTGTGCAGCTTCCGAAACGCCCATGCCGAGCCTCTGGGCCATCTCAATCTGCCCTTGTCAAACTGTCAGCGCGTCTTAAAATAAAAAAAAAGAAAAAGAAAAAGAAAATGTTCAAATGTGTCTGAAATCTTATGGGACTTAACTGCTAAGGTCATCAGTCCCTAAGCTTACACACTTCTTAACCTAAATTATCCTAAGGACAAACACAAACACCCATGCCCGAGGGAGGACTCGAACCTCCGCCGGGACCAGCCGCACAGTCCATGACTGCAGCGCCTTTCCCATTCCATATACGGACAGCATGCTCGCTGAAACTACATGCACTGTGTGTGTCTGAGGAGGAGTCAGTCATTCCTCGTCAGGTGACGCTGCTGTCGCCTGGGCGGCTTTATGTCGATGGTCGGTGGTCATAATGTTCGGCTGATCAGGGTAACTTGTATTCCTTGTTATGAAAAAGGTAGAAAGTCACTTCTGAAGTACCCATAGCATAAGTGCAGAGGGCGGTTACAGACCAGTATTCGTACATTTGTTACCAATACTTTTACACTGGCAGAACAAAAGTCATGAGATAGCGGCACTGCGCTGGCGAAGCCATCATTTGTACACATGTGATTCATGTGGAAAGATTTACGACGTGATTATGGCCGCACGACGGGAATTAACAGACTTCGAACGCGGAATGGTAGCTGGAGCTAGACGCATGGCACATTTCATTTCATCGTTTCAGTATTCTGAAATCCACAGTGTTACGAGTGTACATAGATTATAAACTTTCAGGCATTACCTCTCACCACGGACAGCAGTGACCAGCGGCCATTATTTAACGACCGAGAGCAGCGAGTGTTGTTAGCGCTAAAAAACAAGTAAACTGCGCGAAAAAAACCGCAGAAATCAATGTGAGACGTACGACGAACGTGACTGTTAGGGCAGTGTGGCGAAATCTGGGCTATGGCAGCAGAAGACCGACACGAGTGCCTTTGCTGACAGCACGACATCGCCTGCAGCATCGTGACCATATCGACTGGATCCTAATCGACTGTAAAATCGTGGCCTGGTCAGATGACTGCCGATTTCAATTGGCAACAGCTGGTGGCGCATACCCCACGAAGCTATGGACCCAACGAGTCACTAATGCACTGTGCAAGGTGATGGTGGCTCCATAATGGTGTGGTCCATGTTTTCATGGATTGGACTGGGTCCTCTGGTCCAACAGACCTTGTCATTGAATGGAAATGGTTATTTTGCCGTTACAAGGAGAACATTTGCAGCCATTCATGGACTTCATGTTCCCAAACAATGGTATCATGTCACCGGTTCAAATGGTTCAAATGGCTCTGAGCACTATGCGACTTAACTTCTGAGGTCATCAGTCGCCTAGAACTTAGAACTAATTAAACCTAACTAACCTAAGAACATCACACACATCCATGCCCGAGGCAGGATTCGAACCTGCGACCGTAGTGGTCACGCGGTTCCAGACTGAAGCGCCTTTAACCGCACGGCCACACCGGCCGGCTCACGTCACCGGGTCACAGTTGTTCACGTCTGTTTTGAAGAACATTCGGGACAATTCCAGCGAATGATCTGCCATCCCAAATCGCCCGACATGGGTCGCATCGAGTATTTATGGGACATAATCGTGCACGACTTCCTGCACAGAGAACACTTGCGCAATTATGAACGGTTAGAGAGGCAGTGTGTGTGTGTGTGTGTGTGTGTGTGTGTGTGTGTGTGTGTGTGTGTGTGTGTGTGTGTGTGGTTTTCTGTCCAGAGAGTGGTTTGATGCAGCTCTCCATGCTACTATATCCTGTGCTTCTTCATCTCCCAGTACCTACTGCAACCTACAACCTTCTGAATCTGCTTAGTGTATTCATCTCTTGGTCTCCCTCTACTATTTTTTACCCTCCAGGCTGCCCTCCAATACTAAATTGGTGATCCCTTGATGCCTCTGAACATGTCCTACCAACCTATCCCTTCTTCCAGTCAAGTTGTGCCACAAATTTCTCTTCTCCCCGATTCTATTCAATATCTCCTCATTAATTATGTGATGTATCCATCTAATCTTTAGCATTCTTCTGCAGCACCACATTTTGAAAGCTTATATTCTCTTCTTGTCTAAACTATTTATCGTCCACGTTTCAGTTCCATACATGGCTACAATCCATACAAATACTTTCAGAAACGACTTCCTGACACTTAAATCTATACTCGATGTTAACAAATTTCTCTTCTTCAGAAACGATTTCCTTGCCATTGCCAGTCTACATTTTATATCCTCTCTACTTCGACAATCATCAGCTATTTTGCTCCCCAAAAAGCAAACCTCATTTACTACTTAGCGTCTTATTTCCTAATCTAATACCCTCAGCATCACCCTATTTAATTCGACTACATTCCATTATCCTCGTTCTGCTTTTGTTGATGTTTATTTTATATCCTCCTTTCAAGACCCTGTCCATTCCATTCTGCTGCTCTTCCTGGTCCTTTGCTGTCTCTGACAGAATTACAATGTATGAGGCAATATGGCTCAATATTTCTGCAGGGGACTTCCAGAGACTTATTGAGTAATGCCACGACGAATTTCTGCACTATGCCGGGCAAAAGAAGTCCGACACGGTATTAGGAGGTATCCTGTGACTTACATAGGCGGGAAGGAAGCAGGGGTGATTAGAATATAACGTTCTATCGACTTGGAGGTCATTAGAAACGGAGCATTAGATCCTTCACATAACAGTGGGGAAACTGTCCTTGGCTTTGCTGAGGTGTCGATTTCGGATTTCACCTGAATTGATGTAGCGGTTCATAGGGTACATAAATTTGAATATAGAGATTGGGATTGGAGATTCCTTAAAATAAAAAAGAAGTCGTGGCATATGGGAGAAAATATAAATAAACGTTACCAGAATTCTTCTGCAGATGGTTTCCTTTAATAATCAACGACCTATTACCGAAAATACGTTGTTAGTGATCGGCTTTGACAATAAGGTTTTCAGTTAAAATGGACACCTATGGCGAAATAATCATTACCAAAAATAGTGATAAAACATCGCGAATAGTATCCAGAGTGAGATTTTGACTCTGCAGCGTAGTGTGCGCTGATATGTAACTTCCTAGCAGATTAAAACTGTGTGCCGGACCGAGACTCAAATTCCGGACCTTTGCGTACGCGAGCAAGTGCTCTACTGACTGAGCTACCCAAGCACGACTCACGACCCGTCGTCACAGCTTCAATTCTGCCAGTACTTCCTCTCCTACTTACACTCCGCTGCAGAGTGAAAATCTCATTCTGGAAATATCCCCCAGGCTGTGGCTAAGCCATGTCTCCGCAATAGCCTTTCTTCCAGGAGTGCTAGTTCTGGAAGGTTCGCAGAAGAGCTTCTGTGAAGTCTGGAAGGTAGGAGACGAGGTACTGGCAGAATTGAAGCTGTGACGACGGGTCGTGAGTCGTGCTTGGGTAGATCAGTTGGTAGAGCACTTGGCCGCGGAAGGCAAAGGTCCGAGTTCGAGTCTCGGTCCGGCACACAGTTTTAATCTGCCAGGAAGTTTCATCGCGAATAGTATTTAAACTATACTGTTTCTATCTTGCCCTATGATTGATGCAGCGCGTTTCTTCACAAAAAATGGTGCAGAACACTCAAATGCAGCTCGTCATGATACTGCAAAGACATCACTGTGGTGAAACTCAGAAAGGAGGTAATAAGAAGAGAACTGCGAAAGAATGCTTAGAACACCAGACAATAGGGAAATAAATGTTTGAAACAGTCTAGGAAAATTGAGAGTTAAGATAGTAGATTTTTCAAGGCCCAGGTAAGTAAATTGTGGGAAGACCGAGGAGAAGATGGAAGGAAACTCTTAATAATGGAAACAAATCCTCTCAAAAGATGGTACATGAGTTACTCTCAGACACCGTTAGTAAAATACATTAAAAGAGTAGCGTTAACAGGAAAATTCCACCCATTGAAAGACTTGCTGAGCAGCCAAAAGTCATGGGAAGGCAATGAATGTGTCGTTAATTGTGAGTCGGTCCTCCACGAGCCCTCAAAACTGCAGTAACACTTCGAGACATGGACTCAACGTGGAGGCGGAATTGTTCTGCGGAGGTACTGGACCTCGCATACGGTTTCAGTGCTACCCACAATTATTGTTGTGTAGTTGGTGCTGAGTTCATCGACACAAATATAGAGAACACGACATAAATGCTGGCTTAGATTATCATCAGGTGCCTAGGGGTGTTCAAAGAGCCACCTACGTGCAAGCCCAGGGGGGGGGGGGGGATATGTGACACTGACAAATTCAAACATGGCGCCTCCAGCACTGTCAGAAAGGGATGCCCGTGATTGGCGAAATGTCCGCATATCGTGCATACACACACCACCTGATCAAAAATATTTGGATACGTAGTAGTGGACAGTAATATGCAGTCTCCACCGTTCCGCTTTATGACGGTTTGAACTCTGCTGGGGACACTTTCAATGCAGTGTCTGAATATCTGTGGGGGAATTATAGCCCACTCTTTCTCAAGAGGCAAAACCAGAGAAGGAGGTGATGTTGGACACTGGGGTCTGGAGTGAACTCGACGTTCAGGTCGGAAATCTGGGCAGGCCAGTTCATTTCAGGGATGTTATTGTCCACAAAACATTGCCTCATACATGCTGCTTCATTACAGGGTGCATTGTCATGCTTCATATTCGCCCTTTTTCTCTACTATACGCAGTGCTGTGAAATCTGTTCATATCCTTCCGCATTTAGCGTTTTCTTAATCGCAATAAGCGAACTACACCTTAACCACGAAAAACATCCCTATATCGTAACACAACACCATCGCTACTTCACTTTTGGCACTACACATGATGGCGGGTGATGTTCTCTAGGCATTCACCAAACCCAAACGGCGGTTCTAGGCGCTTCAGTCCGGAACCGTGCTGCTGCTACGGTCGCAGGTTCGAATCCTGCCTCGGGCATGGATGTGTGTGATGTCCTTAGGTTAGTTAAGTTTAAGCAGTTCTAAGTCTAGGGGACTGATGACCTCAGATGTTAAGTCCCATAGTGCTTAGGGTCATTTGATTTGAAACCCAAACGCATCCATCTGATTGCCGGAGGGTATAGCGTGATTCATCACTCCCGACCATCGTTTCCAGTTGTCTACCATCCACTGTCATCGGTCTTTACACCACCACAAGTGTGTTTAGCACTGAGCACAGGAATATGTGGATTATGAGGTGCTGCTCGATCATTGTATCTCATTCTTTTCAACTCTCTCTGCTCAGTCAAAGTACTAGCTGCACTGTTGGTAGCACTTTTGAACTTACAAGTGATTCCTTCCACTGTTTCATGCGATTTGGCACAACAACCACCCCACAGTGCTTAACAGTCACTGTCTGTCAGTGCATGAGGTATGCGTGGTCTTGTTTTAGCTGTGGTTGTTCCTTCGTGTTTTCATTGCACAGCAGCAGGTCGACGCGGGCAGCTTTGGAAGAGCTGAAATGTCCTAGACGGATTTGTTGCTCAGGTGACATCCAATGAGTAGTTCACGTTGAAAGTCACTGAGCTAATTCTGCTCTTTGCTTCTCTACTGACAACAGAATACTCCCTGCCTCTGTTGTACTGACGGTTCTGCCTCTCATGACATTTAGTGGTCATCTCCGCATTACGTAGGAATACATAGGAATAACGTTATACTTTTGATCAGATAGTTTACGTCTGTAACTATAGTGTACGTTTTTAACGAGCACACGAGGAGCAGCTGTGGATTTCCCCTTATACAGGGTGTCCCAGAAACGTTGCCACAAATTTCGAGGTTTGTAGAGGGTGTCTTACGGAACAACTCGAGGATAGTAGTTCGTGTCTGGTAACGTCATTCAACGACGCTACATAGTCTCGAAGTTACAGACGCAGGTGACTGCCATTAAGCCAACCCTTCTGCAGCAAACGTGACTTTGTATGCTAACGGACCGTAGGCAAATTTGTTTGTTATTCAATGATCGCGACTGATTGCCACGGTCGCCAGTGGACAAGATGGAGCCAGCTGCTGCGTAGGCCTGCATGAATGGGAACTTCGTTTGCGTCAATGGATGACGATTTCGGACACTGGTTTCCATTACCCGTTTATTTTTCTACCGTACGCCGAAAAACATTGGAGATTTTAGAAGGTTCCAGGAGAAAGATAAACTGTAGATCGAGACCCGTGTCCGAAACTGTCACCCGAGGCAACAGAGCATCGCATTTGCAGGGGACAAGGCTTGTCTACGCAGCAGCTAGGTCCATCTTCTCCACTGGCGATCGTGGCAGTTAGGAGCGATCACTGAATAACAAACAACATTGCGAGACGTTCCACGTACGTTCCATCAGTGTACTAAGGCACGTTTGCTGCGAAAGGCAGACGCCTGCGCCCATAACGTCGACGGTCTGAAACTTCATTGGATGACGTTTCCGGACACAGGTCCCTATACTCGATTTGTTCCTTGAGATATCCTCTACAAGGTCTCGAAGTTTGCCGCATCCTTTCTGGGACACCCGCTATAAACAACCAGTGTCTCGAAGCTGCTAGTGCTATCGTCGAATGTTTTGAGTTGCAGGCGGTGCAATGCTGTACTCGTGACGCATATTCGTACTGAACGAGGTATCTGCACTAGGAGTTCTGCTACCAGCAACGTCATGAACCGGCAACTTACAGCTGGCCTCAAGGTGAACTTTTGGTCTGACTCCATACGTTATAAATTTGGAATAAATCTTCATTCGTGTAGATGACGCAGCTCTATGAAACTGGATTTTGAAACATACAGTATAATGAATAATTTGAAGATTCAGCGGAGTGGTTTCTTCGAAAATGTCGAAAACGAAAAGACAGATCATCTAAAGCAGGGGTGGTCAACCTTTTCTTACGTATCTCCCACTTTTGCGCCTGTTGGCAGTACGAGGGGCGTTGTATGTTAATGCAACATAATTTGTTTTTGGCCAGATTCGGTTGAAAAAATGAGGAATTTATTCTGGGAGATCGTGGAATAGTCTCGCTTCAGCCCCTACGATTTCATGAATTTCCGATAGGCGGTGGCGCTATACGTAACCTTCAAAATAGCGTCTGTCACGGAGGTGTGTTCCAAGAAGATCTTTCAGTGACTTTCTTGTGGCGGAAAACCAGAACATCGGGGGTATTCATAGGCGCTTGCAGAATGTCGACGGAGACCTGGCTGTAAACAATAGCACAGTGAGTCGTTGGGAGAGGCATCAAGATCACGCAAACCCGTCCAATCTCCTGCGTGGTGGCCGGCCTGAATAAAATCAACCTGCTTTCAGAAAAAAAAAAAGTTGTATTACTTGCTGATGCCCTCGTAAAATTTTCTAACTGCCACCAGTTTCATAGCAATGGTGATTTCTAAAGCATTTTGTTATACAATTTATTAAGCAGAGTTGCAGCTAGTTGAAGCTTATGATGATAATTACTTACCAGATACTTTATGTCAACATTTTATGGAAATCTAATGAAAATATCTTTAATCTCCAAGCGCCTGACGCTCTCCATGAAAGTTGGAACGCCCACTAGTGGGCGTTAGGGAGCAGGTTGCCCACCACTGATGTAAAGGGTGCTAAAAGGGGCAAATACAAAGAAAAGACGTTGCACACAGATTTTGATTTGCGCAATATGGTTGTTGATGACTTCTGCTTTCGGTTTCTGCCAGTGGCGGCTGCTGCGTAAAAGCGCAAGAACACGTGAACAAACTGCCTATTGGCTTCTGTCTCGGGTTCTTCGGCCGACGTTCATCTAATGATTTTTCTGACGTTTCGCCAGCACGAGTGGCTGGCATTGTCAAAGCTTCACCCTCCATTGCCGGTGGTGAACTGGAGCCGAGCTCGCGGGCGCAGGCTATATGTACCTGGCGCGCCAACGTCCGAGGGCTTCTCCGCGGTCCTTTCCGGTGCGGTTTTCCTCTTGCTACCTGCGACGGTCGTTCGCTGCAGTACGGGAAGCCAGGATCCGTTGACCTTAAGGCTTTCCTCTTTCTTGTTCAAACTGTTCGCGTGTTTTTGTATTTCTACAGCTTCTCTAAACAAGCGCGTGTGATAGTGCTTCTCTACAGCCAGAACTTCCGTGTCAGCGAATTTTATTACATGGTCGGTCTCATTCAGTGCGTGCTCTGCCACGGCCGATTTCTCCACCTGCCCCAACCTGCAATGTCGCTTATGTTCTTTGATCCTGGTGTTAATGGATCGTCCAGTCATTCCGACATAAACTTTTCCGCATGTGCATGGTATGCGGTATATTCCCGACATTGCAAGTGGGTCTCTTTTCTCCTTCGCCGATCTAAGACACTCTTTGATCTTCCTTGTCGGTTTGAAAATCGTCTTTACGCCATGTTTGCGCAATATACGGCCGATTCTGTCCGTCACTCTGGGAATGTATGGCAGAAAGGCCGTACCCGACAATTCAAGGAACCGGAAAAAGAATTGTCGGGTACGGCCTTTCTGCCATACATTCCCAGAGTGACGGACAGAATCGGCCGTATATTGCGCAAACATGGCGTAAAGACGATCTTCAAACCGACAAGGAAGATCAAAGAGTGTCTTAGATCGGCGAAGGAGAAAAGAGACCCACTTGCAATGTCGGGAATATACCGCATACCATGCACATGCGGAAAAGTTTATGTCGGAATGACTGGACGATCCATTAACACCAGGATCAAAGAGCATAAGCGACATTGCAGGTTGGGGCAGGTGGAGAAATCGGCCGTGGCAGAGCACGCACTGAATGAGACCGACCATGTAATAAAATTCGCCGACACGGAAGTTCTGGCTGTAGAGAAGCACTATCACACGCGCTTGTTCAAAGAAGCTGTAGAAATACAAAAACACGCGAACAGTTTGAACAAGAAAGAGGAAAGCCTTAAGGTCAACGGATCCTGGCTTCCCGTACTGCAGCGAACGACCGTCGCAGGTAGGAAGAGGAGAACCGCACCGGAAATGACCGCGGAGAAGCCCTCGGACGTTGGCGCGCCAGGTACATATAGCCTGCGCCCGCGAGCTCGGCTCCAGTTCACCACCGGCAATGGAGGGTGAAGCTTTGACAATGCCAGCCACTCGTGCTGGCGAAACGTCAGAAAAATCATTAGATGAACGTCGGCCGAAGAACCCGAGACAGAAGCCAATAGGCAGTTTGTCAACAAGTGGCCACGAAAGCCTCAACAATTTTGTAACACGTGAACACCTTAACTTTCGATACCTTGCGGATTTAGTGGTTATTGTTCTCTGAATGCTGTTAAACGTAACACAGATGCTGCACCCTGACAGATGCGACATGTAATCCACCGCGCTACTGCTCCTGTAGACTCCTTGAAACTTGGCAACAGGGTTGCGAGGACACATTCAGTTGTGCACGTTTTAAGGATCTTTTGCACATGCGCAACTCGCTTTACGTAAGTAATACATACGGGGATAGCACACTGTGGCAGACTTTTATCCGCGTTTGCTCGACATAAATCCTGCTAGAAGATAGTACACTACTCAGATATGATGATTCACTCACTGTAATGCAAAACTGGATCGGACGTCAGTATATGTTAAAGTTGTACTGACAGTAAACCTATTTTGTGGGTTTCTGAATGAGTTATAGTATATTAAGTTATGAAGGTCCATATCATATATTTGAAAATTCACGAAAAGCTGTGTCACTGGTTTCTCTGGTATTCACGTAAATGTGGGATCGACGGCAATATGCTTTAGGCCTTTATGGATGTCGGCGCCTCATTCGTATTCTAGTCAAGTGACCATGTTAGTAGACATTACTACTTCAGTGTAATCATTTCCACAAACGGCAGTTTCTGTTTGGAGTTGGTTGTTTACTGTGTGCGAATCGGCTTTCGTGTGCAGTGCAAACATGAACTATGTTGAATCTATTTTAAATGCTAACATAAAAGTAAAGCTGTGAGAACGGGTCGTGAGTCGTGCTTGGGTAGCTCAGTCGGTAGGGCATTTGCCCGCGAAAGGCAAAGGTCCCGAACTCGAGTCTCAATCCGGCACACAGCTTTAATCTGCCAGGAAGTTTCGTATCAGTGCACACTCTGTTGCAGAGTGAAAATCTCATTCTGGGAACAGGAAAGTAAATTACCAGGAAAAGTTAGCCGCAAAGAAACTAGGGCTTCCGAGAACAGATTGAGAGAGGGACGATATCAAATAATGATGACTACAAGCGAACATTTAACAAGGAAGTGTACATTTAGCGCAAGTTGTTGTGTGGGTGCAGAGTAAGAATATATGGTTTTCAGCTCGGAAGGAAATTCGTGAAGAAATACATCTTTTAGGAATCGTATAGATTTGTCTGAAAAAATGGAAAAGCACGAAAGCTCCCATTTACACAAAAATGCGAAAGCTTACACATTATTTCGTTATTGGCCTAAACTGTACTTTAAAAAAATGTTCAAATGTGTGTGAAATCTTATGGGACTTAACTGCTAATGTCATGAGTCCCTAAGCTTACACCCTACTTAACCTATAGTATCCCAAGGACAAACACCCACACCCATGCCCGAGGGAGGACTCAAACCTCCGCCGGGACCAGCCGCACAGTCCACGACTGCAGCGCCTTTAGACCGCTCGGCTAATCCCGCGCGGCAAACTGTACTTAATTGTGTACAAAACAACAAAATTACACAAAAACAATTATTTCTTTTGTCAGCTAAGTTATGCATCTTTATTATTATTTTTATTAAAAAATTGTTGAGGCTTTCGTGGCCACTTGTTGACAAACTGCCTATTGGCTTCTGTCTCGGGTTCACCACCGGCAATGGAGGGTGAAGCTTTGACAATGCCAGCCACTCGTGCTGGCGAAACGTCAGAAAAATCATTAGATGAACGTCGGCCGAAGAACCCGAGACAGAAGCCAATAGGCAGTTTGTCATTATTTTTATTATTATTACTGTTGTTGTTATTATTGGCAGTGGCTGTAGTTGTATAAACGTGTTGAGAAGCATAACTGTTATACTGCAGATGCTATTAATTTCACACTCTCCGATTTATATGAATCTAAACATTTGTGAACACACAGAATGTATACCGACGAGCCGCCACTGGTTTCTGCTCTTGCTCTTTGCGCGCATGTTAACTTGGCGTGTAGCGCATACGTCCGCTCCCTGCTGCTACCGGTTCCTGCCCCGCTTCCTCTGTCTCTCAGAGTGTTTGTCCGTCATTTTTGCCGGCTCGCTTTCTTCCGTAACGACGTGCACGCTCCGCTCCTCGCCTCGCCTCGCCTCGCCTCCACAGCCGCTGCCCGGACGGGTCCCCTGTTTGCCGCGTGCGGTCCGCGCAGTGAGGCCAGCACTGCGCCGTAATTGGCTGGCCGCCTCAAAGGCCGCCTTGTGGTGGTGTGGGGTGCTGTGTGGTGGTGTGGGGTGCCGCGTGGCGGTGGGGTGGCCTTTCACTGCCGCCCTCTCGCCGTGTCTTATTGCAACATTAACAAAGCGCCTCTGCGCTTCAGCGCCGCGGCCTTTTCAGCCAGGTCTTTTCTGTAATGGCCAGCAGTCTGAAATCGCATTATACGTTTACTCGAGAAGGGCACACAATTACGTTTCCTTTCTGCCGTGTAACAAAGACGGTGGCGTAGGAACGTCTTACCGTATTAATTACACGCAGACCTCTTCCACACTGCCCTGTGACCCAGTGATACCTGCTTACACGCAGCAGCTCTGCTCTTTCTTTCCGTTGGCCGCGCGAAATAAAAATACCACCAGCTACTCGTTACACACGGACATCGTTTTTTGGAAGTAGCTGTGTACCGAAATGCCATGTATTACTATCTAGAGTAAATTTTATCTTTTCTTCATGCGAAAGCTTTATTTTTGGCTGCGGTCACGAGAAAAATTACGTGACGTATTCCTCCACGCATATAATCCGAAGGTATTATTGGCAGACGCCGATTAACTGTTTACTCTGCCACATTATCGAGCTAGATTAAACAAGTAAGATGTTGCAGTGCCTTTCTTGTTCAGAAGTATCACGCGAAGTTCCTTTGGACATGTCCGAAAGAATAGCCGTTGCGGCGTTTACAGTCCTTATGGAACACGTGAAATGTATTCGCAGTTATTCAATGGAATGACGAGAATGAAAATTTGTGCCCGAATTTTCCAGTCCTCTACAAATGTTCATTCTTGTCATTCCATCATATAGCTGATGGTTGCCCCTGTTCGCAACTCCGAATATTTCATGTAGATTAAATAAGGGTCAGTAGCCTCGCTTTGACCCGCATGACGGGCTTAAACTTCTCACCACTCCAAAGTCACTAATTAAAAGCCACGTAGCAATACAACTACTGTCAGAAAGATTCCGATCCCCGACCACTGGAGAAGAATATGTACACCACTAGCAGTTTAATACCCTACTCCTAACAGACCAATAGCAACTCTCACTGATAATCACCACAACAAAAAAACACGAATACATTTGGAAGTCAATAGGGAAAGAGTCACGCGAATACCCCAGTCTCAAAATTTTCACGGATACAAATGAAATTTGTTGCGGTAAATTAACACTAGCCAAGTTTGTCACTTTCATCCGACTCCAGTTCGCTAATGGCTCCACATTCTTGTCTGAGACTTCTTTTTACCGATCAAGGCCACTCTCATCAATTCGCAACACTCGCTAAGAGAAACCCGAAAATGCTTAACCAGAATTCGATGGCTGCGTACAGGTGCGGACTTTCGAAAGCTTTGTACACTTTCCGCACAGGAAAGGTAACCACATCGTTCATGAAGCGTCACTGACTCCAGAACTGCGAAATGGTAAACACAAATCGAGGACCGCGAGAAAGGCAGGCCGCGGCGCCTACGTCACGAAGGTAGTCCTGAACTCGCTCGCTCGCTCAAATCAGCAGACAAACTACGTTTCTACACCTGTTTGCACTTTCCACTGGAATCTGCTATTATGAAGTCTTACTGATTAACAGTAAGATCAATACTCGACATAAATGGTATAACGGCTTGTTTATAGCATTTAGTCTCTTCTGCTTAACAGCACTCGTTACTTGTTGGAAGTGGTGCCTTCTGCAGTTGATAATCATTTTAGCATGATTTTATTTTATTCATCGCCAGTACAGCCGTAACAAATTATAAGTAGGCCCATGGACTTCCCATCGATATAGGGCTAATAACAGTAAGATTCCATAACAGCCGATTCCGGTAGAAGATTCAGTTTTCGTTTGTACGGATACGCCTACTTACGAGCTAACAGGTGTACAAACGCATTGTGTCTGCTGATTTGAGCGAGCGAGCGAGCGCAGGACTACCTTCGTGACGTACGCGCCGCGGCGTGTCTTTCTCGTAGGCCTCGTTACAAACACAAACTCCGCCCCAGACGGCCTACGACTTGACTGTTGAACCCCGCGAGGGCTGCTCAAAAAATGTGTGTGAAATCATATGGGACTTAACTGCTGTCATCAGTCCCTAAGCTTACACACTACTTAACATAAATTATCCTAAGGACAAACACACACACCCATGCCCGAGGGAGGACTCGAACCTCCGCCGGGACCAGCTGCACAGTCCATGACTGCAGCGCCTTTGACCGCTCGGCTAATCCCGTGCGGCCCGATTCTTCTGTTTCCCGAACTCGAAACCACTACATGATGTTAATTTACAATTAGATCTTCCAGCCATTCCGAATCCGTAACAGAAATGTAGGTATTTACAATGACTATTTCCTGCTCCCGCTAATAGAACGTTTCTAAGTTGCTGATTTGTGGCAGGAAATTAGGAATTTTTTATACAACAGAAGTTGGAAACACGGGCCGTCATGGAGAAATTACCCTCCCTGTAAGCTAGCCACATAGGTTCCGACCACACCCGATTTAGGACGATTAGGGAAAGACCGGCCCATCAGTTCCAGACTAAAACAGCTCCCCTTCCTCCAAACACCGACTCTATCGTTGACAATAGCCACAGCAAGAACACACAGCCCTGGCAAGGATATGAGATGTTACACTAAGAAGAGTTATAGTTTCTCGAAGAAGATATTGATAAGTCGAACATGATTAAGTAATTTTTCGCAGAGGAGTCATTAGTTTCTCGAAAACGACTTTCGCCGTGTTTCTAAGAGTAGCTTCTCTGTTTATGGAGGAAGAGTTTTTTTGTTTTGACGGAGAGATATTTCCTTAGTTGTCACGAAGAGTTCTTTTATTTTTTTAAGATGAACTTTCGTTAGTTTTCAAGAAGAGTTCTTTCAACTAATTTTAAGAATCAAAGAACTGTACCCACCTTGTCCCAGAGAGAAAGCTATTTAGGCTGGTAAGGAAGATCAGAGAAGCTGGAAGGCCAATTTGACGAGCGGAATGGATCAGTTTACAGGGGGATTGGGAGGGGAGGGGGTCGAGTCCAGAAGTAGCCGCTTGGAATCGTGATGGAGAAAGAATTTTTCAGCTCAATATTTGACCAAAATACGGACGGAAGGCGGTGGTGTAAATTTAATCATCACCGATCTTCGCACCTTTGTCCTAGGTAAAATTCCGAACCTCTCAGTAACGTCTCGTGGATTGAGGCCATGTGACGCAACTGACACTGATCCGGTTCATATGAACTTGCCGTAAATCCACAAATAACGTAAAAATAAATAAATATTAATAATGTTCAAATACAATAATAATAATAATAATAATAATAATAATAAAAATAACTGAAACGTCTCTGTGAAGTCGTTTCATAAGACGCTTGTCGAATTCGGTACAACTTATTCAGTTTACTGCCTGATTTTAGCTCAATTCATGAACTCTTCCAAAAAGACTGAGCATTCAAATAAGGCCTGTTGAATATTATATGGGTGTTTTAATGTTGGGTTTCGGTTTTGTTTTGTGGGAAACGCTGAGTTGGTCATCGTCTGCTGGGAGCAGACGATGTCTATTCTCGTTCGAAGGAGAGTACAGGATGACCGAACAGAGACGTTTACCTATCTTAGTCGAAGGCTGTTTTTGTGTATGAGGTTGGTGACGGAGGGCTACCCCTCTGGTAGCTTCGGCTGCACGGGGAGATAGGTAATCTCGAAAGAGAAAGCGGCACTCTTCGGTGAACGCTTGGTGAGTACGGATCGTAGCTCCTAAGGGGGGTTTCAGGTGATAGGAAGCAGGCTGAGTTAGGACTTCATTATGTTTAACTGTTGAAGTACTTAAGAACTTCAGCTTAACTGAAACGTGTGAAGCGAGTTATTTTTCCGAATGTGCCATAATTATATTGCTTTAAATAGGCGATTTTTGGGTGTTTGAGTTAAAAGTGTGGAAGTTACTTTGTTCATTTTGAACAACGATGAAGTAGAATTTCAAACGGTAAATCTGATTAGGAAAAGCTGGTTAGGATCACTTCAACCGTACGTGAGTGTAATATTGTGTCGAAGCGAGTATGAATTTTAATGATTTTTAATCTTACATTTTGTGGAAGTTGCTATTGTCTTTGTGTGTCGATTTTGTGCCACGTGTTTGGTAATCAATGACCGTTCTGGTCCACCATGGCACCGCAATAGGATTTACACTCCTGGAAATGGAAAAAAGAACACATTGACACCGGTGTGTCAGACCCACCATACTTGCTCCGGACACTGCGAGAGGGCTGTACAAGCAATGATCACACGCACGGCACAGCGGACACACCAGGAACCGCGGTGTTGGCCGTCGAATGGCGCTAGCTGCGCAGCATTTGTGCACCGCCGCCGTCAGTGTCAGCCAGTTTGCCGTGGCATACGGAGCTCCATCGCAGTCTTTAACACTGGTAGCATGCCGCGACAGCGTGGACGTGAACCGTATGTGCAGTTGACGGACTTTGAGCGAGGGCGTATAGTGGGCATGCGGGAGGCCGGGTGGACGTACCGCCGAATTGCTCAACAAGTGGAGCGTGAGGTCTCCACAGTACATCGATGTTGTCGCCAGTGGTCGGCGGAAGGTGCACGTGCCCGTCGACCTGGGACCGGACCGCAGCGACGCACGGATGCACGCCAAGACCGTAGGATCCTACGCAGTGCCGTAGGGGACCGCACCGCCACTTCCCAGCAAATTAGGGACACTGTTGCTCCTGGGGTATCGGCGAGGACCATTCGCAACCGTCTCCATGAAGCTGGGCTACGGTCCCGCACACCGTTAGGCCGTCTTCCGCTCACGCCCCAACATCGTGCAGCCCGCCTCCAGTGGTGTCGCGACAGGCGTGAATGGAGGGACGAATGGAGACGTGTCGTCTTCAGCGATGAGAGTCGCTTCTGCCTTGGTGCCAATGATGGTCGTATGCGTGTTTGGCGCCGTGCAGGTGAGCGCCACAATCAGGACTGCATACGACCGAGGCACACAGGGCCAACACCCGGCATCATGGTGTGGGGAGCGATCTCCTACACTGGCCGTACACCACTGGTGATCGTCGAGGGGACACTGAATAGTGCACGGTACATCCAAACCGTCATCGAACCCATCGTTCTACCATTCCTAGACCGGCAAGGGAACTTGCTGTTCCAACAGGACAATGCACGTCCGCATGTATCCCGTGCCACCCAACGTGCTCTAGAAGGTGTAAGTCAACTACCCTTGCCAGCAAGATCTCCGGATCTGTCCCCCATTGAGCATGTTTGGGACTGGATGAAGCGTCGTCTCACGCGGTCTGCACGTCCAGCACGAACGCTGGTCCAACTGAGGCGCCAGGTGGAAATGGCATGGCAAGCCGTTCCACAGGACTACATCCAGCATCTGTACGATCGTCTCCATGGGAGAATAGCAGCCTGCATTGCTGCGAAAGGTGGATATACACTGTACTAGTGCCGACATTGTGCATGCTCTGTTGCCTGTGTCTATGTGCCTGTGGTTCTGTCAGTGTGATTATGTGATGTATCTGACCCCAGGAATGTGTCAATAAAGTTTCCCCTTCCTGGGACAATGAATTCACGGTGTTCTTATTTCAATTTCCAGGAGTGTATTTTAACAGTTTGCTTGTTTAACGAGCTATAATTTCTGCAAGAATATCTGTTCTTTCGTACGCTTTCTACAAAGCAGCACAACAGTTTAATTCGGAATGCACCACGTGCTCTAGTTCGGCCGTTTGCAAGCAGCAGACGCAGTTAGTATGAATGCACAACCTCGTGCATTGGTTAAACCTCTGTCCAGAATAGAATAGAATCGTAATGCGAATCTGAGATATTTTTATGGTATGAATGGAGATGATATTATCATTGTCTCCCACCCCCGTTTTCTGTGTTTCTTTTTGCTGTAATTAAATTATGCTCTGTTACATTCTCACGTAATTCTTACTTAAATATTTCTAGTCTGGCACCAGTTATGTGTAGTTAGGATGTGCAACCAAATGCTTGGATACAGTAAATAATCTATGTGAAAGATAAATTCTGTGGTGTTGATCTTACCCACTTACCCGATTTCCAATCCTTCAAGTTGCTTCATGCACGATATGGAGTGCTATTTATCTGTCTACTTAAAAAAATTGTAATTAAATTATTAAAGTAATTAAACTAATAATTTTCCAGCTGAGTTTTTTTCTAAATGGTTAGAAAGGGCTTGGGCTGGTGGCGACCTTGAATTTCAGAATTTTTATCATTATTTGTATGAGAGAAGCAGCTAGACATGCGATATAACGTATATGGATCGATGAGAAACGTCGTAAAGATAGTAATACGTTACATAACATAGCACCTTTCTCAATCGGAGAACAACTTGTTTTTCCTTCTCTCTCTTCTGCAGCTCCCAGTTACCCAAGCTTTTGCAAGTAACAATCCTGCTGTCACTTTGAGCCTCGCACCATAAAAATTTTTAAATCCTTATTTCTGACTAGCTTGGCGTATACCAGCGTGCAAAAAATAGCTTACAGTGCGCTCGTTCCCCCCAGTCGTGCTGGTCTACAATGGCATCTCCTGGCGCGGGGACCTTGTTCTGGCTGCTTATTTCTCCGCGGCGTAACGTCGCTTGTGGCCTGGGGTTGTTTCTGTCGGCTGGAGCTCCCAGAGCGAGAATGGGTGATATTTGCAACTTGGCCGTGTTCGGAGCGCTGCCCGAGGCTGCATTAGCATGCAGTGTGCACCATGCCCTGCGCGTGCTTGTGCAGTTAACGGCCGATGATGCCGCGTACCCCCGCAGTGGCATTTCGTGATGTTAGCACAGGAGTAGCAGCGGCACCAAGATACCCGACACAAACGGTGATAAAGCCACCTGAAAGACGTCAAGATGTTTACTTAATTTGGTTGGGTTTGCTCACAAAAATAACTTCTACTGCTGCCGGTCACGATTTTCTTTTATGTTTCTTGCACGATACGTTTCGGGAAATGGTTC
The DNA here is from genome assembly GCF_023898315.1 of Schistocerca nitens. Classification (NCBI taxonomy): domain Eukaryota; kingdom Metazoa; phylum Arthropoda; class Insecta; order Orthoptera; family Acrididae; genus Schistocerca; species Schistocerca nitens. The sequence continues at coordinate 583,935,623 of NC_064614.1, read as the reverse complement.
ACAGTTTCATGTGCGTATTTTCGTGTATTATGGCACTTACCCTGTATAACCAGCAGTCATCGCCTTTCTGCCGAAAATATGTCAACAATGGCCCTGACTGTTCCAAGTAAAACGATTGCTCAGTTCCTTGTTCTCTCTGTAAAACATATCAATTAGTTGATCTTATGTAATGACAGAGAAGAATCCTTTCAGATGAGTACTTGAATCATATCACGCAAGTTAAAACTCAATGGCCACACCCAAAATCTTGCTAAATTGAATTGTTCCAGTCAGGAAGGTCACAGTTCGCAGTAACTGACAGAAAGTCATCGAGTGAAACAGAAGTATTTACAATTTGTGCAGAAACCAGATGGCAGTTATAAGAGTCGAGGGGCATGAATGGGAAGCAGTGGTTGGGAAGGGAGTGAGACAGGGTTGCAGCCTCTCCCCGATATTATTCAATCTGTATATTGAGCAAGCAGTGAAGGAAACAAAAGAAAAATTCGGAGTAGGTATTAAAATCCATGGAGAAGAAATAAATACTTTGAGGTTCGCCGATGACATTGTAATTCTGTCAGAGACAGCAAAGGACTTGGAAGAGCAGTTGAACGGAATGGACAGTGTCTTGAAAGGAGGATATAAGATGAACATCAACAAAAGCAAAACGAGGATAATGGAATGTAGTCAAATTAAATCGGGTGATGCTGAGGGGATTAGATTAGGAAATGAGACACTTAAAGTAGTAAAGGAGTTTTGCTATTTGGGGAGCAAAATAACTGATGATGGTCGAAATAGAGAGGATATAAAATGTAGACTGGCAATGGCGAGGAAAGCTTTTCTGAAGAAGAGAAATTTGTTAACATCGAGTATAGATTTAAGTGTCAGGAAGTCGTTTCTGAAATTATTTGTATGGAGTGTAGCCTTGTGTGGAAGTGAAACATGGACGATAACTAGTTTGGACAAGAAGAGAATAGAAGGTTTTGAAATGTGGTGCTACAGAAGAATGCTGAAGATTAGATGGGTAGATTACGTAACTAATGAGAAGGTATTGAACAGCATTGGGGAGAAGAGGTGCTTGTGGTACAACTTGACAAGAAGAAGGGACCAGTTGGTAGGACATGTTCTGAGGCATCAATGGATCACAAATTTAGCATTGGAGGGGAGCGTAGAGGGTAAAAATCGTAGAGGGAGACCAAGAGATGAATACACTAAGGAGATTCAGAAGGATGTAGGTTGCAGTAGGTACTGTGAGATGAAGAAGCTTGCACAGGATAGGGTAGCATGGAGAGCTGCATCAAACCAGTGTCAGAATGAAGACCACAACAACAACAACAACAACAACAATACCTGGCGTTCCCCAAGGGGGTGTTATAGGCCCTCTGCTGTTCCTGATCTACATGAACGATATAGGAGACAATCTGAGCAGACCTCTTAGATTGTTTGCAGATGATTCTGTCAGTTCCCGTCTTGTAAAAACCAATTGCAAAATGATTTAGAAAAGCTATCTGGATAGTGCGAAAAGTGACAATTCAGTCTAAGTAATGAAAAGTGCGAAATCGTCCACATGAATACGAAAAGAAATCCAATAAATTTTGGTTACAGTGTAAGAGACACAAATATAAAGGCTCTAAATTCAACTAAATACTTGGGGATTACAAGTACAGATAACTTGAACTGAAACGATCACATAGATAATGTTGTGGGGAAAGTAAACCAAAAACTGAGATTTATTGACATAAAACTTAGAAAGCGCAACAGGTTTACTGAAGAGACTGCGTACACCACGACTGTCCGCCCACTTGTGGAGTATTGCTGTGCTGTGTGGGATCCGCATCAAACGGTGCTGACAGAGGGTATCGTAAAAGTTCAAATAAGGGCTACTCGTTGTGCATTATCGCGAAACAAGGGAGGGAGTACCATGGATATAATACGTGACCTAGGGTGGCAGTCATTAACACAAAGGCGTTTTTCGTTGCGGCAGGATCTTCTAGTGAAATTTCAATCACGAGCTTTCTCCCCAGATTGCGAAAACATTCTGTTGGCGTCCACTTACAAAGGGAGAAATGTTCGCTATGATAAAATAAGAGAAATCAGATTTCGCATAGAAAGATTTAAGTGCTTGTTTTTCCCACGCGCCGTTCGAGACTGGAACGGTAGAGAAATATCTTCAAGGTGGTTCGATGAACCCTAAGCCAGGCACTTAATTGTAAATTGCAAAGTAATCACGTAGATGTAGATACAGACGTAGTACATCCTGTCGAAGACAGAGGCGTCCCATTAAGTTTAAAGCGAAAGAAACGGTTTTAAAAAATGATTCAAATGGCTCTGAGCACTATGGGACTTAACATCTGAGGTCATCAGTCCCCTAGAACTTAGAACTACTTAAACCTAACTAGCCTAAGGACATCACACACATCCATGCCCGAGGCAGGATTCGAACCTGCGACCGTAGTGGTCACGCGGTTCCAGACTGAAGCGCCTAGAACCGCTCGGCCACTCCGGCCGGCAAGAAAAGTCAGATAATGTGCGTGTTGCTGAAATATACTCTTGCGTTTGCTACGCTTCTCGAATTTATTGCTACGTAAATGATTATAAAGCTAGTAGATACACCCGTAATACCGAACACATTTCCCTGAGGCGGTGGTCATTGTGTACTGCGACTGTTACTCGTTATTGCAGTAAATGAAGTCGGTCTGCAGTTCACTAAACCCTGTCCATACAGGTCTGAGTATAATCAATAGCGAAAACTGACATGGTAGAAAGTATACGGTAACAGAAGCAAAAAAAAGGTAGACGTAGGTCCACAAACGGTTCATTTGCGGTATAGTTGCGAATATATCGTGAAGAGGCGCTACTGACCTCGTACGTTGTAAATACCATTTTTTTTATTTTTATTTTTAACGAAAGTGAACATTGCCTAGAGACGGCGATGTAATCATATTATGAGTACAGGTGCACAGCCGTAGAAGCCGCGTCGCTTTACTCAACAGTGTCATGTGTGGTCACAACGGAACGTTACACCAACAAGTCGTGGTGTTTTGGGTTAGAGCTGCTGCCTATGGACCACGGGGCCCCGGATTCGATACCCGGCCGGGTCGGTGTTTTTTTCCGCCCGGAGAGTGGGTGTTTGTGTTGTCCTCATCGTTTCATCATCATTCGGGAAAATGGTGAGACTGGACTGTAAAAAGATAGGATTTTGTACGAGCCCTGATAACCGCGTCGTTGAGGGCCAACAAACGGAACATCATTATCGTCATCATCATCACTACGTGGACCTGAATTTCTTGAGGCCCGTGGTAGGCAACATAACTGAGGTTGCCTGTTTGTGCCAGTAGGGATACCCTAATCGAAGCCATTCAGAAAGTCGTACATGTGCAAAGGACAAATCAGCGTCTCCGGTTACAAAGGAGCTACGCACGTGATAGAGAAGCAGGAAAGCCTGTGCACAAGTTGATGAAAACGAATCATGAGCGATCATAGTCGGCGAACATTCAAGAAGGTTTTCATAAGAAGTTAATACGAAAATGTACTTCCGAAATCGAGCAGCACCTCTTACGATCTGTTCCTGCTATCACAGTCTGGAACGTAGTTCACTAACCGAACATCCGCCGTCACCTTCGACGCTCTGTACCCTCATCACGAAGAAGACTGTTTAGCTAGCGGAAATGGTACAGAGGCTTTGAAACACGTACAGACGATGTTTATGTAGAAGAGAGTTACTAGGCTTAATCATGAAGTTTTAATTACACCTCGGAAAAATAGTATGTAACTTTATTTTAATTTGCAGTTACGTGTCTATATCCCGCTGCTAATCTGTAATGGGCAGCCTATTTTGTTTGGTTCCTCTGCCGTCGTGCTATGGCCTGGCGCCACAGCTGCAGATACGTACCTGAAAAAAAAAAAAGAATAAAACTCCAAGAACGGCTGAAGATGGCAAGAAGTCGGCTTGCCGAAATATCGCGCCTTTTGGACGACGCTACCCGGCTGAATACCCGAGAAATTTTCGAGAAAAAAAAATTCGTAATATTATTTTTTCGAGTTTGTAATTTAAATTTTATGACCACCCTTTGTATGTAACCAATTCCGTCATATATCATCGTATTTGCAACAGCAAATAGATTTTACACTCATAAACAACTGAAATGGACACAGCTAACTACTTCCTGTTAAAGAAAAACTGCAAATTTGCATGCCCGTGTATGTCTCACGGATTAGATTTAATGTTATATATGACGGTAGTATCTGTTCTCGAAAGAACACATACCGTGGATGACCATGCAGCTTTGCTACAAATGAAATGGTAATTAAATAGACACCCTAGCTGCAAACAGGCGTTGATATACTTCACTGGGGACATGTTGAAAATGTGTGCCCCGACCGGGACTCGAACCCGGGATCTCTTGCTTACAGGGCAGACGCTCTATCCATCTGAGCCACCGAGGACACAGAGGATAGTGCGTCTGCAGGGACTTATCCCTTGCACGCTCCCCGTGAGATCCACATTCCCAACATGTCCACACCACTAAATTTTAGGCGCACTACGAATGTAGTGGTGTGGACATGTTGGGAATGTGGATCTCACAGGGAGCGTGCAAGGGATAAGTCCCTGCAGACGCACTATCCTCTGTGCCCTCGGTGGGTCAGATGGATAGAGCGTCTGCCATGTATGCAAGAGATCCCGGGTTCGAGTCCCGGTCGGGGCACACACTTTCAACATGTCCCCAGTGAAGTATATCAACGCCTGTTTGCAGCTAGGGGACCTATTTAATTATCATTTAGATTTAATGTTTCTTAACACTACATGCATTTCACCATATGCTTAGAAGTAAAAAAAAAAAGGGATTTCATGAAACGTCAGTTGGTGAACACGGTTACAGTGGGTAGAACATGTGTCTCATTTCCAAATTAGAGATATCTTACATGTAACCTGAAAAAAATTACATGAATCATCTGTTTTGGTCAAGTTCATCTTGGCTATAATACCTGGCTTATTTCGAAATTAGAAATGTGTAACCAATAACTACATCATCCCACCTCTCCCTGATGACGGTGGTGACACGACGTATCGTCTTCATGGACTTCAAGAGACACAGAAAGAATTGGAGAGCTGTCTTGTTCCGTGATCGCTCAGTCACCACTCACTCTTCGGATAGCTGGCTCGACGCTGGATCAGAGGCGTTGACATCACTCCCGATGACGACCCCTGCTTACTCATTAGGATAGATGTGAGGTAGAGTGGAGTCTTCCCCAAACCATACTGTCACAAGTAGAGAGCGACCAGGTGTTACATTGTCTTGGTGAAGGCACAGCTAACCTATGCTGTTCTGCAGGCGCACAAACGGATGCACACTATCGAACAATAACCTGTACTGTTCGAGCGTGAGAGACACTTGGAAGAAGTGTCAGGGACCCTATTCCAACCCATGTAAACACTTCCCACAAGAGAGCAACTGCTACATCTTCGTAATGAGAGCCCTGTTTGGGGTTGGTGGTATCTTTAGCCATTGGCGAGAAAGTGGTTCCGGCTGGAAAAGTGGCTCGCCGTTCACCTGTTGGGATACTGGCGGCTGATTTGATGCGGCGTGGCACATCTAACGGTTGTTTCGATCTACTATACTGAACGGATATCTTATAAACACTTTGTTTCCCACGGCAGTTCTCTACAGTGCCAACGGTTTCCCCTCATTCTGTGCGTCGTCGGTTACACCGACCATCACAAGAATTTCGAACGATATCACATTCACGCCACACACCAAACTTTTCCATTTACCGAGTCGTCAGGAATTCTCCCTCGCCAACACAGCAGCTCTATATAACAGAGTTGGTCTTGAGTGTATGTAGTTGCTACGCTACCTCACGCTTACTGCTGTGTAGTTGCTTATCTAAACAGCATCTCATATGAGCATCTACATAGATACTCCTCGAGACACCGTACGATGCGTAGCGGAGGTACCACATAGCACTAATAGTCATTCCCTCCCCCGTTTCACTCGCAAATAGAATGAGGGAAAACGATAATCTATATACCTCCGTATGGGTCCTAATTTCTCGTATCTTATCTTCGCCGTTCTTACGCGAAATGTATGTTGGCGGCTGTGCAATCGCTCGGCAGTCAGCTTCAAATGCCGGTTCTCTAAATTATCTCAATAGTGTTCCTCGAAAAGAACGTCGCCTTCCCTCCAGGGGTTCCAATTTCAGTTCCTGAAAGCGTAACACTTACGTGTGAGAATTGTGGAAGGGAAGCCGAATGGTCGACTTTGGTTTACTGGTAGTATTTTGGAAAATATGGTTCACGTGTAAAGGAGACCGCATATAGGACGCTGGCGCGACCCATTCTTGAGTACTGCTGGAGTGTGTGAAATCCGTATCAGGTCGGATTGAAGGAAGACATCGAAGCAGTTCAGAAGAGCGCTGCTAGATTTGTTACCAGTACGTTCCAACAGCACGTGTTACGGAGATGCTTTCAGGAACTGAAATTGTAACCCCTGGAGGGAAGGCGACGTTCTTTTCGAGGCAGCTAATTTGCTGCAAATAATATCCTGTAGCTGTGGTCATGCAGTTAAATAGTCTATGCATTGGCTAGAATTGAGAAATTAATAATATCCACAGAATTATGCAGTAAAAGATAAATGAATAATTTAATAAAAAGGTTCTATTTTAACGTCTGTAACTTATGTAGACGACAGAGAAATATGGTGAATGATGTTTATTCAAGAAAGGACACTAGAATAAACGGAAAGTGCTCCTACGATGTTCATTTAAAATACAGACAGAAAATACCCTTAGCAAGTGAAGTAAAGAAATGTTGAGAGCGTTACAAGAATGGTAGCAAAATCCCCAAAATAAGTAGACTCGCGAAAACTAAGTCCATTTCGTGATCACAATACATGAAGGATTCACCAGTTGAAAAGATTTCAGATTTCAACACGGTGATTCACAAGTTAACACACGCGGTATAAAAAATAGTAACTCATACTCTGTCTATGCGCAGTTCGGTACTGCAAGCGTAAAACGTTAAAGGGTTTACTCTGGAACACATTCAGCATCTCGAATTATGAAGTCCCTTCAGACGTATGATAGCGGCCGTTCACTGGCTCCATGATCGAATCACGCTCGTTATCACAGGCAGGTCTCCATTCTGCCAGCACTCGACTTAAAGTATCCAGAATCGCTCCCTTGAGCTTTTCCCCTCCTGGAAATTGAAATAAGAACACCGTGAATTCATTGTCCCAGGAAGGGGAAACTTTATTGACACATTCCTGGGGTCAGATACATCACATGATCACACTGACAGAACCACAGGCACATAGACACAGGCAACAGAGCATGCACAATGTCGGCACTAGTACAGTGTATATCCACCTTTCGCAGCAATGCAGGCTGCTATTCTCCCATGGAGACGATCGTAGAGATGCTGGATGTAGTCCTGTGGAACGGCTTGCCATGCCATTTCCACCTGGCGCCTCAGTTGGACCAGCGTTCGTGCTGGACGTGCAGACCGCGTGAGACGACGCTTCATCCAGTCCCAAACATGCTCAATGGGGGACAGATCCGGAGATCTTGCTGGCCAGGGTAGTTGACTTACACCTTCTAGAGCACGTTGGGTGGCACGGGATACATGCGGACGTGCATTGTCCTGTTGGAACAGCAAGTTCCCTTGCCGGTCTAGGAATGGTAGAACGATGGGTTCGATGACGGTTTGGATGTACCGTGCACTATTCAGTGTCCCCTCGACGATCACCAGTGGTGTACGGCCAGTGTAGGAGATCGCTCCCCACACCATGATGCCGGGTGTTGGCCCTGTGTGCCTCGGTCGTATGCAGTCCTGATTGTGGCGCTCACCTGCACGGCGCCAAACACGCATACGACCATCATTGGCACCAAGGCAGAAGCGACTCTCATCGCTGAAGACGACACGTCTCCATTCGTCCCTCCATTCACGCCTGTCGCGACACCACTGGAGGCGGGCTGCACGATGTTGGGGCGTGAGCGGAAGACAGCCTAACGGTGTGCGGGACCGTAGCCCAGCTTCATGGAGACGGTTGCGAATGGTCCTCGCCGATACCTCAGGAGCAACAGTGTCCCTAATTTGCTGGGAAGTGGCGGTGCGGTCCCCTACGGCACTGCGTAGGATCCTACGGTCTTGGCGTGCATCCGTGCGTCGCTGCGGTCCGGTCCCAGGTCGACGGGCACGTGCACCTTCCGCCGACCACTGGCGACAACATCGATGTACTGTGGAGACCTCACGCCCCACGTGTTGAGCAATTCGGCGGTACGTCCACCCGGTCTCCCGCATGCCCACTATACGCCCTCGCTCAAAGTCCGTCAACTGCACATACGGTTCACGTCCACGCTGTCGCGGCATGCTACCAGTGTTAAAGACTGCGATGGAGCTCCTTATGCCACGGCAAACTGGCTGACACTGACGGCGGCGGTGCACAAATGCTGCGCAGCTAGCGCCATTCGACGGCCAACACCGCGGGTCCTGGTGTGTCCGCTGTGCCGTGCGTGTGATCATTGCTTGTCCAGCCCTCTCGCAGTGTCCGGAGCAAGTATGGTGGGTCTGACACACCGGTGTCAATGTGTTCTTTTTTCCATTTCCAGGAGTGTATCATAATATATTACAACAATGCTTAAATAAAGAAATGTTATAAACATTCTGTCACATGCAGGTAATTTACAGTAATTATGAATCAAGGTTTGTCCATAAGTAAATAAGCCAGTATTCTTGCGCAGATGTGCTCATGATAAATGTCGTTAAATATCTTTTAAACAATTATGTATGCCTTCTTGAGAGAAGCATCTTTTGATTCATTTTTCAGTTGTGGCGGCCGCTAACACAAGCGACTGACCACTTTTAGATTAGCACAGTTTTTAATAGCATTTGCAACCAACATTTCAATAAAGTTACTGGCACAATAGTAAACTATTCATTAAATGAAATGATCGTATGGCATTGTTAGCCGGAAGGCCCCATGCGGGGGATTTCCGCCGCCGTATTGGAAGTCCTCTTTAGTTGACACTGCATCGGCGACTTGCGAGTCAATGATGATGAAAGACACACAACTCCCAGTCCCCTGCCAGGAATCGAACCCAGGCCCCCTGCGTGGTAGCCAGTAACGCCACCACAACGCTACGGAGGCGGACATTCCTTAAATAAAAACACAAGTATGACGTAATATGAGGTATTTATGCTTCATTCATAAATGCGGAGAATACGATGTTGTGACGAATATTTACATAATGAAAAAGGCGGGCCGGGGTGGCCGAGCGGTTCTAGGCGCTACAGTCTGGAACCGCGAGACCGCTACGGTCGCAGGTTCGAATCCTGCCTCGGGCATAGATGTGTGTGATGTCCTTATGTTAGTTAGGTTTAAGTAGTTCTAAGTTCTAGGGGACTGATGACCACAGCAGTTAAGTCCCATAGTGCTCAAAGCCATTGAAAAAGATGTGAAAAACGTCGTAAATCATGAATTAAAATAGGTACAGATACGTAGCTTTCAGGGATGATAGCTATAGTGCAATGTTATCATCTGAGATAACGTTTGTTGAAATCGCATGAAACGATTCAAAGTTGTTAATTCAGAGGGTCACTGTGCAAATATTTTCGCTGTGAGATAATAAGTTCTATAGTTTTAAAGATATTGAGATCCTGTTGGGTCACTGGATGTGCCTGATTTTTCTGAGACACCAAATGTGTTCTGATTTGCATTAATATTTGATGGCAGTTATTGTCGAATCTCAAAGAACTGTAACTTGACTATACTTATGACTGTGTGACACTTCGCCATTTGTTGAAACATCTTCTGCACAAAGGCCATGAGAGTACCAGCTTTCCAGATTCCCAGCTTGGGGATTTTCCGCACATCCAGTCCGTCCTTTGCTAACCCATGCGGCGGCCCTGGACGACCATGGCGGCCCGCCCTGCAGCGTCGTGCTATCGGCCCTGGGGCGGCACAGCTTCGCAAACACATTTATCTCGCCTTGTACTAAATCTAGGCGGCCGACTAGCGCGTCTACATGTGTGTAACGTCACAGCAGGATGTAACTAAATTCCCTTTACAGACTTAGAGGGCAGGTTCCTTACATCAAAACAAGAAAAGAAATGTCCAGTGAACCTGGGTTCTAAGATACATATCTTTACCCTCAAACGATACGGTGCGGTCCGGATCCGACCCAGCGGTTCAGTTTTCCCCTACACTGCTTTAGGCGCTCAGTGCAGGAAGTCGAGCCGACCAGGAACCCTACTAGCCAGTCGTGCTCTGCCCATTGGACTGATTGCAGGTATCGTGTGAGTGACCTTGGCTTGCTACGGGTATTCCGGGTCGTATGCGACCCGACCGTACCAGTAATGTTACTAATTTTATTGTGCATCTTTTTCACAGTTGTTATACGAACATGGCTTGGAAACAACAGTTACACACACATGGGGCAGTTCTAGCTCTGTTATGCCGCCAAGAGGATCCTTCAGACCAAGAGGACGGTGATACTAACCTGGAATAGTCTGTCTCAGAATTTGACGATGGAAGTCTTCTCAACAGTGATATAGAAGAAGATGTTTTCGACTGTGATCATGTGGGTAAGAAGCACAAGAAAGAAAAAGAAGGAACTGACGATAGAAATTTTGAGTTAGGTAGGGACGAGCAAACAATCTGCACCGACAAGCCTTTATGTTCAAAATATTCACTAACCCCTCCTCAAGTGTGATTACTCACCTGCCAGGACCTAAAGGGACCTTTTTGTCGCCGATTAAATGATAGGGAATATTGTTAGTCATACTAATAACACAAAGCTCTAGTACAGTGACCCATAAATTCAGTTTTGCATCCGACAGACGTAACTGAGATAAAAGCTTTTACTCGTCTCTTGTTTATGAGTGCTGTCTTAAAAGATTCTGACTTATGCCAAGATGATATTTTTTCCGATATGTATGAACCAGGGATCTTTCGCTGTGCTATGTCGCAGAAACGATTTACATTCCTCCTACAAAATTTGAGATTTTATGATAAAGGTACTAGGGAATTGAGAAAGGCTAAAGATAAATTTGCTGCGTTTCGCGACATATGGGATACTTTTGTAAGTCATCGTTTACAGTATTATAGCCCGTCGGAGTATTTGACGGTAGATGAAAAATTATTGAGTTTCTGCGGTGGGTGTCCCTTTAGAATGTTTATACAATCGAAACCCGATAAGTACGGTCTGAAAATAGTTTCATTGCGTGACGCCAGAACGTTCTATTTCATTTCAGGCATCCCGTATATTGGAAAAGAGCACACAAAGTACAAGGATAATTTATCCATATCAACTCAGTATGTTCTTAGACGTACGGACTCAGTGACAGGGAGGATTCGCAATGTGACAACTGATAACTCGTCTACTTCCTATGAGTTCGCAGCCAAATTGTCTGAGCGAAAACTTACATTGGTCGGCACGCTATACCACTATCGATGTTGTCACCGGCCCCAGCTGGATCCGTAAACTTCGTCAATCAAGACGACAAAATGTTGGCTTCTTTCACACCTACAAAGAATAAAAAAGTTATCCTAATATTAACCATGCACCACAGTGGAACAATAAGCGATGAATCAAGCAAGCCAGAGATTGTTGAAATCTATAACCTAACAAAAGGTTGAGTGGGCGTGTTGGACAAACTTTGCAAAGGCAAGAGTACCAAACGGAAACCCCGAAGGTGGCCATTGAGATATTTCTTCGAAATATTAGACAGCTGTGAACAGATTCATTCCCAGTACGTGCACGGGCCACGTTTCCAAAAATTCTCGCGCTAGGTTTGACCATACCCTTTATGGTAAAAAGAATGCTCAACCCACGTATTTCGAGAGCTCTTCGTATGACAATTGCCAAGGTGTTCGGAAAAGAAGAGGTTCAGTTCACTACCACACACAATCAGAATTTGCGGACAAACCGAAAAGATGTAACTTGTGTGATTCTTCGAAAGACAGAAAGGGAAATGGCTCTTGTGTCAAATGCAATTCATGCGTATGTGGTGAAAAGAGTATTGTGTGTTAAGTGTGTGACTGATGATTCTATTGAGGAAACAAATATATGATATGCGCCTTTCTATTTCTGGAAAAAATTCATTTTTACTTTATATTATATTGTGTTTCGTCAAAAAAGACACAAATTGTGTTTCAATTTGTGTAGGTTCTTTGATTTGGATTTGACGGCCACTAATGGCTAATGGTTATCTGTTATGTCTACGCCGGCCGGGATGGCCGAGCGGTTCTAGGCGCTACAGTCTGGAACCTCGCGACGGTTACGGTCGCAGGTTCGAATCCTGCCTCGGGCATGGATGTGTGTGATGTTCTTAGGTTAGTTAGGTGTAAGTAGTTCTAACAAGGGGAGGCCGCCAACTGTGAAATTCAGATTCGATTCATACTGCGCATAATAAAAGCTCATGGCCAGAGGTGTAATGTGGCAAAACAACAAAATGCACTTCTCAGCCGTTGTCGAGAAAATCGACAGTTAAACAAACCGTTGCCGTGAAATATTCTCTACGATCATCAATTTTCTACAGCGTCGTGGCGCAGCGGTACGCGCTCGGGTTCGTAATCCGAAGGTCGCCGGATCGAATCTCGCGCCATGCAACATTTTTTGTTTAGTATTAGTTTATTGTAATTCATATATATATATATATATATATATATATATATATATATATATATATATATATATTTGAATTACAAAAAAATACTTTAAAAAAAGTTGCATGGCGCGAGATTCGATCCGGCGACCTTCAGATTACGAACCCGAGCGCTTACCGCTGCGCCACGACACTGTAGGAAAATGATGATCGTAGAGAGTATTTCACAGCAACGGTTTATTTTAACTGTCGATTTTCTCGACAACGGCTGAGAAGTGCATCTTGGTGCTTTGCCACATTACACCTCTGGCCATGAGCTTTTTTTATGCGCAGTATGAATTGAATCTGAATTTCACAATTGGCGGCCTCCCCTTGTAAGTTCTAGGGGACTGATGACCTCAGAAGTTAAGTCCGATAGTGCTCAGAGCCATTTGAACCATTTTTTTGTTATGTCTACAAAAAGGAATTTTGTCATGTAGCATACTGTCAATAAAGTATATTCTCCAATAATAATACTTACTGTGTATCTATATGCAGACAAACTTCATCGAAGAGGAACCGGGTCGGATCCGTACCATCTATTTCGTCTCCAACCACCTTACCGCTTGAGGGTTAAGATCTAAGAGCACTTTTTCGTCTTCGATGCTGTGAAACACATCTCTTCTATTGCAATCTCTTTGCTGTCCATATTTTGAGAGGAGATAGTGTCAACTAAAACAAGAAAAAAAGTCTTGTAAACGTGGGCTCCAAAATTCTTATTGTAAGAGCTATGAGGACTTGCTCAAAAGAAAAGACGTGTTTCACAGTTGTGAAGATGAACGAGTACCCACAGCTCTTAAGGTACCCAATTTAGAGCTCACGCTTACTAGACCTTTATTCTAAGGAGTCGCTCATCCTGTATACATCGGTTGTCTAATGATGTTCATGTGCAGAACGAGTTACTTCTTGTAGGTAAACTTATTTTGGGTCATAGTTCCCAAATACTTCATCGTTTCATTCTGTATCAAATCGGAGCTGTATAACGATGGAAACTCTGACAAGAGACATATGAACCCTAGGCATATGAACCCTAGAAGTTTAGGTATTTCTATAGTTGGACGGTCATTCGCCCGTCTCCAGAGAACCATTTTTGTGTTGTGTCGGAGCTGCAAAAAGGTGGACTGCGCGGGAATGCGATAGTCACGAGCACCGCCGTATGGAGCTGATCCCAAGCACGGATACCGGTCGTCAGTCAGCGGAAGGGAGAGAAACAAGCGTCAGCCGCATTCGGGAGGACGACGGTTCAATCCCGTGTCCGGCCATCATGATTTAGGTTTTCCGTGATTTCCCTAAATCGCTCCAGGCAAATGCCGGGATGGTTCCTTCGAAAGGGCACGGCCGACTTCCTTCCCCGTCCTTTCCTAATCCGATGAGACGGATGACCTCGCTGTCTGGTCTCTTCCCCCAAAACAACCCAACTCCAACCCAGCGTCAGGTTTCAGAGCCCGGCATCGTCGCCGCGGTGGAAGAACCTCTGGCGTGTCACCAAGGCCCAGTTTGGCGCTGCTGCTGCTGCCGAAGTACATACAACCGTGACTTGAAGCTGAAGATTCTGGACGGTATGCACTTACTGCACGGATACGAACGAGCGAATTCTGGGCAGAGCCAAGAGCGAGGGCTTCGGGAAGCTGTGCGCTGCGGGCGTCTCTGCGGTAAGCTGTGTGGTGACAACAACCTGGTGGAGAGGATGGTGTTTTCTCCCGGCCACACGGGCAGTGATTCCAGGAGAGGCGCAGAAAGGGACTTTCGCATGTCAAGGAAAGCATTCCTCGAGTGCTTCAGCATCCGACGGTTACACTCTAGTGGTTTTGTCGTTGTATCCACCAGCAGACAACATTCTGCAGCGGAGCCAATTGTTCATGTGGTTGATTATTGCTTCCACGTGGGGCGTTTGCATCTGTGCGCCGTGATTGAGAACTGTTCAATTTTTTAAAGTGTACGCTGTAAGCGTGATTGTTTCGAGCCAAAAGTGATTGTCTTTAGTTACGCTGTGAGAGTAACTCAGTTGTTGACACAATGTAAACTAAAAATTCATTATTTTATTTGTTCTACGTAAATGATCAATTTCATGTGTTATTTTATAAGAATTTATTAAGATAAATGCGTCGATAGTGTGGTACAGCATTGTAGATAGCTTAATGTAGTAAATGTCTGTTGATAGTAGCACTAGTATACCAGTGAGCAGTCATGTGCTATGTAACTCATCTTTCGTAAGGGTAAGAGTTTCTGGCATCTTACATGTAACTGCATTTGTCTCCATTGTTATTACTGGTTATGGCCTAGAGCCATGCAGTGTAAATTTTTTATGTTGTTGCCCGATTATGTATCTTAGGACAAACGTTGGATTTTAGTTCTGTTTATTTTATGGAAGATATTTTGTTGTATTTACTATTCTGAGCCTTGTTTAATTATGGTTACAGGCTACAAAAGGATGTAAGTTTTTACTGCAATTGTCTTACTATTCTGTTAGCAGAGGTATTTTGATGGTTGATAACTGTTAAACTGAGCTCCACAGCTGCACAACTCCCAGACCTAACCGTTATATGTAGAGAACGAAATGATCAACCAAGGGAAATAACTGTATGGGACAAATAGCTGGATACGACTTACGTACCAGGATTCCGTAATTACTTTGAAAAATGTTTTAGAAGTACGGCCAGAATGTGAAATGATGCCAGGATGCAACTAGATAGCAGTGTTTGCACTCCCAGCGTAAATAAAATTATTTCAGACTGCAGCACTGTAGCGCGCTCTGGCAGCTACACTAGAACGAGAGCACGTCGCAGGTATCCGGCCGTGGCACGAGTCCCCTTAACACGGCACTTCTCCGGAACTGCCCGCTCGGCCAGCTATGGTGCTCAGTGGATAGGGAGGGAGGGGGCGGGGGCGGTGCACCTGCCAGGTGCCACGGGAGTGCTCCTGAATCGATTATTCGAACAAGGGGCGGAAGGCCTCCATCAACGAAAATGAGCTGTCGATACGCTCGCTGGGCTAATCGCCCAGGAAGCCGGTGGGAGAGGAGGAGGGCGTACGCCATTAACTCGGATGAACGCATCTTCACAAGATTGCCTATCTTTACAAGTAAAATATTCCGGAACAGTTTTGTGAAGCGTAGAGTTCGGTGCAAAACTTCTCTGTCACTCACTAGTTCATTGACAGCTACCGATTCATTAATTCCCAATATTATTAAACTAGCATACTCTTGCACATTAAATTTATAAAGGATATATGTATGTACTGCGCGCAGTCACAGTGTTTAAGGATTATTAATCTTAACACATTAATTCGTTACGATGCATTCTGAGGCACTAGTGCCAACCGTTAAAGAGCTACGCCTATGAATCATTTGAATATTATAATAGTGAATAATACAAATCACTAACTAGATTTTCTGTTATTTGGTGTATTGCCAGGTCTTCATTAAGTCCAGAATATATGGCTCTCTGCTTATAAACTGAAAACATGTATGCTGTATTTCTTGCCAAAAAATGTTTTCGTGGATGTTTTTGGTGATACTGTGCTTTTAAGGTAATTACTGCAAGTGCGCTCGCTGAAAACTGCTGTAGTCGAGCATCTGCCCTCACTTTTGTAGCATTTATCTGCACTATTCTAAGTCGTGTTTCACTTTAACACAAACCTTTTGCAAGTGAAACCAACACATCACAAAGTAACAATACATATTAACCCCAGCTGTATCTATTCTTAAGGAAAAATAGTACGGTATATTTGCACAAACCATTTCATTGTGTTCAAACCGTGATAAGAAATGAAAGCATTGCCAGATCAGTTTCCCAAATTGTCGGGCAGTTACTGATTTTTTCAAAATCATTGTCATGTTCTTGTAAGGCGTCTGGATTTTAACGGACCTTACATGAACTTTATCTGTATCGACAGTACGATACAGTATGACATCCTCAGAAAATAATAATTACATTATATCAACAAAAGTCAATTGCAGTTAATCTCATGTACCTGAAAACTAAAGAAACAATCTCTACCAATATATGGACAGTGGCATGAAAAAAAAAGTTAAAGTGAAACGCATTTTGGAGACGAACTGAGTAGGTGGACACTATCGCAAAACTCCCATTAACAAGAGAACGGTGAGCTTCAGCGCAGAAAGAGATAACGCCAGAAAAATACATTATTCCTTTTAGCAGAAATAAGGCCGGGACAGAGGGTAAGCGGCTGCACGTCATTAACAGCACTAGGCAGCGACCCAGGAGGAAAATTAAAAATGTTTATTCTCCTCTAGCGAGACGGTGATTGGCTGAAGCCATACTTGGTGACGCAGACGCGACACAGTGGGGAGATCCCCGTTATGTATAAAAGCATTTTGAGACCAAAAATTAAGGTTATCTCTCTCTTTCTCTCTTTCTCTCTCTCTCTCTCTCTCTCTCTCTTCTCGTGGCGGACCGCACAAGTGTGTGGAAATAAGCGAAGCCGTTGAGAGTTTGCTTTCTGCGAAGTGAGGACGATACGCTTCACATATCGTGGCGACAGACAGCCAAGCAGTAGTTAATTATTCCTGCGGGAATTTTTGCGGGCAGAGAAATTGTGCATGTCGCTCCCACCCATAGCGAGTGTGCAATAGCCATTATTCCGACTATGGAATGATTAACGTTCTACGGAACGCAGTAAAGTTGAGAATGAGTGAATTCAGTCAAGGCCAGAGCAGGGAATTAGCGTTTCAGCTCCAGCACAGATACAACGCCATTGCAGAGGCCGCTTGGTAAAGTACCATCGCACATTAGGCCACAGTAAATGTTGAAACTAGATTGTGCTCACTCCAATTTGCGTACGTTTTGACCATTGAATATCAAAAGCTAGGATACTAACCTACCCTCACATTGAGTACATGAGAGATTTTTCATTGGTTCAAAAAGTAAATTTGTTCTCCACCAACTTGGTGCATTGACCAGCTATGACAACGTAGATTTAAATGAACTGATGAGGATTTGTAATATTCATTCTTTCCTGTGATAAAAAATTTTCATGTGTAGAGATAACGATTTTAATAATCGTCATTTCATTATGTCCAAGAATTAAATATTTTGTTATTGATTATCAAAAGTAATTGTTGTTTACCACTTGACGCCTGTAAGCAACAGTTGATATATGTAGAACAAAAAAGGGAATAGCTGTTTTGTCTTTCTAGAATAGACCCCGAACTTTCACTTTTATTAATTCATGCATCCTAGGTACTTGACAACAGCATTTCTAATGATTTTTATTACGATCCGTACCTGATATTAGCTGCCTCACAGAACCAGGGTCATAGGTATAGAATGCCTGTTCGACACCCTGGACTTGAGAAGACAGTTCAGAGGTTTTTTCCATTTGCGCACTAAGTGGTAAGCTAGGTTTGTACACATTAATACACTCATTGTGCAGATAAAAAGGTCGGACATACGACGTTCTGAATCATGGCTTAATGGAAGTACTTCAATTTATAGACGGATTTGAACCTCTAGCGACCGATACGAATATCTGCTGCCTCACAAACACATATACATTTTCTAGTTTGATAGATCGTTTATTCTAGTCATAGTTGCAGTATAGCTCTAATGAACATATCTGCCTCCGTAGCCAAGACTGCAAGTGGTCTACTCCGAAGTAGCTGGTTGGAACCCTGGAGCTGCAAGAAACTTTCAGTACTAGTATTTCGCCAGAAAACGGAGGAGAGGCCGTTGCGGGAAGTTGCTATCAAAGATTTTGCACCAGTGTCTTGTGTCGCGTTTCCGAAAAACGAAAATGTACAGGAAGATTCCAATAATCACGAAAGCGAAGCTGGTTTTGGTGCCTTCAGTCAGTGACTGACGTATTGCGCACAGTATAATGAGATCTGCCAGTCGTTTAACGATGTTGGATTCCCAGTTGTGAGGTTTGTGACAGACACGATAGAAAACAGTGTCCATCATGAGGAACTAGGTTGCGAAGCTGGCGTCTGAAGTGGGGTATCGAGCGTGGAACTGATGCAGCAAAGCGCGATGTTAACGATCACACAATTATTGTGCCAGCGAAGCATTGTGAAAGGCAGAGTACGATAGGTGCTGAAAAACAGCAAGGCATTTCCCTCGAATGCTCAGCACGAAGTTTAGACACATGAGCCTTCAAAGTGCGGACAAAACTTTTGGCCTCACCGTTGGATTGAGGAGAAACTGGAGCCACTTCGTTATGCTGAATCCCATGTTTTGGGCAAAATTGTTGAAATTACAACGAATAAAACTGCGGGCCATTGCCTGAAACGGTACTTTGTGGCAAGCCTTCTAAACAAAAGACAAAACAGAATGCTTTGAATGCGTGGGTTCAGATGCTGTTGTCGTTAGACTTTAAATGGTTGGTTAACTGCTTTTGGAGACAATTATATGGCGTTGTATTCAATTATCTTTTAAATCAGTTGTATTTTCCTTTTACCTCTTTCCTGCTGAAACGAATTTATAACTAGTTGCACTGAATAGTTAGCATACGACCACTCGATCCAGATTGTACAAATTGCCTTCAATAATTGTAGCAACTCTCTCGTCCCTGTGTTAATGAAACCAAATCGTGATGATGCAAGACGAGCGAGTGCAATGCTTGTCATTTTCAGATGATAGTAAGTAAACTGCCCTTGTAGTCGGCCACCGTGCACAAGGTCAAGGCCAATGCAGAGATGTGAACGTACTTCAAATGGTTCAAATGGCTCTGAGCACTATGGGACTCAACTGCTGTGGTTATCAGTCCCCTAGAACTTAGAACTACTTAAACCTAACTAACCTAAGGACATCACACACATCCATGCCCGAGGCAGGATTCGAACCTGCGACCGTAGCAGTCGCACGGTTCCGGACTGCGCGCCTAGAACCGCGAGACCACCGCGGCCGGCGGTGAACGTACTGGGTACGCAAAAGGTTATGTTTATTTTTTTAACGAGTCGGCTAATTAGGAAAAGTTGTAGACAAGTTAAAGGGTCTTGAAATACATATCAAGACTGAGATCAACAGTAATTTATTTGCCTAACCATCGACATTAATCACAATTAAATTAACAGAGAGCAAAGTTCCATACAACTCAAATCAGATTACAAAATGACACAATCGTAGTGGAGAGGTACCAAAAAATGTGGAAGACTGTATGTGGTCAGCGTAGCAAGATATACTTATTTGCGCAACACGTGAGATAAAAGTTTCTATTACAGTAAGAAGCCACAAATTACAATCAAATTAAGCAACACAACTTGCGTCTCAAAGTAAGCAAGTAACGAGCTGCACATAATATGGATAGTGCTACTTCGGTTTCGGCACTTACATTCGCCTAAACAGCTGGCGTGCGCCGATTAGCACCAGATGGTAGCCAGAGATGAACCCCTCTCTGCAACGGCCCTGAGCAGAATGACCGATTCTGAATTTGCAGACCTCAGGTCTTTACTTTGAAAAAGTTCTACATTGAGGCGACGACTCCGTGCTGTTGCCAATGTGACGAGAACTGTTGCTAAATTCATGAAAAAGCAGGGGAAATTTCACGCAACTTTCCTCCGTTTGCGTACAAGACGCAAATTTGTAAACATGAAGTTGGTACTGGTACTGGGCAGAAGCAGTATTTTCATGATTGGTCAACCTTACGTGCCAAGAACACTGTTGAGAGCGACGCAATATTGTTGGTTGGACCAAATGTTTTGAGCGAAAGCAGCTGACTCTGCCACGCTGGCGAGAAGGTGCTGTGGCGTCTGCCTCTTTTATGTACGTACAGAAAGGCAAAAATGTTGTGCTCAATCATTCTCTTGTGATAGGGCTAGTGCTGATTTTGAGTGTGACCACTCGCTCTTGTTCAGGCTCGCGCTCGCGAGCAGAGCAGTTGCGGCGAGGTGGGGAGTGAGAGAAATGCGTGTGCATCATGTGGTCGCGACACAGGAAAAGCGCCAACTGTGAAATCGTACAGGATCAGTTTTGGCAGCGGCGCCATCTAGTAGCAGCACTGGCGAGTCAGTACTGTGTAACACGACAACCTCTTCGCATTTCAAACTGTAGTATGAGGAATCTTATCGTTTTACACATTCACACGCACACACACACACACACACACTCTCTCTCTCTCTCTCTCTCTCTCTCTAACGGATTCGCAAAATGTGTAATGTATTATGAGGCATTGAATACTTCCAGGAAGTTGAATTTATGAAGGCACTAATGTCTTACCATGTCAGAGAATACGAAAACGGAAAATGTGAATGATGTGAAAGTGTACAAGAGGTTTTAAAACTGAAAATGAAGCTGTCTGAAGTGGAGGAAGAATAGGGGAGGAAAATTAATTGATTCTGCTGTTTTGATGAGCTACAAAAATTCACTGCTTTTGGTTACGTCTTTGTGCCCTTACACAGAAGGTGATTAATGAAAGAATGTTTGATAGTTGTAGCTGAGCATTCATGTCAACTGCAGACAGAAGTTTCACATGGCGCCGTTATCGAACGTGACAGTCATGTGTATGACACAGATTATGACAGAAGACGTTCAGGGCCACTTTGTGAAATCTTTGTTGCACATTTTTAGCGCTCTGTGAACGTGTGAATATGACAGGCACGTAGCTCGATGTGTCATTCTCACCAGCGTTGAAGAAAATGTAGAAAATACAGATTTGTCGAGAATTTTATCAGTTTCTGTGTCTGCAGATGAAGCACCAGTCATATTAGAAAAAAAAATTGCATCGCTACCGTGGTCTTGTGGTTTGAATTGAAAGACTACAGGCGACTGCAAGTTTACACCCCGGCAACAATCGTTTTTGTAAGCCTTCCACTAGTCTACTTGACCATGTGTGTTAAACTAAATCTGCCCTCTGACAGTGGTCGCTATTGCCAGCCTGCATTGGAGACTATCACTTTGATCAGAATCTAAAATAAAAATTTACTGCTGAGAAAAATTTATAACAAGATGGCCCTGTCATTATTGTTATTATTAGTGATGGATGATTAATGTATACAAACATGGGTTTAATCTTTTATGAAAATGACGAGAGTTTATTGATTTTAAAATAGGGCAAAAAAACACAAGTAAAGGGAGATGACAAATAAATCAACAACTGTTGGAAAGACACAACAACACATTCACATTCAAAATTCACAGGAAAAACACAATGACTGACACCACAATCGCTGCAACCTCATGTCACCCAAATATCCATAAACAGGCAGCATACAGGTCAATGCTACATAGGGCAACTAAAATACCATTGAACCAAGAAAACATGCAACAAGAAATAAAGACAGTGAAAAAGATTGCAGTTGCCAATGGGTACAATGCTTCCATGGTCGACACAATCCTAGACAAAGTGAAGAAAGACCCAGGTACAAACTGCACCACACAAGAAAAAGAGAAAAACAAATATATATCTAGTATCCCATACATTGGCAATGTATCACAGAAGATTGCAAAGATTTTCAAAAATCACAAAGTAAAAATTGGGTTTTCTTCATCTAATAAACTACAACAAAAACTAATACACAATACAAAGTGTAAGCCTAATCCATACTCAGACTCTGGAATATACGAGGGCACATGCCAGTAATGCCCCATGTTCTACCTAAGACAAACAGGCCGAAATTTCAACACCAGGTCCACAGTGCACATAAAACCCTACACAAACACAACAGACACACTTCATCAGCCATAAAACAGGACACCCATTTGGGAAAGTAGAGCAAAATGTCAAAGTACTCCACCGACTACATAAAGGACATAAATTGAATTTGCTAGAAGAACTGGAGATATATTCACATTACAGAAAACATGAAGATAAAATATTAAACGTAAAACACGAAAGTGAATCAGTGAGTTTCTTCAGATGTTTCGATAGTGTACTTAAATAAAAATACACTCCTGGAAATTGAAATAAGAACACCGTGAATTCATTGTCCCAGGAAGGGGAAACTTTATTGACACATTCCTGGGGTCAGATACATCACATGATCACATTGACAGAACCACAGGCACATAGACACAGGCAACAGAGCATGCACAATGTCGGCACTAGTACAGTGTATATCCACCTTTCGCAGCAATGCAGGCTGCTATTCTCCCATGGAGACGATCGTAGAGATGCTGGATGTAGTCCTGTGGAACGGCTTGCCATGCCATTTCCACCTGGCGCCTCAGTTGGACCAGCGTTCGTGCTGGACGTGCAGACCGCGTGAGACGACGCTTCATCCAGTCCCAAACATGCTCAATGGGGGACAGATCCGGAGATCTTGCTGGCCAGGGTAGTTGACTTACACCTTCTAGAGCACGTTGGGTGGCACGGGATACATGCGGACGTGCATTGTCCTGTTGGAACAGCAAGTTCCCTTGCCGGTCTAGGAATGGTAGAACGATGGGTTCGATGACGGTGTGGATGTACCGTGCACTATTCAGTGTCCCCTCGACGATCACCAGTGGTGTACGGCCAGTGTAGGAGATCGCTCCCCACACCATGATGCCGGGTGTTGGCCCTGTGTGCCTCGGTCGTATGCAGTCCTGATTGTGGCGCTCACCTGCACGGCGCCAAACAAGCATACGACCATCATTGGCACCAAGGCAGAAGCGACTCTCATCGCTGAAGACGACACGTCTCCATTCGTCCCTCCATTCACGCCTGTCGCGACACCACTGGAGGCGGGCTGCACGATGTTGGGGCGTGAGCGGAAGACGGCCTAACGGTGTGCGGGACCGTAGCCCAGCTTCATGGAGACGGTTGCGAATGGTCCTCGCCGATACCCCAGGAGCAACAGTGTCCCTAATTTGCTGGGTAGTGGTGGTGCGGTCCCCTGCGGCACTGCGTAGGATCCTACGGTCTTGGCGTGCATCCGTGCGTCGCTGCGGTCCGGTCCCAGGTCGACGGGCACGTGCACCTTCCGCCGACCACTGGCGACAACATCGATGTACTGTGGAGACCTCACGCCCCACGTGTTGAGCAATTCGGCGGTACGTCCACCCGGCCTCCCGCATGCCCACTATACGCCCTCGCTCAAAGTCCGTCAACTGCACATACGGTTCACGTCCACGCTGTCGCGGCATGCTACCCGTGTTAAAGACTGCGATGGAGCTCCGTATGCCACGGCAAACTGGCTGACACTGACGGCGGCGGTGCACAAATGCTGCGCAGGTAGCGCCATTCGCCGGCCAACACCGCGGTTCCTGGTGTGTCCGCTGTGCCGTGCGTGTGATCATTGCTTGTACAGCCCTCTCGCAGTGTCCGGAGCAAGTATGGTGGGTCTGACACACCGGTGTCAATGTGTTCTTTTTTCCATTTCCAGGAGTGTAGTAATACACAGAAATAAGTAGAATTGTAAAACAGACGTAAGTAAATTATGATCCAAATTGGTAAGGTAAATAGCTTCTGTATAAAAGCGTATCATTCTCTGTGGTAGACCTATAATGTCATCTTTGTTGACTACTTGTAGGAGTATCTGTTTCACTGTTTTGTTTATGGAAAAGGTTTTCGATGTTTAAAAGTGTACAACAAGTTGCGTGTGATGTTTAGTGTGTGTGATACTCTGCACAAATGGACCATAAGGAAACTGCAAGTGCAAATTCTTCTAAATTTAGCCACTAACTCCACAAACAGATCGACAACCAACTAAAAATCGCGTGTTTTCTGATATATTGCAATAAAGTCAACGAAGTGAAGCAGAATCTCACACATCGACAACATCACATAGGAATGACATAACAAATACAAAAATCGCACTTGAAAATGGGAATCATTTCCAGAAACGCGTCGTGCGAAAAATAAAATAAAGAAAATCGTGACTGGTAGCAGATGAGTTATTTATAAACAAACCAACTGTTGGAAACACAAATAGAAACAGCAAATAACTAGCACTCCACTGGGTGGCGATTGGTTGGAAAAGCCTAAGGTTTATCTTTGTTTACCCTGGCTAGAAAGATGGATATTGCAAACTGAAATTATTTAACACTGAAAAGACTTCGGTGGATTTTTCTGCGAAGTTACACTATGTTGGTGCAGCTGAGAACAAGCTGCCCGAACAAGCCAGAGCAGCAGTACTATACCCCTTTCTCAACGTGTAGTGTTGTCTCAGGTGACGATCGTGGCGCAAGCGTCGGCAGAGTGGCGATATGCAGCGCCTGTAATTCGTTATCGCGGGCGATTTGTTCGACGACTAGCAATTACTGCCCGACGGAACCCTGAAATCTCGGCAGGTTCCACCGTGTGGCGCTCCCATTCGCCCGTCATACCGTGGACCAATTTGGCTCACTCGCATGGCAGTGCGCACAAGGAGATCAAACATCAAGGCGGCAGACCTGAGTTGTGTGAGTTGACTGAGGCCCAAACAGACTTCATCAAAGGCTCCCCAGTCAAGACCAGTGCCAGTGCGTAGTCACGCTCGGGATGAGTGTCCGAAGTGCAACACACTCATAACAATCGTCAACGCCAGGATTTCATTTCCAGACCAGAGTCTGAATCAGAAGTCCATTCCTCCACTCATCACCTTTCCATCAAACCTCCGTTAACTAGAAAAGTTCATGAGCGCAATCGCTCCCCGTATGGTTTCACGCCAATCACAAGGCTCCATCAGCGCCACGTGACCCCCGCCTCCACCCCCTAGCTCGTCTGCTCAACTTCCAAATCAATCATACGCAAAGTTAAAAATATACTTTTTCCTGCTGGAGAATTAGCCAGTCAATGACCCGCAAATTTCCGTGCAGGAAGCAAAAGGCGGTATGTGTTTCCCACAGCCAGGGAAACAGCATCCTGTTTCCCTGCAGCGTGTTTTGAAAGTATTCGTTTGGGCCTAAAGTGAACAACACATTTATCACAGAGATCATTATCTTCACGGGCTGAACATTACAGCATGTCCTACCAGGGGCCTTGACTGAACTAAGAAAAGGGCTTTTGTGCCCCAACGTAAACCATTTCTGAGCAGCATAAATGTTGCGTTCCATCTTAAAATTCTTCTGAATGCTCGAGGTTTTCCAAAAAATCTCAGCAGGCAGGATGACACCACCTGCGGACTCCATCTATAATGTCCGTTGCAAGGCTAACATGGAAGCTCGCGGATTTTTATGGGGGGACAGCTCTATACGCATTGGGCATTTACGATACTGTTGAAACTCCTCGGCGAGGCGACCTACTATCTCTCCTGCACCCCTTTCCCTGCCGTGGCCAAGTAGCCTGATTTTCGCCTCTTCAGCCCCAAGCAATGTCTGCACACCAATGCGAGAAATTCTTGGGACCACCATTCTTTCTCCAGTAAAGAGATGTTCCTCTCCCTAGCAGATGCACATGGCTTCCAAGCCTCGAATGTCCACTGCAAGATTTGCTGTTCTAACATTCTGCGTGGTGTCTGTCTGTTCTATATCGTGTCTCCCTACCACTTTCGCGCAACGACGCTCTCAGCGTGTTTTTTAGGGAATTGACTAGTTTGAACCTGGGACCTGTTGCTGGTAAGGAGACGCCAGACCACACATGACATGTAGAGTTCAGAAGAGTTCAGTGAGACTAGCGATGATATAAACAAATACTTAAAGATTTCAGCGCCAGCTCCACTGCACTCCCTGTAAAAGAATCTTAATACTAACTAAATTCAGTGGAAGGGGTTCAAGGCTTTCCTATTTTTAGTTAGCTGGTAAAAGAACGTCGAAAAAGCAGTTAAGTTTAGCATTGGAAATTTTATTCTACTCACAAAACATTGTTTATAAATTGCACTATTGATAAAAGGAAATGTTTTGATACAGGATGATAAAAACCAACTGCGTTCAACAAAAATGTGAACGAATATTCCCTGAGTGGGTTTCCAAGTTCTACAATGGATCGGAGGATGACCTATGCCATATCACATCTATAATCTAGGTTTAAATTAAGTTTCACAAGAGAAAAAACTATCAAAATGGTCTACAGTGACCCTCAATTATCTTTAATTACTGATCTAACTAGTCGTCAATTACAGTGGCTGATGTGGCTTCTCAGTAACTATATAACAGAAAAATCATCGCGTTTCAGATTTTTACTTCAGGTGGCAAATGTGAACACCATGAGCTTTAATTGACGATCGAAACTAGTATTAAGCAAAAATGGGGTGTAACAGATGAGACTCCTGCAGTTCTGAGTGAAGCTTTATGTGCTGTTATGCTGCATCGCGAGTATTCATTACCTTGTCGGTGTTCGTCAGGGGGTGGCGGACAGCACAGCTCCGCTCACCTAGACGTCTCAGAAGCAACTCTCCCCTAACTTCTCCTTACTACAATTTACCGAAGTTGGTTTAAATAAAACTATCTGGCTGTGTTTTCATCTGACCAATCAGGGTTTCAATGTTAACCTTAAGCTCCGCCTACAAAAATTCTGTCTATCCAATGAGAAACGTTATACTTTTCGTGGTGGGGCAATGTTTTTAAAGTTTGCAACGTAACAGAGACGCGAAAAAGTCTCACGCTAAAACTTGCAGCTGGTGTGGTCCTTTTAGTGTTATTGTAAGATCTATACTGTTCTTTTGGAGGGCTCTATCTTTTAACATGGGCTGGGGCGTTGTCCTAACGGTTAGCTGGCGACGTGGGTGTCCGTCCCTTATCGTAGGGCCTTCTAACTTAACACGGTTCTGCTCTCGGCTTCTGTTCTCGTTTCTCCCCTCGGAACTGCGTCTGTCTCACGGTGGGAAGGTATGACATGCATTTAGGCATTCTTGTGTTAGTCTGTGGTATTCCATTTGCTCACTCGTTACTCGTATTACTTTGGTTAATTTAATATCACGATGTATTCTGAGCTATGTGACATACTACTGGATTTGCTTATCATGTCAGGGTTTTCATGGAAGGTGTTGGATTTGCCTGACACCTTACACTGTTAAATAACCAAACTGACTTCTTGTTCTCAACTCCATGAAATACTATTTGAAGGAGAGTTACAATAAAGATCCCTCATACATTAACACTGTACATGCTCCCATCAACGCCTGCTCTTGTTGATAGCCGGCCGGTGTGGCCGTGCGGTTCTAGGCGCTTCAGTCTGGAACCGCGTGACCGCTACGGTCGCAGGTTCGAATCCTGCCTCGGGCATGGATGTGTGTGATGTCCTTAGGTTAGTTAGGTTCAAGTAGTTCTAAGTTCTAGGGGACTGATGACCTTAGAAGTTAAGTCCCATACTGCTCAGAGCCATTTTTTTTCTTGTTGATAACTTCCTGTTGTCTCACAGTAAATGATGTGTACAGTGCAATAACAAAATTAAAGATTAACACTGTACATTTAAATAAGTGAATGCCTGTCCTCTCTCAAAATCAGGATTCGTAGCACAACTGAATAGAAAAATACAAAAAAATCTTTCAGTACCCAGTTCGCCCTGATATGCAGCTTGAAATATATGCACAGTCATTTTAGATTTCTCCAGGAATTTGCCTAAGGATCGTTTTCCTTGTTTACACAGGTCTCTATCGTATTTCCTGTGAAGATGGAAGCGTTTACAGTGCTCGCTGCTTGCAGGCTTGCGCATACCGTCTGCTAATGGAACACGTTTGCTGTGAGACCCTGCTCTGGGGACTGTGAGGCAGCCAGCACCTTCACTGACTGCAGGAGGGTGCAGGTGCGTTTCTGGTATTCCATAGCCATGGAGCAGGTCACTTGCCAAGTTTCCCCAGAGGAGGCCCTTTTGACGTAATGAGACACACAGACTGCCTTCTGCCAACAAAACAGACCATAGAGGCGATTCCGGCGTTACGCCACCGCAGCGTCGTGAGTTTAAGACTACCTTTCCAGACCATTCCGGTATCCTCAATAAAATAACTGCAAAATAGCTGCAGAAAACAATATGACATAGCTTTGTGTCACAGTAACATCTAATCGTGACCGAAATGTAACAGTTCTTACTGCAATTTATCTCAAAATTAGAACAAATCACTGTGAACTTCGTACTTGCATTTCTATGCTTGATTTCGCAGCACAAAGTGTAAGAGGCATGTTCGGGAAGTAATGTCCGATTAGGCGCGACATGGAAACCACTGTGAAAATCCGATGGAACTTTGCACAGTTGTGTTGGGCAGTGTCTTTAGTGTGCCTGTCGATCACTTCGCGTCGCTCTTTTCAGTTCAGAGCGCAAAGTGGTCACACAGAAATGCCTAAAACAACAGTGTCTCCCGCCAACTATGTAGATCGGGTGAGAGATTTCGCTTGAAGCTATGCAGCACACATAACATAAATGTCGTACATTTCTTTCTTCAGGATAATTCTCATCCGCATTCTGCAGGGGCAATGAAGACGCTTCTGCAGCGTTTTCGATGGGAGGTATTTTATCATTCACAATACAGCCCTTAATTGGCTCCCTGCGATGTTCATCGCTACTCACATGAACTGCTGGGTACGAAGACATCATTGTGGCACAAACAACGAAGGGCAGACCAGCGTAGAGAATTGGCGGAAAGCACAGGCGGCTGCTTTCTGTGACAAGGATACTGGAAAATTTGTACGAGGGCAGTTCAATAAGTAATGCAACACATTTTTTTTGAGAAAGAGGGGTTGTTTTATTCAGCATTGAAATACACCAGGTTATTCCCCAATCTTTTAGCTACACAACACTATTTTTCAACGTAATCTCCATTCAATGCTACGGCCTTACGCCACCTTGAAATGAGGGCCTGTATGCCTGCACGGTACCATTCCACTGGTCGATGTCTGAGCCAACGTCGTACTGCATCAATAACTTCTTCATCCGCGTAGTGCGTCCCACGGATTGCGTCCTTCATTGGGCCAAACATATGGAAATCCGACGGTGCGGGGTCGGGGCTGTAGGGTGCATGAGGAAGAACAGTCCACTGAAGTTTTGTGAGCTCCTCTCGGGTGCGAAGACTTGTGTGAGGTCTTGCGTTGTCATTAAGAAGGAGAAGTTCGTTCTGATTTTTGTGCCTACGAACACGCTGAAGTCGTTTCTTCAATTTCTGAAGAGTAGCACAATACACTTCAGAGTTGATCGTTTGACCATGGGGAAGGACATCGAACAGAATAACCCCTTCAGCGTCCCAGAAGACTGTAACCATGACTTTACCGGCTGAGGGTATGGCTTTAAACGTTTTCTTGGTAGGGGAGTAGGTGTGGCGCCACTCCATTGATTGCCGTTTTGTTTCAGGTTGATGAAACATGGGTTCATCAACTGTAACAATCTTTGACAAGAAATTGTCACCCTCAGCCACATGACGAGCAAGCAATTCCGCACAGATGGTTCTCCTTTGCTCTTTATGGTGTTCGGTTAGACAACGAGGGACCCAGCGGGAACAAACCTTTGAATATCCCAACTGGTGAACAAATGTGACAGCACTACCAACAGAGATGTCAAGTTGAGCACTGAGTTGTTTGATGATGATCCGTCGATCATCTCGAACGAGTGTGTTCGCACGCTCCGCCACTGCAGGAGTCACAGCTGTGCACGGCCGGCCCGCACGCGGGAGATCAGACAGTCTTGCTTGACCTTGCGGCGAAGATGACACACGCTTTGCCCAATGACTCACCGTGCTTTTGTCAACTGCCAGATCACCGTAGACATTCTGCAAGCGCCTATGAATATCTGAGATGCCCTGGTTTTCCGCCAAAAGAAACTCCATCACTGCCCGTTGTTTGCAACGCACATCCGTTACAGACGCCATTTTAACAGCTCCGTACAGCGCTGCCACCTGTCTGAAGTCAATGAAACTATACGAGACGAAGCGGGAATGTTTGAAAATATTCCACAAGAAATTTCCGGTTTTTTCAATCAAAATTGGCCGAGAAAAGAATGTGTTGCATTACTTATTGAACTGCCCTCGTACAATGCCACGACAAATGTCTAAGTCCGAGCGGCGACTATGTACAGAGGTAGCTGGAAGGCATGGCTAACTGTTGCGAATAAAAATTTTTGATTTTTCACTGTGGTTTTCATTTCGCGACCAATCGGACCTTAGCTTCCGAGCAGCCCGCGTAGATGCCTATTCATCTGATAAAGTGTGGTTATTTGATGTCATGCATTTGCTTGCTATAATAATAATGTGGTTCCACATGCTCATGGCATGCTACAAGCCCTACTGCTTAGACTCTTTTCACATTAGGTCAGCTGTCGTTACAACTATTCTGGTTTATGAAAATTCCCTTTTCCTTTGCTATACTCATTGTTAATCGTTATGCTAAATAAGCTCTTCTTGTCTAGGATATCTTCTACACATTTAGCAGTCAAATCGCGTTACTAGTTGCATTCATGAGCCTAAACATTGAACATAAGAGTGCTTTTTTCAACTCAGGGTATATTCCTGACATACTTCTAGAGCTACTCCGTTTTTCGAAAGCAAGGAGGTCGCTTATAACGTCGATGCCTCAACCACCAGCCTCGGCAGAGTGGCCGCTTCTGCAGACCCATTCCGTTTTCCCGCCTGCAGCCCTCCTCAGATCAGCCGCCACCCAGCAAGACAAACGGACCGTTGCGCCGGTGACAAATGCTGCCCCCTCCCCTCCCCTCCTCTCGACGCTGTGGCGCCCGCATTGTTTGCAAGCGCCGGAGCCAGAGCAAACGCGCCGATGATAGCGCCGTCCCGCTGAACGGCTGTCAACAAAGGGCGCGTCCGCTTTGTGCAGGAGAACCTCTCAGAGCCACTTCGGTTTCTCGCAACTTGTTTGAAAAGAGCAGAGAAGAGGGACGTCTCTCACTAGCTTGCTCGGGTCTGTTTGTTTTTCGCCACCGCCCCGGCGAACTGTTCTAATATGCAAATATGTCATAAAAGCGAATGAAAAGTCAACATTGCGTCTGAAGTGAGGGAACCCAGACAATGTTGCTTTCTCTTGTAAACTCTACTCACTTTCGACTAATAACGTTGGTGTTAAAAGTTGTGAGCAAAATAGCAGAGGGTTGGGTAAACGTGTAATTCAGCAGAAATTTTTACTCGAACACATTCGTAAGGTGTGGTTACACACCTTTCTAGCAATGGGTGAGAATTGTAAAAATATGGCAACATTTGCAAATAACAATCAAAAAATAGTCGGAAGCGACAAGTATTTATGGTTGAAGCAGAACAAAGTTTATTTTATTAAATAAAATTGCATTCACTGAGATTGCTGGCCTCACAATAAAAAAAAAAAAAGAAAAATTGTTCTGACACGGACAATTCGCCCTTAAAGTTCACGTATGCATGCAGCAATTTCAGAGTCCGATCTTGCCTTTAGTTCAAGAAAATCGGAAATCAGAGCCCATTAAATGATTCTGTAATCACCGAAAATCGCTAAGCGGTAATAAAATTGATCAAAAATAACCATTTACAAACTCCTAACATGCTAGAGTAAGTGCAGGGCAGCAGCTTGGTTAATCAATACAATGGAAAAACAGTATAAATTGCAAGTTTCACTTTTATCTACCTGATGACTAGTTTCAGGTCGGGCACCATTTTTAAATCATCTAACTAGTCAAAATGGCATTTCCCCAAATATAAGAACCATGTCAAGATAGCAACATATACATATGAACAGTCACAGAGCTTGTGTGTGTCCTCTGTAACTGTTCATTTGCACTTTGTTGGTATCTTCATACGGTTCTTTATATTTTGTGGAATGCCAGTTGTACTATCTGGATGATTTGAAAATGGGTGCCGACCAAAAAATAGTCATCAAGTAAATAAAAGTGAAATATGCAACTTTGACTGTTTTTCCGTTGTATTAATATCCATTTAGTTTCTCATTAGTGCCAGTAGTTGGCGAGGAAGGAATTTTAACAGGCTTCAGTTCACTGCAGCCATCGCGAGACAAAGCAAAACGTAAAGTTTGAGCTCGCTTCAGTGTCGAAGAACCACCGAAAGTTAAAGTTATCGTAATCTGCGAATAGCTATCGCTCACGAGTCGCTTATAAAGTGTCACTGACATCATACTGCCCTGTTCGTCACAACGAAAATTTCTGTTATTGTTAACATCCTGTTATCGCAAATATAACATTAAAACTATATTTGCCGCCTACAAACAACGTTGTGAGTCCAGAGGTTATTTTGTTATTGACAAAATACTCGTAAAAGTCATAAAACCTTTTTACAACATGGGTTCACATAAGCAATACATGCCTCTCAGTTAGCACGAGTATTAAGTGGACACTTACTCCGAATCGTCTTTTGACTGCCTTTCACCTAGTGCCGTAATAATTGACAATGCATGTACCCTACTCTCCTGGCAAAAGCTTTATTACTGGCCGATGTGCATACATTTAATGTTATGTTAAAAATACTGAATACTGTAAAATCACTGACACAGGGAACAGGTAATGTATGGACACACCCTGTGATGACTTCATACGCATGTTACTGTGGAGAACTGTGTATTCTGTTGTGTAACTAAAAAAATTGTTTCTTGCTTGTAACGTTACAACTATTTAGTATTTTAAAGTATGGTACGTACATTTTATAATATCAAAAAGTATAATTCATTTAATACCTCGTTTGAGTTAGTAGCACCTCAGGTTCTCATACAATTAATTTGTTAAGGAAATTAGCCTAAATGACAACGATTAATAATGCTGTAGCTGGCATAGTTCTTAGCGTATAGAAAAGTTTTAAGCGGCAACTTACGCTTTCTAATTAATGTAGCGTTACTGGATCGTTCTAAATATTCAGGATTTTTACGTAGTGTGTTCCGTGTGTGTGGGAAACACGTGTCCTGGCGGTAGGGAAATCCACCGCGTGTTTAGTGTCTCTCGCGACTTGCCGTATAGAGTAAACCTGTGCTCTTCCTCATCATCCATTACGTTACATTCTGGACCATGAAAATAGTGCAAATGTGAAGTATTTATATTGATTTTTTAATGTAACACAAGTACTTAAGTTCCTTGGAAATGAATCGAATTAACATCTCACGAAATGTTGGAGATGATGTTGGAATCAAATGACTGGTAAGTGATGCCTTTAATGCACAATGTTGCTGATTTGGTCTTCAGTCCGAAAACTTATTTTATGCAACTCCCCACGCTAGTCTACACCGTGCAAGGCTCTCCATCTCTCTATAACTGCTACAACTATATCCAATTGAACCTACTTACTATATGCATACCTCAGTCTACCTTTACACTTCTTACAACCCACACTTCCGTCCATTACCAAACTAACAACTCCTTGATGTACTAGTGTGTGTCCTGTCAACTGATCACTTCTTTTTGTAGATTTGTGCAAGAAATTTATTTACTGCCCGATTTGATTTGGTACGTTTTCATTTGATATCCAACCTACCTATCTAATCTCCATCATTCTTCTGTAGAACCACACTAAAATGCATGTGCTGTTTATCGTCCACGTTTCACTTTCGTGCAGTGGTGCACTCCAGACATCTATTTTTGTAAAAGGACAACCTGTTGCTGAAATTTATCTTCAATGTTGGCATATTTTTCTTCTTCAGAAACACTTTCCTTGCAATTCCAAGCCTGCCTTTTATATCCTCTGTACTTCTCCATCGTCAGTTATTTTGTTGGCCACATAGCGAAACTCATCTATTACTTCGTGTCTCTTTTTCTAAACTAATTCCCTCCAGCACTTGATTTAATTCGGCCACATTCATTAATCCTTGCTTCAGTTAGGTTTATATTCATCTAACTACTAGTCTTCAAGACTTTATGCATCCAGTTCAGCTTGTCTTCCAAGCGCTCGCCGTGTTCCCAGAATTCAATGACATCGGTAAACCTCAAACATGTATTTCTTCTCTTTGAACTTTAATTCCATTTCCAAATTTCCCCTTGATTCCCTTTACTGCTCGTTCATTGTATAGACGGGGATGGGCTATAACCATGTCTCGCTCCTTTCTCAACTAGTGCTTCCCTTTCGTGTCCTTCGATTCATATAATTGGAGTCTTGTTTCTGTACAAGTTGTATATAACTTTTCCCTCCCCGTATGTTATTCGTGCTACTTCAGAGCTTGAA
The DNA here is from genome assembly GCF_023898315.1 of Schistocerca nitens. Classification (NCBI taxonomy): domain Eukaryota; kingdom Metazoa; phylum Arthropoda; class Insecta; order Orthoptera; family Acrididae; genus Schistocerca; species Schistocerca nitens. The sequence goes on along the minus strand of NC_064614.1, from coordinate 583,901,154 downwards.
AGAGTGTTTTACAGTTAACTTCGTCCGCGCCGATAGCTGAGTCGCCGGCACGGTAGCTCAGCGTGTTCGGTCAGAGGGTTAGCTGCCCTCTGTAATAATAATAAAAAAAACTGAGTTAATCGATAAACAACGAACTTAAACGGATGTCTTACGACGTCCGCCCCGAGCAGATGCTAACAAAATGAGATTAAAAAAAAAAGTGGTCAGCGTGACGGATTGCCGCCCTACGGCCCCGGGTTCGATTCGCGGCAGGGTTGGGGATTTTCTCCGCTCAGGGACTGGGTGTTGTGCTGTCTTCATCGTCATTTCATCCCCATCCGGCGCGCAGGTCGCTTAATGTGGCGTCGAATGTAATAAGACCTGCACCAAGGCGGCCGGAGCTGCCCCGCAAGGGGCCTCCCGGCCATTGACGCCAAACGCTCATTCCCATTTTTTAAAAGTTAACTTCGCCAACGTTTTTTCTAATTCTACAATATACATTAATAAATAATTAAAAAGTCTGATGCTTAATGTATCCTACACAATGGGGCCACGTTCTCACAACATAGATCAGACAGAATCGAATACTACGCACAAGTTAACAGTAATCTGTATGATTTAAAACGGGAAAGGCTGTCAGGATGGTTGATGTAAATTATTAAAATACACTGCTTATTAATTGCTAAAGAACTACTGACCCTTGCTAAGGAAGAACTGCCAATTGTTAAGCGGAATCGACAGTTGTTGAGGAACACCCAACCACTGATAGCAAAAGGAAAAGTAGAGAGCAGGACGTGTTAACTGTACCGAAGCCTGTGCACGAATGCTCTGTACGTATCCATGCAGTACGCTGAATGACGAAGTTTGTTGTGGAACCGGTTAGTGCAACATCCCGTGTGGCACGGCAACATGTCTGCAAGACATCATCTAAGTGCTTGTGATAGTGGACGAGCAGCTGGATGACTCAGAGCTGGTCAAAGTTCAAAAAATGGTTCAAATGGCTCTGAGCACTATGGGACTCAACTTCTGAGGTCATTAGTCCCCTAGAACTTAGAACTAGTTAAACCTAACTAACCTAAGGACATCACACACATTCATGCCCGAGGCAGGATTCGAACCTGCGACCGGAGCGGTCTCGCGGTTCCAGACTGCAGCGCCTAGAACCGCACGACCACTTCGGCCGGCCCCGTCAAAGTGTCACTACTGTGGCCACAGTAATAGGTAAGTCCAAATGTGTCATCTCGCGATTAAAAAAAGACCGCTGAAGGTGGAAATGCTATGCAGAACCATGTCGGCGGTCGTAGACGGACCGCCGCACCGCAAGAGGGTCGATACGTAGCCCTAGTGGCGAAAAGAAATAGACACCTCACTCCTAGGTAGGTCACTGCAGACATTGCAACTGTTACCGGTATTAGTGTATCTGCCAGAACCATTTCGTGTCGATTAAATCAAGCTTGTATGTACGCTAGGAAGCCTGTTAAATGCATCGCATTTCAACCATCCCTCTGTCAAGAAAAAGTTCTTTGGCGTAGGGAGCATATTGGTTTGGTTCAGCAGCAGTGGCCCAGAGTGCTGTCTCAGCTTCATTGTGGCAAGTGATTCTCGCCGCCACCAGGTAGTGTGGAGAAAGAGGGGAACAGGATACACACCTCAGCACGTTCATGGCGTGGGCAGGCATTGTCCACAAAGGTCGAACGCCGCTTCATATCTTTGTGGGCACCATTAAAGCTCCTTGATACTGCAGACAGATTATTCTGGATCGAGTCCGTCTGTTCAGGGGTGCGGTAGGACCCGACTTCCTGTTTACGGACGACAATACCCTCTCACACAGGGCCGATGACGTATCGGACTGACTGGAGAGTGAAGATATTGAATGTATGGAATGGTCTGTGTATTCCTCGGAACTTAACCCTGTGTAGCATGCCTGGGATGCTCTTGGCAGTCGTCTCTCTCAGCTAACACTCTCTCCCCGGAACGTACAAAAACTGAAAACCGTCTTGAGAGAGTAATGGGACAATATCCCTCCAAGACTCCTCAGCAACCTGATAGCCAGCAAGAAGAAAAGATGCAAAATCGAGAAAAAAAGAGCGAAGATTCAAAATGTGCGAGAGAAACACGTGTGCCTCAAAAGAGAAAGTGAACGTTGGTAGATCTGTTCCACCACGTATCTTCAGACACTATATGTTTGATTGCAAGCAATATCATCGACCAATGTTTTACCTGTATTTGCTGAAGTACCAGCAACTAGCGAAGATAAATATGCGAGCAACAGTATGGACAGTTATACTAGATCCACTGGATATAGGTAACTGAGAAGACATTATTGATATTCCTAGGGATAGTTTGCAGTTCGGAACACACTCAGGTCGGATCTAGGAAAAAAGCAGAAAGCGCATGCCCCGCTTGTGGCAAGTATTTATTACCATCGACAGTGACATTACTCGATGTGGCACACACACACACACACACACACACACACACACACACACACAGACACACAGAGAGAGAGAGAGAGAGAGAGAGAGAGAGAGGGGGGGGGGGAGACAGAATGTACAAGGAAGACAAAATAACGAAATGGAGTATGGAAGAGCATAAAATTAATAACAAAGCTTCCATAATATGTCCCATTTACTCTGCACGAAGGTCAGATACACAATGACAACTCATCGACGTCGAGACCATTATGGACGAAGCTGTAGCTCCGATGGAAAACGATGAAATTAGAAAATGGACGTTACCTTGTTTAAGGAACCATTCCTGCCGTAGCCTAAAATGGTTAAGAGATGCCACGGAAAACCTAAGTTGGCCGGAGTGGCCGAGCGATTCTAGGCGCTAAAGTCTGGAACCGCGTGACCGCTGCTGTCGCGGGCTCGAATCCTGCCTCGGGCATGGATGTGTGTGATGTCCTTAAGTTAGTTAGGTTTAAGTAGTTCAAAGTTCTAGGGAACTGATGACCTCAGAAGTTAAGTTCCACAGAGCTCAGAGCCATTTGAACCATTTTTTTGAAAACCTAAATGATAATACCAGGGCCAATGTTCGATATCTCCTCATCTCGAGTCAACATTCCTAACTATTGTGCTATTTCACTTGGTCAGATACTCGCAGTCGTAGGCTCCATGCGGAAACAAGTTATCAGAATCACGTATTACGCTAAGAGATAATCAGTCCGGGTTGCTCGTACAGCGCTGATTTCATATATATCATCCTCGAATTAGTTCTTGGTTTTATTTAAATTTTTTACATTCCTATCCGAGTAAATGTTGTGTTCACCACCTGTGAGAATTTAAAACTATGAACTGAGCTGGGACTCGACGCTGGACGACTGCTTTCGCAGATCAGCCACTTCTTTCTACGTGAAGCATCAGAGCAGACAGTTTTGCTTGCCACTGGCTCCGCTCCATTCCCTCGCAAGTACGTCTCGGTGAGAGCCTTTCGCACTAAATCAAGAAAAGTTGGTTAAAATCCCTGCAGCCATCGTCGTCACGGGACACGGCGTTCGTGAGCAACCACGCTGTCACCGTACCCGTACACCATGCTGCTGGTACCGTAACGGGTACGCAGCAGGCCACGCCCACTGGCCGACGCAGTGCGGGCGGCAGCTGCGGTGGACCGGTTTGGCTCAGTCTGAGGCTGGGAGATAACGTGAGAGCGGACGGGGGCGGCTGTACTGGGGGCGTAGCTCAGATGGTAGAGCGCTCGCTTAGCATGTGAGAGGTACCGGGATCGATACCCGGCGCCTCCAGAAATAATTTTAAGGATTATTATCCATGCTTAAAGCCCTCTAACTGAACCAGCTACTAATTAAATTGAAGCGCATGTCAAGTAGAACGGAATGGACAGTGTCTTGAAAGGAGGATATAAGATGAACATCAACAAAAGCAAAACGAGGATAATGGAATGTAGTCAAATTAAGTCGGGTGATGCTGAGGGAATTAGATTAGGAAATGAGACACTTAAAGTAGTAAAGGAGTTTTGCTATTTAGGGAGTAAAATAACCGATGATGGTCGAAGTAGAGAGGATACAAAATGTAGACTGGCAATGGCAAGGAAAGCGTTTCTCAAGAAGAGAAATTTGTTAACATCGAGTATAGATTTAAGTGTCAGGAAGTCGTTTCTGAAAGTATTTGTATGGAGTGTAGCCATGTATGGAAGTGAAACATGGACGATAACTAGTTTGGACAAGAAGAGAATAGAAGCTTTCGAAATGTGGTGCTACAGAAGAATGCTGAAGATAAGGTGGGTAGATCACGTAACTAATGAGGAGGTATTGAATAGGATTGGGGAGAAGAGAAGTTTGTGGCACAACTTGACTAGAAGAAGGGATCGGTTGGTAGGACATGTTTTGAGGCATCAAGGGATCACAAATTTAGCATTGGAGGGCAGCGTGGAGGGTAAAAATCGTAGAGGGAGACCAAGAGATGAATATACTAAGCAGATTCAGAAGGATGTAGGTTGCAGTAGGCACTGGGAGATGAAGAAGCTTGCACAGGATAGAGTAGCATGGAGAGCTGCATCAAACCAGTCTCAGGACTGAAGACCACAACAACAACAATGTAATTTTGTGACATTTCTCTCTCTGCAGCAAAAGTGTTCGAAAGAAAAGCACGCCTTTTTTTGCTTACTGAGTCTGCGAACGAAAAATACTTCGTTTTTGAAACCGTCTGGTATCTAAAGTTAAGTATATTAGAATGCTGTAATCAAACCACACATTTGTAAACATTGTGTAAATCGTTTCTCTCCTGGCGCCATTCCTTCAAGACCCGAGCTGGATCCGCCACAGAACACGTCGCGTGGTGGGCTGACCACGCGGTCATAAATAGCTGTACAGCTGCAGTCATTTTCCGATATACCGGGTGATCAAAAAGTCAGTTTAATATGAAAACCGAATAAATCACGGAATAATGTAGATAGAGAGGTACAAATTGACAGACATGCTTGGAGTGACATGGGGTTTTATTAGAACCAAAAAAATACAAACGTTCAAAAAATGTCCGACAGATGACGCGTCATCTGATCAGAATAGCTATAATTAGCATAACAAAATAAGACAAAGCAAAGATGATGTTCTTTACAGGAAATGCTCAATATGTCCACCATCATTCCTCAACAATCGCTGTAGTCGAGGAATAATGTTGTGAACAGCACTGTAAAGCGTGTCCGGAGTAATGGTGAGGCATTGGCGTCGGATGTTGTCTTTGAGCATCCCTAGAGATGTCGGTCGATCACGATACACTTGCGACTTCAGATAACCCCAAAGCCAATAATCGCACGGACTGAGGGGTCTGGCCAAGCATGACGAAAGTCGTGGCTGAGGACACGATCATCCCAAACGACGCGCGCAAGAGATCTTTCACGCGTCTAGCAATATGGGGTGTGTGTGTGTTTTTTTTTTTTTGTTCTAATAAAACCCCATGTCATTCCAAGCATGTGCGTCAATATTTACCTCTCTATCTACATTATTCCATGGTTTATTAAGATTTCAAATTTATACTGACTTTTTGATCACCCGGTACTGTTGTTGTTGTTGTGGTCTTCAGTCCTGAGACTGGTTTGATGCAGCTCTCCATGCTACTCTATCCTGTGCAAGCTTCTTCATCTCCCAGTACCTACTGCAACCTACATCCTTCTGAATCTGCTTAGTGTATGCATCTCTTGGTCTCCCCCTACGATTTTTACCCTCCACGCTGCCCTCCAATACTAAATTGGTGATCCCTTGATGCCTCAAAACATGTCCTACCAACCGATCCCTTCTTCTGGTCAAGTTGTGCCACAAACTCCTCTTCTCCCCAATCCGATTCAGTACCTCCTCATTAGTTATGTGATCTACCCATCTAATCTTCAGCATTCTTCTGTAGCACCACATTTCGAAAGCTTCTATTCTCTTCTTGTCCAAACTATTTATCGTCCATGTTTCACTTCCATACATGGCTACACTCCATACAAATACTTTCAGAAAAGACTTCCTGACACTTAAATCTATACTCGATGTTAACAAATTTCTCTTCTTCAGAAACGCTTTCCTTGCCATTGCCAGTCTACATTTTATATCCTCTCTACTTCGACCATCATCGGTTATTTTGCTCCCCAAATAGCAAAACTCCTTTACTACTTTAAGTGTCTCATTTCCTAATCTAATACCCTCAACATCACCCGACTTACTTCGACTACATTCCATTATCCTCGTTTTGCTTTCGTTGATGTTCATCTTATATCCTCCCTTCAAGACACCATCCATTCCGTTCAACTGCTCTTCCAAGTCCTTTGCTGTCTCTGACAGAATTACAATGTCATCGGCGAACCTCAAAGTTTTTATTTCTTCTCCATGGATTTTAATACCTACTCCGAATTTTTCTTTTGTTTCCTTCACTGCTTGCTCAATATACAGATTGAATAACATCGGGGAGAGGCTACAACCCTGTCTTACTCCCTTCCCAACCACTGCTTCCCTTTCGTGTCCCTCGACTCTTATAACTGCCATCTGGTTTCTGTACAAATTGTAAATAGCCTTTCGCTCCCTGTATTTTACCCCTGCCACCTTTAGAATTTGAAAGAGAGTATTCCAGTCAACATTGTCAAAAGCTTTCTCTAAGTCTACAAATGCTAGAAACGTAGGTTTGCCTTTCCTTAATCTTTCTTCTAAGATAAGTCGTAAGGTCAGTATTGCCTCACGTGTTCCAGTATTTCTACGGAATCCAAACTGATCTTCCCCGAGGTCGGCTTCTACCAGTTTTTCCATTCGTCTGTAAAGAATTCGTGTTAGTATTTTGCAGCTGTGGCTTATTAAACTGATTGTTCGGTAATTCTCACATCTGTCAACACCTGCTTTCTTTGGGATTGGAATTATTATATTCTTCTTGAAGTCTGAGGGTATTTCGCCTGTTTCATACATCTTGCTCACCAGATGGTAGAGTTTTGTCAGGACTGGCTCTCCCAAGGCCGTCAGTAGTTCCAATGGAATGTTGTCTACTCCGGGGGCCTTGTTTCGACTCAGGTCTTTCAGTGCTCTGTCAAACTCTTCACGCAGTATAGTATCTCCCATTTGATCTTCATCTACATCCTCTTCCATTTCCATAATATTGTCCTCAAGTACATCGCCCTTGTATAGACCCTCTATATACTCCTTCCACCTTTCTGCTTTCCCTTCTTTGCTTAGAACTGGGTTTCCATCTGAGCTCTTGATGTTCATAGAAGTGGTTCTCTTATCTCCAAAGGTCTCTTTAATTTTCCTGTAGGCAGTATCTATCTTACCCCTAGTGAGATAAGCCTCTACATCCTTACATATGTCCTCTAGCCATCCCTGCTTAGCCACTTTGCACTTCCTGTCAATCTCATTTTTGAGACGTTTGTATTCCTTTTTGCCTGCTTCATTTACTGCATTTTTATATTTTCTCCTTTCATCAATTAAACTCAATATTTCTTCCGTTACCCAAGGATTTCTACTAGCCCTCGTCTTTTTACCTACTTTATCCTCTGCTGCCTTCACTACTTCATCCCTCAAAGCTACCCATTCTTCTTCTACTGTATTTCTTTCCCCCATTCCTGTCAATTGTTCCCTTATGCTCTCCCTGAAACTCTGTACAACCTCTGGTTCTTTCAGTTTATCCAGGTCCCATCTCCTTAAATTCCCACCTTTTTGCAGTTTCTTCAGTTTTAATCTACAGGTCATAACCAATAGATTGTGGTCAGAGTCCACATCTGCCCCTGGAAATGTCTTACAATTTAAAACCTGGTTCCTAAATCTCTGTCTTACCATTATATAATCTATCTGATACCTTTTAGTATCTCCAGGGTTCTTCCATGTATACAACCTTCTATCATGATTCTTAAACCAAGTGTTAGCTATGATTAAGTTGTGCTCTGTGCAAAATTCTACCAGGCGGCTTCCTCTTTCATTTCTTAGCCCCAATCCATATTCACCTACTACGTTTCCTTCTCTCCCTTTTCCTACACTCGAATTCCAGTCACCCATGACTATTAAATTTTCGTCTCCCTTCACTATCTGAATAATTTCTTTTATTTCATCATACATTTCTTCAATTTCTTCGTCATCTGCAGAGCTAGTTGGCATATAAACTTGTACTACTGTAGTAGGTGTGGGCTTCGTATCTATCTTGGCCCCAATAATGCGTTCACTAAGCTGTTTGTAGTAGCTTACCCGCGTTGCTATTTTCCTATTCATTATTAAACCTACTCCTGCATTACCCCTATTTGACTTTGTGTTTATAACCCTGTAGTCACCTGACCAGAAGTCTTGTTCCTCCCGCCACCGAACTTCACTAATTCCCACTATATCTAACTTTAACCTATCCATTTCCCTTTTCAAATTTTCTAACCTACCTGCCCGATTAAGGGACCTGACATTCCACGCTCCGATCCGTAGAACGCCAGTTTTCTTTCTCCTGATAACGACATCCTCTTGAGTAGTCCCCGCCCGGAGATCCGAATGGGGGACTATTTTACCTCCGGAATATTTTACCCAAGAGGACGCCATCATCATTTAATCATACAGTAAAGCTGCATGCCCTCGGGAAAAATTACGGCCGTAGTTTCCCCTTGCTTTCAGCCGTTCGCAGTACCAGCACAGCAAGGCCGTTTTGGTTATTGTTACAAGGCCAGATCAGTCAATCATCCAGACTGTTGCCCTTGCAACTACTGAAAAGGCTGCTGCCCCTCTTCAGGAACCACACGTTTGTATTAAACTCTAAATTGACGCAGATAATTTGAGGCCCATTGCTTTGATCCATCGTTAACTGATTCTTCCCTCGCTTCAAGGTAGAACAACTTGGGAACTATCAATGAAAAGCACACTAATTTGCGCATTCTACACTATTAATTTAGTCTGTTGAACTATTTTTCGCTTACTAGGCCATCGTCAGACATTAACTGACGATCGTCAGCAAAGAGGGCACAATATTCGTGAACAACATTGGAAAAGATGTTACACATCAAAAGTGACAGTGCAACGGTAACGCAATTAAAAACGTTAAAGTTAAACAGTAAATAAATACAATGCATACAATGTAGAAAAAATTAACATTAAACTTGAACAAAAAAGAAAGACAATGCCCACATAATTTAAATTAACTGAACAATTCCAATAAAGTAAAATTAGTACGTGACGAGAATAATGAAGAATAGCTTGCAGAAGTATTGAAGGTGATATAGAAACAGAGTAAAAGAGAGGAGCGACAATTGCAACAACAGAATACATGGAGTATATAGAAAGTCATAATAAAATAAATAAATGCCGGAAAAATGGAGGAACAGAATGTAACAACAGTGTGGGAAGCATTGAAGAACTGTGAGGATTAAGTGAAATTTAGAAAAGAGGAAATATTGAGCTGTATTTGGTTATTCAATACTAAATCAAGACTGTGAGCCAAGGCCACATATTTGTTGATTTCCAGGGCTTAAAATAGGTTCCTTTTTTTGCGTTTTATAAGTGCAGGGCATAAAACAGGCTGCTAGCAGCGGTCCTCGCTCAGCAGACACTCAGCAAATGTGTAGTCATAAATCTGCAACTTCCAGTTGCGTTCAGTTCTCTGGCTCATTGATCAATATAAAACTTACAATCAGGAATACTAATTTTGTATACCCCCTTCCCCCCCCCCCTCTCCCCCCCCCCCCCCGGTTGGCTAGCTGGGTTTTACCATTACCACTGAAAATATGCTGGGATGTAGAGTTCCTAACGTCGTAGAAAATATTATAGTTGCAGGAGTTCAGTGTTTTTCCTACACTCTGTGATACTTGTCTTAGGTATGAGGCTGTACACTACTTCCTAAAAACATTGGAAGGAGCAGCAGAAGGAACTTAAGGAGGGGCATAATTTCAGTTTTTGTTTCTGATGCAAGATGTGGTCAGTCAAGACGGGGTTATAGATGTTGGCTGAATCACTAAATTCTATTGTGTCTAACTTTACTTTGAAATCGCCTTTTGATGAGTTCCATAATACCTGAATATTACGACAGATTTAAGTTAATCCTTCTGTGTGCAGCAAGAACTGATCTTACCAAAACAATGACCTCAGCATTCAATTCGCCTAATTCCTTACCTAGTGGACATATCACGCGGCGAGAACATCTAAAAAAACTCATTCCCAGAGTTTTGATGAAGGTAATACCGTGTAAACAGCTTCACCTGGGCATACTATGGTTGTGCAGGCGGGAGAAGAGTACTCTCCGTCTGTGGAGATGAACGTAAACTGATAAGACAGCGTGTTGTGTTGTAGTGTATGTATTTATCAGACGACAGTAAGTTATTGACGCAACTAAAGGACTATCATGTCGTGGGATTTGCTGGTAGCAGACAGAAAATCAACGTGCTACAGTTCGCTGATAGTACAGTAGTGGTTGCCGAAAGAGAACGGAGACTAAGTCGGCTACTTATTGAAATGGTGCGAGTGGTAGCTGGTGATTATACAAAACACGTAAACATAAAGAAGGATACGGTAAGTATGCGCACAACAGGTGGAAAATATTGTATGGCTGTGTGTTAAGCTTGAACAACAGACACTTCAAGAATTGGGTGGATATAGCTATGTCGGAAATAGATAAACACTTCACGTGCAAGGAAGTCACGGCTTTCTATAAAGAAAAACAGTTACCAATGTTAAAAATATTCTATATACAACCCGAGGACAAAAAAGGTTCATGAAAAGCTGTGTTCGGAGTACAGTTCTAGGCCTATATGAGTGCGAAACGTGGACAATAGAGAAGGCAGATAAAGAATAGATGCTTTTGAGATGAGGTGTTGCAGAAGAATTCTTAAGATGAGCAGATCAATAAGTAATGAGGAGGTGTTGAGTCAATAAGTAATGAGGACGTGTTGAGACGGAGAGAAAATAAATTGGTGACAAATTGACCAAAGGAAGGGATCAGTTGAGAGGATACACCGTGAGGCATCAGGGAACCTTTAGTAGTAATGACTAAATACTTAGGGATTACAATTACAAATAACATAAATTGGAACGATCACATAGATAATGTTGTGGTTAGAGCAAACCAAAGACTGCGATTCATTGGCAGTACACTTAGAAAGTGCAACAGGTCTACTAAAGAGACTGCTTACACCCCGCTTGTCCGTCCTGTCCTGGAGTATTGCTGTGCGGTGTGGGATCCGCATTACATGGGACTGACAGATGACGTCGAAAAAGTACAAAGAAGGACAGCTCGTTTTTTATCATCGCGAAATAGCGGAGATAGTGCCACAGACATGATACGTGAATTGGAGTGGCAATCATTGAAACAAAGGCGTTTTTCGTTGCGACGGGATCTTCACATGAAATTTCCATCATTGAACCCTCTTCCAGCCACTTTATTGTGAATAACGAGAGTAATCACGTAGATGTAGATGAAGAGAATGCGCGCGCGCGCGCGCGCGCGTGTGTGTGTGTGTGTGTGTGTGTGTGTGTGTGTGTGTGTGTGTGTGTGTGTGTAGTAAGCAGGTGAAAATGGGTATAAGTTGCAATAGTTATGCAGAGATGAACATTGTTCCACAAGACGAACTTGCCTGGAAAGCTACCTCGGACAAGTCTTCGGACTGATGACCACAACAACAAAAATCGTGGTAAGAAAAACGTTGTAGGAGAGTCATTCGTCTTTGACAGCTCATTTTTACTCACGTACACTATGTTTAGTCACACCTGAAGAGCAAAACTTTACTGCTCAGCGCGCCGAGAAACAATAACTGATAAATAATTAACAGATAACAATTACATGTTATGTTCAAATAATAATAGGTTCGTAGTATACTATATATCATCTATTTTGATTTTTCTGGCCATTATGAATCTACTGCAAAATTGATGACAGAGTTTGTGGTGTTACAACGTTTGTGTGTGTGTACTGCGTGCGTGTGTTTGATTGCGCGCGTGTTTGCGCGCGTGCAATGAGCATTAGCCTCATATCATTATTAAATAACTTCTCTGTAAAACAGTATTGTACGCTGGGGCTAATCCCTATGAGTTAGTACTGTTTTAAACAGAGTGGCTTTGTATTCGGGATCGTGGAAGCCCCGATCTTCATCCAGCCATCCTGATTTAAGTTTTCGGTAGTTTTCCTAAATTATTTCAGATAAATGCCAGGATGTTGCCTACTGTAAGTCCATGGCTGACTACCTGTCCCATCATTTTCATTCTTGAACTGTACGTCTGTATATGCAAATGCGAATTGCTTTAATTTTGTTGTTCCTAAATCGTAATACCACGGCATGTGGAATGTCATTGTAAAAGAGATCTACGGATGAATAAAACTGCTACAACAATAACAACAACAACAACAACTATTACTACTACTACTACTACTACGACTACTACTACTAATCTAATCCCTATTGGGGATATGGCGCTTCATGGCAATTTAGTTACACAGAAGTGTACCGCATACTGTACTCCCTAAATCGTAGCGACGTTATGACATGAGATGAGTTCTTTCCTGGCGCAGAGTATTAGAGATACAGTTTCCCGATTTTACGGTATTCAAATTTCGGACTTTTCGGCGAAAAATGCTCTGGAATTAAAAAGGGTTCCCTTCCGACTAACGACGCGTATTTCTCTTGAGGAATGAGATGGCCGCAATAAAGTTCTGGTTATCGCATTCTCTCGTTTGAACTACGATATCGGCACTATAAATCAGCGTCCCGAAACGGAAACTTCGTAATGAAACCTCTGGCTACTTCCCGCCGCAGAACGCAATGCGGTGGCTTCCCCTGCTTCTCTGTGCCGAACTATGCTATCACCACAGCCACTGCTGCTGCTTGTATGAAAGTAGATGTCTGAATTGTTTCATAATGTGCCTTTAATCTTAATTTTTTAAAGACTTTTTACGATTATTTTAGCCTACAGGAAAGCAGGAAGTTGCCATCTCGAAATATCACTAGCAATACGTGCTTTATTCGCTTCAAAGTACTACGAATTATGAAACCCAGAAAATGAGAAAATATTGTTGATGAGGAGAGAGAGAGAGGGGGGGGGGGAGGACGAACAAAGCCAAACTTCAGTAAATTAGACGAAGAGAACATTATGTAATTTATTTTTATAGTGATAGTGCATTTGTGTATGTTTATTTTTTGGAAAAACATCCTCTTGTCACCAAAATTTTAAATACATCGGCCGTTTATTAAATATACGCAATGCAATGCAGTGTTACGTTCGTCTTTCTGTGTTTTTGTGGTCATCAGTCCCAAGAGCCCGCATCTCGTGGTCGTGCGGTAGCGTTCTCGCTTCCCACGCCCGGGTTCCCGAGTTCGATTCCCGGCGGGGTCAGGGATTTTCTCTGCCTCGTGATGGTTGGGTGTTGTGTGCTGTCCTTAGGTTAGTTAGGTTTAAGTAGTTCTAAGTTCTAGGGGACTGATGACCATAGATGTTAAGTCCCATAGTGCTCAGAGCCATTTGAACCAGTCCCAAGACTAAATTGACGCAGCACTCAATGCCACTTTATCCTGTGCAAGCCTCTCACCTCCAACAACTTCCGCAACCTACAACCTTCTGAATCTGCTTACTGTATTCATCTCTTGGTCTCCGGCTACGATTTTTACCGCCCACACTTCCCTCCATTGTAAAAGTGGTGATCCCTCGAAGTCTCAGAATGTGTCCTGTCAACGGATCACTTCTTTCAGTCAAGTTGTGTCACAAGTTTCTTGTCTCCCCAGTTCTATTCAGTACTACTTCATTAGTTACGTGATCTGTCCATTTAATCTTCACCATTCCTCTATAGCACCAAATTTCAAAAGCTTTTATTCTCTTCTTGTCTAAACTATTTATGGTCCATGTTTCACTTTCACGCATGGCTACACTCCAGACAAATACCTTCAGGAAAGACTGCCTAATATTTAAATCTGTGTCCGATGTTAACAAATTTCTCTTCTTCAGAAACGCTTTTCTGCATTTTATATCCTCTCTACTTCGGCTATCGTCGGTTATTTTTCTGCCAAATAGCAAAATTCGTCTACTATTTTAAGTGTCTCGTTTCCTAAAGTGATTCCCACAGCACCACCTGACTTAATTCGACTACATTCCGTCATCCTCGTTTTGATTTTGTTGATGTGCATCTTATGTTCTCCTTTCCCTACTCCAAACTTTTATTAGTTTTCCTTTACTGCTTGCTGAATGTTAAGACTGAATAGTGTTGGGGATAGGCTACAACATTGTCTCACTGCCTTCTTAAACACTGCTTCTCTTTCGTGCCCCTTGACTCTTGTAAGTGCCGTCTGGTTTCTGTACAAGTTGTAAACAAATTCTAGCTCCGTGTAGTTTACCTCTGCTACCTTAAGAATTTCACAGAGAATATTCCAGTCAACCTTGTCATAAGCTTTCTTGAAGTCTACAAATGCTATAAACGTAGGTTTGTCTTTCTTTAACCTATCTTCCAAGCTATGTCGTAGGGTCAGTATTGCCACTCGCGTTCCCACATTTCTCCGAAATCCAAACTGATCTTCCCCAAAGTCGGTTTCTAACATTTGATCCGTTCTTCTGTATTCGTGTTAGTATTTTTCAAACCATGACTTGTTAAACTACTAGTTAGGTAATTTCCACACCTGTCAGCAACTTCATTTTAAATATTTCACCTGTATCAATTCTGTGAAGTGCCATGGTATGTAATTGGTAGCATTCTTGGCGTTTTTTATTGTTACATGTTAGACGACGAAATATTGCATGGAGCGCAACTCTTGCTGTGACCAACTGCTGTTTGTTTTTGTTCTTGAGTCGAATTATTCCACGGAGTCATAAATTGCACTCTTCCGTGTTTCCAGAACTGGCTGTACAATGGATAACACATCGGTGCGGCGCCGCTTGGCTTACACGGTATGTACCTCAGCTAGTGGCTGGGTACATCATTTAAAATACATGTGTTAAGCAATAGCCGACAGTTCATGACTACAATGTTTATGGCGCTGCCAGTTCAAGAGGAACCACTAGTGACTCTGATACTCAGAGGAAGTAGATTCTAAAAAAATCATATTAACATAAGTAGGAACGATTGGAACTTACGTTCATGATAAAATGATTGGACGCTTCAGTCACCACATGCAGCTTATACTAAATAAAATACGAGGAGAACACCGGCCTGATTGTTACTTTTGAATATATGTTTTAAGATGACAGAATATCTCTTTTTGCGAATATCCTCCCTGCATTCCTGCGATCGAAGGCTGCCGTGACCTATGTGGATCCAATGCAATTTATTAATGTAACCGTTTGTATCACTATTTGCTCGTCTTCCTCCGTTGCGTTATAACAACACAGTACTCTATTCGCTTGCACACCTCCCCTTCTCCTCTCACACCTCCACGTCTTTGTGTTATCGTAATATCCCTCGCCTGTCTCTTCCCGTGGCAATATATTACCCGCGCTCTCTGACGGTATTGCACGCTATGAATTTCATCACTGTGTACTCATTGAGTCACTGAGAGCAATTTCCGTATGGCTACTTGGTTTTATTTGGTTTGGCTATTGAGGAGTCATTTTGCCCTGCCGTGACGGCGGCGTCTCGGCCAACGGTGCTGCAGAGCGTTTCACAACGTCACGCTGGTGTCAAGGCTATCAGGGACGTAATGATGTCGTTCGGAGAAGGCTTATGTCTTACCGTTCAGTATTTTGCTGTGGGGAAAGTGCAACACGTTATAGTTAGGTGACCACAGTGCTGCACTACATTTCTTGGTCGTCTATCTATGCTTAAACTACACTGCTTTCGTACACTAGATTTGACGTACTTGATCAGCTTTGTGGTCGCTAGTTAATAAGTTTACGTCGTAAAAATTTACAGAGACAGGTTGCTCCACAATGTGGGACCAATCCGAGTTACACAGGCCAGCGTCAATTTTGCCTTCACGCGGCTTTCACACTTAACTGCCTTCAAAGTCCTCGACATCCGTATCAGAATGACGAAGCATAAATTATTAGAACAGGAATAAACACACAGAAAATTACATAGTACATAGACAAAAGGGTCATACACATTTCATCCATTGGTAAGTAATGACTGCGGTGACGGGAAAAATCCCTTCGAGCTCAGAGATTAGCACAATTTCTTACAGATTCGGTAGACGGAAATACAATCTTTGGGGTACTAGAACCAGTAAGAAAATCTGGATTAAATTATTTTACTCATTGACGTTTTTACATCTCGTACGTTATGTAAAGTGCCGGGAACAAATGTAGGCTCTTGTGCAAATAAAAGTTAACCATTAATGAATATTCATAAGCCTTCTATTTACTTTCGTTGTCGTTATATTAATAATGAATTCATTTAGACTTTCATGAAGTGCAGTTGTTAAAGCATAAATGCATAAAAAAATTTAGCAGTCTTGTGGTTGATAGGTCGTTAATGTATATTTCTGTAAATATGTGACAGATGGTATAGAATAGATCGTATGGTGACGCTTTCGAATGTGTATCAAGATATCGAATACAGCATACACACAGAGCATGCTACATCGTATGTCTTTAAAACAGAGGAAAATACGAACGCTGCTCCTCGTGTATGTGTATACAATGGAAGCCACTGTAGAGTACTTTGCGGAGAGACCGCAGAACATGCCATTGCACATCCATAAAAAAAACTTATTTATTATTCATTATTAGTTCATGAACATGCAGAAAATCAGAGAAAAATTAAGACAATATCTATTTAACAACTGGAGACCAAAATTTAGCAAGATCCAGGCCACTAATGGTAGCTTTTGTCAAGCATTCTTCCTTGAATAAAGCTCGCCGTAAGCGGCTTTATAAGAAGTAGGGCAAGGTCTGCTGAGCCCTTCACTCACAAATCACACTTTGTAAAAAGAAAACCGTCTCCGAAGATTTAATGACTTTCAGGTGGACCATTCCTGTGTATGCCAGGAGGAGGTCTTTCGTCATTCTTGTTTAGGAAGTTGGATTTTGTTGGTCACTTCCGCAGTTGCCTGTGCAGTCGTGTTCGTACGAGTCTTAGTCGATTCATGTGAACTCGTCTCTAATTCAAATGTAGGCAGGCTTGCTTCTGTCCGAATACTGGATGGGCTTCAGATTGCAGTGCCGCGGTTCTTTCATTTCCTGGATACCATTTTTCTTTGAAGGAACAAACACTGATCCAGGAACCGGTTTTTGGTGGAGAGTTGGGGCATACATTTTGCTACTGCCCACCTCTCCTCCCCTCTTCCAACGCCAAGTATAATTTGCCTACAACCGTACTTTCAACATGCCACAGACATCCAGAATGTTAATGATAACAACAACAACAACAATAATAAATTCTCTCTCTTCCCTCCCACACAGGTCATGAAGGCCCAAAGGTACCGACCGGCTGCCGTGTCATCCTCAGCCTACAGGCGTCACTGGATGCGGATATGGAGGGGCATGTGGTCAGCACACCGCTCTTCCGGCCGTATGTCGGTTTCCGAGACCGGAGCCGCTACTTCTCAATCAAGTAGCTCCTCAGTTTGCCTCACAAGGGCTGAGTGCACCCGCTTGCCAACAGCGCTCGGCAGACCGGATGGTCACCCATCCAAGGGCTAGCCCACCCCGACAGCGCTTAATTCGGTGATCAGACGGGAACCGGTGTTACCACTGCGGCAAGGCCGTTGGTCCAATAATAATAATAATAATAATAATAATAATTTCTTCGTATCAGTAGCTAGCACATCGCTTTTGCATACATTCCAAGATACTGCAATTCAGAAAAATTCATCATTTGAAAATCTGAGATGCAAGTGTGTCGTTAAACTGATTTAACAGCTGTAGTATCAACAAACTAGAGCAGTTTTGACAACATCTAACTTATACACAAAATAGAAGTGTGCACTCACTGGTATCAGTAATTTACTGATACTAAGGTTTTGAACACAAGTCTGCCGACTGTGTCTAATGGCTATGCGTGTATTTAACTGTGGGAATTCTGTTACTTCCAGTCTTGCCCGCCTACGTTGGAGAAAGTTTTTTTCGTTAGTAGAGTCTTATTGCCTTATTCAACTTGGCTGTGGTTTCCCGGGTCGGTTTGTGGTCTCGAGAACCATAAGAGATTTGTTGTTGCCAGCAGGTGTGGTCGGCGTGTGGATGGGCATCTAAAACTGCCTGGCATGTTTTGAGCTGCCGGTCAAATCACAGACTCATCCACGGGAGTAAACTCTTAGCCAAGCGCCAAAGAAAAATTATGTAATAAACATAATTTGTGATTTTATTTTCATTAAAATTTCGCTTATTACTGTAAACATTGGTTTTGTGTTTTTGGAGCGGATACTGATTGAGGCTATGTTTCTAAATTTCGATTGTTGTCTAAAGTTACAAAGTGGAATGTATATGTCCTGCTGGACTCAAGGAGGAATACACGGGTCCCTAAATTCATCTCTCCCCGAGACCAGCCAGACATATACATCCCACTTAAAATTATATTTTTACTAGGGATTACGATCTGTAAAATGAAAAAAAAGTACCAACATTATGTCAAACAAATTGCACGACAATAAGCCAGTTACGGTGTTGTCAGCTACTCACCACCCGAAAGATTTAAGATTAGTCACAATGAACAGCGATGGTACAACCTCAGCTACATCCTTCCCCGCATCCATAGCAGAGCACACAGGTATAATGGAAGCTGAAGACCGATTCGACAGGCGGAGTAGTGCCTCAAGTGATGGCAGCGTCTTTCTTACTTTCTTTTGGACGTTGCAGTAGTAAACATTTTCATCTTGTGGAACTGTTATAATGGAGTAAAATATGGTCAACTTTGTCTTACCTCGCTTTTGTAAGGCAGTTGTCAACAGGGAGAAATATAAAGAGAAGGGAAAGGAAAGCATTCATCATAAAAACTAGACCTCGAGTATGTGGAGTTTACTGTTCCATATCAAATCAAGGGAAATGAAGTAAGATTACAGTACCGAATAAAATACATAAAGGTAAAAGTTTAGACACAAATGTGAACAAAAAGCACAAACAGACGTTCTTTAAACGCATTGGCAATAAGTCAAAACCACTAAAGGAATTTAAAAGTGTTTTGTCAATAAACACGTGCACAAATCTGTATATTTCTAGCAAACGGTGTAAAAAGATGAATAAATACCTTTACTGCGTTTATCTACTGCAGGGCAGAAAAAAAAACAATGCACAACTGGAAGAATTAGGAATGTCTTGCGCATTAGGTGCCAAACAATGAGCCTGTTGGCTCCAAATTGTTGATACATTCAACGCTAGATCGCAGCACCCTGCAGGTGTGGGACTTTCGTATGCCTGTGAACTCAGGGTGATAAATCTGTATGTGGGACACACACGTCCAACTGGTTACGAAAGCTGCGCGGGATTAGCCGAGCGGTCTCAGTCGCTGCAGTCATGGACTGTGCGGCTGGTCCCGGCGGAGGTTCGGGACCTCCCTCGGGCATGGATGTGTGTGTTTGTCCTTAGGATAACTTAGTTTAAGTAGAGTGTAAGCTTAGGGACTGATGACGTTAGCAGTTAAGTCCCATAAGATCTCACACACATTTGAACATTATGGTTACGAAAAGATCTTACGTTTTCATGCTACTTTCTTCACTGAAAGTTAGCTGAGAATTTGAAAGTAATTGCTATGTGTCAAACATAAACGCTTATAATAATATATTCATTGCGAGAGGGTGGGGGTGGGGGTCAAGCCTCCCTCACGTCACCTCTCTGGATCCGCGCTTAATATGGAAGAAGGTTACCCGCAAGATAACATAATTCTGAGGCAGACCTGTATAATGGCTCCGCAGTTTCAACGTGGTCAGATACGTGCCTTACAGTGCAGGTTCAGAGTAATTAAAGCAAGTGCGGAAATCGTCACAGTTTTGCTTGAGCTGCTCAAAATCACTGAAAACGTCCGTAAAAATGTCTTTGTTGTCGGCGTTCAGAATACGAGGAGATTAATAAGTTGCATTAACTACTCCGCGGAAAGAAACAATACTGAGAAATGTCGCTGACTTTGGTAACTTTGTTCCCAAAAATAAACAGGCAGAGGGCACTAGCTTTGTCTGTGGCGGCGGCGGATGTAGTTGGCCGGCTTTCTTTACGGCAGCGGGAGTTGGTAGCCGCAGTTTGCCGAAGTGGGGGGACGCCGTAAAGCCCATAGCAGTGTTTTGTATTACGGCGTGCCCTCCTTTTGTTCGTATAGCCGGCGCGCGCTAAGTGCTAGCAGCGAGAGAATAAAAGCAGCGTAAATACTCGACAACTGCGCTGTTTTCTCCCACGAGGTCCCGGCGAATAGTGAGCAGTGCGTGTATATAAGAAATTAGTGCCCGCTGCAATCCCGCAGACCCACGAGCGGCGCTGGGTGTGTAACGCTAATACCCAATCCAATCGTATTAGTCGCTACTTTTTTTTCATCCTTCCGAATTGCAGCTGCTCAGTCTATCTTTCCTTACTTTGCATGTAAATTCATCTCTTGCGTACACAACGCCCCTTAAGTGCATACCTTACACGGTGTTCGAAACACAGATCCTTTATATGGGTCTGTATATTGGTATATTATTACTGTGATAGTGGTGCCGTAGTAGCTCATCGATATATACTTTGTTGAAAAAAAAAAAAAACCACACACAACACCAAGAAGTAGTGTGACATAAACGAAAGCTGATGAGTGTTTTTCTACTTACGTCTGGAAGACGATGTCTATTCAAATTTTGCGTCAGTCGCCTAAGAGTGGCACTACTAGCGCCACAATGAGGATGTAAATAAGATTTGCTTTAAATACACGCTGTTACGATCGTGAGCTTTAGTTACCTTTGAGACTGTACGTGGTGAGTTGATGTTAGTCAAGAATACCTTTTAGGCTATCAATACCTCACTGATTTTCAAATGGTTCAAATGGCTATGAGCACTATGGGACTTAATATCTGAAGTCATCAGTCACCTAGAACTTAGAACTGCTTAAACCTTACTAACCTAAGGACATCACACACATCCATGCCCGAGGCAGGATTCGAACCTGCGACCGTAGCAGTCGCGCGGTTCCAGACTGAAGCGCCTAGAACCGCTCGGCCGCAGCGGCCGGTTCACTGATTTTGAACGAGGTCGTGCAATAGGGCTACGAGAAGCTGGATGTTCCTTCTTCGATACTGCAGAAAGACTGGACAGGAATGTAGCCACTTTACATGACTACTGCCAGCAGTGTTCACGAGAATGTACGGTCGCAAAAAGACCGGGCTACGGACGGCCACGTCGCACTACCGAGAGGGAAGACCATCGTGTCGGCGTACGGCTCTGGCGCATCGTACTGCTTCTGCAGCAGGAATGTGAGCAGCAGTTGGCACTACAGTGACAACAAACTGTTACAAGTCGAAACTTCCTGGAAGATTAAAACTGTGTGCCGGACCGAGACTCGACCTCGGGAACTTTGCCTTTCGCGGGCATGAGCTCTACCAACTGAGCTACCCAAGAACTACTCCCGCCCCGTCCTCAGAGCTTTACTTCTGCCAGTACCTCGTCTCCTACCTTCCAATCTTTACAGAAGCTCTCCTGCGAACCTTGCAGAACTAGCACTCCTGAAAGAAAGCATACTGCGGAGACGTGGCTTAGCTACAGCCTGGGGGATGTTTCCAGAATGCAAGGTTCGCAGGAGAGCTTCTGTAAAGTTTGGAAGGTAGGAGACGAGGTACTAGCAGAAGTAAAGCTGTGAGGACGGGCGTCGTGCTTGGGTAGCTCAATTGGTAGAGCACTTGCCCGCGTAAGACAAAGGTCCCGAGTTCGAGTCTCGGTCCGGCACACAGTTTTAATCTGCCATCAAGTTTCATATCAGCGCACACTCCGCTGCAGAGTGAAAATCTCATTGTGACACAAATCGGTTTCTTTAAGGACAACTTCGAGCCAGACGCCCTGCAGTGTGCATTCCACTGACCCCAGGCCATAATCGTTTGCGAATTCAGTGGATTCAAGCGAGAGATCATTGGAGGGCGAAGTGGAGGTCTGTTGTGTTTTCCGGTGAAAGCTGGTTCTGCTTCGATGACAGTGATGGCAGTGTGTTGGTTGGGAGGAGGCCAGTTGAGGGCCCGAAACCAGCCTGTCTTCGTTCTACACCTACACTTGGACTTAACGTCTGGGGTATGATTTCAAATGACAGCAGGAACACTCTAGGGGTTAACCCATGCACCTTGACTGCAAATTTGTACGTAAGTCTGATGATTCGACCTGCTGTGCTGCCATTCACGAGAACATTCTAGGGAGTGTTTTCTCACAGGATAACGACAGCCCACATACCGCTATTCTGACCCAACTTGCTCTACAGAGAGTTGACATGTTGCCTTGGCATGCTCGATCACCAGATCTGTCTCCAGTAGAGAACATATTGGACATTGTTGGTCGACAACTCCAGCGTCATTCATAAACAACATTAACAGTTCCTGTATTGACCGACCAAGTGCAACAGGCATGGAACTCCATCCCACAAACTGACATCCAGCTGCTGTACAACACAATGCATGCACACTTGCACTCAACATTCTGGCGGTTACACCAGTTATTACCGTATCAGCATTTCACATTTGCGTATCTTGCGCTTACATTAACTTGTGATCTTGCAGTGTTAATCACTTAAATATATTACAAAGACGAATGTGTTCCCGAAATTTCATTGCTCTACATTAATTATTTTGTGGTGTTGAAATTTTTTTCCGTCAGTGTTTTTACGGATTCATGGAACTTCCTCTTCCCTTCCTAGCGTTCATGCCGTCGTACAGAGTCCGCTGTTTTTTTTTTCATGGTTCGTCAGATTTATTTTATTTTAACTTTCCAACGGTATGCCCTTGTTGGCACAGTAGTCAGTTAACCTAAGGGAGAGAATGCGTGTGCATGCTCTACATGTGAATCGTGTGAAGTACTTTTTTTTGTGTGTTACTGTATTTAGCTGTTTTGAGCCGGATATTGGGGGCCAACCCAATATTCTCCTAAAGGAGCATGGAAGACCCCCTAAAACCACAGTCCGCTGCAGGCATTCAGTCCTGGTCTGGCTCGCCTACGTGTCTCATTAGCAAGCGCCCTGCGCGTTAACCCTTTCGCTGCTGCAGACGTGCCTTTTGGATTCTGTGCCGAGGCGGCTTTTTGTATGTCTGTACTGCTCGCCAAATGCTGGTGCCTATACTGAAAGACGGCGTTCTGGCCGATTGAAATACTTATCATCCGACTTTTCGAGAACTAGTGGGTAAAAAAAATTTTGATTTTTGAACATCTTACAGTCTGATATCTTCACTCGTTCAAGAACTGAATTTCTTTTTGTTATCCGTCATACTTACAGCTCTGCCTCAAATTAAGTAAAACATTGCACGAAATTTTGAAGAGTTCGCAGAGGTAAAAAACGCATAGCGTAAACTTTGCGTATGATTGATTATAGTTCATACAGTACAGTGAATGAAATGTAGATAAGATGCTGAAATTTTATTTAAAAGTAAGAGAAGAACGGTATCTCATTTCGTTCTCGAGTTATTGGGCCGTATATCCGAAGGATGGTCGCGTGCGGCGCGTTCAGTCACGTCCTTGCGCATCGCGGATCACGTAGTCTTAACAATCGTCATATCTCAGAACGATTCAAGATATCGAAAGGACGTCTTCTGCAAATAATAGTACGCAATTAGGCACATACCTTGTATGATAAATATTCGAACATTTTTTATTCGCCGAGATGTGGAAGGAGCTCGTCGGCAGCAGTGAGAAGTGGGCGGCTCTTCGCGCATTCAGACGTCCACACCACTGTAGGAAAACCCAAGCGGTGCGCGTTTACACTTTCGTAACACCTGGGGACGAGCGGTTCTAGGCGCTACGGTCTAGAACCGCGGGACCGCTACAGTCGCAGGTTCCAATCCTGCCTCGGTCATGGATGTGTGTGATGTCCTTAGGTTAGTTAGGTTTAAGTAGTTCTAAGTTGTAGGGGACTGATGACCTCAGGAGTTAAGTCCCATAGTGCTCAGAGCCATTTGAACACCTGGGGAACTGCGTAGCAGGACGTATACGGATGCCCGTAGAAGCGAAAGCGTTTGCTGTAGAAGCCGGCCATTTATCAAACTTCACGTCGCACACTCTGGGTAACCAGCAGGTAAAAAATCTTCCTATTTCATATCGCCGAAGGATAAATGAGCTATATCACCGGCATCACAAAGCGTCTGTGCTTTCCAGCAGTCTTTATACTTCATATGTACAGGATAGGCAAAATAAAATTGGCCCAGAAAATACCACTTGTTAATTGACACACCATAGATGGTGCTGGAAATAGATGGTGCTGGAAATAGATGGTGCTGGAAATGGTCACGGATTTTCGCCGTTTTGCCACTAAGTTTTTCACTGCCGGTTTTGCTGGACGTTTTGTCAAACATTTCCACACTTTAACTCTTGCATAAGTTGGCCTCGGTAGCTGTGGGGTCACCGTGGCAAATTGCTTACAAAGGGGCCTGGGTTCTATTTCCGACCGGGTAGGGAATTTTCTCCGCTCGGAGATTGGGTGTTGTACTGGCCTTACATTCGTCATTACTGACACAGGAGTCGCCTCAAAGGCACTGTCGTATCGCCTTTCCACGACTGAGATGGTTGTAAGGACATGCGCGAAAGCCAATAAATTGATTTTTTTCTTTTTTAAAATTCTTGCGTAAACAATACGGCATACGTTTCCTCGAATTGTGTTTCCCAAAACACTCCACAAAGAACACGCGCTGTTATAAGTGCTACCACTTTTTGTTGTATTCGAATGGTCACTAAACAAGTCTGCTGCTCTCGGTCATAATGACTCAGGACGGACCATGCGTGGGATAAGCGTGCACTTGTGACAGAAACCGATTGGTTCTTCGACATCAAGGTTTCCAGCATTTTCTGTGATGGACAGTTCTGTTGATAAATAAGGGTCAACTCCGCGTCAGTTTTATTGTGACCATTCTGTCTATGGCAGATGACTATTTTAGTGTCTTTAGCGACCTACATGCTTCAGGATGCACGAAAAATTCTCCACATGTTTCCACATAACTGTCAGGCGAGATCGGAAGGATGTTTTGTGCCAGACATCGGCTCTTTCAGAACTGTAAAATGATTTGCAAGTATGTATCGAGAACCAGTAGTTGGATGAATCATCTTTAGGCCTATAGTTAGAGTGAATCATGGCTGTCTACATATGTGCCCTTTGGTACTCCCAATCAAACAGTTCACATACCTAAGGGTAACCTTTGGAAGTACAACGGCGACTGGAATGGTTACACGGAAATATTCAACATTTAAAATTTACTGAAATTTAGAATTCCATTACTTGTACAAGTAGTGTATATTCTGACTTCGGGTATAGCAAGTGTAATTCTTATATGGGTTCAAGAAAAAGCTTCCTTTCCATGCATTTGTATTGTTGAGACAGTTCAGTATATTGCTCCTACGTACCTTTACTGCATGTGTAACTATCAGTTACGTATTCTTAGCAATGTGCGCTACGTAATTCTACTAATACACCAAACACAGGCACGCTGGGCTCACTCTACCCCAGCATCTTTGCCGACAAAGGGACCGGTTACTTGGTTGCGGGGGTTGGGCAATTGCACGACCCTGTTTAACGATTGCTCTTTATCTGTCACACGGTTGGGTCGCACACCGTTCCACTTATGCCCTACAGCTAAGCTGGCTGAAACAAGTAGTTTCCACAAGTGATACTGTAGTTGATCTTCTAAGCGTGATAATTTTCCGAATTAAACATAATAAAGGGATTATTTGTATATAATTGTGATAAATCCTTTTGGATTAATAATGGTAGGTTACATCAATGATTAAAGCTTTAATAAATTATTAGATTGGTGCCTAAGTTCGTAGCATTTTTGGTTTGCCTGTTGGTTCCGGTTGCTATAGGTTTATTTATCGAGTATCATTTTTTATTTGTACGTAACTGTTGCTATTTGAGTCTACAAGTTGTCAGTTCGTCATTTGGAGATAATGAGTGGAGCTGTGATATGAAATGAAATGTCGCGTGGCGAGGGCCTCCCGGCGGGTAGACCTGATCGCCTGATGCAGGCCTTTGATGTGACACAGGCGACTTGCGCGTCGATGAGGAGGAAATGATGATGATGATGCTGCTGCTGATGATGATGATGATGAAGGCGACACAAACACCAAGTCCCAGAGCGGAGAAAATCTCCGACGCAACCGGGAATCGAACCCGCCCAGCCGGCGTGTTGTCCACTCAATGACGGTGGCGGACGGAGTGGAGCTGTGGACGCTGGAGAATGGAGTGCCAAGTGGAGAAATCTGAACATTTCCGACACATTCTTCTGCTTTAGTTCAATAGAGGGGTGAAAACAGCGGAGGCAGCTGGAAACCTTCGCGCTGTGTATAAATGGTTCAAATGACTGAGCACTATGGGACTTAACATCTGAGGTCATCAGTGCCCTAGAACTTAGAACTACTTAAACCTTACTAACCTAAGGTTATCACGCACATCCTTCCCCGAGGCAGGATTCGAACCTGCAACCGTAGCGGTCGCGCGGTTCCACGCGCTGTGTATAGGGATAATGCCATATGCTAGAGCACGGCAAGAAAATTTTATCTCATTTTAAGGAGGATCGTTTTGACATTAGTGACTCTCACCGTTCAGGAAGACCTTTAGGATTGGATGAAGATGGTTCAAACGCATTAATCCATAATCACCCACGTCACTGTATTCGAGAACCGGAAGCTGATGAACTGTGGTCATTCCACCATCGTGCGGCACTTGCAAGCAATGGGGCAGATTCAAGATCCTGTTGTATGGATACCGCACACTAAGCCAAAATCACAAAATTCGGCGGGTGGTCATAATTATGTGCATCTGTGCATGCTCGTCAGCACCGACCGTTCCTATCCTGTATCGTTACTTGTGACGAGAAGTTACTATTAGTTGCTTCCCCGACGTGTAACCGTCACCGCTGACATTTAATGTCAACAACTGAAACGTCTAGCAGGCACAATCCAAGAACAACGACCACGAACAGTGTGTGAAGTGATATTACTCAGCGATAACGCCCACCCGCGTTCTGCTAGACTGACAAAAACACCCTATTCAGGAGTTAGGTTGGGAAGTCATTCCGCACCCACCTTATTCACGTGATCTTGCACCTTCAGATTTCCATCTTTTCCGCTCTCTATCGAACTACGTTCAAGCAGCTTCCTTTTCGGATGAAAATGCACTGCGAACATGGGTCGACGACTTATTCGCCTCAAAATCAGGTGATTTCTACAGTCACGGACTAGAAAAGTTACCCCAGCGTTGCCAGACTACTGTAAATAGTGAAGGAGAAATATTACAGATGACTAAAGTCTCCGTTCGTGTAACTGCTGTGTTTATTAAACATACGGAAAACACTACGAGTTGATAAACCAATCCAATAATTATTTTTTCACTCATAAAAACACGATGAATAGAAAGATGGTGATACAAGATGTATGAAAATACGGAGTTAAATAAACGGACGATAACAGTATGTGTGCATTAAACTTTTGTACATGCGATTCACGTGCGGACAGACTTAATCAACTAAACATTGATATAAAGTTCGATAACGCATCAACTGCTCATAAACAGACAGCTAATACATACCATTAAAATTCAATAGTATGTTAAGCAAACTGTAAATTCAACTAAACATTGATATAAAGTTCGATAACGCATCAACTGTTCATAAACAGACAACTAATACATACCATTAAAGTTCAATAGTATGTTAAACAAACTGTAAATTTCCTTAAGCATTAAACAACTCTTTCAGCTTGTGCAGTGACGGTTATTAAAAGCAGCGGAAATAATTCTGTTCTAGCTGCTCAAAGTCTGACACTCGTAAAAGAGTTTCATCTGGTTGCCGAATTCTATCTTCAACCGCCTAAACTATTTTTACTAAGTCTCTACAAAAGTTAAAGTATTGAGCGGTCCTTCTCGCTCAAATTCTGTCACTTGACTGCAGCAAATCAACTCTAACAGCTCCCTGCCGCCGTTGGATAAGCAGCTGCAGCAGCAAGTCGTATACTCCTAGCTCACTCATTTGTTACATAGTTTAATTCTTAATTTCTTTGCGTGTTTTTGGTACTTGCATTGTTTAATTCATAAATTTCGGGCGTATTATAGTATTTGAGAGTTGTAGCATCGCGTTTTAGTACCTGAATAGTGTAAATTCGCGTAGTCGTTTGCCTTCTGTTTTTGTTTTGAATGGCCAGTGTCGGTTGGTCACAGTCAGTGTGCTCCCTGCCGCCGTTGGATAAGCAGCTGCAGCAGCAAGTCGTATACTCCTAGCTCACTCATTTGTTACATAGTTTAATTCTTAATTTCTTTGCGTGTTTTTGGTACTTGCATTGTTTAATTCATAAATTTCGGGCGTATTATAGTATTTGAGAGTTGTAGCATCGCGTTTTAGTACCTGAATAGTGTAAATTCGCGTAGTCGTTTGCCTTCTGTTTTTGTTTTGAATGGCCAGTGTCGGTTGGTCACAGTCAGTGTGCTCCCTGCCGCCGTTGGATAAGCAGCTGCAGCAGCAAGTCGTATACTCCTAGCTCACTCATTTCTTACATAGTTTAATTCTTAATTTCTTTGCGTGCTTTTGGTACTTGCATTGTTTAATTCATAAATTACGGGTGTATTATAGTATTTGAGAGTTGTAGCATCGCATTTTAGTACCTGAATAGTTTAAAATCGCGTAGTCTCCTTCCGCCGCCGAGCAGTGTGTCAGTAGTGCGCAAGTAGCAGCATTACTGCATTTACTAGGCAATCTTGTATTTTAATAACCGTTTAAATCTTGTCGATTTGTTTTCGCTCTCTGTAGATTAGTTCAGAAGTTCTTTGCACAACAGTTTTTAGCATGGATAGGGACTGCAACTGCTGTGTTCGGATGCAGGCTGAGTTGGCATCCCTTCGCTCCCAGCTTCAGGCAGTGTTGGCTTCGGTCACACAGCTTGAGGCTGTTGCCAATGGGCATCACTGTGGGGGTCCGGATGGGGGTTTGTCGGGGACGGCCAGCTCGTCCCACGCATCCCCCGATCGGACTACGACTGTGGTTGCCCGGGATACTGCCCGCATTGAGGCTGATCCCTCACCTGTGGTAGAGTGCGAGGTCGTCTCAAGGTGTGGCAGGGGGCGAAAGACATTCCGGAGGGCTGAACGGAAGGCCTCTCCCGTTTGTCTGACGAACCGGTTTCAGGCTCTGGCTCAGGCTGATACTGATGTTCGGCCTGACATGGCTGCTTGTCCTGTTCCAGAGGTTGCCCCTCAGTCTGCAAGATCCGGGCGGTCGCAGAGGGTGGGCTTACCGGTAGTTGGGAGCTCCAACGTCAGGCGCGTAATGGGGCCCCTTAGGGAAATGGCAGCAAGAGAGGGGAAGAAAACCAATGTGCACTCCGTGTGCATACCGGGGGGAGTCATTCCAGATGTGGAAAGGGTCCTTCCGGATGCCATGAAGGGTACAGGGTGCACCCATCTGCAGGTGGTCGCTCATGTCGGCACCAATGACGTGTGTCGCTATGGATCGGAGGAAATCCTCTCTGGCTTCTGGCGGCTATCTGATTTGGTGAAGACTGCCAGTCTCGCTAGCGGGATGAAAGCAGAGCTCAACATCTGCAGCATCGTCGACAGGACTGACTGCGGACCTTTGGTACAGAGCCGAGTGGAGGGTCTGAATCAGAGGCTGAGACGGTTCTGCGACCATGTGGGCTGCAGATTCCTCGACTCGCGCCATAGGGTGGTGGGGTTTCGGGTTCCGCTGGATAGGTCAGGAGTCCACAACAAGCGGCTACACGGGTAGCAGGGGTTGTGTGGCGTGGGCTGGGCGGTTTTTTAGGTTAGATGGCCTTGGGCAAGTACAGAAAGGGCAACAGCCTCAACGGGTGCGGGGCAAAGTCAGGACATGCGGGGACCAAGCAGCAATCGGTATTGTGATTGTCAACTGTCGAAGCTGCGTTGGTAAAGTACTGGAACTTCAAGCGCTGATAGAAAGCACCGAAGCTGAAATCGTTATAGGTACAGAAAGCTGGCTGAAGCCAGAGATAAATTCTGCCGAAATTTTTACAAAGGTACAGACGGTGTTTAGAAAGGATAGATTGCATGCAACTGGTGGTGGGGTGTTCGTCGCTGTTAGTAGTAGTTTATCCTGTAGTGAAGTAGAAGTGGATAGTTCCTGTGAATTATTATGGGTGGAGGTTACACTCAACAACCGAGCTAGGTTCATAATTGGCTCCTTTTACCGACCTCCCGACTCAGCAGCATTAGTGGCAGAACAACTGAGAGAAAATTTGGAATACATTTCACATAAATTTTCTCAGCATGTTATAGTCTTAGGTGGAGATTTCAATTTACCAGATATAGACTGGGACACTCAGATGTTTAGGACGGGTGGTAGGGACAGAGCATCGAGTGACATTATACTGAGTGCACTATCCGAAAATTACCTCGAGCAATTAAACAGAGAACCGACTCGTGGAGATAACATCTTGGACCTACTGATAACAAACAGACCCGAACTTTTCGACTCTGTATGTGCAGAACAGGGAATCAGTGATCATAAGGCCGTTTCAGCATCCCTGAATATGGAAGTTAATAGGAATACAAAAAAAAGGGAGGAAGGTTTATCTGTTTAGCAAGAGTAATAGAAGGCAGATTTCAGACTACCTAACAGATCAAAACGAAAATTTCTGTTCCGACACTGACAATGTTGAGTGTTTATGGAAAAAGTTCAAGGCAATCGTAAAATGCATTTTAGACAGGTACGTGCCGAGTAAAACTGTGAGGGACGGGAAAAACCCACCGTGGTACAACAACAAAGTTAGGAAACTACTGCGAAAGCAAAGAGAGCTTCACTCCAAGTTTAAACGCAGCCAAAACCTCTCAGACAAACAGAAGCTAAACGGTGTCAAAGTTAGCGTAAGGAGGGCTATGCGTGAAGCGTTCAGTGAATTCGAAAGTAAAATTCTATGTACCGACTTGACAGAAAATCCTAGGAAGTTCTGGTCTTACGTTAAATCAGTAAGTGGCTCGAAACAGCATATCCAGACACTCCGGGATGATGATGGCATTGAAACAGAGGATGACACGCGTAAAACTGAAATACTAAACACCTTTTTCCAAAGCTGTTTCACAGAGGAAGACCGCACTGCAGTTCCTTCTCTAAATCCACGCACAAACTAAAAAATGGCTGACATAGAAATAAGTGTCCAAGGAATAGAAAAGCAACTGGAATCTCTCAACAGAGGAAAGTCCACTGGACCTGACGGGATACCAATTCGACTCTACACAGAGTACGCGAAAGAACTTGCCCCCCTTCTAACAGCCGTGTACCGCAAGTCTCTAGAGGAACGGAGGGTTCCAAATGATTGAAAAAGAGCACAGGTAGTTCCAGTCTTCAAGAAGGGTCGTCGAGCAGATGCGCAAAACTATAGACCTATATCTCTGACGTCGATCTGTTGTAGAATTTTAGAACATGTTTTTTGCTCGAGTATCATGTCGTTTTTGGAAACCCAGAATCTACTCTGTAGGAATCAACACGGATTCCGTAAACAGCGATCGTGTGAGACCCAACTCGCTTTATTTGTTCACGAGACCCAGAAAATATTAGATACCGGCTCCCAGGTAGATGCTATTTTTCTTGACTTCCGGAAGGCGTTCGATACAGTTCCGCACTGTCGCCTGATAAACAAAGTAAGAGCCTACGGAATATCAGACCAGCTGTGTGGCTGGATTGAAGAGTTTTTAGCAAACAGAACACAGCATGTTGTTATCAATGGAGAGACGTCTACAGACGTTAAAGTAACCTCTGGCGTGCCACAGGGACCACTGCTTTTCACAATATATATAAATGACCTAGTAGATAGTGTCGGAAGTTCCATGCGGCTTTTCGCGGATGATGCTGTAGTATACAGAGAAGTTGCAGCGTTAGAAAATTGTAGCGAAATGCAGGAAGATCTGCAGCGGATAGGCACTTGGTGCAGGGAGTGGCAACTGTCCCTTAACACAGACAAATGTAATGTGTTGCGAATACATAGAAAGAAGGATCCTTTATTGTATGATTATATGATAGCGGAACAAACACTGGTAGCAGTTACTTCTGTAAAATATCTGGGAGTATGCGTGCGGAACGATTTGAAGTGGAATGATCATATAAAATTAATTGTTGGTTAGGCGGGTACCAGGTTGAGATTCATTGGGAGAGTGCTTAGAAAATGTAGTCCATCAACAAAGGAGGTGGCTTACAAAACACTCGTTCGACCTATACTTGAGTATTGCTCATCAGTGTGGGATCCATACCAGGTCGGGTTGACGGAGGAGATAGAGAAGATCCAAAGAAGAGCGGCGCGTTTCGTCACAGGGTTATTTGGTAACCGTGATAGCGTTACGGAGATGTTTAATACACTCAAAAAGTGGCAGACTCTGCAAGAGAGGCGCTCTGCATCGCGGTGTAGCTTGCTCGCCAGGTTTCGAGAGGGTGCGTTTCTGGATGAGGTATCGAACATATTGCTTCCCCCTACTTATACCTCCCGAGGAGATCACGAATGTAAAATTAGAGAGATTACAGCGCGCACGGAGGCTTTCAGACAGTCGTTCTTCCCGCGAACCATACGCGACTGGAACAGGAGAGGGAGGTAATGACAGTGGCACGTAAAGTGCCCTCCGCCACACACCGTTGGGTGGCTTGCGGAGTATAAATGTAGATGTAGATGTAGATAAACACGTACAAGTTACGGGCTGCCCACAGCGTACCGGAGCTCGTTTTATACAGTCTCGAGACCCGCCAACTTATAGAAAAATTAACAGTTTTGGCTAGCATTCAAAGTATAAGTAACTTACACGTAATAAACACATGTCGAGTGGGGCACTTCTCTTCGCCGGTCCTTTTCCGGCCACACACGATAACTTAATAGTACATTCTTAAACAATGTAAATTCATATTATGGGCACATGTGCTTAACACTCATGACAAAGAAAACACATTGGAATAAATGAATACTAATTAACATGGCCAATTGCTAAAGAGAGTCTTTCCCTGCTTTGGTGGTTTTGAAATATGCATAAGTTGCACGAATTTCAAATAACTTGCATCATCATTAGCGGTCAAATGAATATCTAGTTTACTAATAAATCAAGTTAAGAAGTACAGATGTGACGTATTGTAAAGGAGGATAAGGTTATGTGTACAACGTTTTGTCTTCACCGAGTGTATGTTTGGAGGAATCGTTGAATCAACACGATGGTATAATTACCTGTAATAAAAAAAAATGGTTCAAAATGGCTCTGAGCACTATGGGACTTAACTTCTGAGGTCGTCAGTCCCCTAGAACTTAGAACTACTTAAACCTAACTAACCTAAGGACATCACACACATCCATGCCCGAGGCAGGATTCGAACCTGCGACAGTAGCGGTCGCGCGGTTCCAGATTGTAGCTCCTAGAACCGCTCGGCCACTCCGGCCAGCTAATAAAAATATACCGTAATTTAGGCTGTATGTTAGTCTAATTCTGAAGGTGGCAGGGGTAAAATACAGGGAGCGAAAGGCTATTTACAATTTGTACAGAAACCAGATGGCAGTTATAAGAGTCGAGGGGCATGAAAGGGAAGCAGTGGTTGGGAAAGGTGTGAGACAGGGTTGTAGCCTCTCCCCGATGTTATTCAATCTGTATATTGAGCAAGCAGTAAAGGAAACAAAAGAAAAATTCGGAGTAGGTATTAAAATTCATGGAGAAGAAGTAAAAACTTTGAGGTTCGCCGATGACATTGTAATTCTGTCAGAGACAGCAAAGGACTTGGAAGAGCAGTTGAACGGAATGGACAGTGTCTTGAAAGGAGGATATAAGATGAACATCAACAAAAGCAAAACGAGGATAATGGAATGTAGTCAAATTAAATCGGGTGATGCTGAGGGAATTAGATTAGGAAATGAGACACTTAAAGTAGTAAACGAGTTTTGCTATTTGGGGAGCAAAATAACTGATGATGGTCGAAGTAGAGAGGATATAAAATGTAGACTGGCAATGGCAAGGAAATCGTTTCTGAAGAAGAGAAATTTGTTAACATCGAGTATAGATTTAAGTGTCAGGAAGTCGTTGCTGAAAGTATTTGTATGGAGTGTAGCCATGTATGGAAGTGAAACATGGACGATAACTAGTCTGGACAAGAAGAGAATAGAAGCTTTCGAAATGTGGTGCTACAGAAGAATGCTGAAGATAAGGTGGGTAGATCACGTAACTAATGAGGAGGTATTGGTTCAAGTGGTTCAAATGGCTCTGAGCACTATGGTACTCAACTGCTGAGGTCATAAGTCCCCTAGAACTTAGAACTACTTAAACCTAACTAACCTAAGGACAACACACACATCCATGCCCGAGGCAGGATTCGAACCTGCGACCGTAGCGGTCGCGCGGTTCCAGACTGTAGCGCCAGAACCGCTCGGCCACCAGCGGCCGGCGAGGAGGTATTGAATAGGATTGGGGAGAAGAGAAGTTTGTGGCACAACTTGACTAGAAGAAGGGATCGGTTGGTAGGACATGTTTTGAGGCATCAAGGGATCACAAATTTAGTATTGGAGGGCAGCGTGGAGGGTAAAAATCGTAGAGGGAGACCAAGAGATGAATACACTAAGCAGATTCAGAAGGATGTAGGTTGCAGTAGGTACTGGGAGATGAAGGAGCTTGCACAGGATAGAGTAGCATGGAGAGCTGCATCAAACCAGTCCCAGGACTGAAGACCACAACAACAACAACATTAGTCTAATGATATGCGACAATCAGTGAATAAAGATTACGGCCTTAGATGTCGTCCGACACCGCAAGTGTAACTACCGATCAGTACTTTTACTAGTGTTGTACAGTACTTTTTGATACGATCACATAAGGAGATTTTACTCGTCGCCACCCTCAACTGGTTATACTGCTCTGAGGGAAACACTACGAGAGGAGAACGAGGAGCACACTGAAACACTGATAACGATTAGTGACGAGAACACAGACATTTACTGACCAGTACTCAACTTCCCACAGATCAGCTCAGGCAACAGATCTTGAAGTTCAACTACTATTCCATAAGCTAAGGTTGGGTAGTAAACAGTTCTTGTCCCAATAGAATCTTCGCTGAAGACGGGCTGTTGTGGACTCGCTAGAAGTAGACGATGCGGCCCGAAGTACACAAGTAGATGGCGGTCCTCTCGGTAGTCGAGCTGACATGGAACTGCCGCTCTGGTATGGCGCCGGGGATCACTTCTCTGGCGACGCCACTGCTGCGACTTCTTGGTGCGGCAATCGCTAAACTGTACGCCGTCTCTGGAGTGGGCTGTCGACCTATCGACGCCAGTGGTGCAACCTGTTGATGCGTGCTGTGCTTACGGCACCATATCCCCCCCCCCCCCCACACACACACACACAAAAAAAAAGAAACGAAAAAAAAATCCTGGCCTTGGCCGCAATTGTTGCTGTGCGAACCGACGGCGAGAGGGAGGTTGGATGCAGGCGCAACAGATGTGACGGGAATCGGTTCTGACGCCGGTGACAGGCTCGCGTCCGCGCCCCGACATTCGTCCTGAGTTCCCATGTGAACGCTTGGCAAACCGCAGGGAAGCCGCACGGCTACATCCAGGGCCGGAGTCTCGAACGCTGGAGCATCCCCTCAGAGAGGAAGGCGGCAGGCAGCAGAGGCGTCGCCCACGGCGACATGGGTTAAAGTTATGGCATCGGGGATGAGGACACGTCCACCTCCTCGGGCTCAGATGCCGTCTGATCTGCGACGGATGGTCAGGACCCTGACTCCTGGCTGCGTGATGAATCTGTAAAACGAAAAGCAGTAGCAGGATCACGAAGTCTCAAAGGGCGATGCTGGTTCCGGTGTCTTGAGCACTGACACTGTAGGGGAAGAAACCAAAAACATGCTGTGTGCAAGGACATACCAAACGGCCCCTTGTTCCCAGCGGTGTCTGGCGTACTGCGTCCTGGATCTGAAAATGAGAATCTCTATACTGACCAGTACTCCTCGATGGGTGCAGCAAATGAAATGTGATGCGATACCAGCGACCACGCAGGAGTTCGACCGGGAAGGTTCATCTCGAGGCATCGTACAGTAGGTGGACAGGAACAGCTGCAAAGCCTGCTACCGTGAGTGCGTTCCACGGGGTTAACTCATCTGCGCCTTGAATGTTCACATGAAACATTCAGCTTCACCATGGTGGGCGGAACGGAGCTGTGGTCACATGTTTAATACTGTTGGGCAAAATTGTTCAAATTCCTGTGAGGTGAACTGCGGTCCAATATCATAAGCCCTCGACGCAAAAAATTGAAGAAAGTGTTCTGATGGTACTCGACGACATCGTTGAGTTCATGGGAACTACAACGGAAAACGACTGAAGGCATCTACTGCAATAAGCCATCGTGTGTTCCGGAAGGTCCAGCAAAATCAATGTGAATGCATTTCGATGAACCACTGGGGCGTGGCCAGTCAGAAAAGCGTTGAGGTGGAGCCGCCTGTTGCTCCATTCAAGCGGCGCAGCGTTACGTCATGTCTTCAGTCTAGGCGTCCATCATTGGTCAAGAACAATGGCGTCGAGGAAGCTGCTTTGTCTTCACAATACCCCAGTGTCCCTGATGCAACAACCTTAGAACATCCTGCTGAAGGGTGCGTGGGATAATGGCCCCGGCCTGGTCATTCTAATTGTGCAACAGTAAAACACCACGCTGACAAGGCTTGATGGTAAGCGAACTGTCGACATACTTCCGATCGAACAATGTCTTTCACTTCCGTTGGCCACCTTGTGCGCATGTGATTCAGCACAATGCTTAAATCTGTAACCAAAGTTATCTCCTGTACTATGCGAAGAAAGTACTTGGGAAAATTGTGAACTGTGGAAGCGTCCGTAAGATCTGTCTAACAATACGATGCATCGGAGGAGTCGAACTGATCAACCTTGTCCACTGGTGAGCTTCACTTGCACCGACTGGCTTGATGATCCCATCATGTTCCATAATGGACGCTTACTTTGCTCGACAAAACTTTGGCTGTGCATTGTCTATGAGCGACGCATGAGATAAAAAATTATTCGCACGCTGGAGACTGTCTCTAAAAAGTTCATTAAAATTGACACTCAGAGCTTGAAGCTTGTCTGTAGGCACATCTGTTTAAATTGGTGACATTGCCTTGCAGACTGGCAATCTGAAAATGTCAAAAGAATCTAAGTCAAAAATATTCTGCAAAGATTTGGCAGGATGCACTGTGAAAACAATTGTCTTCTTTAAACCCGGAAAAGTAACTGGCATACTGAAAGTTCTTTAAACTGGAATTTCCTGTCCATTATAAGATGACAACACATGCGTAGCTGCACACAGTGCTGGTGAACCTAATTGTTCATATATGTGTTTGTTCGGAAGTGTAACTGAAGCACCAGTGTCCAGTTGCAGTTTGACATCTTTCTCAGCTATTGTCAACGTAACAAATACCTCGTCCCGACCACGTTCCACACCTAAGAGACAAGTATCACTTCCTGCCTGCTGCTGTGAACTACTACGATGCGCCGGCCGGTGTGGCCGAGCGGTTCTGGGCGCTTCAGTCTGGAGCCGCGCGACCGCTCCGGTCGCAGGTTCGAGTCCAGCCACGGGCATGGATATGTGTGATGTCCTTAGGTTGGTTGGGTTTAAGTAGTTCTAAGTTCTGGGGGACTGATGACCTCAGAT
Organism: Schistocerca nitens; assembly: GCF_023898315.1. NCBI lineage: Eukaryota > Metazoa > Arthropoda > Insecta > Orthoptera > Acrididae > Schistocerca > Schistocerca nitens. The sequence continues at coordinate 583,863,589 of NC_064614.1, read as the reverse complement.
GTTAAGTCCCATAGTGCTCAGAGCCATTTGAACCATTTACTACACATGAAATGGGCAAAGATTTGGTAGTGGACCTGTGTTTGCGTCGGTGTGACTTGTTTGCCACATGAAAGTCATCCGACTGGTGTTTACTAAGTTTTGTACTTGGGCGACCTTTCACGACATTTAGCACGGCCACCGGGTCCAAATGTTCCGTGGCTGACTGTACCGTGACAATCTTAATGATCCGAACTGGTTTAATGGCATGTTGTTTGGGAATTTGGTGTCCACGCAGCCCTTTCGTGCACACTGATTGAACATAAGATTCTGTGTTGCAAAAATAAGGAACAGCGTCGCGACTTGGGCACTCAGCATGCTTATAGTGACTAAAGCACTTTGGGCAAGATTTTGCTATGTCTTTCTGTCTACCGGTCTTCTGCCGGCGCGGCATGACACTGTTTGTCTCTGTGCGTTGCGTCACACCCTGTGTCACACGAGCTGGGCGGGCACGGGAGTGTTTACGTTCGACAGCAGTACTAACACTGACATCATGCAGTTCGTTAGTATTAGACATTTGCATCTCACACTTACCTAAGTCATAAGTGTCCCGAGCCTCAGTTAACTGTAACACTGTGTCTAACGAAGGATCAGGTTGTTTCACAGTAGCAGCACTAATTCCATCCTCACAAATATTGTGAGTTATAGCGTCACACAGCATGACATCACTGGATAATTGCCCACAACGACACACGAATTTGCAGTGCCCGATTAAACCTTGTAGTTCAGTGATCCATTGTTTATGAATTTGACCTGCTGCCTGCTGAAGGCGGAAAAAATTGAACCTTGCAACCGCCAGGAGTGTTCATTCATCAAAGTCAGTGATTAACTAGCTAGCTAAAGTCTCAAACTCGAACTGTTCTGGTTGTTTGTCAGGAAACAATTTCACAATGAGGCTGTAAACATCAGTGCCCACTACAGAAAGAGGAAAAGCTTTCCGTTTCGTACCTTGTAATTGGTGTGCCTCCATATGAGTCATCAACTGAGCTAAGTATTCCGATCAGCCATCATGCTGTTTGTTGAAACTATGAAATGGCGGAATGGCTACGGAGGCTTCGGCTGAGGCTGTTTTTGTAGATTCTGCTTTTGTCATCGTGTTAGCTGCGTTACAGCTTTAAGCATCTGCTGGATTTGCTCGCTCTGTAACTGAGTAACACACATAAGAAAACCGTAGTGTGACGCAGAAGACATGCCAGAAAGGAATTTGGATTACATGCCGCGCGCAAAATTACTCATTCGTCACAGTAGTCGTGTGCGTCCTGTGTCAAAAGTCCACACACTAATGTACTAGACATATAAAAAGAAAAAGCAAGAAATAAATAAAAAACGACAAATGTGGGAAGGTGGTCAAAAACCAGAATTAGTCCTGTAACTAAGGCAGATCCTATCCCATCCTTGTCGTCAGCTGTTTTATCGCACATTTGCTACGGTCACAGGAGGAGATTTTACTCGTCGCCGTCCTCAACTGTTCACAGTGCACTGAGGGAAGCACTATGAGAGGAGAACACTGAAACACTAATAATGGTTAGTGACAAGAACACACACATTTATCGACCAATACTCAACTTTGTACAAATCGTCTCAGGTACCAGATCCTGAAGTTCAACTACTATACCAGAAACTAGCGCTGGACAGTAACTGGTTCTTGTCCCAGTAGACTGTTCACTGAAGACGGGCTGGGGTGGATTCGCTAGAAGCAGACGGCAGTCTTCTCGGTAGTCGAGCTGACTTGGAACTGCCCGTTCTGCCGTGGTGCCGGCGCATATCACTTCTATGTCGGCGCACCGCTGCGGCTCCTTGGTGCGGCAGTCGCCAGGCTGTGCGCCGTCTCTGGCTTGGGTCTTCGATATATCAACGCCTGTAGAGCTGGTGGTGGTATTTACTATGCTTACTACACGCCACCAGTTATTAATTTTGAAAGGGTTATCTAATACTGTGCCGACATAACTTCTGTAATTTTTAATTACCATTCACGCGGCAATGCACGCGCTTCACTGTCTTGATCACATGTATCTGGATTTCTGGCACGACGTTCGTACGCTTTATTACTTAATTTCAGCATTATTGCGCACATTCACTTGCTGTACAGGAAATATATTCGCAGTTGCGAATACGAACTTCCATCTTTTGTACAAGGGAATGAGCACAAGCACTCCGTCTTCACGCCACAAGTGGCCCATCGGGAAAATCCGACCGCCGTATAATCCTCAGCTAAGGATGCGGATAGGAGGGGCGTGTGGTCAGCACACCGCTCTCCCGGTCGTTACGATTTTTTTTTTTTTTCGGAGCCGCTACTATTCGGTCGAGTAACTCCTCAATTGGCATCACGAGGCTGAGTGCACCCCGAAAAATGGCAACAGCGCATGGCGGCCCGGATGGTCACCCATCCAAGTGCCAGCCACGCCCGACAGTGCTTAACTTCGGTGATCGGACAGAAACCGGTGTATCCACGGCGGCAAGGCCGTTGCCACAAGGGAATGACGATAGTGAAAATTTGTGCCGGACCCGGGCTCGAACTCAAATTTCTCGCTTTACGACAGCGATCGCCCTAACAGCTTTGGCTACCCGCGCACAACTCAAGACCGTACCTAAGCTTCCATATGTAGTCGTTCTTGCTTCACAACCTGTACTCGTACACACATTGTGCAATTCCCGTACGGGGGGAGGACATTTTTAATTGAAAGCCGCTGCCCGACATCAGCGTATAAATTCGATACTGCAGTCTCTGTGTTGTTAAGAAGAACTATCCAATGTTTCTCCAGACATAAATGTATGCTCTCTCCTTTATGGGAATTACATAATGTGTGTTGCAGTACAGATTGTGACGCAGGAGCAACGACAGATGGAAATTTGTATCTGACCGTGTGTCGTGCACAGATAGCCAAAGCCGTTGATACGAAAGCTCGCTTAAAGCAGTAAATCTGGGTTCGAGTCCCGGTCCGGAAAAATTTCCAATGTCGTCATTTCTTTAAACAGCTTATGGTAGTTGGTATTCGCAACTGTAAATACTTTTCATGCATTTCATAGCGGCTGTAGTCGTCGCAGGCCTGCTACTTTAGGCATGCATTGCACCGTCCTTGTTAACAAAACTGACAGTGCAGTATCGTACGTATCCTACAGGTCGGGAAGTCCGCCATCTTTGCCGCATTCAGTGCCTGCCGAAACATGAGCCGTCTTCCACTGCCAACCTGCCTTGTTCGTGGATAGCCCATGTGACAGTCCAAGTACAGTCAGCTGTTCGCACGCTGGCTAGGGCAAAATTTGCTCTCCCAAAGAAACAGTATCCTGTGCAGAATGAACTGGGGCGTCGTCGTGAGGCAAAAACACCCACTGGGACAGTTATCCGCAATGTCTTGACAGCCTCCTGTAACCTCATCAGGAGATTTTGGTAGTATGTTTCTGTGACGGTTTTCCCTTTACGACCATAATCTGTTAGCAACACACCGTGAGAGTCCCAAAAAAAAGAAACTCATCGTCGCCTCGTCCGATGATGGTTGGGTGTTCGCCTTTTTCGGCGGTGGTGGATCCACATGTTTCCGCTGCTTGCTGCCTGTCTCGCGTCGTTGTGCTACTCGGTTCGGCGGACTATTTGAACTGGTGTGAGCTGTCGCAGAACCCAGCGGGCGACAACTTTTGTCGTGTTCTGAAACTAATTCACGTCTAATTGTCTCTTTCTCCACGCTCACCTTGACTGTAATACGCTGGTCTCCGAGCATCAGGCCCTCCTGTGCTCCAGCGATTTCCGGTTCCACACAGAGACATGGCCTTCCACTTCATTCTTCGTCCTTGAGACTTTTTTGACCACAGTCACCTAACCACTATGTCATATGATGGCACATTGTTGCCGCATATTCACTTCGACTCAACATCGAATGTAATAGAGTTGTTCCCGTTCGAACGCAGAAGACGAATTACCGCACGGCACTACACAGATCTTTGTCATTTTGTTTCGGCTGCTCTACGATCGTACTATGATACTGCGGCACGGGGATTTCCGTGTGTACCAGAAGTGCAAACAAAAAAATAATCATGTAACTTTATTTTTTCGAGGTGAGAGTTAATGTTTTGACTACCCCTCATACGAGTTTTGAATATATTAAACTGCGCTGTTTTCCTGAAACTTAGGTGGTAGCAAATCCTTGCATCCCTTGGAAATCACATCATATTTTTCTCTCCCTCTTATATTTCGCGCAATATCTTCCGCAGTGAATGTAGGATGGCTGGAGCTGTGAGACCATTGAGAAGAAATCCTCGCGGCGAAAAATCTGGAGAAAAAAAATCTATCCGCTAGAAAACTACGAGAGGCTACCTCGAGAAGGTAGGATGAGACCCTCTGAGCCGTAAAAAAAAGCGGAACGGTGGATGGTGGTCATAATTTTTGTGGTTAAGTGGTGGAGATACCATACATAATTCTAATGGGTAACTGGTTGTATTCAAATGCACTGAAGATGAGCCGTTAGGTTATTGTGCCACGTCGACGGACAAGAAAAATATCAACTCAGAGAAAATTATGAGACACGTATCCAGTTCTGTACTAACCATTTCTTATAAACATTCTTAAAACCCTTTTGCAGATAACTGCGTTCATTGTCACTTGACCACATCAAATGTGATATTTTCTGTACGTCAAAAATGAGGTTCATGAAGTAAGCTAACTTTGTTTATCGAATCAGTATTTCATGAATTTTTAAAGGATCAGCTTCTGTTGTAATGAAAATTATTCAGTTTTAATTATCATGCTTTATAATGAACTAGTTTGAAGTGCTTAATTAGTACACTGACTCAATTGACAAAATTCGGACTGTTGGCTAGCATTTTTAGGTAGAAATGTGGTACATAGACCACTATCTCTACATACCTTGTGAGGTAAAACGAGTGTTTTACACAAGATTAATATATGGATTAAAAACTCATCATATATAGGTTGCCAATGAACTGATTATTTGTGTTAACGAATATGGCACAAGAGGGGTTTTTAAGAGAAACGACTTTCCATTTAAATAATTTGTTACATTCTATTAGATGTTTTATTTCGTCTGCAAGTTGCTAGAATTTTATAATTTTGCATTTATTCCTGCCTGTAGCAAATTTACATTGAGTGGAGGGAACGACAGATCGCTTTCCTTCTAGAATTTCATATGTAAATATCTTTATATCTCAAGACTCAAATTTATTAATGACAAAAAAAAAATCTCAGTCGGGAACCGCGCTGCTGCTACGGTCGCAGGTTCGAATGTCCTTAGGTTAGTTAGGTTTAAGTAGTTTTAAGTCTAGGGGACTGATGACCTCAGATGTTAGGTCCCATAGTGCTTGGAGACATTTGAACCAAAAAATTCAATAACAAATAAATGTTCCGTAAGGCTTGTAACACTACGCTACTGCGCACGATACTCTTTAAAGCCTGTACTATGCTAAGTTGACGGGCTTCACCTTATAAGAAAGGATTTTGGTATATATGTTGACCGTGTGTACCTGAATGGAGGCAAAATCAGACTTTCACCCACTCAGTAACAACAATGATACGTCAAGCAAGTCTGAAGTGCAACTACACGTTAGGACGGACAAGAAACAACACAGCAGATGCTACCAAATTGTTAATAATACGGTCGCCAGCCTAATTAGGCATTAACTGAGTTTCTCCCCTGTACAAGTTGATGTATTTTTATACAAAACAACACGTAATAACACTGCATAATATGGTAATTTTTAGAACCAGAAAATCTACTGAACTAATAATTTCACTTTCTGTACTAATATGAACAAGCCATAAATACACAACAACACACTATAATGTTTACTACAAACTTCGTACTGTATATGGATCTGATTAAAATCGGGCATAGGTTACCCTAGAAATAGCACTTTCGAAACATACATACAATGTCAATTTTGAAAAAGGTAAAACACTGATAAATTTTGGTTTTATATTGACTTTAACTTTGCTGGTCAAATCAGTTCAGTACATTTCAGAATTTACATGAATAGAAAAGAAAAGGGGGGGGGGGTTACCCTGAAACTGTTATGACCACTGTACTGAAATTTTTGATAATTGCAATCACTAAGTACTCAAGATTTCCAAGATATGAGTTACAGCTCTTTTTAGCTTATTTCCTGCTCATTTAATTACCATTATTTTTGTCTCAAAGAAATTAAACTTCATTACTAAACCAATTTCAACATTATCTTCCAACTTTATCAGACCTTTGTTCTTTACTTATATATTCATTAACAATAAAGTTCTTTAAACATCATACTAACACCGCTAGGTCTGCAGGTAATTATTATTAACATAAACTTTAAATCTTCATCTCGGGACACTCGGATTGCACAACATTTGGAAAGGACCCAGTCTAGCTTAGTGATGAGGATAAATAAATGATAGGACAGTTCTGGTAAAAGTTAAGTTATTATTGAACAGCAAGGAACAAAAGTAACACTGGTCCACACGAATACAGTACTAAAAGATTCAACCTGTTCGTATCGATGCGGCGGTTGGGGGGCGGCGAGATGGCGAGGCACAGAGCACACATACAATCACAGCTATGGCTCTTGATGTATCGGCACTTTACTTCTTCATAGCGTCGCAATATTTTTCCATTTAGTGCCTATGTAATTTTGCCATGCTGTATAGTCGTCGGAAACGGCACATCCGAGGCTCAATGAAACTACGTCTTCCAGGAGAGCCTCCTCCGTCCAGAGCGTGTTTCTCAGACCGATGCCCAACTCCGACTACCACTGCTGAGCCCGTTATGCCCTGCCGCGCCCGTGTGCATTTTCCCGCGCTCGCCTGCCATCCACCTTTTACCGCTCCCCTACAGACAGGGTATTCACCCAAGGTTTTGCATTCTACATATCCTAATACATTGCCTACGTATGGACCAGGCGCACAATTACAACCTTAACATCTTACAATAGTTTCAACATTTCTTACATTTCCATTTTCTTATAATATTGCTTGCAATTTGACATAAACATTAATATCCACATCGAAAATTGTTTACAGTTTCTTTAACATAATGACATGAAAAGAAAAAAGAAATGAAATCAGAACATTGCTTACATTAATTTACCAAAAATCACAAGAAAAAATTATTATATGTACAATAGTACAGCGTTGTTGTTACACATGCCCCTGTTTCCAGTAAATTTCAGTAAGTGCAAATTTGATGGGAACACTAAATTTTATATTTATACAGTGGTTCTGAACTTTGTGTGAATTTCCCATCCAAAAAAATTTATACCACAAGCTTCCTTTCACTCACATTATATAGGTCTATACTTTTTAACATATCAAGAACATTTACTTATCATTTACTTAAGTGCCTTTGGCACAGTCCAACCTCCTATCACAACATTATTTAAATAGCAAATAACTTATTTTTACTAAATTTCTCAAAGAAATAATTTCAAAATCTGGAACAAACATTTAACTACAAAAGCAAATGCAAATATCTATATACACTATAAGACAATTTGTTGCTGCTTGCATTGAATGGCAGTCCATTTCCTTACTTACTAAAAAAACCACACAATAATATTTAGAAAAATCACTATATATATTTTTGCTGCCTATTATTTAGATTTGGGCAGTCCATTTCGCATCATTTTACCACATCACCTGTACCACACTTATAATTCTCCTTTAACTATTTATCTGCCCCCATTGGTGTATGGTAGTCCTTTATATTATGACTCATATATTGCCCACTTTGATTTTTGACAGTCCCATCTTCTATTTGGCTTGCAGCATTTATCCTTTCTTTTCAGCCCTTTTCTCCATACATCTTTACATTTACAGTACATTTGGTAATCTGAAACTCACATAAGTACATTAGCACACTGATATTGGTACACATATATTTACAAAGATTTGTTACATATAATAGTTTCAGTATAAAATCTAGCATATTTATTGTAAATTGCTTTCTGAGTGTACTTAGGTCACTCACTCCTAGGAACATACAGTTTCAGGTCCACAACATTTCTTACACCTAAAGGTCTTTTGGATTTTGGGTAGATCAGGTAGTAAGCATTATCGTGTGGAATGTTCTCTATTATATATGGTCCATTATAAATATATTTAAATTTGGAAATTTCATGGTTCAGTTCACTAGACTTTTCGTGGGTTTTTAAAAGAACATAATCCCCAATTTTAAATTTTATAACTTTCAGATTTTTATCATATCTTTTAGATCTAGATTCAGCTTTTTGCTTTGCCCTTTTTCTGACTAAATCTTTCTTTTGACTCAGGCCCAAACTTGTACAAGGTGGAAACTCAAGTTTTTCTTCAATTAAACTTTTATTCCTGCTGCCTAACAAAATTTCTTCCGGTGGGAACCCAGTAGATTCATGATGTAAGGTGTTCATGACATTCTCAAAATCCGAAATAAATCTACCCCAGGCTCTATGGTTATGACTGCAGTATGTTCTACACAATCTCCCGATTTCTCGCATGTATCTTTCAACCGGGTTGCTAGCAGGATGGTAGGCTGCGATATATTTAACCACCACACCATTTTGCTCCATTCCTTCTTTCCAAATTTTGGATATGAACTGGGGACCATTGTCGGATAGTACTGCCTTGGGTTTCTCGATGGTTCTGAAGTATTCGACCATCCTACTAAATACAGCTTTTGCTGTTGCTTTTTTCAAGAGGTATAATTTTACAAACTTTGAGAATACTTCCAAAATTACTAAAATATATGCACAATTTCCCGAAGTCTTTGGGTGGGGACCATACAAATCTACAGATAATAATTCTAGGGTGTCTTCAGGTAATGCACTTTGCAATGGACCTCTACTAGTTCTGTTCGGTACTTTGGCCCTTTGACAGACATCACACGACTTAATTCGTTCATTTACCTTCTTACTGACACTATCAGCAATCACTATTACATTATTCAATTTATCCAAACATTTCTTTGGCCCACTATGCCCCAATGCTAAATGAAAATAATCTATGACCTCAGTATCAAACTGGTGTGGCCAACATACTCTCCATTCCTCAGTGACTAAATCCTTCCTCCTATATAAAATGCCTTTAAAGATTTTGTAATACTTCTTAATTTGAGGATACTGCACACTGTCAAAATTTACCTTCACAGATTTCCATGTAGGATCCTCATTCTGATGGTATCTCATATTTTTACATATTTGCTCAATTTTCCTTTTTCCTGAAACCTCTTTCATATACCTTATCTGAAAAGTACTCTCTTCACCATTTTCATTGGGCACTTCACTCATACCATTAGGCAATCGAGATAAAGCATCTGCCACATAATTCTCAGTACCCTTAACATAGCAAACCTCGTAATCAAATTGTTGCAGGTACAAAGCCCAACGGCTTAGCCTGCCATTAAGTAAACGACAATCTTTAAGAAAAGTTAAAGCTTTGTGGTCAGTATGTATGATGAGCTTATGGCCCCACAGATAATTTCTGAATTTCTTTAACCCCCATATAATGGCTAAAGCTTCCTTTTCCGATATAGTGTAGTTTCTCTCGTATTTTGTTAGAGTTCTACTTGAAAACGCGATAGTCCTGTGTTCGATGTCTTTGCCATCACAGATTTCTTGGAAAACTTCTATACCAATTCCATAAGCACTGCTGTCAGTACTCATGTGGAAAGGTTTTGACAGTATGGGGTGATGCAAAATATTGTCATTCAAAAGTTCACTTTTTAATTTTTCGAAATCTCTCATACACCCTTCAGTCCACACAAAAGCACTATTTTTCTTAAGTAGCTTATTCAAATGAGGACTGTTAAAAACTTGCCCCTTGACGAATTTTCTGTAGAACCCACGTAAACCTAAAAAGGCTTTCAACTGTTTTCTATTTCTAGGAGCTGGACACCCTGCTATTGCACTTAACTTTTCCGGGTCCTTGCCAATACCGGTCGTAGTAATAATGTGCCCCAGAAACTTTATTTCCGACTTCACAAATTCACATTTCTTCCACTTAAGTGTCATGCCCCCTGCTTGTAGAGCAACAAAAACTTTCTGCAATAATTCACAATGCTCTTGCCATACTTCTGTAGCAATCAGTAAATCATCTACATAAATGGTTAGCCGGGAACTTAATTCTCTCCCTAATACAAAGTCCAGTGCCCTAATAAATACTGCCACAGAAGTGCTAAGCCCAAATGGCACTACTTTATACTGATAGCATTTCCCAGCGAATAGAAAAGCGGTATATTTACGGGATTCTTTACTCAATGGGATTTGCCAGTATCCGGCGGTCATGTCCAGACTGGTTAAATACTTCACATTATAAAATTTTTGAAGCATTTCGTCCAGATTTTGAGGTCTGTCTATTTCCTTCTTTACAATTTTGTTCAACGTCCTGGCATCAATAACTACTCTTACTCCCCCATCCCTTTTGTTCACGATGATAAGGGGACTATTATATTCGCTGCTACTCCGTTCGATTACACCCCATTCTATCATTTTATCTATTTCCATTTGCACAGCCTGCCTCTTTGATATGGGTACCTAAAACGGTCTTACAAAGAAAGGTTTATGCTCTATTGTCTCAATCTGGTATTCGAAGTTCTTAACTGAGCCAGGTTTGTCCGAAAACACGGTGCTATTACTTTCCAAAATATCAAGCAATTCTGTTTCTGATCAGGAGATATCTCCTTCAAATTTTCCACAATTTCTTTAAAATTATGCCCCTGCTTGTCACTCTCATCTATTAACCTCTGGACATGGTACACCTCATACATATTTGTCAAACCATCATTCCCTTGGTCGATCTCCAACAGTAAAGAATCAATTTCTGAATCGAACACCTTCCCATTTTCCTCAAATTTTAATTCCAAATTTCTAGATGCATTATTAATTTTAATCACTTCCTGGCTACAATCAATAATCATCTTTTCTTTATCTAACCAATCTATTCCCAGAATCATTTCAGTACTCAAGTGTGGCACAACCAAAAAATCGTGTTCAAATTTTTGTCCTTTTATACTAAATTCAACCAAAATCTGGTTCTTTACCGGCTTGCTAGTCTTGCCAGTAGCACCAACAATTTTTACACCCGTCACTGACATAATTACTAGTCCAGGCTTATCACAAATGTGTTCGAAAAACGATTGGGAGATTGCACTTATCTGAGATCCAGTATCAAGAAGTACTTGCAATTTAACATTATAAATTTCAACTGGTATTACAGTTTGTTTAACCGTCGAATGTTTTTCATTGTTGTGGTCTTCCCTAAGCAAATCCGGGTCGACGATAACATCGTCCCAAGATATGCTTTTAACATTCACCTCACCTATATCTGGCGGTTTCTTTGGTTCCGGGAGTCCAAAGTCATTAATTACTTGAACTCTTTGTAAAATAGGCCCTGAGTCGTCAGGCGGCTCTTTCTTTCTTTGTTCAGTCTCAACATCTGGATTTTGTTTTGAAACTACGTCATCATTAGGTACAATATCGCAATTAGCTGTATCCCCATTATTTTCACTAGTACCGAAATATTCGTCATCTGAACTATCGTCAGAATCCGACCATTCTGGATCGCTTTCAGGTTCTAACATAAAAGCTTTTCTGAGACAGGCACTAAGTTCTCCCTCTGCATTTTCGTCAGGCTTTAATTTTAATTCAATATCCTCTTTTGACAAAACGGCCTCATTATCAGCTTTACTCACATCCACTGTTACTTCATATTTAGTGTAATCCTCGTGGACTTCAATTACTTTTAGGTAATCACCTGCCTCTTCCTCACGGTGCCTTTCGGTAGCAGCTTGTACTGTTGGCGGATTGTCAATGCTTAGGATTTCATCCTCCAATTCCTTTCTATCTTTAACCTTCGTCCTATCGGCAGCACGCGTACTTTGCGCGGCGCTATTTACTCTCTCCTCTTCAAATTCGGGCCACATCACCTTATCGACGTCCCTACTATCTCCTTTTTCACTAATTAACCTCCTTGTCTCATACTGCTTCTTGTTCAGAAACTAAATGCTGCTTTATTTACCATTAGAACAGTATCTGAAATAAGTGACACTTCAACACGAAAAGTAGTCTACTTCGCATATTTTCATACGCTTATGTCGTATGGTATTATTTTTTGGGGTAATTCTTCTGATTCAAAAAGGGTATTTTTGGCTCAAAAACGGGCTGTTCGAGCTATATGTGGTGTAAGTTCGAGAACCTCTTGTCGACCCCTATTCAAAAATCTGGGAATTCTGACATTGCCCTCACAGTATATATTTTCTTTAATGTCGTTTGTTGTTAGCAATATTAGCCTATTCCCAAGAGTTAGCAGCTTTCACTCAGTTAATACTAGGCAGAAATCAAATCTGCATGTAGAATGCAGTTCCTTGACTCTTGTGCAGAAAGGAGTGCAGTATTCTGCTGCATCCATTTTCAATAAGCTACCACAAGAACTCAAAAATCTTAGCAGTAGCCCAAACTCTTTTAAGTCTAAACTGAAGAGTTTCCTCATGGCTCACTCCTTCTATTCTGTCGAGGAGCTCCTGGAAGAGCTAAAAAATTAAGCAAATTCCAGTGTTACATTGTTGATTGTCTTCATTTAAACTTATGACTTGTCACCTGAATATGTTTTTTTTTCTATATTTCATTTTATCTGTTTCTAATATCGTGTTATAATTTCATGTATTGACTCGTTCCATGACCATGGAGATTTCTCCTTAATTTGGTCCCACGGAACAATAAATAAATAAATAAAATAAATAAATAAATAAAATCCTCCCACTCACACTGCTTAAGGCTCTTGTACAGATCGACGATCTGCACACGCCAATTACTTACTTCCGCTAATTCATTCTCGCCATTTACTTCATTGCTAACACTGCTTACCGCACCTCTCTGTGTATCCACAGTTTCATCTATTATTTCCTTCGCTACGGAATTACCACTCGTTATGTATTCACCAGTTCTTACGGCAATGTTCGTACCTAATGCTGCCGCATTGCTAGCGGCTTCTCTCTGAACAGCTGTTCTGCTAGACTGGACCGTTGCCCTCTGATGCTCCACTCGCCTGTTAACAAGTATCGCTCTGCGCGACGAAGATGACTCATTCCGGATCGCACCTGACGCTTGTTTCGCAACAACACGTTGCGTCGTTCCACGCCTGTCTCTAACCTGTCTCATAACTTTACTGTCAGTTCGGTAACCTTTCTTAAATTGGGGCCGGTATGTACTGTCCGCTTCCGTTTGGCCCGCAACGTTCGCGGAAATCAGTTTCCCGCGTCGTTATTATTTTGCGCGGTGTACCCTCTACCGCGATCTGTATAACTTCCTCTTCCTCTACTTCTCTGTATCATATTGACGCGAACCCCATCGCCGTCATTTCTCTCGTCATTATTGCGGTTATTCCTGTTACCAAAATTCTGAAAATTGGCTCGACTTTCGCGCCAGTGGTCTTCGTCTTCGACCCTTTCGAGAAATGCTTGGAAGCTGCGATGATTGCTTCCCACGTATCTCTTTGAATCTTCTGGAAGCTTTTTGTATAGCTCCCATATTATTTCAGAATCGGATCTTCTCCCTCTTAAGTGTGTCAACTTTCGGTACCAATATTCGCAGAAATATTTCAAAGAATTTCTGCCCCTGTTATAATGAAGCTTGGCCATGATAAACTCGCGCCACAAATGATACTGTTTTTGTTCGGACCAATATTCTTCCGTAAACTTTTGCTTAAATTCTTCGAACGTCATTCGTTCGGTATTCAAATTAATTCCCCAGCGCTTAGCATCACCTGCTAAGGCACTAATTACAACGTTTATCTTTTCCTGATCAGACAAGTGTTCAGGAAATATCCTCTCGCAATTTTTGATGAAATCTAACGGATGCCATCCATTATGTTTCTTGGCGGGATCGAAGCGTTCCTCACCTTCCAACGGCTTCGTAAATGGTGTGCCATTACAGGCAACACCAGGTATATCTTTAATTTTACTCTCAAGATCGAAAATTTTGCCTTGAATTTTCGAAGTATTTTGTTCACATTTTTGTACACATCCGGTAACTTTTTCACCTAAATCTCGTTCAGTGTCTGGAACTGCCTTTATCAACTGTGCGATTCCGTGTTGACATTCGTTTACGATCTCAGTTTTAAGACCGAAAACTTTTTCGTCTACTTTTGTTTCGACTAGAGGCTCTACTTTCTCTTGAATGTTGAGAATTTCAACATCGAACCTACTGTTAATGTTGCCAATTTCCCCCTGCATAGTATCCATATTTTTGTTAATGGTGTCAATTTCGAGTTTCATAGTATTTACCACAGAACTTAAATTACCCACTTTTTGTTCTACCTGTTCTATTTGTTTACTAATTTTAATTCCTTGTTCTTCGACCTGTGCTTTAATCTGACCAACTTGTGTTTTAAGCTGCTCGTCAATGTGTGTTTTAAGCTGATTAACCTGATTACTGACTTGTTTTTGAAGCTGATCATTCTGTGTTTTGAGCTGATTACTTTGTGTTTTGAGCTACTCGTCAACGTGTGTTTTAAGCTGACTAACCTGATTACCGACTTGTTTTTGAAGCTGATCATTCTGTGTTTTGAGCTGCTCGGCAACGTGTGTTTTAAGCCGATAATTCTGTCCTGCAATTTGTTTGGTTAATTGTTCAAATAAATCGTTCATGCTTACAATTTTCACACTGTTTTGTTCTACGGAATCTGTGTGTTCCGATCCTACTTCAAAAGTTTCTTTCGGTTCTTTCTTTATCTGTGGTGAATCAAACATGTCAGTGGATTCATTCACATACCCATTATCATCTACAAAGTCACCCTCTACTTCTTGTTTTATCCCTTGCTGTGTTCGAGGCACTCTCGACATTTCAATCTGTTCGTTAACATGTTCGTGATATTGTATGTACGCCAATTGTCTTCCGCTAACGCCATCTGTTATCTGGCCGCGTAAACTCCTGCTACTGCCAGCCGCATTTTCCATTACGCTCGGCACATCTACTGTTTCAACGTTCTTGTCCATACTGAACGCAAATTACACCACACTATCGTACTTGACGTTCACTGCTATTTACTTTACTAATTATTATTGTAATTCGTGCCACTGAACATCCACTGTTCGGTATTCACTTTAATTTGTGACCGACAACAACTGGATGTCCTGTCACCGGGAGCCACTTGTAACACTACGCTACTGCGCACGATACTCTTTAAAGCCTGTACTATGCTAAGTTGACGGGCTTCACCTTATAAGAAAGGATTTTGGTATATATGTTGACCGCGTGTACCTGAATGGAGGCAAAATCAGACTTTCACCCACTCAGTAACAACAATGATACGTCAAGCAAGTCTGAAGTGCAACTACACGTTAGGACGGACAAGAAACAACACAGCAGATGCTACCAAATTGTTAATAATACGGTCGCCAGCCTAATTAGGCATTAACTGAGTTTCTCCCCTGTACAAGTTGATGTACTTTTATACAAAACAACACGTAATAACACTGCATAATATGGTAATTTTTAGAACCAGAAAATCTACTGAACTAATAATTTCACTTTCTGTACTAATATGAACAAGCCATAAATACACAACAACACACTATAATGTTTACTACAAACTTCATACTGTATATGAATCTGATTAAAATCGGGCATAGGTTACCCTAGAAATAGCACTTTCGAAACATACATACAATGTCAATTTTGAAAAAGGTAAAACACTGATAAATTTTGGTTTTATATTGACTTTAACTTTGCTGGTCAAATCAGTTCAGTACATTTCAGAATTTATATGAATAGAAAAGAAAAGGGGGGTGGGGGTTACCGCATCTCGTGGTCGTGCGGTAGCGTTCTCGCTTCCCACGCCCGGGTTCCCGGGTTCGATTCCCGGCGGGGTCAGGGATTTTCTCTGCCTCGTGATGGCTGGGTGTTGTGTGCTGTCCTTAGGTTAGTTAGGTTTAAGTAGTTCTAAGTTCTAGGGGACTTATGACCACAGCAGTTGAGTCCCATAGTGCTCAGAGCCATTTGGTGGGGGTTACCCTGAAACTGTTATGACCACTGTACTGAAATTTTTGATAATTGAAATCACTAAGTACTCAAGATTTCCATGATATGAGTTATAGCTCTTTTTAGCTTATTTCCTGCTCATTTAATTACCATTATTTTTGTCTCAAAGAAATTAAACTTCATTACTAAACCAATTTCAACATTATCTTCCAACTTTATCAGACCTTTGTTCTTTACTTGTATATTCATTAACAATAAAGTTCTTTAAACATCATACTAACACCGCTAGGTTTGCAGGTAATTATTATTAACATAAACTTTAAATCTTCATCTCGGGACACTCGGATTGCACAACATTTGGAAAGGACCCAGTCTAGCTTAGTGATGAGGATAAATAAATGATAGGACAGTTCTGGTAAAAGTTAAGTTATTATTGAACAGCAAGGAACAAAAGTAACACTGGTCCACACGAATACAGTACTAAAAGATTCAACCTGTTCGTATCGATGCGGCGGTTGGCGGGCGGCGAGATGGCGAGGCACAGAGCACACATACAATCACAGCTATGGCTCTTGATGTATCGGCACTTTACTTCTTCATAGCGTCGCAATATTTTTCCATTTAGTGCCTATGTAATTTTGCCATGCTGTATAGTCGTCGGAAACGGCACATCCGAGGCTCAATGAAACTACGTCTTCCAGGAGAGCCTCCTCCGTCCAGAGCGTGTTTCTCAGACCGATGCCCAACTCCGACTACCACTGCTGAGCCCGTTATGCCCTGCCGCGCCCGTGTGCATTTTCCCGCGCTCGCCTGCCATCCACCTTTTACCGCTCCCCTACAGACAGGGTATTCACCCAAGGTTTTGCATTCTACATATCCTAATACATTGCCTACGTATGGACCAGGCGCACAATTACAACCTTAACATCTTACAATAGTTTCAACATTTCTTACATTTCCATTTTCTTATAATATTGCTTGCAATTTGACATAAACATTAATATCCACATCGAAAATTGTTTACAGTTTCTTTAACATAATGACATGAAAAGAAAAAAGAAATGAAATCAGAACATCGCTTACATTAATTTACCAAAAATCACAAGAAAAAATTATTATATGTACAATAGTACAGCGTTGTTGTTACAGGCTGTGGTTAATATTCCCAGCTGTTCAGATAAAAGTTGTCCATATGCATCTGATACTAATTACTTTAATCTGCGTAATGAATAATTTTGGCCAAGGTAAAATAGTTACTTCAAAATCATATGGCATGTAACGTAAATAAATGAAAACATGCAAAATATTTCAGCTTACCAGTTTTTGTGTACACAAAGCATGCAGTTATTCTTATTGGAATTGTTGCCTAAGTTATGTGAAATTGTTTACTGACTTAATAATGCTAACGAGGAGAACGCGGCTACTGCCATATCCGGTTTCCCAGAAACCTCGTTCATCGGAAGAGGAGCCGAAATAAGCGATCACGTCTCGGCTTATCCGTAGACACTCGACCGTTTCTGAGAAGACGACCTTCAAAGATTTCGACGTAATTGAGATGCCTTTTAGCGCGGTTTGGATTAGGGATGGCGGTTGTGGCTGAAACAACCGGCTTTCGATTATATCGGTTTTTCTACACGCCAGTTTAACCCGACTGTTTAAAACTACTCAAAATAAACCGGTTTCTAGAATAACCGATTTTCGGTTTTTATTCCTATTTTTTACAGTAATAAAAGTAGAAATCTATCAAGGATTGAAACATTTTGACTCTTTTAAAGGCAAGATACACAGTATCAGAGTATTAAACAAAAAAGACAAGTAAAAGAAAACTTAGTCCGTCCACCGTTCGCTGCCTTTCTGGAAAAGTAATAAGAGGTTAACTACTCCGAAAAGTCACCAGTATTCTCCTACCGATACTAAATTTTTGAAACTCTGCTCAAAAATCATGTTGTAATTTGGGATCACACCACTGTTTGGGCATTATGAATAGTCACTGCTAAAGGGTGAAAACTGAGCCTCAAGAACACTATTTTTCGTGTTAATTTCTCCAAGCACATAAAGGCATATTATCTAGAGAAAGGCAACAGATCAGGTACTTTCTCTTTTTATTGTGTACTCAGAGTTAATTGTTGTTACGTTTTTAGTGTATTATTGTTACCATAATTTCCTTATTCTTTTGTTATTTCATACAAATGGCAGACAGATCTGTGAACCTCTTAAAGCAAATGAAGCACTGTAGTTCATCGCTACGTCACTTCGTAAAATTGTTTGGTGTCATATTCTACAATACAACAGATGCTCGGCGACGACAGTGAGGACCTACCGTATAGACTATAGACGATGTGGGCAAGTCTAGCACGCTGCACATGCACGCACACCTTAAGCCACGACTCATGACTACATGGACATGCTCGTTTCACCAGTGCTGTACCTATTCTTATGCAATGTGTTTGTTGCTTGTTTCTGTCGGAATTGTTATTAAAACAGCACTGTTTGGTTTTTCAAAAAATTATTCAAATGGCTCTAAGCACTATGGGACTTAATATCGGAGGTCATCAGTCCCCTAGACTTAGAACTTCTTAAACCCAACTAACCTAAGAACATCACAGACAGCCATGCCCGAGGCAGGATTCGAACCTGCGACGGTAGCAGCCGCGTGGTTCCGGACTGAAGCGCCTAGAACCGCTCGACCATAGCGGCCGGCGATGGCTTTTCTCGTTTCCTATAACAACGTAATATTTCAAAGCAATGTGAGTTATATAAGTAAAAGTTACTCCTTTTTTTAAAAACACGTTTATTTAAAAACACGTTTATTTAAAAACGAAAAGTCTTAACACTGTTGCTATGGCTAATTGGTGTTTCGTTTTTTATTTACTCGGCTATTAGCAAAAAATTAAAAAAAATCACCTATTACAACCGAGACCAAACAAATACCTAAAAAGCCAGTTATTCAGAAGTAAATTACCGTTATCGGTTTTAACCGGTCGCTTTTCCCCATCCCCAGTGTAGACTCAGCCCAAATGTTGGCGTAATGGCTAGCGTCGCGGCCTCTTACTTCACAATAAGTGTCATACATTTATTATATATGTTTGTATGGCATTTTTTAAATTCTCATGTGTTTGTATTTCATTCTCATATCAATTCTTAATTTTTGTATTTTATTCTCATGTTTATTCTTCAGGAAGATTTGGTGCATTCCAAAAAAAAAAAAAAAAAAAAAAAAAAAAAAAAAAAAAAAAAGATGTTTAAATGTATGTGATGTGAATTCCTAAGGGACCAAACTGCTGAGGTCACCGGTCCCTAGACTATCACAGTACTGAAACTAACTTATACTAAAAACTACACACACACAAACACACACACACACACACACACACACACACACACACGAGGGAGAACTCGAACCTCCGGCGACGGGAGGGGCCGCGCAATCCGTGCATGGCGCCCTAGACTACGCGGCTGGTGCATTCCCTTGGATGATATCGATAGTAGAAACATTGCGAACATACAAATTCCAGATATGAGCACCGCGCGAAGGCAGGTTTGCCACAGGGATATTTCCAAGTATGCATGTCACTGAGGAAAGAAACGTCGTTAACACTGCTGAAGATTTCACGCTTTGGCAATAATTACGCGGCAGACCACGCATAACGGATCACTTTTTCATAAACTTGCGCTAGCAACTAATTATAAATGAAGAATCAACACAGGAATTTCACCGAAAACATTTTAAAATAATTTTTCCATTAATTTTTCTTTCTTTTTTCCTTTTTTTTTTTAATTCATTCACCAGACATACAATAGTAGACGAATAAGGATAATGTTATTTCAGTATACTTTGGAAAACGTTCGTTTAGTAACCGTCTACGGTCATGCGTAGTCAAATGAAAAACAAAAATAAAAATATTAATAGTAATAACCAGGTTTTGAAACTGGGGCGCAAAAGTGTGAAGCTGCGTCGCTACCCAATGTGTCACCGCCTCGTTTGTACTCGTTCTGTTTACTCCCTATAGGGCACACAAAGTACTTCGGAAACTCTGACCACCGTTTTCTCAAAAACCGGTCGAATAGCTACTGATAAGCCGACACGAGTGTTCGCTTGTTTTGACCCCTCTTCCATTGAGTGAAGCTTCTGGGAAATCGGGTTATGAGACTTGGCGTGGTCTCTACGCAAGTACCGCTAAACAGACATCTCATACCGTGCCTTTTAAATGAGTACTTAAACTTAGTTACTTCGCAGTAAGTATTTAGCTACATACTCCACATTCATTATTCATCGCAAAAACAAACAATTTTTATGTTCAGTTTTTAATTTGGACTGCAGTCTCCATTGCCAGTCTCCAGGGACGTTGGAGGGAGGACCGTTATATGTGATTTCCAAGAACGAAACATATGTTAGGACTCAATGAGCCGCATTGCATCAATATGTTCCTTCGTCTCAAAGCTTTCTTTTCGTGAAATGAACGGACTTGCGACAAGGGGGACATATCCTAAGCACATTGGAACAACTACAGTGACACACGTGACGCATGGCTCATAGGTTGGTCTGGAAAATGTCTCTTCAGTGCATCGAGTCTTATAATCGCCAACAGGATTAAGAATATAAGACCGTTTGTAAACTTCCCACCTCATCGTCCGGTATACGCCCTAAACGACCGTGATTATGTGTACCTACAATAGTTTCTTGGAAAGGCATCTATTCCGGACACAATTAGACAAAACGATGTGGAAAAGAGTACAACTAGTTGTTAAAGTGACGAGTGAATACACTGCCCTAATAACGACTGAGTGCAAATATTTGTAATTACAAGAAACAATTTTGAATGGTTAGTCGAATTTCTCATGAGAAACTACAAATTAATGAAATTTTAGCGATGTGAAAAAATAATATGGTCATCATTCTAAAGTGGTAATTTATTCCTGAAACCAACTGGTTGTAACTGAATTTATGTTCTCGCAGCAATCAGTAATACGCGTTGTATAGCCGACGATGATCATTACAGTCGTAGGTGCTATCTCTATATTCAAGCGATCACAAAAATAGTAAGTTTATCAAACCCGAGTACGTAATCAAAACTTGAGAATTCTTTGAGGAAATTATAGACAAAATAAAAACTGAATGAATTACTGCATTACATGATGCGACAATAACGACGTAGCAAGAATGTAATCTTTATCGTTATTGATTGTGATGCACAAATCTTTCCCAATAATTAGAATTCACTCTCAAGGCCGTTACAGTTAAAAGCGAATGACTTCAAAACAACGGCAAAATACCATGGCAAAGTTGATGTATGGAAATCAGACTTTGATACAGGAATTTATCCTGAACACACAGAAGTAATCAGCATATTTGGTTCAAATGGTTCAAATGGCTCTGAGCACTATGGGACTTAACTTCTAAGGTCATCAGTCCCCTAGAACTTAGAACTACTTAAACCTAACTAACCTAAGGACATCACACACATCCATGCCCGAGGCAGGATTCGAACCTGCGACCGTAGCGGTAGCGGGGTTCCAGACTGGAGCGCCTAGAACCGCTCGGCCACTCCGGCCGGCCAGCATATTTGAATTAACGGAAAAGATATTATAATTTGCCACAGTCAGTGGTATTAATAGTTATCATAAAAATCACTTTCAAAAGTTATTCATAAATGCTGTAGTCCAAAAACTGGCTTTAATTAATTAACAAAAAAAGGACTTTCAATTCAAGAGAAATGGTTTGTATAATTTCTGGAAAAGTTATCCTCTTTCACATTAGTAGAGTTTCCCAGTCATAATATTATGCTGGGAACCTAGAATAGTAGATCATGGATTCTGTTCTAAGTGACAATGCCCTGGGTTTGCGATGACCACAGATTATGACCAAATGATACATAAATAAATGAATAACTCAAAGCACTGGCAGACCTTCCACAAAACAATAAATCTGAAATGGTTTCATCTTACATGTCGAGACACTGCAGGGGCGAAGTAGCAACAACTGCAGTGATCAAATCTCATCTCAAAGAGCAGATTTCCCTTAGTTTTAATCCTCTTGAAGCCTCGTGATATATCACCAAGATACTACGGGCCTTAGAACTTGAGCTGCCTTCCCCAGCCACACAACTGCACGAATACACACTGTGCCGGAACCACACACTCTTGCGTCCTCTCTCTCTCTCTCTCTCTCTCTCTCTCTCTCTCTCTCTGCTCGCAGTTGTCTCGCTACTGTCCTGAGATGTCCTTCATCCACTCACCAACCTCTCTCTCTCTCTCTCTGCTCGCAGTTGTCTCGCCACTGTCCTGAGAGGTCCTTCATCCACTCACCAATCTCTCTCTCTCTCTCTCTCTGCTCGCAGTTGTCTCGCTACTGTCCTGAAAGGTCCTTCATCCGCTCACCAGTCTCTCTCTCTCTCTCTCTCTCTCTCTCTCAGTTGTCTCGCTACTGTCCGTGAGAGATCCTTTATCCACTCATACATTATCATTCCCTCTATAGAAAACTACACTACCGGAAAAAAAATCATGACAGCCTTTTAGGGGCTCCCAAATCACTCAAGACTGCAGCAGCGCATATGGAGTACATGAAATGATTACACTTACAGATCAAAACACAAGCGGTTCTGAGGTGTCAGGTAACGATCCATGCAGAAACACCCATTTCAGTACGTGGTGTAGCATGCATGATCGGCAATGCGGGCCCTGACACTGACATCAAGTCGATTGGACATGTGGCGAATACTGTCCTGGGATACGTTGTGCTATACCTATTCGAACGCTTCACGTAGTTCCGTAAGAGTCGTTGGTTGGCGTGTCGCACAAGTGACTTCTTGTTCAATCATATTCCACAAGTGCTCGATTGGAGTCAAGCCTGGAGATTGTGTTGGCCAGGGAAGTTGCTGCACGTCTTGCAGAGTACGTTGAGTTTCACTGGCAGTGTGTGGGCGAGCATATCCTGCTGCAACTACTAATCACCTTCCTGCTGCACGAACGGCAAAAGGACAGGTCTAACATCACTCTGCACGTTCCAAGCGCTAGTCAGCGGCCCCTCCAGAAACACCAAACGTGAACGAGAATTCTAATTTATCGCATCCCAGACCACAAGCCCTGGGGTGGGCCCTGTGTTTCTTGGACGAATCCATATTACGAGACAGCACTCACCAGGTGTAGACTGGACACGCAAAGCACCATCACTTGCGGGCAGACTGAAGACCAGGGCGCGCCATTCCATCTTCCAAGTGATCCTCTGACGGCGTCAGTCGAGCCGTGCAGCCTGATGCTGTGGCGTGAGTGGAAGACGGGCCAGAGGTGAGCACTGCCGTGGTTCCACTGCTAGTAACCGGTTCGCAACAGTTCGTGTTGATACGTCTGGGCTCACAAACCCTCTCATCTGTGCTGTGCTAGCTGCACGACCTGCCACTGCTACCCTTTCAACACGACGATCCTGGCTGTCGTCTGTGCTGCGTGGACGCCCAGAACCTCATCTACGGATGTGAGAATGTTCACATGATCACTGACACCAGCATCGTTGTACGACTGATGCAGCAGGTCCAATTTTTGTGGCAACCCTCCGAAAGAACCATCCCGTCACTCGGAAGGTCACAGTCTGATCCCTTTTGGCAGCGTCTCCGTAGCATGGTTGCCTGCTTGCTTCAAACATGTGCGCCACACTGAGCCTTCTGGCTGTGAGCAATCCCTGTTAATGGGTAGTCGCAGATGGTGCTCTGGTAGCTATGCCACTACGCTGTTGGCGGACGACGCTGAAACCACTATCAGTATATCTACTATACCCCAGGTGGCATGAGCGGCATCGGACCAAACTCGAAGTCGTATTTCCAGGGGTACTAACTTTTTTTCCGGCTGTGTATAGCCCTGATATTGCCACCGCGTCTGCTGCACAGTAGTTATAAAATTTGCTTTTAATTGTTTGCAATAAATTCGTATCTCATATTTTCTTTCATAAAATCTACGCAATATTGGTGCTGGCCATATATGATAGAAATGAAAATAGTTACATTCGTGAAAAGAAATAGAATTCCGTATCTGAAAATTAATGCTGCATTATATTGCTAGGAGCTATGGTGCATGCAGTGCAGTGGAGGTGTTTGCGTTATTGCCTCGTTTGCTGCGAGCCGCCACTTCAATTCCGACCACCACCAGATGTTTAGTATTTAGCGTCTATCATTTCTGGAAGATTTTTTAAATATCTTATGTTTGTAATGTTTACATGTTACGGAATGCCTGTATAAATACCAGCATTCTTGAATGTTGGATATTTGTGTAAATAGCTGCGTTCCACGCCCAGGAGTTCACTTCTGTTCTGGCTGTACGTTGGTGTCAGTAATAAACGTGCTTTTAGTTCAAAGTGTTGAACTTCAGTGACAAACCTGCCTTCGGATTTGGACAAGATTGTAGTTTAAACGTGACAATATAGTGACATACTCTGTTTTTATGTCACATACTCTTCGAGAGCCATTTCCTTGGCAGTACTCGTTGTTCACGCATGCACTGATATTAAGTGCTAAAAAATTTCCTGTGGCCTATTACGAGTAAAACCTGGAACCGTTGTAATGGTAATCTAACACTCCCCTCATGTGTTTCTTCATCTACTTGGATACTCTGCAAATCACATTTAAGTGCCTGGCAGAGGGTTCACAATTCTCTGTTATTCCAATCTCGTACAGCGCGCGGAAAGAATGAACACCTATGTCTTCCGTACGAGCTCTGATTTCCCTTATTTTATCGCGGTGATCGTTCCTCCCTATGTAGGTCGGTGTCAACAAAATATTTTCGCATTCGGAGGAAAAACTTGGTGATTGGAATTTCGTAAGAAGATTACGTCGCAACGAAAAACGCCTTTCTTTTAATGATGTCCAGCCCAAATCCTGTATCATTTCTGTGACACTCTCTCCGATATTTCGCGATAATACAAAACTTGCTGCATTTCTTTGAACTTTTTAAATGTACTCCGTCAGCCCTATCTGGTAAGGATCCCACACCGCGCAGCAGTATTCTAAAAGAGGACGGACAAGCGTTGTGTAGGCAGTCTCCTTAGTAGGTCTGTTACATTTTCTAAGTGTCCTGCCAATAAATAGCAGATTTTCGCTACCTCTTTATTCCTTTAGCGATGGCTTCTACGTGGCTTATTTCGTGTTGGCTCTACTTTCCTTGTTATTTTCTGATGAAGATTCGGGACCAAGACTCTCAATATGCCAGCTAAGTTACGCTAATGATAACAAATAGGTGGGAGCTCCTGCTTGCTGCTGTAGCGCTGCAGAATGCGCTCACATCCAGCGACTGTCGACGGATAAGTAGGTGTCGTTTAAATGCATGGAGCTGCGGCCGCGCTTCTGCAGTGGGTGAAGTGTGAGGCAACCGGCATTTGGAGACGGAATGGAAGTACTCCGCGGTGCTGCGATATGAGGCCGGCACGGAAGCTATCGTAAATACAAGGGGGACTGCACACACTGCGTCCCGGCCACGTACTGTCGTTGCAAGCTCGGTACCTCGTGATATGTTGCAGATCAATTTCCTGTAGAAGACAGTATCAGACCTGCATACGCATATACCTTTCATTTTAAGACCGCTTGCCATTATGCTCAGCCTAAGTTTTTTCTGAAGGGTAAATTAGACAGTATCGATGTACAATGATAGCTGAGACCGATCAACACAGTTTGGACTGGTAAACAAAATACGTGCATATAGAATATCTAAACAGATATGTGGATGAAATGAAGAGTTCCTAGCACTCGGAACTTACTATCTCCTTAATGTGGAGGCGTCGGCAAAACAACTGCTACCGACTGGCTGGTGTGACATGGCCACATTTGTTCACTATATGTGTAAAAGATGGCTTTTACTTTTTAAAATAGATTTTTCCTTTGTGCTTCGGCCTACCTCGGTTCCATTGCACAAAGAATGAGGAGTGCGTAATTCGGTCGACATAGAGAAAGAAGAAGGCTTGCCTCGGCCATGATATTTGGAAAAAAAAACAAAAAATACCATAAAAACCTTATTTATCTTTTTGTCTCAAAAACTGTTGTTTAGAAGTACCTGATTAACTTATTATTTCATTATTTTCAACTTAATTATTAATATCGCTTATTAACTGATGTATACAATGTTTGTGAGGCAAATTCGACGAGAAAAATCACATTTTATTTTAAAGATATTTATTCATTCATAAAACTTATAGTTTTAATAGAACAAAACATGAAGCACACACTGCGTCAACTGTCCTTTTCGGTAAATCAGATTGCGTAGTCTTCTATGACCTTGTCCCCATTTTAGTGACATCATTTACACCTTCCAGTCTGATAGCTAGTCTTGACGAACTTATTTTGTGTGTCTCTCCAAAGCGTCTGGCTTTATCAAGTTGTCACTCAAATCAGATGTGGTAAAAAGTTCCCTTATTTTATTAGGAAAAACTTCAATCTTATAAATGATAATTTTTCATATTCGATAGATTCCTACTTGAATCATTTTAATATTTTAATTGAATTTTTTTGATATTTTCGTCTTGACCATTTTCGTTTTTTAGTTAGGGGCTATCTAGGGTTAAAGGTAGCCAGGGAGACAGGCAGCTTAAATGATTTTTTCAGTGAAGCTGTGAGGGTGGATTGTGTGTCATGCATGAAATACTTTTTAAAATGAATATTGTATGTGAGTGTAACTAAATAAAATGCTACACTTCCATCTCGTGTCTAATTTTATTATGTGTACAGTTCAATTAACAAAAATTGGACAAATCGCTTCCCTCGACAAATTATTCATATTACCAGCGTTAATATCACATTTTCAATTTCTTGAAATGTTTACATTGAGGAAAAACTGCTGCAATTCTGTTGTTCAGTTTCTCCACTGTAAATCTAAAAGCAATTCAAACAATATCTAACACAGCAAGAAAAAGCTCTGCAAGACGAATTCAAATATAATTTTTGTTTTTGTAAAAATATTATTATTCAGGCAATAATTAATGTAAATAATTTGAAAGATATATTGGATATAGTTAAGCTATGTGTCTAAATTTGTAAAACATTATAATCCATTGTATTTCAGTGCAATAAAAGATTTAGTAAAAAAAAATAAAAAATAAAAAGATGAGTCAGTCAGCAGAGCACTTGCTCGCTAAGGGAAAGGTTCCGGATTTGAGTCCCAGTCTAGCACACGATTCTTATCTGTTAAGAAGTTTGCAATCAGTGCGTACACTGCTGCAGAGTAAAACATCATTCTGGATTTTTCAGTTACTTCACATAAAACTTATCACAGTCAGCATAATGAGGCTTACAAAATCTGAAAAGAATGCTGAAATCCAAACACGCTACTTTGGCTTCAGAACCAGCACCACGTAGTGCCTCGACATATACGCTTATACAGAAAATACAACAAGCAGAAAATCGGCCTCTTCTTGTGATCGTCATTGATTTCTGCTTTTTGTTGTGGTAGGTTGAGGCACAGCATCACCGGTGGAGCCCACTCTTACTGGCTTGGTGTAAGGGTAAAATCGTTCTATTCTACAGAGTGACGCACATAAAACCGGCCCGAACCGAAGTGCGAATGAGCGTGAGTAGCATTCCTAGTTGTTAGTTTCTTTGGCACCTTCCAACAGCAGTAGCGTGTGAGTAGTTGATACGGAAAGTAGTCGTTATAAACCGTGTACTTCATTGTCATGTAGGACGACCGACCGACGATCCACCAAGACCGTGGCCCGGCTCAAATGATGCGCGGTGGCAATGGTCGGGCGAGCCATGCCGACGCAGACCTCACAGCTCCAACCCGACTGCACTAAAGTGCGCGTCATTTATGTTGGCGGCCGAGTTTAGGTTCGTTCTGCGTATCTGACGTCAAAAAATACAGTCAGCCAATGAACAGAGAACGACGTTGCCAGATCTCGACTGCAGAGCGGAGCACGGACGAGTGTCTTCCGTTTTAGAAACGTTCCGTGATAAATAAAGTAATAGAACATCGCAGGACGAACTGCGTTAGCGTAACGGTTAAGGCGTTGGGGTAGTAAGCAAAAGATAAAGAGTTCAAACCTTGTGCGATGCTAAATATTT
The DNA here is from genome assembly GCF_023898315.1 of Schistocerca nitens. Classification (NCBI taxonomy): domain Eukaryota; kingdom Metazoa; phylum Arthropoda; class Insecta; order Orthoptera; family Acrididae; genus Schistocerca; species Schistocerca nitens. Next base: position 583,835,591 of record NC_064614.1, on the reverse strand, counting down.
TATTTATTTAAAAACAATATCGAAGTGTCTTACTGCACGAATTTTATTCGTTTGAATGCAATTTTTTGAAATTTCTAATGCTTTGTCTCTTCATTAACCCTTTCGCTGCTGCAGTCACGTGCTCCCCGCATTCCGCGCTGTGCGCGATTTTGTCATCACTGCACTGCTCGCCTGTGCAGACACATGGTGTTCCCACTGCTTTGACACACTTATCATTCGATTTCACAAAAACTATTTGGCCCAAAAATTAGATTTTTACACATCTTCTTGATTGATACCTTCCCCCCATAAATGACTTAATTTTGTTTCGATGTTCAATCCAGTTATTGTGCAGCATTAAATGTAGTAAACCATTGCACGAAATTTTGAAGAGTTTGCAGAGGTAAAAGTCCATAGCGTATACTTTCCGTATGGTCGATTTTAGTTGCCACAATGTTGAGAATGAAATGTGGACAAGGTACCTAAATTTCATATAAAATTTACTATATAACAATATCTCATTTCATTTAAGTACCACATAGGTGTCGTATGTAATATTGAGAAATATTCCGTCTTTCGCGACTGTAATAAAAGTTTTATTTACACCGGGCGCGTTTGGCTTTATTTTAAAGCACTTCAATCAGTCAAAGGAAGTGGGGGGAAGGTATTAGTCAAGAAGATGTGTAAAAATCTAATTTTTGGGCCAAATTGTTTTTGTGGAATCGAATGATAAGTGTGTCAAAGCAGTCGGAAACACCATGTGTCAGCACAGGCGAGCAGTGCAGTGACAAAATCGCGCACAGCGCGGAATGCGGGGAGCACGTCTCTGTAGCAGCGAAAGGGTTAATGCGGCCGTGGTGGCTTTACTTCATGAACTGCGCGGTCCCCCCTAAACGTAAGCTTGCGAACTATACTATACTGCGGCGCTGCTTCTCTTGGCGCGTGCGTCGTGTGCAACTGGCAACGCAGCAATCTCCCGCGTCTGGGCGGGCATGCGCGAGCCGCCAAGATAAAAGAATTCAACTATAGTGCCGCATTGCAACTGGCAGGTCCGGACTGCGCTCCAGATGCGTTCCAACTGACTGGCAGCCCGAACTCACGACCGCACTTCCTTATGACAAACAACGACCGGGAAGTAATAGCAGTGCAGCAAAGATAAGACGCGAGGGCTATATCGATAGGCGCTGCTGCTGCTGCCGCTGACGGGCAGACAGAGCAGCAACTCAGTGACAACAAAAATTGAAACTAACATAACGAGGTGGATATAGAAAAAAAAGAAAGAAACGGGATTTAAAATAAGATATGGCACGAGCGCGATCCACGCACGGCTCACACAGAAAGAAATAACTTAGATTACTGTTAATTTTTTCCTCAGAATCTAACATTGTTCAGATTCGAAAATTGAACTACAGACCCATTCATTGTATATATTGTTTTTATTATCTATCGTCCTGATGGATTCGCTCGCAGTAGAGTCGAATGTCTATTGCTCCACTCGCCATTCACATTTTTGACACAGGCAGTACACAAAAAATAGCAAATACGGAATGGTGTGAGGCAATAACACCATTTTGTGTCTTTAGATATCACAAACTTCACGCGAAAGTTGAAGTTCATGGAATGAAAGTGGAAAGGGAACTGTCTCACTCGCGAGCACACACTTTTTCCGTGTACAGGCGTCTGAGGCTAGTGCACACCGGCTATATCACAAGCGATGGTACTAATTAGCAGCCGTAATCACGGAGCGCTCACACCAGCCAGTTTGTCTGCCCATAACGATGTTGCTTCTGTCACTCGGTGCGGACGGTGCTTGGAACTCTCAGTTTTTATCAGTAGTGCAACTAACTCCAAATTCAATCAGCTTTCTCGTCTAGCGCCCTATCTAAAATATCTTTCCCAATGCGGATTCTATTCACATATTTATTTTTTCTGTGTTAGATAATTATTTTTAGAATATGCACTCGAAATTTGGAATCTATTTAATTAATTACGTTCTCTAAAATTTTCTTTATGAAACTGTTGGCAGGCCTTCTCTACTGAACTTGACACTCCCTCACTTTTGTACCAAGCAATATTACATTTATGACCCTGGCAACTGGTACAGTTATGATTCATAGCTCGGACATGGTGCTGGAATTTCTACTTTCTAACTTCCCTTTAAGGTGTTAATAATCTATATTACTTTTGTTTATACTGGGCCAAAATTTACATTTTCAGGAATTACTTGAAAATTAACAAATGTCATGCAACAGGAACACTAGGATGACGATTTTACGATAAAGTATATATACTACAAAAATTTCAGGTATGCTGTTTCAATATCTTGTGATTCCAAAAACTAAAAACAATGTCAATTTTTATGGAAAAAAAAAAAGCTCCGTCTTTAGGCCACAAGTGGCCCTTCCGGGACCGTCCGGCCGCCGTGTCATCTTCCGAGGAGGATGCGGATAAGGAGGGGCGTGTGGTCAGCACACCGCACTCCCGACCGTTAGGACGGTATTCTTTGACCGAAGCCGCTACTAATCGGTCGAGTAGCTCCTCAATTGGCATCACGAGGCTGAGTGCACCCCGAAAAATGGCAACAGCACATGGCGGCAGGATGGTGACCCATCCAAGCGCCGGCCACGCCCGACAGCGCTTAACTTCGGTGATCTCACGGGAACCGGTGTAGCCACTGCGGCAAGGCCGTTGCCTAATTTTTATGGAAACTGTCACATTAATCATTGGTATTTTTAGATATTTCTAAAACACCTTAAGCTGCAGTTTGCATTATATTAATTATTATGATTTTATGAGTACGTAGTTGTGCAATCTCTAGCTACCGGCACGGCAGTTAGAGCACTTGGTCCGGCAGAAGAGAGAAGCGAAGTCTCTCTCTCTCTCTCTCTCTCTCTCTCTCTCTCTCTCTCTCTCTCTCCATCTATCTGGCACTCTGTGTTGTCTTGCGTGTCTCGCAATGGAACAAATTCACTTAATTCCACACTATATCACCCATTAGTACGACGATAGCTTTAATTATTTTGAGAGCAATGCTGATAGGGTCAGCACCCTGGACACCCGAAATTTGTCGTTGACTCTCACTACTCTATTCGACCACCGGTGCCTTTGACCAACTATACACTGGATAGATAAAGATCAGCCTCACAGTAGATATGAAGTGCACTATGCGGTCACATGAGAATAGTCAAATGTGTGAAGAAAGAATGCATCTACGCCGGCGTGGACAGGGTGTGAGTGATCGGTTAATAGTAACCAGCAGTGGAAACTACGAAAGCATTCAGATTCATCAATGCTCATTCAAGACATTGTAACAGGTCCCTTTCTTCCCAATTAACCTGATCATTTGATCGTCGCCAAATGTGTAAGGTGTGAGGGCAGATGAGCTGAAAGTTGCTGTCTAAGATTACGGATTGGGACATCTCACACAATCTTGCATTGTGTACAAGATACCTGAATTGCAATAGGGAGCTGGTGTTCAGTGGAAAGGTACTGAGCCATAATTAATTTTATTAACGTCTCTAAAAACATTAATGAATTTATTTTTTAAAAAGCAAAAATCCAAGAATAACCTTAACAAATTACCTCCAGAACTGAAAAGACTAGATTTCAATAACACAACTGATAGCAAACACCTCAAAACGGAACAGTATACAATCACTTCCTTTTAGTAAAGAATATTAAATGACGTAAAAATACATTTAAATTACAAACAGCGAAACATATGATCAAATGAATAGTTCACGAATATCAACCATCGGCTAATGCCAATAATTATCAAAACGCCATTGCCTTCAAAGTACCCAAAGTGACTGACAAATGTGGTTTATATTTTTGATGATAGAGGCGGTGGCAGAGCTCAACGCCAGTGTCAATAATTTCTCCTTCTCTACTAACACGGGACGGCGGTTGCCGCTACCACAGTACTAGAAACCTTCATTAAAAAAGTCAGTCATGGTACACAGGTAATTTTAACTATACCACAATTAACAGGAGATAGAATCACCTGTAACACAGAGACAACTCGTTAATTATATAGGAAAAAGTAACATACTACAAATGCAAAAAGGTACGAACGTTATGCAGGAAACTTTGACTTGACTACTGAGGCATAAAATGTTTCTTTAGGAGTATTTTTTTTTTTTTTGTAGATGCAAACAATTTAGTGAACAGCTCCAGCTCGTGATACTAGCCAACAGGTAACTACAGACAAGCCTCAGAAATAAGGTAGCTAGATTAAACAATTGTCACTGACTATAAAGTACAATTCGTAAATCCGTAGAATCACATCTGCATTCTGTACGCTTAGATTCTAAAATCAATTTGAAATAATGACAGCCACAAGCCCACACAAATTGACAGAAATGAACTCTACTAGTACCAGGCAAAACTCATAAATAACACACATATATATATATATATATATATATATATATATATATATATATATATATATATATATATATATATATATAACAAAGGGCAACCAGGATATGGAGTCAAAATAGCCACCACGTGACACCAAATGACGTGCACACTAATCTGATTCTCACCGTGATTTCTCGTAAAATCCAGGGCCCATTGACAAACGCTTGCTTAGAAAGCGACGGGAGAAGGATGCAACGAAGATTACTCGTAGTCGTAAGCCCCTGGTTATCATCCAGCAGACGCCACCGCGTCCAAGGTCAGACCGGAATCCAACCCGGCACCACAACGGACACAAACTGCTTGCAACTTCAGTAGCAGAGGACACGCCGAATGCTGTCCGTCCTGCCGAAGTAGCTTTTAACGAGCAATGTTCACGGCTGCGACCAACGCTCGGCCCCGCCATACCCGCAATGAGCAAAGGCACCACTCTTGCCAACGGGGCACGGCAGGCACTTGGCCACAACACGCCGCCTCACTTGCGCTCTTCGCCGCCCGTGTCACATTCTCCCCTTTTCTCCAGGTCGCCGCAGCCCGTAACTACCTTCTCTTCCGACCTACTCTCTATCGGCGACAGTAACGCTCCATGCGCTCTTGCGGCCAGAGGGATTCCAAACCCGCGGGAATTACGCGAAATTAAACGCGGGCACACGGCACGATACCAATATTAATGAACTGTTTTCCATACCCCGACGAGCATAAAGTTGGATCCCATCGATAGGGTGCACGTTTTTTGCCCCAGGCAACATGGTTGCAGAAAATGAAGAGGTACCTCAAAAGAACCTACACTGATGAGTCAAAACATTTGTAAATTTGTGGTAAGTTCCTATGGGACCAAACTGCTGAGGACATCGGTCCCTAGGCCTACACACTGTTTAATCTAACTTACGCTAAGGACAATACAGACACCCATGCCCGAAGGAAGACTCGAACCTCCGACGGTGGGGGAGGGAGGGCGCGAACCGTGGCTAGGCGCCTGAGACCACGCGGCTACGAAAGTTTGTTTGTATGTTTGTGGAGGTGTGTGGCATTAGATGTCTACGCACAAGTCATGTAATTCGTGTAAATAAATGGCCGCTGCGTACGGGGTGATGGCGCCCGATAGCGACACAGTTGGGTTCCATAGGATTTACATCAGGCGAATTTGGTCGCCGAGGCGCCAACGTGAGTTCACTATAGTGCTCCTCAAACCACGGTAGCACGGTTATGGTTTCGACACACGCACAATTATACTGCTGAAATATAACATCGCCTTCGATGAAGACATCAATCATGAAGGGACACAGATGATTCGCAGCTGTCAGCGTGTCTTCGATTACTACCACAGGTCCCATGAAAGCACAGGAGAATGTCTTCCATAGAATACTACTGTTTCCACCAGCCTGTGTTCGTGACGTGATGCACGTTTCGAGCCGCCGTTCACCTCTATGACGGCGTTTGTGGAGACGATCATCGACCTAGTGTTGCACAAATGTGATTCACTCGAAGAGCCGACACGTTTCCATTGAGCGACAGTCGGATCCCGTTGGTCCCGTGTCCTCTGCAATCGTAATTGACGATGTCGCTGGGTCAACATGTAAAAATGCAGGGGTGGTCTGCTACAGAGCTCCATGTTCAACCGTGTAAGCTGAACGGTATGCTGCGGAACCCTTGTGTGTGCACCATCATTGTGCTCTTTCGGCAGAGATGCCAGAGATCACCATCTGTCCTATTTTACAGAGCAGCCAAGCTTCCGAACCCCACGTTTTGTGAAGAGTCGTGGACGTCCAACCATTTAGCGCCTGGTGGTAGTTCCACTGTCTTACTTCTTTCTGTAGATACTCAGGGCAGCAGCACTTGAACATTCGACCAGCTTCGCCGTTTTCGAGGTACTCGCCCACAGGCTCTGCGTAATAATGTGCTCTTTGTCAAAGTCGCTTATCTCAGTGGATTTCCTCATTTGCACCCCATATCTTCGTTAGGGTGACCCCCGTCTATGTCTGCTTCGAATTATCATTTTTGTTAAAAAAATGGTTCAAATGGCTCTGAGCACTATGGGACTCAACATCTTAGGTCCCCTAGAACTTAGAACTACTTAAACCTAACTAACCTAAGGACATCATACACACCCATGCCCGAGGCAGGATTCGAACCTGCGACCGTAGCAGTCCCGCGGTTCCGGACTGCAGCGCCAGAACCGCACGGCCACCGCGGCCGGCTCCATTTTTGTTATCGCGTCACGTGCCCGCAACGCCACCAGGCGGCATCCAGCATCCCGGTGGACAGTGTTCATAATGTTTTGACGTATCAGCGTATATTTCTCCATTGTCCCTGTCCTATTACAATACTGAACCGAGGTTTCTTGGTTTGAACTCTTGCACAACAAAATCCTTTTAGTATGGAGGCTTAAAATTTTATTACAATATTATCAGGTGAGCTCAGAACATAGCATTTGAGCGCCGGGATGGTATGCCAATTGGTATGTCAACAACGCATACCGACAACGAAACAACCCTCAGAATGGAACAGACAGAAGCGCAAGCGCTGCTGTGCCACTTAACGAAGCACTGTGAGGTACATCTACATCTACATCTACATGGATACTCTGCAAATCACATTCAAGTGCCTGACAGAGGGTTCATCGAACCACCTTCGAATCCTGCCTCGGGCATGGATGTGTGTGTTGTCCTTAGGTTAGTTAGGTTTAAGTAGTTCTAAGCTCTAGGGGACTGATGACCTCAGAAGTTAAGTCCCATAGTGCTCAGAGGCATTTGGACCATTTCAACCAGCTTCACAATTCTCTATTATTCCAATCTCGTGTAGCTCAAAAATGGTTCAAATGGCTCTGAGCACTATGGGACTCAACTTCTGAGGTCATAAGTCCCCTAGAACTTAGAACTACTTAAACCTAACTAACCTAAGGACAACACACACATCCATGCCCGAGGCAGGATTCGAACCTGCGACCGTAGCGGTCGCGCGGTTCCAGACTGTAGCGCCAGAACCGCTCGGCCACCAGCGGCCGGCAATCTCGTGTAGCGCACGTAAAGAATGAACACCTATATATTTCCGTACGAGCTCTGATTTCCCTTATTTTACCGTGGTAATCGTTCCTCCCTATGTAGGTCGGTGTCAACAAAATATTTTCGCATTCGGAGGAGAAAGTTGATAATTGGAATTTCGTGAGAAGATTTCGTCGCAACGAAAAACGCCTTTCTTTTAATGATGTCCAGCCTAAATCGTGTATCATTTCTTTGACACTCTCTCCCATATTTCGCGATAATACAAAGCTTGCTGCCTTTCTTTGAACTTTTCCGATGTACTCCATGAGACCTATCTGGTAAGGATCCCACATCGCGCAGCAGTATTCCAAAAGAGGACGAACAAGCGTAGTGTGGGCACTCTCCTTAGTAGGTCTGTTACATTTTCTAAGTGTCCTGCCAACAAAACGCAGTCTTTGGTTAGCCTTCCCCACAACATTTTCTATGTGTTCCTTCCAATTTAAGTTGTTCGTAATTGTAATACCTAGGTATTTAGTTGAATTTACGGCTTTTATATTGGACTGATTTATCGTGTAACAAAGTTTAACGAGTTCCTTTTAGCACTCATGTGGATGACCTCACACTTTTCTTTATTTAGGGGTCAACTGCCACTTTTCGCACCATTCAGATATCTTTTCTAATTCGTTCTGCAGTTTGTTTTGTCTTCTGATGACTTTATTGATCGATAAACGACAGCGTCATCTGCAAGCAACCGAAGACGGCTACTCAGATTGTCTCCAAAATCGTTTATATAGATAAGGAACAGCAAAGGGCATATAACACTACCTTGGGGAACGCCAGAAATCACATCTGTTTTACTCGATGACTTTCCGTCAATTACTACGAAGTGTGACCTCTCTGACAGGAAATCGCAAATCCAGTCACGTAACTCAGACGATATTCCATAAGCACGCAATTTCACTACGAGCCGCTTGTGTGGTACAGTGTCAGAAGCCTTCCGGAAATCTAGAAATACGGAATCGATCTGAAATCCCTTGTCTATAACGCTCAACACTACATGTGAATAAAGAGCTAGTTGTGTTTCAGAGACACAATGTTTTCTAAACCCATGTTGACTGTGTAACTTCAGCGCCCAAGCAACACTACAAAATCGAATGTAGAGAGCAAAGAACCTAGCTTGGCGACCGCGAATAATTATTGAATTACCACAGCGAAGCAAGGAGCGCTGATGGATCCGATGAAAAAGGGCAAATGCGCTCATACACTCAGAGCCACCCCATCATAGGCACGGGCTCGGACCGTTAAAGCGGCTTTGTGAGCTCAGTAAGAAATTCTGTCGTACTCCAATTCTGTCAGTGTCGCTAGAACCAGAGAGAACGACAGTATATTGAGTTTCGGTGAAACCGTGACAAGCTGATTGATAATGGGAAGCCTGCTATTTGGTTGCTGACTTCAACACCGAGAGGCACCAACCCGATGGATACCACAGCCGTGGTCTGCCACTGCTATCAGCTGGGTCACTGCGTGGTGAGAAGATTCGTGAGCATCTAGCTCTCCTCCACCGCTGGGTTACTGTAGACGACATTCCAGCTGCCATCTTCGCGCCGGCAACGCGAGGTGCGTCAGCGCAAACTCCTGGTCGTCTCATCTGCATACCCTTCAGCCATGGACGATGACCAGGACCCCGAGCGCACGATGAGCTGTCTTGGTGAACGCTGAGGTAGCAGCCGCACTGAGTCATCGCTAAACGTCTAGTCTAGGCGGACAGCGCGTACCTCGCCCCGCCACCGTGGCCAGCACAGCACAAGGCCGCGGCTCTGACCCGTGGCGGACTTTACGTTGAAGACGTTTTCAATTGTCAGCGTTTCACTGAGGAAATGGAACTAACCCACTTTAGTTGCTCGTGAACTTGTAGCTGTGACAGAGGTGAGCGGCTGAGCGACCTTTTAGATTCAGCTATAGTTTTCCATCATTTACTTGGTGATTCTTGGTTTGAGCGATCATAGTTTTCTCGTTGATCTTCGGCTGTACTGATTTGTTTGAGACAATACGGTGATTCAAATGGCTCTGGGCACTATGGGACTCAACATCTTAGGTCATAAGTCCCCTAGAACTTAGAACTACTTAAACCTAACTAACCTAAGTACATCACACACATCCATGCCCGAGGCAGCATTCGAACCTGCGACCGTAGCGGTCACGCGGTTCCAGACTGACGCGCCTAGAACCGCACGGCCACACAGGCCGGCCAATACGGTTGTTTGGCACTAATTAGCCCAACAGGAGCTCGAGTCTTGGTTCAAAAGTGCATTTTGTCTGAACTTGTATTTAGAGAATAAAAGTGTTTATGTACTTGTAGTCCCACTTTTTTAATCTATCGTTCCGAATTCTGCTCAGTGCTGACTGCGTCCTTAATTTATCATAGAGATGCAAGCACAACATTGTTGTTTGATTACATTTTTTAATGGCGCAATGGAATTTTTTTTACCCAATAGCAAATCCGCATGCGACATATCCAGTGATACAGCTGTTTCGTAGATGACAAGAAAAGACTGAGTAAAATACGTTGAAGATTCGTATTTCTCTTCCGGCAGATTGAATGGCTGTCCACCTTCAAATTTACTCCACTCTGTCGAGAATGGCATAAACTTCACGTGTTGACAGCCTAGCGTCCACAAGTTTTCGTTGAGAGTGTCACACCTTTCAAATTGACAACAACAAAACTAAAAAAATATATTTTTACTCCGTAATTTCTTGTCAGTTATATAAAAGATTTGCATTATTGAATCTGTATCACGCAGACCTGTTATTTTAGCATAGAACAATACCACGGCGCCATCTTAAACAAATGTTACTGACCTCTTGTGTTTCGTTTTAGAACAAGTTACGCAAGCGGTTTTCGGTGGTATAAGCAGACAGCGCTTTTTCACCTAACGTCGTTTATGTGCGCCATTTTTTTGTCACGTCAAGATTAATAAAGCTCTACCAAATGCCACAACTATGTAGGATACTCCGTACGAATTCGATTTGCTTTGTTAACCGTTTCGGTACCAGTTGTTTCTGCCTGAATCCACCATTTTATTAATTTCTTGTTTGAAGTACAGTACCTTTAGCATGAAACCACCGATGATGTTGCAAGACAGAGACATTTAGTGGTATGCTGAAGCACTTCGACGAATGTAGTACATTGTAGCAATGGCTTACAGCGTCAAAAACAACAATCGGCGCGGAGATCGTGCAACGTGACTTTACGAGATCGGGACTTCCGGTCTTTTTTTTATAGTGGCTATATTGAGGAAATGATTGTATAGTGATTGTTTGTTCAAATATGGATGCATTGATTCTTTGTATCGTCACTGTGGTGAATTTTACCTGTGTGTGTGTGTGTGTGTGTGTCACTGAACAATAGGTGTGAGTACACTTGTGCTGTTAGTAACTATCGTAAGATCACATAGTCACCATAAATCCACGGGCAAGTAATTTTATCTTTGATATTGTTAAGGCTTCTACATTGAAGTGTCCAATAAATAAATCACTTTCGAGTGTCTGTACAGACACAAAATAAATTACGAATAGAATCGTTTATTTGTAACGGAACTTCTTTCAGCATGAATAATAATTTATAGTTTCGTAGGTTCGCGTGAAGAAAAACGTTTTGCGTGGTACGCTTATTATCAGTTCAAAGCTGAGCACTTCATTAACTGTGGAATAATCTCGCCAACTGAACAAAAGATAGCCGTAAAGCGGTATCCCCAAAAATCTCTTTTGACATTGATGCTACACTTGGCAAAATGAATTAAGTTAACTTGATTTTAGTCTATTTATTCAAGAAATTAATTATAAACCATCTCCTTTTGGCTTTACGCCACGTAGTGTTGGAGTAGTTTAAAAAAGCTCTGCCGTCTTCGAAATGGCGGCCAACAATCCTAACTGCAAAACGCGCTGTACCGCGCGTTATTAGTCTTTGAAAAATGCACGATTAATTTTTCATACATGTAGGGATGCTAATGCTACTGAAATAAGTGATTTGGTTATCAATGACAGCTTATATTTACCAGAAATACGTTACCAGAGTAAAAATATAATGAAAATCTATTTCTATTGTTTTCATTATTTTCAGTATCTTTACTACAAATCATAGATTTGTTGTCATGAAATATCGATACTACTTTTTATATGTGATGTTCACAGTGAGATAATTAATATTTTTACGTACTCTTTTGGATACAGAATAACGGTTCATTTTATACGTAATGCCGGCCGGAGTGGCTGAGAGCCGCTACAGTCTGGAGCCGAGTGACCGCTCCGGTCGCAGGTTCGAATCCTGCCTCGGGCATGGATGTGTGTGATGTCCTTAGGTCAGTTACGTTTAATTAGTTTTAAGTCTAGGCGACTGATGACCTCAGAAGTTAAGTCGCATAGTGCTCAGAGCCATTTGAACCATTTTGTATACGTATACATCTTACGTCAGCCATAAATAAACGTTTTCGTTCCCAGAGACACAGCAGAAGTGGCAGTGAAAGTAAGCATATTTTAAGTTCCTGCAACGTAAATTTGAGTTTATACTAGTGCTTTTACGAGTGGTTTCGAAGAAAACCACTGGCGTCGAATGTAGTTCTGATGCAAAATTTATTAAATTTCAGGCCCATTTTTGCTTGTTATTTAGTACTATAATTTGTTCTAGGAGTTGTAAGTTAATGGAAGTTTCAAGATGTGGGATTTTGTCTAGGAAATATTTGTGGGGATGGTCGAATGCCCTAGTGGTTGATGGTCGAATGCCCTAGTGGTTCCAAACTGAAACCACCTCCTGAAAACAACTGACTGTTTACTTTTAATCTTTTATACATTTTACTTTTATATATTTTTCATTCTGTTGTGACTCGGAATATGATAATTCTGTCGGATCTCTGACTTAACGTGCCGTGAACTTGCGGCGTATCTTATTACGACGTAGTACAGGTTGCCTGGTCACCGCCGCGCCCGCTGCATTGGAACGGCATTTGTCTATGGTGGTGTCGGTGGTGCAGCGGCGAGTGGTTTGAGGAGTCCAGCGCTCGACGATCGACCAGCTCAGCAGGTGGCCGCAGCCACTCCGCTGCGCAGTCCGGGCGTTTGCTCGCCCCTTCCGCGTCCTCCGGACTGTGGCAGCCGCAGGATCGGATATGCAGAGAGCTGCAGACTGAGTTAGTGGAGGCTCGCGGCCCCCGGGACGCATAAACAACGCCCCCGTCCGCCACCGCCGCCTCCGCAGCGCTTGATCAATGCGGCGCGCTATCCGGCAGTCCGGGCTCTCAGAAGCCGCGTGTCATTGCCACCGTTAATTGTGATTTAGGGCGGAAGGCACCCTGCCGCCGAGACAAAGGTGCCCCACCGCACGCGGGATTTATTTTCCGCCCTGGAAATGGAGCAAAATTTCAATAGTCGGTGATATGTGGCTCTTTCAAGCAGAGGGCTAGTGTCGCACCTGCCCTAGGCTTTGAATTCGTATAGACGTTGTCGTCTGGTGCGAGTTAGCCACGTAAATGGAATTTTTGTGAATGGTATTAACGGTAAAACGTTTTCATTCTGATTCGGGTTTGGCTTGCGTAAATTGTTCCCGCTGTAACCTATGGAAGAAAAATTCTATTGTACTGACATGTGGAAGCAAATTTCTATTGTACTCAGATATTATTTAGGTCAGCTACACTGTGCGTTGAAAAAAATTAGGTGCCACCAAAATATTGCACGTAACTACCAGTGAATACATACATACATTCATATATCTATAATTTACTATTATGGAAACTCTCAACTGGGAGCAGAAAGCTTCAAGTCTCCGTCAGGACATTGGAAAGTACCAAGATTTAGACCATTATGGCAGAATGAAGAGACGGATACATTTGAGCTTATGCGGCAACAGTAATTTGTTTGTCTACGAGTAACTAACGTGAACATTCCTGCTAGTCTTGAGTGTACACACATTTAAACATAGTATTTCTTGAAGCTCCTATTACTTCACTTGAAAATAAAAAAAGAATAACCGAGGACATAATTTTGAAGCTAAATGTATGTTGAAACAATATAATTTTCCATTACTTAGTCGTTGAGATTATAATAAGTGTCAGGTGAACATATGAAGATATGAAATTTTATGTAATCTGTTTAGGATCAATATTAATTTTTCATTAGTTAAAATATTTGTTCGCTAATTATGGAAATGTTGATGGATCTGCAAAAAGGATTTTTATTTAATGAAAATTATGTAATATCAATTGGTAGACTAAGACATAAAGGCTTTCTATTATGTAAGATTCCAACTAAATATATAATGACGTAGAGCAAGTTTTGTGTCTTAATTCTTTGAATTTCCTGCACAATCAAATGTAACTTTTATTTAATATTATACTTTAATTAAAAACTAGATGTTACTAACTAACTAAAATCACGCCAAATGTTTCTAAAATGTTCTGGCGCTTAACAGTACATTATATATAACAGCAAAACGCGCGCCAGTGCTCGGGTCCGTAGTTATCTGTATCGAATGAAGTCTGTTCTACAAAGCATTTCTTCACAGTTCTTTGTATACACTTCTTTCTAAAAGGTTCTTTCGTCCGACAAGTCTCAAGTTGACCTCGTTGATGAAAACATTTCCTTCATTATGAAGTAATACATCAGTACTGTTCGTTTAAAAATTGTGGAGATGATAAACATGTTTGTTAGTTATAATCCAAAGTTTTGACCTTCTAATGGAAACCAAATTTATATCTTATAAATTATAGAGTGCAGCACTCAGTCGTCCTTTTTAGATTTTATTGTGCAAATCCAGATTTCGGCTAGTAGCTAGCCATTCTCAATGCGCTATTTTTTATTCTCAATGCATGTAAGTTCCTGTTGTTCGGGCGTGAGACACAGTTCTTTGAATAATAGTAGTATTCAAAGAACTGTGACTGACACCCGAACAACAGGGACTTACATGCATTGAGAATAAAAAATAGCGCATTGAGAATGGCTAGCTACTAGCCGAAATCTGGATTTGCACAATACGAGTAAAATCTAAAAAGGACGACTGATTGCTGCACTGAGTAACTTATGTGACATGCAGTCGCTGAGTGCATCCACTTTCCGGATGTAAGGTAACCTGACAAATTTATATCTGTTTATCAGAAAGGTTTCACCAGTAAATGACGAGTATTAGTCCAGTCAAATGGTGATTCTTAGTGGGAAGTTTTGTAGAAGCTTTTTGGCAAGCGAGATGTTTTCAAGAGTGGTGAATCCGAATTTTCAAAATCCTACGGAAATTTCGGCCCGGAAGCGAGTGAAAAATGAAAGAAAAATAAACACGAAAAATGGGACATTTTTGGGCTTTTTGCTTATAGCTTGGGAAACAACTTAATTTTCAGAAAAGTTGATCACTTACGAAACTAAAGAGGATAAAATTTCCTACAAAATAGCTCTGAATGACAGTTTTCGTCAGATCAACTGCATGGCTTGTAACGCTTGTCGAAATTAATGTAATTTCTGGCGCCACAACCAAACCCCAACTCCCCATCTTTCAGTATCATGATGTTCTTTAAAATGCAAAATACTGCCTTTCATCACTCATACTGTTAAAAGGTGTTCGAATAACTTAGGCAAATGACATAACAGTTGTGCTTTATTCGGTATTTGGTAATAAAAACAGTTATCATAATATCACATTACTAATATAATAATTTTTAAGAAATTTCAAAGAAGTTTCATCCTCCTCGCGCTTCGTGCACAACTGCCCTCGTCTTTAATTAATTCGTCTGCAAAATGAGAATGTATGTGTGTATGTTACAGCTAAACAAGATAATAGATAACTAACTTCAGTTCATACCAGATAATAGGTAAATAATCGTTTACCTATTATAATTATAATAAATTAGAGTTGAGAGCAATGTACGGTGTTTGTTACAACAGTGAGGTCCTGAGATTTCACAACGGGAAATTATAACAACAATGTAAAACATGGTTGACCTCCTTCTTTAGCAATCCTAGTTTCAGCCTCCTGTTCCTCCCCACTTCCTACATGCCTTCTTGTAAATCTTGCGAATCGAGAAGGCTAACATTTTTGCAGTCTGTATCGCAGTTGACGAAGAGCATCGAGCAGTGGAGGCCTGTTTTTCGTTAGCGAGGGCAGCCACGATTCCCAGTTTTGCATTTACCTGTGATATAGTTCAAAATAGCATCAGAAGCTGGCGGCTGAAGCAGAGCGATTGGAACCAGGCGATCCTTGGACCTCTTCCAATCCCATTCTTCAGTTTTTTTTTTTTAATTTTATTTTTGGTCAACCACAGTTGTACCTGTGGTACACTCGGAGAATATGCTGGCAAGCAGCATCTGTAGTTGGTGACAGAGAAGTAATGTTGGCATTGTTCCGAACGCCAATTTCAGCTAACTTCCGCATCAGATGTGGTTCAGAGACTCTCAGCTTACATCTTCATATAACTTAATGAGGAATCGCTTACCACACTCCACTACGACCTCTTTGTTCGCATTTATATATATATATATATATATATATATATATATATATATATATATATATATATATATATATATATATATATATTCCGCTGTAATTCAGGGTTTCACTTCAATGCAGTAATGCATTTCACTTAGTCTCGATTGTAAAGAGGAAGAGTAGTATCCAGTGCTTTTTTTCTAAAGAAAAGTTTGAGGGTACTCCGACATGCAGCGAAAATAACTTATAACTGAAGCATGGGATACCACCCGTCTGCTTTTAGCCATGACGTCATCATCATCATCATCATCATCATCATCATCATGGAAGCGGGACCGTAGAGACATCTATCGGTAGCTCGGCGTTTGAGCGTACGCATATCCGTTTAGCGCTACCATCGTCCACTATTAGCGGGCGAGGGCACTACATGCTTGTCGAACAGACTGCCAGTGATTCAATTGTCGAGAACGGTTGCCGCAGCTTCGAAATGCTTGTAACAGTCAATGACATCGCTTTTCCCACAAAAAATTGCACTGGTATCGTTCGTATTGCGATTACCAACACGAAAAAGTGAAATAAAAAATTTACGTCCTTTAAATAAATCTTTGGCACTCTTCCAAGTTCTCAACATCGTAAAAAAAATTACTTTGTCGACGAAAAAGTTTAGGGGTGCGCATCCCCCAGCGTTCCCCCACAAGAACAGCGCTGGCAGTATCACAATCACTGACTGCATGCAAAAACAGAATATTCTCCTGAGTGGGGTGGCCAACTCCCTGAGGAGAGTAACACAGCTGTGGGGTTTCCCTCTCCCTGATCTCATCATTTCTTTGTCGATTCAGGCCTGTTAGAATGACGAGAAGGCCAACGTCTTCCCCTACAACTACGATGGTTGAATGAGTGTGCGGTGCTGATTAGCAGGGTATCAGTATCTTCCACAGCTTGATTGGAAGCCATTCCTGAGTTGGCCAATTCTTCACTAACCTTGACATTACGCAGTCCTTGTTCTTCGAACTAGAAAGGAACTTTTCCTGAGCGACACCTGTTACCATCGTCCGTTGAAGATTATTTCTATAGAGCTATGTTTGTGGAACCATCTCGCTTGCTCACTCTGCTTAATTTTTTACTAGCGTACTTCTTCCGACAGAGTTGCGTTAACCTTAATCACAGTTTCGCCCTTCAGAAGGACAGCTGTGCTCTACTTCCTCTCCTTACTTGTTTCAAGTAAATTTTCAAGTCCACTTCGGGCCTAAGTGATGATAGTTTTCTCACATCGCCCGGTATACCGTCACAAGGAACATACTTTTCACTTGAACTCCTTATCTTCGCGTATTTTACACACTGAAACAGAATTTACCAACAGCAGCCATCCGAGTGCAAACTCGCAAACAACTGCCTGCGCAGGAGACCAACACACAAGACCGGCCTTCCCCTTGTCAGGAGGCGGAGGTCAGAGCCACCTCATGAACATCATACCCCTCCAACATGCCAAGTATCAACTACCGACAACTCTAATAACATAGTGACAAAACGGCAGGATGAATTCGGCAATGTACGAGGGCTATCCACAAAGTACATTACGTTTTGGAATTATAAATAAATAAAGTATTGGAATTTTTTTTATTATATACAGATGAAAGCCACACTTATATACTACTCTTCTACATAGTTGCCATTTAAATTAAGGCACTTATAGTAGCGATGGACGAGCTTGGAAATTCCTTCATCGTAAAATTCGGCCGCCTGCGCCTTCAACCACGTGGTTACCTCTTCTTGAAGCTGTGCGTCGTCATCAAAACGCTGCATAGCCAACCACTTCTTCATTGCTGGGAATAAGTGGAAGTCGCTCGGTGCCAGGTCGGGACTGTACGGCAGATGAGGAAACAACTCCCACTTAAAAGATTCGAGAACCTCACGAGTGGCATTTTCCGTGTGGCCCCGGGCGTTGTCGTGAATCAGCAAGATCTTTGAGCCCATCTTTCCCCTGCGCTTGTTTTGTATTGCTCTTCTGAGGTTGTGCAGAGTTTGGCAATACCTTTGAGAGTTTATTGTAGTGCCTCTTTCCAGGAAATCCACAAAAATCACACCTTTTCTGTTCCAAAAGACAGTCGCCATCACCTTCGTTGCCGACATTGTCTGCATGTATTTCTTGGGTTTTTGGGGGGAATTTGTGTGCCCCCACTGCATTGACTGCAATTTTGTCTCGCAGTTCACATGCTTAACCCATGTTTCGTCACCAGTAACGATGCGATCGAGTAATGAGTCGCCATCTTTCTCGTAAGCGTCCAAAAACGTTAACACTGCAGCCATTCGCTGATTTTTGTGAATCTCTGTCAAGATTTTTGGTATCCATCTTTCACAAAACTTGTGGTAACCAAGCTTTTCGGTAATGATTTCGTGCAACAAACTTCGTGAAATTTGTGGAAAACTCATAGAGAGTTCCGTTAGTGTGAAATTACGGTTTCATGGACCGCGGCATCGACTTTTTCGACAAGTTCGGCAGTCACTATGCTGGGTCTTTGTCTTGAACGTTAGTTCGGCCATTTTTAAATTTTATGACCCATTGACGCACTCCACCTTCAGTGATTATGTTGTCCCCATACAATTCACAAAGCTGCCGATAGATTTCTATCGGTGTACAGTTTTTTGCAGTCAGAAACCTTATTACAGCACGCACTTCACACTTCGCGGCATTTTCAATTAACGCTGACATTTCAAAGTGTCACAGTAACTCAACGGAGTATAGCACGAACCTCTCACTAGCACGGCAGGATGCCGACTGAGCGGCGGAATGCCATGACACCAAGATGGCCGTGCTAGCCCCGCCCCTAACGGACACAAACGAAAACGTAATGTACTTTGTGGATAGCCCTCGTATTTGCAACAAATTTCGATAAGATCGCAGGGGGAGGTGGAGGGAGGAGGGGGGGAGGTGGGTATAACTCCTAAGATGGCTCATCTAGTCAGCTTTGAAATCACGCTAATTTCAACACGCGCTATAACCAATGTTCTAATTCAGGAAGTTAAAACATCCGACATCATCGCACAATGAAGCAGTTCTACAGATACAAACACCCACGATGGGTATTAATATTGTTTATATAGTACGCTGACTGGAAAAATCGCAACATCAAAAAATCATTGTAGTAAAGTAATTAAATTTTTAAATACGTTTTTCTAGGTAACATATTTAAGTGATTAACACTGCAAGATTACAGGTTAATATAAGGGCGAGATAAGTCATTGCAAATGTGAAATGGTGGTATACCAGTGGCTGGTGTAACCGCCAGAATATTGAATGCAAGTATGCGAACGCGCATGCATTGTGTTGTACGGGTGCCGGATGTCAATTTGTGGGACGGGATTGCATGCCCTCATGGACTGTGCGGCTGATCCCGGCGGAGGTTCGAGTCCACCCTCGGGCATGGGTGTGTGTGTTTGTCTTTAGGATAATTTAGGTTAAGTGGTGTGTAAGCCTAGGGACTGATGACCTTAGCAGTTAAGTCCCATAAGATTTCACAGACATTTGAACATTTTGATTCCACGCCTGTTGCAATTGGACGGTCGATACAGGGGCAGTTAACACTGTTTATGGATGCAGGAGTTGTTATTCAATGATGTCCCATATGTGCTCGATCGGAGACAGGTATTGTGATCGACCAATCCAAGGCAACATGTTGACACTCTGTAGAGTATGTTGGGTCACAACAGAGGTATGTGGGCTACCGTTATTCCGTTGGAAAACACGCCCTGGGATGCTGTTATGAATGGCAGCACAACAGGTCGACTCACCAGACTGACGCACAATTTTATAGTCAGGGTGCATGGGATAACCATACGAAATTGCATCCTGGACCATAACTCTAGGCGTACGTCCAGTGTGTCTAGCATGCAGACTGGTTGCTTGCGGGCACACGGCCATAACTGGCAACGAGAGAGAACCAGCTTTCATCAGAAAAGACAACCGACATCCAATGAGCTCTCACTTGACACCACTGAAGTCGCAAATGGCGAGTTTTTGGGGTCACTGGAATGCGTCTGGCTCGGAGCTGGCCTTACAGCAGCCGTTCTGTAACAGTTCGTTGTGTCATTGTGGTGCCAACTGCCTATGAAATTGCTGCAGATGCAGTGCGATGCGCCAGAACGACACGCCCAGTAAGATGGTCGTCCATCTCTGTAGTGCCACGTGGCCGTCCAGAGCCCGATAGAAGGCACATTCAGCTTCTCGTAGCCCTATTACACGACCTCGTTCAAACTCAGTGAGGTGTTGATAATGGCGTCTTTGTCGCCTTAAAGACATTCTTGGCTAACGTCAACTCACCAAATTCAATCTCGAAGATAACGCTCACGAGCGTTACAGCTTGTATTTAGAGCGAACTTGATAATAACGCCATTTTTAATAGGTATCATCTTTCAGCTGTAGAAATACGCCTATCAGCTTTCGATTATGGCACACAACTCCTTCTTGACGCGGCTATTTTTTCCGTCAGTGTATTGTTTGAGCACTTGTCCCCTCCATCGGGCGCCACACCAGCGTTGGACTTGCTGGAAAGACACTATTAAGAACTGATATTTATTGAATTTTTAAGGATCATGGATAATTTCTTTGCATGTTGTTTTAAATATATTGGAATTAATGGTTAACGGGAAGTGAGAATTTCAGCATCCAGTTATAGAATTACGTGGGCCCCCTAAATCGTTCTAGTGCGATTGTCAGTCGGATTTCCTTCCCCATCCTTGTGTATCTGAGTTCGTATTTCGTCTCTAATTGTGTTAAACCCAAATCTTCCTCCTTTATACTGCGCTAAGACGGTTGTGTGCTTAAAAGGTGAAACATACTGGACATCCAAGCATGAATAGCTTTGAACTAGAGACGAATAACTACGTGTAACTGAGCAATGTCTTGCGAACGGTCGTAGTATGGCCGGATCTAAATTTCCATAAACCATTGCTGAACGCTGAGAATGATCTCTGGGAATGAGAGAGTACACTGCGATTGGTAGACGCCAAAGGAAGCGATGCGATTAACTTACCGTGTCTGAAAAGCCATAGCTAGTTTTTGAGAAATACTGGAACTGGGCAACCAAACGAAAGGCGTGAATAAAGTTGGTATTACTAAACTTCATTTCTCTGTACCCATCTGTATGCCGTTGGAACAAGAGAGGGGATACTACAGAGCCTTGGGTGAAAGGCACACCATTCATCTTACTGTGCTGTTTGAGTGGACTGTTGTTCAGCTTGTTCTTGAATTGGATATTTACTTTCAAACACAAAATGAGACTAATCATGCTGACACGACTCCATGTAGCTAGACGCTGGCACAAAGCTCTGTAGCGTATAAGAAAGCGCTCATATTGAACACGTGACTAGTTATAAGTACAGCATGAAAACACCCTTCTTGACAATGTTAAGTGCAGTACCGGAAATGGAAATGTCCTAATATAGAGCTATTACCCGAATAACCAACAACATACTTGTATGTGATGCTATTAATTACACTGTGCATCACAATGAAAGGGTAACATTTTCGAAACCTTGTAACTGTCTCCAATTGCGAGGCGGAATTTTGAAATTTTGCTCAAAGGTGTCTACAACATTCGTCTGTAATGGTGAAAAAGCGTAGCACCGCACGATCTCACC